>NC_060278.1:93447313-94733226 GCF_021613505.1 Equus quagga
ATCACCACTTTGATCTCGAACATCATTCATGCTCATCACCACTTTGAAATTATGCAAGTTACTAGACCCTCTGATAGATCTCACTGTTTAATGCGTTAATAAGAAGCACATGTATTTCTGTATCACATTTAACAAACACTTTGATAACTGTATTTCAACATCTTTGGTTTCCTTTGTAATTCATTGTGTTTTATTCTATGCATTTAAAAATATTATTCTGAGAAGCAATTCAATTCTGGGTTGCCAAAGTAGTCTTTGGACAGAAAAGGTCAAGAAACTCTGGGTTAGATGGCATGGAAGGGAGCAGGTGGCTGGAGAGACTCCACCCTCTGAGCCCAGGGGAAAGGGTTTTGGTCAAAAAGAAAAGTGAGAGGATGCTCTGGGAGGTGGTAGGACCCAAGTGTCTGGACTTTTGACCACTCATTGCTACTGCAGTCTGTTCCTGGGTGGTCCTCAGGTTTGCCCTGGCCCCCAAGGCAGAAGATGGAGCTGGAAGGGCCTGGATCCCAGGAGCTGTGTTCAAGGCTGGTAGACCTGGGCTGGGAGGATGAGCTGGGGCAGGGATGCTGGCTGCCTCGTTGGTCCCAGATTCTGCATGTGATGATTGAGTTGGCAGATCCGAGACTGAGCACCAGGCGTTGCCCTGGACTTATTGCATCAGCTTAGACCAGGTGTGGAACTTCTGGCCCCCAATTTCCTTATCTATGCATTGCCATTCATTCAACTCATATTGATTAAGCTCCAAGCGCTGAGTAGGAGGATGATACCTCTATAGTCAATAAGTGGCTTAAATAAGATGCTGTGTCTGAAAGCACTCTGAAAATGGATGCTCTCCTTGAAGAAGTTTTGTTTTGTTTTTTAAAAATTACCATCTTTTTGCTCTTCGTCAAGTTGCCCTTTGAAAAGAGACTTGAGTCTTTCCAGACAGGATCCAACCTTGGGGGTTTGCAGCTCTGCTGGGCTGACCCTTCCAATCATCCTGACAATGCAGTGTAAAGTGTCAGGACCAAATTCCAGTGGTTTCTACCAGATGAGACCAGACTGCTGGATTCAATTAGAGCTGTCAGCCTGGCTAACAGGGTGTGCATGGTTATTTATGCACTGAAATACCCTGATAATTAAACTCATTCAAAGTCATGATGATTGGTTACTTAATAGGCCCCAAAAAATCACAAGTGAGGACTGTAATTTGAATGTACGTCACACTGTTTGGCTTAGAAGTACAGCACAGTTTGTTACAAGAAGGGCAAAGAAAAGATGTTCGTGTGTCAGAGGCAAAGCAAGGATGTTAGGGCCAGCGATCCAGAAGGCACCCCGAGGCTTAAAGATACCTCATTCTCTTGGTAGAACAAAGAATGCCCACCAATCACTAAGAGTCAACAGAGTCCCACCTCCTCTAGGTGCAGGTCTTCTGGAGAAAAGATGCTAGACCATCACTGAAGAGAACAATGTTTGCTGGACTGCTCCTCTTACATCATCTACCTTCTGGCTTTGGCTGCCAGCTCCACTAGTTGCGGAGACTCTGATGCTGAAAAGTTTAGGCTCTGGCACCAAACTCCTCAAATCCCACCTCTTCCATTGACTGGCTGGGTCACCCTTGGCTAGTTGCTTAGCCTCTCTGAACCTCAGTTGCTTTATCCAGAAAAATAGGGCTAACCGTAACTATCGTCTCAGGTTTTCAGAAGATTAAATGAGAGGATGAAGATAAAGCACTCGGCTCAGCGCCTGGCCTACCGTAAAAGCTGAGTCAATGTTAGTTGTTGTTGTTGCTGTTATTATTATTGGAGAGTTTCTGTGGCTGGAAGCGAACTAGTTAGGACCTCTCTGGCTGTGTGGCTGTCCCCTTCCCTCTTCTCCTCTGGTACCCTGTCTTCTCCTCTTCAGCCCCTTCTCTCCATTCTTGGCAACATTCTAGCATATTCCTGTCTTGGCCCTTTAGTTCCAAAACTTGGCTTGCATTCCCACCAGGAACAGAACAAATGAGTCTCTGCTTCCAGGGGCTGCAGGATTCTGAGAGGACATTTCTTCAGTATCTTGGGACAAGGTCAGGAAATGTCACCTTCTGACTTTGGTGAATGGCGTCCATGACAGCAGGAGAGGGGAGGGGTTTGGCCATTTCCTAAACTGAAGCGACAGTTGTACCACTTGTGAGTGGCATGTTCTTGGATAAAGAGCTTAACCTTCCTGAGCCCAGGGCTGTCGTGGCTGAGACAGCTATCTGTCCACCACCAGCTCATTGTCCCCTGCCCACAGTGTGATGTTGTCACTGAGAGGCGCCTGTCTAGCCAGAAATTCCTTATTCCTGTCTAGCCAGAAACTCCAGTTAAACTTGCATCAAAATGTGGCCACATGACTATTTCTCCCCAAAGGGATGTGAGTGGCAGTGACGTGTGTCTCTTCTGAGTGGAGGCTTTTAAGAAGCTGGTGGGCTTCTCCAGGCTCTTTCTGCTTCCCCTGGCTGGAAACAAAGGACTCCGAGGTCCGGGAGTCCTTCCAAAGTGGAAGGTGCCTGGGTCCCTTAGTCAACATGTAGAGGAAAGCCACCTGCCAACTGGGAACACTTGTGTTCGTCTTTTAAGTGAGTGAGAAATAAATTTCTATTGGGTAAATATATTGAAAATGTTGGATTTATTTGTTATAGCAGCTAGTGTTATTCTAAGTAATCAAGCCATCAAAGGTAAAATGGATGTGCTGGTTTGAGATGCCTCACAAACCCAGGTTGCAAAACCCCATTCATTGATTTATTCATTGGTTCGTTTTTAGAAGCAAATATTTATTGAGTACCTACGTGGCCCTGTTCAAAGAGCTGGAGATGCCATAATGAATAAGACAGACAACGATGAGCAAGATAGACAAGGGATTTATGTTCCAGTGGGGGAGAATGCAAACAAATAAACCGATAATTAACTTTAGAGAATAAGTGCTACGAAGAAAGCAAAACAGAGGGAGAGGATGGGAAATGAGGATATTTTGGTAGGATCATCAGGAAAGGCCTCTTTGAGGAGGTGACATTCGAGCTGGGGCCTGGCTGGTGATATTAATCATCTTCCCCTCTTCCTGCATTGGTGATGCTTCAGCCATGTCAGACTACTTGCCCTTCTAGACCATGCACTTTCCTGCCTCCATGCCGCTGGAGCACCTCTCTCTTCCTGTGAACTGCTTCCCTGTGTAAACCCTACTCCCCATGGGCAGCCGCCGAGGGGAAGAGCTCCTTAGGCAGAAACAACAGTTCCCTCCATCTGTGTGCCTTCCTCTACAACGGCCAGCTGTGTTGTATTCCATTTGCTTTTCTATGCATCCATTTCCCCAGCAGCCTGTGACCTCTTACTCATTTGTCCTTGTTTCTGTTCTAGGCTATTGCACAGTGCTGGGCACACAGCGGGTGCTCGCCAAATATTTGTGGAGTTGATCTGAATATAAAACCGCCAGCAATGATTATTTGGTTCTGTCAGGAGCCTGCATAACGCATTGTGTTTTGAAAGCGGCTTTTGTTTAGTCTCGGTGTCTAGAACACCAGCCCCTTTAACTGTGTGCATATGGCGACTGAGCCAATTTCAATTAGTATGTGCATAAATACTCATATTTCTCAGACACAAGGCAGAATCTTTGTTTTCTTGTTTCTTTCCTTTTTTTTCCCCCTGGTTGCAAAACATATCCTCTCTAGCTTCTGGTGAACCTGACAACACTTCCTCAGGTTGACAAAACAGTCCATTAGAATCTCTCTCAGGGGGAGGTGAGGGTTAGGGTAAGATGAGTTTCCATGTGTGAAGGCCTACGCCTTGATCACCCTTCTTCAAACTCTCATCAGACTGACCACCAGTGATGCCTTGGTGAAGATGAGACCATATTTGAGAAATCTTCTCTTCTGTTTATGACAAAAGTCATTCCATTGTCTTTCCCTGGGGAACCTGTTGCAGAAAGGTGGGGAGGAAAAGAGAGCTCCTATTTGGCAAGAACTCCTGTCTGTAAAAGGTCCCAGGTATACAGAGTGTCAGCCCCTTGCCCCAAGGCAGGTCAACTCTGCAGTATAATTTGTGCTCCAGAGCCCCCTGTGGATCAGGCCAAGGCTAAACTTTACCTCAAACTCTATCCTGCCTGGGCTCCTTTCCTTTCCTCTTCTTCTTCCCCTCCTCCCTTGTAGGCTCCTGCTGAGCACATTCCTTCCATGCGTCATGTGCATCTGAATCCCTGTCTCAGGCTCTGCTTCTAGAGGACTCATCCTAAGACACCTTCTCTGTGCTAGATGCCATGGTAGGTCCTCACGACCAAACCCCAAGGATAGAATGCCCCACAAAGCTCCCCTGGCCACACAGGGGGCTTCCAGACACTTCTGAACCCCCTTGATGGTTGCCAACCCAACTGGCCAGAGCTTAATGATCACTGGGTCACATCTTGCTAGTGAGTGAGGTCACTGCATGTCAGTGAGCCAGGTCTCTGCTTTACCCGCCACTGGGAAGCAGGGGCTGGCCATCCTGGCCCACATGACTGGTGGGGTCTGTGGACTCCAGGTCTGTTCTAAAGACCTAGTCACATAGCTTTCCTCCCAGAGGTAAGCATGCCCATCCCAAGAATTAGATTTGGGGTCAGCGGGTAGAAGGCCTCACTCAGACCTCGGGATTTGTCTGTGCTCTCTAATCTCCTTTTTCTTAGAGATGTTAGCATTCAGACATTGTACATGTGCTTGGCCATCAATAAATCCGAGACTCTGCTTCTTACCTGTGGAGACTCAAGTGACTGATTCTGCCGCAGAAAACCAGAGGGATAAGAAGAATGAGTGATAGGGTTTAAGCACCAAAGCCTCACCCTGAACCCCTGACAAACCCCACTAGCAAATATTATGGCTCCCGTTTGACTAACGAGGGAACTAAGGCTTAGGAAGTTTAGATGGCCTGAGGACGCAGCATTGTCTGAGTTGGGATTTGAACTTTGAATTGTCTGGCTCCAAAACTCAGGCTTTTTCATCCACACCAGCAGTCCTATCCTCTGCTCGTTTTTGCAAATAAAGTTTTATTGGCACACAGCCATGCTCATCCATTTATGTTACCTTATGGCTACCTGGGTGCTACAGTGGCAGAGCTGAGTAGGTGCAACAGAGACCAGGTGGCTCACAAAGCCTAACGTATTTGCTATCTGGACCTGCAATGTTTGCTGACTCCTGCTCTACACTCTACTCCCTTAGGGAGTACTCTTTTTAGAGACCAGGGACTCTGAGACAGAGGGGTGGAAAGATACGCAGTCTTAAAATCAGAAGATCTGGGTACAAATTCTGGCTGTGCAACCCTGGTCAAGTCATTGATCCTTTCTTAGCCTTGGTTTAGTCGCCTATAAAATGAAGAGCAGCCACAGTATAGTTTTGTTTTGAGGATCAAATAAAGTAACAACGATAATTAATGTTTTTAGTTGAGTTATCGAGGGCTTACTATGGGCCAAGTGTGTGTGCACACATATTATCTCTTTAATCCTTACAAGTGTCTGGTACGTGGTGGACATTCAATAAGAAGCTGTTGAATGAATGAGCTAGGTAGTGTTTTTCCCATTTCTTAGGCTAGGAAACCGAGGCTCAGGGAAGTGAAGTAACTTACTCAGGGCTTGGCTACCTATGACAGTAGAAGCTGTTGTGTTCAGGACAGGCACGAAGGGAGAAGGGTTGTAAAGGGCAGTGTTCCCCCGCTGGGGGTAGGGTTTTCCTCCTGCTGGGAAGATCTGTGGTCTTTGGAGCTGGTCTCCACTGAAGGGTGGGACGATTCCCTCCTCTCAGCTTCTCTTCCTCAGTGGAGTTCCACAATTAGATTCTGTTATACCCTCTTCAATTCCCCCTGCATTATCTAGTAACCGGGATTGTCAGCAAACCTGTCATCTTCTTCATGTGCATCAGTAAAACAGAGATTAGCTGCCTCAG
The DNA here is from genome assembly GCF_021613505.1 of Equus quagga. Classification (NCBI taxonomy): domain Eukaryota; kingdom Metazoa; phylum Chordata; class Mammalia; order Perissodactyla; family Equidae; genus Equus; species Equus quagga. The sequence goes on from NC_060278.1 coordinate 93,453,213, forward strand.
AAAAGCGAACACTTGAGAGTTGTTATTATGGGAATCCCTTGTAGTTTGGGTCCATTTGAGTGGATTTGAGCCACATGTGAGCCAGAGAGTACATTTGAAAACTTTTCTAGTTGTGGCACTGGTTATTTTTGTCATGCAAGAAGGTGTGGAATGGTCAGTCTGCCTGCACGGAGCAGGAAAAGCCACCTTTCCCACCAGCTGTCCCTTAACCATGTGGACAATTATAGATAGAACGAACAGAATTCCTGAAAACTGCCCAGGAATTTTGTAGCTTCAATGAGAAAAGATTCAGGTTCTAGGAAAAGGGAAATGAAGTGAGTTGGTTGGGAAAAGATCATTGCCTTAGTGTGGGTTTCCCTGAAAGCAGATTCTGAGACACAGATTGAAGTTTTAAATTTTTATTTATATATTTATATACCAACTCCCAGCAGTCACTAGTTGAGCCCTGGCATTTTTAGCTTTCTTTGCTGACAGATCACACAAATAGAAGTTGGCTGGCGTGCCCTGAAATGGTGAGGCTTGAGGACGCGTGGGTGGGGCACCTATAGAATCTGCTACAAGCTCTGGCTCTGAAATCAGACTACGTGGATGCAGACCTCAGATTCTCCTTCCTATTTGCTGTGTGACCTTGGGCAAGTTACAAGTTACTGACCTGTTGGATAAGAAATAAGATAAGACAAAACTTACCAGGTAAAAGAGAGAAGGCACGCAAGACATTTCAGGGTACCTGGCACCAGTGTTATTAATAACTAGTGTATTTATTCTACTGAAATTGAATGGGGAACATTCAGACATAGATGACGATATGGGTGGGAAAGGGATAAGAAACAGTGACTCAAGATTGTGTCCAAGAGCTATATGATGTAGAATGAAATAATTAACAGATAAAGCCCTAGGGGGCCCGTCCTTGCAGCAAGTGAGATGTTTCGAGAATGGCAGTCAGAAAGTAGCCATGGAAAAAAGGGCATTGCAGTCAGGCCACATTCAGCTTGAATATATTCTTTTTCCTGTGTGGAGATCTAGAAACCCTCTTCTGCTGATGGGGAGTGTGGAGCCCCATTGCAGAACCACCTCCAGAACCTCCTGTGTTGTCTGGAGCTGCAGTGGGATTTAGGGACAGAATTTGCAGTAGCGATTGGAACACAGAAGCCATTCTACTTAAGAACTTCAAAGACAGGTAGTTGAACTTCAAAGATAACAATTTGTCAGCAGTAGACAGCTTTGCACACGTCGTGTCGCTTTGGGTCGGTATGAACATGTGACTCTTGAGCTTTCAGACCTTAGCTTGTCTGTAGGAGATCTTCCGTACAGTTGATGATGCCCATGTAGCTCGAATCAGAAGCTTCTGTACCCATGGGCCGAACTTATAGTAGCGGCAACCTGACCAGTGTACTAGAGCATGATGCCCAAGATGATGGGAACCAGCTGGGATGCAGGTCATGACCACGAGAACAGCAGGTAACATTTAGTTAGAGTTTTCTGTGTGCCAAGCCATGTGCAAAACATTTCATAAGATTATGCCATTTTCCCATGACAATAGTTGGAGTGTCCCTGCCATGTCAGCCTGCCAACCCTCCTTCGAAGGTGCAATTTCAAATAACCTCTCTTTGCAACCAGTGGCCTTCCAAGCAGCCTTTTTCTAGAGTCTGGCCTTTCATCACAAGCCCCTAGGTGCATTCTGAGTTGCTGGGCAGGAAAGAGAGGAGGAATTCTCTTCCCCCAGCCTTGGGACCTGCTCTCTTCCCCAAAGAGCAAATGTGCTGCACTGGGGGAGACCCACTGGCTCATTGTTGCTGGCAAAGCCGAGGCAGGGGGAGGACCACTTTGTCTCTGGATTCTGCAACCCTCCTAGTGGTTAGCAAACAGCTGCATAATGGCTAGCCAGTGTGAAACCGTGCAAATTGCCTCATAAATAACTTGTAATGCACAGGCATCAGGGAGAGGCCATAGCTCATGGATAAATGACTCCTTGACATCTCGGGGTATTAAACCAAGGCTAATCTGGACCTCTCCTTGGGGATTCATTACCTGCTATGGGTTTCCCGCATGCAAGCCTGCTGGGATGTGGGCATCTTGCTTGGCACTTCTCTTGGCATCGTGGTGGGGGCAACACACTTCTGAGCAGGGCCATTAGGAGGGGAAAGTAAGTACCTTTAACAAACAAGCCAAGGGTGAGCCCTGAAGGAACAATGTATTTTCTCTGGAGAACTCACTTTCTGAGGAATTCTCTCTGTGGGGTAGAGAACAACATAGTAATAAGAAGAGCTAGCATTTATTGGGTACTTACCCTGTACTAAGTCTTCTCATGCATTGCCTCATGTAATTCCCACAAAAAACCCCCAATAAGTAGATGTTATTATTATTAGTTTATTTTTATAGAGGAGGAAACTAAGGCTCATAGAGGCTTAGTTACATGCTTTAGGTAATATAGCCACTACGCGGTGAGTGTATTCGTCAGCTTTCATTATGTTGCGGGAGCAAATGAGCCCGCAGTCTCACTGTCTGTCTTTATTCCAGAATCTAAGCTGAAAGAGTAGCCCCTTTTTGAGACATGCTATTATCATGGCAGAAGAAAACAAAAGCGAGAAGACTTGGGGAGCTGGCTGTGGCTATTTCATCTTCTGCTCAGGATTGGCATATATCGTGTCTCACATTTCACTGGCCAAAGAAGGTCACATGGCCAAGCCTTCTGTCAACGGGGCAAGGAAGTTTACTCCTCCCAAGGGAGGTGCTGCAATTAATGACAACGGGCAGAGAGATTGAATTCTCTTACAAGGAAGGCAGAGAACAGAGAATGGGAGAATCTGTACAGGCGGTTGGACCCAGGTCTTTGCATCATTTATCTTGTGCTTTTAATCTCTGCCTTCATGGATCTGGAGTGGGAGACCTGAGTTTGGGTGTGGCTCTGCCTTGAGAGGCTGTGAGACTAAGGGCAAATCTCTTCCCCTCTCTGGGCCCCAGTGTCCCCATCTTAGTTAGATGTCCCTAGAAGCAGACCCAGAGACAAAGATTTGAGTGCAAGTAGTTTATTGGGGAGGTGACCCCCCCAAAGCCCTGGTACGGAACGGGAAAGTCAGAGAGGACAAGGAAGGCAGTCGATAAAGTGCGCGCTGCCAAGCAGGTTTCCCTCAGAGCAGCGGGGGCACGTCCTGCTCAGAAACTTTGGGGGTTGTGCACCCAAGAGTTATCTCACCTGAGGGGTGAGGAAGCTGGGGTATTTATTCCCCAATTCCTGGGCCAGCATTGGTTGAGGGCTATTTCTGGGGGCATTGACTTTTCTGCAGTCAGAAAAAAGCCTTTGGAAAGAGTTACGTGTTTGCAATAAGCATCTCTTGGTGTGCAGAGGTGAGCTCAAGTCCCTGCCTAGAGAGTGAGCAGTGTTGACCAGGAAAGCTTTAAGGCCGCTTCTGCTTTTTGTCGCCTGTGCCTACGTTTCTGCCAGCACCTCGTGAATCTGGTTGAATGTGGGGATAACGGGCGTTTGTGTTTCTTTGACCCTCCTGGGAAGAAGCATCATGACGCACACCGGCTCTCCCTCCTCCCCGTCTGCTGCAAACCCTCTTTGCTTTGCAGGATGCTCTGCCTGTCTCCTGCCCATCATGACCCTGGCTCTCGCTGCCTACTTGAGTGGAGGTGCTCTTTATCCCACACACCCCTGGTGCAAAGGCTAATGGGTCTCTCCCAGGGTCCCCTCGACCCCATGCATCATAAAGAACTCTCCTTTTTTCTGAGCAGGACTGGCTGGCATAATATAACTATGATGGAAATGGTGCCCCCTGGAGTTGAATAGAGCCTGGGCAGTGGGGTTGTAGACAGCAGTGCTGCCCTGGGAGTAGAGGAAGTAAGTTTGGCTAAGCCAGGGCCAGGACAGAGCCCAGGAGGGGGATGTGATTTGAAGGGGGAAGCAGCTATGGATGGGCCAAAGAGGGTTGTGGACGGAGGGGCCTTCCTCACTCTCCAAGTCTCCTCACCCCCTCTTCCCCAGCAGCTGCCACCTCTGGCGATTTGAAGTCCTGCTCCAGGCCCCACCTTGCATGCCTCTCACCGACCGCGGGATCCGATACCTGGCTTCCTGACCTCCACATGCCGTGACTCCTAACTCATTCTTGTTTCTCAGTCTGGGAAGGCAATACAGGCTAGGACTGTGGACATTCTAGCCCTGCTGCCTCGGTTCAAATCCCAGCACTGCCCTTTACTAGCCATATAGCTTTGGGCAGGTGACTTAACTTCTCTGTGCTTCCGTTTCCTGCCTGTAAAGTGGGACATACTGACATCATAGGTTGTTACCAGGATCAAGCTGAGCTGGAGTGTGTTAAAGTACAGTAGCACCTGCTACATGGAAATATATCAGGGTTTTTCTTCTTCCCCTTCAGTTCGGCTGGCCTGAGGCCCTGATGTGAGGCCGACAGTCCTAGCACATCTAACCAGGCTGAGTGTCCTCTTCCTTGTCAGGGGAGCCCCGTGCGGCTCCTGGCTACGTCTCAGGTGAGCTCCTGTCTCTGTTCTTTGAAGGGCTGGCTCTGCAGGAGAAATGTCCTTGGGCAAGAAGCAGGTCTGCTAATGCCGTCTCTCTCTCTCTCTCTCTCTCACACACTCACACACACACTCACGCTCCTGCCCACCCTCTCCAAGGCTCTCTCTGAGCCCTTCACTCTGTTCAGCCTCATCAACGCTTTATTATAAAACCCTTTTTCAGCCTTCTGTCCAAAGGTCATCATAATTATAATCACTGCTGCAATCATGTCCAACTTCCTAGCCCCCCACCGAGGGGTGTGAGAGCACTGTCACCAGCCTAAGAGCCTAGCTCTGTGAGGCCTGTCTGTCCCACTCCTCAACTCTGGAACAGTGTGGCCGCCCCCTACTGGGATGGTGACAGTCGTGGGGCTTTGCCCTGCACCCTCAGAGGCACCTTGTTCTTTCAAATCACCTCTGTCCCAAACGCGCTGCTCCCTGGAGCAGTCTCTGCCCTGGGTGGGCCTGCGTCTAGGAACGGGGCAGTGGATGACGATTTTTCTCTCATCCTTCTGTGATGCTCTTCAGATGTTTCTCCTGCTGTTCCTGACACAAGTGCTGACTGCGTAAGTGAGAGGACAGGATGGGGGTATTGACAGGGAGGGCCTCCCTGGGTGGCAGGTGGAGGTGAGATCCCTGTGACAGGAGAACATGCTCTGCGTTCATGTGACACCAACATTTCACAGGGTTCTGCAGAGAGTGCTGTGATCTCTGGGGACTCCACACCTTGAAGGACTTTGCCCGTGGTTACAGGCTGAACTGTGTCCCCACCAGATTCATGTGTTGAAGTCCTGACCCCCAGTAACTCAGAATGTGACTGTATTTGGAGATAGAGCCTTTTAAAGAGGGGATTAAGTTAAAATGGGGTTCATGAGGGTGGGTCCTATTCCAATGTCTTTATAAGAGGAGGTGATCAGGACACAGACACGCACAGAGAGACCATGTGAGGACACAGGGAGGAGATGGGCATCTGCAGGCCAAGGAAAGAGGCCCCAGAAGAAACCACCATTCCCACACCTTGACCTCAGACTTCTAGCCTCCAGAACTGGGAGAAAACACATCTCTGTCCCAGTCTGTGGCATTTTGTTATGGCAGCCCTAGAAAGCTAACCCTCCTATCTTTTGTTTATTTGCCTGTGGGCAGGTGGGGGACCCACATGAGTCAGTCTCCCAAGATACTCACTTAGAAGCCAGGGGCCACTGGATTAAGTTTTGGTTGAGGAGAGGTTTTTCCAGTGGTCAGAATACCCAGACCCTTCATTCCAGATGCTCTCTAGCAGTGAAGGGTATCTGGGAGGCAAAATGAGCAATTTCTGGCTTGCACACCTAGTTAGTAATTATTATTCATTACGTATTTTCTCTGTACAGGACACTTGTCCATCTCTTCATGAGCATTGTCTATTTCATCTTAACAGTGGTCCCATGGGGCAGGCTCTACTTAGAGCCCCATTTTTGGAGGAGGAAATTGAACTTCGAGGTTAAGTAACATGCCCAAGAGCACAGAGCCAGGGAGTGGCAGGGATGGCATTTGAACCCAGCTTTGTCTGAGGCCAGAGTCCTGGCTGATCAGGGATTATGTCATCAGGACTCTGAGAAGTCTGAGAGGTCACTCCTGCTCTGCACGGAAAACTCCCTTCGGTTGTCCTGCCTGTGTGATTTTGCTCTTCTTTCACGGGGGCCATCCAGAGAAAGGCTCATATCGTCTCTAATTTTCTGGCCTCTTTGTAGATCGCCCCTGAGGATCTCTGACTCCTGGTATTCATGCCCTTGTGCGATTCCCTCCCCTTGAGTGTGGGCCAGACCTACTGACTTCTGATTTGCTTCAATCAAACAGAATATGGCAAAAGTGATGGGATGTCACTCCCAACATTAGGTTATAAAAAGACTGTGCCATAGGGAAATAGAAGTCCTGAGGGTTGACAGCATCCAGCTATTTCTCCTTGAGTTGGACTTCCTCGCCAGGCCTCTTGCGTCTAGGCAAGAAGGAATTGAGTTAACTGTTATTCAGCACCTACCACATGCTAAGCTCATCACTTAAGTTACCTTTTCTATTTCTGACACAAAACTCTGTGGAGTCGGTATTATTAGCACCTATTACATGTGCAAAGGATAAAAGGAAAAAACCTAAAGGATGCATGTTAAAAAAAAATAACAGGTTGTTGAATCCTGCCAACAACGAGGTGGGTAAGCTTGGAAGTGGTTCCTCCTCCACTCAAGCCTTCAGATGAGACCACAGACCTGGTCGACAATTTGATTGCAGCCTTGTGAAAGGATCTGAAAAGGCGACCCAGCTAAGCCATGCCTGGATTCCTGACCCACATGAACTGTGAGATAATAAGTTTTGAGCTACTAAGTGTTAGCATAATTTGTTATGCAGCAATAGATAATCAATACACACCCCTTCCTTCAAATCTCCTAATAGGATGGAAGAAGCTGCAGTTTCTTTTTCTCTAAACATCTTCTAGGTTTGAGTAACCTTATGGGAGTTGCCTGTGATGCTCTCAGGGTATCTTCTGCCTAACTCACCAAGGCTGGCCAGACTAGGGGTCGGGCGCACCTGGGAAGAGAGTCAACATTTGTCCTTCTCTGGTGACCCATGCTCATCCTGGTCTCAAGTTTTCTTTCCCCTCCACATTCTCCAATGCCTCACCCTGGCTGTCTGTGTGCTGCTCACGTGGATACCCATTTTTTGGGGGGGTGGGGAGCACACTTGCAGGGAGTCAGCAGAACCTAACAGAGGCAGGGGTGGAGGAGTGAACAGAGTGTGGGCAAGCTGCACGAGGGGAGAGCTTCACCTATACTCTGGGAGATGCTGGGAGCAAGAGGCGGGTCTCTCAGGGGCCTGTGTGTGGGCACGTGGCCTGGTGGTCAGGGTACAGGAGTCTGCCCTGTGTGTGGAAAGTGCTAAACTGGGGGCTTTAGCCCTGTGGAGCGCCTTCCATCCTCTATGGCTCTAACACATGTGGCTTCTAAGCCAAGGGCAAAAGTCACTGTCAGTGGCTTTACCAGCCTGGAAAGTCTCTACAGCTGACCCATCCTGCAGCTGGAGACAGAGCTGAGGTGACTGGTGTAATTCCCATCAACACCTCCAATATGGGGAGACTTCGAGGGCCTAAATGCCCTTCAGTTGTGCATACAGTCAAAGCAAGAGAAATACCCCAGGTGGTAAGATTATTGCCCATTTTTATTCCCAGACCAGCGTGGCCTAAAATTATGGCAAATACTAATAGTATTTGTAAAAAACAGCTCTTTGAGCATCCAGTATGTAATTAGTGTGCCCCAGGCAACATGTTAATATTTCCCATTCACCAAGACATTTAATCCTCATAGCAACTCTGCATGGGCGGGTTATTATCAGCCTCCTTTCATAGAGGCCTAGAGAGGTTTCAGTAACTTGGACAAAGTCACTGACCCAGGAAAGTGAGGAAAGGTCCCAATAAACCTAACGTCTGGCTCGAAAGTCCACGCGTGCGACTTTGCTGCATCTATTTGTTATCATGAAGCCTGTGAGCTGGATTCAGTGTGTGGGTCAACTCATGGGCTCTAATGATAGTAATGAGCCTACTGTGTGCGAGCATCTCGCAGGTCATATAGTGCGGGTTCAGAGGCAGGTAGTCACAGCCTCACTTTGCAGATGAGGAAACCAAGACTCAGAGAGGCCAAGTCACTTGCATGCGGTCACCTGCTAGTGAACAGCACAGCTGGGATTCAAACTTGGGGTTGGCTGACACAACACCCTCTCTCTTTTCAGCCTCATGTTAGTGGAAACAGCAGGGAATCCATGTGGAGGTTTGCTCTGAGCCCCAGATCACCTGATCGATTTCAGCTGCTTTCCAAAAGAGCCTGGAGGTACAGGATCCAAGGCAGGGTCCAGGCATCCTGTCTGTGCTGTGAGCGGAGGGCTTCCCACAGCAGCCCTGAGAGTGCACCCCCAGCCCACACGAGAGAGGGCTGAGCCAGTTCCCTCTCGGCTTTATTGATGTGGAATGAGCTGAAGGTTATTGCAATGAATAATAAATGAGCTATCATAGCTGAGCCGATTATTCCGAAGTGTTACCGATGTTTGTGTTGATAAAAATGAATAAATGGCTAAGTGTTTGCAGGGAATGGAAGAGAAAAGGCATAAAGAGGAAATTCGTATGTGCCTCTGATAGTTAGAAACAATGAGTCTTGAAACAGAGGCAATCAAGGAATGGGATAAAGCAGCTTTGTGATTTGTTATGTAGAGAAAATAATGACAGAATCTTTCATCTCTGGCCATGGTGGCTGCAAAGTGGTAATAGACATTGGCTTTGAACAGAGGTGATAAGAGACCAAGAGAAAAATAAAGTTCAGAACAGTGAATACAAGAGCCAAATTGTTGCCTGGCTTTTCTCATAGACGGAAGACATATAGAGGAAGGGCATGGATGCAGCTGTTTCAGGCTTCCCTGCGGATCGAAGAGACTTACCAGCCCCAAATGTGAAGGAGGGGTTACTCCCAGCATTGGAGCCAAGGTCAGATACAAGAGGATTATGAGAAGCTGAATTCAATGGATGGCGTAAGTCAGCCATGGAGTACTTCCTTTATACTAATGATTCTAATCCAGCTGTTTGCAATCTTTTCCTCCCCCGCCTCTGCTGAGACACATTCCCAGATTTGATTCCTGTCAAGCTGGTTGCAGCTCTGCCTCTTTCTTTCCTACTCAAAAAAGCACACCAGAATCCAAGAGAGTGAGAATGACGCTATGTCCATGGTTCCCAAATTGTGTGCCAAGGTGCCACAGAGCACCACAGCAAACTCAGAGGGGTGCCTTGGGTCATTTTAATTGGTTTGAGGAAACTTGACATCCTCGTGACCTCGTGCTAACTACTAGCTCAGGGTAATTCACAGTTTCGACATTAGATTGTGCTACATTCCTTTTGATGATGTCACATCTTTGCAAAGCAGATTTTCGGTCGTTGCTATGATAAAAATCAAGCATGGTATGTAAATCAGTGTGGAGTAGGCAATGAAGGTGGCGTGTCCAATCTGATTCCAAGGTTGAGAAGTTGAGTAGTGCTCAACAGGTAGACACACATCCCATTACTAAGTAATTATAGTTATTTAAGAATAAAATAAAAATATTATTTTTTCTTTTAATTTATGTGCATTCTTTTTAAAAATCAGCTAAGTTAGGATATAAATACTTACTAAATTGTTTGAACCTGACTACTCAATAATCAGAATTGTTAGGCATTTCTGTTGGCCTGGTGCTCCCATGAAAAAATTATGGAGACACTATTGATTCTGTAGACAGAAAGTTTGGGAACTTCTGTGTTAAGTAGCAGGCAGGTCCTAGTGGGAAACAAATGATACGCTCAAGCTGGGTAATTTGAAGAGAGTTTAAGAAAAGAATTCTTTCCAAAGGCATGGGCAGGGTGCAGAGAAACACAAGGAATAGGCAATATCCTGGGGTTAGTAATGAGGAGAAGGGCAGAGGGAATTGGTAGGAGGAAGGAGGGAGGGTGTAGTTACTACAACTTATAGGAAGAGAGAGCTGTGGGGACAGGGCTGCCTGACAGTGGATGTGACTTTCACCCAAGCAACATGGTCAGTTTCAGCTCTCTGCATGGAGGGATCCACCAAGGTGCTATGTCCCACAGAGCTCAACCTGCAATACTGGCCTGGCATAGCTACACCTTGCTGGCGGTTCTCAAACTATACCCACAGGGAACCCTGAGTTCCCTCAGCTGTTCAAATTCATTCAACATCATAATCACATCACAGTGGTCTTTTCCAAACTCATCAATAACATCAAGGTCTCAGGATAGAATTTTCTCAATTTTAAGTTTTTCTCTCATAAATTTTCCTTAAATTGAGCCCAAAATGAATAAGCAATAAATATTAATAAGAAATTTAAAAATGTGATTTTTTTTAAAGGAACGTTTTATGTCTTGTTATTTCTTGAGATGCAGAAACCTGCATGCGTATAATATAGTCATATTTTCTGCTAGTAAAATTGTTCCTGACTCGTGTGACAGAATTAAGCACATCAATTTTTTTCATGTGGTTATGCAGAAAGCATATCATCTTCCTAATGTTCGAATGAATTTGAAACTATTTTGATAGAAAACTTGCATATGGTGTAAAATTTAAGTTCTAGAAAAATTGTATTACTATCGTCATCATCACCATTATCATCATCATCATTATCGATATCATCTCTTTACAAGCGAATCAGAATGTCTCCTCTACATTATCTTAAACAGTGGTTTTTAAAGTGAGGCCATTGGACCAGCAGCATCAGTAAATGCAGATTCTCAGCTCTTACCCCTGAACAACTGAATCAGAAATTCTGGGCATGAGGCATGGCAATGTGTTTTGACATGCCCTCCAGGTTGAAAACCACTGCTCTTAAGTAGTCCTTAGACAAACCAGTGAAGTAGGAGCCCTGGTCCCCATTTCGGAGCTATGGAAATAGAGGCTGAGAGAATGTTACACAGTTATTGGGTAGCAAGACTGGAGCGTGGATTGAAGTCTTCCATCTCTAGGATGAGTCCTTATCGCAGACATCACTCTTGCTTCATCAGAGATGGAAGAAGTCAGTGTGTACTGGACTTTAGGTGAATGGCATCCTCTGGAGTTGTTCCAAGTGCCTCAGGTTGCCCCTCACCGAACACCTCTAGAAATAGGTGGCCCTTAGCTAGGTCTGGAAGGACAAAGGGGATGTGTGTGTGTGGGTGGAGGAGGAGGTCAGTGGTTGGTTAACAAATGGGCAAGAGGGGAGTGGCTTTCAAACGGTGAAATCAAACAAAAATTAACTTGAAGTGGATTAAAGACTTAAACATAAGACCTGAAACCATAAAACTCCTAGAAGAGAACACAGGGCAAACGCTCCTTGACACTGGTCTTGGCAACGATTTTTTGGATATGACATCAAAAGCACAAGCAACCAAAGCAAAAGTTAATAAGTGGGACTACATCAAACTAAAAAACTTCTGCACAGCAAAAGAATCAAACAACAAAATAAAAAGGCAACCTGTGGAATGGGAGAAAATATTTGCAAATCATGTATCTGATGAGGGGTCAATATCCAAAATATGTAAATAACTCTCACAAATCAATAGCAAAAAAACAAACAATCTGATCAAATGGTGAATCAGATCAAAGCTAAGAAGTAGCAGCCAGTGAAAGCCTTGACTGAAAAGTGTTATGGGACCTCTTACTGCAAAAATAAGCGTAGTGGAAGGCATATCCACTTGTTGGGAGACATTCCATTCCACAGTGAGAAGGTAGCCACGCCCTTCTCAGCCCCTCTCCTATTTGCCACGAGACCAGGAGTGGGCAAACATTTTCTGTAAAGGGCCAAGCAGAAAATATTTTAGTCTTCACTATCCTTATTGTCTCTGTTGTTATTATTCAACTCTGCCATTGTGTGAATGCAGTCAATGGTAATATGCAAATGAATGGGTGTGGCTATGTTCCAATAAAATTTTATGGACATTGAAATTTGAACTTCATATAATTTTCACGTGCCACAAAATATTCTTTTGATTTTTTAAAACAATTTAAAAGTGTAAAAACCATTCTTAGCTTGTGGGCAGTACAGAAACAGGTGGTGGACTGGATTTGGTCTACAGGCTGTTGTTTGCTGACCCCATTACTAGACTATAAACCTCATGAAAGCAGAGGGAATCTGTTTTGCTCACGGTCATACACTCAGCACCCAGCACAGTGCCTGGTACACAGTGGCCACTCAAAAAAAAATATCTGTTGAATGAATGAATGAATCAATATGACGTATTCTCTTTTTTTCCTATTCTCTGAATTTGTCCAAAGAAAATATGAGGCAAGGGAGTTGAGAGGGAGTAATCAGAAGATATTCAAAGCCTTCTCTTGTCTACATTTTAAGTAGGCATTTAAAAAGCTTCTGATTTTAGTGAAAGGAAAGATTAAATAGAAATTTCCTATAAGGATTTTAGTTGTCAGTCTGTTCTGAAGCTCTGAAATGCTAGACCCAGAGCTCAAATATGCCAATGTTTTTTAAAACCTAAGAATCAATCCAGAATTATAAAGTTGTTTTCTATTGAAGCCCAGAGGGAATTTTAAGATTAGATTAAGCATGATTGTTCATAGTTGAGAGTTAGTAAAAATGTGTTCATAATACTAAGAATTGTGAGGTTTTAGATGTTCTAAGTTGTGAATTACTTTTTACTTTATTTTTTTATTTTTTGAGGAAGATCAGTCCTGAGCTAACATCTGCTGCTAATCCTCCTCTTTTTGCTGAGGAAGACTGGCCCTGAGCTCACATCCGTGCCCATCTTCCTCTACTTTATATGTGGGACGCCTGCTACAGCATGGCTTGCCAAGCGTTGCCATGTCTGCACCCGGGATCCGAACCTGCGAACCTCAGGCTGCTGAAGCCGAACGTGCGCACTTAACTGCTGCGCCACTGGCCTGGCCCCTGAAATACTTTTTAAATATATGGTAACTAGATATGAATAATTGGTATGGGGGTGGGATTGGCGATTTCTGTAAAATATATTTTAGGCTGTGCATTTGAACTGTAGAGGTGCAGTACCTTTTGCAAAATATCAGCTGGGCTGGAGGCCATGGCTAAGCCAATGTTGAGCATCCTGGGAACAAGTGTTACTGATGAGCTTTTCCCAATTGGAGCATCTTGGAAGTATCTGAGAAATTTAAAAATAATGAGTTTCAAACAGTGATTCTATACATGGGAAGGATAAATAGGAAAGAGGCTCAAAGGCTGATCTTCTTCCTGGGATATGAGATGTGTCCTGGCTCACCTATGGGAAGAGAACGGAGGAATCCTGGCACCTGAGATCAGGCTTGTGGGTGCCAACAATAAACTTGTGCTGGTTGGAACTTCCCACTGTTCCAGACACTCCCTTTCTGGCTCACTGTTTATTATTATTACACTTTAATAATTTAATGCAGAGTGTTTATATATATGACACTTTAAACAGAATGAGCCTAACCAGGCAGAAGGAGACATTCACTGCGTTTATGGGAATCCCTTCTGTTCACATCATTATTCCACAGCCCAAAGGTAGTGGAAATGCTTACTTTTGCTCTTTATCCAGCACTCCTTCCCTCCTCCGCTGCTAACGGTACCCCTCTCCCTCATTTCACTGAGGCTGTTCCCACTCCCCGGAGGAGGCAAGGGCACATGATCCTGGCCTAGCCAATCAAAGCATTACACTCACCTGGCCATAGTGATTGGTTCAGGGATGAGCACGTGACCTAAACTAGAGCATTGAGAACCATTCCTAGGTCCTGGTGAACAGTCTGATTAAGTGGGTTCTCCCTCTGCTGGGGTGGTTAAACCGCTAGGCTGCCAATGGGAAATGGCTGCTGGTGGTCTTGCCATGATGAAGGAAGGACATCCTGAGAGGAGAGGAAACACTGAGGATGGCCGCTGTCACTTTGCTTTACCTCACGGAACTTTGCTTCCTGATCTTTAAAGTGCTGGAGAATGATATCTGTCTCACGGTGTTGTTTTGTGGATTAAATGCCAAATACTAAGCGAGTATTTGGAAAGCATCTTCTTTCCTTTCTTCCTTCCTTCCTCTTTTCCTCCCTCCCTCCTTCCTCCTCTTGACCTTGCTTTCCTTTTAAGAAACCCCCTCAAAAGGGAGACTATTTGGGCACAGATTCAACAACTTTTAGCAGTGACTACTCTTCCGTGGGACTGGGGCAGCCATGGAGCAATCATCTTGGAGGCCTCAATGAAGGTGATGTTTTCAGGGCTGGTGTGGCCAGCCAGAGGGTGCAGGGCTGAGATAGGTGGAGGGTGGAGGTTAGGGGAGCAATTCTTTGTTGACCGTAAGGAAGAAACTTCTAACCTAAGAGCTTTACGAAAAAGGCAACAGCATCTTAGAAAGAGGTGAGTGTCCAGTCCTGGGGTCATCCAGCCAGAGATGGATAGCCATCTATCAGGATTGCAATAGAGGGGACTTATGTGCGGGAGAGCAGTTTGGACTGAGCTTCCAAGATGGCTTCTGGCTTGCAAACGATGATCTATGATTTGTTATCTGATGCTGCGACAAGGCACTCCCTTCCAGCTGGATTGAGCAGAATATCAAGTGGTAAAGGTATTGTTTCCCTGTGACAGTGGTTCTCAAACTCTTCCATGCATCAGAGTCACCTGGAGGACTTGCTGAAAATGCAGCCGAGTGAAAAGGAGCCCGTTCTGCTTGTCACCATCTGATGCCAATCAATTGCAAACAAGCTGGTGGTCGAGAAAGGAAAATTTATACGATGAACTAGCATATTCAGAAGATAGTGGACTAGTGTCCTGAAGAACCACCTTAAAATCATACAGACTCTTGAGGCAGTTCTATAGGAGAAATGGGCAAGAAGGAGGGGGGTTAGGGATGTCGACCATCTGGTGTGATGAACTTCAGGGCACCACATTATCTCTTTCTTCTGGCATTCATGATGGGTACCTACATAGAATTTTTCTTTCTGGAGGTCGTCATGTTCCTGGGGAACTCAGAGAACAAAGTTGTCTTATCACAGCTGGCAGATATACCTAACTAAGAGTCATAGAACTGGCACATCATGTATTTTGTAAAATGGAGAGGTGCTTAATCATTTAGGCTATAGGCAGGCTGGAATGTATTCACAGAGACCGGTGAGTGAGGATCATAGTTACAACATTGCTTCCTTTCCCTAAGATGGCTTCCCCCATGTTAACTTCAGATCTAGCTGTCACAAAAGCACTAATTGTTCGGTCACATCTCCAGAGTTTCTGATTCAGCAAGTCTGGGATGGGTCCCAAAATTTGAGTTTCTAACAAGTTTCCACAGGACACTGATGCTGCTGGTCCAGGGACCACACTTTGAGAACCGCTCTCCTATGGATTCGCTAATTTTATGAATGATAACTGGTGTATTGTGGAAAAAGCACCTGGCTACGAGATAGGAGACCTGAGTTCTTGCTGCTTGCTACGCTATCTAGCTGTGAGTTTTTGGGCAAGTAACCTACTCTCTCTGGGCCTCACTTTCCTCAGCCCTAAAAAGAGACAAACTAGATCGTTGGTGTTCATCTTTTCAACACAATGGGCCTCCTTCAGTCGACTTTCCTTATTTGTGGGCACCATGTTTTGAGAGATTATTTTCCCCCGGAAATGTAACGTGTAGTCAAATAGTCTGGCTGCAATTTAATTAAATTAACCTTATTTTTCGCAAACGTCTGATTTTCTTTGGTGTTTTTGACCAAAGCCAGTAGCTCTTGGACAGTAGGTCAGGGACCTCTGGGTCCCTAGCCATTGAGTTAGGGGATATTTAAGGTTTCTCCTCATAACTCAAAGATGTGACCTTCCAGGATATTAAGGACACAATGCCAAACCTTGACTGACCTTTTGGGAAGGTGGTGAGCCTCGGCTCCTCCTGCTGGCCCACAGCTCAGTGAGGATGTAGCTGGGAGCTTTCAGGCATCAACGGGAAGTTTGAGTGGGTGGCTTTGAAAGCCTCTTCTTCACTTCTGAGCCTATGGTTTTATGTCCCCACGGTCTCTCCCAGGTCATCTCTTGGGGCCCCACAATTGAGAGTTTGGGTCTGGTACTGATTCAAAGATTTTTGGGTTCATGGCCCAGGCATGTTCTCCAGGAGAGCTGTCAGTTTTCAAGAGATTAATGAGTTAAATGGGTTTAGGTGTTTCCCATTAGAGTTGTTTTGGTTCTCATTAGGCTGAATGAGAGCAGATGTGTCTTATGTTGATAAGTATATCATCTACGCCTCACATACCCGGACAGGACGCTGCTGAACGTTTGGGCCTCTGTTAGCTGCTGCAAACCCCGTCTGTACTGCTTGGAAACACCTCTCTACCCACATCTTTTCCAGCTAAGTGAACTGTTAGCTGATGCTAAAAGCACGTGTGAGCTTGATTATTTGCATGCAGTGCATGGAGCCAAACTGCTCCCCTTCCATTGGTGGGGGAGGGAGTTTCGCTGTTTTGAATATCTTTGTCTCTTTGGGAGCATGTAAAACAAATTTGTCTGTGAGCTGGACTGATTTTTAGAGGCTTTCCTCATATGTTCAAGCTGATAAGATTTTTTATGCAAGTGTTTTCTAAGCACTAACTCCCTCCCGGGCTCTCTTTGAGGTCCTGAGAAGATCCTGTTTTGCCCCCCTTCCCCCAGTTCCTCACAGTTGAGCAGGGCAGCCAGTCTCTAGACAGACATTAAGGGAAACACGGAAGGCTATGTGGGGACTGATGAGGAAGAAAATGACCTCCCTAGGGCTCTCAGGAAAGGCTGCTCTCCAGACCAGCTGAATAGCTAACGTGGTGAATGATGCAAACAGGGAAGGAGGTCGGCCTTTCAAATGGGAAAATAAATTGATGTTTTAATGCCAGATCTATGAAGGATGTGGCACTCACCAAGCAAAAGGGGGAGCCCTTCCCAGCAGAGGGAGCAGCACACGCAAACCCGTGGTTGGGTACAGATGGAAGGCGGGGTTGGAAACCAGGAAGATCAAGCCCAGACTGCAAACTTCCTTTTGTGCCGTGCTAGAGAGCCCTGGTTCTCAAACTCCAGCGTGCTTCAGAAGCACCTAGAGGTTACAGCTCAGACGGCTGCATCCCTCTTCCAGAGTTTCTGATTCAGTAGGTCTGAGTGGGGCCTGGAAACGCACGTTTCTCACAAGTGCCTCAGTGATGCTGCTGGTCTAGGGGGCACACATGGAGAATCTCCGTCGTGGAGTCTGGATCTTTGAGCAATGGGGTGCTTCTGAAAATGTTCTAGGGACTGTGACACAGTCAGACCTGTACTGAGCTTTCTGACAGAGATGGTGGAGACTGTGTGGGACGGGACTGCGTCAGGGGACAAGGACATCAGTTAGGTGGTGGCTGAAGTAGTTGAGGCAACAGATGATGGGTGAGGCCTGAACAAGTGTGCTTAAGGGGTGGACATGAGGGAGCCTGAAGGTGGGGCTGGGCTTCTGCCTGGAATACGGGCTCCGTGTCATCAGCCCCCTGTGGGCATCGAGTTCAGTCCTTACCCGGTGAGTCATTCTGCAGGTGGGATCACTGAGGCTCTGACTCTCGCACCGGGTCTCTCCAGGGCTGCACAAAGGGCACACTGCTGACAGGAAGTAGATATTATTTTTAGCCAAATTCTGCAGGATGATCTATTGCGGTTTTCATTTTCTCAGCACATTTTATTCAATTTTATTAGGTCATTTAGCAAATAATTTTAATTTTCTGCTTAGATCAGAATTTCAGGAAGTAATGTACTGTTGTACTGTTAATGAGTCCCCTAATAAGCTCCAGGAGAATGCGATTTGCAAATCATTCCCGAACATAACTGTCACTCAGTCTGTTTGCCAATTAGCACACTCCTCAGCTATTCTCCTTGAGAGGGCCTGGAGATTTCTGGAAGATTCCTGTATCTGGCTGGGCCTCCTGTGAAGCCTCTGTGGGAGGGGAAGCAGATAAGGGAGTCAGAGCTCATTTCAGTGCTGAGCTGTGACACCTGCTGTATTCTTGTTCCCTCCACAGGCAGCTGGTTCATAATCTCAAAACTGAATGGCACCCTGGGTTGCATGGATCAAGTAATTGTAACAGCTTGGCAGGTTAACCGTGAAGGCATTCTGGAATTTCAGCTGCAGGATGGTGGCCAGGGGAGGGGAGAGGATGCAAAATTCATTGAACACAGCTTTATGCTGGACGCTGGATTAGAACACTCTGTTTATTAATATTATTTTTAATACAAATAATACGTTAATACAGATTTTTTTGGTAAACTATTTTCACAATAAATAATTCGCTCCTTACTTGGCTAGCAGTTTAGGACAAGGGTTGGCAAACTACAGCCCGTAGGCCAAATCTGTCTTGTGGATTGTTCTTGCGAATAAGGTTTTATTGAAACACAGCCATGCCCTTTCAGTTACACATTGTCTATGGCAGCTTTCATGCTACAGTGGCAGATTGAATAGTTGTGATAAAGACTGGATGGCCCACAAAGCTGAAAATATTTGCTGTCAGCTCTTACAGAAGAAGTTGGCTGACTCCTAGTTTAGAATATGTTCTCTCATGACTTGTTCTAGTCATTTATGTACCAGGTGTGTTCATAGACTCTATTTAGTTTTGCACATAATTGAGATTGTACCATACGCATTTTTCTGACACGACTTTTTTCTCTTGATTGTATGTCTTAGGGATCATTCCACAGCAGAATATTATTTTGTTGATTTATGTTTTCTGACTATGTAGTAATCTATAATATAAATATCTTATAATTTATTTATGCTTTCTTTTTTGTGTTTCAATCAACTGTCTTCAATATTTTTAAGTAAAATTTTTATTTTGGAACAATTTTAGATTGTACAACAAAGTTGCAAAGGTAATACAGAGACTTCCTGTATACTCGTCACCCAGTTTCCCCCGATGTTAATATCTTACATTACCATGGTACATTTGTCCATGGTACTATTGGACATGGTAAACCAACATGAGTACTATTTATTAATTTTTAGTTACACCAGTAATGCATAAAAAAACTCCTCCTTATAAAAATAAAAGTCTAGATTAGGTTAAAATTCTCTTTGACCTTCCATCCTAATCTCGGGACCCTGACCCCAATTCCAGCCCCACTCTGTTTGGTATTTATCCTTCAAGGCTTTTCCATATGTAGTCACTAGACACACACACGTAGGTAAGACTGAAAGCATTATGTTGCTTTGTGGTTTAAAAATATAAATAGCATCATACCATGCTTATCATTCTTCAACTTTTGTCTTTTCCTTCTCAAAAGGTCTTGGACATCTATTCCTGATCTTGAACAGAGACTGGCCTCATCCTTTTACTTACTGCATAGCTTCTCCATCATGTGAACACAACGTGGTCTATTGAGTCATTTCCCTATTGATGGCCATTTAGGTTGTTTCTATTTTTCCCTGTTATGAACAATGCTGCAATCAGCATCCTTGTACATTCAGCTTTTTTTTGCACGTGTGTAATTATTTTTATTTTTGAGGGATAGATTCCTGTAATTAAAATCACTGGGTCAATGGGCATGTATGTACATTTTTCAGTAGATAACTACCAAATTGTCATCTAAAAAGCTTTATTATCACGTATCTCCACCACAATGTGTGAGAAAGCTTTTTCCTGTAATTGTCACCAATGACAATTTGATTTTTTTTGCCATGTTGAGAAATGCTTCATTAAGATCGGATAAAGTAGACGTCAGATTAAAGAAAACTATCATAGAGACAGAGACAGACATTATAGAATGATGAAAGGGTCGATCCACTGTGAAGACATAGCAGAGGCACAGTCATGTTGTATAGACATGGATACAAAGATATAAAGCACAACAGCCAAACTGTGTCTACTAAGGCTAAACATATACCTGCCCCATGAGCCAACAGTTCCAGTCCTGGGTACATACCTGCGAGAAATGAGCACATGTGTCCACCTACACCAATGGCAGGGACAAGTATGAGTCTGTTCGTAGAAGCATTATTCATGATACCCAGAAACTAGAAAACAACCCCAAAGTCTGTAAACATAGAATGGATAAATAGACTATAGAACATCCATGCATTGGAATACTACACAGCAATGAAAAAGAATGAACTACCATTACATGCAGTGACATGGATGGATATCAGATGTTATGTTGAATGAAAAAAGCTAGTACCAAAGAGTACTTACTGTATGATGCCATTTATATGATGTTCAAAAACGAGGGAAAATTAATCTATGGTGTAGAAGTCAGTATAGTGGTTCCTTTGTGATTAGGAATGGGCATGAGAAACCTTTTGGGGTAGTGTACTATATCTAGAAATGTATTATATCTTGACCTGAGTGGTAGTTATGTGGGTGTACACATACATAAAAATTCATTGATTCTGAAGATTTGTGCCCTTTATATGTCTATATCTTAATAAGAATGTAAAAAAAAATGACACATGACAGATTCTGACTTGAACAACATTGTTAATTTCTTAATTTACACCAACAGATGACACTGTTGTCATCTAAGCTGCAGTCTTCCCTCACCCATTGCACTGGGCACCTGCCTCAATTTCCCGTCTACATTCTAATTTCCTGCTGGATCTGAAAGTCTCTCTGACCTTTAGCCATGTGGCTCAGCTCCGATACTCAGCCGCTTCCATCATCCCTTCCTGGGGAGGGTCTTTGTACCTCCAGGCATTTGCTGGGCTCCATTCCTGGTCAGCCCTTCATGGACATCCTATTTGCTCCTTTTTGACCATGAATATTGTCTCTTTTTGAGAGGTCTGCTGCCAATTGTGTCCCCAGAATTGGACTCCTTAGCAATCACTAGCTTGCACAGACCACCTGGGGCTCTTGGCCTCTTTGTTGAGGGCCCCCAACCCAGCTTGCTATTTCTGTTATCTCTGCTGTCAGCCTTTTCTGCCTCTGGACCCTCCCATCTAGTTCTTGCACACACCATTGCAGGATGCCCCTCCTCTAGATGATTATAAACACTTCTCTATGACACTTTGCAGAGCTGCTGTCTCAGTCACAGGCGTCAGCTTGAGTACAGCTGAGAGCTGAGACAGCCCCTCTCATGTCCCCTCTAACTTCCTCTCTAATGAGCCTCCCTGATTTTAAAGGTGCTATTTCCTGGGTGGTTAAAGGAAGACAAGATTTTTATCCAGAGACGTGCCTGAGCATCATCGTTGCCAGCAAATCCACCCGGGAGTCTTTGCCGCAAATGTGCCTGTTTGTCATTTCACGCCTTGCTTGGAGCACCGACTTTGCTGCCAGCAATGATCAAATCTCTTCTTGCAAAGCCACTGCTGGAACAGATAGCTGGGAAGATGACCCCACTGACAGCCCATTACTATACAAATTCAAAAATGATTCAGCAGTTCGGAGATAAGAGCTCCATGTGGGTGCGAAGTGTTCCCCGGCTTGGCTGTGGGGTGGGATGGGAGTCTTGGTCGTGGGCAGGCAAGGCCAGGTGCTTTGTTCCTGATGCAATGGCTCTGTGTGCTACTTGTCTCTAACAAAGCGCTAACAGGGTCCATTTGTGGGCTAGCCCAGCATCTCTGGGTTGGTAGGTCCAGTTTCCTTGTTCTTAATTGCCTTGTCTTATTTTTCATATGGAAAGAGAATAAGTAACTAGTTCATTTTGACCAGTTTCCATTCCTTCACCAACCTCCAATAATTGGCAGCATTTCTTGAACAAAAGCAGTAGAGGGCTCCTCCGGAGTTAATACTGGCGAATCAAGTGTCCAAGAAAGAGTGGTTATCAGTTATGCAGGGTCAGAAGTAAGACGTGCTCGCTGGGTATAGCTGTTTCTTCTTGGGTGGGGGTGGGGGTGGGGTGGCAATGAACGCCTGTATCCTGGCAGTAATCTGCTCCCTGTCACCAAGATACCAGGGTGCTGGGCCTGGCTGCAGAAGACCTAGGTTCTGGTCCCAGCTCTGTCATTTTCTAGCCTCACAACCTTGGACAAGTCACATTCATAGAGTTGGAACAGCTCATCTATGGCTCGCTCCCCTGTATCAGCTCTGCTCGCCCATCCTATCTCTGCTTGGGTGTTTCCAAGACTGGAGCACTCACTACCTTTAGAGAGGAGCTTACTTCAATAGCCAAGAAGTCTGAATATCAAACATAAGGTGGAGTTCATTCATTCCTTTATTCATTGGATGTTGACTGTATTTGTAACCACATTTCCAGGTTTGTCGACCTATGGGTACACGAATGTTGCACCTTGTCCATTGCAGAAAGGCAGTTCCTTGTGGAATCCTCCTAGAGTTGTGACATGTCCACAGATTAGACCTTGTCAGTGTGGCTATCAGGGCCAGCCAATCTCGAACGTTGTCTCTGTGCGTTGGAGCAGGTGAAGCAGGACCTCTACCCTGCCCTCACCAAACTGCCTCGAAGGCCTGGGTTGTGTTTAGTAAATGGAGAGTGACCCTCTTCTCATCAGTGTGCTGCACTTTGTTGTCTGTGTCTCAGAGATGCACTGCCTGTGCCCAGTCTCACAACGTCTTCAATGGGAGCATCTCTTTTTTTTTTTTTAAAGATTTTTTATTTTTCCTTTTTCTCCCCAAAGCCCCCCCGGTACATAGTTGTGTATCTTTAGTTGTGGGTCCTTCTAGCTGTGGCATGCGGGAGACTGCCTCAGCATGGCCTGATGAGCAGTGCCTTGTCCGCGCCTAGGATACGAACCGATGAAACCCCGGACAGCCAAAGCAGAGTGCGCAAACTTAACCACTTGGCCACGGGGCCAACCCCTGGGAGCATCTCTTTTATCTTCTGGCCTCAATCCTTCTCTCTACAGGGCCTCTGGCCCACACCCAACCCATCTTCGCCCATCAATTCCCTTTGCCCCAACTAAACAAAACTCTTCCCTTTGGTCAAAATAAGCCACTATGCAAGAGACTGGGACAAGTAGAGTCTTGGAAAGGAAGAAATATTGTCTAAGCCCCACTCAGAAGAAGCAATCGAGTGGTAGCTCTGGGTTGGTCTGGACACTGTGGTACTAAGTAGAGTACCTAGGACAGTGTTTTGCGTAGTAGGCCCTCAATAGGTCACAGCCCATGTGGTAGCCTTAGTCCCATGTGCCAGGTCCTATGTGAGCTATCATAGATGCTGGGATATGGACAGGATGGAAGGTGGAAGGAAGCCTGAGAACATGAGGTGGGCATGAGATTGGAGCAGCATGGAGCAGAGGGAGGGCTCGCACTCCTGGTAGCTCCAGCTTACCTTGTTCCCAGCAAAGGTAGCAGGTGGAGCAATTGGCGAAGATCAGTTCACTTTCTCCCTGTGCACGTCTTCCCGCCAATTGAAGAAATTGCCTTCACAGAAGATGTGGCACTGCACCATCCTATGGGCGTGGGTGGGCCATGTTGGGGCTTCTTTACTCCAGGTAAGAAATCAAACTCTGATGACCTCATGCCCTACTTCACTCTCTCTCACTCCATCCCTGTTCAAGTTCCTCTTGAAGTACCAGGTCAAGACTCCCAGCGGCACTGACCATAGGGGGTTGGTGCTGGACTGGAAGGCTATGGGGCTTTTTCATAGGGGTCCTTAGGTAGGGAGGCCAGAGAGAGAATCTGAAGGTTAGACAGAGAGGAAGCAAAGCCTGTGGCTGGGAGATGGGGTGCAGATCAAGTGACTGGAAGTTGGCAGAATTGAGAACAGGTTCAGCTGCGGCATGCACAGCAGGTCAGGGCAAGTAGTCCAGGACAAAGGCAGTGAAGGGGACAAGGTTGTGTTGGAGGCCTCCTTTCAGCCTCCGTGGGCAGGAGTCTGGATGAGCCTGAATGGTTATTGGAGCCATGTAGGCATGGGCACTATAATTTTATTCCATGCCAATCAGTTGAGTTTGATTCTGTAGGTTTCCAAAGACCTGTTGGACGTCCCCAGATGCACATCCCATTGCCACTTCAATCTTACATCTCAATGGGATCCACTATTCCCTTTCTTGCATTTTCTGTCCTGGGAATGGCACTACCATTCACCTAATTCCCCAAGGCAGGAAACTTTCCCTTCCTTACCACTTGTGATCTCTTGCTAAGTTTGTTTTCCCTCTAACTATCCTTTGAAAACCATCTCCTTGCCTTCCTGTTCTGTGTTGGCCAGTACTCATGTTTTTCCCCTGGGGCACATCCACAGCCTCTAAGATCCTTCTGCTTCTGCTCTCTCTCTCGTGAATCTACCTTCCATGTGGTCCCATTTCTATGCCCAAACCTTAAGCATGTCACTTCCTCACCCAGAATGAATCCTTGCTGCCTTCAGGGTAATGTCCAGACATTGCATGACTCATGAGACTCTCTGCGAGTTACTGAAGTCTGGATTTATCTTCCTCTGCTTTCCCACAGGCACTCCTCTTCCTCGTCACTAAAATTTATTCAGCACTTAATACACATTGGGTCCTATGCTGGGAGCTTTTCATACATTATCTCACTGATTCCAGGAACAACCCCATCTATGGGTCTGCCTGTGCTTTGACTACCACGTGGAGCCACTTCTTCAGCTATGAGTTCCCCCAATAATCCATGTTTTTTGGAAAGCAACACCAGCAATACTTTTACGCAGACTTTATATTGGACTTACTGGGTTTGAATTCTGACTCTTCCACTTGGAAGCTGGGTTACCTTGGGCATATTATTTAAGCTTTCAATGCCTCAATTTCCTCACCTGTATAATAGGAGTAGTGATACTCCATACCTTGTAGTAGAGCCCTCTGCATGGTGTCATTGTGAGGACTGAATGAGAAAATACCCATAAAGTGCTTAGCACAGTGAGTGGAATGCCAGAAGTACCCAACAAATGCCAGGTGTGACTCTATATGCTCTTTATACCTGGTCTTTCTCTGGAAGTGTCCTACACCACCCGGACAGTCTGGCTCACTGCTCATTCTTCAAGATCATCCCTTCCCCCCAGAGACCTTGCATGACCTCCTCAGGCTGAGAGGCGCTCTCTCGGAGTGTCCTGTGCTTACCTCCAACAGAACACGTATCTCCCTGGGGCAGCTGTGGTTTTCTTGTCTCACTGATGTTTGAGTCCTTCAAGGGCAGGGTCCGTTCTTGGTCATCTGAGTGCCCGGACGCCAAGCACAGAGTCTGACACAGAGCAGGCCCTCGGTTAGTGCTTGCCAATGAAGAGAAGGAGAGAGTAGGCACTCCTAAGATCTGGGATGGAGGAGGAACGCCTTCCACGTCAGCTGTTTCATTGAGTGCTGTGTCCTACAACCTGATGTGTGACGGAACTTAGGAAGCCTGTCACACATCTGACCTCCTGACAAGTTTAATGCAGTTTTGGGGCTGTCTTTATCCTGGATCCCCCCTCACCCAGCCCCCAGCAGTAGAGCCACATCTGCGTACTGCAGCCATGATCGAGTTAAAAGAACAGGCGAGATGAAAGGAGCCAAAAGCCAGGTCTCTTGGGCAATTTCCCTGGTAATGCAGGAACAGAATTATCCAAGGAGTGATCGACAAATTAGAAGCACTTTGCACCTAATTTTAATGCATTTGGCTCCTTGAGAGGAGGAATATGTTAAACTTAAAATTATTCACCTTGCAGTAGCTTCTGTCTTTCAAATCAAAATCAATCTTCACGTGGGGTACTAAACCTTAAGGAAACAAATTGCTTTCTATGGTACATTGCACTCTTTAAATGGCTTTATTTGGAGGGCCAGCTGAGCGAGTTAATTTCAGTGGCACAGCTGGCTGGCAATTGTGGAGTGGGCACTCTCACATGTAGTTGGAGAGAGCCTGGTCTTGTGCTTATTAACCACCCTTGGATTAAAGAAACAGTGAGAGCAATTGGCACATGCATCGGACCATAGGGTGGAAATTAAAATGGAGTTTCAACACCCAAGTTGGTGTGTTGATATCCAAGATTGTGAATTTGGTCCTTGGAGCACCCTTTTCCTCTCTCTCTCAGTGGCTCCCAAATATGGCTGCTTTCATAGCTCAGTACCATGTTATCCCTCTTGTCAATCACTGTGGAAACCTATTCATGGGAAAGGACCACATAGACTCATTCACATGCAGGTGATCATAACTGATAACAGCTTACAGTGTAGTTTTTCTCCCAAATGGTATTTTAATATCAAAAGAAGATGAAGTCAAAGGAGTTAATCTGTAATTAGAGAATTTTTGGCAAGAATTGGTGAGTAGGATCTTGCTGCTATCCCCCATGGGGCTGCCTAATCTAGAATCATAAGTTTTGAGCTGGAAGGAAAATGAAGGTTTTTCTAGTCTAATTTCCCATAGAATGCAGAAATTGCATTACAGAATACTTTAGTAGATAGTTACCCATTCTTTGCTTGAATGTCTTCAGTGACGGAGAACTCACTGCATTATAAGGCAGCCCATCTCGTTGTTGGGTAGTTTTTATTTAAAAAATTTCACTTTATTTTTGACTAAAATTGCTCTCCCTGAAACTTCCACCTGTTAGAAGTAGCTCAGCACTCTAGATCAGGTGCCTTCTGAATGACAGTTCATCAAATGTTTGAGGGCACCTCCCGCGTCCCCTCTTCATCGCTCACATGTCATCTCCTCTCTGTGTCAAACTCTCCCTATTCCTTGAGTTGTCTCTCCCACTACACGTCTTCCAGCTGTCTCTGAGTCCGACCCTTTTTCTTGGGACATATTCCAGTTGTTCATGTCCTCCTTGGAATGCAGTTAATGTAATCTCCCTAAATGAAGCCTGGCTTTGAGGGGGATGATCGCTCATCCGTGAAGCTCTGAGGCTGGGCCTGCCCATTCTGGAGCTGTGCAGACAGGCTTCCATGGTCTCCCAGGCAGGACTTTGTCCTTAGACCTATTAAATTTGATTTGGTCTCTTCTGGCCATCATTCTCTGCCATCCTATGTGTCTGCGATCCCTCTCAGCAACTTGCCATCCGCACATTTGATGAGCTTTCTTCCTGCCAGTCTCTCTGATGAGATATGAAAAGCCATTAAGGATAATTTACTCGGTAGCAAGAGGCGGTGGCAGCAGCAGGAGCAGTTGAAAAAAAAATCACTCCTTTTAAACGTCATATCTATTTATTTAAAATACAAACACAAAGAAAATAATTATGTAGAAAAAAGCCATTTTCGTGCATGTTCTTGCATGACACATTTATCCAATGGGTTCATATATTTTTGCTTTTTTACTTATTACGAATGTTTTCCCATGTAGAGGTAATCTTCAACAAGACCATCTTTAATGTCCCCATTATATGGGTAGACAATTAATTTAATTAATCCCCCTATTGTTGGGCATTTAGGTAGTTTTCTAATTTTTCCCTCTTGTGAACGGTGCTGCTATGTTTTTGCACTCATCCATAATAAATTCCTAGAAACAGAATCATTGAAGGTGATGGGTGGGCAAAACTTTTTATTTGTTGCCAAATTGCATTTCAGAAAAATTGTTTCATTTTAAACGTACTATTTTATACTGCAAAAAGCAGGAATAGAACCAAATGCCCAGCTTAAAATTCTTGCTTTAAATATTTCTTTGTTTTTTCACTTTAATTGTCATACAATATCCTTGTTATTTTAGGCTGCCTTTTAATAAAAATAAGTAAAGTTTATTTCTTTAAAGGAAAAAAGAAAAGCCTGTGGGGGCTTCAGAAACAGACACTTAAATTACATATGTAATTCATAATGATATGGTAAGTATTTCAAACTTTAGGCCCCAGCTCCTGGGGGTTTTGAGGAGGTAACTTAGAAGACTCACTTTGCCTAAAACATACCAAGCTATCTGGCTAATTTTACCTGAAGCAGGTACTAATTTCTGGTTGTATTTGTGGTAGAATCAGCTTGGATAGTTTTTGGATTCTTGAGATGCAGCGTAGTTAAGTGGATCCTCCAAACTGGAATCTGATTTTTTATTATTTTTGCAAAAGATACGGAATACACTGATTCCAACTAAATATAGTTGGTCCAATCTCTCAAAGAATGAATGTAAGGCAATCAGACAGCTGCTGACTGTCAAAGGAACTGATGCTTCTAAAGTTCCAAAGTCAATTGCTAGTGTAAATCACTTCCTTATACGTATACAAAACTATAGAGCTCCATGGGGAAACAAATCTTTACTTTAGCCCTAAAACTCAGAAGATGTTTCTAATTTGTTGTCCATCTGACCACAGAGGGGTTGTATGGCAGCTGCAACTGCAGTTGGCTGCACGTAACAGAAACCTGACTGCAGCGGTCTAACCAAGCTGGAGTTCACTGCTTGCACATACTAAGAAGTCCAGAGCTGGTGCAGCTGCTTGAAGAAGTTACCAAGAATCCAAACACCATCTAACTGCTTTGTCCACCATCTTTGTTATGAAATTTTTATTCTCTGGGTCGAAAGATGTCAAGAAGAAGGGGTAAAGATAAAGCTGTGTGCAAGCTCGTCAAGTGCCTTTTGATTAGAAAAATGATAATCTGTTTCCATCTTGTTGTCTCAAACGGGGTCCACATGGCCACCTCCTAGCTGCAAGGGAGTCTGGAAATGTGAAATGTGAGTATCTTCAAATCAAGATTATTAATAAGGATGAAAGGGGAGATTGTGTTGGAAAAGCATTAGCCTGGAGACTTTAAGTTTTAATTTCCTGGGTTTTAATTTCAGCTCTACCACTTGCAGGGTCTGCACATGCAGACAAGGCACATTTCCTCTCTGGCTTTAGTTGTGTCATCTGTGAAATGATGAGGTTGGAGAAAGTGATCTCTGAGGGCAATAGCATCCTAGAGCTGATTCATGCTGACTCATGAGAGCTGACTGTGTTTTCTCAACTCTGGGTTCAGTGACATCATGTCGGTAGTCTGAAACTAGCCTCGGTGGCAGTATTTACACCATAGAAATTGGCAAATGCTGCAAATCAGGACCCTCCCACCCACCTCCTCCCTAGCAGGTTGTTAAACATTTACCACTGTCTGAAAGGACTTCCAGTGTTAACAGCTTCTGAAACTATTATTTCAGTTCTATAAATCAGAGTCTCAAAGGGCAGTGAGACCTCACCTTAGTGACTGCAAAGCCTCACCCACTTGGTTTTCTGTTCTGTCTTTATGGGTCTCTCTCATGGCATCTCCTTTCCCACTTACTTCCATCAATCCTTTCTGATGTTTTCCCTTTTCCTCAGCTCTTTCTTTCAGTGACCATGCTATGACATTTAGAAATAAATGTATTTTGTATGATTATATACCAGACTTTTGTGCTTCTGATTGTAAAATGAGATTGATGTGTTTTAAAATCTAAATAGCTAAAAAACAAACACCATTCCTTTCCTTTCATGATTACACCTAAAGTTGATTTTTACTTAAGCACAACTCAGAATCCCTTTTTCTTCCTAGTGCTATTTTTTTAATCATCAAAAGTTACTTTTAATGATCTGTTAATCAACAAGTCAATTAAGTGCTTTTTCAATTTTGTTGAAAGTGTGGAATTGGAAACTGTGACTTACCAAAAGATGGCATACCATCTCATTTGAGTCATTCACTTTTTTCTTGTGGATTTTTTAAATTAAACTTTTTATTTTGAGATAATTACAGACTCACATTCAGTTGTGAGCAATAATACAGAGAGATACAGAGCTGTGAGAATAATACAGAGGTAACACCTTGCAAAACTATAGTACGATATCATAACAAAGATATTGGCATTGATATGTCATCCTAGTGCATTTTTAATTTTTGACCAAATATTTAAGATTCTGTGGCATGGTTTTGGATATGAAGGGGAGGGGTACGTCTTCCACTATTAAGGTTAAAGAAACAGTTATTGGACCCAGAGCAGATACCAGCACCCCAGCCAATCCCTGTTTCTTCTTTTCTGTCCCCACCTTTTCTTGTCCTAGCACTTCCACAGCTGGGTCTTTTCTTGTTTGAGTAGCATGAAAAAAAAAACAAGGAGGGTCTCATAACTTGCTCCTCAAAAACTTGGGTTTTGAATTAACAGCATGGCCGTCAGCAGGCAGCTTGTTACAAAAGGAGAATCCTGAGATCCCCCCAGTCCTACGAATCAGAATTTGCATTCTAACAAGCTCCCCAAGTGATTCACGTGACTTTAAAGTTTGAGAAATTCTGGTGTAACAGATTGCTGGACAATCTTCTAAGCCAGACATGTCCTTCTCATGGACCTCTCTAAAGAGGTCCATCTACCATCTGAACACTTCCTTGCCACAAGGAACTATGACCAGTGGTGTGAGAGGGGGCATATAGACAGTAGACTTAGATTACCTCTGTCTTCCTTCTGACCTCTCTCCCTTCCCTGAGCCCAGGGATTCTAAAGATAAAGAATTCCCTCCTTGGGACTGATCCATATTCCACTAAGCCCAGGGTTCTGTCTCTAAAGGGGTAATTAAGGCAGGAATCCCAATAGCCTGTGACAGTTCTCCTTCATAGCGACCTTAAAGTCTGCAGAAATTGTCCTCACTCTTGCTCTGTCCCCTCATGACTTGATCAAGCTCTCCCAACCCCATGAAGCCGTCTCTTGTTCTAGCTTTCCCTTTTCTAACTCTTATGAAAAGAAAGTGAATGAGAATAAACCCTTGATGGTTACCTGCTTTGTGTCAAGTACCAGGTGCTTTATTTATGTGATCTCATTTAAGCCATGCCTCCCACTGTGTAAGGTAAGCCTTATTTACAGGCTTGAAAAAAAAGCGAGGCTCAGAAAATAAGTAACTTGCCAAAGATGGTACTTAAGTGAGAAGATAACAATTGTTCTTGGTGGTAGACCCTAGAAATTTTCCCTCACTGAATAAAAATAACTTACTGGAAGAGCTTTTTCTTCCTCTTGTCTGGGTCTTTTTAACTTCTCATTTGATTGGCAACTACTGGGATCTCACTAATGACTTTGTCCATGCCCACAATGCTTGTTTAGACTAAGTACTTTCTATGTTTCAGTTCATTTAATCTTCACAGGAAGCCTGTAACATTGCTTTTACTAACCCATTTTACAGATAAGGAAGCTGAGAGCTGTCAGAAATGAAAGAAGTTATTGAAGATCTCACAGAAACCGTGTGGGCAATATCCAGTAGGACAGCTGTAATAAAAATGGCAGACAGTAACAAGAGTGTTGGAGAGGATGTGGAGAAATTAGAATGTGCATTCTCTATTGGTGTGAGTGTGAAATGGTGCAGCCACTTTGGAAAACAGTCTGGCAGTTCCTCAAATGGTTACACGTAGAGTTCCCATGTGACCCAGCAATTCCAGTCCTAGGTATATACTCAAGGAAATGAAAACACATGTCCACACAAAAACTTGTACATGGATGCTAACAGCAGGATTATTCATAAGAACCAAAAAACGTAAACAACCTAGTATCCATCAACTGATAAATGGCTAAACAAACTGTGGTATATCCATGCAATGGAATATTATTCAGCCAGAAAAAGGAATAAAATACTGATATATGCTACAACATAGATGAAGCTTGAAAACATTATGTGAAAGAAGTGAAAGAAGTTAGCCACCAAGGGCCACGTATTGCATGATCCCATTTATAAGAAATTTCCAGAATAGGCGAATCTATAGACACAGAAAATGGATTATTGGATACCTATGGCTTGAGGAGCGATGGGGAAAGTGAGGGAAGGTGAAAGCTAAGGGATATAAGGTGTTTTTCTTTTTGGATAACGAGATGTTCTGAAGTTGATTGTGGTGATGGTTGCACAACTCTTTGGTATGACAAAAGCCATTAAGTTGTACACTTTAAATGAGAATTGAATGGGAAGCGATTATCTCAACAAAACTGTAAAAAACAAAAATCAAAAAAACTATGTGGCAGAGTCAACAGTCCAAACCAGGGATTCCCTGTCTGGGTCCTGTACGCCTTCTACACACCCCAGCAAACTGTTGACTCAGTGGCCCCTGCCCCAGGCTCTGCACTGACATCCTGATGCCCAGAATCCCTGACCAGTTACATGAGAAGCTCTGGAGTGGGCATCCCTACCTTTAATGCTCCCAGGTGATTTCCGATGTGCAGCCATGTTTGGGATGGAGAAACTTTTCTCAGACTTGGCTCCGTGGGCTCTGGTACCATGCATCTCTGTTCAGAGGCTGTGATCTACATGGAATCTAAAATATTTGGCATGAAATTTTGATCAAAGCAGTTACCTATGTGCTTTTTCAGTGGAGGTTGTCTGAGGCGTAGCAGTCAGAGAAATTGAACTGTCAGAAACTAATATAAGAATAATAAGGGAATATTTCTTCTTCGTTGGACACCCAAGATGAATAGCAGGTAAAATAAAATTTTAAATTAAATTGAACGTATATACAACTTTACTTTTTTGTTAAAGGACTATAACATGAATAATGAACATATTAAAAGGAGATGACCAGAGCTTCAATTTCTTTCAATAATGTTAGTGTTGTATATTCTAGCTTGAATAAAACACATTTCATAAAACACCTACACAGTTCTGCAATGCATTATGGATGGCCTCTCTGGAGAAATCTTACATGCCTTTCAATTTTGACATAGCGATACGGTAATAATAGAAGTCTTTGGCATATAATTCTGCAGGCATTTTTATAATTTTTAGCTTTACTGATTGAAAACCAGAGCTTACCTCACCCAGGTACTCACCTGCAGTAGATTAGAAGAAGCGAATGGGGCAGGAAGGGTCTTCTTTGTTCCCTGTATGGGGCTGTGGAGTCAAAAGCTAAATGGAAATGTATTGGAAATGGTATTACTTGAGATAGTTTCAGCTGCCCTAAGAGAAACTCAAAATGACAGTAGCTTAATAATGAGAAGCTTATTTCTCTCTCACCTAAAGGTCCAGGATGGTGTGGGTGCTCTGTCCTTTGCTAGTGCTCAGGAACTCAGGCTGCTTCTCTACTTGTCCCTCCATTCCTAGGATATTGCCTCTCTCCATGTGGTCCGCCATGGCCCACCACCACCACCGCATCTGCTGTGGGAAAGGAAAGGGCATGGCCTGCCTCTTCCATCTAAGGACAGGACCTGGAGGCTCCATACATCACTTCTGCTCGTATCCTATTGGCCAGAACTTAACCATCTCAACTGTATGACCATATCTAGCTACAAGGGAGGCTAGGAATTATAATACTTATTTTGGTTGGCTAAATGCCCAATTAAGAGTCCAGGGTTTCTATTACTATAGAAAAAGGAGAAATTGGGTATTGGGGCACAAGTAACAGTTTCTGATAAAGGGAGGCTAACAGGCTTGAGATCATGGAGAATATAAAGGTACAACAAGTTTTCTCCTTGGAGTTATCTAGTATCATCTCTCCATTATCTAATGAGGAAACTGATCCATTTAGCTCTTTCCCTTCTCCAATCCTGATTGTCTCAGGGTCCTACTGAAACTCAGGCTCAACAAAAACGTATTGATGGCCCACTCTGTGTTGAGTGCATAATGAGCCTTCAGTTACTCACGACAATCCCATGAAGAGGTATTATATCCATTTACCAATGAAAAGTGGTGATTCAGAGAGGTTAAGTTGACGTTCCCAAAGCCACACAGCTGACTGAGGTTCTACTAAATTGGCAAGTCTAGATTAGGGAGTTCCTAACTCTGAGACAGGAGGAGAGGCGAGAAGGACCTCCTAGATAATAATGAATTAGAGCTTTAAGGAGATCATGCTTGGGAGATGGGGACAGTGGGGTTCAGGAAGAAGGAATAGCAGGAATCCAGTGCAGGGGCAGCAAGGTAGTAGAGCTACAAGAACTTCCACAGGACAGAAATTTAGGGCATGTGTGGGAGTGATGGGAGATGCAGCAGAGGAGCAGGCAGGGACCAGTTAAGGAGGACATCTAAATGGCCTTTTCTAAGCAAAGGGGAGCCCTGATGGCTTTTAAGCAGGAAAGTGACACAGTCAGATTTGCCTTTTAGAAATCTGTTCTGGGAGCAAGGAGATCAGCTGAGACCTGGAGAAAAGATCTAAGCAAGAGATGAACTAATACCTTAACAGTGCAAATGGCAGCTTGGGGACAGGGTCAATAGATGTCAAAGAGGTAAAACTACAGTTCTGATTGAACCTAGGGTGAAGGAGGGAGAGAGAATTACAGGACAATTCCTAGGATGACTCTAGGTCTAGGGTGTAGATGACTGTGTTGATGATGGCTCCATTCACGAAGAAAGGTTTAACTAGTTTCTGTCCAACTGCAAAAATAACCGTTCCAAACACCCTCATAGTAGGAGACCATACAATTGAGAAATTTAAGGGAAAAATAGGATCCAGGGACCAGGGTAGTTACAAGGTTATGAAAGCTCCTTTGAGTACATTTAACCCTCACAAAATCAAGGGAATAATAGCATTCTGGATGAAGATGATGTCAATGACATTTTTCTCATCTTGAATTAATAAAATAGCAACAGTAGGTAGCGTATCATTAACTTTCCACTTACTATGTCTCTTTGGAAATTTTTGGTGTCGTCCTTCCCTATAGTTTCAATAGAATAGATGTACATCCGTTTTGCTCTGTTGAAGATAATAAGCATATTCAGAAGCTTTTCCTTTTAGTGCCTGGTCCTCCATCCCAATGCTTAATGCCTGTCTGATTTTATGATTTGGACTGCCTGAGTCACCCTATCTAAGTCATGACTCAAAAGTAACTACCAATTCATGTATAAACTTGATCCAAACTTCTCATAGATTCAGGAGAGGCATAAAGAAGTCCATCCATGTACACTGGAATTTTGAGGAAGGGGAGATTGCTGCAGGGGAGGGATCGCCACATTTTTAAGTCAGTTCGGAGTACCCTACATTGTAAAGGTAGCAGTCAACTTTCAGTTCAGCTCTGGTTTCTTGTACTTCATGCACCTGCTTCTGTCCACTTGACTCCAGCTGCAGGTGTAGCCTGGCACAGTCCTTCAACAAGGTCTCACTGAGATGGACCCAGACGGAGAGGGGCAGCTTGAGCCCCATTCTAAGGGTCTCAGCTTCAAATCCTGTCATGGCCAACCTGGCCTTGCTCTGATGTTCTAGCTCTGAGAACGCCTCATCTGTCTTGTCCTTGAGAAGCGAAGCTACTTAAGGAAAGAACTCAGGCTCTGCCATTTGTTGACTGTGTGACCCTGGGTGAGTCGTTCAACTGCACAGTCTCAGTTTTGGGGGGCTAATAGGATGGCCATAGCTGAGAATTCATCTGTAAAAGTTGCTCAGGGATGAAATCGCTTGGGAATTGGGCAACGGGGCTCATGGACTTGTCTGGCAGCTCTATTTGCATGGCAAACTCTCCATTTTTAGTTTCCTTATATGTACGTACAGCTCAAATAAAAACACCAAAGTTTTCCAAAGGTGCATTTATTCTCAGTTCATATGAGATTAAGAAAAATTCACTTGTCTGTACCAAAGAATAAGAAAAATAATTGTATGAAGTTATATCAGTAGACAACCCATCAAAATAGCCATGTTCATCTTGGTTTTATAATGAGATGATACATGGCAATAAATACAATACATTCATCCTACCTTCAAAAGGCCCACAGAGGCTGAAGAGTTCAACGGTGTGATTCTTTGGTTATGGGTGGAAGCAAATGCTTCAATGATCCCGGTGTAAGCTCTTCTGTCCTTTTGAATTTATAACTAAATCAGCGTGTTCTGATACCACCACTGCAACTCTTCAAGGAAGGTTCTGAAAGTCACAGGTAGGAAAAAAACTTGTCTCTCATACTATAGAAATAATTGGAAAAACCGTACTGATGCAGCATGGCAGAAAGGAGGTAAGGGTGGGGTGGGTGGGAGAGCGAATGCTCCCTAACCCACACGGTTGTTGGGAGGATTAAATGAGATGATGCATGTGAAATGTCTAACATGGTACATAGTGGCTCAGTAAGGGGTACCTATGTTAGAATTAATTTTTCAAGATCCTTTCCTCATTTCATTTTCCAATTCCATACTTAGTCTTCTCTTTTCTTGATAGAAATAGACATAACCAAGATTCCAAGCCCCACATTCTTGGCCGATTTCCTAAGAAAGCATACTTTAGCCTCAGTTTTGAAGATTAGCAGTGCATATATGAATAATAAAAGCTCTGAGAAGTCCTGCAGGAAAGAAACTCATTGACCTTTGTTTAACTCAGTGTTTTCCAACCTTTTTGGGCCGCAAATTCATCTCTTATGTCTACTTATTTTTTCGTGGACCACCGTTAGTATTTTTGGGGACAAAAGTTCTATGGAACGTCCTGTGGCAAAATGACATTTTCATGAGCAGCAGTTCATCAAGCTAGGGAATTCTAGGGAGTGAGTCACTGCAAACTTTTTAGGAGAAAACTAAGCTCCCTTCTCCTCATCAATCAAATGAAGGTCACTTGACTTTGTGAGTAGCGTTTTATGACAGATGAAGTGGCATAGTCTGACTTGACTGATGTTACTGTTTTCCAGCCTTGGAGGTCAAGGGGGAGGTGAGGTGGTGAGACACCAAGCTATACATGGGTCTTGGCATGGCTCGGCAATTATCCTGAAATCATCCTTCACACCTGAACAGAGATCCGAAGTTCCCAGTCACGTTTACTCAAACTCCTCTTCTTTGACCCTAACAACAGGCTTAGGAAGTAGGCAGATGTTAAGGGCTGAATGTGTGTCCCCTCAAAATTCATATGTTGAAGGCTTCACCCCAGTGTAGCGGTGTTTGGAAGTGGGGCCTTTGGGAGGTAATTAGGTTTAGATGAGGTCATCAGGGTGGGGCCCTTATGATGGGATTGTTGCCCCTATAAGAAGAGGAAGACAGATCGGGCTTTCTCCATGTGCATGCACTGATGAAAGGCCATGTGAGCACAAAATGAGAAGACGGCCATCTACAAGCCAGGAAGAGAGCCCCACCAAGAACTGAATCTGCGGGCACCTTGATCTTGGACTTCTCAGCCTCCAGAACTGTGAGAAATACATGTCTATTTAAACCGTGCACTCTGTGGTGTCTTGTTAGAGCAGCCGAGCTGACGAAGACAGCAGGATAGGAAATGGTTGATCTCATTTTATACCCAAGGAAATGGAGATGTCCACAGGTGAAGCTATTTAAGGATAAAGAGCTGGAATTAGAGCCCAAGCCTCCAACTCAACTGAATTCAACAAGCATTTATTTAGCACCTACTATGTGCCAGGGACCATGCTAGGTTCTGGGAGTGTAGGGTGACAAAATGAGAGATTCTGCAGAGCTAAGAAGAGACAGATGTGAATATATAAAAGTTACAATAGTGTGAAAACAACAACAGTAGACTCAGAGAGGATCAGAATGGTTAGGGAAGAACATAAAGAAAAGGTGGCTTATAAATTGGGTTTTGAAGGATAAATAAGAGTTTTCCAAAGGGAAACAAGCAGGGAAAGACAAGCTATTTTTATAATTTTGCTATAGTCCCCCTCCCCTCCACCGGCCATAGCGGAAGGCTAGACCTTAGAGGATATTAGTTGTGTGTGCGTGGTATGTCTAGTCTCTGAGATAACAAAATTCTGAGGATTTCTCCATTCATCCTTTTCTACATATTTTTGAACAAAGTTGGGGGCATAAGCACTTTGCAAGAGCCACGTCACAGTAAAGCGTGATGATGGATGGTAGAAATCCATCAATGTTGGCTGAGAAATTTATCTATGAGGTTCAAGTTTAAAAACTTTAATAAATCAAATCTCTTAAACCTGGGATTGAAAAACCAGCGAAAGGGACAGCATTCTGGCTTCGGGTTGCACATAGTTCCAGTTCGTTTGCTGGGGGGAAGGCCTTTTCCCTGGGGCCTGCTTTACAGCGACTCCTGCAACATTTCAGTCCAAAGTTCCCTTTCCTTGATTAATGTAATTTTCTGTGTTTTCTTGGTAACTCAGAACCAATGAGGAACAATGATCTGGGAAACCACCCCCTGCAGTTCCTTTTGATGGGGTCCTCAGTGGAACAGAACAACCAATTATGGCTGGCACCCATGGAGGTTGCTTTTAAACAGCAGCCGTGGCAGCAGCCACAGCAGCTTGATATCACTTCCACCTGCGCCTTCCTGCAACACGGGAGGCTGTGTGGTGTCAGGGTTGTGCACGAAACAGACCCAGATCATCTCTGGCCAACTGGCATTGCTTTTGCAAGCATGTGTGAAAGGCTCTTATTTTTAAGATGCCTCCTGGGTGAAATCAGAAGGTCAAGGAAGTGGAAAAATGATCCACGCACCTGGGGATTTCTAAAGGTGATGTGTGCAACCTCGAATTCTCATGGATATTTCTTTTTCTCCCCACAAAGGGACAGGAGGGCAGGTAACCAGGGGTCTCCAGGTACCTGGCAGCACTATATGAGCTTTGTTTCTCTGTAGGTGAAAAGCTTTCTGTGACTCAGGGAGGCAGCCGGAGACCAAAGGACTGCCTTTTATTAAAGCTCTCTCTGCTTCTTGGCTAAGAGGTCAGCTTCTGAGGATTCTGTCTGGACCACGTTTGAGAAATGTTTCCTTCTGAGTACCTCTTCCATCATAAACTTTGAAAGGGGGATTTATTCAGCTTGTGAAGGAAATCGACTAAAATGTGGTCAGACTATCCTTGCCCTACTAGCCAGCCTGGATGTGCTGGTTATTCCATGTTTTGCTCATCCACTCCCCCAATCCATTCTGTACACGTTTCCATCCTGCTCTGTGCCTTGTGAGGCTGCCGTCTATGAATTCTCCTTCCTGGGCTCCCTTATCCTCAGGCTTCTGTATGGCTTTGGCCAATGAGAGGAGATAACAGAGTGAGAAGGGAGAGATTTGGGTCTTTATCCCCCATCCCCTCCCTCCCTGCATAGGTGCAATGTCTCTGACATTTGCTGCCCCCTTCTTTGTCTACTGCTCACTGGGAGATCCCTCCTCCGTGGTTCCATTTCTTACTGGGCTTTACTGTTGCCGTGCCTATACCCTCCCCTTTTTTCTTCAGGCCTAGGGTAGCACCACTTCCTGTTATTGCTAGTTTCTGGCTGTATTTCCAGCTTTTTTTCCCCTCCTTAACTCTTTTTCTCATGTTGAGGTGAAACCCACATAACATACAATTGACTGTTTTAAAGTGTAAAATTCATGAGATATCACATTACACCTGTCAAATGGCTATAATTAACAAGACAAGAAATAACAAATGTTGGAGAGGTTGTGGAGAAAAGGGAACCCTCATACACTGCTGGTGGGAACGCAAACTGATGCAGCCACTCTGGAAAACTGTATTGAGATTTCTGAAAAAATTAAAAATAGAAATACCACATAATCCAGCTATCCCACTACTGGGTAATTATCCAAAGAAGATGAACTCAACAATTCAAAGAGATTTATGCATCTCTATGTTCATCACAGCATTATTTACAATAGTGAAGATGTGGAAGTAACACAAGTGACCATCAACAGACAAAGGGATAAAGATGTGGTATATATATACAATGGAATACTACTCAGCCATGAAAAAAACAAAATCATGCCATTTTCGACAACATGGGTGAAGCTTGAGGGTATTACCCTAAGCAAAATAAGCCAGACAGAGAAAGACAAACACTGTATGATTTCGCTCATTGTGGATGATAAACAAACACATGGATAAGGAGAACAAATTAGTGGTTACCAGAGGGGAATGGGGTTGGGGGAGGGAGAAAGGGGTAAAGGGGCACATATGTATGGTGAAGGATTAAACTACACTATTGGTGGTGAACGTGATGCAGTCTATACAGAAACTGATATGTAATAATGTACACCTGACATTTATACAATGTTATAAGCCAATATGACCTCAATAAAATAATTTTTTTAAAAAAAGAATGTTAACTGAAAAAAAGTGTAAAATTCAGGGGCATTTAGTGCATTCACAATGTTGTGCAAATGCCACCTCTTTCTAGTTTCAAAACTTTTTCATCACCCCAAAAAGTATGCCCTGTACCCATTAAGTAACCACCCTCCATTTCCATCTTTCCCCACCTCCTGGTAACCACTAACCTGCTGTCTGTCTCTACAGATTTTCCTATTCTGGATATTTCATATAAAAGAACTCATACGATATGTGACTTTTTGCATCTGGTTCTTTCACTTAGCATAATATTTTCAGGGTTCACCTGTGCCTCATAATTGAGCATGCATCAGAATCACCTGGAGGGCTTGTTAAAAACCAGATTGCTGGGCTTCCTTGATAGGGTGAGTGAGCGCAAGAATTTGCATTTCCGACAGGTGCCCAGGGATTGCGGCTGCTGCTGGTCTGGAGACTGCATTTTGAGAATCACTAGCTTGCAGAGCTAAGAATTATGGAGATTGTGGTATATCCACACAGTAGAATATTATTCAGCCATAAGAACGAATGAAGTACTGATGTGAAGGACTCTCTTTATTAAGGTCTCTTTGTTTGAACCATCTGGGGTGAGTTTGTTTCTTGTTGGGACTCTGATTGATACACCCTACTCCTCCCACTGGGGTCACTGACGTGGCTCCTTACATGTTTGTTCTGGGTACATCCCAAGCAAGGCAATGGAGTCGCAACAGCCTCAGTCTTAGACGCAGAGATGAGTTCTCTGGATTTCCTCTTCCTGCCTGGTGTTCTCCGGGGAGGCTGGAGGCCTGTGCTTGCCGCGGACCAGCCCTTCCACAGGGTAAGCTATAGGCATTGCTCTGGGGATTAGCTCGTGTTCTGGGACCAGAAGCCCATGCTGCAGCTGGCCATCTGACCAGAGAGGAAAGACCCTCATTTCCTCAGAGACCAAAAGGAATCTGGGGCGGAGGGTTGGAGGTAGGAGATTCTGACTGGTCAGAAGAACTCTAGCCTGGAGAAAAGGGCTCTTGTGTGATGGATAACAATTCATAGAAAAACCCCCTCGTGTGATCCATACGTTTTGGGCGACTGTGGTCCCAGCTGGGTCAGAGCTGAGGCTGAAACATACTTGGCTTGCAGAAATAGGTGACTGAGACCATTCCTCCTCCTCTTCTTTTGTATTCACATCCACTAATTTCACGGACGTCAAGAGGCTCCTGCAAAAGAAATTGAACATGGTTCACATTTGGGGTTCACATACATCTGATGATCCTGAGGCAGGCCCAAAAGAAGCTAAATCTTTTAGGCAGGAGCATCTGGATGCCTGGGAGAGAATTCAGCACATAGGTAACTTGTTAATCTCTGCCATAGGACAAAAGACTAGGGATCCCAGGTACAATATGACTTGACTCCTGTCCTCACCCAGTCATTCTGTGAGCATGTATGTTTTCTGGAAGAGGAGAGGGCTATGTGCATAAAGAAATACCTGGAAGAATGCTAGCCTTTAGGAGTCCAAGCACCTCTCCTATGGGATCCCCCCTACAAGAGAAGAGAATAAAGAAAGAGATGGGGCTTCCCTACGGGCAGGAGAAGGAGGGGCAGAAGCCCAGAGTAATGTCAGCAGTGGGTCAGACGTGACCTCAGGGGTGTTCAGGTCAGCCACCTGGATTAGAGCCACCTGGGAGGGAGGGTCAGCTGGGGATCTGGGATGATGTGGGACCTTTTGTGAGATACTCACTGGGGAATCTCAGAGAGGGTGGAGGAATGTCAAGGAGTGTGTGTGTGGTGGGGACGAGGGCCTGATTTCATACAGGTGAGAGCAGTGGAATTCTGATTGCGCTGATACAGTGACCTCCTCATGCCCTCCAAATGGAGACGACTGGAGAATA
Source organism: Equus quagga (assembly GCF_021613505.1). Classification (NCBI taxonomy): domain Eukaryota; kingdom Metazoa; phylum Chordata; class Mammalia; order Perissodactyla; family Equidae; genus Equus; species Equus quagga. The sequence goes on from NC_060278.1 coordinate 93,494,684, forward strand.
TTTGAGTTATATATCAACTGCTATATAACCTCCCTAGAAACCAATGAGATTCAAGTTAAAGCATGAGTGAGATGTCTGCATATCAGATTGGCAAGTATTAAAAGAATAATGTGTTAATTAAAGTAATGCTAGCTGCTGTAACAAGCTCACCAAAAATCTGTAATGGCTCAGAAATTAGTTTCAGGTCTCTTTTACAAGGTCCAAAATGGGCACTCCCAATTGGTGGGGAGTTCTCCACGTGATGATTCAGGGGCCCAGGTTCCTTTCATCTTGGGGTTCTTCCTTCTTCAACTCATGGCTTCTGTGGTCACCCAGAGTTACTTCTGCTCCAGTCATCCAGAAAGGGAAAAGTGTGGGGAGAATAGGGCAGGAGAGGATTTCCTCTGCGGGGTCTGGATGTGATGCATATCACTCCTGCTCCCATTTCATTGGCTAGGATGCAAGTGTGAAAGTGCCAGGGAATTAACACCTCCCAGGAGCAGGCTTCAACCATGACTGATGGTTAGTAGATAAATACCCCAGCTCCCTCACACCTTGGGCAGGATAACTCTGATGCGCATGTTCTTAAGTGGCTCCCAGGGTTCCCCAGTGGGACTATGTGCTAGTTGCCCAGGTTGGAAACTTGCTCTAAGACACACTATTTATTTATTAGCTCCCTCTCCTGTTTTACTTCTCCACTCCCCTACTGGTACTTCCTGGGGTCACTCCCTCCCCCTTCCCCAAGTAAACTACTTGCACTTGAATCCTTATCTCAGGGTCAGCTTCTGGGGGACCCCAAACAAGATACCACCTAATTGGCCATCTTGAAAGAATGGCCATTGTAACTATGGATAAGAGATATCAGGATTCAGAAAACACTTGTGCTGTTACAGCCCTGAACTGATCAAAGAGGAAGATTGTCTTTGGACTAAAGTGGGTTAACAATGGAATTTAATCCTGTCAAATAACTGTCTGCTCCTAGCTTCTTGGTGAAGGAAAACACATGGCCCTGTTTGGGATTCACCTTGAATGTGTGTCTAACTTTGCTTGTTCTGGGTTGCTACCATAGTAACAAGAGTAATTAACTTTAATTACTATAGCTCTCTCTTTTTTTTGCTCACCACCTCCCTCCACTCCAGTTCATTCTTTGAAGCATTTTAGTGGAGCAGTCAGAACTCCTGTCTACCTTCATCTGCACATTGATAATATCTTCTTTCTGATTTGATCAGACTACACATTCCTGTTTCTGTACATCCATTACTTTGGTGATAAAGCACACGCATATTATAGCTCAGGCCTTTAAACAGAGCTCAGCAATTAGAAAACACAGAAGCAATAGCAACTGGGGCAGTGTTTGGTCCTCTTTGTCAACTCAGAACATCTGTTTGGCTGATGGGGGCACGTTGGTTTATTGCTGTCATTAGGAGCTGTCAGTCAGAGGAACTGAGGCCTGCATTTCCCACTTTGGTGTTGAATATTAAAAACCTGTATTTCCTACCAAAAGCTCAATGCTACTTTACATTTTTTTAAAGAAGAAAGTTCTCCGTTTCTGTTCTTAAGTGTGTATTGAGTTCTAAGAGTGATTCAAAAGGTAAATGATGGTCCTTTTTGATAGACATCTCTCCCCAAAAAGAAATAGAAATGATCAATGTAGCAGGTTCCTGTGATCTTCTATGCTGCGTCCTCTCAGCCTAATTTCAGAGCTGCTGGGGTAGACATTTCCATGCTGGTACATCCATACAATGGAATACTATGCAACTTTAAAAAAACGGGTACATCTGCTCATCCACTCGATAGCACCTGGCCATGTCATAGGTTCTTGGAAATAAAAATAAGTCAGCCATGGTCCCTGACACGGTGTAGTTCATAGTTCATGGGGGTTGATGAACACAGAAAACTACAATTAAAATATACACTGACAGGTTTGTGGAACATAGAAATTAAGGCAGATTGGGATGATGGGCATATTTTGGGTTGAAAGCCCAGATCAGCATGTAAGTTGTGGCAAACATTATCAGAGACCAGATTTGAAGTATTATAAGATTTAGCTTCAGAGGAGATGAATGAACTGCCTGATTTCGCAGGACTTTGAGCAGCATTGGACCTTGAATGTCAGCTGGTCCGACCTTTACTTGGCTTCGCTCCACAGAATCCTTGCAAGGTAATCATCCACTCTCTGCTTGGCACCTCCTCGTGCTACATCTGGTGATGGTCTGTACCCTGACTGGAGAGTACAGACAGGAGAAAGCTCTTCCCTGTGACTTTGCCGGTTGACTCTGGTTTTACCCAAGCATTTCTGCTTCTTCCACACGGCAACCCTTCATATTTGGGCTCACACTTTGCACCTTCCCCTCCAGAATGAACAAATCCTGGTTTCTTTAGCTGTTCATCAAATGACGTCTTGCAGTCCAATCAATTCTTCCTCCTAAATACATCTTGAATCTGATTTCTTCTCTTCACCTCCATAATTAATTAGCATAGAAAAGAAGACAAAAAGCCATGTGGCCATTACCATCAGCTACTCTACTTTGGACTTCCCTCTTTTCTGGCTCAGACAATGCAGCAGTCTTCTAGCTGGCCTCTCGGCTTCCATTTTGTTCTTTCAACTTCGTTTTTACTGTAGGCAGAGTGATTCTTCCAGAATGGAAACACGACTACACCACTTCCCTGTTTAAAACCATCCAGTGGATTTCTCATATTCTTTACACAAAGGACCAAAATCCTTAACATGCCCCTCAAGGTTCGCAGTATTTGGCCCTTTCCAATCATGGCTCTAACCACTTCCCTTGGCGGCTGACTTGCTAGCCTTTTGGAAAGTATTTTAGCATCTTTTTGTGCCCTGACTTCCTTGGTCTCCCAGTATTCATGTAGCTTTGCTCCTCTGCCTGCAATGTGTTCCTCTGATCCTCCTGGATAATTTCTGCTTATTTTGCAGGTCTGAGTTTATAAGTAACTTCCTCCAGCAAGCCTTCACAGAGAGGACCAACTTCTCCAGGTTAGGGGTCTATGGTGTAGATTTTTTTTTCTTCTTTTAAAATTAAGATAATTAGCATACACTTAAGTGGACCCTTTTTAAGTAAAAGCCACTCAAATAAAGATATAAAACGTCTCCAGCTCCCTAAAGGCTCCCTCACATTACCTTTAGCAGATACTTCTCAAAAGTAACTGCTATTCTGACCTCTGACCACAGACGAGTGTTGCCTTCGTTTAAACTTCATATAAATGGAATCATGCTGTATCCACTTTTTGTATTTAGCTCCTTGCACTCATCTATGTTGTTGTGTGTGGCAGTAGCTCACTTTTTTCTTTCCTATGTCGTATTCCATTGTATGAATATTCCATAATTTTTTGATCCATTCTACTCTTGATGGGCATTTCAGTTTTTCCAGTTTTTGTCCATTATGAATATTGCTGCCATGAACATTAGTGCTTTTTCTGAACATTTGCATTCATTTTTTATTATATTGTATATAAGAACTTTTCTTTCTTGTGTTGATGGATTTTATTATTTTTAAAAAATATTTGTTGCCTCTTCCTTCTGAGCTTCTCCCCTTGGGCCCATCCTTGTGAGAGGACTTTATTCTCCACCCAATTGCCACAAGGGCTGGCTTTGTGACCTACTTTGTTCAATGAGATATGATAGAATTTCTGACCAAAACTTCTGATCAGAAGCTTTAAGAACCATTGCTTGGTTCTGCCATTGTGCTTATTCTCTGATATGAGATTGGCATAGAGATTGGTCCTCTGTTCTGGGTCCTAGAAGGAAGAGCAGGTGGAGCAGAGCCAGCGTTCACTGTTCGGATCCTGGGTGTGGACCTATGCACCACTTATCAAGCCGTGCTGTGGCAGGCATTCCATATATAGAGTAAAGGAAGATGAGCACAGACGTTAGCTCAAGGCCAATCTTCCTCAGCAAAAAGAGGAGGGTGGGAAGCAGATGTTAGCTCAGGGCTAATCTTCCTCAAAAGAAAAAGTTCTAAAAAAAAAAAATAAGAGTGAGAACTAAACATTTGTGGTTATAAGCAATTGGTATCTAGGGATTGTTTGTTACTACAGCAAAACTTAGTCTAAGTTGACTGATACAGTGCCTCTCCCTTTGCTCCCATAGCACTCTATAAATTCTTCTGTCACAAAATGGCACACGTTCCAATGAAGTGTTGTTTAACTTTCTCCCCACTTGCCCCCTTCTACCACACCCCAACCTGTAAGGGTGGAGAATATGCATGTCTTGATCATCATTGTAAATCTGGCGCCTAGAACTTTGACGAACAAGCAATAGGTTTACAATACATATTCGCTCAATAGGAATGGCTTTTAACATTTTGTTGATGGGAAAGTCACTTTTCCTAGGTGTTCTCCCCAATGTGGGAGGCTTGGAATGGAGCACCATTTCCAAGTGTGGCCTGATTAATGAGGAGAAGATAATAGCTCTAACCTCCTTTCCTATGGCATGCTATTCCTAATGATGTGGCTCGAGGTGGCTTTAGCCTGTTTACTACTGACATCCTACTGTTGGTTCATGTTGACTTCACTGTTGACTCCAACTCTGGAATTTCTCCTTAAGGCACTACTGCTAAGCCAGTTTCCCCATCCTGGGTTTGGGCTGAGATGCCCCTGATGAACTTATCGATCCTCGTATGCCTCTGACAATAAGCTCACTCTTTCCTCTTTCCCTGGAGTCTGAGTTTACTTGTTTGTTTATTTATTTTAGCCATGGCTTCCTCCCTGCTTTCTCATTTCCCATATCTAGTTGTTCTATCTCACCCTGTCCTCCAGCAACACCAAATTACTCCATTTCTAATCTTATCGCAAACCTCTGTCCACTTCTGATTGATGTAGGCATTTATCAGCTTCCAGCAAATTGAGCTTCATTGTGCTGGAGTATAAAGGTGCCAGAGTAAGAAATAGCTTGGCCAAAAATTAGCACCTTCAATTTTGGGCACCTGCTATTGTAGCTTTTGATTTAGGGATATTTTAAGACTTTTCTTATTGATTTGCAGATGTTCTTTGCATACTCTGGGAATTAATTCTTGGTTGGCTAGATGCACTATAAATGGCTGTTCTCACTTTGTCTAGTCTTTTCACTTTGTTCTCTTCATAATTTTAATTTGCCAATCTTTCCTTTATTGTTTGTGCTTTTTATTCCTTGTTTAAGAAATTCTTCCCTTCCATGAGTTTACAAAGAATGTGTACATTTTCTTCTAAAAATTATTTTTCACCTTTAGTTCTCTAATCCATCTGCAATTTTTAAAATTACATGTGGCATAAAGCAAAGGTATAATTTTGTTTTTTTCATGTAGAAGTCAAATTGTTCTCAAACTGTTGAATGGCGATATAGATATGTAATGCTCTCATATACCTCATTCATTTACATAGGTAGGTCTGCTTTTATGCTCTCTGTTCTGTTATGGGGACTATGGTTTTATTCCTGCACGAATACCATACTCCCCAGTTACTATAGCTTAATCAAATCTTTCCTATCTTGTAAGGTAAACCACTCCTCTCACTTGTTCTTCTTTTTCAGAATTTCCTTGGCTATTCTTAGATCTTTTTTTTTTTTTTAAAGATTGATACCTGAGCTAACATCTGTTGCCAATCTTCTTCTTTTTTTCCTTCTTCTCCTCAAAGCCCCCCAGTACATAGTTGTATATTCTAGTTGTGAGTGCCTCTGGTTGTGCTATGTGGGATGCTGCCTCAACATGGCCTGAGGACTGGTGCCATGTTCCTGCCCAGGATGCGAACCGGCGAAACCCTGGGCTGCTGAAGCAGAGTGCGTGAACCTAACTACTCTGCCACCAGGCTGGCCCTATTAGATTTTTGCTCTAACGTGTGAATTTTGGAATTAGCACAAGTTCCATGAAAAGCCCTATTTGGATTTTGATTAGAATTGTATGGAATTTACATGTTAATTTGTGGAGAATTGGCATCTTATGATAAATCATTCTTCCTATTCATAATATAACTTGCCATTTATTTGGGCCTTCAAAAAGTGTTTCAATGTGTTTTGTAATTTTTTTATAAAACCTTTTATTAAAAAAATTTTGACTCTCTTTTTTTTTCTTTTTATTTGGTGAGGAAGATTGTCACTGAGCTAACATCCATGCAAATCTTCCTCTACTTTGTATGTGGGACGCCACCACAGCATGGCTTGATGAGTGGCATGTAGGTCTGTGCTTGGGATCTGAATCTGCAAACCCTGGGCCGCTGAAGTGGAGCACACGAACTTAACCACCATGCCATCGGGCTGGCCCCAGGGCTCCAACTTTTTTTGGTTAGATTTATTCCCAGTTACCTTATGATTTTTGACTAATGTGAATACTGGTTTTTTCAAAATTCTCCGTACATTTTCTAACTGGTCATATTTGGCATATAAAAATAACTTGAGATTTTTAAAAATTTGAAATTAAGTAGCTGAATTAAAATATCTTATTTGTTCTTGTAGTTTTCAGATTCTCTGGGATTTTCAGGGTAGAAATCAAACTGTAGGCAAATAATGACAATTTTGCCCTTTACTTTTCCAAACCTTGTACTAATCCTTGTATATCTTCTTTTTTTGCCTCTTGAATTGATGAGGATTCAGAAGAACAGAAGGGGAAATAACAGGCATTTGTATGTTGTTTCTAATTTTAGTGGAAATTCTCTTGAAATCTAACCAGGAAGCATTATGTTTATTATAGCTTTTATTATTACTATTTTAGATACATTTCTAGGTTAAAAAACCTATTTCTCATTTGCTAAAATTGTAGGAACAGCTGTTGAGTTTTATTGACTACTTTTTCTGTAACTATTGAGATAATGATATGTTTTTATCTTTTAATATGCCAATGTGGTACATCACATTGTCAAATTTTCTGACTTTTAACCATCCTTTCACAAATTCCTGACATAAATTCTATTTGACTATATTTTATAACTTAAAAAGAATTGGATTCAATTGACTGTTCCATTTAGGATATTCATATTAATATTTATAAGTGAACTTGGCCTATAATTTTCTTTTCTGATACTGTCTGTGGAGGATTGTATTATTGTTAACAAGTATCTAATTCTACCTTCCCTGTAAGAAGATTGTACATTTTCCATATGACATGTATTGCATCGCTGTAGCTGGAGTACACTTCCAGGCCCCTTTGTTGAGTTTGATCACATGACAGGCTGGGATCAATGTGCGTAGAAGTGAATCTACGTCAGTCCCGAGCTTAAACTGAGAGATTTTTTTAGGAGGCATTACAGTCATTTACTACCTCTCTCGCCTTTTTTTTCTGCCCCCAAAATGAGCCTGTTCCACACAGGGGAACTGCCTTTAGCCTGGGCCCCTGAATCCAAAACACACGGAACAGACCTGCAGCCTGGGGCACGGCCTCAGAACCCACATGTAATATGAATGAGGAATAAATCTCTGTTTTTGTACGCCATGGAGATTTTTGGGTTGTCACTGCAGTAAAGCTGACTAATTAATTATCCATATCTGGTTTGGGAATCAAGGTTAATCTAGCCTCATAAAATGGGCTGGTATCTTTCTTTCCTCTTCTCTGAAAGAATTTGCATAGTGCAGAAACACTCTGTTCCTTGAATGTTTGGTCAAATTTCATTATAAAACTGTCTGGGCTTGGTATATTTTTTTGAGTGTAGAAGAATTTTGACAAATGATTCAATTGTAATAAATAGTTATTTAGGGGCCGGCCCCATGGCCCAGTGGTTAAGTTTGCACACTCTGCTTCGGCAGCCCAGGGTTTTGCTGGTTCGGATCCCGGGCATGGACGTGGCACCGATCATCAGGCCATGCTGAGGCAGCATCCCACATGCCACAACAAGAAGGACCCACAACTAAAAATACACAACTATGTACCAGGTGGCTTTGGGGAGCAAAAGGAAAAATAAAATTTAAAAAAAAGTTATTGATATATTCAGGTTTTCTATTTGTTTCTTTCTGTCAATTTTGGTGTATTATATTTTTATAGAAAAATTCTCCTATCGATGTTTTATGTCAACATAAAGTTGGTTGTAATAATCTCTTATGACTATAAAAACAAACACTTTCTGTATTTTAATTATGAAACAATGAGAATATTGTTTTTTCTTGATCAATCTTGTAATAAATTTGTCTACATAATTAATATTTTCAGAGAACCAGCTTGTTCTTTGTCAAAACCTTTTGTCAAATTTTGTCAAAAACTTCTTGTCAAAACTTCTACTTTTTCGTGTTTCATTAATTTCTGCTCTTATTTTTATTTCCTTCTTGCTACTTTTTTGAGTTTTCTTTCTAGCTTTAAAAGTGAATATGTAATTCATTTATTCTCAAAATTTCTTATATTAGTTAGCATTATAGAGTTGGCTGCATATGCCAGAGACCCAAAACAACAGTAGCTTAGATAAGAGATATGTGAAAATTTAAAAGGTGAGAAATCTAGGGTTGGCATGCTAACTGTGCTTTGCGAAAGGCTTAGGGACTCAGGAACCTTCTATTTTGTTGTTTGTAGGGCACTGTTCTTGTCCACCTGATGCAAGACAATTCGTCTCTGTACTTGTGTTTTGGCCAGCATGATGGAAAGAGGGAATAAGAAAGGATTCTCTCCCTTGAAGATATGACCTAGAAGTTACACGCACCACTTCTGCTCATATGCCATTAGCAAGAACTCAGCACTCCACTTTTTTTTTTATTGAGTTATTGATAGGTTACAATCTTGTGAAATTTCAATTGTACATTAATGTTTGTCAGTCATGTTGTAGGTGCACCACTTCACCCTTTGTGCCCACCCCCCACCCCACCTTTCCCCTGGTATCCACTAAACTGTTCTTGGTCCATAGTTTTAAATTCCTCATATGAGTGGAGTCATACACAGATTATCTTTCTCTTGCTGGCTTATTTCACTTAACATAATTCTCTCAAGGTCCATCCATGTTATTGCAAATGGAATGATTTTGTTCTGTTTTGCAGCTGAGTAGTATTCCATTGTATATATGTACCACATCTTCTTTATCCATTTGTCTGTTGCTGGGCACTTAGGTTGCTTCCACATCTTGGCTATTGTAAACAGTGCTGCAATAAACATTGGGGTGCACAGGACTTTTGGGATTGCTGACTTCAAGCTCTTTGGATAAATACCCAGTAGTGGGATGGCTGGATCGTATGGTAGTTCTATTTTTAGTTTTTTGAGGAATCTCCATACTGTTTTCCACAGGGGCTGCACCAGTTTGCATTCCCACCAGCAGTGTATGAGGGTTCCTTTTTCTCTGCAACCTCTCCAACATTTGTTGCTATTAGTTTTAGATATTTTTGTCATTCTAACGGGTGTAAGGTGATATCTTAGTGTAGTTTTGATTTGCATTTCCCTGATGATCAGCGATGATGAGCATCTTTTCATGTGCCTATTGGCCATCAGTATATCTTCTTTGGAGAAATGTCTGTTCATGTCTCCAGCCCATTTTTTGATTGGGTTGTTTGATGTTTTGTGATTGAGTTGCGAGAGTTCTTTATATATTAAGGATATTAAGCCTTTGTCAGATATATGACTTGCAAATATTTTTTCCCAGTTAGTGGGTTGTTTTTTTGTTTCAATCCTGTTTTCATTTGCCTTGAAGAAGCTCTTTAATCTGATGAAGTCCCATTTGTTTATTCTTTCTATTGTTTCCCTTCTCTGAGAAGGCATGGTGTCCGAAAAGATCCTTTTAATACTGATGTCAAAGAGTGTACTGCCTACGTTTTCTTCCAGAAGCCTTATGGTTTCAGGTCTCACCTTTAGGTCTTTAATCCATTTTGAGTTTATTTTGGTGAATGGTGAAAAAGAATGGTCAATTTTCATTCTTGTACACGTGGCTTTCCAGTTTCCCCAGCACCATTTGTTGAAAAGACTTTCTTTTCTCCATTGTATGCCCTCAGCTCCTTTGTCAAAGATAAGCTGTCCATAGATGTGTGATTTTATTTCTGGGCTTTCAATTTTGTTCCATTGATCTGTGCACCTGTTTTTGTACCAGTACCATGCTGTTTTGATTACTGTAGCTTTGTAGTATGTTTTGAAGTCAGGGATTGTGATGCCTCCCGTTTTGTTCTTTTTTCTCAGGATTGCTTTAGCAATTCGGGGTCTTTTGTTGCCCCATATGAATTTTAGGATTCTTTGTTCTAATTCTGTAAAGAATGTCATTGGGATTCTGATTGGGATGGCGTTGAATCTGTAGATTGCTTTAGGTAGAATGGACATTTTAACTATGTTTATTCTTCCAATCCATGTACATGGAACGTCTTTCCATCTCCTTATGTCGTCATCCAATTCTCTCAGAAAGGCCTTGTAATTTTCATTATATAGGTCCTTCACTTCCTTAGTTAAATTTACTCCAAGGAATTTTATTCTTTTTCTTGCGATTGTGAATGGTATTGTATTCTTGAGTTCTTTTTCTGTTGGTTCATTACTGCAGTATAGAAATGCTACTGATTTATGCAAATTGATTTTATACCCTGCAACTTTGCTGTAGTTGTTGATTACTTCTAACAGTTTTCCAATGGATTCTTTGGGGTTTTCTATATATAAGATCATGTCGTCTGCAAACAGCGAGAGTTTCACTTCTTCCTTCCCTATTTGGATTCCTTTTATTCCTTTTTCTTGCCTGATTGCTCTGGCCAGGACCTCCAGTACTATGTTAAATAAGAGTGGTGATAGAGGGCATCCTTGTCTCGTTCCTGTTTTCAGGGGGATGGGGTTCAGTTTTTGCCCATTGAGTATGATGTTGGCTATGGGTTTGTTGTATATGGCCTTTATTATGTTGAGGTAGTTTCCTTCTATGCCCATTTTGTTCAGAGTTTTTATCATAAATGGCTGTTGGATCTTGTCAAATGCCTTCTCTGCATCTATTGAGATGATCATGTGGTTTTTATTCCTCAGTTTGTTGATGTGGTGTACCACGTTGATTGATTTGTGGATGTTGAACCATCCCTGTGTCCCTGGTATGAATCCCACCTGATCCTGATGTATGATTCTTTTGATAAATTGCTGAATTCTGGTTGCCAAAATTTTGTTTAGAAGTTTTGTATCTATGTTCATCAGTGATATTGGCCTGTAGTTCTCTTTTTTCGTGGTGTCCTTGTCAGGTTTTGTATCAGCGTGATGTTGGCCTCATAGAATGTGTTAGGAAGTGTTCCATCTTCCCTAATTTTTTGGAATAGCTTGAAAAGGATAGGTATTAAATCCTCTCTGAAAGTTTGGTAGAATTCCCCAGGAAAGCCATCTGATCCTGGGGTTTTATTCTTTGGGATGTTTTTGATTGCTGTTTCAATCTCTTTCCTTGTGATTGGTCTGTTCAAATTGTCTGCCTCTTCTTGAGTGAGCTTTGGGAGATTGTAGGAGTCCAGGAATTTATCCATTTCCTCTAGGTTATCCATTCTGTTGGCATACAGTTTTTTGTAGTATTCTCTTATAATCTGTTGTATTTCTGCAGAGTCTGTTGTTATTTCTCCTCGCTCATTTCTGATTTTGTTTATTTGAGCTTTCTCACTGTTTTTCTTTGTAAGTCTGGCTAGTGGTTTGTCAATTTTATTTATCTTCTCAAAAAACCAGCTCTTTGTCTCATTGATCCTTTCTACTGCCTTTTTCCTTTCAATAGTATTTATTTCTGCTCTGATTTTTATTATTTCTCTCCTTCTGCTGACTTTGGGCTTCATTTGTTCTTTTTTCTCTAGTTCAGTTAGGTGTGCTTTAAGGTTGCTTATTTGGGATTTTTCTTGTTTGTTAAGATGTGCCTGTACTGCGATGAATTTTCCTCTTAATACAGCTTTTGCTGTATCCCATATGAGTTGGTATGGCATGCTATCATTTTCATTTGTTTCCAGGTATTTTTTTATTTCTTCTTTAATTTCTTCAATGATCCATTGCTTGTTCAGTAGTGTGTTGTTTAGTCTCCACATCTTTGTGCCTTTCTCAGCTTTTTTCTTGTAATTAATTTCTAGCCTTATAGCACTATGATCTGAGAAGATGCTTGTTATTATTTCAATTTTTTTAAATTTGTAGAGGCTTGCTTTGTTTCCCAACATATGGTCTATCCTTGAGAATGTTCCATGTGCACTTGAGAAGAATGTGTATTCAGCTCCTTCAGGGTGGAGTGATCTATATATGTCTATTAAGTCCAATTGTTTTAATTTTTCATTCAGCTCCACTATTTCCTTGTTGATTTTCTGTCTGGATGATATATCCATTGATGTGAGTGGGGTGTTGAGGTCCCCTACTATTATTGTGTTGTTATTAACATCTTCCTTTAGGTCTGTTAATAGTTGCTTTATGAATCTTGGTGCTCCTGTGTTGGGTGCATAGATATTTATAAGTGTTATTTCTCCTTGATGAAGTGTCCCTTTGATCATTATATATTGTCCCTCTGTGTCTCTCTTTACCTGTCTTATTTTGAAATCCACTTGGTCTGATATGAGAATTGCAACACCTGCCTTTTTTTCCTTGCTATTTGCTTGAAGTATTGTCCTCCACCCCTTCACCCTGAGTCTGTGTTTGTCCTTGGGGCTGAGGTGTGTTTCCTGGAGGCAACAAATTGTTGGATCTTGTTCTTTAATCCATTTTGCCACTCTGTGTCTTTTTTTTTGCAGAGTTCAATCCGTTCACATTGAGAGTGATTATTGATGCATGTGGACTTAATGCTGTCAATCTGTTGCTCATTATCTTGTTTTCCTGTGTTTCTTTTCCTGTGTGCTTTAGACTACCCATTTAATACTGCAATTTCTTATGCTGGGTTTCTTAGATTTTCCCTTATCTATGATTTGTGACTCTGTTCTGTACTTTATTTTAGTGTCTACCTTGAAGTTTGTATTTAGAATCTCGTGTAAATATAGTCTATTCTCTGGTGGTCTCTTACTTACTCGACCAATACTGATTTACACCCTTGCTCTTCCCCTCCTAAATAATTATTTTCATTTTTTATTCCAACTCGTCTTATTAATTTGTAGTTAGAGTGCTAAGATCGTCCTTGTTTTGGTAGTTTCCTTATTTTTACCCTAATGCTATAGTTGAATATTTGCTATCCTGTTCTGGTTCTATCCATCGGTCTCCCTAGTCTGTGGATTGTGTCCCCCTTCTCCCTTTTTTCTTTTTTCAAGTATGAGAGCCTTCTTGAGGATTTCTTGTAATGGAGGGCTTTTAGTTACAAATTCCCTTAACTTTTGTTTGTCTGGAAAAGATTTAATTTCTCCCTCATATCTGTAGGAAATTCTTGCTGGATAGAGTATTCTTGGCTGAAGGTTTTTATTCTTTAAAGCTTTGAATATATCACTCCATTCTCTCCTAGCTTGTAGGGTTTCTGTAGAGAAATCCGCTGACAGTCTGATAGGGGCTCCTTTATAGGTTATTCTCTTTTTTTTTTCTTACTTCCCTGAGTATTCTTTCCTTATCATTCCTATTTGCCAACTTTACTATTATGTGCCTTGCGGTGGGTCTTTTTACATTGACAAATCTAGGAGATCTAAAACCCTCCTCTACACACATTTCTCCGTTGATCCCTAGATTTGGGAAGTTCTCTTCAATAATTTCGTTAAGCACACTTTCTGCTCCATTTTCCTTTTCCATATTCTTGGGAATTCCTATGATCCTTATGTTCTTACTCCTCATTGAATCCATTATCTCTCGGAGATTTTCCTCATTTTTTTAAATTCTTAGTTCTCTTTCTTCCTCTGTCTGGTGCCATTCAGCCTGTCTCTCCTCGATTATACTGATTTGCTCCTCTAGGTTGTCTACATGGGCATTCAGGGAATCTGTATTCTGTTTTATCTGGTCCATTGTGTTTTTCATCTCAAGTAATTCTGTTTGATTCTTCTTTATGATTTCAATCTCTTTTGTGAAGTAACTCCAGAACTCAGCTTGTTTCTCTATCTTTCTCTCTACCTCATTGAGTTTTTTTTATTATAGCTGCTCTGAATTCATTATCACTTAGTTTACCTAATTCCAAGTCCTCAGGACTTAATTCTGTGTTTTTATTGTTTTCCTTCTGGTCTGGGGCTTTTATAAATTGCTGGATGGTAGAGGAGCGGTTTTTTCTCATGGTGGTAGAATTCAGTTGCAGTTACAGCCTGTCGCCACTAGATGGGGGTCGAGAGCGGCATGTTAGCTCTCTGCCTTGGGGCAAGATGGCTGCGCCCACTGGCTTTGCTGGGGGGGAGGGGCTGTTACTCACATGCCCGGTCTGGGTTCAGATCAGTTCTGTTCTCTGGTCTCCCAAGGCCCTTGATTTATAGGGTCCCCGCGGACGGAAGCTTTCCCCCCGTCAGCGGGTCTCCACTGAATCAGCAGCAGGAGTCCCGGATGATCCCCCGGTCACGCGGCCCCTCCCCCCCTCCTTCCCGACCCCCGCCCCAGCGATCGCAGACTCTAGGGGAGGGAGCGATGTTCTCTCCTACCGTTCCAGCGCCTCCGAGGGTGTAAGCAAGGTTATGATCTCCGCCTTCTTGGTATTGTAGGTCTCTAACGAGCTGGCATTATGTTTATTCTCTGAAATTCAGTTCTTCCAATCTTTTGTTGTATTTTGGAGGGGAGAGAATCCTGGGTCAGCTCACCCCGCCATTTTGCTCCGCCCCAGCACTCCACTTTAAGGTACCCAAATTAGATGTTTCTGTGTTTAACAGAAATAGGGGCTTTCATAAGGTAAATATTTATTCTCATATAAAATACTAGAGGTAAGCAGTCAAGGCCTCTGGGGTGGATGTCCTACTCCCTGAAATCCTTAGGGACTCAGCGTCTTTCTGTCTTTTTGCTCTGCCAGTCCTTACGGTGTTGCTCTTCTCCTTATGCTTCTAGACGCACAAGAACATGGGATGATTTGCCCTGGTTTGCCTGGGACTTTCCTGGTTTTAGCACTGAAAGTCCCGTGTCCTGGGAAACCCTTCAGTACTGGCCAAACTACTCTGTACTGCAATACAGTTCTGATGCTAACCACTCAGAGTTAGCGTCAGATCCCACCAGGTTAAGGGCTCATTCCTTCACAAGACTGCCCCCACTTCAGACACCAGTTGCAAGTGGGGTCCCCTGGCCACCTGAACTTCTGACCAATTGGCTACCAATCCAGGATGTTCCCACAACCCCACTCAGGTTTGATAATTCACCAGAAGTGTCCACAGAACTCACTGAAAGAGCTGTAGTTACGATTACAGTTTTATCATAAAGGATACACACAGGGAGAGATCTAGAGGGTCCTTACACAGAGCTTCCCTGCCCAGAGCCTATGGAATCAGGATGCATCGCTCTCCCAACACATCAATGTGTGCACCAGTCAGGGAGCTCCTCTGAGCTTGGGTGTCCAGAGTTTTTATTAGGGTTTCATTACATAGGCATGATTGATTAAATCATTGGCCATGTGATTTAACTCAATATCCAGCCCACCTTCCCCTCCCCAGGGATTGGGTGGTTGAAAGTCCAAGCCCTTTAATCTAATCTTTCTGGTGACCAATCCCCATCCTGAAGCTATCTAGGGTCCCACCAAGAGTCATTTCATCAGCATAATAAAGATGCTCCCATCACTCAGGAAATCCCCAGGGATTTTGAAGCTCTGTGCCAGGAACGTGGGACAAAGACCAGACAAATTATTTATTATACCA
This sequence comes from Equus quagga, assembly GCF_021613505.1. Lineage (NCBI taxonomy): Eukaryota > Metazoa > Chordata > Mammalia > Perissodactyla > Equidae > Equus > Equus quagga. The sequence goes on from NC_060278.1 coordinate 93,510,240, forward strand.
CAGCCAACCTACTGCCACCATGTCTATATTTTGGTCAGCAGGAAGGTGAAATGTGTCAAGAAAGTCACTTTGAAGACATCATCAAAAAACTGCACACATTATGTCTGTTCACAGTCTATTGACCAGAACTTCAAACTGACCATTCTAACTGTAAGAGGGGCTCAAAAATGTGGTCTTAATTCTGAACAGCTATGTGCCTAGCTAGAAACCAGAGGTTTTATTATTACAGAGATATAAAGAGGGAGAACAGACACTGAGGCGTAGTTACTAGTCTAAGCCACATTTCTTTATTTGATAATTTATTGAGACTATACATTTTCTTTGATGTCCTGCTTTAGCTCTATCCTAGAAGATTGTATGCAGTATTTTCATTGCTTCTCAGTTCTAAATATTTTGTAATTTTCCTTGTGATTTCCTCTATATTCCATGGGTCACTGAAGAGTGTCTTTTTTTTTTTTAAAGATTGGCACCTGGGCAAACAACTGTTGCCAATCTTTTTTTTTTTTTTCTGCTTTATCTCCCCAAACCCCCCCGTACATAGTTGTATATCTTAGTTGCAGGTCCTTCTAGTTGTGGGATGTGGGACACTGCCTCAACGTGGCCTGACGAGCGGTGCCATGTCCATGCCCAGGATCTGAACCCTGGGCCGCTGCAGCAGGAGCGCGCGAACTTAACCACTTGGCCATGGAGCGGCCCCTGAAGAGTGTCTTTTTTTTTTTTTTTTAAAGATTTTATTTTTTTCCTTTTTCTCCCCAAAGCCCCCCCGGTACACAGTTGTATATTCTTCGTTGTGGGTCCTTCCAGTTGTGGCATGTGGGATGCCGCCTCAGCGTGGTCTAACGAGCAGTGCCATGTCCGCGCCCAGGATTCGAACCAACGAAACACTGGGCCGCCTGGAGCGGAGTGCGCGAACTTAACCACTCGGCCACGGGGCCAGCCCCACCTGAAGAGTGTCTTTTAATTCACCAAATGATGTTTTCCTTTTTAGTAGGCATTTTGTTGATTTCCAATTTAATTCTATTGTTATCACATAATATGAACATATAATGTCAATTCTTTGAAATTTCTTAAGATTATCTTTGTGACCTATAACATGATAATTTTTTGTAAATTTTCGATATGAGCTAAAAAATGAATATAGTCTCTATTGTTGGATGCAAGTTTAAAGTATGAACTCTCACCACCATGTCCATCAAAAGTCTATATCTATATTTTTTCCCAAAAAGTAGGATCATATTGTATATATTATCTTGCAAATTTCTTTTAAAAATGTTATGATATATTATGGAAATATTTCCATGCAAATACACATGACTTGGTACACATCCTTAAGTATTTTATCAGAATAAATTCCATGTGTGAGATTGCTCCTTCAAAGGATATGATTTTTAAAATGACTTCTTTTAAATTATTGCTATGACTGTCAGTTTGCCCCCCAGAGGTGTCAAACCAATTTTTACTTCCTTTAGTCCTGTAGAACATTGCCCATTTCTTGCACCTTCTCAAGCATTGTGTATCATCCCGTTTTTATCTTTGTTGATGCTCAAGCTGCGTTCTTTTGCTGATGAGGAGAGAGAAGCTTGGAGATGCACAGCAGTTGGCAAAATAAAGCAGAGGGAGCTCCAGGAGTGGCTTCTGCCTCTCATTTCCTGCCCAGGACACAGGGTTGGAAAAATGACAAAGTCCAGCTGTACCTCTCATTCACATCCAGAATTGTGGATTCGAAAATTCTTTTATTCTGTCCAGCACCAACTGGGCTGAAATTTTGTGAAAGAGATGTCTTTCTCCTGAGGGATGAATCAAACCTGCCAACATCTATGCCTCATCCAGGACACAGAGTTTGACAAATATTTTTCAGTCAAATGTGTTTTCTTAGCTGCAAAACAATCAAGGTTCTCTTTTGCTGGCTGTGTAGCTCAGCTGGGTCCCAGTAGCTCTGGTCTCTGCCCAAATGCTTTTAGGACTTCCCTTCAGCACCTGGCAGCACTGGGGCCACCCACCTATCCCAGTTAAGGTCACTGGTCTTTTGGAAGCAAAGAGATATAGCCACTTCAATGCAGAAACCAAAATAACAATTGGACTTTTGTACCTCTGACCCCATGTGAGCCTCATACCACCCTTTGAGCTAAGAATGATTATTCTTTCTCTTTTATAGATGAGTACACTGAGGGTTTAAAAAGGGTAGGGAATTTTGTTAGTTTACTCAGCAAGAAAGAGGACTTCCTTGCCTACTTTCACTGTGTAATCTGCGGTCCCCTGCCAGTCGCTATCACATTACTCTATTTTCTTAACGTCGCCTTCTTTATTTATTTACTCATTGTGGTAGACAGCCTCCAAGATGGCGCCCAATGATTCTCACCTCCCAGCGTTCATGCCATCGTGCAGTCTCCTCCCACATTGAATCATGCTGGTCTGTGTGACTAAGAGCATAGCAGAAATGATGCCATCTGACTTTCAAGGCTAGGTCATAAAGCCATAGCTCTTTCCTGCTTAGGGAAGCCAGCTGCTTTACCATGGGGACCCTCAAGCATCCCAAGGAGAAGCCCACATAAAGAGTGACTGGGGCCTCCTACTAACAAGCACCATTAACTTGCCAGCCACGTGAATGAGCCACCTTGGAAGTGGATCCATCAGCCCAGTTGAGCCTTCAGATGACTGCAGCCTGGGTGACCCTAACTGAAATCTCACAAGAGACCTTCAACCAGAACTGCCCAGCCAAGCCTCTCCTGAGTTCCTGATCCACTTGTGATCCTGTTTGAGATATTGGAATTGAGACTATGAGAGATGACAAATGGTTGTTGTTGTTTAAAGCAAGTATTGGGTAATTTGTTATGCAGCAATAGACAGCTAAGACACTTATTTGTCTATTTCCCCTGGTAGGTTGTAAACTCTGTGGGGACAGGACTCATGCCTCTCTGATTCACCACTCCCACATCTCAAATGATGCTCAGCACACTGCAACAACTTATAAACATTTAGTGAATAAAAAAATCACTGAAAGTGGTAGTGAGAGGATTAAAATCTCCTTGCTTTCACCTTACATTCTGGCCCTTTCCCACAGCACTCTCAATGGCTTCTCTTTCCTTGCAGAGTTGAGCCACACAGCCAGCTGGGGGGCGGGCTTTTCCTGTTGCCTACACAGCAATTCATAGTTAATTAAACCTTTGCATAAACAGAACATGGGAGGATGTAAAAGTAATGAGCTGACATCCCAGTGTGTATTATGTGGGGCTGAGAAGAGAATTTAATTTAGAGAAGAATTATGCACAGGCAGAAGAGCAGTCCATTAAAACAAACCAACTGTCTGGAAAGAGATAAAACAAAATGGATTCTGCGTCCTGTGAAATAGTGAAGCCGCACATTTGAGGTGCTTTGGAATCCTCAGAGCTGAGACGCTGTGATGAGTGGGAAGGGGAAAACACTGGATTATGTAGGCAGGTGAGTAGAGGGGGTCCCTCCAGTTCTCCTGAGTGGGTTGCAAGATGTGTCTTGTTGGAGCATAGTTCTTGTCCAAGGATTGCTTTGCTCACAACCCTTCTGTCCTGGAGTTCCCCCAGAGCAGAGTCTGAGCCAAGGAATTGAGTACTAGCATTTTGTTGGGAGGTGCAAGGAATACGAGTAGGTAAGGAGGGAGGTAATCTAAGGAAAGAAAGGCAGCAAATAAGGAATGAGCTATTGGTTCAGCTACCAGTGGGCAACTAGAGATTAATCCCATAATTTGAGAGACCTTGAAAAATGCACAGCTCAGATTTATCCCATAAAAAGGATGAGGGAGCTCGGATAGTTATACCCCCACACCCATCAATTGTTAGTTAAGGACTGTTCCAGGGGGATGTTGACTTTGAGACACCAGATAGGTGGGCAGAGTGGCAAAGCCTGAAGGCAGGATCATTTCTTTGGAGAAACCTTCCCTGACACCCCCACATGAGATTAGACCACGCTGTTATACATCCTTCCCCGTAGCACTTACCGTAATTGTGATAAAAAATTATGTAATTTGTTTACTATCCACCATATCCCACTAGAAACTCCATGAGAGCAGCGACGTACCTGTCTTCTCCTGTCTTGTATCCCTGGCACAGTGCCTGGCATACAGAGGGCTCTCATGAAATATTTGTTGTGTTAATGATACAGTCTAACTCCTACTTGGCAAAAAAGTTACATACTGTATCACTTGGGGTAGGCTAGGCTGCAGTAATAAATATAACCAAATATGTAATGGTTCAACCCAATAAAATGTCTTTTCAAAATTTTAAAATAATTTTAAATTTATAGAAAAGTCACAAGAATTGAACAAAGGATTCCTATGTACTCAACTCATATTCTCCAATTGTTGACATTTTGTCAAATTTGTTTTATTATTCTTTCTCTCTCTTTATGTCCATGTATCTCTCTGTACACTCTTTCCAAACAATTTGAGAGCAAGCTGCAGATATCATGGCTAATTACATCTAAATACCTCAGTGTGTATTTTCCCAAAACAAAGACTCTTTTACATAACCCCAGTACAACCATAAAACTAAGGACGTTAACCTTGATACTGTAATACTATCCAACCCACAGATCCATTCAAATCTTGGTGCGGACCTCAATAGACATCCTTTATAAGCACCCTTGTTTTTCTGGTCTGGGATTATCCAGGATCCTGCATTGTGTTTAGTTGCTATATCTCTTTAGTCTTCTTCAATTTGGAAGAGACCCTCAGTTTTTCCATCCTTTCATGATTTTGACATTTTTTTTTTAAATATTGGCACCTGAGCTAACAATTTGCCAATCTTTTTTTATTTTCCCCTTCTTCTTCTCCCCAAAGTGCCCTGGTAAGTAGTTGTACATTCTAGTTGTAGGTCCTTCTGGTTGTGCTATGTGGGATGCCACCTCGGCATGGCCTGATGAGCGGTGTCACGTCCGTGCTCAGGATCCGAACTGGCAAAACCCTGGGCCGCTGAAGCAGAGTGTGTGAAATTAATCACTTGGTCAGGGGGCCGGCCCCTAACTTTGACATTTTTGAGGAGGATACTTTCTGGAATGTTTTGCAAATTTTCTCATTTGTCCGATGTTTCTTCATGATTAAATTCTGGTTATACATTCATTTGTATATTAAAACTGTGAGTTCACACTATCTCCAGTTCCAATCTAACTCCTAGACTCCCTCTTTTCTGTATTTTTCTCTCTCTTCTCCCATAGAGAGAAAGCTGGCTTCCATCATGCTCAATCCAGTTGCTTCTGTTCTCAGTTCCCCTGTAAGTAATCAATCTCCTGATTACGCAGCTGGCTCCTTTGCCTCAATCCCCACACACATGACACCCGCATGGGCTACATCCTCCCCCATTTCGCTGTGGCCTTGCTGGACAAGCTCTGACGCCCTTAGTCCCCACAGCCACACAGGCCTGATGGGCTCAGACCCCAACTTCTCTGTGGTTGTGCAGGTTAAGTGAGCACCCACCCTGACTCCAGGCTCCATTGCTAATACTACTAGATGTTTATTTTTACTCACATAACAGTCATGGGCAGATGAAGAGTTCTATGGTGCTGGAGGAGGTCGTCAACAGGATGTGACCGCTGGTTGACCTGTGAGCTGGACCCGGGCAATGGGAGGCTCCTCACCTCCTCCCCTGTCCTTGGAATGTATGACCCGCCCACCATTCCCACAGCTGCAGCTGTTTCAAGGACACAGCCTTGAGAGAGTCAGGTGCTGTTGAAACCATCTGGACTGAATATGTGACTGAATCCCATTAAAGCCTGTGTTGAGATTCTGGTGGGCAGATGTGCAGATCTGCTCAACTTGTGGTGCCCAAGACAAACCTCATATGTAAGTTCCCTCCCTTATTAAACCTGCCACCTACCAATCTGGAGTGGTCTCTTTCTTCAGTCTCTCCTTGCCCTCCATGTATGGGGACCAGTTTCAGATTTTACCTGGGGAACTCCCCAGGTTGTGAACCAACAGAAGTCACATGTATAGCTTAAGCAAAATTACGGTATACTGCACTCCCTCCCCATCCTGAACTTTCCTGTCTATAGTCTTATTCTCATCAGAGAAACTCCACGTTCGTGAGACTGAGGTTTTAGGGTGCTCCCTGTCACTTGTCACTGCAAACTTGAAACCTTTTCTTGTCACTGTCTCCTTCAAGAGGAGAGACTCTTTAATTGGATGAATCTCCTGTGTTGGGTGGTTGTGCAGAGGCTGTTACCTTTGGAGTTACCTTTTTAGTTTCTCTTCTAGGTTTAGGAGGCATGGAAGTATCAACAATATGGGATTTGGAGTCACAGAGTTCTGGTTTCAAATTCCAGCAGCACTGCCTACTGGCTGTGTGACCCTAGGTGTGTTACTTCACTTTTCTGAAACTTATTTCCTTACCTATAAAAAATAGTCCTACTTCATAGGGTTGTGGTGAGGATTAGGTAACATAATGTGTATAAGGTGCTCAACACAGTGCTTGGCACACACTAAGTACTCAGTTAAATGGTTGTAGTTGCTTCATACAACCTCCTAAAACTGAATCAAGAAGATATAGAGAATCTGACTAGACCAATCACAAGTAAACAGACTGAAACAGCAATCAAAAACCTCCCAGAAAACGAAAGTCCAGGACCAGATGGCTTATCTGGAGAAATCTACCAAATATTCAAAAAAGATTTAATACCTATCTTCTCAACTATTCCAAAAAATTGAAGAAGATGGAACGCTTCCTAACTCAATCTATGAGGCCAACATCACCCCGATACCAAAACCAGACAAGGACAACACAGAGAAGGAAAATTACAGGCCAATATTGCTGATGAGCATGGATGCAAAAATCCTCAACAAAATATTGGCAAGCTGAATACAGCAATACATTAAAAGGATGATATACCACGATCAAGTGGGATTTATACCAGGGATGCAGGGATGGTTCAACATCCACAAATTAATCAGTGTGATATACTACGTTAACAAAATGAGAAACAAAAACTACATGATCATCTCAATAGATACAGAGAAAGCATTTGACAAGGTCTAACATTCGTTTATGATAAAAACTCTCAATAAAATTGGTATAGAAGGAAAGTACCTCAATATAATAAGGGCCATATGTGACAAACCCACAGCCAACACTGTATTTAATGGTGAAAAACTGAAAGCCATCCCACTGAGAACAGGAGCAAGACAAGGGTAGCCACTTTTGCCACCCTTATTCAACAGAGTACTGGAGATTTTGGCCAGAGTAATTAGGCAAGCAAAAGAAATAAAAGTTATCCAAATTGGAAAGGAAGAAATGAAACTCTTGCTGATGGAGATGACATAATTCTGTATATAGAAAACCCTAAAAAATCCACCAGAAAACTATTAGAAATAATCAACAGCTATAGCAAAATTGCAGGGTACAAAATCATCTTACAGAAATCAGTTGCATTTCTATACACTAATAATGAACTAGCAGAAAGAGAAGTCAAGAATATAATTCCATTTACAATTGCAACAAAAATAATAAAATATCTAGGAATAAATTTAACCAAAGAGGTGAAGGACCTATCCATGGAAAACCATAAGACATTATTGAAGGAAACTGAAGAAGACATACAGAAATGGCAAGAGATTCCATGCTCATGGATTGGAAGAATAAACATAGCTAAAATGTCCCTATTACCTAAAGCAATCTACAGATTCAGTGCAATCCCAATCAGAGTCCCAATGACATTTTTTATGAAAATCGAGCAAAGAATCCTAAAATTTATATGGAACAACAAAAGACCCCGAATAGCCAAAGCAATCCTGAGATAAAAGAACAAAGTTGGAGACATTGCAATCTCTGACTTCAAAATATACTACAAATCTATGGTGATCAAAACAGCATGGTACTGGCACAAAAGAGACACACAGACCAATGGAACAGAATTGAAAGCCCAGAAATAAAACCACACATCTATGGACAGTTAATCTTCTACAGAGGAGCCAAGAATATACAATGGAGAAAGGAAAGTCCCTTCAATAAATGGTGTTGGGAAAACTGGACAGCCACATGCAAAAGAATGAAAGTAGACCATTATCTTACACCATGCACAAAAATTGACTCAAAACGGATTAAAGACCTGAATGGAAGACCTGAAACTATAAAACTCCTAGAAGAAAATATAGACAGTACACTCTTAGATATCAGTCTTATCAGCATCTTTTTGAATACCATGTCTACTCAGGCAAGGGAAACAAAAGAAAAAATAAATGGGACTACATCAGACCAAAAAGCTTCTGCAAGGCAAAGGAAACCATGAACAAAACAAAAAGACAACCAACTGGGAGAAAATACTTGCAAATCATATATCTGACAAGAGGTTAATCTCCAAAATATATAAAGAACTCATACAACTCAAAAACAAAAAAACAAACAACCCGATCAAAAAATGGGCAGAGGATATGAACAGACATTTTTCCAAAGGTGGTATACAGATGGTCAAGAGGCACGTGAAAAGATGTTCAACATCACTAATTATTAGAAAATGCAAATCAAAACTACAATGACATATCACCTTACACCTGTCAGAATGACTATAATGAACAAGACAAAAAGTAGCAAATGTTGGAGAGGATGTGAAGAGAACCCTCATACACTGCTGGTGGAATGCAAACTGGTACAGCCACTACGGAAAACAGTATGGAGATTTCTCAAAAAAATTAAAAATAGAAATACTATAGGATCCAGCTATCCTACTACTGGGTATTTATCTAAAGAACATGAAACCAACAATTCAAAGAGATTTATGCAACCCTCTGTTCATTGCAGTGTTATTCACAATAGACAAGATGCGGAAGCAACCCAAGTGCCCTTCAATTGATGACTGGATAAAGAAGATGTGGTAAATATACATAATGTAATACTAATTGCCATAAAAAAGACAAAATTGTCCCATTTGTAACAACATGGATGGACTTTGAGGATATGATGTTAAGTGAAATAAGCCGGACAGAGAAAGACAAACACTGCGTGATTTCACTCATATGTGGAAGATAAGCAAACATGTGGATGAAGAGAACAGATTAGTGGTTACTAGAGGGGAAGGGGGTTGGATGGTGGGCAAAAAGGGTAAAGGAGTGCATATGTATGGCGATGGGTAAAAATTAGACTATTGGTGGTGAGCACAATGCAGCCTATACAGAAACTGATAAATAATAATGTACACCTGAAATTTCACAATGTTGTAAACCATTACGACCTCAATAAAATAATTGAAAAAAAAATAGTAGTAGTTGCTGTTCTCACTCCTTTTTTGGTCCACTTTTTCTAATAAGGATGGTGGAATGTGCCATCCCCACAGTAAGCATCTTAACGTGTTGTCCAAATTCAATAGATTAAAAATTATCCTGAAAGCCGTACCCTAACCCCTGCCTGGCAGTAAATGACAGTCCACACCCATGGCATCTGTGACCCTGCACTCTCCTGAGCATGGGCAGGGATCTGCACCAGGTCACCCTCCTTTCTGAGCATCACACCTGCAGGCACCACAGACTTTGGCTGCAGAGCAGTGGAGCAACCAGTGTCTCCAGAACCTCCCTACAGGCCAGCACCAGAGAGGAGGGGTCTTCTAATCAGGCAATGGGGAGGCCCTCATTGTACATCCACAGTGCTGGCTCCTTATGAGGCAGAACTTCAAGGAAGTGTGAGAGGTTTCAAATAGGGCAGAGTCCTCCTATTGGGCAGACCACTATTGCTGTAGCGTGAATTAACACTTGCTGGCTAATGCTGGAAGTTTCCATGCACCCTCGGATGCTGCCCAGGAGATATTCAGAGATCGTGGGCTGATTATTAGACGATGTTCCATTTAACTGGGCTGGCCTCCTCAGGTTTGAGTGGGGAAACTCAGGACCACTGGATTTGGTCCTGGTTTGATGGTGTGGTTGGGCTGATGACTCACCTTTCTTCCATGCCGGGGGCTTTTGTGCAGAGAAAACTGCAGACAAATTAACCTTATAGGCTGACTTGAAATTGCCTGGGCCACTGACAGTTACACTAAGCTGACTGCAAAGGCAGGACCTTGTTGCCTTGTGAACCTGGCTGTGTTGCTATGGAAACCAGAATTCTTCTATCCCTCTGGCTCTCTGAGGTTAGGAAGTGTCCACTGGGAGTAGAGGGGCCAGGACAGACAGAGGGGTGGGTAGGGAGGTGGAAAATGCAGGATTTGGTAGGTGAGGTTAGGAGATGGACTGGGAAAATCCCACTTCCTGAGGTTGGGACTGAGTCTCCATTCTCACCTGGGCCCAGAACTGAGCCCCCTAGAACCCTTCCTTCTGGAGACGCTCCCCTCCCTGGGCTTCAGAGCTGGCTGGGACCAGGGTAGTGTTTGTATTCCCTTAGCAGAAATTATCAGTTTAGCTTAGCCAAGGAAGCTCCTGTAGAATGGGGTCCTGACTGACTTCAGCCCTGAAATAAGTCCCCAGCAACACAGAGCAGCAGACACTGTGGGCTGTGAGCTAGTTCTGTTCTGACTTGTACAAATTTGGGCCTCTCTGCGCCTCAGTCCCCTTACATGAAAAATGGTACGAATGATGATAATACTATTCCCCTTTACCTATAAGGCTGTTGTGGAGGTGAAAAATAATAACGGGCTGTGAAAATACTTCATAAACTTTGCTGCCTTCGTACCTGGGAAGCTTGGTGAGTCTCCACTTCAGGGAACAGTGGTTGATGGTGGCCCCTGCCCCTACTGTAAATGCAGGTGCATAATCTGGAGATCTAAGACTGGCTCGATGCATCCTTTGTTCCTTCTTTCCTTGTCTCTACTTCCCTGTGTTATCCTCAGCCAGCTCCCCTGCCCCCAACTAAGTTGTCAGCTCTGGCCAAGGTGGGGACCACATCTCACTCATGTCTGCAGCTTGGTTCCTCCCCAGCCCCATACTCTGTCCTACTGTGCCCCTTCTGGGACTAGCACAGAACTTGATCCCTGGTAGGAATGCAATAATTATTCCTTACATATGTATCATTTTAAATTCTAAAACCAATATTTATCATGATCTCAATGTCTCTGGCTTTTGTCGGTTTTGAGAGGGCTTCCCAGGAGCAGGATTCAAGGGCAAGTAGTGTATCTGGGAGGTGATTCCAGAAAGTACCAGTAGGGGAGGGGGAAGTGAGTCAGGGAGGGGAAGGAAGCCAGGGAAGGGTGCATGGTCAAGAAAGTTACCACTGTGGACAACTGGGGCTCAGTCCTGCTGGGGATCTCTGGGGACCAGTGCAGAACACGCCTCATTGTTACCCCACCCAAGGAGCAAGGGAGCGAGGGCAGATATCTCTTGAGACCCATCACTGAGAGGACATGACCACCTGTTAACCTGTGAGCTGGACCTGGGCGACGGGAGGCTCCTCACCCATGCCCTTGTCCTTGGAATGTACATTCTCCCCACTGCTCCCACAGTGGAGCCGTTTCCAAGGATGCAGCCTTGAGGGGCAATGTGTTGTTGAGACCATCTGGACGGTGTCCATGACTGAACCCAGTTAAGGCCTATACAAAAACTATGAAGATTCTAGCAGGCAGGTGTGGGGACTTATTCGTCTTTTTTTTTTTTTTTAAAAATTTAAAAAAAAACACATTTTTTTTTTCTTTCTTTTTTTTTTTTTAAAGATTTTATTTTCCTTTCTCTCCCCAAAGCCCCCTGGTACATAGTTGTATGTTTTTTTTTTTTTTAGTTGTGGGTTCTTCTAGTTGTGGCATGTGGGATGCCGCCTCAGCATGGCTTGATGGGTGGTGCCATGTTCGTGCCCAGGATTCGAACTGGTGAAACCCTGGGCCGTTGCAGTAGAGTGCGCGAACTTAACCACTCGGCCATGGGGCCGGCCCTGACCTACTCGTCTTGTGGCACCCAAGGCAAGCCTCGTACGTAAGTTTCCCTGCTTATTAAACCTGCAACCTAACAATCTGGAGTGGCCTGCCTCTTTCTTTGGTCTCTCTCTGCCCTCCATTACAGGGGCCAGTTTCAGATTTCACCCAGGAAGTTCCCCAGTTTGTGAACCAATGGTCAGATTGAGGGCTGTTGGGGACATTAAGTCGCTGGGTTGGGCTGTGGTTTATGAACGTCAGTGACTGTGGGAAGCACTGGGTGCTGGTGGGAAGTGTGTGTTAAAAATGCAGGTTCAGTCCTCCAACTTGGGAGAGTCTAACTTGGTATGCATGGGGGTGGCCTGGAAATCTGCATTTCTGAGAAGTCTTCTCCCTGCCCTGCAGGTGATTCTGATGACCTCTCTTTAAGGTCATTTGTCCAGAGCTCTTTATTTGGAGCAGAGGCCAGCAAACGTTCTCTGTAAAGAAACAAAAGTAAAGGTTTTAGGTTTTGGGGGCCATGTGGTCTCTGTCACAACTGCTCAACTTTGTTGTTGTAGCGTGAGAGCAGCCACAGACAATGTGTAAACAAATGAGCGTGGCTGGCCTCCAACAAGACCTTATTACAAAATCAGGTCGCAGGCTGGCTTGGCCCATGGGTCATAATTTGCCAACCCTTGTCTAGAGGGAAGAACATGGGCTTCAGAATTCAACTCAAGTTTGCATCCTAGCTTGGCTGCTGATCAGTTGTGTGATTTTGAGGTGAGTCGCTGTTTCTCTAATCCTCATTTTCCAAATCTGGATAATTCAGATAATAATTTCCATCTCTCACAGGATAAATTTTTGAGGATGAGTAGCATATACATAATTCCTCACACACTGAGGGGCTTAACCCATGCCAGATTTCCCTATCCCCCCACCTCTTCCTCCATGCATAGAAGCCCATGGCTGGATTGCTTGGTGGTTAACTCACCAAGTGAACAAGGCCGAATTTATAAGCTTAGACCCGCGTGACTTCCATAACTCTGCTGGGCTCCAGGGCAACCAAGAAGTCCCACCGGTCCAGGCCATCAGCTCAGCTCTAGAGTGAATGGCAGGGAGAGAAACTACAGGTGAGAAGGGCCCAGCTTGGATGCCTAGCTCTGAGTCACACACGGTTCTACGACAGTCTCAACTGCTCAGTTTGGCTCTGAGCTGCCCAGACAAGTGGGAAGGCATGTCAGTGATGTGATTCACAGGGGCTATGTAGGACACACAAACCAGCTGCTTAGGAGAGTTATGCTGCTTGTCCTGATAATCAAAACACAGAGGGAGTTCTATAGGCTTTCATTGTGGACAAGGTTCTTAGGCCTAGCATCAGAGCAAACACAATATTGGGTTTCATGAGCCTTTTTCTTAAGTCCCACAGGATAGGGAAGTGGCTGAATGCTAAAGTGCATTCAATAAAAGCAGTTTGATCAAGGCCAGAACAAAGTGGTCCTTCCGTTCTCTGATGGGGTGGCCTAAATCCAGGACAGCACTTAGAATACCTGGAGGAACGATGGGAGCTGTAGCCTTCAGACATCCCTCCGCAAATATTGAGCTCTTGAAAAGGATTGAGTGGCAGTGAATTGGAGATCAATTATCCAGGAAGCAGCTGTTCTCTGAGTCTCATTAAGGACAGAGCTGTGTGCTTTTGACTGTCCACTGGGCTGGGCCAGCACTGATTACCTCCAATGAATGTTGAGGATCTTATCAAGGATCCATACCTGAATACAAGACCAGCACCCCACCTCCCTCATGAGGTAAGCCTAGTGTACAACTATGAGCAGAATCAAGGGTCTTACACCACTCTTAAAATATTATCCTAGATAATTTAAAAATGGGGCTTATTAAATGTCCAGTTCGAACATAAAAGATTTCAAAACATCTAACTTTAAGCAAAATCACTTTCAAGGGAATCTTCCAAGATAAGTTGGTTTCAAACTCTGTAAATGAGTTGAGTTGTATCAGGTAGCTTTTACTATGAAACAAACCACGTTAGGGTGTCAACTAAATACTTGAGTGTCTAAAATTAGCAACTATTTACTTAGTTCACAATTTCCAGGTATGCGGCGCTCAGATGGGCATTTCTTCTGATCTCTGCTGGGCTCAGTCATGTGTCTGTAGTTGATTGCCAGGTTGGCTGGGAGCTGGCTGGTCTAGAATGGCTTCGGTTGGGATGGTTTGTCTTGTTTTGCCTTCCCTCTCATTCTCCTGCAGGCTAACCTAGGCTTGTTCACATGGTATCTGGGTAGGGTTCCAAGAAAGGAACTGTGAGGGCTTACCATGGCTTGCAATTGGCGCAACATCACTTCTGCCACCTTCTTTTATTTTACTTTTTAAACTAAAATGTTTATTTTGAGATAATTGTAGATTCATGTGCAGCTGCAAGAAATAATGCAGAGAGATCCTGTCTACCCTTTACCCGGTTTCCTCCTATGGTTTCGTGGTTTCACATCTTACATTCAAGTCTTTAATCCATTTTGAGTTAATTTTTGTGTATAGTGTAAGATAATTATCTACTTTCATTTTTTTTTGCTTGTGGCTGTCCAGTTTTCCCAACACCATTTATTGAAGGGACTTTCCTTTCTCCATTGTATGTTCTTGGCTCCCTTGTCAAAAATTAGCTATCCATCGATGTGTGGGTTTATTCCTGGGCTCTCGATTCTGTTCCATTGATCTATGTGTCTGTTTTTGTGCCAGTACCATGCTGTTTTGCTTACTATAACTTATTGTAGTATATTTTGAAATCAGGGAATGTGATACCTCCAGCTTTGTTCTTTTTTTCTCTCAGAATTCCTTTGGCTATTCAGGGTCTTCTGTTGTTCTATATAAATTTTAGGATTCTTTGTTCTATTTCTGTGAAAAATGTCATTGGAACTTTGATAGGGATTGCACTGAATCTGTAGATTGCTTTAGGAAGTATGGACATTTTAACTATGTTAAGTCTTTCAATCCAAGTGCTCAGAATATCTTTCCATTTCTTTGTGTTGTCTTCAATTTCTTTCAACAATGTTTTATAGTTTTCAGGGCACAGATCTTTCACTTCTTTAGTTAAGTTTATTCCCAGGTATTTTATTCTTTTTGTTGCAATTTTAAATGGGATTGTATTCTTAATTTCTCTTTCTGCTACTTTGTTGTTAGTGTATAGAAATGCTACTGATTTTTGTATGTAGATTTTGTATCCTGCAATTTTACTTTATTCATTTATTATTTACAGAAGTTTTTTGGTGGATTCTTTAGGGTTTTCTATATATAAAATCATGTCATCTGCCAATAGTGACAGTTTCACTCCTTCCTTTCCAATTTGGATCCTTTTTATTTCTTTTTCTTGCCTGATTGCTCTGGCTAGGACTTCCAATACTACGTTAAATAAGAGTGGTGAATGTGGGACATTCACCTGTCTGGAGTGAGGGAACTATCCCTGTCTGGTTCCTGTTCTTAGAGGGATAGCTTTCAGTTTTTCTCTATTGAGAGTGATATTAGCTGTGGGTTTGTCATATTTGGCCTTTATTATGTTGAGGTACTTTGCTTCTACACCCATTTTATTCGAAGTTTTTATCATAAATGGATGCTGTATCTTGTCAAATGCATTCTCTGCATCTATTGAGATGATCATGTGATTTTTATTCTTCATTTCATTGATGTGATGTATCACATTGATTGATTTGTGAATATCAAACCATCCCTGCATTCCTGGAATAAATCCCACTTTATCATGGCATATGATCCTTTTAATGTATTGTTGTAATTGATTTGCTAGTATTTTGTTGAGGATTTTTGCATTGATGTTCATCAGTGATATTGTCCTGTATTTTTCTTTATTCGTGTTGTCTTTTTCTGATGTTGGTATCAGGATAATATTGGCTTCATAGAATGAGTTAGGAATCTTCCCCTCTTGTTCAATTATTGGATGAGTTTGAGAAGGACAGGTATTAAGTCTTCTTTGAATGTTTGGTGGAATTCACCATGGGAGTAATCTGGTCCTGGACTTTTATTTTTTGGGAGGTTTTTAGTTACTGTTTTGATCTCCTTATTGGTTATTGGTCTATTTAAATTCTCTATTTCTTCTTGATTCATTTTTGGAAGGTTGTATGATTCTAAGAATTTATCCATTTCTTCCAGATTATCCAATTTGTTGGCATATAGCTTTTTGTAGTATTCTCTTATAATCTTTTGTATTTCCGAGGTGTCCATTGTAATTTCTCCTAAACTTCCTGGTTTTATTTATTTGAATCTTCTCTCTTTTTTTCTTGGTGAGTCTAGCTAAAAGTTTGTCAATTTCGTTTATCTTTTCAAAGAACCAGCTCTTAGTTTCATTGATTTTTTTCTATTTTTTTTAAGTCTCTATTTCACTTATTTTGCTCTGATCTTTATTATTTCTTACCTTCTGCTAATTTTGGGCTTTGTTTATTCTTCTTTTTCCAATTCCTTTAGGTGTACTGTTAGATTGTTTATTTGAGATTTTTTTCTTGTTTGTTGAGATAGGCCTGTATTGCTATAAACTTCCCTCTTAGAGCAGCTTTTGCTGTATCCCATAAATTTTGGCACGTCGTATTTTCATATTGATTTGTCTCCACTGTTTTTTTATTTCTCCTTTAATTTCTTCATTGACCCAGTCGTTGTTCAGTAGCGTTTTGTTTAATCTTCACATATTTGTGGCTTTTCTGATCTTCTTCCTGTAGTTGATTTCTAGTTTCATACCATTGTGGTCAGAAAAGATGCTTGGTATTATTTCAATGGTGTTAAATTTATTGAGACTTGTTTTGTGGTGTAATATGTGATCTATCCTAGAGAATGATCCATCTGTATTTGAAAAGAATGCGTATTCTGCAGTTTTTGGATGGAATGTTCTGTAGATATCTACTAAATCCTTCTGGTCTAATGTGTCATTTAAGGCCAATGTTTCCATATTGATTTTCTGTTTGGATGATCTATCCATTGGTTTAAGTGGAGTGTTAAAATCCCCTACTATTATTGTGTTATTGTCTATTTCTCCTTTTGTGTCTGTTAACAATTGCTTGATATATTTAAGTGCTCCTGTGTTGGGTGCACAGATATTTACAAGTGTTATATCCTCTTCTTGGATTGTTCCCTTTGTCATTACGTAGTGCCCTTCTTTGTCTCTTGTTACAGTTTTTGTTTTAAAGTCTATTTTGTCTCATATAAGTATTGCTATCCCAGCTTTGTTTTCATTGGCATTTGCAAGAAGTATCTTTTTCCATGCCTTCACTTTCAGTTTGTGAATGTCTGTAGGTCTGAAGTGTGTCTCTTATATGCAGCATATACATGGGTGTTTTTTAAAATTCAATCAGCAACCCTATGCCTTTTGTTTGGAGTGTTTAGTACACTGATTTTAAAGTAGCTATTGATAAGTATGTGCTTATTGCCACTTTGTTACTTTTGTTTGGGGTGTTTTAGTCATTCTTCTCTGTTCCTTTCTTCTTCTCTTCCCTTGTGGTTTGATGGCTTTCTTTAGTATTATTTTTGGGTTCCTTTCTCTTAATTTTTTGTGTATTTATTGTGTATTCTCTTAATTTATGTGCATTTATATATGAACCATGAGGTTCATATATAACAACCTATGTATATAGCAATCTATATTAAGCTGATGGTCTCTTGAGCTTGACCTCTTGCTTAAAAGCTCTACTCCTTTTACTCCCCTCCTCCCACATTTTATGTATTTGATATCATATCTAACCTCTTTTTTTTTCTTTGTGTGTATCTGTTACCCTCTTATCATGGAAATAGATAATATTAGTACTTTTGTCTTTTGACCTTCATATTATCTTCATAGGTGGTTGACCTGCTACCTTAACTGTATATTTGCATTTACCAGTGATTTTATTGCTTTTTTTGGGATAATTTTCTTATTCCTATTTGTGGTCTTCTCATTCCAAATTAAAGAAGTCCCTATATCATTTCTTGTCTTGCTGGTTTCTTGGTGATAAACTCCTTTAGGCTAGGAAAATCTTTATTTCTTCTTCCATTCTGAATTCTGACTTTCCCTGGTAGAGTATTCCTGGCTGTAGGTTTTTTCCTTTTAGCACTTTAAATATGTTGTGCCACTCCTTCTAGCCTGTAATGTTTCTGCTGAGAAGTCAGCTGATAGCCTTATGGGGTTTCCTTTGTATGTAACTTTTTGCCTTTCTCTTGCAGCTTTTAGGATTCTCTCTTTATCTTTAATTCTTGACATTTTAATTATAACGTGTCTTGGTGTGGGCCTCTTTGACTGTATCTTTTTTGGTGCTCTCTGTGTTTCCTGTACCTGGATGTCTGTTTCCTTCCTTAGGTTAGGAGAGTTTTCAGTTATTATTTCTTCAAAAAGATTCTCTGCTTCTTTGTCTCACTCTTCTCCTTCTGGGACACCTATAATACAAATGTTAGTGTACTTGCTGTTGTCTCAGAGGTCCCTTAGACTGTCCTCAATCTTTTTAACTCTTTTTAAAAATCTGTTCAGCTTGGGTGATTTCCTCTAGTCTTTCATCCAGCTCACTGATCCCTTCTTCTCTATCATCTCTGCTATTGAGTCCCTCTAGTGAATTTTACATTTCCAGTATTGTATTCTTCACTTCTGATTGGTTCTTTTTTATATTTTCCAATTCTTTCTTGTAGTTCTGAGTTCATCTGTTCTTCTCCCAATATCAGTGAACATCTTTGTGAATTTTTGTTTGAATTCTTTGTCAGTTAGATTGTTTACTTCTGTTTTTTTTTTCAGTTCTTTTCCCAGGGTTTTATCCTGTTCCCTTGCTTGGAACATATTCCTTTGCCTCCTCATTTTGCCTCTTTCTCTGTGCCTATATCTATGTATTAGGTAGCTCAGCTATGTCTCCTGATCTTGGAGAGATGGCCTTATCTAAGAGATGCCTCATAAGGCTCAGCAGTGTGCTTCCCTCTCATCACCAGTTCCAAATATTCCAGGAGTGACCCCTGTTTGGGCTAAGTGTGTCCTTCTGTTGTGGCAGGGTTGTTCTTGCTGCAGGTGCCCAGGGAGGCTAGGCTGTCCCCCTGGCTGGCTGGTTGTAATGTTCAGCTGTGTGTGGCTGCTATGGACCCTTCAGTCAGTTTATCAGGTGTGGGGAGCCCCAGCACAGTTGGCTGCAAGGTCTAATAGCACATTCCTGTTGCAATTTTTCTGTTAAGTGAGTAGGCCCCCAGCATGGCTGGTTGTCAGGGTCAGGGGCTTATAATTTCTGTAGACCCCCAGCCTGAAAGGCTCTTGTCAGCTCTTTCAGGATTGCAGCTGAGTGGGGCCAGCCCCAGGCATGGGAGCACCCAATTGTTTCCAGCTTTGGAAGGTGGGGCCAATCCTCTATGTGGTTGTTTGGTAAGCACAAGTCTGCTGCAAGTGACAAGCCCCATTTCCCACAGGGCCACACACACCATCAACACAGACCTGCCCTGTGTGTGTGCCCTGATCCACAGAGTGGACCCACTTGCCTGGCTGCAGAAGTTCTAGGCACTCTGCCTATGTGGGCCCACAAGTTGCCCAAGGGCTTGCTGTTGGGTGGGGCCAGTCCCTAGGGCAGGCTGCCTGTCCTGGCTGAGCTGGATTACATCAGTGCTCTAGTGGGTGGAGCATACCCTGGGCTAACAGGCCAGGGGAAGAACTCCAATGGCATATGCCAGCATCTGTCAGCATGCCTGTACTAGGTCACAATAATGGCTGCCACCAATGTCTCAGCCCCTGGAGAGGTCTCACCTCTCATTGACAGGCATCCAGAGCCTATCAGGTGAGTCTCTTTTCACCACAGGACTATGCACCTTTCTTTCTGGTGATTTTTGGTTGTTTTCTGAAATGGGTGAATTTGTGCATGGGCCCTTTAAGAGCTGGCTTTTTCCCCCTTATGTCTGATAGCTTTTCTAAGGGTATTCCCCATTGTTGTTAGTAGCCAGCAAAGCCAGATATTATGACCCTTGTCTTGGTTGTGCTGAGTCAAAAAACTGCTTATAGAGGCAATGCTCCCCTTCTCAGAACCCTGGCTCCTCCAGGGAAGGCTGCATACCTGAAGGTTGCTCCCTGCTGGCCGTGAAGCTCTGCAAATCATGAAGGTGGTGTTTTTTCTCTCCAGAAGGCAATTTCTGCCTCTTCCACCTCAGTCAGCACTCCCTCGTTGCAGGGGTTCTTTTTATCTAGTTTTAAGTTCGTTCTCTCTCAGGGATAATTATTCCAAGAGTAGTTGTAACTTTGTTGTGTTTGTGGGAGGAGGTGAGTTCAGAGTCTACCTATGCTGCCATCTTGACACCATCTCCCAGGTATTATTTCTTCGAGTACTTTTCCAGCTCTGCTCTTTCTCCTCTCTTTCCTGGACTCAAATAACACAATGTTAGATCTTTTGTTATAGTCCCAAAAGTCTCTGAGGCTGTATTATTTTTTTTCTAGTTTATCTCTCTATTGTCCAGATTGGGTATTTTCTATTTTTGTATTTTTCCATCCACTAATTCTTTTTTTTTAACCCTTCTATTCTGCTGTTGAGCCCATCTATTGAGTTTTTAAAATCTCAGTGATTGTGTTTTTCAGTTCTAAAATATCCATTTGGTTCATCTTTCTATCTTTTATTTTTTGTTGAGACTTTCTATTTTTTAATTTGTTTCAAGTACATTTGTAATTGCTCACTGAAGCATTTTTTATAATGGTTGCTTTAAAATTCTTGTCAGATAATTTTAATACCTCTGTAATTTCATTGTTGGCATGTATTGATGTTTTTTTTTCATTCAGTTTGAGTGTATCCTGGGTTTTGGTATGATGAGTTATTTTCTGTTGAAACCAGGACAATTTGGGTATTGTGAGACTCTAGATCTTATTCAACTCTCTGTTTTAGCTGGCTGTCTCTGACACCACTCCATCAGGGGGAGGGTGATGCTGTCTTATTAATAGCAGGTGGGGGTAGACATCTAGGGTTCTAACTTATGCTTCCTTGACACCTGAGTTCTTTTCCCACATTCTTTTGATCAATGTCAGTAACAAGGCAAACCTAGCATCAAAGAGTGTAAGAATGGACTCTACCTCTTGATGGTAGAGCTTCAAAGTCAGCTTGAAAAAGAACATAGACACAGGGAGGGAAATAATTGTGGTCGCTTTATTTCATGATTATGGCTATTAGTAGACAATATTGGGAAGCAGCTACCAAAAGAATGGCTTTGGTTTGGAATAGTTTATCCTAAGTTATTTCTTCTGTGAGTGATTTCATAGCACGGACGGGTGTATAATAGGGACTCTTTTTGGTGTCAAAAAAGTTTCGTTTTGATAACAAAACCATGTTATCAATTTATAAGAGAATTTTTATCTTTTTGCCCTCTGTAGGTGGTAGATACATGCCTATCTTACCCAAGGGCAGATCTGAATTACTGAAGTACAAGTTAAGGAGGGAGATGGTTAGAACATGTCCTGTTTTGTTCCTCACTAAGAATTGTAGTCTTACATGTCAAGACTCTTTCTATTGACGCTGGCTCTCATATTGGTACTAGAGGCTGATTCTACATGAGCGTAAATAACCAGGGAAAAACACTGACCTTATGTAGCTCTTGACCAATTTCTATCTACAGAAGAAAGGGCAGTGAAAGCTGCAAACAATCATATGTTGTATTACCAGATTCCCGTACAAGATGTAAAAGAGAGTGTAACAATAGTTGAATGAATGGGCTCAGTGATTATATGTCATATAGAATATTGGCCTATAAAGATGAGAGGGGCCCATACCTTCAAGGATGATAAAAAAGTAAAGTGGATTGGTAAGAGTTAAGAGTTTTCTAATCAGAGAAGTCTCAAATGGTCCTGGAAGCAAGAGAGATTCCAAAGTATATTTCAGAGTTTGAGCTTTTAAATGAATTTTGTTTTGTAAAGTAATGTCATGGGGAGACAGGCAGGAAGAAGACCTGGGTCAAAAGTTCAAGGCACTTAACTTTGTTTTTAAAGGAAAGCATGAACCACTGTTTTGGCATTTTCGTCTCCTTGCATTGGAATCCCATCTTGAGTCATTGGGACCCAGGCTCCTCATGCTCTCTCCTAAAAAACTCCATGATCTTATTCTTTTCTGCTCTCCAAATATACCTCTCATCTCTTTGTTATACACATGCACCTCCAGGAATGTTTTCTTATGCCTTGTAATGTTTCCCCCCCATTTTTCTCCTTTGCTAAACCCTATTCACTTGTAAGATTCAGTTCGTGAGTCAGACCCTGATAGAGACTTACTGATCCACCATGTAGAATTAATCCATTTGTTCTTTGTGTCCACCCATCTTGATTTTCCACCATTGCTCCTGTAACAGATTATACTCTTTTTCCATTTCATTGCCTGTGTCCCCTTTTATAAAGTGATCATCTCTAGGGCAGGGATGTGGTCTTCACATTCTTAATGCTGTAATGGCCACATGTTTATTGATTAGCCAAGGATCTCTTGGACTTGGTATGGTTTCATCTGTGGCAGATCTGGACCCTCCACTACACAGCATCCTGGAACTGTTCACTGTGGTGCCCCATCCCATCCTGGGCTTCACAACCAGCCTTCCTTCTGCCCCAATCTATGTACCAAGAAGGGGCAAGTGCTTTTTAACTTGTTGCAAAGCATATAATCTTAATTAATTTTCAGATCAATTCCTAGAAGTGGAATTAGTGGTTCAAAATATATGATGAATTTTACAGCTTTTGAAATGTGTCGTCAAATTGCCCTTCAGAAAATTTATTCAGTCCTTCCATTTCCTTGAACACTTGTTATCACTCAATATTATCATTAAAGAAGGCTTTTCCAGTTTATTAGGCAAAACAATGTTCTCTTATTATTTCTTTACTATATTCATATAGGTTTAATCCATGTTACTATTTTTATGCCCTAAATTTCCATTCATAGGACTTCCCAGAGGATTAGCAGATATTTATGTAAATACCTTCTTCCCTCCTCCTGATTTTTTCTGGACATCTCAGAGTTCTGAGGGGCAGCTATGAAGATTGGGCTTCACATTAGGTTCAGCCTGTGTGTGCAGTTCTGTTTCAATCCTCCACTCAATCCTGAGTTGTCATACGGTGTTGAGGGGGATCTCTTACTTCTGTGTTCATGGTTTTCTGGACACAAGTACTGGGAATTCCTTCGTGTTCTATGATTGTCATGCACCGAGTCTGCTCTGGGCTGAGCTCTCTTGTCTTGTTTGGTATTAGGGGGAGATTAGAAGTGGCCTCAACAGGTGGTGAACAGAGCAATAACTTGGAAAACAAGCAAGATCAATATCTCATCCTGCACAGCCAGCCAACCTTTTCAAAGCTTCATCTGTATTGATTTCTGTGAGCGACACTTCCCTTTCTTGGGTAATCAGTCCCTTTGCTCAGCAGGTGAACAAGAGAGCAGTACTTATTCGTGCTCTTGTAGGAGCAAGAATGGCTGCTTAACTCTGAGCTGTTGGAGGGGAGGGAGGGAGGCCCAGAGTGGCCTCTGTTGGATTAAATTCTCTGTGCAATGGTTTGTGTGACATAGGTATTTATCTGTCATCCTTGTTCTAGATTGAAGGCACGTAAGTCCAGGGTGGGCAGAGAGATGTGGCTTAGCAGCAACATGATGAGGAAAAGGTTAGTAAGTTCAATGGAAGAGAATAAACTTTATTACATGCCCACTGTATCTTCCAATGAGATAAGCATTGTGACTTTCATTCTACAGATGATG
This sequence comes from Equus quagga, assembly GCF_021613505.1. Classification (NCBI taxonomy): domain Eukaryota; kingdom Metazoa; phylum Chordata; class Mammalia; order Perissodactyla; family Equidae; genus Equus; species Equus quagga. Next base: position 93,533,693 of record NC_060278.1, read on the forward strand.
AGAGTGTGGTTCAGAGAAGACAAGTTACTTACTCCAGATCACACCACTGGTGGTGTCAAAATTTGAACCCAGATCTGGAGGACACCAAAGTTACTACACAACCCTGTATCCTATACCCTTCATCTGAGGACACAAAATCTGATATCACATGGTCAAAAAAATACCTGGATGAAACTCTTTAGTCTGGGGCATTGACAACAAACTAGAGATGTATAAGTTTAGGAAAAGGGGGTATGTCATCAAGTATCCAAAGGACTGGGCTATGAAAGAGAAGATAGAGTTATTTTCATTGCTTCAAAAGGCAAAAGTAGGATGAGAGAGTGGAATTTCCTGGAAGGCAGATAATTCCTCCATAGAATAAAGCATGTTCTAAGGAGGTATAATTTTAAACAAAGTAATGGGTTGCCCTGAGAGCTTCCCCAACACAGAGGCATGTTTTTGCATAATTCTGTACATTTGAGTATGCTGTTCCTTTATTCTGCAGTGCCTAGTGAACTCCTACTCAGCCTTCAAGACTCAGTGCAAATGCCATCCATCCATCCAACCATCCATCCATCCATCCATCCATCCATCCATCCATCCACCCACCCACCCACCCACCCATCCACCCATCCACCCATCCACCCATCCACCCATCCACCCATCCACCTATCCACCTGTCTATCCAAGAGTATCCATTGAATTCTAACTATGTGCCAGCAAATGTGTTTGGAACTGGGGAAATATAATGAAGAAGATAGACACAGTCCCTGGCCTCATGTAGCTTATGTTGTGGAGTGAATTTCCTCTCTGTGGCTTTGTGTGACGTGACTACTCGAGAGCTCTCAGTTGAGCCTCCTCTGTGTCCCCACTTCCAACTGCCTGAGGCATTCTCTGGCAGTCTGAACCCACTCTGCTGGCAAGGCTCAGAAGGGCAGAAGAGCCAGAGAACTAACACTCTCTGGAAGCAACCTTCACCAAGTGCCTACTGGCAGTTGGTATATTGAATACTCAGGATATCTCATCCCTCAGGTGGGATGACTCTAAGGTGTGTGCTCTACACTGACTCACTCAGACGTCCCCAGTATGATTAAGATCCAGTTGCTCACAGTGATAACTGGTTGATAATACATCCCACGTTGGCTGTCTTCTTTCCCCTATATCACATTCTCTCTTCTATATTTGAGTTTCCTGAGATCCCCTCCCAAATAAACTCCTTGCCCTTGAATTCTCTCATTGTCTACTGCTGGGAAAATAGAAACTAAGACACTATAGATGGGTAATAGTGGTTAGGAGGAAAAGGGTCACATTAGAATAAACATCTTTATGGTCTAAGGCAGTACTTTTTGCCTATAAGGCATGTATATGGTACAATATTTTGTAGAGGTGATGCTGTAGTTTATATTTAGTTTGGTTTGTAATAAAGGTGTGTGCATTGATGGTTTTCCTTTTCCCTTGATACCATAAAGAAAGATCAAGCACATCCAAAGAGGGGAAGTGAGGCAGAGCAGGGAATCAACATTTACTTTGGTGTCTGGCTGTCCCACATAGAATGTGAGCTCCGTGGGATGGCGATCATATTTTCTTCACTGCTGTAATTCACGGACCTGTAAAAGACGTTGCTTCAGAACAGGCAGCAGCATTGTGAAATTGACTTGTAAATTCAAGTAGTCTCTGTGAGTTGCAGCTTTTCACCACCATATTTAACAGGAACAACCACTGCAATCACCACCACAAAAATTTATAGGCGACTTTTCATGGACCAGGCACTGTGGTTGGTGCTCTACATCCATTTTCTCACTTAATACTCCCAATTTCTCTGTGAGGTGCTTCTGTGCTATAGGTGTTGCTCTTGTAGCAGGTGCTGGTGATGCCCCACCCTATCGCCTGTTGGCCCACTTGAATTCCCCTGCAGTTGTGACTCCTATAGGTATAACTGCTCTCTACCTCAGGTGCCTGAGAGCTTTAGCTGGCACCATGGAAACTTGCTCTACTGCACATAGATAGAATCTGGAGGTAGAAGTAAAGACCTCGGGGGTAGCCTTCAACCAGTGAGAGAATGGAGTAGGCTGATAATCTGCTCCAGCCTCTCTGACCAGTGTGAAGACTCTAGGGGCATGATTTATACCATCTCTCAGAGCTCCCCCTGTAGGACTGAGCTCTAGTGGCCCACAGCAGTAACCTACTCATTAACACATGCTTAACTGGCTCTTCTCCCTTCTCTGTCTCCCATTCTCCACTTCCTCATCTGCCATAGGGGATCACTTGCATCCAAGTCCTTATCTCAATGTTCACTTTGAGGAAACCAAGCTAAGATAACCATTGTTTTAAAATAGGAAAATTGATATTCAGAGCAGTCAAGGGACTTTATTCTGGCTTCTCACTTATGTGGTAGACCAAGATTTGAACCCATCTGTCTTATCTGAGTATGATCCTTCAGTTCTATACTGTATCCCAAAATAAAGACAGAAATTGTATTCAACCACAAAGGTAGGTTCCTTCATTCATTCACTAGCACCTACTATGTGCTGGGCTCTTCTTTAGGTACTAGAAAAAAAGAGTGAATAATGGCAGTGTTCAATTTAGAGTCTAGTAGGCGAGTGTCTTAGCTCAGACTGCTATAACAAAATACCATAGATTGAATGGCTTAAACAACCAGCATTTATTTCTCAAAGTTCTAGAGGCTGGGAAGTCTAAGATCGAGGTGCTGGCAGATTCAGTTCCTCCTGGGACCTCTCTTCCTGGCTTGTAGGTGGCTATGTGCTCACATGGCCTTTCCTTTGTATGCGCACATAGGAGAGAATGAGAGAGAGAGAGAAAGAGATTGTGTCTCTTCTTGTCTTAAAAGCACTAAACCCATCATGAAGGCAAGCACCACCCTCATGACCTCATCTAACCTAACCACCTCCACAAGGCTCCACCTCCAAATACCACCACACTGGGTATTATGGCTTCAATATATGAACGTTGGGGTAAGACAAACATTCAGTCCATAACAAGGAGGCAGATTGGAAGTACTCACAGATACTATAAATAGCAGAAAGAGGCTACAGAGGAGAACCCATCAGAAATATTTCAGTTCAATAACTCAAGAGCACAATGGAAAAGTCAATGATATGATTATTAATCACTTCTACAAGAGCGATAACTTGGTAATTATATTTTCATACATTCATTAAGCATTTAAACCTAATTTTTATACACAATGGGGTTATAACAAGGCAGTGTTAGCTGGCTCATTTTATATTCAGTTTCCAAAGATGTTAACTGACATTTAATAGTTTGGTAATTGATCTATGTCATCTCAAATTATCGGTACAACCTTCGATGGAGGAAGGGAAAGTATTTCTGGAAGTCCAGTGCACCTTCACTGTCTAATTTCTGTCACTTGCAGATAAAAATTGGGTCACTCTAAACTGTCACAGTCGAGGGAGATGTATGTACCTTCACTTTTTCATGAGATCGTATCAAAAGTCTCCCAGGGGTAGCTCACTTCCCTAGTCCTTCACCATGGCCCTTTTGGTTACCATATGGTTTTTGTAAATTTCCTCCTTTCCTGTCTCAGTTCATTATGACATGTCCCATCTCTAATCATGCCCAAAGAGCACAGACTTCACTGCATCGAAGCCCTGCATTCTGATGCCTGCCGATGCGTTGTTGATGAGTAAACCTGGGGACCAATGTATAGATTGCCAGTATCTCCTATGGCTATCGAAACAGTTGACAACTGTGCCTTCCACGTCCCTGTCTCTCAAGAGTCTTGTCTGCTTGCTCGTGGCTGGCATGCTTCTAAGGGGGGTAATACCAGGCGGCATTTTCTACTCGAAGCGTGAACCCCACGTCTCCTCATTTGTAAAGTGGGGGTGGTAGTAGGATCTACCTTAACGGCCGTGGTAGACACTCTTTGCGCTCTACCCATATCTCTTCGGCTCTTACCATTTCTGTGCATGTTGGCCTAACTTCATCCCAGCACCTGCATTTCTTTTCCTGGGGGCTCTCTCAGGCTGCTAAAGACTGTTCTGCTCACAAGCATGGGCGCTGGAAATGCCAAGGAGAGAAGCTTGCAGCCAGTGACTAAAGGGAGCTGTTGTATAAATAGCCCAGCTCCTTCGCTCCTTGAATGAATAACTGAAGTGCATATCCCAGAGCTCCCTGGTGGTATTGAGATCCAGTTGCCCACGATCGTAACTGCTTATGATAGCGCACCCTTTTCTGGCTTCCTTCTTTCTCTGTCTCACTTCTCCACTCCCCTACCAGTGTTTCTTGCAATCACCTTTCAAATAAACACTTGCACTCAAATTTTTGTCTCAGATTTTGCTTCTTTGCCAAACTAAGGCATTAGGTTGTCCTAAAGATTAAATAATGTATGCATGTGTACCTCTTAGCATGGTGTGTGTACATATTAATTGCCCAGTAAAATTTTGTTGAATAAATAAGTAGATATACCCAACTCCTTGAAATCTTATGATTTCATCTATTATTTCTTTGAGGCCCAAGTTCTCTGTTTTTATGGTTCCTGAATTCAACATCTCCACTTATCTCAATTTATAAAGAACAATTTTTATAGTTAAATAATTCAGAATCATCTTGTTACCTCTTTTCTTCTGGTAACATTAGATTATTAAAAGTTTATGATTTCCAAAAGGCAATGTCCTATGGTTTATGCGAGGGGTCTATAACAGAACATTCACACATTTAGCATAGCCTGAGCCCAAATTAACATATAGCACACACATCCCTGTAACAACAGTTACCCAGCTGCACTGAAGAAAGGGGTTTGGACTTTCTCATCAAGTCTGGGCCTGGGCTCATGTTTGCACAAGGACCCATGGACCACGTCCTGATTGCCATGACCACCACAATGCCATGGGTCTTCAAATTTGTGAGCAACAGGCTAACTCTGGATGGCAGATATGTTTTTTCAGTATATAGTGCAATAAAACAATTCCGCAAGTCTTTAAAAATTGGGATATTTCATTGAAGATCTGGGGGGCTGGCCCTGTGGCCTAGTGGTTAAGTTCAGTGTGCTCTGCTTCAGTGGCCTGGGTTCAGTTCCTGGGCGTGGACCTACACCACTTATCAGTGGCCACGCTGTGGTGGCAACTCAAAAAATAGAGGAAGATTGGCACAGATGTTAGCTCAGGGCGAATCTTCCTCAAGCAAGAAGAGGAAGATTGGCAACAGATGTTAGCTCCAGTGAATCTTTCTCGGAAAAAAAGAACAAGAAAAAGAAAATCTGGATTTATGTCTTCTCTCGAAAATATTGGAAGATCTTGTAACCCTGGGCCTGAATTTCTACATGGCAGCAATCAGCTGGTACTAAACATCCAGTGTTCCTTCTCAATGGGGCATCTGGGCATAGCTTTTCAGTCTGCTACAGTCCCTACCACTCCCTATTCTCATCCATCCCACATCTTTTAATTACGTTATTCGTCTTTATAGTCATCTTAGTTGGTGACCATGGCTTTTCAGAGATGAAGAGAACAGAACTCTCGCTCCATTTTTTTCTCTTTTCTTTTCTCTATATTAACACTTTAGCACCCAAAGAATAAAATACAATTATGTTCTTCACAACCTAATTACAGGATTAATTCATGGTGCATTACAGGTGGTGGGACCTGGTAATGAGACAAAAATTACAGCTGTATGATGAACATTTGTCAATTTGCTCTGAACATAATGCAAAAGTCTGTTTGGGGTCTTTTGGAAATGGAGGGGCTGGGAAAAATGGCCCTCTCGTCCTGCCCACTAATAGTCCTTGTTTTACACACCTGGTTTGCAGTCACCAATTTAATGTCTCTATTCCCTGCCTTTAATGCTCAGATGCCTCCTGTTCTCCTTGGATCCTTGGATAAATCCAGTATCAAAATCTCTTTGGATAGGCTTATTGTTAACAAAGTGTGAAAAAGGAGGAGTCTCTGAATTTATCTGTTAGAAGATCACGTGCTCCTGCTCTTTGGGTGGAAAGATGTTGTATGTAATTTTCCCTCCAAGCAGCTGCGTCCTGAATAATGCACAAAGGTTTGGTCTAGTCAGGAATGTTAAACACTTGTTTATCTGTCTCTCTATTCCCCACATCCACGGGGAATCAAGACAAGAACAAATACTCTGCTTTAGGAAATTAAATCCACTCAGATTAGTGTAAAATTCTTTAACGTCAGGTGGTCTCAATAAAACTAACTTCTCTCAATTTATCCATACTCTTTCAAACTAAACACGATCCTAAAATATACAATATTGATGATCTTTAAACATAGTAATTCTCAGCAAATGTCATTGTGTTCTGGGTGAAACTTATCAGATCCTGCACATGAATTAAGTATGCCGTGTCCCTCTCTCTTAATTTTACATTCTGTGGAGATTTGGCTCCCAAATCATGAGCACATTGTCAGATTTAGTGACCTCATTTCTCATCCACGACAGCCTTAATGACACTCAAATATATCATTCACTTTTCCCCCATTCCAAAATATACCAACATTGTATACCATCATTCACCCAACTTGAATTATAGGCTATTTTTTAAATCTCATTCTGTCTAGACAAGGTTGATAATTCAACTGGAACTTATAATTCAATAATGATCAAATTTGGAGGAAAAATTAATTCCCTACTTGGTCTTTTCCTATTTTAATACTGGCCAGCTTTTTGAAATTTGTCTGTGACTTTTTTTAAAAGATAGAATAGATTTTAGACCCAATTTAACTTTCAATTTATCAGCATACTGTTCAAAGGAAATGAATGTAATTTCCAAGATCAAATTAATTCCTAATACACTAGAGTGCAGATTTAAACAGTAGGCAAATACAGCACTAATAAAAACAACAATTTTCCCTCAGCTCTATGCCAGCTCTTTAGCTTTGTGAAGGGACCACAGATGTCGCCGTTCTCTGCCTCATGCCTGGGTTATTTCTCCCAAGAAGGAGGATACGAGGCGAGGCCTTGCAGCTCTGAGCACGTCTCCCAGGAAGCTTCATTTCTTTCCCTGCTTTCTCTAGTCTCTCTTTGAACCAAACTCCTGCATCTTCATTCTCTTCCCTTTATGGGGAGCTTTTCAGTTCCTTCATACTCCTTGTGAAAACACCAAGCAATACATAACAATATACACAGCAAAAAATAAAATTCCTTTCTAACATCGCTCCTCCCACTCCTACTTTTCTCCCAGGAGGAAACCACGGTTAACAATTTTATGTGTAAATTTCCAGTCAAGACAAGTTTCCCGTCCTTCCTTATCATGTTCCATTTACATGCTGCTAATTCTTAGCAAATTGGAAAGTGATGCAGGTATAAAAGTCAAAGGATCAACTATTTGTTGTGTGGGTAACCAGTCCGCTGTTGACTTGTTTTGAGATGATATTGACCCCAGTGAAATGCAGTGTGCATATTGTTTTATCCTGAGGGAGCCATGTGCCTACCGCCACCATTCCAACCTCATACACTCCTTTTGGGGCTCTCAATCATAATACTACATTCCTCTGGACATCATAAATGTGATAGAATCCAGGGTCAATCAGAGCTCTTCTATGTGACTGATCAATGAATGCTGGGAAAAGAGGATCTCTTCCTTTTAGGCCAAAGAGATACATAGGGTTGAGGTTGCTAGTGGTCATCTTTCTTATGAAGAGGAAATAACCTGCCTGAAAAGAAGGCAAAGCCCTGAGGTTTCGGTGCCAGAACAACTGTCGGGCTTTCTGAGTTGCACAAGCCAATAGGTTGCCTTTATTCTAACTGAAGACACTTTGAGTTGGTTTTCTGTCACTTGCAATTGAAATTGTCCTGATGCGTATGCTGAGTGTGTCATGTTTCTTGCTAGCATCCAATTGTAAAATCTTTTCAAACATGTGAATGAGACTGAAGCATCTACACAGAAGATCTGGCTTTGTATATACAGCTTCTGTATAACATGAGATAATACACCTGCAAATGCAATCAATGGTATTATGATAGCACATAGAAGAATACCTAACCCAGAGCTGTCCTAGGAAGATGCCCTAGAGATGGGGAAAAAGGGAAGCTCCCCAGAGAAAGGAAACCAGGCCACAGGTGAGAGCTAGGCTTACTTTAGTGTAGAATGTGAAGGAGAGTTTGAGGACGTAGAAGCATTTTTCATGGTTTAGAGGGCTCTGGTTTATGCAGTGGAAAGGTGTGGGTAAGATGAGAGCAATGTGGGCTTAGGGCAGGGGAGAGGAAGTACAGAGCTACACGGGAATGTAAGTGTGGGAGAAGACAGCTGAGAGGAGAGACTGACCAAGATCACCAGAAAGGTGAGATATAGAGAGAGGTAACTAGCCATAGGTTTTAAAAATAGTTAATTTAGGGGAAAGGAGTGGTGGTTCACTCAGTCTGTAGGTATTAAGGGTACCTATGTGATCTTGGGAAAGTTAGGTGATCGTGTCTAAAGTAGTAATCTATTGATCCCTTGTCCATTGATCCATCCATTGATCTATTGATCAATTGCTCCATCCATATAGCCAGCCAGCCATTACCTAACCATCCATACACTCATCCATTATCCACACACCCCCAAACATTTATTGAGCTTCTATCATGTGCCATGGCTTGTGTTACTTGTCAAAGAGAAAGATGAAAAGATGTAGTTAAGATCTCTGGGGTCCTTCAGTCTAGGGTAGGAAAAGGATATATAGACAGATCACTGCAACACAGTTAGCTAAGTGCAATAATAAATGCTTTTGCAAAATGCCAAGAGAAGGCATGTTGGTTGTGAAGATTAAATGAGATTACGTGTGAAAAGCGCTTTGTGAGCTATTCAAATATTAGTCATTGTTATAATCTTCGTAACAACTCTGAGAGAAAGCCTTGGATTATTATCCCCTTAAATTTTTTTTGTATTATAAAAGCTAGCTAAGTACTTTACTACGTTACAAAATAGAGAAAATAAGAACTCACCCACGATTCAGCTGCTTTAACACTGACATTGTTTTATAATTTGCTAAGTTTCATTACTGTCTTTATTCTTGAAACTTTATTTTATTTTTCCACATAGCAATCATGCTGCCTATATCAAGATACTGATTTTTTCTCATTAAGTTAAATTATTTACATTTTTCCATGTGTAAACCCATTTCTTGGGTCACATCATGGGGAGCGGGTAGTTCCCATAGTAAGAGTTGACATGTCTCTGGCTCAGTCCTGGCCCAAACCCCAGCCTCCTGCTTCCTTATGAATTACTGGGACGCTTCCTAAGAATGGCTACATGGGTCCCCTGTCTCCACCACTGTCCTCTCTGCCACTCTAGGCCTCGAGGTGTGCCTGGTACCCACATCATTTTCTTCTTTGCATTCTTGCTGACTCTGAAAAGCCTTTCTATGTCTGCTGATGAGAAGCTACCCCTCTGTCCTGAGCTCTGTCACCACAGTGAAGGGGAAGGTGACCTCTGTCCCCACCTGAGTCACATTCGTGGACCAGTTCATGCCCACAGCAGATACCTGAGATTGAGGGATATCCATGCTCACCTCACGTCCTCTCCTTTTATTCTCTCTTAACTCTGATCCTCTCAGGCTTTCATTCCCAGCACTCCACCAATACAACTCTTGTCAAGGTCACCAATGACTTCCATGTTTCCAAGTCCAGTGGCCAGTTCTCAGCCATTCTCTTACTTGACTTATCAGCAACATTTGATACAGTTGACCACATTTTCCTTCTCAGAGTGCTTTCTTCATTTAACTCCTAGGATACCACAATCCTGGTAACTCCTTCTCAGCTCCCTTTTTATATGCAAAGCACTTAGAAGAGTACCTAGCACATAGTAAATACTATAGAAGTGTGAGGCCTAATAATAAGAATTATTATTATTTGATTCATTGTCAAGAGTTATGCAACCTGGGACAAATGACTTAACTTCTCTTAGTCTTATTCCTCATCTCTACTATAGGGATAGCGTAGCTATTATAGCAATCGGATAAGATACAGTGTGTAACATGCCTGCAACTCAAGATGCTATTAACTATTTTTCTACTGTGGGACAATCAGGTTATATCATTTTTAAACCATTAGGCAATGCTGTGATGAACATCTTTGTGCATCACACAAAGGGATGGTTTTCACACATTCCAAATTATTTCCTCACCTTGGAATACCAGAATTGGTAATATTGAATAAAAATGTATAAATATTTTCATGGCTCTTGTTACATACACCAGATGATTTCTTATCTTCATTTTGCAGAAAGTAACTCTGAGTCTTCAGGTTGCTTGGCTAGGAAGTGTTAGAATCAAGGTTGGTGCTCAGAATGTACTATATTCTGCTACCTCTCATTCCTGTTCCCCTCTCCTCCTGTTTGGGCCATTAGACAATTCACAAAGCCATCTGCTGCATAGCAAATTACCCCATTCATAGTTCCCATGGGTCAGGAATCTGGGAGTGGCTTAGCTGGGGGTGGTTCTTGCTCTGAGTCTCTCAAGAGTTTGCAATCGTCTTGAAGCTGGACTGGGGCTGGAGAATCATCTTCCAGACTCACTCATGTGGTTGTTGGCAGGTAGCTTCAGTTCCTCACCCTGCAGACCCATCCATAGGCTGCCTGAGTGTCTTCACACATGACAGCTGGCTTCCCCCAGAGAAAGTGATCCCAGGGAGAGAGCGAGAGAGCCTGAGATAGAAGACAGACTTTTATAACCTAATCTCAGAAGTGACTTCCCATCATTCCTGCTGTTTCTATTGGTCACACAGCTCAACCCTGGTAAATGTGGGAGGGTGGGGATCAAAAGGGGGCATCTTGGAGGCTGGCTACCACAAGGTTAGACTGGGGAATCATAGTTGGATCATCTTTATGTCTCTCTCGCCTTTTATTCCTTAGTCACATTCTGCTTTGCTTTGTAACTGCTTTCTGACATGATCAGACAGTTAAGTACCCACTATGTGTCAGGCGCTGTGCTAGTTGCTTTCTCAGATATGTTTAACTCTCGCGAAAACCAATGCCAGGTGAATGTTGTTACTCCGTCTTGCAGAGAGGAAAGCTGAAGCACATTGAGACAAAGGAATTTGCCAAAATAAGATCACATGGTGAGTTAGAATCAGAGTTGAGATTCACACTCAGGACTATGACTGCAGAATCCTGTCCTTTTCTCTGCACCAGGAGACCTTCTTGGCAGATGCTCAGTCTCTCTTACTACCATTTTAGCTCTTGGTAGCACTAAGAGCTGACATTAAGGGAACCACTGCCAAGCTGGTCCTCTCTTGACTGGAAACCATTAAAGCCCTTTTCTGCCTGGTCAGTGAAAATGTAATGAGGAGAACAGGCTGCCCCCAATTTTCTCATGGCTGTAGTCATCTCTAGCAAGATATCCAACATCAATATGAAAGTATGATTGGGAGAACAATTCCAGCTTTTGATGTGTGCTTTATGGATCTCTGAACTCTCGTAATTCCTGTATTTTTGGGGGGTAGTTTGATTACCTGTGTTAAAGGTTGTCTGTCACAGCTTCTCAGATTCAATGAGGCATCTTAGTCATTTCAGAATCAGTCAGGGCTTCTCTGCCTGTCAGTTTTGATGGAATTTTCTTATTCTCTTCTACCAGATTTCTAAGAATTTTCTCTTAAATTTCTGTAGCTTTCTGAAGGAGCTACAAAAGGAAGGGGTTATTATTATTATTATTATTATTATTATTTTGCTAATTAAAAAAAAGGCAGAGGAGTATAGTGGCCAAGAGAACACACCTTTCAGATCTGCTTCAGGGAGTATAACTGACCAAAGGCGCCAGCTGCTCCATTCTGAGTCCATCACTGTGTGTGCGTCAAGGCGGTCCTCCCCATGGGCTGCTTTTAGCCAATGACTGAGCACAGCAGGGTCTAAGGCAGGCCCATTCCTGCAAGAAATAGAACTCCTTTCATGAACAATTTTAGCTTAAGGACTCTCATGGCAGGCAGAATAATGGCCTCCCAAAGATGTCCACGTCCTCATCTCTGGAACATGTGAATATGTTACCTTACATGGCAAAAGGGAATTAAGGTTGCAGATGGAATTAAGGTTGCTAATCAGATGACCTTGAAATGGAGAGAGTAGTGGGGATTATGCTGGTGGGCTCAGTCGAATCACATGACTCCTTAAAAGCGGAGAGCCTGTCCCAGCTATGGTCAAACAGAGAGATGCAAAGATGGAAGAAGGGTCAGAGAAACGGGACGTGAAAAGGACTTGACCTGCTGCTTCTGCTGGCCTTGATGATGGAGGAAGGGACCATGAGCCAAAGGATGCAGGTGGCCTCTAGTATTTGGAAAAGGAAAGGAAAGAGTCTCCTAAAGGGTCTGCAGAAAGGCACACAGCACAGTCAACCTTGATTTTAGCCCAGTGAGACCTGTGTCAACCTTGTGACCTAACAAAATATAAGAAATTTGTGTTGGGGGCCGGCCTGGTGGCTCAGCGGTTAAGTGCACAAGTTTCACTTCGGCGGCCGGGGGTTCACTGGTTCGGATCCTGGGTATGGACATGGCACTGCTGGGCAAGCCATGCTGTGGCAGGCGTCCCACATATAAAGTAGAGGAAGATGGGCACAGATGTGAGCTCAGGGCCAGTCTTGCTCAGCAAAAAGAGGAGGATTGGCAGCTGATGTTAGCTCAGGGCTAATCTTCCTCAAAAAAAAAAAAATTTGTGTTGTTTTAAGTTGTTAGGTTTGCGGAAATTTTACAGCAGCAGAAAATGAACACAATTTCCCACCAGCTTTGGTAAGACTTTCTTAGAACTGCTCTGGTCTAAGGCTTTGCCTACCAACCCCATTTCCTTGCCTCTGTCCTTCACAGACATCAGACCTGCTCTCCCAGCCCCCTCCAGCTCCTCCCACAGTTTCCCTCAGAAATGTTTCCCCAGTAAACCTCTTGCAAGTTTAATACCATTCCAGCATCTGCTTCCCTGAACACCTGAACTAACAGGAGTAATAAACCAACAAAATCTTAAAGTGAAGTAAGTTCTGGATCTATGCTGTCCAATATGATGACCACAAACAAACGTTGCTGTTGAAATGCAGCTGGTGTAAATGCAGAAATGAATTTTAAATTCTAATTAATTTAAATTTTAAAAAGGATACTCAATTCAGTTATTGGAAAACTTTTAACTATGATTGGAATAATTCGAGTATGTGAATCTACTCTTTCAACTGTCCATTTCATGAACTCTAAACACAGATCAAGACTTTCTGATGAAAATTTAGTATCTGGATTGAGACGTATTCTAAATGTAAAATGCACAATGGATTTTAAAGACTTAGAATGCAGAAGAATGTAAAGGTATTGATTAACATTTTTTTGTATCGATTACATGTTGAAATGATAATATTTTAGATATATTGGGTTAAATAAAAAATATTATTAAAATCAATTTCTCCAGTTTCTTTTAATTTTTAAAATGTGGCTACTAGAAAATTAAAAATGACATATGTTGCTTGCATAATATGAACAGTGTTGTTCTAGATGGTGTAATTACGCAAGATAACTAATTATTTATTGAGTGCGTATCATGTGATAGGCACATTGATGAATGTTTTCCATAGATTATTTGTTTACATCTCAGAACAACCCTGTTTTAAAGAAAATGTATATGAAATCAAAAATTAAGTAACTTTCCCAGAGTCATTCAATTATAAGTAGGGCAGGTAAATAAAATTCATATTCGAGACGTTCAGAGGCAGGTTGGGCACTCAGAACCAACATATCCAAGAAAAAGTAGAACAAAGTGGACACGACTAAGCCAGACTCATGGGAAACGTGAGAACTCCTTTAAAATACTTCAACGACTGTCATGTGGGTGAGGAAAGAAACTTATTCCAAATGGCTCCTGAGAGAGGAGCTTGATGACTCCCAAATTGTCATCTCCTGCTAAAATTTCTCTTCTGAGCTCCAGTGCCATAAATCGAACTACCTGCTGGGTTCATCCATTTGCATGTCTCATAGGCATTTCAAACTTAACATGGCCAAAGCTCATTTTGGTTTATTTTCTCCCAAACTCATTCCACCATTTGGGTTCACAGACTCAGTAAATGGCATCAACATCCATGTAATTTTTCATGATAAGACCATGGATGCCATCATGGATTCCTCTCTTTCCTTCACCCTGGACATCTAATTGGTTACTCCAAACTACTTGGGTGTTGAAAAACCATACCTTGTTCATTTCTCTGTCTGTATCAGTTATCTATGGTGGGTAACAAATCACTCCCAAACTTAGCAGCTTAAAACAATGAAGATTTATTAGCTTGGTTTCAGTGGGAAAAGGATCCAGGGGCAGCTTAGTTGGGTCCTCGGGCTCAGAGTCTCTCACAACACTTCAAAGCATCAGCTCGTATCCTTCACTGAAGGAAAATCCACTTCCAATTTCACTCATATGTTGCTGGTAGGATTCAGTTCCTTGCTGGGCATTGGCTGCAGGCCTTCTCAATTCCTTGCCACGTGGGCCTCTCCATTACGGCAGCTAATATTATGGCGTCTGCCTTCCATCAGAAAGAGTGAAAGAGTGAGAGAAGACAAGGCAGATGCAAGAGAAACTCTTTATAACCTAATCTTGGAAGTGATATCCTGTAACTTTTGCTGTATTTTATTTGTTAGAAATGAGTCACAAGGTCCAGACCACATTCAAGTTGGCAGATTACATGAATACCAAATGTGTGAACACTAGGCAGCTGGGATGATTGGGGACATCTTAGAAGCCTCCTGTCACAATCTCCCAACAATTACTGTGAACTACATGCTGTTGGTCATTGCATTCCATTCTCACATGAGGATATTCTCTGTAATATCCGGGCTGTTCCTTCCTCTCCAGCTCTAATGCCCCTTTTCCAGCTCATTTCATCTTTCACCTGGACAGTTGCAAAGGCCTTCCATCTGGTTTTCCTGCCTTTTGCCTTCCTTCTCCCACCGTCATATTTCTGGCTTTGTGGTTGAAGCAAGAATGGACAGTGGTGTGTGGTGAGCAGTGAGTCTGGCTTTGGACCCATCCATTAGGGTAGGAGGGGCACTGACCAATTTTTGGAGTGGTTTCAGTCCAGGTAAATTATGAGCCCCAGAGCTTTGTTCTGGTGTGATGAGGGGGAGGACAGGAAGGAGGAGAGAGAGTCCAAGTTTTTATGAGGAGCCTAAGGACCCCAGTTCCTGGGACAGGGGCTTGGAATACAGGCCAAAAGCAGAAGGCAGGGTTCTGAATGTGGCTGCTTAGTGGTGGGTGAGGGGTTCAGGCTGGTGAATGTGGGACCCCAAGCTCCATTCTTGGAATGTCATTTGTGTGGCTGTGCTCTGGAACCAGGATTGGGCATCAGGTGTCACCCTGCTTCCAGGCAGACTGCCAGGGGCCACTGAGTGACCACTCGACTCACTCCAGCCTCATGAGCTGTTGGCTGCAGCATCACTTCCATGCTTACTAACTGCAGAGACAGAAGGTATGCACCGGAAGCAGGGCTCCCCCGAGGCCTCCTTAGTGGCTAGGAGAAATTTGCTTCTCTGGTGGGACATGTCTTGCCAGACTTGACTATCCTTTCACAGTGTAAAGGATGTCCCCATTTTTCAGAAAGCTCGGAAGAGTGGAGAGAATGCAGGCTCTGGAGCAGGCAACTCCAAGACTGGATCCCAGCTCTGCCACTGATTAGCTGTGTATCCTTGGGAAGTTACTGAACCTCTCTGAGCCTTAACTTCTTGGTCTGTAAAATGGGGATAGCAAGGCTTCCCTCAAGAGATGAATATGAGAAAATATTCACAGATACATACAGCACAGCCTGTCCCATAGCAGGAACTCAAGCCAAATTGGGATGAGAGGCATTGAAAACACGTGGGGGACTCTGGGGAGGCCCACCATGGAGGTGGTTTCTTCACCCACATAGGTGTTGTGGATCTGGTCCAGGTCTTCAGAGATGAGGAGCATGAGTCTGGCAGGGAAGGCCACTGTCCATTCTTCACAGGTGTCTTTGGAGCAGTACACAGTGTGAATAATAATGGCTGGTATTTATTCCAAGCACCTTTCTTATATTATTGACTCAATCCTCACAACAATGCTAGGAGGTAGGAATTATTATTCTCACCCCACTTTACACATGAAGAAACCGAAACCCAGAGAGGTTGAGTAACTTACTCATAGTCGCTCAGCTATTAAGTGGCACCAGAGTCCATGTTGTCTATTATACGACACTGCCTCTCAACAACATAAATTCTGTTCAGCTTTTATCCCATCGTGGGGTTAGATATTCAACAAATCCTCCTGTTATCTTTATAGAGTCAGAGTTAAAAAGCCTCACCAGGGCTACCTGGAAAAGTGGGCCATTTGTTACATAGTCAAGAGCCCGGGATTCAGAGTGAGCACAACCAGGTAAGCTGTTGTCTTGCCGGATTCCATATCAACATGACTTGTTCCTAGCTAAGGTGTGCATTATGCAAGCACGATGCGTGGCCCTGCCTAGATACTCAGTAACTGTTGACTTCATTCATTCATTAACTTAACAAACATTAAGTACCTACTATGTGCCAGATAATGTGGTGATTTTAGTGGTGGACAAACACAGAGATTCCAGTCCTTTCTCAGTGCTGGGGATGCTGACAGTCTCCTTGAAAGACTGATGTTTTAGGAAGGCGGAGTTTGATGCCACACAGTGAAATTTTCTACCTCTCGGAGGTTTCCTGAGAGGCAATAGCTTTCCTATGGAGGGGGTGAGTTTCCTGTCCTCAGAGGTGTTCAAGCAAAGCCAGAATGGCCACTTGGTGGAGATCTTGTAGAGGGGATAAACTATCGGAGCGGTACTTGCAAGAGAAGATTATTAAGGTCTTTTCCGATCGCTAGGAATTAACATTGGAGAGAAACCTGGATGCAACAAACATATATAAATACTAAGCACCTTCTTAAAGCTTGCGGCTGCAAATCAGTGTGAGGAAAAGGGGGTGGTCATTGGATTTCCAAAAGTGGGGGTTGGAAGGTACCGCTGACTTAGGATGGAGGTGGAGCTGCAGCTCACATTTGAAGGGATCTCCTGCAGCAACAGAAATCACTCTTTGGAACAGACAAAGGCCGTGTTGCAGGCATCCTGCAGTTCGCAGCATCGCTGGGGAAATCAGCACCCCAGGAATGGTTGTTACCCGCCACCTGGACAGGAAATGTCCCAGAGAAAGCCTTGTTTTTCTGCAGCAGGAATTAAAGTTCAGAGGCAGCCGCAAGGAAATCAATACCGAGCTGCTAAACCCTTAGTGAACGACAGCAAAAGGCTGATGGTGTTGCCTAAAACAGCTTTCTTCAAAGCTGCTTGTCTGGGGCGAGAGCGTTAACAAGAATTGATTGAGTTCCTACAAGGCGTGGTTTCCGGAGAGGAGCTACACCGGGTGGGGAAAAGCAGCTGCCACGGGTTCAAGTCCTGTTTGGTGGCTGAGTCATCAGGTCTTTTGTTAGTGGCTTGGGGGTCTGGTTAAGGCCTGTGTGCGAACGCTCATCTCTCTTTCCCCACCCCGGGTCCTCCGGCAAAGGATCAATCGGTAGAGGAGAAACAAAGTCCCGTCTTTCAAGATGATTGAGCAAGTGCACAGAATCCCAATTCACAGTCCTCTGGGAGAAGTGGAGTCAGAGAAGCTTGCTCTGGCCACTAGGCTTAAGTAGGTTTCCCGTTTCCTGGTCACTTTTGCTTAAATCTGAGCTTGTTTTTACCAAACAAATCTATAACTCTACAGGGAGAACAAACACCTTGGCAAGAGGGAGGGTAGATGGTACCTCAGCCGTCAGTGAGACGAGGCCCAGTAAAAGTCATGCCCCGATCAATCCCATTAGCCCGTTGCTCCTCCCCAGGGAGCTGAAAGTGTGGGTAGCAATTTCCTTCATTAGGGCCTGGGCAGAAACTTGAAGGGTTGTGGGAAAGGATGTTTCCCACTGAGCCGTTTAACTTGTCTGCTTTCCCATTTCCCCATCTATCAAGTGGGCACAAAATTTCTGCCCTATTTCCCACGCAGGGTTGTTGTGAGAATCAAATGAAATCACATGCATGGAAGTGCTGGGTAAGCCGAATTGCTTCCTCCAGCCAAATGGGACGTGATGTTTTTGCTTGCAACCTGGGGCCGGAAGCCTGAGTGACAGAAGAACAAACAGGGAACTGGCATTTTTTTGACCACTTACCATGTTCCTTTCTTTTTTTTTTTAATTGAGGTAACGTTGGTTTGTAACATTACATAAACTTTAGGTGTACATCGTTATATTTCGATTTCTGTGTAGACTACATCATGTTCACCGCCTGAAGACTAATTACCATCTGTCACCACACACATGTGCCCTTTCACTCATCTCGTCCTCCCCCCTCCCTGCTTCTCTGGTAGCCACCAATCTAATGTCTGTTTCTCTGTGTTTGTTTGTTGTCGAGTACCATGTTTCTGGTACTGAAGGAGACTCTGCAAAACCTCCTCGTATCCTCACAGCATCCCTGTGGCAGATATTAACATCTTATTTTACACCTTAGGAAACTGAAGTAGGATGACCAACCACCCTGGTTTACCCAGGACAAGGGATTTCCTGTGACAAAAGACTTTCAGCGCTAAGCCCTGGAAAGTTCTAGGTAAACCAAGATGAGCTGTCACCCCAAAATTGAATCCAGGAAGGTTGAGCAACTCTCCCAAACCCCCACGGCTGGTCAGGAGCAGGGTTGGATCAGAGCGTGGGTGAGTTATCCCACTACTCGTGTTCTTTCCTGTACCCCTTTCTGCTGAAACTCTAGTTGGGCTGACAAAACGTGTACATAGGAGTGGACTGCATGCCAAAAAGCTGCAGTAATCAATGCGATGGGGTTTAACAGGAAACAGAAGGCTTTGCTATAAAGGTCTGTTCTTTTCTGTGATGGGTGAGATTTCGATCTTTGATGGTTCTCTTTTAAGGGTTTTAAGAATATATGTAAGTTGGATATAGGCATGGCTAAAGCCCTGTGTTATAAGCCAAGTGGTACACTGGCTGGTCCCTTTATAGGACTTGTTTTATCTTGCTCAGTGGCTCTTAACTTTAAGAGCAGGAGCAGTTTATTAAAAAGGTCCATTTGTGGGGCATGCCGGCAGGCATCCTGATTTGGCGCATCCTAGGAGGAGCCCAACAATTGCATCTGGGTAACCTGGTTACATCATTCCTTCCCTCAGTTCTCCTGGAATTATTGCACAGCCACATAACTGGCTTTCCTCCCTGCAAAACACTCCTCAGTGACTTTCCTTCAGCTCCTGGATCAACTCAGTCCCTTTAGCCTAGCTGACAAGGTGCCCAGAATCCCTTACAGCCTCATCTCCTGCCCCACTCGGCCTGGACTCCGGCAGTCCAGGTCTGTGGATAATCTCCTGGCTCACTGTGCTGTTGCTGCCTCCCTCTGTCCTCCTGCTTCCATGATTCCTCCTCCCCCATCTTCAAGCATTCACTTTGTCCTGCTCTTTCTTCAAGATTCAGTTCAGGCATCCCCTCCTCCAGGAAGATGCCCCTGACTTGCCCCCATGGCCACTCACTTTCGGCGGCTTCCTTCAGTACTGTTTGAATAACCTATCACGGTCTGCCTTTCCCATTGGACTATGAATCACGGAGGGGCAGGGGCTGGTTCTACCCTTCTATGACAAGGATTCCACAGGTGCTGTTGAAACAGACCAGACAGAGTGGGCGCCAGGGGTGGTGTTTACTTGGTGTTGGCTCTGTGAGTTCTTAGAAGCCATCTGTGACGGTGATTACCCACACTGAGCACAAAAATTGTGGAATAAGGAACTCAGCAATATTGCCATCATCAGTTTCAATTGCTGAGGGAAGGGATTAGGGAATAGCAAACTGACAACCGAGCTTATTTTAAGGGCTAAATTAGGAACAAGATTGGCATGCTGGTAAGAAAAAGAGCAAATCTGAGATGGCGTGTGTGTGAGAGGGAAGTTTGGGGGTGTGTATGTGGTGCCACTAAAAGTTAAAGTCCGAGGACTTAAGGTTCAGAAATTAACTCTTACCAGAGAGGCCACTTGGCAGAATTTAACTCTTTTACAGCCCTTCTCTCAGTTTTTAAGTGTAATAAATTGGTAAATTCCATAACAGCAAGAACTTGTCTTTTGCCATTGTATCATTAGTGCCTGGTTTGTAGTAGCAACTCAATAAATGTTTGTTGAATGAATGAATGACCACTCTAAAAACTGCTTTCTGCTTCTGCTTTCCACAGCTGCTGTCGGTCTATTCCATCTTAAACCTTTAAGCCAGTCTGCCATTCTCCATCCCATATCCTTACCGGTCCCAGAAAGTGAGCCCCAGTTTCTGTCCACCGCATCTTCCCTATCTTTGTTTGCTCCAGGACTGCTTAGGCTCTGGTCCATCTCTGGGATGAGAACCTGGATCCTACCTCTGGCCCCAGATCCTGGGCTTTATGTATGTGTTGCTTGGCATCTAGACCTTGGCTGGCCTGTGTCCATGGGCTTGGTCTACTCCTCGGCTCCCAGTGCTCACCATTATCTTGGATCCAATTCTGGTGTTAGCACTGTGGAAAGTGCCGTCTCTATTGGCTTCTTGGTAGGCCCCTGGATGGTTCAGCCCCAGCCCTGATGAGAGGAGGACCACACCCTCTAGCAATGGCTGGTCCCAGTGCCTCTGCCTAGCGCACCCTCCATCTCCAGTGCCACCTGCCACTCTGACCTTTAAGATGTCAGAGTGGGCCAGATGCAGACCTGCTGCTTCCCTGGGGCCCAATATGGCCTCTTCGTTATCTGAGAGTTGAAAAGCTCCCCATTTATACAAAAGTCTTGGCTTTTACAATATAGTGGCATAAAAAACAGACACATAGATCAATGGAAAAAAGTGGAGAGCCAAGAAGTAAACCCATGTATATCGTCAACTAATTTTTGACAAAGGCACCAAGAATATACAATGGGGAAAGGACAGTCTTTTCAATAAATGGTGCTGGGAAAACTGGATATCCACATGCAAAAGAATGAAATTGGACTGTTATCTTACACCATACACAAAAATCAACTCAGAATAGGTTAAAGACTTAAATATAAGGCCTAAACCTATAAAACTCCTAGAAGAAAACATACAGGAAAAGTTTCTTGACATTGGTCTTGGCAATGATCTTTTGGATCTGACACCAAAAGCAAAGGCAACAAAAGCAAAAATAAAAAGGGGGACTACGTCAAACTGAAAAGCTTTGTACAGCATGGGAAGCAATCAACAAAGTGAAAAGGAAACCTATGGAATGGGAGAAAATATTTGCAAACCATATAAGGGGTTAATATTCAAAACATGTAAGAAACTCTTACAACTCAGTAGCAAAAAACCAGATAACCCATTTATGGGTAAAGGACCTAAATAGACATTTTTCCAAAGAAGACATACAAATGAACAACAGGTATATGAAAAGATCTTCAACATCACCAATCATTAGGGAAATGCAAATCAAAACCACAGTGAGATATCTCTGCATACTTGTTAGGATGACTATCATCAAAAAGACAAGAGATAACAAGTGTTGGTGAGCATGTGAAGAGAAGGGGAACTTTGTGCACTGTTTATGGAAATTTGTGTAGCCGCTATGGAAAACAGCATGAAAATTCCTCAAAAAACTAAAAACAGGACTGCCATATCATTCAGCAATCCCATTTCCGGGTATATATTGAAAGGAAATGAAATCACTATCTTGGAGAGATACCTGCACTCCCATGTTCACTGCAGCATCATTCACAATAGCCCAGCTATGGAAACAACCTAAGTATCTGTTGAAGAATGAATGGATCAAGAAAATGTGGTCTCTATGTAATAACATTCTGAATGGAATATTATTCAGCCATAAAAAGGAAGAAAATCCTTATATTTTCAAAAACATAAATGAACCTGGAGAGCATTATGCTAACTGAAATAAGCCAAACAGAGAAAGACAAATACTGCATGGTATCACTTATATGTGGAATCTAAAAAAAAGTCAAAGTCATAGAAACAGTAGAATGGCGGTTGCCAGGGGCTGGGGGGAGGGGATATGGGGAGATGTTGGTCAAAGGATACAAACTTTCAGTTATAAGCTGAGGAAATTCTCAGGATATAGAGTATAGCATGGTGACCATAGTTGATAACACTGCATTGTATACCTGAAATTTGCTAAGAGAATTCACCTTAAGTAGATCTCACCAAAAAAAAAAGTAACTACGTGAGGTGATGGATGTATTAATTAACTTGACGGTGGGTATCGTTTCACAATGTATACATATATCAAATCATCACATTGTACACCTTAAATATATTACAATTTTATTTGTCAGTTATACCTTAACCAAGCTAGAAAAAAAGGCTTGGGTTTTATCTTAAAAAGAGCCACAGAAATTAGGTTTCTAGAGGTTTTCCAAGGAAACAATCCCCTCTGATTGGGCTGGATCAGAACTGGCCACTCTGGAGGAATTACAGTCACATATATCCTGTGTGTGTGTGTGTGAGTGTGCATCTGTGTAGTGTACATGGCATGTTAACCCATAGGTGGGTGTATATATGGTGTGTATCCATATGTATGGTACGGATGTGTGGAGTGTACATGGTATGTATACCCATGTGGTATGTGTGCGTGGTGTGTACATATATGTGTGGCGTGGTATACATGGTGCATATACATGTGCGTGTGTGGTATGCATATGTGTATACACATGTGTGATGAGTATGTGTGGAGTAAACGTGGTGTGTCTAGGTGTGTGGGATGTGTAAACATTGGTATATGTGTGGGCACGTGGTATGCATAGTGTGCATATGTGTGTGGCACATGTAGTTCATGTGTGTACACATACACGGGGTGTGTAAGTGCACATGGTGTGTATACACTTGTGTGGGGTGCATGCGTGGGGTATACATTGCGTATACGTGTGTGTGGTGTGTTGGGGCGTCCTGAGGTCCAGGGAGGGTGGAGACAGGTGCTGCTCAGAGCCGCTGGAGGAGGCAATGGCCTGCAGGGCAGGAGGCCAGTGGAGACACGGCCCAGAACAAGGCCATGGGCAAGGGGGCGCTGGCCTCTCCCTTCTCACCCCTGTGCAGGCTGGGTCAGCTGCCTTACAGGGCAGACTCTGGCAGGGAAATGCAGGGGCGCGTGCCTCTGCTGGCCATCACTGACGAGCATTTACCAGCATTTACACAGAGGCAGACCCTGCCTGAGGTGCTGAAGACACTGAGACAAATCAGACGTGGTTCCTGGCTCGAGGAAACAAATATGAGGACTGAGATGCCAGGGGCGCCATGGGGGTGGGGGAAGAGGGATGGGTAAAGGAGGGGAGGAAGGGAACGTTGGAGGGGAAGGGTGGGAGAGGGAGAGACTCCTAGGACTGGGGTGGGGCACACAGGACAGGGGCTGCCCCTGTGCTTCGGTGAAGAGGAGGGTTCGCTGGAATTGCAGCCCGTGAGTGACGTGGTCTAACTCTCCTGCTTTAAAATGTATATTGTATCTTGGAGTGATCATTAAAATAAGGTGAAGCTGGGGTCCCTTCCCGGGTCTGCTGGCTTCCCAACCCCCTTCCCACCCATCTTCCCCACTGCACCCCAGAGACCCGGGACCCTAAATCTGGCTCTCCAGCTCCTGTCGTCCTGACATCCAGCCCACCCCGTAATCCCAGGCTTCTGGGGAGCACCCCGGGGAAGCTCCGTTAGGTCATTTGGGAGACAGGGGCCTCCTCTCCTCTCCCCACAATTCAGTTCCTGAATTTTGCCATGTTAGCAAATGTGACGGATGGTGGCAAATGCTTGAGGATAAAATATTGTAATCAGGAGAGTGTCCCCCCCCACCCCCCGCCTACCTCCTCCTCTGTCCCTGGATCTGGCACTCACCGGTTTCTGTGGAGTCAGCAGATGGATGGATGGCTTTTGCTAATGCTTTGCTAGAATTGATAGGATGTGTGGCAGGAATAACCCTGCAGGCTCCCGAGAAAAAGAGGAACAGGAATAGCTCAGGGACGAGAAGGAACTGAGAGGGGAAAGGGGACAGGTGTCTATCAGAGTGAGCTGGACATTCCTGCTGCGGCCCTGCCCACGGTGCTTGGAAACCAAGTCCTTGCTAGTGCGCCTGGTAGTCAGCCCCTGTTACTCGACCTCCCAAGCTGGACAATTGCAATGGACTTTTACCTGGTGTCCTTGGCTCCACTCTAGAACCCTTCAATCCTTCCATCCAGCACTCAGGCATAATGATCTCCTAAGATACAGCCCACCTGCCCCGTAATGCCCCCTCACTCTCATATCTGCCATGGCTCCCCATTGCCCATCAAATCTTATGCAAACCCCACAGTCTAGAATCCAAGATTCTCCATGACATCATTCCATCTCCTGCCACTCCATTTTGGATACACTTGCCATTGGCCAATTGTGCAAAAAGATACTCCGAAATATGGCTTTCTGGCCTTTGATCAATTATTCTTTCCCCCGATTATCTTTTCCTCCTATTATTCCATCTCAGCTTTTGGAAATCCCATCTGACCTTTAAGGTCCACCTCAAGTGTCATCTTTGCTATGCTGACTTTGTAAGGCCTACTGCCAGAGGCTATTTTGTCCTGTTACAGTGTTTATGTCTCAAGACCTGTGCTACTATTACTCAAGTTCATGTCTGTCTCCACCATTAGACTGTGGACTTGTGAGGACAGAGTTCAGATTTCTTCGTCTGTCTCCATGGTGGTCTGTCCTGTTTCATGTTTAACATACGTTCAATCATGGTGATGAGTTGAAATTTATTGAATTAAAGTAATTGCAAAATATCCTGCCAGATAAGGCCGAATTAATGTTACAGCAGTTTGGCGCAGAGTGCATATTTGCAAAAAATTATTGTCTTGATGGAGAAGAGATGAGGATCTCTTCTGTAGAGGATTTTATTTTTATTTTTTTAAAGATTGGCGCTTGAGCTAATGTCTGTTGCCAGTCTTTTTTTTTTTCTCCTTTTTTCTTCTCCCCTAAGCCCCACAGTACATAGTTGTGTATTCTAGTTGTGGGTCCCTCTAGTTGTGGCATGTGGGATGCCACCTCAATGTGGCCTGATGAGTGGTACTATGTCTGTGCCCAGGATCTGAACCAGTGAAAACCTGTGTCGCTGAAGCAGAGTGCACGAACTTAACCACTTGGCCATGGGGCCGGCACCCTGAGGAGGATTTTTGAGAACATAATCTGAAGGCCTCTCCATCACTGCTTTGTGGTGTGTTAGTCAGTTTTTCTGTGTAACAACTAACCTCAAAATCTCAGGGGCTCATAAAAACAAATATTTATTCTATTGCGTGTAGGTCTGCAGGTCAGATGAACTTGGCTCCAGACTGAAGGATGGGTGTAGTGGATTGAATGCTCTAGAGGGCAGGGCCATTGCCATGGACCCACTACCAGTGACTCTTTTACTCCTTCCGCTTTCTCCCCATGGGAATGTCTCCCCTGTGCCTGTCCCACCATTGTATTTTAGAAGCAGATAACTTGATTTTAGTTGTACAGGTCCACAGATGGAGAAGAATTTTGCCCCAAGTTGGATCCTATCTAGAGTCTCATTGATACCTGTGTTAGATGATGAGATTTGGGCCTCTTTGTTTCAACTTTTTGAGTTGACGATATTTAGATTAGACGTTGGATTCAGAGTTGATGCTGGAATGAGTTAAGACTCTTGGGGATGTTGGGTTGGGATGAACGTATTTTGTGTGTGGGATGGATGTGAATTTTGGGGGACAGAGAGCAGACTGTAGTGGGACTGAACAGACTTCTCCCCAAATTCCTGTCCACCTAGAACCTCAGAATGCGATCTTGTTTCAAAATAGGGTCTTTGCAGATGCAGTTAAGGTGAGGATCAAGAAGAGATGATACTAGTTTAGAGTAGACCCTAAATCCAATGAGAGTGTCCTTATAAGAGACAGAAAGGACCACAGAGACACATAGAGGAGAGCATGTGAAGATGGAGGCAGAGGTGGGAGTGATGCATCTACCAGCCAAAGGACACCAGAAGCTGGAAGAGGCAAGAGACGTTCTTCCCTAGAGCCTCTGGCAGGAGCATAGTCCTGCCCACACCTTGATTCTGGATCTCTAGAACCATGAGAGAACAAATTTCTGTTGTTTTAAGCTAACACGTTTATGGTGATTTGTGATGGCAGCCATAGGAAACTAACAGAGTTTGGTTCAGGTCTATGCCTTGTGTCTCCTTCTCCTTGGACCTGGGGCATGCTCTTCTCATGGAGGATCCCAGGAGTGCCAGAGGCCAAGCCCAACCCTGCAAGTATATCTGTAGCTTCCATCTGTGTCATCTCCACAACCCCATTGGCCCACGCAAATCACAAGGCCAAGCCCAACATCAATGGCATGAGAAAATATGCTTGGCCCCTGCAGTGGCAGGAACTGCAAAGTCACATGGCAAAGTGCTTGGAGGTGCAATTCTAATACAGGGAGAGAGTAAAGAATTGGAGCCAGCAATCCAACCTGGCTCAAGTGGAAAAGCTTTGGGGAATAAAACACTCCACAGAATAGGTCCCGGAGCAGAGGACTTAAGAAGCAGATTGAGGAGCAATAGTACATGATTTGGAATGAAAAGGTCTGTATTCATGGGGCTGGCCTGGCAGTGTAGTAGTCAAGTCGTGTGCTCCGCTTCAGTGGCCCTGGGGTTTGTCAGTTTGGATCCTGGGCATGGACCTACATACCCTTCATTAAGCCATACTGAGGCAGCATCCCATACACACAAAAAATAGAGGAAGATTGGCACAGATGTTGGCTCAGCAACAATCTTCCTCAGGCAAAAATTGGAAGATTGGCAATAGATGTTAGCTCAGGGCCAATCTTCCTCACCAAAAGAAAAAAAAATCTGTATTCATATCCTTGACCAGACTGGAGCTTCTTAACCATGTGTTTGTAACTAAACCCTTTAAATTCTCTGAACTTCATTTTCCTCAACCATAAAATGGAGACAAAAATACAGTTACTCATTGGGAGGATCACTTGCGATCAAGCAGGTTAAAATGCTTTGCTGGCTGAAATGTGAGACCCGTGTTAAGAGCCCAAGTTAGGGAAGAAGCTAATGGGAACAGTTGTCCCTATTGGTCAGCAAGGTGGAGAAGGTGAGAGACGACCTGGCAGCAGAATGCGGGAGCCTCCATCCTACTCCAGCTGGTCTGCCTGGGGGTGCCAAGTTCTCCATCCCCACCCAGGCCGGGGCTCAGCCCTATGTTACACGTCTCCACACACACTTATGAGCTCCACCTCATCAAGGTGCCCACCCCTGTCTCAGATCCTGACTGTCACCCAAATCCACATGACCCAATGGGGATAAGACCTCATAGTGTGGCTGTGAGGATTTAGCACGAGAAAGAAGAAGCACAATGCTGGGCACATAGTGCGGGCTCAGTTTATGTCGACAATACTGAAACACAAAATAACATGTTTACCAGACGAACAAGGGCTGATGCACCAACCCGTTTCAGAGGTTTCCTTGTTCCACAGAATTTATAGAAACGCCTCCCGTTCATCTCTTGCGGGCATCCACCAGTGTGTGGAAATGGCTTAGATTAACTTGTTAAATCCATCAAAATAGTATTTGTTAAAATGGGATTTTATGTGTTGACCACATAAATATTCATAACTTCACGGCCATGCTCAAGTGCATACCATTGCTTCCCCGTCCCTGCCACTCTGCCAGCAGAAAACGTCACGTGACAAAAAAATGGAGCCTGTGTTATTTACCTGATGCTGTGTTGGGACCCCCAGAGCAGGACTCTGCCAAGAAAGGGTTTTTCTCACAGACAGCATGCAGCTGCTACAGCCTGCCCTGCCAGCCTCTGCACAGCTAACTCGTGGCCTACTTCCACACCATTCCAAGCACACTGAGCGGCGGCTTTATCCGTCAAACTTGTGTCCTTTTTTCAGGAGAAAGAAATCGATAGAAATTGATTTGAAAATGTCAAACCTTATCAACTGCCAACTGTGGCTCTAAGACAGATATTTTATGGATGGTGTAAATGTTTGATCTCATTCCTTCTCCTGGCTCTGACAGTCTGTGGTGTCACCAATCAATCCACAAAGATTCTCTGAGGGCCGATTACAAAGGGCGGGGGTGGCATGGCACAGTGGCTAAATGCATAGGCTCAGGAGCCAGATTGCCTGGGTTTAAATCCTGGCCCTATGATTTAATTGCCGTGTGACCTTGGTAAAGTTATTTAACGTCTCTGAACCTCAGAGGTCTCACCTTGCACCTTAGGATAAAAGTAATAGGATTTACATCATAGGGTTGTGAGAATTAAATGATAACCCCTGTAGACCACTTATAAAATATGGAGAATATTGTAAGCTCACAATAAATATTAACCACTATTTATTATTCATATGCCACTTTACTAGGGATTGAAGGGCACAAAAAAGGCTGGCTGGAGGAGGCAGGGAACCCACAAGACAAATGGGGCAGCTGATACGTGGAAAGATGACAGAGCCTGGAGTCCGAATTTGAATTTCAGCTCTGCCACTCATTAGCTCCTTGATTTTGATCAATATCCTTGGAACTTGGTTTTGCCTGTAAAATGGGGATAAAATCACAGTGATTGACAAGCACAGTGCGTGTGTTAGGGATTTCCGTGACGTTGAGTCATAAGTACTCAACACCAAATGTGTGGGACAGAGAAAGGTTCGGTGTCAAGGGAGACATTTTGGGCAGGGATTGCAATCCACCTACCAGAAAGGGTGGACTGAACTGGGCTTTGTGAGGGAGGAAGCTTGGGAAAGTCTAAAGAAGACAACCTGGCACATCCTGGGCCCAACTTACCGCAAAGAGAGGTAGAAGCTTAGTGGGTCCTTGATATCATAAAGGGGAATTCTGGATGCTTTCTTACGCTTTGAGAAGAATCTGGATTATTACAGTGAGGGGTGTCACCTGATCTGGGGATCAGTAACTACCTGGCTTCTGCAAGGAATGTGGCTCAGAGAGGGCAAGAGTCAGGGCAGGAACACAGGCAGGGGCTTATGCAGTTGGCCATACACGGCGATGACTTCGGCTGGGATGTCAGCAGTGGCAATGGAGAAAAGCGGACAGACTGAAGGTCTCTCTTGGAGGCAGAGCTGCCAGAACTTGCTGATTTAATCGTTCAGTTCATTAATTCAACCGTTCTAGGCTCTGGGGATATAGCAGTGCACAAAACAAGCAAAAATGTGCTTCTGTAGCTTAAGCCATGGTGGGAGGTGGGCTGCAGGGGAGGAGACGGAGTGAGGAGGGTGGAGCCCAGGTTTTCTCTCTGAGGGGATGGTGTGCTGCTATTTGCTTCGTGATGCGATTTGGAGGCCCTTCGTCACAAGTTGTTAAGAGGAGTGGGCCTGCCTTGACTACTCCAGTTCCTCTTCTCCTTTGAGACACTCTGGAACCTATTCTGGGTGTCTTTTGCATTCTGTGTTCCACCATCTTTGTCTTAGTGCCGGGGACAAGTGGGCCCATTGGGAGTGACTCCTCGGTGTCATTGTTCACGCGCTCAAAGTTTGCTCTTTACATACAGAGTCTTTCCACTCAGCTTGTACGGCTCTGTCTATGACGCAGAGCCTTGTGGTGCCAGGGTTTAAGAAGATTCCCTCTTCGTTGTCACACCCTGCAAGGTGCCATTCACGACCAAGTGACCTCCTTGCTCTTTTGCAGCCATGGGAGGCCTCCTGTCCCTCCCTGCATTTAGCCGCACGTGGCAGCTTCCTGGTTGAATATGATCTTAAAAAGTTCCCACCTGGACAAGGGACCCAACTCCTGCTGCACTTTACACGTGCCATAATCAAAACACTCCCGTCTACATTTGACTATATAACCATGTCTTGTTGACCAAGCTACGTTGGATGCACTGAACTAAGAAGGGATGAAATGCTAGAGGAAAGGCACAGCAGGAATAAAGATGCGGAGGCAGGAAGTTTCAGGCAGAATTTGGGACCCACCTGACGAAGACAGTCCATCCAAAGTCCACGCGCAGGATGCCCTTTGGGAGACAGCTAGTGCTTTTTTGAGTGTCAGGTGGTGTGACCCCTTCACCTCCCTGCTGGGAGAATATGTGGAAGAAGCCTCTCACTTAGAAGCATAAACGATCCTAGTGAACATAATTTCAGCAATTACTGATGTTCAGTAATTATGCTAATGCTGATTCACAAAGGGCTGTTATTTGCTCAGCATGTTCTGTGCACATTATCTCCTTACCTGACTAACAGTGTTTTTGCACCACAGTTATGGTTTGCTTGTCACATTAAGTGATGTTTGCCTCTTTGAGCTTGTTAAGACACCAGGATTAAAGCTGAAGTTCTGTTCCCACTCTCATCAGAAGATTTTCTGGGGGGCCTTCTGGATGAAAAGGGAGGGAAAGAGGAAAAAGTAAAAAGGAAGCAGAAAAAGTTACCCCACTGAGTGATGGGGAAATTGTAGCTCAGAGGTCAAGTAAGTTGCATAGGGCAGGTGAGAGCTAGGATTTGTCAACGTACCTTTCTGATTCTAGACATGGTCTCTGGTGATTAGGAAAGTGGAGAGCCTGCGTGGTCTCCTTCTTTTATAACACAACAGCAGCACTTTGCTTGGCTTGAAATAGCCAAGTACTGTTTCTAGTCTCTGCTTCAAGTTGTAAGAGTGGTTCGAGATACTCTAGGACATTACTTCTCAAAGTGTGGTCTCTCGACCAGCTGTATCAGCGTCACCTGAGAACTTGTTAGAATGCAAATTCTTGGGCCCTCCTCCAGACCTGTTGAATCAGAAACCTTCAGGGTTTGTGTGTTTTCACCCAGCAATCTGTGTTTGAACAGGTCCTCCAGGTGATGCATGCTCAAGTTTGCGAATTACATTTTAGGCCCTTGATGCGCAAAGCGTGGACCACAGATCAGCAGTATCAGCAGCATCTGGGAGCTTGTTACTAAGGCAACATCTCAGGCCACACCCAGACCTACTCAGTCAGACTCAGCATTATAACGAGATCCCCAGATGATTTGCATGCATGCTAACGTTTGAGTATCACTTATTCCAGTTCAAATGTCCCCCCATTTACTGTTGACAAGAGGCAAAATGACTTAGCGTATGTCCCTAATTAGTGACAGAGCCAGACTGCTACTACTCCTACTCATTTTAATAACTAACATTTATCTTGTGTTTATTGAGGTCATGCTCTTGGAGCTGCTATTGCCTTTCTCACTGTTAATATGCTCTAAAGAGGGTTTACTATGGGCCTGGCATTGGCCTCTGGATTTTCCTTATTTTTTACTATATCCCTTTGAGATAGGTACAGGAGAAATCCGCTTATTTATAGTGAATCTCTGGCCAGATCATTGAAAAAGTCAATTAAGGCAAGAAATCATACAAAATATACACACCTCAAACATTTAATCTGAACCTAAACCTGTAAATATATGTACATTCAGCAGTCTGTTGATGTGGGAGTCAATGTCTTTTCCTTGAGTACCTGTCTGTCTTTCTTCTTTCCTCTTTTAAGTTTCCCTATTTTTTATGATACCTAGTTTGACTTTCTTTGGAGTGGGCAAGAATTTAAGGTGTGAAGAAATCTTAGGGTAGAATCCTTCTAGAATTTTATTTTTCTCAAACTCTTAATTCTATAGAATTTTTTAAAAAGTGATTTGCCTTGTGCAAGGTCTTCAAGCTCAGTTTTCAGAGACACAGTGACTCACATATAAAATTTAAAGTCTATGATTACAGTAACGAGTATAACAGGTGTAAGTCAGCTGGGAACCAAGGGGAAAAGTAAACAGCCTAACTACTAGAAGCAGAAGTGACACGTGTGTCACAGAGTAGTGTGCTAGCCCTGAACAAGCTAGTGCCAGGGGCCCCAGTCAACATGTCTTAAAGAGAAAACAGAAAATGTCAGTTTAATGGCAAACAGTTGAGCTCATAACCCCATGTTATTATTGTCACTGTGAGGTTGAAGAAGGTTAAGGACTCTTCTCAAAGTGATGCTGCGATGCAGACCCAGGCAGGCTGAATCCAGAGACCCTACACTACTCCCCTGATTGTCTTTTTCAGGTAAAAAAGTTTAATCAGTCTTTTTCGTTTCACAAATTATAAATACTTCTCCTGTATATGTAATCATAAATACTTTTCCAATACACTCTTATTTTCTTCCTTGGCTCTCCTCACTTCTTACTTAACTTTGGCAAGAGAACTTGGTATTCCTGACAGATGAGGCAATTGAAATGGATGCATTAATTGATTTAAATGTCCTGGAGTCAATATTGTCTGACAAAACTTTGCCAGTGCACTGTCTCATGGCAGAGGACCAGTTAATGGAGAGAATAACTCCACAAGGGGGAATCAATTAGACCTCAATTTTAGTTGAACCCCTTGAAAAAGTGTCCATGGGTAGCATGTATTCCCTCCCACCACCACTCCCAGCTGTGTCCTCATAGCACCCCATACATACCTCTTATTATGTAAAGTGTCACACATCCAGTGAAATACCATACCCTACGGTCCTGGTTCTGGTATTATTTTTCTGCCTCATCTCTTTTTATGTGACTTGCTGCAAATTTCTGGGCTTGTATGTCCTATCTGTAAAATGGGGGTAAGTATAGTATCTGTCAACCTATTAGGGCTGCAGAGAGATGTTAATAGAAAATGCTTAATATAATACCTGTGTCAATACAAATAATCAATAATCATTCTATAGCAGAGAGTTTTATTTGAGCCAAACTGAGGACTATGGCCTGGGAGTGCAGCCTTCACAAAGAAAGGAAGAGCTTCAAAGAAGAGTGGATTTCACACAGTTATATGCAAATTCCAAACAAAGAGACATACAACAAGCTTGACAGGGGTACATTCTTTCAAGGGTTCAAGGAGATATTTTGTTACAGATCAGCACTTACACAGTAAGTCAACATGGCCTTGGTGCTATGGGAAAGGAGGCAAGCAGTCTTATCTTTCAAGAGTGCTGGCATCAAAGGAAGGGAGGCATGAATTTAATCTTCAAAGAGTACATTCTTTACTTTAGGGTAACGACTAAAGCAGACGCACAATGTATGTTTGACAAGCCGTAAGTCAGGCTTCCTTGGTTCAAATGAATTCAGGCCAAATCAGGTTCAAACCAGAATTGCTTCCCCATATACTTGAAAGCATAAAACTTCTTGTATCACCTGGCACTTGTGAATGCCAGTGAATGGTAGCTATTGCGGTGGTTGTTATTCCAATCCCTCTTCCCCAGGGAAATGGTGGAAGGCTTAATTAGATATAGTTAGCGGCAAACATTCTGTTCCAGCTCTCTTGGCCTTCTTGTTTTTGGGTCAGTGTTTTTCGCTGCTCTGCTTCTGCATCTCATGAGTTGTCTGGGAGAGAACTGGGAAGATAGAACCCAGGTTAGGTGAATATGTGGGCATGTGGGGATCACCTGCAGCTCTTCGTATCGTAGGTATTTGTGCCAAATGCCTTCCAAGCGCCTCCCCATCCTTCAGTTCTCCTCTTCATCTTTCTCCACCCTACTTTTTTCCCAGGAGACTGACTCTTAAAGATTGCATCAGCAGGTTCCTGTGCCCTCTGGCTTCAGCCAGGTGAGTCCCAACAATGGCAGCTCCCAGCAGGAGATTGGAGGGAGTGGAGAGGAGAGTGTGGTCAGGGTATTTATTCCCCACAGAGGAGTTGCCGCAGGCTGGCTGTGCCTCTCAACTGAAGGTCAGTGTTCCACTC
The DNA here is from genome assembly GCF_021613505.1 of Equus quagga. Lineage (NCBI taxonomy): Eukaryota > Metazoa > Chordata > Mammalia > Perissodactyla > Equidae > Equus > Equus quagga. Next base: position 93,567,208 of record NC_060278.1, read on the forward strand.
AAGGTGGCCCCGCTTTATGTGACTCTCCTTCCAGTTCTGGTCTCTCCCCTCATCTGCTCTCTCCCCTCATCATTTTGAGCCTGGAAAGGGTAATAACCACACTGTTACTAATTCTAGGGTACTGTACTATCCTTTGTAGTTTCCCTCCAACCTGCCCGCACTTGTGTAAATGGTCCCTTTATTAAACCCTCCTCAAATTATCTCAGTATGTGTGTCTTCTGCTTCATGCTGGGAGCCTGACTTACAGCCTCAAGTTGCTCTGCTTCTGTGGGAAGATGGTGGTACCTTGGAGGTAGGAGTCAGTAAGAGAGTTGGGTATGTAAGAGAGGTGGTTTCATTTGCAAGCAATAGAAAACAATCATGCTAATTTAAGCAGAAAAGGAATTATTGGTGGCATCGTGGGTAGCTCATAGAAAGAATTTGGAAGGCTGAGAACCAGGCTGACAGCTTGGCAGTAGGGACCATGGAAACATTCTGATTAGGACATGACTGCTGGTTCCTGGTATCCTGGGCTCTTGATGAGACCCCTGCTGCTGTGAATGCGTTCTCAACTGTATCTGCATCTTTGCATCACTTTCTCAGGGTTCCCAATCCCAGGTGAGAGCACCTTCTTGGTTGATAGGTCACATACAACATCCTACATGCAGGAAGGAGGAAGAGAAGTTCAAGCTTCTCTCTTCTCCCAGCTTATTCCTGTTTCAGGCTAGAAACAGCAGCAGACAAGGAGGTGGTCTATGGTTGACTTCTTCCCTTTTTTCTCCCCACTCCCTCCTCAGCAGTAGCCACCTATGGCTTCTCCAGGGCTGGGATTTGGGGAGAGAGAAGAGGTATGGTTCAGGAAATGTCTTACGTGGCTGGTGCTATCGTAACCTGGTGTTACTGCTCTTTGGTTACTACTGGGGGGTCTTTGCCTGTTGGGCAGACTTTGTGGGTGTTCAAAGCTGAATCTTGCCCTCTTTGACTGAATCTTTCCTCCTTCTGGCTGTCCATCTGGTACTCCATCCCTTCTGTTAGACTCCCATTTCCACTCTAGGCATTCTTAGGAGATACCCCAAATGATCCCAGTGTGGCAACCCTCCAACGGCTGCTTAAAACCTATTTTTTTTCTGAGCCTTTGTAGAAGGCCAGAGAGAATTTAATTTTAATAATCTTGTACAGTTCTGATTGCTGATTTTGGAGGAAAGTCAGCTGGTTTAAAGGTGCAGGGTGGCTGCAGAGCAAACTCTGATAAACACCCAGAGGCTTTGTCCTCTGGGCACCCCTACACAGTGGCTGGACTTGGTTTCATAAAGGCTGCCCAGAACCATGTATCCAAGCTCCTGGACGTGAGCAAGGTGGAGAGAGCCCAGAAGAAGAAAGAAAGGGTGCTTTCACGACAGGTTTTCCCCCACAAAAGATTCTCAGAAGATAAGGAGTTCCTGCTAATTCTTACCTTTTCCTACAAGAACAAACCCTTGTCATGATACTTAAGGCTTCTAAGTTTCCACTTGGCCAAGACCAATGGTGCCTTGGTCTGGCTAAATTGACCATGTTTTACTTTACGGTGGGTGAGCTTGCATTCTGTTTCAGAGGGCTTGTTTGCCATTTTGAATAAGCAAGATTTCTTTGCTGTGTATCAGCCCATGCACTCAGGGCTGTTGGTTAATCTCGAATAAATTTCTCAATAAGACCTGGGTAGGGACCGGCCCGGTGGCCGAGGGGTTAAGTTCCTGTGCTCTGCTTCAGTAGCCCAGGGTTTCGCCAGTTCAGATCCTGGGCCTGGACATGGCACTGCTCATCAAGCCATGCTGAGGTGGTGTCCCACATGCCACAACTAGAAGGACCCACAGCTGAAAATATGCAACTATGTACCAGGGGGCTTTGGGAAGAAAAAGGAAAAATAAAATCTTTAAAAAAAAAAGAAAAAAGAGAAAAAAAGAAAACTGGGTAAATGTAAATAGGTGCACTTCAACAGCTTATATCAAACCAGAACCACAGAGTGTGGGACTTGGCTCCCGCCTGCCAGTAAGGGAGAAGGTCCTATCCCAATGATGGTCTTTGTTTTTGGTTTTGGTTTTAACCTGAGCTCTAAAAGGGCAAGACACAGGGTTTGGTAGAAGGATGGAGATGGGGTGGGCTTCATTAGATCATTACTATCTTCTCAAGGAAACAGATTCAGATTCTCATTTCTCTGTGATGCTAAATTTTAAGAGAGATTTCCAAGATGTTAAAAGAGGATGAATATGGGAAATACTGATTTTATTACGCAAATAGAACTTGGAATCGTGTTAGTGTTGGAAACTTTGGGGGCCTCTGTCAGTTGGGCTGGATTTTTCGTTTTCCACCTGGTTAATTGGGGTCACGGATTATGTGGCTATTAGGAGTCAAAGAATTTCCTTGTGTTTGAAACAAAAGTTGCATCTCATCTCCAGTCCTTACTATCTTCACCGTCATCATCATCACCGTCATCTATAATCCCTTCGTAAATATTTATGCACGTTATTATTTTCTTTGGATAATTTTTTAGAGGTAAAATGACTAGGTTAAAGTGTATGAAGTTAAAAAATATTTTTCATGAAAAATTTCAAACATATTATAAAAGTAGAGAAAATAGAGTATGAAGATTTTAAAGCTTCTGATGTGCATTACTCAGCTGCCTTCTGGAAAGTATCAATTTGCATGCCTATCATTAGTATTTGGAAATACCCATATCCTGACGTTCTGCACAGTATAGACTTTAATTTTTTTTTTGTCAATTCACTGAATGAGGAGTGGTGTCACCTTATTGGCTTAATTTTCATTGATTGGATTACTAGGGAAAGTAAACTTTTTTTTTCATATATTTAGTGGTCATTTGTCTTGTTTCCTTAATTTTCTAGACACATACTGCATTCAATTTTCTACTGCCCCATTTTTCTTTTTCTTGCTAATTTGTAAGAAGTCTCTAAATATTAAGGATATTAACCCTTTGGCTGGCATGCACATTGCAATTATTTTTCTCATTTGTCATTTGGCTTCCAATTTTCTTCATAGCGTTTCTTGACATATTGAAATATTACATTTTTATATAGTTCGAGTCTTGATTATCAATCAAGTTTTCACTGATGGTTTTCCTTTCTTTTGTTGCTTGCTTAGAACTCAAGGCTTATATATATAAATCTTTGCATGTGTATTATTTAACACTTAAGTAGTTTCATTTCCTACATCTAAAAATCTTTAATACATCTGGGATTTATTTTGGTATATGGATGGTACAGGTAGCATTCTTTTTTTTTTCTTTTCAAATAGTTAAATAATTTGAGAAACGCTTATTAAATATAGACTTTTCCTATTGATTTAAAATGCTGCCATTATCATATGCTAAATATTTATATCTAAGGCTTTTTATTGTGTTTGTTGATCTGCCTGTTTACTCTTGTACTCCACCCAAGTGGCTTTATAATTGAAATTCTATATAATGTTTTACCTTTTGGCAATTTCTGCTGTCTCATTTTCTTCCAGACAGTGTTTCCTCTTTTTCCAACTTTTCTTTTTGGCTTCTTTCAGATGCTTATTCTAGCAGTTAAACTTTAGAATAGTTCTTAGAATTGTATTAATTTCTATTGCATCAGTTGCTTGAACATTCTATCATTCTCTCTTCTGTGGGGGGAGGGGGTCTTATTCTACAGCCTCAGTAAAGTTCTGATGTTTTCTTCATACAAGTCTTACTTGTTGCTAATTAAAATTATTCTTAGATATTTCACATTCTGTTGCAATTATGAATAGAATTACTTCCTCTCTATTTTCTTACAGGTTACAGCTTATGTACGGGAAGCTACTTGTTTTTTATATTTATTTTGTAACTACCAAATTAATGAACTGTTTTATTAGTTCTAATAATTTAAAGTTTATTCTCTTGGGTTTTTAAAGTAGAAACTGGCATCATTTGAAATAACTACAATTTGGTGTATTTTTCAATATTCTTCTTTCTTTCCTACTTTTTTCCCCCTCTTCTCTCTCTCTCCCTTCTCTCCTTCTGTCTCTCCCTCCCTCCCTCTCTCTCCTGTTCTTTCTCTTTTTCCTTCAATTACCCCCACTTCTAGGACAATGTTAAATAATAACGAGCATCCCTACTGTGTTCTTGAATAGAAATGTGTCTCGTGTTTCACATTTTTAATTTAAAATATATTTGATAATATTTCATTAGTTATTTTGCAACTAGTGCACTAATATGTGAAACTGACCTATGGTTTTCATGATTTTCATCTGCTTTTAGTATTCAGTTGTGCTAACTTGGAAAAATAGAAGAGGTAGTCTTTTACTTTACTTTTTCTGTGCTCTGGAAGAGTTTATATATTATGATAATTATCTGCTATTTGAAAACTTAAAAGAACCTACCTGCGGGGCTGGCCCCGTGGCTGAGTGGTTAAGTTCGTGCGCTCTGCGGCAGGCGGCCCAGTGTTTCGTTGGTTCGAATCCTGGGCGCGGACATGGCACTGCTCATCAGACCACGCTGAGGCGGCGTCCCACATGCCACAACTAGAAGGACCCACAACGAAGAATATACAACTATGTACCGGGGGGCTTTGGGGAGAAAAAGGAAAACAATAAAATCTTAAAAAAAAAAGAACCTACCTGTAAAATGGCTTGGGTTTTGCTCCTTTCATGGACGTAATTCGTTCTAACTGTAAAATAGTTTCACTTTTCCAGAAATGACTCCAATATACACTGATGGGCTCCTGGTGGCTGTAGACGTTCTATGGGGGTCTGCTCCCCTGGGTATAGCTGATTGAGTCTTTTCTAGGATTTTTTTTTTTAAGGAAGGTTAGCCCTGAGCTAACTACTGCCAGTCCTCCTCTTTGTGCTGAGGAAGACTGGCCCTGAGCTAACATCCGTGCCCGTCTTCCTCTACTTTATATGTGGGATGCCTACCACAACATGGCGTGCCAAGCAGTGCCATGTCCGCACCCGGGATCCAAACCAGTGAACCCTGGGCCTCCGAGAAGCAGAATGTGTGAACTTAATGGCTGTGACCCCGGGCCGGCCCCAAGGATTTTTGATTTGAAAGTAGGAGACTAGAGGAAGTCCCCTTTTGATTGTGGGAGCCTTGGGATGAAGAATCAGGAATCACAGCTGAACTGGATCCTTGCCCCGTGAAACAGAATGAATCGAATACTCTGAGAAAACCAATGAAAACGATCAGGAGAGGACTGGTGACAGGAGTACCTGGGCCCAGCTACTCCTGACACCCAGCTCTAGGAAGTGTCTCTCATTCCTATAGTTATGTGGGATGCCCCATTATCCTCCCAGTAAATTCTGTTGTGCCAAGGTGAGTTTGAATTGGATTTCTGATACTTCTAATCATAAGAGTATAGGCTCTCTTTTTTTTCAAAAATATTTCTCACATGATTAATGGTTTGCTAGAGTTTTCCAACTTCTCAAATATCTTTTAGGAAAATACAAATTACCAAGATTTACTTTTTTGAGGATTTCAAATGTATTAGTATAGAATTATACATAATGCTTTCTTATAAGTAAAAAGCAATGTACCCATTATTGTGAAAGATCTCATATATGTTTTCCAATTTCTTTTTACAGTCCTTTCTGGAATAAAACAATTACACTATTAGAAACACTGCATTTCAAAGATTATATTATAAAAAAAATGTTTCAATGTGAAGAAACAGGGTTAGGAGTTACACAGTTTCAGATGCACAATAGGAAATTTTTGCTACAGAAACATCAATAATAAAAGTTTTTATTTCTGCAGTTGTATTTTTTTTTAAAAGATTGGCACCTGAGCTGACAACTGTTGCCAATCTTCTTTTTTTTTTTTCTGCTTTTTCTCCCCCAATTCTCCCAGTCCATAGTTGTGTATTTTAGTTGTGCGTCCTTCTAGTTGTGGCATGTGGGATGCTGCCTCAGCATGGCCTAATGAGTGGTGCCATGTCCACGCCCAGGATCCAAACCGGTGTAACCCTGGGCTGCCAAAGCTGAGCCCACGAACTTAACCACTCAGCCACGGGGCCGTCCCCAGCAGGTGTATTTTGTTATTGCAAACTAAAGATGAAAACTTGACTTATCAGTACTGACGGAAACAAACCCAAATGTCTCCTCATTTGCCCTTACATTCACAGAAGCAGGAGCCTCCCATTCTCCGTGAGTTACCCTGAAGTCGACTTTACATTTTTGCTTGCAGCACAGTTTACAAGAGTCAGCAGTAAAAACATACCCACAGGACGTGAGGATAAATAAACATATAAATTCTACTGATAAGATTGAACCATTCAAATAAGAGTGAGAGCTTTCCTATTTTCAGACTACAGCTTGGATGGTTCTGAACCGATAGTGGTCCTCAGAATGTGTGTCAGTTTTTCTTGCATAACAAACTGCTTCAAAATGTAGTACCTTAAAAATCAACCTGATTTTGTGGTTTGGCAATTTGGGCTGGGTTCAGCTGGGAGGTTCTTCTGGTCTTGGTTGAGCGGCCAGCTGCTAGGCCAGCTGGGGGCTGGTTGATTAAGAGATGGCCTTAGCTCAGATGGCTTATGTCTATTCCCTGTGTGATCTCATTTTCTAGAGGGCTGGGCTGGGCTGGGCTTGATCACACGATGATGGCAGGGCTTCAGGAGAGAATGAGAGAGAGTGTGTAAGGCTTCTGGAGGCCTAGGCTTGGAATTACACAAGGTCACATTCTATCTATCAAAGTAGACTCCACCTCTTGATGACAGGAGATAAAAAGTCACATTGCAAAGAGCAGGGCTGCAGTGAGGGGTAGAGAATTCTGCACATTTTTATAATCTGCTGCATAATGCAAATTGTGCTACTGTACTTCAGAATGCAGACTGTATCCCCAGTTAATCAACTGGTTACATCCTGTTTATCATGGAAAACTCACCCCAGAGGAGATTATATAGATGTATTCATTCCTTGACTAAACTAATGAGAATTTTTTTTCTATTGTTTCACAAAAAATAAGAGTTTTGGCTTATTGATCAATTCTGCTTTTCAGTTTTCTAAATCATTACTTTTTGGTTATATTTTTATTAGTTTATATGTGCCAAACATATAGTGGGCATTCAAGAGATTTATGTTGAATGTATTATTGCATGGTTTCTCTGATTTTCTGGAATTTCTATTTTATAGTTAAGGTTTGAATTTTAGGTTTGGTGAGTATTTTATATTCCTAATTGTTTAATAGGAAAACACTGAATTATATGAATTTTCCCTTGAGTACAGCTTTGGCCACATCCCACATGAGATTTTACTTTTACAGTTTGATGATTTATCACAAAGGAAACACCTAATGTCTACTACCCAGATCAAGAAATAGATCATTGCCAGCATTCCAGAAGTTATCTTTGTGTCTCTAGCCGATTGCTACTCCTTTTTCTCCCGTAAAAGTGACCACTATCATGTTAATTACTTCCTTGCTTTGCCTTTTAATTTTACCGCCTAAACACTATAGTTTAGTTTTCCGTGTTTTTTGAACTTTATATAAATGAAATAATGCAGTTTGTTCTTGTCTGTGGCTTATTTGGCGTCACATTATGTTTGTGAGATTCATTTATGTCGTGTAGCTGTAGTTCACTCATTTTAATTGCTGTTTATTTCATTGGATGAATATACTGCAATTTATTTGTTTATTCTGTTACATGACTATTCCACCATTTATTTCTTCATTTGACTACTAATGGGTTATTTTTGTTAATGGATCTCTCCAGCTTTGGGGCTAATGAGTTGATAATGGATAAATGGTGAAATGGGGTTTAAATGGCTTGTTTCTAGTTTTTGCCGTTTATGAATAATGCTGTTTAAACATTTGTATACATATTTCTTGAGGCATGTGAGCATGCCTTGCTAGAAGTGAATTGCTGGGTAACAGGGTTTATGTGTCTTTAATATTAATGCCAAACTCTTTCAAAGTGGCCATAGCCATACGCACTTTCACCAATGGTGTAGGAGGGTTTCCATTGCATCCATCCCTGCTGACACCTTGGCATAGTCAAACTTGATTTTTAGTCATTCTAATGGGTCTATTGTGGTATCTTGTCATTTAAATTTGCATTTCTCTGATGATTAATAAGAGTGAGTATCTTTTTACTTTTTTAGAGGGGTCCGTTTGGATTTTCTCTTTTGGAAAGTACCCATTCAAGTCTCCTGCTGATTTTTCTATTGGGTTGACTGTCTTTTTCTTATTGATTTGTAGGAGTTCTTTAAATATTCTGGGTATGAGCTCCTTGTTGATTTTATGTTTTGCTGTAACTTCTTCTCTGGACTTCTCTCTTGATGATCTTAATGGTATTTTTTGATAAGTACAATTCTTTTTTTTCCAAGTAATTTTATTGAGAGCATAATGGTTTATAACATTGTGTAATTTCAGGTATACATTATTACTTGTCAATTTCTGAGTACACTTCATTGTACTCACCCCTATTAGACTAATTTTGATCCATCACCATACGTATGTGCCCCTTTACCACTTTTGCCCACCCCCCAACTCCCTGCCCCTCTGGTAACCACTACCCTATTCTCTTTATCCATGTGTTTGTTATCTTCCACATATGAGTGAAATCATGCAGTATTTGTCTTTCTCTGCTGGGTTATTTCTCTTAACATCATACCCTCAAGGTCCATCCATGTTGTTGCAAATGGCATGATGTTGTCTTTTTTTTTTTTTTTAAAGATTTTATTTTTTCCTTTTTCTCCCCAAAGCCCCCCAGTACATAGTTGTATATTCTTCGTTGTGGGTCCTTCTAGTTGTAGCATGTGGGATGCTGCCTCAGCGTGGTTTGATGAGCAGTGCCATGTCCGTGCCCAGGATTCGAAACAATGAAACACTGGGCCACCTGCAGCGGAGCGCACAGACTTAACCACTCGGCCACGGAGCCAGCCCCGATGTTGTCTTTTTTTAATGACTGAGTCATATTCCATTGTATATATATATATATATACCACATCTTCTTCATCCATTTATCTGTAGAAGGGCACTTGGGTTGCTTCCACATCTTGGCTATTGTGAATAATGCTGCAATGAACATAGGGGTGCATAAATCTCTTTGGGTCATTGATTTCAAGTTCTCTGGATAAATATCCCATAGTGTGATAGCTGGATATGGTGGTATTTCTATTTTTAATTTTTTGAGAAATCTCCATACTATTTTCCATAGTGGCTGCACTAGTTTGCATTCCTACCAGCAGTGTATGAGCATTTTCTTTTCTCCACATCCTCTCCAACATTTGTTGCTTTTAGTCTTGGAAATTATAGCCATTCTGACTGGTGTAAGGTGCTATCTCTTTGTAGTTTTGATTGGCATTTCCCTAATAATTAGTGATGTTGAACATCATTTCATGTGTCTGTTGGCCATCTGTATATTTTCTTTGGAAAAATGTCTGTTCATATCTCCTGCCCATTTTTTTGATCAGGTTGTTTGTTTTTGTTGTTATTGTTGAGTTGTATGAGCTCTTTATATATTTTGAAGATCAACCCCTTGTCTGATAAATAATTTGCAAATATTTTTTCCCAGTTGGTGGGTTTTCTTTTCATTTTGTTCAAGGCTTACTTTGTTTGCAGAAGCTTCTTAGTCTGATGTAATCCTATTTGTTAACTTTTTCTTTTGTTTCCCTTGCCCCAGTAGACATGGTATTCAAAAAGATGTTGCTAAGACCAATGGCAAAGTGTGTACTGCCTATATTTTCCTCTAGGAGTTTTATGGTTTCAGGTCTTACATTCAAATCTTTAATCCATTTTGAGTTAATTTTTGTGTATGGTGCAAGATAATGGTCTACTTTCATTCTTTTGCATGTGGCTGTCCAGTTTTCCCAACACCATTTATTGAAGAGCCTTTCCTTTCTCTATTGTATGTTCTTGGCTCATTTGTTGAAGATTAACTGTCCATAGATGTGTGGTTTTATTTCTGGGCTTTCAATTCGGTTCCTTTGATCTGTTTGTCCGTTTTTGTGCCAGTGCCATGCTGTTTTGATTATTATAGTTTTGTAGTATGTTTTGAAGTCAGAGATTGTGATGCCAACAGCTTTGTTCTTTTTTCTCAGGATTGCTTTGGCTATTCGGGGTCTTCTGTTGTTCTGTTGGGTTCTTTGTTCTATTTTTGTGAAGACTGTCGTTGGGATTGTGATTGGGATTACACTGCATCTGTGGATTGCTTTAGGTAGTATGGACATTTTAACTATGTTTATTCTTCTGACCCATGAACATGGAATATCTTTCCATTTCTTTATGTCTTCTTCAATTTCTTTCAATAATGTCTTATAGTTTTCACTGAATAAGTACAATTCTTAATTATAATGTAGTCCAATTTACCACTCTATCTTATTTGGTTCACAATTTCCATGTATGCTTTAAGAAACTTTTCTCAACCTCAAAACACTCTATTGCTTTCTATTTTTCAGTTTCACTCAGTTTTGCGCTTAATTTTCTTCCTTGCACTTTTTTTCAGGTTTAATTTGCTATTCCTTCCCCAAATTTTTGAGACTGAATTCCTTGCTCATTGATTTTCAGCCTATATTTTTTTCCTACTATATGCATGACTTCAGTTATATCCCTCAAATTTCGATATATTTTCATTATGATTTAAATAAAAATATTTTCTCATTTCCTTAGTGATTTCTTCTTTGACCCATGGGTTGTTTAGAAGCATATTTCTATGCTTTAATTTCCAAACATGCAGGACTTTTCTTGCCATTGTTTGTTCCTGATTCCAAGCTTAGTGCCCCTGTAGTCAGTTGGATGATTTAAATCCTTTGAAGTTTGCTGACTCTTGCTTTAGTCCAGGACATGGTCAAATTTTGTAATTAATGTTCCATGTGTCCTTGCACTTAAGCTTTTGCCTCCTGTTCTTCTGGGAGAACACAGGCTAAGACATGACAGTGGAATCTTCATTATGAAGCCTAGACTTTATCAATATATGACAATCTTTACTGTCCTGTTTAATATGTTTTTGTGCCTTGAATTTACTTTATCTGATGTGAATGTTATACTTATGCTTTTAGAATTTGCATTCGCCTAATACACGTTTACCCTTTCTATGCTTAATGTAAAAAGGCACTTCTTTGTGTCTCTTGAAAACTCTATAATTGGATTTTGACTTTGACTTAATTTGGGAATTTTTGTCTGTTAATAGTGGAATTTAACACATTGGCATTTACTGTTTAAACCATTTGATAGTACTTCCTTAGTTTAGTTTTATGCTTTTAATTTTTATGCTTCATGTTGTTTTTCTGCGTATTATGTTTTACTGTGAAATTATATTGAGTTTACACTTAAAATGTTATTTTGGAAGATGTATTTTAATTAGAGTAGTGGTTTTTATTAAGTTTCAAAAATATTCTTTCACTGATGGTTTTCTAATTTTTATAACCAAACATGAAATTATATTTTCGAGTGTTGTCTACGTAATGCACAGTGTGAACATGTTTTTATTCTCTTATCCTTAACTTCTTGGGTTTTAGGAACATGATCTGGTGTGTTGCATCACGTTATTCTTTTTTAAGGATAATTTTTGACATTTGCATTATTTTATAAACAAATTTGCAAGTATCATTTAGACATTTCTTCTTTTTAACTGGTTGTAAAACTCACCAGGCCCTTTTATGCTTTGATTTCCCCAAATTTGAGCTGTTAACTTTGTGTCATGTCCTGACTAGTTGGTGTTCACTTCAAGTTGCTTTTTAATTCCCAAAGAATATATGGTGGTACATTTGATAAGTCCTTCGTTCAGAATGTTTTCCTCCGGCCTCTACACAAAAAAAGATCACTTTTCTGGGTCTAAAATTCTTGGATCACAAACTCTCCCAAACTGTGTGTAGGTATTCTTTTCTTTTCACCTGATTTTTGAAATCAGATATCTGAAATGTAGATATCCTTATAATCTTCTAACAGGTTATTCACAGTCACGTGTCGTTTAATGATAGGATATGTTCTGAGAAATGTGTCATTAGATGATTTCATTGTTGTGTGAACATCATAGCGTGTACTTACACAAACCTCGGTGGCGTAGCCTACTACACACCTAGGCTATATGGTACTGATCCTATGGGATCGCCATCATATATGCAGTCGATCATTGACTGAAATATTATGTGGCACAAGACTATATCTAGTTTGGGAAAGCATACTGCTTTTTTTCCTTATCATTGCTTCTGTTCTGGTCTCTCTTAGAAAAAAAATGTTATTTACATGTTGCATTGCCGTTTTCTGTCCTCTATTTCTATTATCTTCTTTCTTATAATTTTTGTCATTGTCCTTTTCTCCAAAGTCTTGAGTAAAGTTCCAGTATTTATAATCTGCATCAATGAATATTTTTTTCAGTAGGAATTTTGTCTCTTTTCCTCCATGTGTTAAAAATTTTGTTACTGAATTTTTACTTGGTCTTTACATCATATAAATGTGCACCCCTTGTGCCCACCCTCACGCCCCTCCGCCCCTGGTAACCACTAACTTGTTCTCTTTATCTGCAAGTTTGTTTATATTCCACATATGAGTAAAATCATATAGTGTTTGTCTTTCTCTGTCTGGCTTATTTCGATTAACCTGATGCCCTCAAGGACTGCCCATGTGGTTGTGAATGGGATGATTATGTCTTTTTTATGGCTGAGTAGTATACCATTGTGTGTGTGTGTATATATATATACACAATATCTTCTTTATCCAATCATCAGACATTGGGCACTTGTGTTGCTCCCACATCTAGGCTATTGTGAATAATGCTTCAATGAACATAGGGATGCATAAGTCTCTTTCTTTTGTTGATTTCAAGTTGTTTGGATAGATACCCAGTAGTGGGATAGCTGGATTGTATGGTATTTCTATGTTAAGTTTTTTGAGAAATCTCCATACTGTTTTCCAAAGTGGCTGTACCAGTTTTCATTCCCACCAGCAATGGATGAGGGTCCCCTGGACAATTTCTTGAGTGTCTCTAGGCCTCAGAATTCAAAACGGAAAAGTTTGATGATGTGAGGGTGATTGAGCAGAGGAGTACAAATTAAATTAATTTCTGAGAGTTTTAATTATCAAATGAGATAATCCATGTATAAAATATCCAGCACAGTGCCCGGCAGATGAGAGACAATCAATGAAGGTTAGGTTCTCCCTGCCCTCTGCCCCGCCTTTCTTCTCTCTCTCAAAGAAAAAAGTCTAAGGCCCTTGTTTTAGCTTTTTTTCTTCTTTTTTTTTTGGTGAGGAAGATTGGCCCTGAGCTAACATCTGTGCCAATCTTCCTCTGTTTTGCATGTGGGAGGCCATCACAGCATAGCTTGATGAGTGATGTGTAGGTCCACACCTGGGACCCCAACTGGCAAACCCCAGGCCACCAAAGTGGGGCACACAAACTTAACCACTATGCCAGTGAGCCAGACCCTGTTTTAGCATTTTAAGTTGCAAGTCTTCCAACTTTATCCTCCTCCAATTCTCTGTTGAACCTTATGCTCTGGCCAAACTCTTCTTTTTAAATAATTCAGCAAATGGTGAGATTTCTTACGCTTTTCCTATCGTAGCATAAATGGTTTTCATATACATTTGTCCCTCGGTATCTGCAGGGATTGGTTCCAGGACCCTCTGTGGATACCAAAATCTGGGGATGCTCAATCCCTTACCTGCCCTCGGTATCATAAACATAGTACCCCATCTGTGGTTGCTTGAATCTGTGACATGGCACCAGCGGATACTGAGGGACGACTGTACTGTTTTCTAAATAAACATTTTTGGATGCATTGGCTATTGGTCAATCCATCCAGAAGTCATACAAATCATGACAATAGGTCAGGAAGAGCCAATCCCTGTTTAAGTCCTTCGATGGCTGCCCATTGCTCAGAGGATAAAATTCACACACTTACCATCCCCTACATGTCCATATGATCGTGTGTAGCCCCCGCCTCCCCATCAGAGCTCCTTAAGTTCTAGCCACGACGTCCTTTTCCTTGTCAGTTACACCAAACTCCTTCCTTCATAAGAGCCTCCATACATGCTGTTCCCTGTTTCTGATATAGTCTTCCTCCTACCTCTTCACCTGGCTAACTTCCGAGTCTTAATCTCAAGAACACTTGCTCGGGGAGACCTTCACTGACTCCTCCTCTTACACCAGACTGGGTCAGGTCCCCAGTTCTACCTTCTTGTGGCACCTGTACCGACTCTTCATTACATTCGTTGCAATGGCGATAGTGCCAATATTTGTAGGGTGATTTATACAGTATCTAGATCCTACTAGACTGTAAGATTCCTAGTCCCTTTGGGCTGCTATAACAACAACACCACAGACCGGGTGACTTAAACGACAAACATTTCTCTCTCACAGTTCTGGAGGCTGGAAAGTCCAAGATCAAGGCACTGGCAAATTTGGCGTCTGGTGAGAGCCCACTTCCTGGTTCAGAGACGGCTGTTCTCTTGCTGTGTCCTCACATTGCTGAGGGGGTGAGGGAACTCTCTGGGGTCTCTTTTATAATGGCCCTAATCCCATTCGTGAGGGCTTCACCCTCATGACCTAATTGCCTCCCGGAGACCCTCACCTCAAACACATTCATGTTGGGGGATAGGCTTCCACATGTGAATTTTGGGGGGACACAAACATTCAGTCCCTAACTGGAAGCAACTTGTGTCTGTCTCATTCACAATTGCACCTTTGATGTGTGTCATGGCGCCTGGCTCAGAGTCGGCATTGAGTCATTCATATGAATGAATAGAAGCTGGTAGCTAACACTTACGTAATAATTATGCCAGGTATGTTGTAATCTCATTAAATCAGAATGAGTGAATGAGTGAGTGTGCATAGTAGAAATAGTTCTCCTGATTTTGGATGGGGTCAATGTATTTTAAAGCCTTCCCATGCTGTAGCACACCTACTAAGTGCTCAATAAATGGTAGCTCTTGTTAAGGTATCAACTTATTTTGCTGCGTTTGACAGCACTGTTTAAAGAACCGTCTGGGACTCTCCGTGTAGCAGAAGAAATTGCTTATTGCTGTCATCGCGATTTTGAGCGAAAGAGAGTGAGTTTTGGTTTAGCCTCTCCTCCATGTTTCCTTCTGTGGTTTGCTCTGGTTTTCTCTGACCCATAACAATATCTGATAGAAGATTCTTGGGACCTGATCATTTTTAAGTGTTTATTTGCCTCTCTGCTCACTAGGTTGTTCATGCCTATTTATCACCTGCACGAAAGACCAGGGCCTGCTTGCCAGTAAATAGCTGATGGATGAGATTGTGTAATGAGAAAATTAGAACTTCACGGCTCCCGTGCAAGTGCAGAGTCCACTGTAACAGCTTAGTTTGTAGCAGCTTCGGAGTGGAAGGGAGACGTGATTCCAAGAAGAAATATGATAATTGGAGGCCTGGGGGAGGCCAGACGGCTTTGGCCAAACAGGAAATGACCTCTGGTTGCTCTGCTACTGTAATTCAGGAACTCCAATTATCACAAGGTGATGAAGTGTTTGACTGAGCTGTATAACACCTTTCCTTGTACACGTCCGAACCCATTCAAGAAGCTTTAATGAAACCATTATCCTTATGAAGCCTAATTACAGTTGATATTACTCCCAAGATCAGTGTAGGGCTAGAGATAAGGAATCGAAGAACAGGCCAGTTAACACAACACGTGAAAATTCCTCCAGGCGGCTTCAGGTTTAGGGCGGGGATTGGGTGTTCCACGGGCCAGAGAGAAACATAAATCAGAAAACAGCTTCTCTGGGAGGGAAGCAGGAGGAGGTGTTTCCAACTCTGGAGCTCATTGTCACTCAAGCAATGAATCTGATTCCAAGTTTTCTGGTTGCCATGGCAGATGGAGAAACAGAAAAGTACGGAATGCTCCTATCCTGACAATAGGCAGCACACACATTGATCCACTGAAATAACATTTTTTTCTGCAACTTCATTCAAACAGGAACTAATCACCCGGATTCTGGTAGCTTCTTCCTTCTTTTTTCCCTTTCTCCTCTCTCCTCCCTACCCGTCCTTCTCCCATACGCCCTCCTACTCTTCTCTTCTCTCCTTTAATCCATAGAAACAGGGCAGAGTTTGGTTGAAAATGGCTTTGACATCAGTAAAGCTGCTCTTCCATTTTCTCTTTAAGCATCAGTTTCTCCATCTGTGAAAATGATGAATTCTCTCTAGTACTTACATAGTAAGTGCTTAGTCAACAAATGTATACTACTGAGTGCTTTCTCTGTGCAGAACTGTGCTGTGTACCTGACACTGAGCATAAAATGACATAGGGTATCCTCAACCGTCGTTGTAGGAACCTCTGGAAGTGCTTCATTTGTCCAATAAATAAGTCTTGCTAACAGTCATATTGTTTTTAAAAACAGGCCAACTGATTAAAATCGGCCAGTTTCCTAGACAATGCCAGAAATTCTCTCCATGAAGACATGTGTTATAATACTTTGCATCTTAGGAACACTTTCCTATGCATTGTCACAGGAAGGCTCACAAATCTGTGAGACAGGCATTATTATATGTCCATTTTATGGATGAGAAAATTGAGGCCTTGAGAGGTTAATTGTCAATGAATCTGAATTATCAGCGGTGTATAGGAAGTTAAGAATCTTTCTGTTGGTGCAGCCACTATGGAAAATAGTCTGGAGATTTCTCAAAAAATTGAAAATAGAAATACCACATGATCCAGCTATCCCACTACTGGGTATTTATCCAGAGGACTTGAAATCAACAAAACAAAGAGACTCATGCATCCCTATGTTCATTGCAGCATTATTCACAATAGCCAAGTTGTGGAAGCAACCTAAGTGCCCATCAACTGATGATTGGATAAAGAGAAGACGTGGTATAAATATACAGTGGAATACTAATTGCCATAAAAAAAGACAAAATCGTCCCATTTGCAAAAACATGATGGACCTTGAGGGTATGATGTTAAGCGAAATAAACTAGACAGAGAAAGACAAATAATGCATGAATTCACTCATATGTGGAAGAAAACAAATACATGGATAAAGAGAACAGATTAGTGGTTACCAGAGGGGAAGGGAGTTGGGGAGTGGGCAAAAGGGGTAAAGGGGCACGTACATATGGTGATGGATAAAAATTAGACTACTGGGGGTAAGCACGATGAAGTGTATTCAGAAATTGATAAATAATAACGTACACCTGAAATTACACAATGTTACAAACCATTATGATCTCAATCAAATTTCTTTAAAAAAAGAAATAAAAAAAAGACTCTTCCTGTTTTCTCAAACAGGTAGATGCATATGATCTTCATAATTATTATACAGTTATTTGGGACATAATGTTGTAAATTTTTTAAATGGTTACATTTTTTTAAAGCTTATTTTTTTAGGAACAGTTTTATTTGAGAAGAAGGTACAGAGATTTCCCGTAAGCCCCCAGCCCCCACACGCTTGGCTTCCCCCATCGTCAGCATCCCCCACCAGAGTGGTACATTCGTTACAACTGATGATCCTCCGCTGATGCATCACCATCACCCAAAGTGCATAGTTTACATTAGGTTCACTCTAGGTGTCATATCGCTGACTTTTAAACTTGGATTTATGTCATTCAATGCCACTTCCTAACCCCTCTGATTATTATTATTTTTAATTAGAAAGTGTCACATGCTTATTGTAAAGAATGGAACCGAGATGAAAGTATATATAAAAACTGGAAGCCCCTTCACCTTCCTCTCATGCGTCCCACCCTCTGGAGATGACTGTGCCTCCCCTTCGGGTGTGTATCCTTTCAGACCTTTCTCCAGGCTCAAGAGTGATTCCTGAGTTTCTGTGCACATCTTCCTGAGAACCGATAGTTGGGTGTCATAGACAGGCTGGAGATTCGCCAGGATTTTCAATAGTTTGGTGAACCTAGAGAAGCCCGTCACCTCTCTCTGCCCGATGGGCTTCCTGGGGGAGTTACGTGCTAGCAGCAGACACCCGATGGGGGATGCAGAACTGCTTTATGAGGCAGGAGATGCTGACTAATACCTACCAGTGCAGAAGTCTAGCTGAAGCTGGGCCTGCCTCCCACTTGGAAACAGGAAGGAAACAATTGCACACCCCACACGTTTTACCCATTAGAACCCCTGTTCAATCAATGTCTTAGGTTTTGATCAGTTAGACTGGTGACACTGCTTCCCTTTGGGGGAGCTAGAGAAGAAGCTGGCGGGGGGACTGTAGTATCCTTTCCCTGTCAGATTGTATAAACCAGCCTGGGCCTTGAGCAACAGCACTGCCCACCCCCTCCTGTACCCCAAGTCCCTCCCCCGCCCCGACCCCATATCCACATAGCTCTCTCTTGCCTGCAAGCCCTGCAAAGCCCAACCCAGGGCATTTGCAAGAACTCCAGCATCTTGTCTGCCTGCTTCTCTGGGCAGCTTCCCTCTGGACCCTTCCTGGGCCTGGGCTCTGGCCTCCCACCATTTAAAGATGGCAGGCATCTGGTGAGGAGTGGTGCTCTTTGTCCTGCCTCTTCTCTCTGCCTTCATTTTCCTCCACAGGTCTGGGATTGGAAACTCCTGACTTTGGTGCTGGAAGGCAGATTGTCCTGTGTTCTCCTCAAGCAGAAAGAGGCTTGGCCATGCAGGAGATGCAGAGGGCCTGGTGTCTACAATGATGCCAGGCTGTGTTTGTGTGTGTGTATGTGGTGTTTACGTATATAAATCAGAGTCTTTCCTCGCCATCAAATTTATTTCATTTATTTAGTATTTATTGAGCATGTACTATATACCAAGAGCTGTACAGCTAAGTGCTGGGAGATAGAGGTGAGAAGAAGACCTGGCATCTCTCTTCACGGATCTTAGACTCTAGTGGGGAATAGAGACCTTCCCTCTTGAAAAAGTAAGCATACAAAATAATAAAAAAGAAGGTACAAACCATCATCCTTTTATGCTATACATACGAGGTTTTATTCACATTTCTTGAGACAGTATGATGTAGTTGGCAGTGCACGAATAGGTCACTCAAGCTTTCTAAGCTTCATTTTTCTCAACTGCAAATTGCAGATCCTAGCTTGAGCTGGCTCAGAAGTGGGCAATCCCTGTGAAGTTTCATTTCTAAAGACAGCGCCTAAGGTGAAAACTTGAGTATAGTCAAAATTTCTCCCTTGAAAAATCCCAGATCCCTTAAATCACCCACAAAGTCCAACCTACATAGTTTTCTGTATAATAATATAATTCATGACATAGACAATTCATAGGCAATCACATATAGTATATGAGTTAGTATGTAATTTCATAGTACTATGTAGATTTTTTTTTTTTACAAAAGTTAAACTATGTGAAATTGCCTATATTTGGGCTTTTTAACCTATAAAAATGGTGATTTCATGTGATTCGACCTCATAAATCGCTATTTTCCTCTTTTGTTTTATATGGCATTGAGGTTATGTATGAAACTCTAACGTCAAAGGATTGTTCTGGAGATATCTTTTTTGGGGTGATGGAAATATTCTAAAATTGGATGGTGGTGATGGTTGCACAACTCTATAAATTCACTAGAAATTATTAAATTGTACACTTAGAATGAGTGCATTTTATGGTATATAAATTATATCTCAATAAAGCTGTTAAAAGGAATGAAGGAGCTCACACAGGACTGGCACATGGTGGGGTCTGGTGTTTGGTGTTTCCCACTGTGCCCCTCGATGGGATGTCCCACAGCATCCCTGTGAAGTAAGTCAGGTCTAGTCATTTCTGTGAGGAAAAGGCTCAGAGAGGTGAGGTGACTGGGCCAAGGTACATGCAGGTACATGGCAAAGCAGGGGTGGAAACACCAGCTGGGGCCCCAGGTGGTTTCATTTCATTCCCCCCAAGCAGGGGTTCCCTCCCCCTCACTCTGGCTCCATATGCTCTGAGCAGCTCCAGAGTGGGAAGGCTACGGAAAATGGATTTGCACAACTGCCTCCCTGGGCAGCCCACTTTGGAAGTCATTTGTGACCTGTAATTGACCATGACGATACAAAAATTGGAACCTGAAAATCTCAAACATGCTGTGTTATTAGATGGTGAAATTGCAGTTTCCCGTCAGCCTGCTGCTTCCCAACCGCTCATTTTTGCTTTTTGGGGCTGAAGCTCGGCAAATCCCCAAGATACGCCCCACTCCTTTGCCTGCGTGGACTTGGGCCACCTGGTTCCTCTGTTCAGGGCAAGGTAGCAAGAGCCCTGGGCTCCAGCTCGGTGAGCCACTGAGAGGGGAGCAACAAGCTCTTATTTATCTCATCAGGTTACCAGGCTGCCCTTTGAAGCTGCACATCCGACCTGAGCAGTCACGAGGCTCTGCACTCACTCGGCTTTACAGGGCCCTACAAGGACCCCCATTTCCTCTCTGACCTCATCACCCTCCCTCTGACCTCATTCCCTCCTCTCTCATGCTGTTCCAGCTTGTCTGGAGCAATTCCTCCCATGTGCCAGCGTATGCCTACCTCCGGGCCTTTGCACCGGCTGTGCCCTCTCCCTGGAATGTTCTTTCATCGGACATCCATGTGGCCAGCTCCTTCCAGCCTTTGCCCAAATGTCACCCCAGTATTTAAAACTGTGGCTTTGCAAGCCACCCCAGTTTCCTTATGTCTTTACTCTGTTTATTTTTTCCCACAGCACTGATCACTTTCCACAACAGCGTACTGTATAATTTATTTATCACATTTACTATTCATTGTCCTCCTCACCAGGATGGAAGCTCCAAGAGGACAGTGATTTTGTCAATTTGTTTATTGATATTAGAATTTCATGTTATGGGGTGGGTTTTTGTTGCTGTTGTTGTTTTCCTAAGGAAGATTGGCCCTGAGCTAACATCTGTGCCAATCGTCCTCTAGTTTGGATGTGGGTCACTGCCGCAGCATGGCTGATGAGTGGTGTAGGTCCATGCCTGGGATCCAAATCCATGAACCCGGGCCGCTGAAGTGGAGTGCACTGAACTTAACCACTATGCCATGGGGCCAGCCCCCCATGTTATGTTTTATTAATAATCACCTCATTGAGAAATAAACCACAGACCACAAAATTCACCTATTTAAAGTGCACAATTCTATGTTTTAGGTATATTTTTAAAGTTGTGTAACCATCACCACAATCAATTTTAGAATGTTTTCACCACCCCAAAAAGAAATCCTATATCCTTTATTAATTCCTCCTCATTTTCCCCCTTCTGCTTCCCCTGCCTGAGGCAACCGTTAATCTACTTCTGACTCTGCAGATTTGCCTGCTCTGGAATTTCACATAAATGGAATCGTACAACATGTGGTTGGCTTCTTTTTCTGAGCATGACAAAGGTAGATGGTGGCAGCTTCATGTCTCTCTCTGCCTGAGGGCAATCTCTGCTCACAGAGGATATTTGGCCTGCCTGTGGTGCAGCTGGAATTTCTGGGGACCCCAACTAAACCAATGAGACGTGGTAGTTGGAGATAAATACCCTGGCTGCTGGCCCATCAGGGGAAAATCCTCAGGCATAATCGTAGTCTCTAGAGAGTCCTCCATTTGGCCACCATGGTAACCCACACCCTATAGGCTGTCTCCTCATCCCTGTCTCATTTCCTCACTTCCTCCTGAGGTGTCTTGCCATCATATCACAAATACACTGATTGTACCTTAACCCTTATCTCAGTGTCTGTTTCTGGTGGAGCCAACGCAAGGTGACCCCTAGGACTTCACGTCTGTGGACTGCAGGTCAGCAGGAGGCAGCTGCTGGTCAGTGACATTCCCACCAGGCACCAGGTGGCAAGTAAGGATTTGACTTGAGTCGGTACCGCAGTGATTTGGAATTGGGGCTGATCAGCTATGCCAGGCGTTTCCAGGATGCAGAAGCCAGAGGGAGGATCGGCGGGCATTCCTGAGGGCTTGTGAGGGGGCCGAAGCATCCTGTGGGAGGGATGATCTGAGACTTGGAGAAAGAGCTGTGAAATGCTAGGCTTTTTATAAAGAGTGTTTGCCACCAAGGATTATGTAGAGTGTCCCTGGCCAGGACAGTGGGAAGAAGGTGCAGACACACGTACTCAGGCTCCTACGAGTCATCCCCGGAGGCAGGACCTGCTGCATAATTTGGGGGGCCCAGTGCAAACGAAAATGTAGGGTCTTGGTTAAAAAATTATTAAGAATTTCAAGATGGTGGCAGCAGACCATTAAACCGAGTGTGGGAGCTTCTGCGCACAGGGCCCTATCAGGCTGCACAGGTCACCCGTGGCCTGTGCCTGGACCTGCCTGGATCTCTCAAGACCCACATCTTGAGTCCCCCTCAAGACTCACATCTGTGTCCCTGATGTCTGCTTCAGAAACATCACTTAATCCGTGCTTTCCCAGGCCAGACCCTCCTCTGCCCTATGCCTTCCAAGCATTCTGTGCCCAGAATGACTGCTGCAAAACACAGCGGAGACCACTTTTCCCCTCTCCTCAGAAGTCTTTCAGAGCAACCCACTGACTGTGGCTGTTTTTTTTTTTTTTTCCCGAGGAAGATTAGCCCTGAGCTCACATCCTCCTCTTTTTGCTGAAGAAGATTGGCCCTGGAGCTAATATCCATGCCCATCTTCTTCTATTTTATGTGGGACGCCTGCCACAGCATGGCCTGACAAGCTGTGTGTAGGTCTGCACCTGGGATCCGAACCAGCGAACCTCCGGCTGCTGAAGCGGAGCACACAACCTTAACCACTACGCCTCAGGGCTGGCCCCTGTGGTTTCTAAATTGTGATCAGCAGGACCCCTCGGGGGCTCTGGGTGTGCCACTGGGGGTGAGGGAGGTTGTGCTCGCTGCATCTCATTCTCATTTCAAACAGAACAGACCCATTTTTATCTGTTTTGCCTGCATATTGGGCTTCCATATATGCTTTCATTTGAGGACATGTTTCTACTCCTAAAATGAAAATACTCCTGGAAACTACTGGCCACAAAACTATGTCCAAACTTCTTAGCTCAGTATTCAATATCCATAATGCCCCAGCTCAGAGGTCGGGAAACTTCAGTCCACGGGCCAAATCCAGTCAACTGCTAAGAATAGTTTTTGCATTTTTAAATGGTCAAATAGTGCCTATATAATATCCTCAGTTTGGCCTCTTGGTCTGCAAAGCTTAAATACTTACTATCTGGAGCCCTTTAAGAAATAATTTACTGATCCCTGATCTAACTCCAACTTTTCATTCCATGCTTAACTCCCAAGACTTGAGCACACTTACCCTACCGAGTCTGGCTCAGTACCTTACTCATAAAAGAAGCTCATCAAATATAAAGTAGGGTGACTGTGTGTCCAGTTTGTTGTGCTGGCATCATTATTCATATTAATAGAGCCCTTTTCATTCTCCTAAGTGTCTTCTTTAGGCAGTAAATTATATGGGCATCCTATATATAACTGACAAGTGAATTGAATGGAAGATGAAAAACCACCAGCAAATTTTGTGATGAGTTATATTATCTTTGAGACTAAGGGCATCTCCTAAAGAAGTTCGTAGTTCTGGCTGTTTGAGCTAACACCCAGAAATGACAAGCATTATAAAAAAGAATGGGCTTAAAAATAATTACTATGCTTCTATTATGTATGTGACAGGTTTCCAGAACTAATGCCATCTTTGCTTGTCTAATTTTCTTAAAAGGATTTAACCAATCTATCTGATTTTTAAAAGCAGCATGAGGTGTGTGAACAGAAACCCATGTTGGGACACAAATACAATCTCATGCTATGTATTGAATATTTTGTTTAGAGAAAGGCTATATTTAGGGGATGGGGAAGGAATTGTCCTTTCATCGGATGTTCTAGGAAATGAACTGTATTGCGACTTTTGTGCCTGGAGCCCAGCGTGGGTGTTAAATCTGTAATGGGTCCAACTTTTAGAAGATGCTGACTCCAAATGACCTGGATATTATCCAAATAATCCAAATAAGTGTTTTTAAATTCCCAGTAATAACCAACCGACCATGAAGAATAGCTCAATCTTGGGTGACTCTAATTTTGTTTATAAACAAGCCCCTAGAGAAATCCTGAAGTTTAACATGATTAAAAAACTTAAGGTGCAGAAACATACTTCTTAATGATCTCCCTGCCATCCTGTTTGGTAAAATTCATTCCATCAAGAAGCATATTTAGGGAGCATGAATGTTTCCAGACTCTGAGCTAGGTACCAGGCAGGGTGCAAAGGATAACCCCACCCATTCTCTGTCCTCCAGGAACCCCAGACACAGATTCAGACTCCGTGCCCTTGGTGATACGGCGACGGCACACTCGCCAGGCTGAGGGGCTCTGAATCTTGAACAGACCTATTGTTTATTGTTGTGATAAATGGCTTGAGGGAAAAGGAAGTGGGGCACAGGAATAGAGAATGATGGAGATGCTATTTTTATATGTGGTGGTCTGGGAAGGCCTCTCTGGGGGGTGACATCTGAGCAGAGATCTACAGGAAGTGAGTCCATAAGGGCTAACGGTACTTCTCATTCTTCATTCTTGACTAGTTGTGTCCATGCGTTTGCCATAGGGTCCCCGAAATCCTCAAGGAGCCTCAGATCTCCCCATACTAATAGAGACCAGTTTTCTCTCAACGCCCAAAGGAAAAACTTGCAAGAATGGTGTGAGCAGCTTCAGCCCCTGTTCAATCTGTTGGTTGCCTTATGCTTCATTTACAGACAGGGTCCTCTTCTGTGAGAAAGTGAGGAAGAGGGGTTGGGTGTGGTGGAATGGTAAGAATAGACGCGGGAATGTACAGAGCAATGTCTAGGGGTTCCAATTGAAATGAGGTGCCTGCTGTTACTAGCAACTCGTGTTTGTTGAGTATTTGCCTTGTGCCAGGCACTGGGTTATGACCTTTCCATGCATTAGCTCAGTGAATCCTCCGAACGTCTTAGAGGTGAGGAGAGGGGGGACAGTAGCTGAGCAGAGCCCAGTAGAGTTTAGGTGGCGGACATGGTAGAAATGGGTCCTGGTCTGTAAGCCTCGTGAGGATAGAGACTGTATTTGTCTTGCTCAGTACTCTTTCCTCAAGACTTAGCCCAGTGCTTGGATGCCCAATAAATGTTTGCTCAATGAATGGATGAGTGAATGAATAGCACTAGCAAAAGCATAGAGGCAGGAAACTAGGCATGTGTAGCATCCCACCTGTCTGGAGGCTGGAATCTGGTCTTCCTTCCTTGGAGGGGATATCAGAGTGGGGGAGGCTGAGCATCATAGATGAGCGAGGATGTGTGTGTGAGATAAAGTTGGAAAGGTATGTGAGGACTGGAGTGGAGACAAGGTGATGAGTACACACTTTCTTTTTCCTGGGACATAGAAGTCTCTCTTTTCCAGGCTCTTGGGGCCATGTGACAATTCTGACCAATGGACTAGTGGGAGTGACTTCTGGGCTGAGGCAGTTAAGAACACATATGCCTCCCCCAGTTCTTGCTTTTCCTGTTGCAGCGACACTGGAGGCCACATGTCAAGATAGCAGAGACAGAATGTAACAGCCTGGATCTCTGAGTCACTGCATGGAAGAGGGCCACCTAACCAGCACTAGACTTTTTATGAGCAAAATAATCTTTGTCAGATTAAGCCACTGAGATTTTTGGGTTATATGTTACTATAACATATCTTATTTTGTCCTGACTAATGCAGGACCAGACTGCCAGGGGCCTTGAATGTTAGGCTAAGGGCTTTTTACTCTTAAAAAGCAACAAATGCCATGCCTGTTCCCTCCCACACTCTCAGCAGGCCTGCCACACGCTCATCTAGCATAGGCCCATGGGTGTGGGGAAGCCTGAGAGCTTACCTCTGCAACTGTGGCAGGTGATTCAATGCCAAGAGAGCACGGCTCTCTGTGTCGGCTCAAAAGATGAGGACCAGACAGATTCCTTCTGAGAAAAGCCTTCTCTTCTTTCCTCTGGCCCAGTGGTCTGTGTGGCAGTCTGAGCATGTTAGCGGGGCACCAGAAGTGGTCCTGGCAATAAGGCCTGAACAGAGAGACTGAAATATCAGGTCGAGTTGGGTGTGAATTTATTTCGGGATGTTGAAAGTGGCTCAAACTGCAGAACCTGCATGATTTCTGATAAAGAAGCAGACTTTTCATATTAAGACAGTGAGGATGGAGGAAAAAAACCCCAGTGGTTTCAATTTAATGTCCAAATAGTGTTTTTTCGTTTTTTTTTTAAAACAGGAGCACATTTTTACATGAAAGTATTCTGTACTTTGCTTATTAATTAATTTATTTTTACTCTATAATATCATGGACATCCTTCTACATCATTCTTTTTAATGGGTGCTGCTTTTCTTTTTTTTTCTAATAATAAAAGTTCTTTTAATCATTCATTCATCCTGCATTACACATTAATTTGTCAAGAATTTGTAACAAAAATAAACAAGAAATAGACCCTATAAACTCAATTACGTTTATAATCTCTATGCTAACTCTTAGGATTACCCCTAAATGTAGCCCAAATGAGAAATATGTCCTAAAACATTTGCATTAGTTAAAGCATGCTTCAGATATAAAAGATACAGTGCTGTCATATTATACATGACACTTTTAAATTGTGCTTTTATCTGGGTGCTTATTTTCTTATAGAAAGGGTGCACCATCCTTTCTTAAGGCATTGCCCTGTTGATGGACCATTTTGTTTGTCTCTGATTGTTCAGCATTACAAATAAGGCTACAATGAACATCCCCTTGAACAAGGCCAAGTGTTTCTGTAGTGAAATGTCTGGTCAGAGGGTATGAGCCTTTTTCGTTTTGATGAGTACTGCCCAATTGCTGCCCTAAAAGGTTGTCATAATTTATGCTCTAGAGAATGGTGATTTTTAATGGACTGAATCCCCTGAGAAACTCAGCTCTTGCCTTGTGGTTGAGAACAGGGTGGAGCTTCCAGACCTTTGGAACATGTGTTTGGCCCAGGTCCTTTCATTTAATCTGTGGCTGGCTCAGGTCCTTCACGGGAATCCAATCCAACCCGCAGGTGCTCCCCTCCATAAAGCTCACATTTAAGCCCTGAAAAATGGGAGGACTTAATCCAGTCTCTATCGGATCTAAATCAGAACATTTTTCCCCTTTTGCCATTTTAAATTACCTCTCAGCTCAGCCCCAGACTGAGTAATTCAGAGTTAATGGGATATGAAAGTCACGGTCCGTGGCATGATTGCGGGTACCTAGCCAGAGGCAAGCAAGATTTATTCTCTTGGAACCCAACTGGGTTGAAAAGGGTGATAAATCAGCAGGGCTATTGCTAGCTCCCCTTCTGCTGCAAGATTCATTCCAGTTTATCAGAATAATCTTCTTAGGCCCTGAGAGTGGAGATAAACAGTCAAATCCAGAGACCCACTGTGTGGTAGAAAGGAGAGATGTCTTTCTGAAATCTCTTCTCTTACACATGTTTGGACAGGGGTGGGTGGGGCTTTGTTCCCTTCTAACTGCAATCCAATGGGAAAAGCATCGATCTGTGTTTGCCCAGGACACAGGCTGAGGTTTTGTGCCCATAAATGCTGCTGGCCTGAGGCTTCTGGTCGACCTGGCAACATTCTGTGAAAGAGGATTTGGCATCACATTCCGATTCATGTTGTCCTATGCATTGAATCCAGGGACCCCCTTCTCCCCAACTTGGTCATCCCCCTGTCCACCATCCTGGCTCTTGGATTGTCCTTCTCCTGGTGTCTGGCAAACAGTCCCTCAGATTACATCATTCTGGTTTTGTGGTCATTCACTAGACTTTCCTTGACCTTGTGACTGACTCCATTAGTGACCACAACATGACATGGGACTCATAGAGCAAAAGTCACAAACAGATCAATATCAATATCAGTGGAATCCTAAGGGGCCACAGTGTACACATATACGCACAGAATCCCCTTAAGTGATAACCCGAAATGTCAAGTGCTAGCATTGACTGAATACTCCCTCAGGCTTACACCAAACTGCTTTCCAAGCATGACCTCATTTTGTCCCCCAAACCATTCTGTGAGGTGGGCACTACATTATACCCGTTTTACAAATGAGGAAACTGAGGCTCGGAAGGGGTTATTAATGACTCGCCCAAGACCACAGAACTAGTAAGTGACAGTGCCTGGTAAGTGACCACAGAGCTCATGTTTGCTCGTGCACATATTTACGCAAACATCCTTTTACATAAATACAAATGCATACAGAGATGCACATGTGGAAATGTTCAGATAAACACAGACACAAATACACACAAATCAGAGAGAATGTTCAGCAAAGAGTGAGTGACTGAGACATCATAAGATTGTCAAAGATCAAAAGCTTGGATTCCTAGCCACCTTTTCCTTGAAGCCTCCTCACATTGCTTACTGCAGAAACTAAAGTAGAAAAAAAAAGACATTGCTAGGATAGTTTGAATCTGGGGTGTTGCCTGGGGAAGGCTGGAGGACAGTGTCCTGTGAGGCCACTCAGAACGAGTGTTAGCTTGGGGTCTGGACTTGGACCATGCAGAGTTGACACCTGTTTACTTCATTGTGAGGAGCAGGGCCATCCGTTGGACAGACTGACATTAACCAAGGTCAGGATACTGAGCTATGACCCCGGTGTCAAAAACCACCATTAGGAGAGTTTTCTCTCTGGGGCCAGACTCACATGGGAATGTACTGGGAGAGGCTGCTCTCAGACCAGGGGAGACAGTCTTTGATACTCAAGGACACCAGGTTGAGATATGTCCATCTTTTCACAGGGCTGGTCTGGCCAGTAGGACTGGAAGTCCTTGCAATCCACTGACCACGGGCTCCATTCCCTGGATAGGGTGGGCTCTGTCACCCCTGCTTCTGGGACAACTTGGTCTGTGCTCCTGCAGTTGACCAGCCTCCCTTCCACTCCGTAGCCGCTTCCTTAGAGACCGTAACATCTGATCAGAGTATAGACCCGACCCTCAGGTCTGGGGGCCATCTGCTTGCTCACTTCTTTTGATGCAGTTCCTGTTAATTTTCTAAATTTGATTCACTCAAAGAGATCTTATTTTCCTATTTTCTAAATTCTTGAAGGATGCTTTGTTCCAGTCCCTAAGTATCAAACACAGTCATTGCAGGAGATGCCATTGATGTCCCACACACTTCCCATCAGCCAGCCCTGGAGGTCACCTGCAGACAGTACCAAATGCTTCCAGTAGTTTCTCTGCCTGAAGATGCTCTCTGGCCAATGGGATATGTTTGGCCCTCAAAAGGGTAGGATGGCAGTGCAGAAGTTAGTGCACCAGGAACAGCCCTCAACAATGAGAGCATAAAGATGCCAGCTTCCTTGCTCCTCAGTGGGACAGCTCTGATATCTGCTGCACAGAGTTGCCTAGAGGGTCCCCTGTGGGACTGAGCTCTGCTAACTGAGCACACAGAGGTGACCTGCACCCTTTATTGGCTACCTTCTCTTCCCTGTCTCACTTCCCTACTCCCTCCTGGTGCTTCCTGTGATCGCCTCCCAAATAAACTACTTGCATCTAAATCCTTGCCTCAGGCTCTGCTTTTAAGGGAACACAACCTTCAATCTTTCCTCAAGAACAGTCTCCATTGATCCCTTGTTCCTCACATAGCCTCACCTTCCTCTTATCTGAGCCCCTTTCGGCAACCTTCCAGAAGCACTCAGTCCCAGAGGTGGTAAGAGCACAAGCATTGAAGTCAGACAGACATGAGGTTGAATCTGCTGAGGTCACTGACTGACCATGTTACCTTGGGCAAATTACCGTCCGAAACTTATTAATCTTTTAAACAATGCAAATGACCATATATAACTTCCAGAGTTGTCAGGAGGAATCAATGAGATAATGTATACAAAGGGCTCAGTGCAAGGCTTGGCAATTAGTAGGTATTCAATAACATCAGCAGGCCTTCCTCTTCCTCTGAACAGAGCTGGTTTCTTTCAGTTATGGGGCAAACAGACCTCATGCCTCCTCCCTGAGGCCGTGGCTGAGCCTGAGCGGGGGTTTTGAGCAGTCGGGGAGGGCACTGGTGGTATGGTAGGCCCCCAAGAGCATTGGCAGACCCTGCCTCTCTTTTCCTTTGATCCTCTGCTTGGGGTCAGTTACTATTTCTTGAAGAAGCCCCACATTTTCACAGCCCTGCACTTTTGCTTACTCAGTTCCATTCACCAGGAATGCTTTTTTCCTACCCACCCCCGTGTGCTGAAATTTTGCCCCAGTTCTCACAGTGTGGTATAAATCAAAATGCACATCAGATTCACCCGGAGAGCTTTTTCAAAACACACGTCTAGGACCCACCGCTAGAGACTCTCATTCAGTGGTCTGCTGTGGGGTACGGGCATGCATATTTTGAGAAAGCTCCTTCCTTCTGATGATATACACACCCCTGGGGAAAGACCACTGGTATCATCCATAGAGCCCAAGTGATAGTGTGCCATTGGGCAGTCTACTTAGCTTCTTTGAGCCTCAGATTTCTCCTCTGTAAAATGGGGGCATTAATAATATTTAACCCACGTGGTTGCTATGAGGATGAAATAAGATAGTAGAGGTGGTGCTTGGAAAAATTAGATCTACTCTAAACCATCCTTGATCCCCCAGCCAGAAGTAATCACTCCCTCCCGTGTTTCTATCTTGCTGTCTGTACCTCTATTAGCCCTCAGCACAGCGGTCCTTCTATTAGAGTCATGCAGTCTGTGTTAGTAGCTCCCCGCCCCACCCAGAATGTGAGCAGCTGAGGGCTGGGAACAAGCAGGGATTGTGTATTACCTGCCCTGTGCTCCCACTGCACCTGGCGTGGTGTCTCGTGTGGAGCCGGTGCTCGATAAATTTTTGTTGAATTGAATATAAAACCATAAGAAACTAATGTATCGGGTTATGTTAGGTACCTGCATAATGCA
The DNA here is from genome assembly GCF_021613505.1 of Equus quagga. Taxonomy (NCBI): domain Eukaryota; kingdom Metazoa; phylum Chordata; class Mammalia; order Perissodactyla; family Equidae; genus Equus; species Equus quagga. The sequence continues at coordinate 93,597,861 of NC_060278.1, forward strand.
TTTTTGAACAGGCTTTTGATTAGTCTTAGTGTTGGGAAACAGTTTCCTACTGACAGTGCATTTGGAAATTGCCAGGAGGGCAATAAATATGCACACAGAATTCTGCTTTTCTCAGACCTGGACAGAATCTCTTCCTTTTCTAGGGCTTCTGGTTGCCAGGTGCCCACAGGGGCAGGGCTGTCCCTGGGCTGCATTCTTGCTCTGGACCTGTCCAGGACCCTTCTGTCTCCATTTGTAAGCCCAAGAGCTAGAACTTGGTTCTCTGGAGAGCGCAGGGGTTGGAAGTGCTGTTCTCTCCTCTGGACTTGAGGTTCAGGAGCTCCCCATCTGCATTTCATGACGTGGGTTCAGTCTCCATGGCAAGCCATTCCCCTGGCTCCCAGTTGCAGCTGTGCCTGCAGGCTGGGGCTCCTGCGGTGACTTCGTTAACTCTGGGGGCTGCCTTGTCTCCCGGGGACCCAGGCTGCCGGTAGAGTACCTTCCCTCCAGGAACTTGGGGGTCCCTCTCAGCAGCCCTGCAAGGGAGATCCCACCCAGGGAGGGATCTCTCTAGGAGATGGATCCTGTTGTAGGGCTGAGGATGCGTCCTGGCCAAGGGGAGCCCGAACTGTACAGAGTCCACCTCCAACCAACAGTCTTTAACTTCTCCTTTCTTCTTTTTAATAAATGTACAATGTCTGTTCACTGGTGGGGGTGGGAGAAAGTAGAAAATTTAGAGAATCAAAAAGTGGGAAAAGTAATTTTCTATAAATTTCACAACCCAAAATTTAACCACTGTTGACGTTTTGATGTAGGTATCCATGCATGTATACATACATATATGCAAACACATATATATTACATATAGTATATGTGTGTACATACACCCATAGGTATATATGCATGATATACATAGGTATATATGTATACTATATATTGGTGTATGTGTAATATAAGTGTACATATTACACAGATATATAAATATAATATACATAGCACTGGTATATATATACAGTCATGTGTTTGTTAATGCTGGGGATATATTCTGAGAAATGCATCCTTAGGTGATTTCGACATTGTACGAACATGAAAGAGTGTACTTACACACACCTAGATGGTATAGCCTCCTACACACCTAGGCTATATGGTACTAATCTAATGGGGCCACCGTTATATATGTGGTTCATCATTGACTGAAACACTGTTATGTGGTGCATGAGTGTATAATAAAAACACATAGATTATAAATAATAATATTGGTATATGCATAATATAAACAGTCTATATGTAATATGCACAGGCATGTAATACACATAGTTTTAAATAATATAATTTATATAGGTCTATATGTATAATATGTGTAAGTGTGTAAATATACACTTAGATATATAGTATCTATAATATATAGGTATATATAATACTCCTGAGTATATAAGTATAATATATATTAAGTAGATATATCTATATTGACAAATTACTTAGGTATGTATATAATATACATGGATATATATTTATATGCATAGGTATATAAAATATAGATAGATATATAAATCTAAATACATAGATATATTTGTGTAAAACATATAGGTGTATATAATACACACATACAAATTACATACATAGGTGTATGTATATACATCTAAATATAAATACATATAATACACACAAATGTTTGTATAATATACATTGGTGTATGTCTCTATATAATACACAGATATATTTATTACATGCATAGATATATATGATATACGTAACATACTTTTTAAAATGGAAACATATTGGTTTCTGAGCATTCACTCTCTTCTCTACAATACAACCAGAGCGTTCATTTGAAAACACCAGACTGATCACGTTCCTCCTCTGCCTGAATTTCTTCATCACCTTCCCCCATTGTATTTGGATAAAATCAAAATTTTTAATCCCTTCTGCCAAGGTCTGCCTTTCTGGCCTGCCTAGACTTACTTCTCCCACCTCCTCTGAGAACAACTTCAGTCATCTTCATCCTCCCCCTGAGCCCCTGCTCTGACTGTGCCTGGACACCTCTTCCTCATCCTTCCTCAGCAAACCTTCACGTGAAATTAGGTCCCCTGTCAGGCATTCCTCTGTAGCCTGCATTTGCCTGCCAGAATATTCAGGCATCTTTCCTCAGTGCTAGACAGTAAGCCTCATGAGGATAGGCTCCCTGACTAGCCTGCATCTCCAACTCCCATCAGTGTCAGGCCATCAGAGGGCCCTTTAGAAATACTTAAGTAGAAGATTACAATTTTATGGTTTTTTCAAAAAATTCACTTAATAGTATATTGTGAGTATCTTGCCATATCAAGAAATAAATATCTACATTATCATTTTTAATGGCATTATAGTGTTCCATTGTATGGATGTACCATAACTGATTTAGTTGATTTTCTATAGCTGGACAAAATGATGCTTCCAAATGTGTTATAAAGTGTTGTAATTGACATTTCTGTGCAAACATGTACCTAATTTGCCTGACCAAAAAAGTTGTACCAATTTATACTCCATCAACATTGCTTTTTTTTTTACATTCCTGCCTCAATGCTGAATATTATTATTAAATTCTTTTGTCACTGATAGTCATAGTTCAAAGTTGCCTGTCTCTGATAACTAGGGATATTTATTCATTCACTTTTTTCATTCTACAGACACTTATTGAGAGCCAACTCTATGTTATAGCAAAATGAACATGTTCTAAGGTCAATATCACATTGTAGCTCAAGAATACATTTAGAATATGGTAGGGAAAACCTCCTCTCACTTTTTTTCCTTTAAAACATCTTTGTTGTTACTATTGTGCACTGATTATTCTAGATAAACAGAGTTATTTTTTTCAAGTAACTTAAAAAAAACCCGTAGTTATTTTGAATTGGAGTGCATGAAATTTATAGATTTGAGAAGAAATCAATCTTTGTCATATTGAGTCCTCTCCCTCAAAATCACAGCATGGCTTTCCTCTCAAGTTTTAAAAATGTCTCTTAAAAAAACCCTTTCAAATATGACCACCCAAAGATAAACACTATTAACATTTGGCCAAATATCTTACTAGATCTTTGGAGGCGTATGTATGTTTATAAATAGATAATTTTACCTCAATGAGATGTGCATGCTGTTTCATTAACTAAAAATAACTCAATAACATATTGTGAACATCTTTGCATTTTAATAAAACAGTTCTACATCATCATTTTATAAACGGCCATAACAGTCTTCCATTGGGTGGATGTATCATTATTTAACTAGTTCCTGTTGATAGACATTTAGGTTGTTTCCAAATTTTAAAAATCAAAACAATGAAGAATGAACATTTTTGTACAAATATATTCATGTCTTGTTATCTTTTTAGAATAAATTCCTAAATTTCGAAAGTTTGGGTCATAAGGTACATACATTTTTAGTTATATTACCAAACTAGGCTTCAGAATGCTTGTATATAATTGTCTTCCACCCGCAGCATTTGCGAATGCTCATGTAAATCCAAAAAAGAAATTAGAAAAACATTTCCATTTATAATAGCAACCAAAAGAATAAAATACCTAGCAACAAATTTAACTGAGGAGGTCAAATACTTGTACACTGAAAAATACAAAATATTGTTGAAAGAAATAAAAGGAGACCTAAATAAACGGAAAGACATTCTATGTTCATGGATTGGAAGACTTAACATGATCTACACATTCAACGCAAACCCTACCCAAATTCCAGTGGCTTTCTTGGCAGGAATGGAAAAGCTGATCCTCATATTCATAGGAAATTGCAAGGGGCCCCAACAAACCAATACAATCTTGAAAAAGAACAAAGTTGTAGGACTCAGACTTTCTCACTTCAACTTACTACAAAGATAAAGTAATTAAAACAGTGTGGCACTGGCATAAAGATAGACATATAGATCAAAGGAATAGAATCAAGAGTTCAGAAATAACCCCATATATCTATGGCCAATTGATTTTGACAAGGGTGCCAAGTCCATTCAATGGGAAGGAAATCTTCCTCTTTGACCAATAGTTCAGGAGTGACTGATATGCACATGCGAAAGAATGAAGTTGGACCACAAACTCACACCATGGAAAAAAATTAACTCAAAATGGGTCAATGACCTAAATGTAAGAATTAAAATCATAAAACTCTTAGAAAAAAACATAGAGGTAAATTTTCACAACCTTGGATTTGAGACTGGATTCTTTACTATGACACCAAAAACACAAGCAACAAAAGAAAAAATCAATGTTAGACTTCATCTAAATTAAAAATTTTGTGCATCAAAGAATTTTATCAAGCAAGTGAAAAGATAATCTATAGAATGGCAGAAAATATTTGCAAGTCATATATCTGATAAGAGTCTGGTATCCCGAATATATAAAGAATCCCTAAAACTCAACAACAAATAATCAAACAACCCAATTAAAAAATGGGCAAAGCACTTAAACAGATATTTCTTCAACAAAGATGTACGAATGGCCAATAAGCACATGAAAAGATATTCAGCATCTTTAGTCACTGTGGAAATGCAAGTCAAAGCTACAAGGAGATGCCACTTCACACCCACTAGGAAGGCTATAGATTAAAAAAAAGAAAAAGCAGAAAATAGCAAGTGTTGGTGAGGATGTGGTCAAATTGGGACCTTCGTGCATTGCTGGTGGGCATATATAATGGTGTGGCTGCTGTGGAAGACAGTTTGGCAGTTCCTCAAAAAGTCAGACTTAGAATTACCGTGTGACCCTGCAATTCCAGTCTCAGGTACATACCCAAAAGAAGTGAAAACAGATGTTCAAACAAAAACCTGTACGTGTATGTTCATAGCAGCACTATGTATAATAGCTAAAAGGTGGAAACAGCCTAAATGTCTGTGAACGAGTGAATGGATAAACAAATCGTGGTATATAGGTACAATGGAATACTATGCAGCCATAAAAAGGAGTGAAGTAGTGATCCATGCTACAACGTGGACGAGCCTCCAAAACATTATGCTAAGTGAAAGAAGCCAGACACAAAGGTCACATGTTATATGATTCTATTTACATGAAACATCCAGAACAGATAAATCCGTAGAGACAGAACACAGACTGGTGGTAGCCAGGGGCTGGGGAGCAGGGAGGATGGGGGAGAAACTGTTTAACAAGTAAGAGTTTTACTTTGGAGTGATGGAAATGTTTTGGAACTGGATAGAAGTGACAGTTGCACAACACTGTGAATGTTCTAAATGCCACTGAATTATTCACTTTAAAATGGTTAATTTTATGTGATATGAATTTTACCTCAATAAATTATTTAAAAACCAAGCAAGCAGAAAAATGCAGTGTGTGATTTGTGACCAGGCATAAAAGGGAACCTCATAGACTGGAGCTGATTCTAACCTTGAGCTCCTCACTTCCAGAACAGTAGTCATGTGACCCAAGAAAGAACCAGGAAACCCAGGTCCCACAATAGCCGTGACTTTAGCCTACTGTTTTCTGCTGTAAAGTTACCATACATTTGCTTTTGGAAAAAAAAAAAAAAGAATGCTTATGTATCCTGTGTCTTTGCCTATGCCCTGGGCATGGAGAATCTTTTAAAAGTGACACAAAGGAGGAAGGGGGAACCCGAGGTTATCTGGGCTGCAGTATTCTAGGCTAAGGAATGAGCATATGCAAAGGCCCTTAGGCAGGAACATATCTGGTGTGTTCTGAAGGGAGACCAGGTGGCTGGAGCAGAGTGAAAAAGAGGGAGGGAGTAGGAGGTCACGGTGGCCTGATCGAGTAGGACCTCAGGGACTACTGTGAAGATGAGCGTTTCCTTAGCGAAAAGGGAAGCCAGCTAAGAGTTTGAGCTGAAGAGTGGCTTGATTTGACTTCACGATCTTGCTTAGGTTTTAACAGGACAGCTGTGATGGAGAATTGAATGTAGATGGTTATGCAAGTGACTGATTAATTACAAGTGTGATAAGAGCTAGGAAGGCGGGTCCAGGGTGCTTTGGGAAAGTAAAACAGGAGACCCTGACTTGGTCTGGGGGTGGGGAGTTCAGGTAGGCCTCAGGTAGCATTTGGGCCTCAGGGCGATTGAGAGCCATTGAGGGAATTTGAGCAGGGGCATGAAGAGTTTGGTGGGTAAATAGATCCAATGCTGGTCATACCCTCTGCTAGGGGATGCTTTGGGAGTTTTCCTCAAGTGGGAAACCAGAAGCATTCAGCTGGCTGTGAGTCTGGAGAGGGCTCGCTGTGATTGTCCAGCCTCGTGGGAGGAGGAGAGGGTAGGAGGCAGGCTGGTGAGCCTCGGGGCACTGCGGGACCCACTTACTTCACCATCATTCCTGACATGTGTCAGGCACTCGAGGGCCCTCATGGCTCTAATTGAAATTCTCTCTGTCACTGAGACGTCAGGTGAGACATGGCTCTGTCTCTAAATGAAGCTCAGGGTGGAAGCTTGACAGCTCCAGGTGGGAGGCATTCCTGCAGTTTCATCACTCAGGGACAGATCTGGCCACACCCTCCATGGCATCCTGGGTCTTCTGGCTGGTCCTTTGCATCCAGGAGAGTCTGTGGTCATAGGCCTTACAGCCAGGAACACAAGTGTCTGGTAATTCTCCTCCAAGCACCTCCGTATCAGGCAGAGTCAGCAGGAAGCAGAGAGAACACTCCAATTAGGTTAATTCAAGGAGGAATTAATAAAAGGGCTATTTACAAAGGTGTGGGCAAGGTGTAGGGAAATCATAAGTGCTAGCGCCATACTTGGGGCTGGTAAGAGTGCTCTTCTTCCTAGGTCCAAAGGGAGGAAGTTGGAGGAAGTACCAGATATTGGAGCCCGGACGGAGGGAGTCATGGAGAGAAAGCTGGGGGACAGGAGCTGTGTCCCTCAGCTGACAGACACAGCCAGACCCAGGCAACCTTGCAGAGAGGGAGCTGGAAGAATAAATACCCTGACTGCACCTTCCTCCCTTCCTCTGATCCCCTGCCAGGACTCCCCAGTGGTCAAGCCCAACCAGAAGCAAGGGTCAACGGAGCCTGTTGATGATGCCCATATAGCTAGAGAAGCGTGGAGAGTAGACCTAGAAGAACGAATGGAAGATGTTCTTGTTCCTCTGGGCCGGGACCTGCCCTGGGCACAGGATCCAGAACCAGATCAGACACAGTCCCTGTCTTCAAGGAGCTTTCAGTGACACGAGAGTGGGGCCAGAGTGACATACAGTAAGATTAGTGCTATGATAGAGGGATAAACAAATTGCATGGGCTTTCTGGTTGAACAGACCATTAAACAGGGGAAGTGAGGGGTAGAGAGATGGATGCCTGGCTGCTCTCCCAAGTGCAGCCGCAGCGGCATAGTTACCACATTTTTAAAGGTGATGGTTGGATGTGAGAGTTTTCGTACCATGTGGATAACAGCAACAGCACTCCCTCACAAGCTTATTGTGGAGACTGAATGAGATCCTGGATGGAAACTTCCTAGCACAGCACTCAGCACTTTGCAGGCGAGCAGTCAACAGCAGCCCCGTGGCTGTCTTTTGGTCTTCTGGCCTCATCAAAGTAGTCTAGCTAACTCGACTGAGTTAATAAGCAAGACAGGAGGAGCACCTGGAATCCCCACCCGGTGACTCTGTGATTTATATGGCTACCATTTATTATGTGCTTGCTCTGTCCCACACACAGTGCTGAACTTTTTACACACGTTATCCCTACAGCTTTTATGGAGGGGGTAGGTAGATAATATTATTTTTCTTCCTCGTGCGCCTCTTGTGATGGTTTTAAACCATTCTTGCAAATTCTTTAACACTTTTCCTGTTAAGAGGTGAGGTCTATGTCCCCTGCCTTTGAATCTGGGCTGTTCTGAGTGACTTACTTGTAACCAGTGGAATGCAGTGGAATTGAAGCTGTATAATTTTGGAGGTTAGTTCAGAAAAGGTCATGAAGCCACTGCCTGGTGTCTTGGGACATGCACCCTGGAGGAAGCCAGGCACCACAGAAGGAGTCCCAACTACTCTGAGACAGCCATGCTGGGGAGACCACATGTGGACACTTTGGTTCACAGCCCAGCTGGTGACCAGCATTAAGTGCCAGCCATGTGACAGAGCCATCCTCGATGTCCAGCCCAGCTGAACCCTCCCCGGATTCCTGACCCATAAAGTGACGAGTGAAATAAAGTGGCTGGTTTGGGCTGCTAAGTTTTGGAGTAAATTTTTCTACACCAGTGGTAACTGGGACATCTCCCCACTCTTGCCATCCTGTGGGTGGAACCTATTTCTCCAGACAGACTTTAGACCTGGCCGTGTGAATGATTTTGGCTGTTGGGATGTGAGTGGATGTGATGCACCCCATGTCCAACCAAAAGCTTTAAACGTGCCCAGGTGATTTGGCCAGCTCTCTCACACTTCTGTAACAGGCCATGGGAAGATTGTGCTCCAGATACTTGTTTCCTTTCATCCTAAAGTGAAAAAGACCTGAATTCTACCTACAGCCTGAAGCAGAGCTGCCCCAGCTGACCTACAGGCCTGGCAGTGAGAAATAAATGCTTCTTGTGATAAACCACTGAGATTTTGGGGTTGTCTGTTACTCTGTATCATCACATCACAGCAATAGCTGACTAAGATGGGATAGGTGGGTAATGCTATTATTCCTGTTTCCCAGATGGTAAGACTGAAGCAGAAAGGTTAAATGAATTGCTCACGTCATAGCTAGAGAGTCAACTTTGGAACTCATTTAACCATTGCCTCCGGAAAGGCATATGCATTAATAGTTTGCTCATGGGCCCATATGTGTTTCCAGCATGCCTGCTCAGCCCCTGGCCTGGACATCTATAGCAACTTCAATTCCTGGAGGAGCTGAGGACACTGTATATGAGATAAATAGCCAATGAGAGCCTGTTTCCCAGTGCCTAAAGCCTCAACCTTGAAACCCCAGCTGGATCATCTATTATTCTTCCCAGAGCACAGAAGAGGCGGCCAGGTGCGTGGAAATATATAAAAGCTAAAAAAGCTATGCTGCAGCCTAAATACATAAGGAAAGCAGGTAGCCCTCCACTTCATTCTTCCTCCTCTGGTCTCAGAGGTGGAGCGTCGTTAAAAGCATTCTGAATCGGTACACATTTTTATGCATTCAGAGTCCGCGTAAAATCTATTCAAGTGTCTATAGCTGTGTCTGGCTGTGTGTGTGCATATGTGTGAGTGTTGCACCACAAAAGAACATATTTGGGGGATAATGTGGCTAAAGAGGCTGGGCTTTGGAGTCAGACAGTCTTTGATTTAAATATGACCTCCCATTGTGTGACCTTGGACAAGTTTTGCAACCACTCTGAGTCTTAGTTCGTTCATCTTATAAATAGGAGGCAGCAATACTTGAATAAGGAACGGGGTTGGCCTCCCTGAAGCAATGTATATAAGGCACCTACCATCTTGTTGGGGCTCAGTGAACATTTGCATCCTTTTCCCCCTCGTCATCTTTTATAAACAGTGACTACAAATTACAGATTGCCCAACTTGAGGACTTCCCATGAATCCTGCTGGCATCTGGGGAGCTGCCTGTGCTCCAGGGATGATGGAGGAGGGAGCCCCTGTCGAATGGGACCGGAGTCCTGCATCTCCGCATCTGTACTTATACAGTCCTCTAACTAAGCACCAAAAGGCGTTCCTAGAGAAAGGGGCTTAAACCAGGAGACATTTGGGTCTGGTTGAAACCCTGTCTTTATTATTTGTTAGCTTTGACCTGGGTGATTACTTAACCTTTCTATGCCTTGTTTATTTTCCTTTCTGTAAAATGGGCATAATATGTGTATCCTGCTTACCAACATGTTATCAGCATTCAGCATGGTGCCTGCCACCTAGTGAGTGTCATGAGGATTGAACAGAGTAACACGTGCATAATTGTCCAGCTCATAGGAGGCACTCAGTTAACACTGGCTCCCCTAGTGGTACTGTTGGCATAAAGGCAGGACCTTTTAAGGCAGGGAACTCAATAAATTTTAACTGAACCTGAGTCATCACTGTAATAGCACACTCTTAGATCTTTTTTGGAGCTCTTTGATTATGTTTTGAGGAAACTTGGGGTCCAGAGTCTATAAATTGACATTTTCAGAGCCTGATTCTATCTGCCTTAAGAGACATAGCTGACTCTTCTCCTGAGTACCTCCCATCCTACGTTGCTGCCATGCTTCCTTCAACCTGAGGGCATTTGCATACGCTGTTCCTATTGCTGTGAGTGCAGAAGTCATCATCATCATCGTCAACACAATCATCATCAGTGTCATTACCATCATCATCACCATCATCATTCTCATAATGACCGTCATCAATATCATAATCATCACCATCATCACCACCACCACTACCATAATCAGCTCCTCAGCAGCATCATTGTAATTGTCATCATCTCCACCACAGGAACTATTACCAACACTCCCACCATTTATGGAGCCCTTACTCTGTACTATACTAGCTGCTGTTAAATGCTTTGTCTTATTAAATCTTTATAACAAATCTCTAATGTCACTACAATTATTAGCTTCATTTTACAGACAAGGCAGCCAAGACATGCAAGAGTGAAATAATTTGCCCCAAATTAACCATTGGTAGGCACGTGATTCAAATCCAGGTAATATCACTTCTAGGCTAACTTTCTTAGCTGATAAATGGAATTGCTCCTTCTCCCCATTCCTTACCTAGTTAACCCACCCTTCATATCTCAGCTTAAAGGTTCCGACCTTGGAAGTCTTCCTTGACTGACTTTACCACCGCTGTGAGCACACAGAGCTCTTTTTAAGTTTTCTTCATAGTGCTTTTCATGATTAGTAATTTCACATTTATTTGTGAAGTGATTTGATTAATAGCTGTCTCTTCCAAGCTCTGTAAGGGATGGCAGGCACTGGTCTTTTTTGTACGCCATCTTATGCCCTGCGCCCAGAGTGGAGGCTGGCTCAGAGTCAGTGGTCCACAGTATTGTTGAATGAATGAACCCTGCCTCTATCAGTAGCCTAGATATGGCCTGCTCCTCGGTTCTCCAGTCTTTTCAGGTCAACCTTCTTTCTAACTTATATTTTGTGGGCTCTCTGGGTTCTAGTTGAAGCAAGTGTTATCCTCCTTGGCTCACCATTATCTAGGTAGACTCTCCAACACTGGCTCAGAATCAGGGCGTCTTTGAGATTGGACAGGTTGGGGTGAGGAAAATCAGGAGAGATGGAGACCAGGCTGTTGTAATAAGAAAGGCTTGGCAGAGAGGCCGTGGATGGATGACGCTCAATGGCAGTGGTGGCAGTGGGGACCAGAGTCAGCCACAAAACTAAAAAATGATATAAGGCAGAAATGACTGGGCCTGATGTCTGGCTGAGGGGAGCAGATGGGTGTGGGGCATCATCAGTTGCTCTAAGGTTTCAACTTTGGAGGAAGAATAATTCATGGTGACATCTACTGCCTCGATGGGCATCCTGGGCTGATCTCCCTGCATACGATGGGCTCTGTTACGTGTCTTGCTTTTGCATCACTCTGTCCTCTGACTGCAATGCCCTTTTCTGTCTTCTCCACCTGGAAAACTCATATTCACCTTTCAAGACTCAGATCAATAGTCTTTTCTGCAGACGTTGTTGCTGGCTCTGGGCTGCCACCCATTTTGGTTAGATCTTTTCTAAATTGTGCGCTGAACTGGCATCACATGTTTATGTGCTCATCTGCCCCATTGGCTGTGAGCTCGTTGGGAGCAGGCTTTGTAATGTCCTTCTTTCTCTCCTTCAGCCTGGACCTCCCCTCTCCTCCCCTCCCCTTCCTTCCTTTTCCTCCCCCAATATCCATCCAACCCTTGTAATGCTATAATGTGACACATGTCCTATTAACTACCAGAACCATAATAATAAAACAAAGACGGGATGGGGAACAGGGGAGGTGGGCTCTGGCTTGGCAGATCACATCTTTGACTGAGATCAGGGCCTGCAGAAAGAGGAGTGTGGAGTCCTTAAGACAGCAAACACCCCTTCCTGCTCATGATGAGGTGAGACCTTCTGCCTGGATCCCTTGACATGGACCATTTGATTTCCTGACACACTGCAGTTCCTCCTGTCTGAGTTTGGATTCAGATCATCACATCAGAGTTATGGAGCGAGCAGACCAGAAAGTGGGTTTAACGATATAAGCACCGCTGCATGTGGGTTTCTTTTTCTTAACTATGTTATCTATAGCCAAAATGAGACAAGCAGTGGGCGTTGTGTGGCTGGCCTCCCACTCAGTCCTCTGCTGCAAAGGCTTCCTGAGTGGGGGAATCCACAGGCGGTGGTGCTAAACCCACTCATCCAATGATATAAGCACCCTGGGGCTGCTGTGCACTTGGACTCTCCTTATTGAGCTTGGCGATGAAAGTAGGGGTCCTGCGCGTAGTCTGGGAAATGCCACCAGGTACCCCCAGTTCCAGCCATGGGCTCTTTGACTATATTGCCTCTTGGGACTCAGTGCTGGGACCCTGGGGACCTGACCCCTGACCACCTAGCAACTTTCTTTCCTTCTTGGATAAGTCACTTAACCTCTCTGTGCCTCTTTTTCCTCATCTGTCCAATGGGGATCATGATAATACCCACCTCACAGGATTGTGGTGAGTATGGAATGATATAACCATGTAAATTACTTAGAGCAGGGCCTATCACACAGTAAGCGTTAGCAACTATTGCTGCCATTCCACAGTGATTATTGCTGTTGTCATTTTAATTTTTTTCCGCTGGGTCCTGATGCTGTTCTTTCAATTGACCAGATCTTGGCAAGCCTGGTACCTTCTCTTTATTCAAATCTCATCCTAATGTCATGTTCTCAGAGAGCCCTTCCCTGACTCCCAAATCCAGAGTCGTAACCGCGCTTGACCACTCTCAAAACTATCCTGTTATGACACGTCATTGGCTCTATGGCACCCATCCTACTTCGCGTTCTTATTTGTGTGCTTATTCATTGCCTCTCCCCATCCTGGAATGTAAGCATCCCTGTCTTCTTTACCACAGTCTCCCAAGTGCTCTGCACAGCAACCTGCACCCCAAAGGTCTCAACAATTATTATTATTAGTTGAATGTCTTCATCAGACATCTTGCGCCTTATTCTGAACCTTTGTAAGCTTGGTTCACAACTGAGTCCCACAGGAGGGAGAAATTGAGATTGGGTGACATTGTTTCCTGCTCTGCTTCCCTTCCACCCCTTGGTGGAGCCCTTGTCACAACTTTCTAGTGAGTGTGTCCTGTTTTTTTACTCTCAGGACTAGACTGGAAATACATCATACTAAAGTGTAAATGATTGATACGGACAAAGTACCACCTTCTCTTACAAGATCAAAGCCTGACTTATTCTGCTTGCCCTCCTTACAGGGAAAGATGCAAAGATGGTGCAGGGCTAAGAGGGTGAAGGTGCTCATTCCAATTCCTCTAATTAGCTGTGTGATCTTGAACAAGCCACTTACCCTCTCTGAGCCCTGGTATCAATATTTTTAAAATGTGCTTCTTCCCGTGTGGGATTGTTGTGAATGTCAAATGCAATCCCTGTGTCTGAAAATGACTTGTCTCTTATAAAATGCTCTCTGAGTAAGCTGTTATCGTTGTTTATCATAACAGAAAATAAGGAGAGCGAGTGAAGTGAGTGACAAGTTGAATAGAAACCAGCAGTGTGCCTCGGAGGAATCCTTGTCTCCCTGTCTCTTATTCGCCACTCAAGGCCTTGGGTTGCCTGAGATACGATCACTCTCCAGGGCGCCCACTCTCCTCCAGCTCCTGTCCTGCCCCTCCCCTCACTCTCAGTATGGCTTTGAAGAGGAGCCCCAGGTCCCACCAATTCAGGGAAACAAGGGATGCTGACATCAGCTGTGTAAACTCTCGAAGTCAAGTCTCCCTTCAGTCCCGAGGGCCTCTTTCTAGGCGCTAAAGCACACCCAGTCTTCCTCTTGCCCACATCATCCCCTCGCTGGGTCCCTTGGAAGCCTGAATTCCTTTTCTCCTTCTCCTTGCTGCCTTGGTCCAAGCTCGGCTGCCCTGGTCTGAGCTCCTGCCCCTGACAACAAGCAGCTTCTCTAGGTCAAGCTGGGTCTCCCCTCGGCCTCCCTTTTCCCCTCCCCACATCTAAAGCCTCTTCCGTTCATGAACATCCACTGAGATTGCGGAAGGGCACAGGACAGACCGGGGACATGTGTGCTCGGGCCGTGCTCTCTATGGTGAAGGCACTTGGGAGGGTGGGTGCTGGAGCCTGACTGCCTGGGTCCCTGTCCCGGATCTGGTGCTTACTAGCCTTGTGACCTTGAACAAGTTACTTCCCCTCCTTGTGCCTTTGCTTATCCATCTGCAAAATGAAGATGATCATTGAACCTACATCAAAGGATTTTTATGAGGATTAAAATGGATTCATTCACGTAAAGCACCTAGAATGATACCTAGCAGAGAGTAAGTGCCCAGTGAATATTGTTTTTGTTTTTTTTTTAATCATTAATAAGGAGTGAACTGCTTCCTTATTGGCAAACTCTAGTCAAAGGTGACCTCAACTTTGAGGTGGGTGCCCCAGGTAAGTCCTTTTCTCCCTGGACCCTGCCCCTCTCCTTAGGATGTTCCCAAGAGAGGTTTGTCCATGAGGAATCTTTGGCCCTAATTCTTTTCTCCTTTCTGTAACCTCACCCTTTGCCAGGCAACTTTGCAGTTGCTCCACTGACGGCAGATGAGGGAGGGTCCCTGCCCTTTGAGCTGGGGTTTAGCCAATGACTTCTTTTGGCCCCCAGGGGAGTATGGGCAGAAGTGGACCGCTCTATATTTTGTCAGTTCCATGCCCAGGTTGTAAGATGCCTTACCCTCTTGTGCCTCTGCCACCATCATGAAAAGAACATGCCCTGGCTAGCCAGCTGGTCTGAGGAAGATGAGAGACACTGGAGACAGCGTGGAGCAGACCTGTATCTGATGTTCAGCCTGGAGCTGTGCACCTATGCCTGTCCTAGCCCAGCCAAGCCAGGCCAAGGTCAGCAGAACCCCAGCCACCCCACAGATGCATGAGCGAAATAAGTGCTTCTTGTTGTGTGCTACGGAGATTTGTGCTTGCTTATTAGGTGACAATAGCTGACTGATATACCTAGTGAGTGGGGGAACTGCCCTGTTATTGTTGACCAGGCCTGGGCTCCCAAACCCAAAGCAGGGAATGGCTGGTAAGCTGAGCTGGACCATGTGGAGTACCATTTGCCCTAAATTAGTTGAGTCAGATTGAAGTGGACTGTCATGAACGTCCTTGCTGCCAGTTGCTCCTCAGTCCCCACCCTGTTGCATGTACAAATCTGAGCCTTAGGTCACTCTGCACCAGGGTTGCATGTAGGAAAGAGACAGAAGAGACCGGGAGATGGAGAAACACGGACTGATGGAGCAAGGCCTGCCTGGCAGAGCACCTTGCTGCTCCAGACACGTGAATGAAAGAGAGGAGAGGCAGCCAGCCAGGTCTTTCCCAAGAGATTGGGCTCTGCGTTGGTTAGCTACTTCTGCTGCTTGGGTAGAAGAGGGAAAGGAGTGAAAAAACAACACCAACCCTAAAGTGAGGTGACACCCCTACCAGAAGGTGAGGCCCAGCCAGCGCCTCGAGTCAGCCCATACATTGCGAGAATCCCTTCCCTACAGGTGAGGTGGCGTCAGAGAGGAGAAGGGGCAGGCTGGGGCTTTTGTATATTTATGCCCCGTCCTCATCACTCTTTCCCCATAACCCTCTTTATTTATTTATGGATTTTACATGGTACTTGTCTCTTCTTGAAATTCTCTATCGATCAGTTTATTTACTTGTATCTGTCTCCCAGCATTAGAATGCGAGCTCCATCAGGGCAGTAACCGGATTTGTTTTTTCATGGCTGTATATCCTTTGCCTGAAATAGTAGCTGGCACAGGGTGGGTGATCAATAAATGTTTGCTGAATGAATGAATAAATGAATGAGTGAATGAATGAATTCATGCAATGGCCCATGCTGTAACAGGTGAGCCTGGTTACTGTTTGCTCATTGCCCCTTTTCCTTCTCCTACCATATCTTTGCCCAAGTTGCAGGAACTAGAAGACCCTAGCCAAGAGGCCCATTCTTTGATTCAGAAATTTCTCTGGTCTTAGACACCCTGGGGTCTGGAACCCGCTTTCCATCTGTACCTCTGGACTCTATCTTGTTTAGTTTCACACTTGGACCACTTTGTACTGGTGATTTGATTAAGACCCATCTCCCTTCTGGCCCTATTCTACTTTTGGTTTGGCTATCTAGAGAGCTTACCGAGAACACAGCACCTCTGTTCCCAGCCAGGCTTCAGCACATAGCCCTCCAGGCAGAGAAATGTCCCCCACCCACCTTGCTTGTCTGGTGGGGATATTGACAATCAGCTCCTTCTAGCAAGACCATGGATAGACCAACTGTGGAGATATGTCAGCCTGTGTGATAATAGTTCTTACAGTTTAGCCTCTTAAAAGTCTTTGCCGACTTATCTTTATTGTTTTAGCTCATTCTGTTCCCATTTGCTCATGCAGTGATTCATGCAAATGCATGTAGCAACTTCTATGCCAAGGGACTTTGCTAATATCCTTTGCAAGGATGCCTTTGTGAAATGCCCAGGAAGGCTGCTCTCACTGCTCTGGGAAGGAGGGCTTGGCTCCAGGGTGTAAAATGAAACCGAAAAATTTCCAGGTGGAGTGTTGGCTGAACTCCATGGCTGCTGCATGAGTTCAATCAACCTTCCTCACTCGCAGCTGCTGAGGCGGCTGGGGATCCATTCTGTGCTATTTGACTCCTCCAAGTACACGTACATTTGAGTTGCACTTTGTAACTGCTGCCTTGAACTTACTATTCTCAGCCTCTGGTTTTCTTTTGATTTATGCCTGGAGCCTTAGGGTCCCTCTTCAGAGGCACCTTATCCTTCTCATTATCACATCTCCTTACATCTGGCCAGAGTCACTGGTACATCCCTACAGGGGCATTTAGCAGAAACTCGTGAGCGTTACAGACAATTCTCCTTCCAGCTCATGGCCCGAAGCTCAATAACATTTGCAAGGGAGAATAATAGTAATGATAATGACTAATAATTTTTGAGCTCTTGTTATGTGCCAGGTACCGTGTTAACCATTTAACATACATTTTTCATAGCGCACTATTAAGGGAGGCACTATTCTTGTACCCATTTTACCAATGAGGAAACTGAGGCAGGGAGCCGTTCAGGGACTTGTTCTGGATCACATGACTCGTGAGAGGTGGAGCCAGGATTTGAATCTAGGTCAAAACCTCTGCTTGTAACTCCTGTATTTTCTGAAGGCAAGAGGAGCAGGTATCAGGCGCCAGTCAGGGAACTGAATCGCTAAGACAGTTGAAGCCATGACCACAGAGGGAGCCCTGAGCCCTTGAAAGGGGCATCTTGGCAGGCAGATCTCATCTCAGGAGCTCTCCACAACTGGCTGGGTTCTGAAGCCCAGATCCCTCACCTGCTCCATCAGCCTGACTCTGGATCTCTCTACAGTTTTTGCCTCTCCATGAAACTGGGAGGGTGCGTTTCTTCCATTTGCTCCTCTGGAACCACTCTCCACCTTCCCCTGCCAGCTCTGTGTCTGGGAGGCTGACCTGTATGGACCACATCGTTGGACTTCCAGATGGTTCAGCCTGCTGGCACCAGCAAGAAACCCAATGGAAGGAGGAGAGTAGGGATCTTTACCTCCCCACCCGCTCCCTGAGTTTCGACCGGGTCTTAGCTCCTGTCAGCAGCCCTCCCCACATACTGCTCTCTCTCCAGGTTCCGGGATCTATTCCTTCCCCTCACTCATTCCAGGCTGGAATGGGTAAGAGCAGCCCCCTTGTTACTATCCCCAAGATTCTGCACTCTTCTTTGTGGTTTTCCTACTTCCTGCCCACACCTTTGTAAATGTATGTCTACAGAAGTTCCTTAAATTACCCAGTTGGAGCATTCCATCTCATTCCTATCAGGACTCTTACTGACATCCCTGGACTTTTGAGCCATTTCTAACCTCAGATAACCAGCCATTACCCAAACCCTGACTTTCCGCCACCCCAACCATTCCACGTTGGAGCCCCTTCCTAGTTTTGGAGATGCAGTGTACTGTGGAAATAACACTGGCTCTCAGGTCAGCGTGGGGTTCAAAGCCTGGTTCTGACACTCGCTGTACGACTTCAGGTAAGTTACTTAACTTACCCAGGCCTCAGCTTTCTCATCTGTGAAATCGGGATGACATTACTTCATAGGTTTATCAAGAAAATCAAATGACACAGTGCACATAAAGCCGTTAGCCCTGTGCCTGGCCCATAAACATCAGTTTCCTTGGTTTTGTCCTGTCTCTCTTCAGCTCTAACTCTCTGAACCACCCATCCGTTATGTTGGGTTCAGCCTCTTGTCCTTCGGTTGGACAGCTGGCTTTGGTCCTGCCCCGAGACATGGCAGGTAGAACTACAGAGAGGAAGGAGGGACTCCTGACTCCCTGTGGAAGGAGGAGTGGAGAGGAGCTCAGAGGAGGGCAAAAAAGACAATTTGAGGGTCTGAAACAATGACGCATGGAGAAGGGTCATTAATTGCAGAAAAGAAGTGAGGGGAGAGTGAGTCAATGCTGGTCTTCATTTATAGCTCCATTTTATCAGCCAGAAGTGGTAAGAGCCAATGTTTCTGATATTCTCAGCTAAAGAAAATTCCAGTGTAATATCCTGACCCAGATGTTGGTGGTTCCCACTAAAATGGATAAAGGAAGCTCCCCCTTATCTCCCTCCTAGCTTTTCATTGCATCCTAGCAAAGCTCTGTCTCCACAGTGGAAAGACATCTCTCCTCATTTGGAGTTAGAAGGGCCTGGATTGAACTTTGGCTGTGTAGAGGATCAGAATTTGCCACCCCAAAATATGTCTCTTTGGCTTGATTATTTTTAAGAACGAAAGACTCAGGAAGAAACTTTGAACTTTCTGCTCACTGCCTAAAAGAATTTAAGATAGAAGGTCTGTTGCAGGAGGGAGCTATCACGGTAGATAACTATAGTATAATATGAACCAGGTGTGGTGGACAGGGAGGAACCTAGCAAGGCCCATTTGATCAAAATCCTCTCCATGTTCCATTGTCTCTGCAAGGCATGGCAAATGGTTGTTTACCAAACATTTACTTTTGCATTTCCATGTGAATTGCCTTCCTTCCCTTTAAAGTCCCAAACCACTACCCCCAACATCCTCTTCTGTCTTTAGCTGAAGATGGTATTTAAGGTAATGGCGTTGGCCATTTGGGCGAATTACTCAGTTTTCCTGGGTTTCTCTCATCTATACACATGGTATTAAATTGATCTAATTTTCTCCTGTTATTCTGTCTCATGTCAGTTTAATTCTTAGACCAGCCCAAAGGACTTAGAAAGGTAGAGGAATATTTTTTCCTCCCCTACAGCTGCTTTGACCCCTAGCTTGTGGGATTTGGGGAGGGCCTTGAGCACTCCAAACATCATTTCCTTCATTCTCAAAATAGGGATAATTATAACTACTCATCAACATGGTTGGGCTGATGGTTGAATCAGGAGCAGGTGATGAACATGAAAGACAAGAGTATAATTCAGGCCAGAAAAGCATTCAGCACTCAGCCTATGCTTATTTTCTCCTTTCTTTGCCTCTCACTGTAGTAGACAGGTGCCCTTTTCATTTCAGGGGAAACCTGAAGATTTTCTTGTATTACTTAAAACACATGAAAAACCCCTTGATTTTTATTATCCTTCTTCAGCTTTAGGATGAAATGCCTCCCCTCTTGTTAGGTGGTGCATTTTCTATTGAATTGTCACTTTCAAGGATGCTCTCTGGTTCCTTGCAGGCTTGTCTCCACTCAGCCATGGACTGAGGGTGAATGTCTGGGTGAGGGGGATGAGGTTCAGAAGGATGGTTGTTCTGAGTGTCATAAAGTCCCCTGTTTTATTTTGTGCATTCCCTTGTGCCCTTCTGCCTTCTGAATGAGACTTGTCCTTCAAAAAAGCTTTGAATTTGGGACTTAGACCACATACTTGATCTAAGGACAGCTTGGATTTTAGGAGAGAGAACTGGAGATAATGAAAGGAAGCGCCACGTGGGAGGGCTAAGATTAATTTTTATCTCTAACTTTTATTATTTATCACTTATTTTCCTTAATTTGCAACTTGAAAAGAAAATGGTCCTTTTTACACCTGAACATTCACAGTTTTCACTAGCAAGCCACATTATTACTTCGTGGGTGTGTGGGCTGATGTGTTCTTTTTTATAAGCAGAGGCGAGTGAAGTTTCAAGCTTGCCCTCCCGTATTGGGTGTGACTCAGAGAGAGTTCCTCCAGTCAGCAATCTTTCATCTTCTGTCAACTTCATGTTTTAATTGTACTCAAATTAAGCTTTTACAGCTCAAAAATAGAATTAGCTATGTTCCATTTCAATCACAATGATTCAAACCTGGTGATGTGATTCTTGGACATCAGGTGGACTAGCTTGGTCCATCCCCGGCTGCCTGTTAGACTCACCTGTGCAGCTTTGAAAACACAGATGCTGGCGCCCCACTCCCTAGGACTTTGTTCCATTCATCTGTGGTGGGGCCTGGGAATCTGAATAGTTGTCAAGTGCCACAGGGTTCTGATGCGCAGCCGAGATGGAAGACCGCGGAGTTGGACAATGGAGACATGAGGTGGGTGAGTCGCTACTGTCCTATAATTTTATTACTATTCTCCATGGAATAATTTTTACTTAACAAGACAGTAAAACAAGCCACACTCAAGGCAGCAGTTAGTCAGAAGTTGCTCTTGGGTATCTAGAGTATAGGAGACAAGAGACAACTGGTCCAGGTACCTATTTCTTGTCGCAAAGCAGTGTGATCTTGGGCAAGTCACTTTCCTTCTCTGGGCCTTACCTTCCCAATTTATCAAGTAGCAGAGTCAGATGAAATATTTTCCATGGGCCTTCCAGTGCTGATGTTTATCATTGCTGAGTCTCCACTGGGAAGACACTTCACTGTGTGGTGGTGGAAGCCCTGTTCCCTCCTGCACGCCCAAAGGGGAAACACAGTCACTAGAAGGAGGAGGGAGAGGTGGTGTCTGGGGATATGGAGGAGTCTGGGCTGCAGAGTTAGCCCTGGGGCGACTCTGACATTGACATGAGGCTCTCAAATAAGTGCTCATTGCCCTTCGATGAGCCTCAAATGTCATTGTCGGCACTTGATTCTTACGGGATGAGAGCACTTGGAATTCCAGATGTGGATGGAGTGGATGCCTGGCTTTGAGAGAAGAGGATCCTCTCTCCTTAGATAAAATGACCAAGCACACGAGCCAGTAGAGGACAGAAGGTCCAGAGACTTGAGAACTAAAGTTTATGCTTTGTAAACTTTAACGACGTGATAAATATGAATTGTTATTTCTCCTATTATTAAATCTCCCCACTGTAGCGTTAACTGGTTCAAGTTTCAGCCCCAGCTTGGCCACTAACTGGCTGTGTGATCTCAGATGGGCCAAGCTACCTCTCTGAGACACAGCTGTTCCCTTTGCAAAGAAAGAGGATAGAGCTGCACCATCATCTAATGACTCTTCCTGCCTCCATCAGATCAGTGTGATCAAAACGTGAAATTAGTGGTCGAACAATCAGTAATCTGAGGCTCACCTTTCAAAAAGGAAAAGGCCAGCTGGGAAATGGCATAATTAAAAGAGGGAAAGAAAACTCTCCTGAGAGGCTGCTATTTCACAAAAAGTCAGCATGTCTGTGGTATTCTAAGCAGCATATTACGGTGACAGAGAAACACAGTGGATGTGCTGAAAGATGAGCAGCAAGTGGCAACTGGAGGTGTCTGAAACAGAAAAGTCTATTTTAAAAGACGACTAATAAAGCTGGAGGAGGCGGCCCACACAGAGATGCTCTGAGCCAGCATCCTGCCGCTGAGACTGCGTTCTCCGGCGTGGAGCCCGGGCCCCGGGAATATCCGTGGCCCCAACAAGTGAGCAAGCAGTGAGCGGCTTTCTGTCTGAGCAGAGGGGCACATGGGCAGAGGCCCCGGGGAAGGGGCTGACTGTAGCCCGGGCAGTGCAGGACTGCGCGCCTCCTGTGAGCTCAGCCGGCTCTAGGCACCGAGTGTGTGCGTGGGTGTGTGTGGGGGTGTTGGGGCATTTTTCCAGGAGCTGCACTGGTGCTGGAAAGCAGCAAAAGTGCAATGGTTAAGAGCAGGGACCTGGAGCCAGACTGCCTGGGTTTGGATTCTGGCTCTGTCACTTAATAGCTGTGAGGTCAGAAGCAAGTTAAGTAACCTCTCTGTATCTCATTTTCCTTATCTGCAAAATTGAATAATATTAGCTAATCATAGGGTTGCAGTGAGGATATGAGTTAATATTTGCAAAGCTGTTGGAACAGAGCCTCTCTACATACTACGTTTGAGATTATATGTATACATATATATATATATATGCACACACACACACAGAGTCATGCATTATATAATGATGTTTCAGTCAAAGACGGACCACATATATGACAGTGGTTCCATAAGATCAGTGCCATGTAGCCTAGATGTGTAGCAGGCTGTACCATCTAGGTTTGTGTAACTACACTCTACGAAGTTTGCAGAGTGACGAAATAGCCTAATGATGCATTTCTCAGAACGTAGCTTGGTCGTTAGTGTTAATATATGTCAAGCAGTTAGAAGATGCCTGGAACATAGTATGTTCTGAGTCAATGCTTGGTTATTATTATTACGATACGCAGGCACCGGCCTTCATTTATTGATGAATTTATCCATTCAGTCTTCCAGCAAACCGAGGCGAGGGTCGATGTCCCAGACTGCTGAGACATTGTATATGTATGTATAATGCGTTCGTTTGTAAATATAAATAAAATGTGGCCTATCAGAGGGGTCTCACCTGCTTATTGGGCTAAGGCCCAAGGCTAATCGCTGCCCTTGGTTTTCAACTAAATAAGATACTTTGAAGTCTAGCCTGTGCTAACACCTTGAGGACCCCAACACCCTCCCCTGGTCTCCTCTGAGCATCAGGCCAGATCTGTGGGAGGAAACCCTCAGGCAACCCCATGCCACAGCCTGGGACTGACCCCACTCCCCAGGTTTGTCTCTGAGCCCAGGCTCATATCCCAACTACCCAATGAACGTCTCCACTGGGATATCCACAGGTAACTGTGCTCATCATCCTCCCGCTCCAACTCATGACCACCCCCTCCCAGTACAGACCTTTCCTAGTTTCCTGTCTCAGTGAACAGCAACACCATCGTTCTAGGAATGCAAGCCACAACCCGGCACCCTCCCGCTCCCTTTCCCTGCGTCTTCTTCCTTGATAAGTCCCATCTGTCCTCCCCTCGTTCCTTCCTGTATCTCCAGCGGTCTTGGACATCATTGACACTTGGTCAATGTTTGTGGGAAGACTGAGTGGGTGAAAGAAGGAATAAATGAAGGCTGATGCCTGCGTATCATAGCAATAAAAACAATCAAGCCCTGATTCAGTACACGCTATGTTTCAGGCACCGTTCTTACTGCTTACCGTATACGAACTCCTCCAATCCCCATAACAGGCATTCACTGCATATTTGTTGAAGGAATGCAAAGCATGCACAAGGAAATCAGGTCCTGGTGGAGCAGCTGGCTGTGCCTCCATCCACAGAGTAACAGAAACTTCCCGGTACCTTCCAGGCTTCTGGATAGAGCTTCTGCATCCCCCTGAAAGTCAATGATATTTCCTAACCTTACAAAGCCATCTCAGAGCCAAGTCCTACTGTGCTGTGTCTGGCCTGGTGTGGTGCAGTTTCTGGGCCATTTTCCCCCCGTGCTGGGAAGATGGAGAAGCTGCCGCTTCACCGAGCCCCCTAATAACCAGGCCTTATTTTCCCTGCCACCCCAGGGGCTCTTGCTCACCATGAACTTACTCCTGTGAGCTCTACACAACACACTGTAAAAGGAAAATGGTAATTAGAAGAAACACTTGAGCAGAGGAACTTGTGTGGAAAAATGCTTTAGTTAAACGAAGCAGTGAAGATTGCTTCAAGGTGTTAGACACACACACCCATCCAGCCGTCCTCCTTTTGAATGGAGTAGATGAGAAGATACACACAGTGTGTTGTGCATCTTTGGGCACTGCCTCCCTGGGGCTTAGGGCAGGCTGATCCCTTGGGGGCCACGCCTGAGTGACCAATGAGACTGACAGCATTGGCTCTAACCCCTTTCACATCTCAGCAGGCTCGGACAAAAGGCCCAGCCCAACTAGATGGAATTTAACAGGATTACATCCATATCAGGGCCTCCATTTGTACCAAAACCGCTATACGAAGAGAAGAGTGGGAAACACATGATGGCAGCTCATGTCAGAACATCTCAACTCCTGCTTACTTTTCCCATAGCCTTCATTATCATCAGAAGCTGTGTTTTTGTTTGTTTGTTTATTGCCGTGTCCCCAACTGGACTGGGAAGTCCACAGGGGTAAGGATTTTTTCAGTCTGGTTCACTTCTGTACCAGCACCACGCACAGAGCTTGGCACACAATAGGCCCTCTAGAATATTCCATGAGGGAAGATTCTTTGACTGCTCACTGCAGAATCCCCAGTGTCCCAAACATTGCCCGGTACATAGTTGGGCTTCTAGAACACAAGCTCTGAGAGCAGAGATTTTGTCCCTTCATTGCTATACCTTTGGTATCTAGCATTCTGGTAGGCATTCTAGAATGGGGATCAGGACACTTTTTCTGTAAAGGGATAGATAGCAAACATTTCCAGCTTTGTGGGCCATGCAGTATCGATGGGCACGTCTCTGTTCCAATAGAACTTTATTTACAAGAACAGCCAGAGGGACAAATTTGGAGTAGCTTGCTGACTCCTGCTCTAGCATATAAACTCCGTAATAGCAGGGGGGCGTTTTTGTTTCTTGGTTCTTTTCCAGGGAAAGATTTGTCCAGAGCCAATATCTGTTACCAATCTTATTCTTTTTTTTCCCCTCCCCAAAGCCCCAGTGCATATTGGTATGTCCCAGTTGTAAGTCCTTCTAGTTCTTCTGTGTGAGCTGCTGCCACAGCATGGCAACTGGCACACCAGTGGTGTGGTTCTGTGACCAGGAAACAAACCTGGGCCTCCAAAGCAGTAAGAGCGCTGAAATTGAACCACTAGGCCATCGGGGTTGGCTTGGGTTTTTAAAAATTCTTTTCAATCTCTGGATCTATACCCAGCATCTAGGACAGAGTCTAGCACATGGTGAGTATTCAATAAATATATATTGAATGAATTGAATGAATGAAGGACTAAAACTGGTTTTAGTCAACAGTTCCCTATGGGTCAGGGAAGAAGCAAATACTAGAAGCTTCCTTTTCTTTGGGCTGGTTGGATCACACCTGAAATATCAATCTCAAAGTTGGGAGTCTAGAGTATGTGAAGAGGACAGGGCCTGGGATGAAGCAAGGACAAACGAACTTGTTGCGTGGAAAATGGTGAAAGGAACTGGACTGAGCCTGGAGAATAGACAGGTCAGGTTGGAGACATAGTTTATATATTAAAGGGCTTTCATATGGGAGAACAGTTATGTCTTTCTAACAAACAAGGGGGATATTTCTAGAATTTTCTAGAAGTTAGTTAATAGTAGTCGGACCTGGCTGATATGAGCAGCCTGGCAAGACAGTGAACTCTTAATCTACTGGAAGCATTTGAGTAGACATGGGGATGCTGTAGGGAGGGATTCAAATATTGGATGGGGGCAGGATTAGACAATGTTGGTTCCTTTCTGGCCTCAAGAGCCATTGTCATGTGGCTGTCTGCAGCACTGTTCCCCAGCTAACAGGTGGTGATGGCTCTTCAGACGAAACCATACTCCTCAGTCCGGTACAGGAGGTCCCTCGGGATGGCCCCCAGCCAACCTCTCCTGCCTCAGTTCTCCTCTGTATTTTGTTCCACCTCCACCAAATACCATTTGACATTCCCGAAACTCACTATCTGTTCTACTTTTCCCGGCCTTTCTATATACAGTCCTGTATTAGTTTAGGTGCCCCCAGAAGGAGAACCTGAGGAAAAGATTCAAGGGCAAGTAGTTTGAAAGTTGATCCGATGAAGCACTGGAGAAGGAGCAAAGTAAGACTAGAGAGGGAAGACAGCCATTAGAAGGTACCTTATCAAACCTGGGGTGACCAGATTTTAAGCCACTGGAGGGTTTCTGGGAGTCAGTGTAAACACACCTCAGAGTTATCCCACCTGGAGGGGGAGAGAACTGCGGTATTTACACATCACCCCCCATCAATTGTTGGTGGAGGGCTAGTTCAGGTGGTAGAGTGTGGAGAAGGGTAGGGAGGTGTTAATTTCCTAGCACCTCCTGGCCTGTCACTTAGGTGGGCAAAAGTGAGTTTTGGTAGGAAGAGAAAGCCCCCAGGCAAGGAACTGCAGGTGCCGGTGGTTGGAAGACCAGCACTGATGTGATTTAGGGTTCAGAGCCATGAGGAGGGCGCCCAGCAAGGGGAGCTCAAGCTTCCTTCTGCTTGGAACTCCCAACCTCCTCTTCTGCTCTGATTTTGATTCCTCTTCATGGTCACACAGGCTGCTCTCTGGGAATGGAAGTCCCTGGTACAGAAAGGTGTGGGAAGCCATGCATTGATTGGCTCCACCTCAGGATCATATGAAATTTTGGTTGGGCTAGAGGACTGTTGACATGGGTGTAACCCTAGTTGCTGGTCCCAGGAAATGGATGGGGTTCACTCATTTGGGCAAATGCAGGTTGTATGTGTGGTGATGGACATTGATAACACAATACAGTGTGAATGTGCATTCAGTGTCCACACTGCCTCCCTCTCTGACCATGGAACCACTCGATCCCAGCCATTGTCATCATGAAACAAATCTACCTCCTCTGGGACCATCAGCTTGGACCCTCAAGGAGAGATGGTTCACAACCCCCTCAGACCGTATGATTCTGGCTGCTGATGCTCATGGGGCCAGATCTTTACGGCTGGTTGAACTCCCCAAAACTCAATCTTCTGGCTTCCTCCCCACTGGCTCCCAGCATGCCTTGTGGCTAAGTGGCAGAATAAAGACACAGGTTAGAAAGAAGATCTACCCTTTCCATGTATATCTTTCATTCATTTACTCATAAATATAAATAGCAAGTGCCTCCTTTGAAACAAATGCAAACAAAATGGGCACCAGCTCTGTCCTCATGGAGTTCACAGCCTAGTGGGGAAGAAGGGCTTTAATCTAATAACCACACACATATGTAATTACAAACTTTACAGTAAGTTGGTGTGTGAATCTGTAGACTGCTTGCTTCTTAACATTTTGGGAAGACTGCCTAAGCCTTTACAAATTCTTCCACATAGCTTCAGGGTAAAAAGCTGTGTGTGGTAGAGAGCAAAGGAGCCAGGTGAGTGTGATCATCTTGGGGTGGCCTGGTAATTATAGCTGATGCAGTATTAATACCCAAACACATGGTCCCTGTTTCCCAGTTGTGAACTGCAGCTTGGGCTGAATGCTGTTAAACCTGAACCATGAGCCCTAAACGGGATGATTTGTCTTCTTGTTTAATGAAAGGTTTTAGGAAATAGAGCCATGTTACCAGGGGCATGCAATTACTTCTGAAATCAAGAGAGCGCGACAGATCTTAGGAGGATGCCACCCGGTGATAATGGTGCTGTGGTGTCTCATGGGCAGGTGTAGACCCAGCTGAGCTCCAAAGTGGGTGGGGACAACCAGGCAGGTGAGGAAAAGAGAAGGACCATGCCATGCCTTTTACCTCCTCCCAGGAAACCCAATTGAAAACATGAGGGATGGAACTGCCCACTTGTTTCCTAACTCATCTTTTTGTTTTTTCTTGTCACTGTGAATTGCTTTGTAGTTCCAAGAGCATAATGCAATATCAACCACTTTGACTAGAGCTTTCTCCTTGGGAGGCAGTTAGCATATTAACAAGAGGCTGTGCAAAGCCAGGGACAACAGCATTGACCCCTGAGGTCTATTATGCCCCACAGGAAACTTCCCCACAGCAACATCAGTGGAGGCAGCATCTACATACAATGACTCCTGGGAGGAGCTCCCCTCTAGAAGAGGTAGGGAATGACCTTGGCAAATGCAGAAGCCATTTGGCTCCATTTGCAGACCTTAAATTTTGGCTTGAGAGGAGTAGAGTTAAAAATAAAAATAAATTAGAAGTCTTACTCAAGTGAAAACAAGTTCAGCTGTCATTGAAAACTGAAAACTGCATGGATTTTATACTCAATTGTGTAACGTTTGATATAAGGCAACTGTGTGATCTTGGGCAAGTTTCTTGATATCTCTGAGCCTAGGATTTCTCATACATAAATGTTTTCATTCAACAAATATTTAAGATAGGATATAGCATTTGGGGATATGGGCAGCTGTAGTTTTAAGGGTCAGGCATGGAGATGGGGTTGAGGCAAAAGAGACATGCATGGGATTCTGCCCCTTGGTGAGACACAGAAAGATGATGAAAGAAATCTCTGCTTCAGGTAGGTCAAGCATCCTGGGCCCCATGGATTATAGGGTGGAAGAAGCAGATTTGAAAACAGCCACTACCCAAGAGAGTCACCAACAAGAACCATTTAATTCTTGATATTGGAGCAGCAGTGGGGATGGAAGGGAGAAGGGAGCTCACTTCCTGAACATTTTCTGGGTGCCAGGAAGCACATCGTAAACATACACGTATCATATTGAGTCCCCAGCTATCAAGCTGGTGAGATATTATTGCTCTGGTTTTCAGATAACAAAATGGAGACTTTGAGAGCTGAGTCAACGTGCTTGAAGTCACACAGCTAGTAGGTAGCAGAGCTGAGGTTCAAACCCAGATTTAACTGCTTCCAAAATCTTCACATGGTTTTTCCACTAAGGGGATGTTAAGCCCCTCTCCAGATCTCCTAACCCTCAAAGCCCCCAGGTTGGGTAGAGATGAGCGGAAAGAACAGCCTATTACAGGGAGTTAAGACAGGCAGGAATGACTGCAGGCACGCACCCTACTGCCCACATAGCTCTAGTGCCTTCTCCATCCTCCTTTGGACAATCTCAGCCACATTTATGACTACTTCAGCCTGTAAGTGGCCTCTAAATTTCAGCATTTAGCACAGACCTCTCTGTCCAAGGCCTGGGGCTGGGACAGCAGGCTGCCTCTCAGGAGACATTGATTAATAATGATACCTGCAGCTAATAATCAAGATAAGCACCATTAATGGGATGATTATTCCACACTACTTGTAGCTCAAGGTGATGATTCTGTATTAGAGTTCTCCAGAGAAACAAAACCAGTAAGATACATAGATTTATTATAAGGAGATGGCTCACCTGGTTATGGAGGCTGAGAAGTCCCAAGATCTGCAGCTGGCAAGCTGGAGACCTACGAGAGCCAATGGTGTCATTCCAGTCGGGAGGCTGGCAGGCTCAAGACCCAAGAAGAGCCAACGTTTCCATTTGAATCTGAAGGCAGGAGATGACCAATGCCCCAGCTGAAGGCAATCAGGCAGGAGGCATTCCCTCTTACCCGGGGAAGGATCAGTCTTTTTGTTCTGTTCAAGCTTTTAGCTAATTGGATGAGGCCCCCACATTAGGGAGCACAATCTGCTTTACTCAGTCTACTGATTCAAATGTTGATCTCATCCCGAAGCATCCTCACAGACACACTCAGAATAATGTTTCACCAAATATCTGGGCACCCCATGGCCCAGTCAAGTTGTCACATAAAATTAACCATCACACAGAAACAAGCCCTCAACCCAGAACCAAGAGCATCAAGTCTGGGAATTCAAGGCCCAGAGGTGGGCGGAACTTCTTGCAAAGACCTTAGCTATTGGCTCAGCAATTCCCCAGGTGGCCCAAGGTCTCTGCATGCCAAATTTCCCAGAAAGGAGGGTCATCTCCTCTTGTGTGGCCACTTGCTATAGAAGGCACACAAAGGAAGGCGATTTCAGTAAAGAAGTTGTTAAAACCACTCCAATATGGAAACGTATTGGAACTTCTTTGTAATGTTTCACCATGTTTATGATTCACCCAATCCTGTCTTATGACCATAGATTCTAGAACCATAGCATGTTAGGAAAGGGGAAGAAAAGAAATAAACATTTATTGTTTATTACTTGTCATTGGCCCTCACATCTTGCTTCGTTTAATCCTCAGGACATTTCAATGCAGACAATATCACTTCTCTTTTGCACGAGATGCAAGATTCAGTGTATTTTCTAGGTGAAACCTCCAGAATTAGAAGACAGGCCTGTTCAAGTCCAAGTGGCACTTCAACCCTGGAGTGTACTGTCTCAAGTTGGGAAGTCATGGAGGAGCCTCTCATTCTAGTCTCGGTTACCGGATAGGGAAACAGAGGGCTGGAGAGCAAACGTGAGCTGGTTAGAGTTACACAGCAAAGAGGAGGTGGAGCCACCTGCAGAACCTTCTCTCTTAAGGACCAGTCATTGTTTACTACATGAGCTGCTGTGGACCTGCCTGGACCTTGGGCTCCCCAAATACCCATGCACGAGCATTTCTCATGAGTTTAGAAATTTTTCCAGGCTACAAATGTTAACTTAACAGACCATAGCAATAAGAGCCAACAGTGATCATCTACTTACTACAGGCGGAGCATTGTTCAATCATTTGACTTGGTTGGACCCATCTAACCCTGGCAGCAGTGCTATGGGGGTTGTCCTATGCTGGACTCCCAGATGAATACAGAGATAGCTCTATTCCCTGCTCTTCAAGGGGCTCAAAGTCTAGTGGGGTAGACAAGCAAGCATGCAGAAATCTCTGTGTATTTAAATAATAATAACAATAATAAAACAATTTAGGTAAGGATTTGCTACTTGTCAGATCATCATTTGGATTATTTGATTTTTCACAGCCACATTATGAAGTAAGGAGTAGTTTTATCATTTTTTACAGATGAAGAGACTAAGGCTTAGAGAGCTGGTGTGACTTGCAAATAGAAGGGTTTTCGAAGGAGCAGAGCACAAGTCCTTGTGACCCCAGAGCTAGTTCTTCAAACCTCCTCGTTACATCATACCACATGTGTGTGAGTGTGGGTGTCCCTATTACTGAACCTGAAGTGAGTTAGCTCACCCGTCGCGCAGCAAGCCAATCTCTGACACCAGGTGTGGTGGAAGAAAGTAGGAATTTTATTTTTGCACAGTGCTGAGCAAGGAGAGAGGGCAACTAATGCTCAAATCCCATACTCCCCGAAAAGCTAAAAGGAAGGGTTTTTATTTGGGGTTTTAGGTAGGAGAGGGGGAGCATATGGCCTTGCTGGTCGGAGCTTTCCCATCAGCCTGTCTTTTGCCTTGAGACACTTGCAGAGAGGAGGGAGCTCATGACCTTGCTGGTCAGCAGCTTTCCCACCAGCCCGTATGTCTTTGCGGGAGGAGATAGTCCAGGTGCTTGTCCTTGACGGTGTCTGTCTCCATGGAGGATAGTGGATTCTGGAGCCAGGAAGCCAGAGAGTAAGCAGGGAATGAGTGTTTTGGTTTTAACCCCATATATGCTGGATTTAATGTGGGGAAACTGATATCAGAGTCGATATCCTCCCCGCTGCATGAGCGGGAACATCACTCTTGGCTTATGGAGAAAATAAAAGCCAAGGGCAAGAATCATACTTATCCAGCCAGAAAATGTGTAGTTTTTCAAGCACCTCGCTGCAAAAGAAGTCAAGTCCAGCTTTGATGGACTACACTCTGATGTGCTAATTATGTGTTAACTCTTAAAGCGTCAACCAACAAAAACAGAAACCAGTTTAAGAGGCCAAGTGTTTATCCGGGATCAGAGAATTGAAGTGTGGGGAGCATAGATTCCGGTAGAAACCTAAATATTGTCCCAATTACAGGAGAGCCGCCCAGAGTTTTTATGGGAAAAAGGGAGGAAGATGAGGTGAGTTGTATTAATGCAGTGTTCATTTGGTGCTAGATGAGCTAAGGCTAGGTTTGTGCTTCATAGATTGCCTTGAGATTTGGTCATTAGTGAAGGCCAATTTCGTCAGTCCTTACAAACAGGACTTATTCTTGTCCTTACTGACTTTTTAGAATGTTGGTGGGTTGGTCCAGTTGGGAAGATAAAGAAAACAAGACGTGTAAAGCAATTCCTCCGAAATGGCTGCTCTGGCTCTATTTTAATACGGCTCCACTCATGTCATCTTTCACAAAAGCCAGACCTGTTCTAGGCAGCACTCCATTAAATCCATTCCCACTCCAAGTAGCATTGGAAGCATTTTCTTTTTAAAATATATTCTGTAATTTAGAGTCTTACACTTAACCAATTTACCCCCCTCATCTCTTCATTACATCTCAGGCACCCCTTGGTCTTCTCGTCTTTCCCTGTGGTCCCTGAGTGGGAGTCTCCCTCTCCTCAATCAATGAGCTCCTCTCGCTGGACTCTGCATCCCACGGATTAAAGGCGATTAAATGAGATAATGCATATGGCATCGCTTTAAAACCATAAAGGGCTGCACAGATGCAAAGGGTATTCTTATGAGCCTTTCTTGTTAATGAGTATTAACGAGGTAAGGCTGCAGATTCCTAATGCTACAGAGACCTACTATTAACCATATGGAAGCCTAATTTTCAAAGGGAGTTAGAATGAACTAGGAGAAGAGGCAGAAAAAGAATTTGGATTCAATTCCATCCGCTAGTTCTCAGTATCTTGACCGCAATCTGCATTCAGCTAAATGGTTGTACATTTGCATAACGGTTTGCCTTTGTTCTAGCTAATTGCTTTAGGATACCTGCCCCCACGTTATTCTGCATTTTCATGGTCCTCTTGAAAGGGACCTGGATTTTCTCTGTCAATTAGGTAACATTTCTAATTTGAGCTTTGAGATGCATGGGTGCTGGAATTGAGAAGCAGAATTCAAAACACTGAAAGTTTCTGGAAGCCAGTGAGTGGTTCGAGACATCTACAGTCGGGATGACTTCACTGAACTGAGACTTGAGATGGTCCGCGCAAGGTTCTTGCACAGAGCACAGCACAAAAGCCAGCAGTTAGATGTAGTATTACCATCGTTATAACTTTGAACATCTGACAGATACATAAACAGGGCTTCAGATTACTAAGACCCTCGAAGGCCATGTTCCAAGTTTGGGTCTTTTTTCCTAGACAGCAGGGAGCCACTGAAAGCTCTTGAGTTTGGAGAGGGTGTTGAGCATAAGTTTTGTGTTTTGGGGGATTTTAACTGTGGCAGCTGGTATGAGAGGGGGTGTGTATAAAACTAGAGTTAGGACATCAGGTAGGAGGCAGTTCCAATAATCTAAGAGGGGCCTGAAGGGGACCAGGGCAATGGGCTGGAGAAGAATGCTGAGACACACAAGAGATTTCATAGAGTTAGACTGGACAGGACTTGGTGATCCATCAGCTATGAGCATTGAGGGAGAGTGAGGACTCTGAGTCTAGGTGATCCCCGGGTTTCTGGTTTAGGTTACTGGGTAGATGAGCCAATCAAAATGGATACAAGAGGAAGAGCTGTTTTTTGGGGAAAATGGAGTTATATATATGGAGCCAGAGCCTTCATTCCAGTGGTTGTCATGACTATTGGGTTCCAGGACTATTTTAGGCTAAATCCCCTTGTAGATTAGTTGGAGTTAGTTGTTCCCTGGAGATCCAAACGGAACATGACAAAGCAAATTGGAATTATAAAATTGGAAGAAATTTGAGTGATCTTTTAATCTAACCCCTTCATTCTATAGTTAAAGAAACTGAGGCTCAGAGAGGGGAAGCAACTTGGGGAAGCCACACAGAAACTTCATCAAGGAAGTAGGACTGGTATTTGAGTGCCCCACCATGCCTATACCTGGGCTTCTTCCCACCCCATCCAAGATGATAAGGACAGACTCTGCTTCAGGCCAAGTAGTTTTCCAGAAACAAGTTAGACTTTGTAATTCCTCCAACGGGGGGAATTTTGCCAGCTTTGAGTACACTTGTTCCCTTTTTAATGAGTCCCAGTTTGTGGACATACTAGTGCATGAAGATAGGCACCTGGAGAAGTAACTTCACAAATGGTGGAGGGAGGGGGCCATCAAGCAGAGAGCATGAGCGCCTTGGAGGAGGAGAAGGGGAAGTGGTAATAAGGTGAGAAGAGGCCAGCACTAATGGATAGGGAGCAAGGCAGGTTAGAAGTGGTGTGCTGGGGTGCAGAGGGAGGGGGACCCTTAGATGGGTAACTGAAGAAAGTTTAATGAAGGGATAGGCCAAGTTAGAGGAACTAACTAAAATGAGAGAGTGAAAGAAACACTGAGTGTCTTTAGCAACAACCAGAAATTGTTTTCTTTCTCAGATCTGAAGAGTAGGAGTGGGAGTAGTTACCAGTACTCCACAGGGCTGTAACTCTAGGAGAGGGCTTTCTTACAGGAGCTGTGGCCTTGGGGAGGAGAATGCAGCTTGGCCCACTCTGGTCCAGTAGGTGTCACTGACTAACTGCCTTGAGTAACTCAAAGGAGGTTTCAGAAGCACTTAATTGTTTCTCCAAATTGTTTTTTTAGTTATATTAAGAGATGCAATCACCAACTGCTGTGAATTGGTCTAAACTCCACGCAAGAGACATGCCTGCACAGACAGGCTGAGAAGTGCCCAAGAAATTACTTTATTTTAATACTAAGATCTCCATCCCAGGAGGAGCTTAGGCCTTATTACCATAACATGTCATGTATACAGAAGCATGTTTTCAAACTGCACCTGTGTAAGTGAATACCCTCAACTCCCTTTTGAATATTCATTCTGATGTGGATTAAGGCTGCCCCAGGTAGAGAAGCCCAAGGTGACCTGGCCTATATGCCGAACTATATGACCCAGTGGATTTTTATGGTATGAATTAGGGCTGCCCCAGGGAGAGAAGCCCAGGGCATCCTCACCTACATGCCAATCTATATGACCAGATTCGTATCTAAAGTTATATGACCGCACAATAACCAAACCCCATCTGCACTGAAATCACTTAATGACTTTTTACATCATCTTTTCTTTTTCCAGTAAAAATAAGTCACATACCCATGCCTTATAAATTTAGCCCTAACCCTCAACTCAGGGCAGCAGCAGGAGCTCTGACTGCCCATGGGTCCTGTCCCCATGCTATTCCACACTATTCTCTAAATGAAAGAGCACTACTGCCAGATCTTGAGAGTCCAAGAAATCTTTCTTTCGACTCCTTGGCTCACCGACCCTGCATCAATTTCTCATCTGAAATACAAGGCCACTGCTTTCCCTTGCTCAGAAAGCCATGGCTTCGGAAATAATTCCCCATGGGCTCCTTATTTGCTGCAAATAAATCTTACTCTGTGAGACAACTACTTCTGGTGAAGGCTTTGATTTCAACTCACCAAGTAGTGGATCCATTTTGGTTCGGTAACACAGGGAGGGAGCTGGAAAATAAAGAATTGGATTTTTCTCTACTTCCACCCTTCTACCTCCTGCCTGTGTCTCCCCTTGGTCAAGGCCAGCCAAAAACCAGAGAGCAAGGGAGGTTGGTGATAGAGCCCATAGAGTTCGTTCTCTGGGATTCATGGCAGAGTAGAGAGGGGCAGAGAGTTGTGGGGCAGGGTGGGTAAATGAAGAATACCCAGCACAGGACCCAGGCTCAGATCTCCTCCCGTCTTAATCTTCTTGCTCTTCTAAATCCAACCATGAAAGCCTATCTTGTTTTGAAAAACTTTTGCAGCCCCAGCTCTTTGGGGCTTTAAATTCTCCTTTCATTTTTACCGGTCAATGTCACCCTTACACCAAGCACACTTTGGTGATATGCCAAGTGTCCATCTTTGCCTGACCTTTAAAAACTCAAGCCCCCTGGGGACCCCTATGCATGTACTCCACCACTCATCCTGGGGCCACAAACAGTCAGAATTGGGGCTTTGAGAGCTGCTCATCTTCTCTGTCACAGACCATGCCAATCTTTATCTGAAGATTCTGAAAGGTTCTTTAAGTTTCAGGGTGTGTGTCCAACCTTTTCTCAGCCATTAGAAACTCTGAATTGATGTGGTCACTTTCCCTCAAGGCTCCCGTCACTTACACTTTGCCAACCAGTTCCTCTTTGCTGGTTAAAATTAGGGCCAGAGGAGCAGTTCCTGCTGGGAGTAAGGTGGTGAGGGAGAGAAGCGAAGAAGTTTTTAGATTCTCTTTCCTTAGTCAAATGAGACTTAGAGCAGGCAAGTTAAGCCTCCCATTCCTTTTAGAGTCAGTCCACACCAGCCTGAGCTTTTTGCAGTCCCTGAAGTCCTGTCTTAATTTCAGCCCAGAACCCCAGTACCTGCTCTCAGACCCCCTGACAGCGATCATGGCCTGCCCATGCATGTGCCCAAAGGATGGGAACTCCAAATATTGACTCTTTGTAGCCCCTAGTTACTGTGTGACTCCAACCAAACACCAAATACTATCTATCTGGATATCTATCTACCTGGATCACCACCTACACCTTTTACCATTTTCTTCAGGTTTGTTAACCCCTTGTGTAGTAGACAGAATAATGACACCCCCCTGCCCCTGACCGCAAAGATGTCCACGACCCAAGCCCCAGAATCTGTGAATATGTTACCTGACACGGCAAAAGGGACTTTGCAGATGTGATTAAATTAAGGATCTTGAGATGGGAAAATTATCCTGGATTATCCACGTGGGGCTGATATAATCCCAAGGGTCTTTCTAAGAGGGAGGCAAGAGGATCAAATTCAGAGGTGGTGTGATGATGGAAGCAGAAAGTGGAGCGCTGCCTTTGCTGGAAGGGGGCCATGAGCCAAGGAACGTGGGCTGCTTCTAGAAGCTGGAAAAGACAAGGCAGGAATTCTCTCCTGGAACCTCCAGAAGGAACAGGACCTGGCTGACACCTTGATTTTAGCCCCGTAAGACCCATTTTCAGACTGCTGACCTCCACAACTGTAGGCAAATAAATTTGTTTTGTTTTAAGCCATTAGGTTTGTGGTAATTTGTTACAGAAACAATAGGAAACTAATAGACATTGACACTCAAAGTGTGGTCTATGGCATCACCTTCACCTGGGAGCTCTTTAGAAACAAAGAACCCCAGACCCCACCCCAGACGTACCAAATCAGGATCTGCATTTTAATACCATATCCAGATGATTTCAATGCATATTAATCTGGATGATGTAATCTTCCCTTGGGGCCCCTATCTACAGATTTAGCTCCAATTTGACCCAATTCAGATTAGGCAGGACCCAGCCCAAGGGAAAGAAATAGATTTGTTGGGACACAGAAGAAAAAATGAGATATCCGTTCCTCCCATCTTTATTTTTAAGATTGGCATCTGAGCTAACATCTGTTGCCAATCTCTTTTTTTTTCTTCTCCCCAAAGCCCCCCTGCACATAGCTGTATATGTTAGTTGTAGGTCCTTCTCATTGTGCTATATGGGACAGCGCCTCAGCATGGCTTGAGGAGTGGTGCTATGTCCGTGCCCAGGATCCGAACCAGTGAAACCTTGGGCTGCTGAAGCTGGAGAAAGCAAACTTAACCACTTGGCCATGGGGCCTGTTCCCCTTCCCCTTTCTTTCTTTTTTTTCTTTTTTTTATTAATGTTATGATAGTTTACAACCTTGTGAGATTTCAGTTGTACATTTTTGTTAGTCATGTTGTGGGTACACCACTTCGCTCTTTGTGCCCTTCCCCCACCCCCCCTTTTCCCTGGTAACCACCGATCAGAAAAATATGGAACGCTTCACGAATTTGCATGTCATCCTTGCGCAGAGGCCATGCTAATCTTCTCTGTATCGTTCCAATTTTAGTATATGTGCTGCCGAAGCGAGCACCCCCTTCCCCTTTCTTTATTACCCAGCTCACTTTCATCAAAGTCTGGTCAATAGAGGATTTGATTCTTAAAAATTATTTTTAAAAATTTAGTTATCTTTTTAATGTCTTATTATTTTTCTGTGGTGCTGAAGATAGGGCAGAAGTAAATTCTTGATTCTGAAATTGTTGCCATCAGTAAACATTGACCTATCCTCATCACATTTGTTGAGGGATCAGCTATGTTACTGGCCCTGAGTAACCAATGAGCCAAGAGGGAGGGGCATTTCATCAGAAATGATAAAGCAGGACTTGTTACAGTTGTAGAAATTAGATCTGCACGCTGCCCAGCCAGCACCAGTGTGAATTCTGATCCCTGCTCTGGCCATGGCCTTGATGGATGGGTGGATCCAAATCCATCAATGGCAATGAAAGAAGGGGAAGAAACCCACACATTATGGGAGGCCAGTACGAGATGAGCGTACGTATTAGGAGAGAAAGCCCCAATACATATGCTCTCACAGAGTATCCTTCTGTGTGAAATATAATAAATCTCTCTCTTTCAAGACAAGAAGGTTGTTACATGCATTTTTTTAGCAAGTATAAGAAGCAATCATCCCACACACTCTAGGAGGGGGATATGTCTTTTGGCTAGAGACCCCTCCAAATGGACAGTGATTTGGAGGGTCCTTCCTGCTGCCCCACTTAATAGGGGCATCTGCTTCCAGACCCAGACCCTCCTAAATTTATTTCCATTTGCCGGCTGAACTTGGAGATCTTGTTCCAGGATTGCCGGAATATCCTGAATTCTCCACGGAAGTTCTCTTGAGGGAGAAGCATTAATTAAACTCCCTGCAGAGCCGTGAGTTCTCTTCTCCCCAAGATCTTGACACAATAAGAGAGCCCTGTTGACTGTCAGCCAGCATCATACTGGTTACCTCCTGGAGCCCGTGTGGGAAGGAGCGCCTCAGTGCTTTGAGCCAGTCCCTGGGTTGAAACAGGTTTCCATGATAATTAACACCAAATGAGCACACAGGCAGAGCTTCTTGTCTTCCAAATTTGAAACCCACATTAACTAATTAATTCTAATTAGAGGCTGACAGTTCCACGTGGCACAGTGAGCATGTAATACATGGGATTTTCCCTTTGTGTCTTAAGTTAATTTAATGAAAATGGGCCTGGGGACTTCTTTCCAGAACTAACAGCCAGCTAGGTACCAGAAGGTACCCCTTTCCTGGAAAAGGATTTTGGTATTGTGGGAGCTTGCATGGTGGCCCCACAGGAAGCCCATCCATTGACAATAATGCCTTTATGGATTCCACAAACACGTAGTGAACACCTACATTAGCTAAGAATTGGGCTAGGTGTTGAAGGAAATATCATCCCCACTCTTTAGAATTTCAAAGTCTAGGTGGGGAGGTGCAAATAAACCAACAGTATCCAATGGTGTCCTAGCCAAAGCAGTTAGACAAGAAAAAGAGAGATACAAATATTAGAAAGAAAGATCCAAAAATGACATGACTTACATGAATCAATTTATATGACGTTTTGGAAAAGTCAAATTTAAAGTGATGGAGAACAGATCAGAGGTGGCCACGGGTTGGGGATGGGAAGAAGCATTGACTAAAAAGGGGCAGCACAAAAGATATATTTGGAATTCTTCTATATCCTGATTGTGGTGGTGGTTATGCAAATTTATATATGTGTTGAAATTCATAGAGCTATATACCAAAAAAGATCCAATTTTCCTGTATGTTATTTTTAAAAATAAAAGAAAAAATAGACTACAGCTATATGTATCAGCATCTATCCATTTCATAGTGTTGAGTGAAAAAACGAATTTGTTTTATATTGTTTGAATTTTCAGACTATTTTGAAATGTCTTTAAAAAGTAATCTTTAGCTAAGTATGTGTATATATGTGTTTTTATAACATGAAGATCTTTTGAATTAATGTATAAATGAATTGAAGTAAACAAACAAGGAAAGGATTGTACATACACTTTACTCCATACAAAAATACGTAACATAAAAGTGCTGAATTTGGGTTCCTAGGGACAGATGGAGAGAGAGATTTCTCATGGCATCTGAGACTCTGCTTCTACTTCTTCCTGAGCCTCTGGGTTTTCTGAGGTGCCTCAATATCCTTATGATAAATTTATCATACTCATTTAAACAAAAACGACATGACTTATAGATTACATAGCTGTTTTTTTAAGAAAATTCAAGAGGTTCAACTAAAAGCAATTGATGCTAATAAGAGAGTTCAATAAAGTGGCTGGATATGGGATGAACGTGAAGAAAAAATTGTATTCCTTTGATCAGAAATATGTAATTAGAAAATGTAATATGTAAAAGTATCCCCTTCATAACAGCAACAATGACAAAAAAGATAAAACTCTTTGGGTTTAACTGGAAACATGCTAAATTTATATGCAAACAGTTACTGAAGGCCATGAAGAATGGCCAGAATCAATGCAGAGACACCTTGTGGTCCTGGGTGAAAGAGTCAATCAATACCCTTAAGATGTCAGTCCTTCCCAAATTAACATGTTCACTCAGTGCCATATCAACAAAAATCTGCGTGAACAAAAGCATGGAGGATGTGAAAGTTGACTGCTTGGAATGTAAGCCTGGAGTTGGTGGTGAGCAACCCCATAAGAAGTTGGTGGTGGCAGCCCATAGGAAGCTCTTGAAGACTTTAATCAGGCCCCAATAAGATTGGAATTGTGTTTGAGAAATATATCCTGGCTGATGTGAAGGATTAAAGGAAAGAGTGGGATTAAAGACAGAGGACTCCACTAGGAGGTTGTTACTAGAACAGTCTAAAATGACTACCATCTGGCCTGACCCGAAGGAATTTCTCAGTGATGTTTGGGCCTGCTCTTCCCATATCTTCCTCCTTCCCTAAAGCAAAAGTCCAGAGAGCAGATGAACTAGAACAATTGTCCTGAGAGAGGTGGGATATTTTCTGCAAATCTGGCATCCAGAAACTTAGTGTGGTCAGTGGGGAAGGGTTTCTTAAGGAAGATGATGCCAAAGATTGGAGTCTGGGAACCTGGGTGGACGATAATAATAATAAGCGCTAGTTTTCCTTGAGTGTTTACTCTCTGTGAGACAGGAACTAGCATCATCCCCATTCTTTTCTGAGGAGGTAGCTGAGGCTCACAGAGGTTAAATGCCCAAGGAACTGAGACTAGGTCTAACCTGCGTCCCCACATCGCTGGCACCCTAGCACCTGGCAGAGAGAGTTCAGCAAATGTTTGTGGTATTAAGTCAAATTACCAGATGTCGTTTCTCTGGGAATTTACTTCCTGTGGGTTTGGCTCATGCCTCATCTTCATCAGTAAATCCTCTTCCCTCCCATAAATAAGTCACCATTTGTCAAGGGAGGGCAGAGAAGGGTCTAGTGGGAGGGGTAGGGAGATGGGAGCAGGAAGGAAGGGGCTGAATGATGGAACTCGATGTGTTTCTATAAATTAGGAACCCCCAGCTTGCTGCTGACCCAGGCGTCTTTACCAATTTGCTCCTCCACGCCCTGCCAGCCTAGCACAATAAAGCTTCCTGTCCATTTCAGGCCTAATCACGCAGAACGTAAATCCCTCAGCACAGAGGCAGCAGCGAGGGCTGGGGCGCGATCTGCAGGACTGCTCACGTTCATCTTCCGGCGCATAATGAAATCAAGAATGCGCGTCAGCTCACCAGAGCTGCTGTCCTCCAAATTGTTAAGTAATCATCTCTTCTTTACCCTCATTAGGCTCACGAGAACTCCAGACGAAGGAGGATGAAAACGAACATTTATTGATGGATTCTGGTGTGCTAGATCCTTTCTGTGTGACTCAATCCTCTACAAAGCCCTGTGACATAGGTATTATTATTCTCATTTCACAGCTGAGGACACAGCCCAGAAAGGGGAGTGGCCCAAGACCACAGACAAGTGAGGGGTGGGTCTTTTTTTATTTTATTTAATTTTATTTTTCCTTTTTCTCCCAAAGCCCCCCGGTACATAGTTGTATATTTTTAGTTGTGGGTCCTTCTAGTTGTGCTATGTGGGATGCCGTCTCAGCATGGCCTGGTGAGCGGTGCCGTGTCCGCGCCCAGGATCCAAACTGGCGGAACCCTGGGCAGCCACAGCGGAGCCCACGAACTTA
Source organism: Equus quagga (assembly GCF_021613505.1). NCBI lineage: Eukaryota > Metazoa > Chordata > Mammalia > Perissodactyla > Equidae > Equus > Equus quagga. The sequence goes on from NC_060278.1 coordinate 93,639,592, forward strand.
ACCACTCGGCCACAGGCCGGCCCCAGGGGTGGGTCTTGAAGTGACATATCTGTGCAATTTCAAATCCTACGCACCGTATTTTTTTTTCAGTTATTAGGTATCGGATAACTCTCATATAACTTTTTTGGGAGGGGGAGGATTTCTGGCAGAAGGATGAGAAAACTGAAAGTTATAGTACTTTCCATAATTTATTTTGGTTGCATAAGTTCACCAAGGGTCTACTTCACATCCACAATAGTCCTGTCCTCTGGTTTCTGCTCCTTTTTCTTCTTAGTTCTTAGACATCCTGGTTTGTATTATAGTCTGTAATATCTGTCCTAAAATCCTCATTCTTGCTTTGGAAACTACAATTTTTAGGCCCTTTTCTCAGATTACCCTTGTCCTTCCTCACCCAATTCTTATTTTGCATCCCTGTACTATTTAGGGAGGCCTGCATCTCAGGTTACAGACCCATCTGCTAGTCTTGGCTCTATGGAGCCCATCTAATCAATTTAGCTCCTAGCTTCTCCTTCGGGGGAGAATTGAACACATGATACTGTGGGTGTAGAGATGAGAAAGACATCATTCTTGTCCTGCGTGAACACGGACCTAACTGGGAGATGAATACACACCCAAGTGACTAAAAAAAATGAGTCATTAAATAAGTGCTAAAGTACATACCGCAATTTTAGGAGGCTCTGGTGTGAGTGAGTAAAAAATAATCCTCTGCTCCTTAGGTCATGATAAATTACAAAATTTCTGCTCACATCTAGTTCTGTTATTCCTATTAGTGTGTGAACTCTTAGTTCCTGAAAAATCAATTAGTTGAAATGGGAGCATTATTTTAATATTTTTGTTTGTTGTTGATCCAAATCTGGGTCAACATCATAGCATGCTGAATTGGCAGGCTACTCCACAGTGACCTTCCTTTTTTTTTCTTTTTGAGGAAGATTAGCCCTGAGCTAGCATCTGCCATCAGTCTTCCTCTTTTTGCTGAGGAAGACTGGCCCTGAGCTAGCATCCGTGCCCATCTTCCTCTACTTTATATGTGGGATGCCTGCCACAGCATGGCTTGCCAAGCGATGTGTAGGTCAGCACCCGGGATCTGAACCAGTGAACCCCGGGCCACCAAAGCGGAACGTGTGAACCCAACTGCTGCACCACTGGACTGGCACCTCCACAATAATCTTCTTGAATATAAATGATGATGTAGCAACAGCAGGATAGCGATATGGGGAGTTGATTTGGGCAGCCCCCATACTCTTCAGTGAATAAAGGGCTGGGCTGGTAGGTTGGAGAGTGGGGACAGGATGGCATGAGGCCTCCAAACTTGGGATAGTTCAATACAGACCTCTTAGGATGCAGGAGTATAGATGGGATAATGTCTTGACATCCCCTTTGGACAGGGCACCACGGATCAAGCAGGAAAACCTGGAGAGAACCAGGAAAACCCATGAACATGGATGGGACTTCCAGATTAAGATGGTACCTAACCATGGCACTTGATTTGCCTCATCCCTTCACACCTTCCTGTGAAAATACTCATGAAAACACAGAAAACACTGCTACTTTTCAATAACATGGATTCTAGGCTTTGGGAGGGATTTTTGCTTAGTAAAGTAAAGATGACAGTCTTGAGTAAAAGAGCAGGAGGCAAACGACAAGGGATTTTCAATCACTATTTCTGCTTCCCACCTTAGAGACACAGGGTCTTCTCTGAACAAAAGGAGGGAAACCCTCAGTTATTACACAAAAGTTGATTCTGAGGCCATTTAACCTCCACCACTCCTTATTATCACCTCTATGTATTTACCCATTGTGGGACTGCAGTTTCCCAGAAATTAAAAAGAAGGAATGGACCATGGCAGAAGAGAACAGGTATGAATCTCTGTACCATACTGTGAAGTCAAGAGGATGAAGGAGTAGAGAGAGACTTGTGAGATGCTTGTATGCTGGGTGGTGTAGATGTCCACACATTGCTTTTCCCAAGAGGAGAAGGCTCCATAAAGTTATCCCAGAATAAGTTCCCTTCCAGGTGTTCAGAAAGCTGGGCAGTGAAGTCAGGGAATCTGTTCTAGTCCAGCACAGACACAAGACCACTAGGAATTTAGAGTGCATATTAATCAGCCCTCAGTTTAAGGTCTGGATGTGGATTCTAACAGTCATCATATAATTCATAATAATGAGCAAAGAAGATCCATCCAGATTATTTATTGGCAACACACCTGAACAGATCTCTTCTTCATCAAGCACAAATGATAAGAAAACCAAAACAAGAGACCTTTGAAGGTTTTCCAGGACATACAAAGGGGCAATACTAGATTCAAAGGAAAAGCAAACCTTTAAAATAATATGGAAAAGGAAATAACATTTACTAGGACGAGTCTTCTTTGTGCTCAGTAAATTTGAACTCTGAGATAGAAGACACAGTGGATGAAATGGTAAGATTAAAAGGGTTGCTGAGATGCAACAGAGATCATCTGAAATAAAGATTGTAAAGAAATAGAAAACGCAATCGCATGATAAAACTTGCATTTGCATTAGAAGCAAGAAAGAAAAGAAATAACACTGCAGAAAATGGAATTGGCATTAAGGAGGACAAAATTAAGTCTCTTTCTCTGGATGCAGAGGAAAAGCCCAGAGAAAGAGGACAATTATAAAAAGGGAGAGGATATGGAAGACAGAGAATGGAGCTCTTGGGCTGTAGGGACAAAGGAGGGCAGTGGTGTAGCTGAACCCAGGGGTAGAGGTCACTGAGTGGAAACTGGAACCATAGGGGTCCTGTCCAGCAGAAATTGAAGCTATCTATAGAAGCGATGCAGCCAACGCAGAGAATGGAGGGAGAAATACCCTGATTTCTTCCTGCTGCTTCTGCCAATGTGTTGCATTGGCCAAACTGAGCCTGAAGCCAGCTGATGAGGGTACCTGGGACCTGTAGTCTGTAGGGGTCAGCCCCTCCATGATACAAAGCAAAGGAGACGAAGAGTGACGGGTAGACATGAAGGTAAAGAGGTGCAGGACAGGCGCATAAAACTTAGAGGAAGCATTTTGCAACACAAAGCCAGTTACGTCAAAGGCTAATTTGACTGATATAAGTCAAATATATCAGTTAGATGTATGAGGGCCAAACATCAGTGAGGACAACGAATGGAACTAGATTCAATTCCCCTATTAAAAGACAATTCGTCTCAGATTTGGTTCAAAGCACACCAGAAGCCAATTGCAGCTATTTGTCAAAGCTTCACCTGAAAGCGAGAGAAAAAAATAAAACTGAGAATAGGAGTGACAATATTAACATCAGGAAAAAATATATAATGCAAGGTAAATGCAATTATTAAGTTGCAGGGAGTCACTTTATATGGATAAAAGGTAAAATTCACAAGAATGCTATGACACTAATTTATAATTGTCTCAGTGATTCTCAACAAGAATGGTTTAAAACATCCAAAAGATTCTATCAGAGTCTCTGGGAAGTCTTTTTAAAACTTACATACACACAACCCTGATATTCAGAGTTGTGAGTAATCCTATTTCTACATGATCCAGAGTCACTGTTGATGGGCGGATAGTGTATCCTCCAGATGTTGGGGCAATAAAAATAAAATGTATCTTCTCCCACTTTTAAAGCATAGTTATCCTCCAAGTGATACAAACACAGAGAAAATATTATAATCTTTCCATTTGGCACACAGTGACAAAGATGGATGCAACAAATCTAAATAAAATGATGGCAAATTAAATCTATTGGTGTGTTAAATGAATGATCTGCCACGACCAGGTAGGATTTACTTTGGAAATGCGGGGTAATTGCTTATCCATCGTGGGATCATCAGTGTGCTGGACACTTCATAGGAACTAGATTAATTAGTGATCACAGAACCTTATGAGTTATTATTATCATCATAGCTAAAGAAACTGAAGCAGGGAGAGGTTAGATAAATTGGTCAAGACCAAGGTAAGCACTAGGGCTGACATTCAACTCCAAGTCCAACTTACACCAAAGCGTAAAAGTATTTGCCGCACGTCATCCTGAGTCTGATAAATGCCTAAATTATTGATGGAAATTCTTCACGTAGAGGAGACACATTTTATATAACCTGTTGAAAAATATCTATATTAAGCACTCAATTTCATGCTTAGTGGTGAAATACCAGAGTCATTTCCAATGATTTCTTTTATCTCTATTTAAAAATTTTGTAGACATTCTAGTCAATGTGATAAGACATGGATCAGAAATAAAATGTACAACAATAGAAAAAAAGAGACATTCTCTTTACTTGCAAATGATGACAATTATCTGTGCAGCTTACCCCAAATGATCAATTGAAATGCTGATAGTACTAATAAGATAGAACTATAAGGTAATCAAATGTTTAAGAAACATTAAAAATAGCTTTTATATGTACGAACATTACCAGTTAGAAAATGTAATGGAAAACAACTCAGATTCTCATTAGCAATGCAAATACAAAACACTAACTTTAATAAAAATTGTACAGGATACACATGGAGAAAATGATAGTGATCAATTGGGAGAAATAAGCGAAGACAAATAAATGAGGAGGCATACCATATTGCTGGTTGAGAACACTCAATATTATAAAGATGTCATATTTTCCCCAAATTAATTTATAGGTTTGAGTTAATTTTATTCATGGGGAGGGCAATGTCTTGGAACCCAATGAGATGATTCTGAATATAAAGAAAATATTTAACAGGATTTCAGGGGAGTGGGATGGGAGAAAAAACATCCACTAAATGTATTCATTGATTCTAAGACTTTCAAAAACATTAAATTGTAGATCTTAGAATGGAGGGAATATGATAATCAGTAAGTTCAAAATCTTCATGAATCCTTAAATTAAGACTTCTATTACAGCATATACTTTCCTCCCATAAAATGCAGTAAAATTTAACTGAATAATGCATGTTTTTCTTCAGAGCCTTAATGATTCTATAAATACAAGACTATAGAAATGTGTAATGTAACTGGCTTTTTAAACCAGGAAACTCAGCTTTTAGCACTTCATAAGTTACTGCAAGGGTAAAAGGAAGAGAAAATAACAAAACCATGTTGAGATGTGAATGCTGGTGGTTGGCTGGACTTGGCTGGTGGTTCAATGGTCCACTCCATCTTCAAGAGCAGGTGAAGAGAACCCGTGCCTTAGCCCAATTAAAACTTGGGTTCCTTACAGGCAGAGCCTGAAAAGAGAATTCTTGTGCAAGTGATAAGTTGAAGGGCACTTCTAAGGAGGTGATGAAAGCAGGCCAGGGGAGAGAAAGAAGCCAAAGATGCCCTTTTAACTGAAGGCCACCTTCCACCTGATTCTACAGGAAGATCAAGCATAAACAGGACCCTAGAGTTTTCTGCTGCAAGGGAGGGGAGCTGAGCTTTTATAACTCAACTGTAGTCAATCTTTGGCTGTTGGGGCCCCGAAGTGGGCAAAACCTCCAAGCATCTCAGGTGGGGGCAGCTGTGAGCCCTTAGCAGCCAACACACACAGCTGCTGGGGGATTGGGTGGTCTGGTCTGTAAAGAGGATCTGGGTAGATCTTCCATGGTCCTTGGGGGTACTTTACGGACTGGTCAAAATCATAAATGATAAAATGGCACATGCCAAATCTCTGCCATAGTTGCATAGAAAAAGAACCTAGAACAAAACATACCAAAATTTCGACAGTGATTGTTTCTTAGCAATGGTGAATTTTATTTCATTTTTATTCTTTAAAATGCTATCCACATTCTAAAAATATGTGCATGCATTACTTTTTAAATCAGAAAAGAAAATAACAACAGCTCTGGACAGTAGATTTGATCAGGTGGATCAGGGTTAGGGTTGGGTTTTGCCAAAAACCATGTAACCTTGGGCAGGTTACTTAGCCTTAGCCTCTGCTTTCTCATCAGTAAAATGGGTTCACAGATATGAAGCACTATTTTAGATACTGTTGTACTGTTGTTGCCCAGAATCTTTTCCTCTCTTTTCCTGATGTGGAATCTTCTGCTCCTGTTAGTGCCTGCAAACATAGGCTCTTTACCCGCCACACAAGAGGGGCCAAATAAAGACTGGAATGCCAGACTTACGGCAAAGAAAGGGTCTTTATTTTAGATGACATCAGCCTGGAGATGAGAGTGAGCCCTCAAATTTGTCTAGTTTCATCTTGCCTCCCCAAAAGAGGGGAATCGTGGTGTTTTAAAGGTTTGTGAGGAATGTGGCTGCTTGTGGATGGTGGGGGGAGTCAGTGGCCTTGCTGGTTGGAGCTTTCCTACCAGCCTGCGTTCAGCCTTGGGACACTGTTTGCAGGGAGGAGGAGGAGATGATAAGGAATCCAGGTGGGTGACCTTGGCTGTTTGTGTCCATAGCATTAAGTGGATTCTGGAGCCAGGGAGCTAGGGAGTAAGCAGGGAAAGTATGCTTTGGCTTTAACCCTACATATGCTGGGTTTAATGTAGGGGAACTGATATCAGGGCCAGCATCAATTCCCCCTTATTTTACGTTGATTTCTCAACCTTGAGGGATTTGGGGCGACAACCAATCTAGCTACTTCCTGCTGAATTGGGGCATAGGTTGTTCCATCTTGTTGAACCAGTCTTTTAATAAGGCAGCGATGCAGGTGGGCTCCCAAAGTTAGGTCTGTATCATGTAAGTAAGTAACCAGGCATTTAATAAGAAGTGTTTCTAGAGAAACAAAAAGAAAAAAACAAGGGTAATGGTTGGAGCAAATTATCAATTAGTTCCTGAGCCCAGGGGGCAGTCAATTAAGATTCCTAGAAGTCAGGGTTAAAGATCTTTTGCAGTTTGAATGTCTCTGATGGTGTCATCAGGTACTCAGGTGGCTTTCTGAGTGGCTTACGTGGCAGCAGGCGTGAATCTCTCAAGTTTGCATCAAGTCCTCCAGCTTTAGGTTTTAGGAAAAATGGCAGGCTCAGTTTTCAATCATTCCAAATGAAAATGATGGAAAAAATGGGAAATGTTAGTTTGGAGATTTGATATTTCAGATATTTCAGGAGCCTAGAAGAATTCAGGATCCAGTCCAGCTTAGAGATATAAAAAAAACCCTCAAAGATAATTAATGGAACCAGAATCTAATCTAATATCCGTGAATGTGTATTATAGTCTCTATTGAAACACATTTTTTCTCTCTAAAATCACCCTTAATTTTACCAAACAGGGCCAAATTAAGACTAAGTGGTTGTAAAATAACTTTAGTTTTAATACATTTGGCCTAATTATTTACATAAGTACAGTAAGAATCACAATTGATCATATAGGTTCTTTTAAATCTGCTTTGCTGGAACTTTCTACAAGGAATCTCAGATTGAACTTTAAAGGCCTCTCGAGGCCAAGAAAGCCAGACAAAGAACTTGCCATCAGATTTTGCCTGTAATACCTACAGATTTAGGTGACTTCCTCTCTTCGAGGGGTTTCCCAACATATCCTGGGGTTCCTTGCACCTGCCAGAGACAGTGACATTCTTTACTCAACCTTACCAGATTTTTGGGAACCCATAAGCAAGGTACCAGGGCAATATTTCCAAGTGTCTTTATTCCAGAAAGTCAACCTTAGTTCCTCAAAAGCTGACGGGTCATATCTGAGTCTGTATGTTTTTTTCAAATATGACATAGCAGTCAAAGCCTTGGTATTATAACCAGTGTTTCCAATTGTGTCCTGTTATAAGAACAGATTCTAATTGAACTTATGCAAATAATTATAAAGCCATGAAAATAAGAATACATAATTATCAGGAGTTTTTAAATTCCAGAGGGATCAGATAGAGAGAAAAAGATAAATGTAAAAAGATAAATGTTTTAATTTTGTTTACAAATGTATAATTTTATCAAATTGCTATGTCATAATTAGCATAAGTGAAAAGAGGAAAAGATTTCCTTAAATCTGAGAAAACAAAACACAAAATATTAAAAAGATCAATGATATTTTAAATAAAAAAGCATAAAAATTGTAATCATCCTTATCCATTTATTTAGTCCTATGTAATAGATTCTTCACCTTAATCTTGTTAACAGTTTCTTGAAGTCATCGGTTTCTCTGTTAGAGTTCTGCAATTTCTTACCAAGTTTAGTTTTTCTTTTTTGAGGAAGATTAGCCCTGAGCTAACATCTGCTGCCGATCATCCTCTTTTTGCTGAGGAAGACTGGCCCTGAGCTAACATCCATGCCCACCTTCCTCTACTTTATACGTGGGATGCCTACCACAGCATGGCTTGCCAAGAAGTCCCATGTCCGTACCCGGGATCTGAACCAGCAAACCCTGGGCCGCCGAATCAGAATGTGTGCACTTAACTGCTGTGCCACCGGGCCAGCCTCCAAGTTTAGTTTTACGATCTGAAAGTTTATCAGAAACCTGTATTCTAGAGTAAGTGCCAGAGTTCTTTTCATGAATTCTTTTGCAGATAAAACATACTTGTAAAAATATCAGAGTAAAACAACTGCTGTCTGTAAATAATAAAATATTTAAAAATGGCAATTGACAAAGAAACTTGGCTATTTTTCTGACACATAATATTCTGAGACAACAACCAGAATTGTGGCTGACAATCAGAACAGATCAGAATTTTAGTAATGTTACATAATTTTTAAAACAATTATATCAATAACATTTATCCACATAATACCATCTAAGAAAGTTTATCATTACTTACCTGACAATGCTTCCCATGTTATTTAACATACCAAATAAGCCTAATTAGTTTAGTATTTTTTCTTAGAGGAAGAGAGAAAATTTCTCTGAGAAGTCTCAGGGGCCCTCTGAAAACCCCCAGAGAAACCTCTCTTCCTCTTCCAGGTCAAAAGAAAGCTTTTATTCAGGACTTGAATATTTTTGTGAGGGAGGAGCTTGTCAAAAATATGAAAATGTTTACAACGTGTTCAGATAGGAAACAATGCTCACTGTGAAACCATGTTCAGGTATCTATTCAAAGTGACAACAGAAACAGTCAGGGGAAACAGTTAAAATAGTCAAAAAAACCTTTTTATAATCTTTATATCAAGAGCAGATAAAAAGTTTAGGAAAATTATCTTTTGAAGAAAGAGGAGACCAAATTTTAATTTTATACCAGTTTACCTTTGACATTAAAACTTATTTACTTGGGACCGGCCCCATGGCCAAGTGGTTAAGTTCACGTGCTCTGCTTCAGCGACCAGGGGTTTCTCTGGTTCAGATCCTAGGTGAGGACATGGCACCTCTCGTTGGCCCACGCTGAGGCAGTGTCCCACATGTCACAGCTAGAAGGACCCACAACTAAAATATACAACTATGTACTGGGGGGATTTGGGGAGAAAAAGCAGAAAAAAAAAAAAGAAGATTGGTAACAGTTGTTAGCTCAAGTGCCAATCTTTAAAAAACAAAAACAAACTTATTTACTTAATAAATTTTTTAAAAATCTCAGCCAACTTGACCATATATAAAACTCTTCAGAGTTTTACCTTTATAAACCTTTGTCATCTACTTTTTACATTTAGAATTTGTCCCAGGTTTTCTTTTTTCCCTTCTAGTACTTTAGGAAAAATGTATTTTTCTTTAACCCCACAAGTAAAAATACTTTTATTTTTTATACCTTCTTACTGAAAACATATGTTTTATTTTCCTTGTATACAAAGATTTTTTCCTTATTAATTTTTAGTAGCTTTAGTTACATATATTAGAATCTGCAACCCTTAGAAACCTTTATTTCTAAGTAAAAACCAAGTAACCAATTATAAACTTTGCTTTACATTAGCATTCTGTGGCTTGACAAACTTACAAATACTTTTTATAATTTTTAGAACCATGTTACTTTATAGTAATAAAACACAGGTGTGATTATTAATAGACCCAAACACTTTAGTTTCCCTGTAATAAGAAGCCAAAAGTAGGTAAACTTAGACATGGTCAGCAAGAATGTTTCAGTGTTCCATCCTATCCAAAAATGACCCAGATATTCAACAAATTTTGTCATTTAACTTAGTAAAAACTCTAAAGTTTTAAGTTACCAAAAATATTTTGGGAGCTGTTTTTTTAAGGACACAGACCCTAAAACATAATTATTGTACTTAAAAAGTCTTACCCAGTTTACCAATTATGTTTGGATTAGTGTTAAAAATTTCATGTGACATTAAAGCAGTTAACCATCATCTTAAGTTGTTTTAAGTGCACACATCATAACACGTAATTACTGTTAAAAAGTTTCTCCAAAAACCTTTATCCTTTTACATTTATTTAGTTTACCCATTCTCAACTATTATATTTAGATCATCTACAAAAACCTCATGAGACATTAAACAAAATCTGCTATTATTCTAAGTTATTACTTTTATTGACAAATTTTGTAACAGAGATAATTTGAGCTCATTTGACCAGCAAACCCAGGCTGTATGTTTCTATCATATCCAATACTGATAACTTTCAGGACATGTCCATTTTAAATCAAACCAGTAAACTCAAACAAGCTTTTATTTACCAAAGATAATTTTATATCATGTTAAATAACTTTGCCTTTTAGAAGGTTCTGTATATTAATCAAAGACTATATTCCTTTATGAGAGACTTTGAATTCTCCCTTTTAAGAGTGACCCCCAAGGTGGACTCATCTGAAACAGAGGTTCCCCAGAATGGCCATTACAATTCCAAATTGTCTCAAAGATGTACTTATTTTGATTTGTTTAATTTTAGATCAGGAATTTTGGGGGAGTTGAAGTGGTGAATCTCAGTGAGAGAAGAGAAAGAAACAGCAGACTTGGCTTCGGCCACTGGCATATTTAATTTTTTTTCTTAAAGAGGCAGTAAATATTTCTGATTTTATTTAGAAGCCTCAAAAGATTAAAACAGGCTTCCCATTGTTGTAGTTGGCTTTTTCCAATTGCATACATCAGTTTGAGTAAACTGAAATTGCCCCATTTAAATATACCAATTTTACAAAACTTCATCTCAACTCATAATACTTTTAATTATAACTTACATTAGAATTCTGTTAACAAGTTTCAGTATTACAATATTGTGTAGGGGAAGCATTCCCAGGTAGACATAACATCTCTTCTCAAAAAAACATTCAGGCAAAGTTGACATAACCTCTTCATATAGTATTAGCTTAAACACTTTAGTCTTTATAGTCTTATCAACATGAGCAGCCTAACTTTTGCCGCAAACAACTCTTGGTCAGGTTTCTCACTGTGATTTTTGCCTCCTGACCTTTTAAAAGTTTTTAAAACTGGGGTGAATAGAACAGGTTTGTCTGATGTCCTTTAATTTCCGGGGGCCAGTAAGGGGGTCCCATTAGCCCATCTAACCTTAGGCAGCGTGTTATTAAAACCTTTGTTTTTTAATTTTTTTATTTGTTTTATTCATCTCATTTTCCTTTTTAATAAGTAGTTAAAGATTTTCATCCTGCTGTGATGAGTCCTGTGACGCTTCCCTTTTTGATTTTTCTTTGTTAACTTAGCGTTTTCATTAGCATCTGTAAGACCACAAGAAGAAGCTGAGACCCCAAGTTTAAGTTTTTAAGACTAGTCATTGTATTATCCTTTTAATTTGGTCTTTTCGTAGGTACCAATAAAACAGCTGTTTATCACAAGAGCTCTCTAAAAATTTTTCAACCTAAGGATTCATTGTTTGGCCATTTTTTCCCTGGAGTTTAAAGAATATTGTAGCCATGTAGTGTTACAAAAGAAAATCATCCCTTTTAGACATTGGCTTATAGCTATAATTAGACCATTTACTCAGAATTAACCCCAATGGGCTCTGCTTGGGGACAGACAGGATGTTTCCCATTCTGATACACAGAGACAGACAGACACACAGATCCAGACACAGAAAAACCAGACACCAGTGAACTGGTTCCCAGACTGAGGGTAAAAAGTCTTACAACTGTTCCCACTCTGAATGCGTGCCCAGATGGCCCCTCTGTGAATGGAAATGACCCCAGATGGCCCATTCATGAATGGAAGGGACCCCAGAGGAGAGGAAGGAAGTTCATGGGTGTCCCTGAGGTGACTTACCCTATTTCAGAGTCTGGTGACTCCCCAGAGTGAAGAACAAACCAACCAACCAACCAACCAACCTAGAAACTGTTTCTTTGCCATAAGAAAATGTGCCTAGGGTCAGCGGTGCCGAGCCAGACAGAAAGTACTGGGGATAGTCCTTAGGCAAATCACCTAGGCAGCTGCTGGACTGCTTTCCAGGAAATCCTAGTCACCAGGCTCGCCAGGTTGTTACTGCCTACAAACATAGGTTCTTCTTCCACCACACAAGAGGGGCCAAATAAAAACTGGAACACCAGGCTTACGGCAAGGAAAGTGTTTTCATTTCGGCTGATATCAGCCAGGAGACGAGAGTGAGCCCTCAAATTTGTCTCATTTCATCTCATCTCCTTGAAAGAGGGGAGGTGAGGGGTTTTAAAGGTTTGTGTGGAATGTGGCTGCTTGTAGATGGCAGGGGGAGTCAGTGGCCTTGCTGGTCAGAGCTTTCCCACCAGCCTGCATTTGGCCTTGGGAGGCTGTTATCAGGAGGAGGAGGAGATGATAAGGAATCCAGGTGGGTGAACTTGGCTGTTTGTGTCCATGGCAGATAGTGGATTCTAGAGCCAGGGAGCCAGGGAGTCAGCAGGGAAGGAGTGCTTTGGTTTTGACCCCACATATGCTGGGTTTAATGTAGGGGAACTGATATCTGGGCTGGCATCTCTTCTGTCTTAGTCCATATGGTTCTGATGGGAATCACAGTGACCCCCACACCCCCATGCCCACAGCGGTGGATGTGTAGCCCAGACTCAAGATAGTCCCACCATCAGAGTTTCTCTCCAGATTTTTCCAAGTTGGAGAGCAGATTGTTCTGTTTTCCTTGGATCACAGGTTTTAACCCTGTGATACAGGACCTTCCAGCAGTCTTTTCTGTCACAAGGAGAAAAGCTTTCTGAATGGAGCACAACAAAGAAAGCAGAGACAGAAGTCCTGGTGGCCAATCCCCAATTTCCTCCTCTGTCCTGCGGCTTCAAGTTTGTGTCTCTGCAGCTATCCCTCTAGCAAAGCCCTCCCTCCCTTTTTTCCCTTGAGCTGGTTTGAGTTGAGTATCTGGGACTTATAATTGAGAGAGCCCAAGCAGGGTCTGTTGCTAAGATAATTGCTAATGCCATTTCCCTTACCTGGAACACCCATTACTCACTAAATCCTGCCCGACCTTCTCCTCCAGCCCTTAGAGATCTGCCTTTCTTTTCCACTTTTATGCTTTCCGCCACTCAATTTAGCTCCCGCTTCATTATGTGTCACAGGCTGTTAGGTCATATCTCAAGCATCTCTGTGTTCCCCTGCAACACCTACAACACACAGTAGGTGCTCAAATTGTAAAAGTTGGAACTTTAAAGGGACCTTGGAAATCATCAAGTTAAAGAAAGAGAGAAAGAATGAAAGAAAGAAATCACCAAGTCTTAAATTGGGGAAACTGAAGTCCAGGCTCACGCAGCTCCTTGCCCAGCTCAGAGACACCACTAAACGCCAAGCTCTTTATTTCTATCCAACGCTTTTCACTCTTTGCAATGCCTGGACAGGAGATACCAAGACAAAATGAAAAAAACCACACCAAAAGGAGGATTATTTATGTCTCAGTTGAGTTCTAGAGCTGGTTGACAAGATAAAAGATGCAGGAGAATTTTTTTGTTGCTGCTATTGAATGGTTGTTTTTTTTACCTTTAGTTTTCTAATTTAAGCCTCAATTTTCTTCCTAATGGTGCACTTAGATTCACTGAAGCTCAAGCGGGAACTGGAACCCATCTCATCAGACAAGACCAATAACCAAGGAGAGGCTGGCTGACCTGTAACTCTAATTGTCCAAGCAGAACAACTTCTACCTCTGAACCAAAGCAGCGCTGGTGTCCTGAGCAGGTGGCAGGGCCTCCAACTTGCCTTCCTCACCACTCGGAGAGCTGCTCTCCAGGCCCGTAACACCTGGCATCAGCTCCTAAAAGCGCTCTTACCCTGGAGAGGGTTCAGTGCTTGGGACTTCTTCTTGCCAGTTGGGAAGCAAGATGTCCTCACCTGGGGACCAAGAGGACATCTGTCCCTGCCAGAGTATGTCACTCCCTGAGGTCAACTGAAACCCATTACTGCCAAGCCTTGAAGCCTCCATTATCTTCCTCCATTAGTGGACTTCCCTATGGGGTCTGCTAAGCACGCCCAGACTTGAGCTTGGTGACTCAATACCTTGGGTGTTAATATACTCCGGCCACAGGGAGAAAAAGAAAAAACAAAAAGATATCCATAGCCATTTTCAAACTACTTGGGTCTGTTGCAAGGAAGTAGGAAACTTGCAAGAGGCTTATTTGAACCCTGAGAAGAAGCGTGCAGTGTAGAGGAAAGGAAGGCTTTGGAATCAGAGCCAGGATGGGGGGAGTCCCTCCTGTGTGACCTCCAGCAAGTCACTTAACCTCTGAGCCTGCTGTTACACTACTGCTATTATTCTACTGCAAGGAGTAATAATGTTCCAGGAAGTGACACGCTCTTGCAGCTTGATGATTCCAAAGTGCTGAACTTGACTGCTTTCAGACGCTGGCCAGCATTTTCGATGGGAATAAAGACCTCTATAAAAACTATGGAGTTCAGCCCAAATCATAGCAACCTAAGTGGCGTACAGATAATCAGGCTGCCTAGCTTCGGTTTTTCTTCTGGAGCTGCTTAAGACTCTCCCCTCCTTTCACATCTGCCAGTTCTCCATTAATAGAAACCGTAGTTTGCACTATCTGCTTAACCCCTCCTCTTGCTTGCCCTGTGACCTCTGTATTAGAGTCTGGCTACAGAGAGCCCCTTCCTGACCATCGTTAAGGACTTGTCAATTTCTTCACCTTCCGTCTCCCTCCTTTCCTGAAGCCTCTCTGAGGTTCAAATGAATCGTTTTAACTTTTAAGAAATATTTCAAACACACACACACACACACACACAAATGAAAACAATACATAACATACATTCGAGTATAAGAGTCTTATATATTTTGCCATATCTGCTTCAGAATTTTTTAAAGAGAAACAGAACATTGTTGAAATAGCTACCTTCCTCATCCCTTCCCCAGCCCTCCCTTCCCAGAGGTAACCAGAACTCTGAAGTTACTCTGTATCATTTCCTCCTCTGTGTTTGTAATTCTATTCATATGTGTGAATCCTTTAACAATATAAACTACTGTTATTTGTGTTTCCAAAATTTACATATTTGGTATCCTACTGTATATGTCAATTGCAACTTGCTTTTTCCCCCTCAACATTATGTTCTTCATATCCATTTTGATTCATATAAGCCAGCTCTTTTACTTTAAATGTTGCGTGAAGAAACCACAGTTTATCTATTCTTCTACTGAGAAATATTTAGGTTGTTTCCACTTTTCTCTGTTACATAAATTGCAGCAATAAACACTGAATGTGTCTCCTTGGGCACAGCTGTGAGCGTAGTTCGAGGCTAGACACCTAGAATAGAAAGGAATTATTCTATTGTGTGGCATATGTACCTTCAAGTGTACTGAGTGTCGCCAGACTGTTCTTCAAAGGGGTGGTACCCGTTTACACTCCTATCAGCAAATGTAAAGACGTCACATTTGCTACATCCTTAACAATTACTGACATTGTCAAACTTTCAAAATTTACAAATATAATGCGTATCAAATTATTCCATTTTCCTTTTCAAATTTGCATGTCTCTGTTTATTAGCAAGGTTAACTTTTTAAAATATTTATTGATGGTTTGGGTTTCTGCTTCTGTGACTTGATTATTCATATTCTTTGTCTGGCTATGTTACGCGCTTGCCTTTTTCTTATTGATTCTGAATTCTAGTCATCAGCTATATGTGTTGCAAATATATTCACCCAGGCTTTTAACTTTGTTTATGGTGTCCTTTTGCATCTTATTTTAGAATTGTTATTTTTTTGTAGAATTTTTCTTTTTACCATTTTTGTAATGACTCTTTTTATTCTTAGTGATTTTTACCTTAAAAACAATTCATCATGGGGCTGGCCCCATGGCCGAGTGGTTAAGTTCACGTGCTCCGCTCCAGGTGGCCCAGTGTTTCATTGGGTCGAATCCTGGGTGCGGACATGGCACTGCTCATCAAACCACACTGAGGCGGCGTCCCACATGCCACAACTAGAAGGACCCACAACGAAGAATATACAACTCTGTACTGGGGGGCTTTGGGGAGAAAAAGGATAAAAACCAAATCTTAAAAAAAAATTCATCAGATATTCACACAGCCACACCAGCTTTCTTTTCCTTCACAATTGCTGGGAGTATCTTTTTCTATCCCTTTACTTTCAACCTTGCTGTGTCCTTGTGTTTTAGGCATATCATTTATGAATATCTTATAAATGGGTTAGTTTTAAAATCCAGTTTGAGAGTCTCTGAATTTGAACCATCTTGTTTTGTCTATGAACACTTACTGTTCTTCTTAATATATTTGCATTTATTTGTATCTTTTTGTGTCTTCAGTTGACCGTGCTGCTTGTTTTCTTATTTCTTCCTTTTCTTTGGTCTGCTAGAACACAATTGTATTTATTACTCTTTTCCCTTTTTGTAGTTATCCTTAATTTTTCTCCTTTTAGTGGTTACCCTTAAACTTTTAATATTTATTCTTGATTTGACATTCAGACTAAAGGTAATCGAAGTTTTCCTTTCTGCCCGTATGCTCCGAAGCATCAGAAATGCTTTTACTCGATCATCCCTCCCATCTCACAAGTAATTATTGTCTAAAATATTAGTTCCACCTTTTAATACCTTCAAATTCCTCCTACTCCTCATCATCATTACTGTGATTATTTAATGCATTCATTGTTTAGCTTTACCCTTGTGTTTACCAATTTCTTTTCTCACTCTTGCTTTTTGCCTTTCCCTTTTCAATTTTTGTTATAATTTCTTTTTTCCCAATTGCTGCACTTTCCACTAGGTCCTTCAGTGGACCATCCCACTCATGGGCATTAGGGTTGAGCCTCCAGTGCTAGGACCTGTGCAGTAGCCCCTCCCTGTCCTGCCCCTTTCTGGGCAGCTCAGTGCCATCTCTCTTACTTACCACCCAACATGTAGTTCCCTCTTCAGTTCTGACATCTGAAGAGTTTCTTTTCTTCCCTTTAAGCTCTGCTGTGTATTGAAAATAGTTATATCTTACCTCTTTTTTTGGGTTTGTGGGGTGAAGGGTGTTTAATGGACTCAACAGGACGTCTCTAGGGACATCAACATGACTTTAGAGTCTATGTCAGAAGAAACAGGAAATACAAACGTGTATAGAATGATAACTCCTTCTCATGTATATAGAACATATCAGTGACTGCCTCCCAATATTTGTCACCATAAATGTAAACTATAAATTGTTGTTTTTAATTGTTATTTTTGATTGCTTGTAGATTCATATATCAATTTAATTTTCTTCATTTTATGTTTTTTAAATTACAGAACACATGCTGGCTATGTAAAGGAAAGACTAATTATAGCTCTGCCATTCTCCATGCCTCTCCCTCTGCCAAGATAACCACTGATGCCAGCCTGGCAAATATCCCTTTTCACGGTCCTTCTTATGAGAAAACATATACAAACATATCTTCACAAATACAGGTAGTATGTTTGTTCGTTTAACCAAAACAAAATATACAGCTTGCCATAAAAATTCAATTAAGAGTATTTTATTATCCAGAACCCCTAATAGTTGTTAGCTTGAAATTTGTCAGATTACCTTAATCCACCATTTTCCAAGACTCCAAGTCACCTATTTGCTTTCCATCTTTCTGGATTCCAGTCTTAAGCTAAATCTTCCATCTTTAGACTTTGGACTTGATTGCAAGGTAATAGGCCTGGAAAAGATATAATTTTGAAACCAGGCATGTCTAACTAAACCGCCTGTGATTGCTTTGACTTAAAAACAGACCCAGCATCTATTTGTCCAAAAGCCAATCTAGGACAATGATGCTCAACTCTGGCTGAACATGAAAACACTCGGAAAACTTCTCAAACACCTGTTTTTAGACCCGATCCTTAGAAATTCTGATTTAATTTGTCTGGATTGAGGCCCAGGTATCGGCATGAATTGATTCTAATGTTTAGCCCATGTTGAGACAGGACAAGACCAAGGATAGCATGCTGACCCAACATCTGAGGCCATCTCCTTGGGACAACTGGTGCCAACCCAATCCTGAGGGACTCTAGATTTAGCTATGGTGTCGTGAGAAGAGCTCTGGGCGTGGAGTTAGCAGACCTGGGTCCAGCCCCAGTCTGTCACTTACTCGCTATGTGACCTTGAACAAAACATTTGCCTCTCTGAATCTCTGTTTTCTCATCTGTAAATGTGGAGACTATGGTCTGTGTTTCACATGGTGATTGTTAGGATCAAAAGATAAAACGTTCTTGCAAGTATTTTTTTCTAAGTTGTAAGATTCTATAGAAATGTGGAGCATGAGGTCTCTTCTCGTTCTAAGATTCTTTTGGTTGTCTAAATAAGTTATTGACATTTCCCAGCACACGGGTCTGTGAATCCAGTGGAAAAAAATATTGTTAGATATTCTGAGTGTTTTGATTTTTCTGAAATGCCACCTTCAAAAGCTCTCAAAGGCCAGTTGTTTAGGCCAGAGTTAGGAGAATGAGTTAATAAGTAAAGGTAATCATCCAGGTTATTTTGGTCCCTGGATTATTTTCCTTCAGAAATATACAAATAATTTAATTCAAGAGCAATTTTGAATTAAAATTATCTATATTATTGATGCAAGTCCTCTCCTCTTTTCAAATGTAAACGAGGATTTTCTAAAAGAGAATTCAGACCTTTGAATGTGGGTCTATATGAAAGGCTATAAGTGCTGAGAGTAAAGTTGCTTTTAAAACAGTTTAGTCTTATAGTCAAACCATTTAAATATTATGAAAGAGAGTAAAAAACCCATGAAAATTTAAATATCATTGACAGAATGCTGTATTTTGACACATCGCGTAATTTTAAGGCACCAAATATTTCTTAGAGTAACAATTATATTCTTCACTCAGGCATGAGATCAGCTGAGAGTGTGTGGAGATTCCCCAGGAGATCGTAGCTGTAGGGTTTGGACTGAGTGAATGGTGAACACCCAGGGAGGTAGTCATTCCAAAACCAGAAGTTGTCCAGCATTATCAGCAACACCTCAATTGGAAGGAAATTTCCAAAAATGAACTCTGGTCCTTTGTCTGTTCTCGTAAAAGAGATTTCACCTTTGGCCTTTGTTAGCTATGTAAATTTCTTCCACCTGTTCCTTAAAAAGATAAAAGTAACAGAAATAAACAGTGTGTTTCTGTTCTGTTACAAATTGAGTCACCATCGTAAATGGCCCAATTAAGATAAATGGACAAAACTACCATTTCATCCTTGTCTGAAGAGATAATCCGGTTTACAGCATAAAGGAATCAATTTCCAACCCTCTCTCCTTGTCAATGCTGTGTCTGGACACTGACTCTTAAAGGAATGAGCTACTGACAGGACATGATTTTGGACAGTGAGTTTGTGCATGGCCCTGTTTTTCTTTAGATGAACTTAAAGGACACAAAAGACCTATAGCCCTTTCCTCTTTGTATTATCCAGAAACTATCAGAAAGAGTTTTCTTTTTTTCTATCTCTAGTTGTGCATGTGCCGCCAGCCAGAAAGGAGACAAGCATTCTTGGAGCTATTGCTGTGTGCCACTTCCCTGCATTGGGTCGGGAGTTTACGCAGATCATCTCTACTAATCTTGACAATCTTTCCGTAAAGTAGGTGCTGTCATGCCCATTTTACTGATAAGGGAACTGAGGTTTAAAGACGTTACACAACTTGACCAAAGCCACCTGTCTTGTAGCCAGAGGACTGCGAATGCATGATTCTAGGGCCTGTGTTTTGTCCTTTACATGAAGCAAGGGGAGTATAATTTGTGAGCCAAAAATGCAGATACTGGGGACTGGCCCTGTGGTGTAGTGGTTGAGTTCAGCGCTCTCCACTTTGGTGGCCTGGGTTTTCGAGTTTGGATCCTGAGTGTGGACCTACACCACTTGTCAGCCATGCTGTGGAAGCCATCCCACACACAAAATAGAGGAATATTGGCACAGATGTTAGCTCAGGGCCAATCTTCTTCAGCAAAAATAAAATAAAATAAATGCAGGTGCTAGATTTTCATTTGGCAAAAAGGGCATTTGTACCCTTTTTTGATATTTGTAAGTGGGGTTTTTCTAACAATCCGGGAAATAGATGAGGTGTGTTTCAGCTTTGGCTTCGTTTCTCAGTCTTCGTCTTTCTCAGCTAAGGTTGGCTGGGTCTGAGATAGGTCCCACCTGTAAGCACAGGACAAATTTGATTGCAAAGGTGAATGTTAGTGGGAAGACTTGAGTAGCAATGAGGCACTGTTATGACCTGCTTTACCTGGAGGCTGTGATTTTTATCAACTCAAATTTGATGGTTGTGATTGATTGATTATTTCATTTATTCATTTAACAAACATTTAACAGTCTTCTACCATCAATCAGATAATCTTGAAGGTGCTGGAGAGAGAGTGATGAACAAGACAGAAATCTACATTTATTGAGTGCAAGTCAGATGCTTTGAGGATAAAAAGACAACACCTATTCTCAAAGATTTTACAATCAAGTTGAAAAATCAAACATGTTATCAGTTAACTTGACTAGTAGGCAATAAAACGAAGAGCAGAGGCACAGGCAAATAGTTAAGGGAGCACGGAATAGAATGGTGAAAGATGGTGGTTAATTTTCGTAGTTCAGATTCAAGAAATTAGTTTGGCCTAGGATATTTTAAATGCACCTTAAATCATGGGAATGGAGAGATGAAAAGTCTTCTGGACTCTGCCACAGAATCCCAGAGTTCCCTGAAAGCAGTTAGAGGTATAATCCTGATATATCCCACGGTTCCAAATGGACCAGTCTCGCATGGTGTCACATTCCCAGGAACCAAGAATTAATTGTGAGTATTTCAAGACTGTAATTAGTCTCTTAAGGAAATGCCAAAGATGGAGGACATCCTTAGTGCAGAGAAAACATCACAAAACTTCCTCTTTCCGGATCGCTGCCTTTATGATCACCCTCTGCGCACATGGCAGCTATTCCTGCTAACCCTTCTCTCTTATTCTTACGTTCGACTCCTAACTCTTAAACTCTCCCTAAGACCCGGCTCACATGACTTTTGTGTTTCTCTTCCTGACCTTCCAGCCACGTTGTTTTGGTTCTTTTTTTAACGTATATTATTTTATCCTCTCGTACTTCTATTAATATTTTCTGTTGCTGGCCTATTATCCAGATTCTCTTCGACAAAGGTGATCTTAGGGACCTTCTCATAAAGCAAGAATATTTTTCCTTAGAATCCAGAGGGAAAATGGACACTTGTAAATAGTTATTTACTGATAATAACTTTTGTCCCTATTCTATGGGCACTGTATGAATTACTTTGTGAAAGGTCATCTTTCACCAGAACCCCAGGTACTTGGGAGCTTATGCAGAGCTGTCTTCTGGGAATTCTGGTCCTTTAGGAAGAGGCCTTAAATCCTGTCCTTTTGCAACAGGTGTCCCCAGCTCACAGGCCCAGCTTGCTCGGGCTCCCTAGGGGCCAACCTGGAGGTATAAAGGGTTTCCTCAACTCTTGCCTCTCATCCAGTCTAGACGTCACTGAGGGCTAGAATAAAGTCACTTTCTATTTTAGCGTGAGTGACACTAGCTGCCATCACAAATAAATATAAATATTTCAGTGGCTTAGCACAGGAAAAGTTTCTGTCTCACCTCAAAGTCCAATGCAGTGTTCCTGGTTGGCACATATGCAGTAATTCAAGGTTCTAGGCTGTTGGAGGTTCTGCCATGATCAGTAAGTGTCTTCCAAGGTGACCCCCTGGGTCATTTGTATTCCTGTCAGCCTGAAGGGAAAAGAGCACGGAGAAGCACAGGTGGGCTTTTACGCAAGGCCAGGAGGTGGCGCTTCTGCTCACATTCTGTTGGCTGGAACTCGGTCACATGGTGTCTTAGGCTGGGTCCCCCAGAAGCAGGCCCTGAGTGAGGATTAATGTGTAGGTGACTTATTTAGGAGGTACTCACAGGAGAATCCAGTAAAGAAGCAGGCAGGACCGGGAGGGGGAAGAGGGCGCGCGTGGGTATAATTTCGGACAAAGTCCTAAAAGTTGGCGTGATCCTGGGGGAGCTTGGGAGGGTAATTTATACGTTAGGGTAGTCTCACCTCAACGAAGGGGTCCAGGCTTTCCTACACCAGCTAGGGGCTCCCCAAGGGCATGTGGACTCCCAGCCATTTCTGCCTCTCTGCCAGTACAGGGCTCCATTAGCCAAAGACAAGCCTTGAAAAAAGTTGCAGGGGCAAACTCTTGGAATCAGAGCACCCAAAATAGAAGGATGCACATGCAGAAATCCAGGGGGATTGGGCAAGTGTGGCTAGTGTCTATACTGCGTGGCTACATTTACTTGTAGGGAAGCTGGGAAATGCGATCTAGTTGTATCCTCAGGAAGAAGAGAAAAAGGGACCTTAGTGAAATACAGCAGTGTCTTCCTCATCTTGCTTTTACATGATACTCAGCCAAAATCCCTTTGTCTCTAAACACAGTAAACACAGCGTCAGTGACTATTTCGTCAGACTTCCTTAGGTGTGCACATGTGTGGGGCAGAGGTTTGTTTCATTGGAGTGGAGAGGAGGATGCGCTCATGTATTTTGGGTGAAATAAAAATTGTACAACTTAGCTCCTGTCTATGGTGACAGAAACTTCAAAAAGAAATGCTATCATCACTTAATGCCTTTCTTTTGGTCTGCCGTGGAAATCCCCCTGCTCGCTAATGTGGTGAGCTTGGAAAACTTTCCAAGCCTGGGAACGTGGGGCCAGGGAGGACCTCTGGCTCCCACAGCCAAGGACACAAAGTCAGAGCTCCTGGTTCTGTTTCCTCGGCCGCATCTCCCACCAACCGCCTCTCACTCCCGATACTCCAGCCGTTCCTCTGCACGGCTGGCTGCTCCTGTTCCAAGGACCTCCTCTCTTTCACTTGGAAAGCCCGCTCCCTTCCTTGTTGACCTGCTGGACTTTTTATCCTTCAAAACCTAGCTCACATGTCACTTCTTCTAAATACACTTTCCGAAGCTCTGGGTGAGTATCTTGTGAACAGAAGTAGCAATAATGACTACTGTTTGATGAGCGTGGACTCTACATTTTATAAACATCATCTTACTTATTTTTCACACTAACCTAGAAAAGGAAGTGTTGCTCCCCGTATTTCATAGGCTGCTGGTGGATGTGGTTGGCAATTAAATTGGATGGCAGTACTCTGCCCAAGAGTAATAGGCTGAATAATCCTGAATAGGATCATATTTATTTTTTAAGGTATCCTCAAAATGAAAACATAAATATATGTATATATGTATATGTTTACGTATACAAACATACATAAAATATATCCACACACATACATATCTCCACCCCCCATCTCTCTATCCTTAAAGGTGTTTGGAGAGTTCACTTTGAGAAACACTTTTCTGGCACACTGTCTTCCTCTTTCTTCTACCTGGCTCACCATCTTCTGTATTTCTGTTTTTCCTCATCTTTGTCTCTCTCTCTTTCTGCTGCTTCTCTCTCTCCTCCATCCCTTCCACTCTCTCCCCTTCTTCTGGGATAGGAAAGCCTGCATCATCCTTTGGTCTGCATTGGTTGTTCAAACTCCTGGCAAGGCAGGCTGTGTCATTGGCTCTCGTTTCTGCAGAGAAACAAGCTTGTTTAAATCTCCAGGCAGACTCTGTCCCCTCTGTGGGCCAGGGTGATGGATGGAGGCAATTATGGTCAGCGCACTTCCATTAGGGCCCTGCCAGCCCCAGGTACTGGCAGCCCTCTCCAGGGCTGGTTAATTATGGCATGGAACAGCAATGGTGAGAGGCCTATGGTGGCAGGGCTGGGCAGCAGAACCTCAGAGGCTGAGCATCAGGACTCGACAGTGGCCCAGGTCCAGCATGTTCCAGCTGGGGCTCGTTTGGCCTGGTCCCCACTCTGGGGCCTTGCACCTCCAGAGGCATGCCCTACCCTGTCCTGGGGACTTCATGCCCATGTTGGAGTACCCACAAACTCCAAGTGCCTTTCTTATGACCAGGAGTTTGAACTCTGGAGGCAGGCTGCCTGGCTTTAGCTCCTGGGCCTGTCACTTACTAGCTGGGTGACCCTAGGCAAGAAGTTTCTCTCTGTGCTTCTGTTTCCTCATCTGTCAAATGGGGACCAAAATGGGACCGACCTCGCAGAGCTGTTGTGAGGGTCAAATAGGGTGACTCTGGGAAAGTACCTAGCAGAGTCGCAGGTACATGCTGAGAGCTCAAGCAACGTACACTATTATCATGTTGTTGGTGGATCGCGTTGCTCAGCCCTCACAACAAACCTGGAGAGTGGAAATTAAATGCATTTTACGG
Source organism: Equus quagga (assembly GCF_021613505.1). Lineage (NCBI taxonomy): Eukaryota > Metazoa > Chordata > Mammalia > Perissodactyla > Equidae > Equus > Equus quagga. The sequence goes on from NC_060278.1 coordinate 93,663,944, forward strand.
TGGAGGAAACAGAGGCTCAGTCACGTGAAATGACCCAGGTGGAGGGTTGGGGAGCCAGGATGGGAGTGGAAGGATTTAAATTCTAAGCTCACTGCTCTTTCCACTGTCCTCTGCCGGGTACCTTCGGGCCACCCTACACTTTTCCTCCTGTTGCTAGAATTGCTACACTCTGTTTCGCCTCTGAACTTTTGTTCCTGTTTACTCAGAGCAGGGTCTGAAATCCTGTAGCCTTTGGGAGTGGACTGGGCATGTCCAAGTTCACAGTCCCAGTGAGGATTGTGTCATGGAGGAGCCTGGCCTGGCACCCGGGGCCCTTAACATCTCGTACCAGTTCTGCTCCTAGCATTTTATATACGTTCGAGAAACTCTTCCCCTCTCTGGGCCTCAGTTTCCCTACATGGACAATTGCCTCAGCAATTTCCCTTCATGATATCTGTTTATCCTGCAGAAATACTGAAGCGCTGTGCAGAGAGATATCTACTAGGAGTGTTTATTGCAACACTGCTTGTAATAGTGAAAAATTGGAAACGATCTAATTATCTATCAAACTGCTGTCAAAAATAAAGATAAAGAAGGGGAACTCTATCTACTGAAATGGAAATATGAGAAAACATGGAAAGATACATTGTTGAATACCAAGAGCAAATGACAGAACTATATATATAGCATAATCCTGTTGGCCTAAATAAAGTTATCGCTAAACTCTATATGGGCATATAGGCAAATACATAAGAAATTACCTAGAAGGCTAGATAACCAGACTCCTATTAATATTACTTCTGGGAGACGGATGAGAGCGGTAAATAGTGGGGGGACTTTTGCTTTTTATTTCATATATTTTGGCATAGTTTTAATTTTTATGATATCACATTAACATACTACTTGTTCAAGTTTTTTTGGGTGACAAGATGAAAGGGCATGACCTAAGGTGCTCTTGGCTTTGACCACACCGTAGATGGAGATGGTCCTGAGTACACACACACCTGAGGTCTTCCTCATTCAGGCCAGGCAGAGTCTCGGGACAGTAAGGAGGATTCCAGGCCTTTGCCACCCCTGACCGTCTCTTCTCAAGGACACAGGCTGGCCTGGACTGACTACCTCAGGGCTTGGGGGAGGAGTCAGAGGGACTTGAAAGGACAAGGGGCTTCACATCCTGGCCCTTTAAGTCTGGCGGATCCAGAACTGGTTCTGGCCAGTTGAGCCCTAGTGCCCCCAGACCACCATCTGAGGTGTCAGACCAGCTTTATTTGTCTTCCCTGGTCTCCAGCAGTTCCTTCTCCTTACATTTCACAGAGGGCTGCAGGAGCCCGAGCTCCAGAGAAAAACAGGGCCTGAAGAGAAATTCAGAGTAGAGCATAGCTCTGTCAGCCGGTACTGGCTGTTGTCTCAGTTCCCCAGGAAAGCCTGCTGGATTTCAGAAAAATCAATTGATTTCTGCTCTGTTTCACCTCAGTCTCTTTTTGACCTAAGAACTGATTTTGTTGAAGTTGTTTTCAATGTCATAGAGCTTAAAAGAGCCTCCAGGTAAATGGGCCATTGACTTGGTCTTTTAGAAAGTATCTTGAATATGTGATGAAATGACTTCCTAACAACACTCCAAATTAATAAACAGGAAACTCTGGTTCTATATTTTATTTCATCCAGTTCTCAGAGGGTATTTACATTTGTCCCAAGAATAATCCTCTTCCTTGTAGGATGTGCTGCTGTGTAAAGGTCCTTTGAAGAACAGAGGGGTGTAGAAGGACTGAGAATAATGGCTACCTGGCCATCACTCAGTTAAAGAAGGAGACGGGTGGAAGCATTTGGAAAGCCATGGCCAAGAGTAACTTCCTGCTCCAACTCATTTCGTACCTTGCTGAGCCTCTTTCTCTGAGCCTAGAGTTTCCTGTCTCCCTCCTGCCTTTTTTTTTTTCGTTTTTACCACTTTTCCTCTCTTCTGTAACTCACTCACTTTTCTCTCTCGCATTTGTCTCTCTCCTTCTCTCTGGGGCTCTGCTTTTTCAACTGGGCCCAGCCTGTCTGCTTGTTTCTTCTCTATTTTCTCTCAGCCTCTTCCTTTTTTTGCTCTGCATAATTTCCTTCCTATTTCACTCCTTACCTCTACCTTCATTTGTGATCATTTAAAAATTAGACACACTTACATCCTTGCTGTCTTTTTGGTATGTTGTGTTTTCCGTTCTGAATCGAAAGTCAGAGGAAATGGAGAGGTTATATTTCATCCTCTCAGAGTTACAAAGAAAATTACAACCCAGTGATAAACAGCTCTAAACTGTCTGTGTGGGGTTCTTGGTGATTTTCTTTGAGGGAATCAGGACCCTTGATGAAGGGGGCTCCTATAACCTCTGGGAATGCTACAGTTTTAATTCTGAGTCTGATTTTAGGTTTTGATTAATTTAATGATTATATATTAACTGCATTGTAGAAATATAAGTAGGAGGACATGCATTGGCAGATCTGGCCTTTCCTTCTTTAGTAAACCAATAACTGGTTCTCTTTTCCTTTCAGAATGTTCTAGGGGGCATAACAGAGACAGAACTGGGCCTAGAGTTGAGAAATCTGGGCTTGAACCCTTGATCAGCTGTTTATTAATCGTGTGACTCTGGGCAAGTCAATCTCTCTGAGGCTCAATTTCTTCACATGTAGAATGAAATCAATAAAGCTACTTTGCAGGCTTGTGAGGATCAAATTAAAAAAGTCATACAAATGTGTGACTCACTCTAGGGGCTTAATAAATATGAAATAATTATCTTTCTTTCTAGAGCCTTCTGTGCATCTCTCATTCAATCTGGGACATATGGAACTACACAGGGCTCTGGGGAGGTGTGGGATCATCCCCTGGATAGGGGTCAGGACAAACAAAAGAGACTAAAACCCAGATGATCCTGCAAAACTCAGTTTAAGTGTCACCTCTTTTCAGGAAGTCTTCCTTGACTTCTCACTTCCCAAACTGGTTTGAGTGGGCTCTCTTTGCCCCCACGGCACGCTATCCTTATTGTGACTCACTTTTCTGTGCCTGTCACAGGACTGCGCCTTCCCCGAGGCATGGATGATGTCTTATTCATTCTTGTATTCCCAGAGCAGAGCAGAGCCCACTGGAAGCCCACAGGAAGCATGGAGTAAGGCTTTACTAAGCCTGGTGCTGTGTTGAACACTTTATCTTTGCATGACTTATCTCGTTTTGACTTCATAACTCTATGAGATGACCACTGTTATTATTCTCATTTTACAGACAAGGAAAACTGAGTCTCATAGGGATTAAGTAACTTACTCAAGATCACATATCTGGTAATTGGCAGAGACAGTTTTTGAACCCAGGAAATCTACCTCCGAGCTCATGCGTGTTACCACTATCTCATACAGCAGAGAAAAGGAAAGAATGAATAAACAAAGGAATAAACTAATGAGTCATGTGGCCTTGAAGGGACCACTCAGGGCTTAGCAATATAATTAACTTCAGTTTGAACTCGGTTATAGTGAAGTTATAGGAGCCTGAGAGACCAAATCTTTGACACTTCTCTCTTCTTTAACAAGAGATCTGAGTAGCCTGAAATCATTTACCTGTTTTGATAAATACAAATACAAAGAAATAAGTAATGCAAAAGCTTCTTTCCCTCATAATCAAGACTTTGTAGTCATAATTCTGCCCCACGGCCAGCAAATTCGGGGAGGGGGAGAAGGAGGGTAAAAATGGTTTCTTAATCAGCCCCAAATAAATTTCCTGGGATAATTACCAACCAGAGCAAATTCTATAAATTTGACTTAATTGGCACCAGGCAAATGAAACAGGGAAGGAAAACATTCTTTTCCTTAAAGTCATTGAGGGTGTCTCAGAAGCAGAAGCTGGAAATGTCAGGATAATGTAGAAGCCAGCAGCAGCCGCCAGCAGCAGCCTCCAGACAAGCTTCACATTTAAGGCAGGGGAAGAAAGGGCCCCCATTTACTGGGCTTCTTGTGTGTGTCAAACACTGTACTGGAAGCGAATCACATATTGTCTAATGTAACCTGTGTGACCGACTTGAGAGGTAGGTATTACTGGTTGTTGTATCTGTTAACTATTGCTGTGTAACAAACAACACCACAACTCAGTGTCTTAAAACAACAGCTTATTATCACTTACAAGTCTGTGGATTGGCTGGTGCTTGACTTGTTCAAGTTGAACTTGGTTGGGATAGCTTTGTTTCTCATTGCAAGTCTGTGAGTTGGCTGGTGTGGTTCTGATCGACATATCTCTATCCTCCTCCTGTTATTAGTCAGCTAGCCAGGATATCTTCATCCCATGCTGATGGCAGTTTCATTCATATATCATTGGCCAAAAAAGTCACATGGCCAATATAAAATCAAGGGCAGGGAGTATATTCTACCTATGATGAGGCCATGGCCAGTGTATGGTTGCAGGAAAGGGTGTTGAAATGAGGACAGTGATTCAATAATACAAGTATCATTACCTTCACTATGTAGATGAGGACTCCGAGTTCAGAGAGGTTGAACTAATTGCCCCAATCACACAGCTAGTAAGATGAGGAAGTGAGATTCAAATCCAGGATTATTGGGCACCCAAGGCCATGCTTCCCCTCCTGATTTTGATTCTTAAAGAGAACACTATGAATCCTAATTTCAGGAGGCCATTGAAATCCTCCCTTAAATCAATCCATGTGCTCCTGTGTCCTAGAATTCATCTCTCAAATGAGTGAGAAGTTGACCAAATTTAAGATTTATGTGACTATTTAGATCTCCCACCCTTTCCACTTCACTCAAACCTTGGCCCTTTCCTGGATTCATTACATGCAAATCCAAGGTTAACTGTCATCTCTGCTGCCCCTTCCCTCACTCAACTGAACTTCCACTGACAGATCAGGTAAGGCTCCCCCTGCATCACATCTTATACTGGACGGTGATGCTTCCCTGGGACCCCTTCTAGGCTGTGCTGTTGGTCCTGGAGCTGTCCAGTGTCCTGAAACAACCCAGCGTGAGTCTGGCTTAGTGAATCCAGCTGTAGGCAATGAAAGACTCATGCTTGATAAGCCTCCTTTGGTGCAGGAAGCTTCTGTTCTGGCTTTCTGCCCCAAGTGTGCTTGGGAACATGAAATTCACGGAGAACTGTTAGTAACCGTAAGCAAGCTCTCAGGGTTTAAGGATTTTGTTATTTACTGTGTGAAAGCAAGGGATTGGTGTGGCAATTCACAAAACCTCACAAGGGAATTCAGTAAGGTTTTTGTGTGGTGCTTTGCAGTTTGTAAGCCCTTTTCACACAAGCCATCTGCTCTGTGGAATTGAGGCAGGGTTATTGCGCTCATTGTACAGATGATAAAACTGAGACTCAAAAGACATTTCTTATCCCATGGTCATAGAATGGCACTAAAGGAAGACACAGGGCTAGGGACTTCTGAATTATTCATCATTCTCCTTCCATTTATCCTATCAACAAATAGATTTTGATTAATTGATTTCAAGCTCTCTTGGGGCTCAAAGAGGAAAAAATATGGTAACACGTCTTGGAAGATTGCAATTGCGCATGTGAGTGTTTGGGGAGGAGTATGCATGTAAAGGAGTAGGCAAGTAGAATAATAGAAGACAAAAAGTATCTGCTCCAAGCTTCGCCCATTCATTAATCCAACAAATACACGTCAAGTGTCTACTATATGCTAGGTACTCTGACTGACACTAGTGATGTAAGAGTGAAAAAGAGGATATCATCCCTGCCCAGTCTAGAAAGGAAGATAGTTACTAAAGAAGTAAACAAGCGCTGAAGCTCATAATTACAATTTTTGATGAATGCGTTAAATCAGAAATGGATAAAATATTGAGGTGGAATAATAGGGGTGAAGGGAGGGTCGTATGACAGTGACTAGAAAAGATTTCTCTGAATATATGACATTTAAGCTAAGACCTGAAGGCAGCTGGGCAAAAGGGTGGGTTAAGGGTGTTCCAAGCAGAGAAAATAGCATGTTCAAAGGGCCTGTGGCCAAAGGAGCTTGGCATGTTGGAGGAACTGTAGAGATGCTCATGTGGCTGAAGAAAAGTGAGTGAGTCGAGGAGTGATTGGAGGTGAGATCATAAAGATAGGTAGGAGCCAGACCACGCTGGGTCTTATAGGCCCATTGTAAGGGGTTTGTCTTCCTTCTTTTTATCATTAGTTGCTTGGCAGAGAGTCTAGCATAAAGTATGTGATCGTAACTGGATGTCCTAGAAGCAGATCCTGAGACAAGAAAGTGAGCGCTAGTAGTTTATTGGGACGGTGATCCCAGGAAGCATCAGTATATGAGGGGAGAGAAATGACAGGGGAAGAAACAAGCCAATAAAGGTAAGACATGGAGCAGATTACTGCTGTGGGCAACTAGGCTCAATCCTTCCAGAAACCTCTAGGAGAGAGTGTCCAACATTCCTCAGTTATTCTAACTAGGGGAAAAAGGAGCTGGGCTGTTTATCCACTGACTGCCATCAGTCGCTGGCTGAAGGCTGCTCCTGGGGGTGGGAGGCGTGAACTCTCCCTTCCGGCCTGCCCAGAGGGCCAGGGGTTTTCATTGGAAGTCTTCAGCTTTGTGTGCATGGGAATGGGCAGTGTCAAGGGATTGTTGGTGTGGCACCGACGGTGTCTGCCACAGTGGCATCCGATATCCCTTCTCTAAGCCATGTTTCTGTCCCTTAGGATGAGGGGAGCCAGGACAAATGAAAAAAGAGATGCTAAAGATATTGGCAGGAAGGAAAATGAAAACCTCACCCTTTGGGGGACGCCTTCCCAGGAGATGGTGCTGAGGAGCAGCTGGCCCAGGGGCTTGCTGGAGGCTGAAGAACAGGCCATCTCCCCGAGGGTCACATTTCTGCCTTCATGGTTATGGGTTTTTCTTCTCAGATCTCCTCCTGGGGGCATTCCCCAGAGGCCTCTCTGTGAGGCTGAGGAGAAAGCCCCCAGCTCTGCTTCCTTTTAGCAGTGAGGCCTCTCTTCTCTGGCTCAGTCCCTAATACACTGTGGGGCCAGACATCCTATTCCAGAGGTGTCCCACATCTGGCTCTTGCACCTTCATCTTCCACCTCCCCTCCCTGCCCCCAGGCATACGCGTTGCCTCTTAGCCACAACCCAAGCCTGGGAAGAGCTCACATTCTAAAGGAATAGGTGGGATTTGGGGACCAGACTGGGGATGTTGGTGGTGCCTTCAGAAGCACATTCAAAATCAAAGCTTGGGTTCTTATTTTGTGTTCTCTAGGGTCCTAGGCGATTAATGAGGAAAATTGTACACTCTTCCTTTGGCTATATAGGTAATAAAACCCAACATTACTGAATTTGTTTTTGTAGCTTGTGAAGGGCTAGCTAATAAATGAGCTCATTTGCTCCCCACAACAACCCAGGGAGGCAAATAATACTGTTAGTCCCACTCATCAGATGAAGGAGCTGAGGTGCAGGGAGCGTTACGTGCTTTGCCGCAAATCCCACAGGGAGGGAACAGCAGAGACGCCCTGTGAGGGCTTTTCTTCTGGTGACAGAGGGACACCTCAACATTTTCACAACGATGTGACAACTGATTCCTCACAGTACTGTTTATAGCAAGGATGTTGGAAATGACTGCGTGCACAACAACACGGCATCAAATGCCACGGAGCCAGTAAATCCGAGGATTGAGGTCTATGAACACAGGTGGGCAAATGTAAAGAAAGCAGCTTACACAATTGTACGGTAGGTCTGGGTCAGGAGTTTTTCTGTAAAGGGCCAGATGGTAAATATTTTAGACTTTGCAGGCTATACTGTCTGTGTCACAACTACTCTGCCATTGTAGTGAAAAAACAGTCGAAAACAATTTGTAAATGAAAGGGCATGACTGTGTTCCAATAAAACTTTATTTACAAAATCAGACAGAGGGCCAGATATGGCCCTTAGGCGGTAGTTTGTATTGATCCCTATTGTAGTGAAGACATTGCAGAGACTGTATTACTATTTCCGTCGCTAGATGGCGCGCCTCCATTAGTGAGGTGAAATGGAGGCTGGCTTGCTTTACTGTGGGTGGGGACCTAAAGGAATGGATTATGGCAGAAATGACCATAAGAGGGTGGGACTAGAGAAGAGTCCTAGTATAATTCAAATGACAGAAAGCACACGTGGGTGCGCGCACACATGCAATATCTACTGTCTTCCAGGCACAGTTCAAGGCAATGTGTGGTGTGCTGGTAAATATTTTTCTCTGGAAAAAAGAAAACCTCCCCTGATTTGTATCATTGCTGATTTCTGTAGTGAAATATTCATATCGTGGCTGATTTCAGGCTACTCACTTGCCATCAATCTGTTCACAAAGCTTCTAACATTAAATCACAGAGGCTCTCAAGTCAGTACAAGCCAGCTTCAGCACACTGCTGGCTCAAGGTCTTTTATTTTAATTGTTTGCAAATTTACCTGGTGAGGTAGGCAGTAAATAATAATAATAACTAACATTTGTTGAGCAATTACGACATGCAGATATTCCACTAGGTGTTTTACATATATCGTCTCATTTTGCAGTCCTCACAACTCTTGTCAGTATGACTATCAGCCTACCTTGCAGATGAGCAAACCGAGGCTTAGAGAAACTCAATATTTGGTCAAGGAGATATCGCCAGGATTCAGCTCTTGCAGTTTGACTCCCGAGGTCAAGCGCTCAACCAGACCATATGGCATCGCCTCTGCTGAGGTTGGGCAAGGCGTAGGTGTTTAAATCTCTGTTTTGCAGCTAAAGAAACAGGTTGAAGAAAAAGTGACTAGCCTATCAGACAGCTGACTGCTGGCCTTGTTAGGACTAGAACCCAGTTCTTCTTGACTTCAGTGTCTATGTTTTTTCCAAATGCTAAGGAACTAGAGAGTTAGCTGCGTTTAACCAGTTATTCCCAGAGAAGATGAGTTTGAAGAGGGATTTGAAGGAAGGGAGGATCCCAGATCAACAGAGAAGAGGCAGATATGTGTTCTCACTGAGGCAGGTGCATACCCAAAGGGAAGGTGTGGAAAGAAGCAGGAGACATCTGAAGCGCTGTGAGGAGGTTTTCCTGGTTGGGTCAGAAAGAGTGAGCTGGAAATGATGGGGGAAAATAAGGAAGCCCAGGCAGACAGGGGTCTGATTTTGAGTTGCTAAATCATAGTAGGGGCATGTAATGCTTTTCCAAGCAGAATAAATGTGGAGAGTTGGAGCCAGGGAGGCTGACAGGGAGCAGGGCTCAGAGCTGACTATTGGGGATACACCAAGGGATGAGGTCAAATGCGTGGTCTGGAAGAAAGTGACAGTGGAACTGCTTATACTCTCCTTCCATCCAATCTTCTTCCACGTGGGAGATGGTGGGAGAAGGGGTTTCCAGGCTCCTTAGATATTGCACGTAAAGGAAGGGCATCAGGCTTGAAATAAGATATGTAGATTCTAGCTTCAGCTCTGTCCATTACCAGCTGCATGACCTTGGGCAATTTCACTAATTTCTCTGAGCTTCCATTTCATCATCTTTAAAATGAAGTAAGGGATGTTAAAATATCTAGCCCAGTGCCTGACCCACAGTTGGAACTCTAGCAGTCTTTGCTCTTTCATCCATTCCCAGACAGTGATGCACTTGGTGGGGAGTAGGGTAAGAGGACAGTGCTTCCATTGTCTTCATAATAAACCACACATTAGGAGTGCTGGTCCAGGCCATGGCTGTTCATATTCTACTGAACTCTTTTCTGCAAGGGGCATAAACTATGGGTAGACACAAAGTCAGGTTTTACCTTTCAAGCTTTGAGCATGGTTATAAGTGACACAAGAAATAATACCAGTTATGTATGTACACTTTCACCTGAGGACAAATCTCATGAAGATAGACATTGGAAAAGTTGATCTCACATATGTGTGCCCATTATTCTGTTGCAGGCTGGGAGCCCAAGAATATTTGTGGGACAGTAGAGTTCTAAATGTCCCAGTTTCCCTTAACTGTCCATCACAATGAGACCATCCAGGATCTCATTTATCCAGAAGTCACTTGCTTGGCAACCTCAGTTATCTAGAATACATCTCAGAACCAAGGAAGAAACAAACAATAGCCCTCCCTCCACCACCAAGACATGCATACAAACTCATGTTTGTGGCAAAAATAGATGTCATCAAATTCATGGACTTCTAATGGATCAATCAATTTACTCACAGAAGAGAATCTCAGTTCTTTATTCAGAGCATACTTAATCTCATATTAAATATAATTTTCATGGGAGCAGTTATCAGGTTTTCCACCCCAGAGGAGATTAGAAGCGATTTGTTAGAAGGGATAGCGGGTCTAAATTTCCCATTAGCAAATTCTTTGAAAGCAGGAAGAAAGAACCACTGATTGCTTGATAGTGGAGGGAGAAGGTGACAAGGCAATTTCAGAAGTGGAATATTTGGAGCCATTTGGTGCAGGAGCAAATAGTTCTCTACGTTCTCTTGGAATTGAGGGTATCACTGCATCTGAGCACAGTCATTCATGCTCATAGCAAGCTCATTCGAGTCACCTGGAAGAATTTAAATGGTGCTTAAGAAGGCAGGGCATTGGCCAATTCATTTTAGAAAGATTTATCTCCAACACTTTATTTTTTTCAGTTGTTTTTATAAGAAGTACACCCTGTCATATAGAAATTTTATATGCATGGAAAAATTCCTCTCCTGGCAGGATCAGATGACTGGGGCACCGCTGTAGCATCTTCACTTCCTTCTGGTTAGCTGCAAAAGGTGACAACCCTCAGTGTAAAGAAGGCCTTTTTTTCATCTGCTATAAAACACTCTTCAGGGGCCGGCCCCGTGGCTGAGTGACTCAGTTCATGCGCTCCACTTTGGCGACCCGGGGTTTTGCCAGTTCGGATCCTGGGCCTGGACATGGCACCACTCATCAAGCCATGCTGAGGCGGCATCCCACATGCCACAACTAGAGGGACCCACAACTAAAAATATACAACTATATACAGGGGGTCTTTGGGGAGAAAAAGGAAAAATAAAATCTTAAAAAAAAAGCACAGCTATTTAAAAAAAAACAAAAAAATGCTCTTCATTCCTTGGTTGGTGATTTGATGAGCAAATTCATTTCCACCTTCTGTTCTCCCTTTATGAATTCATGAACTTTTCAGGCTACCTCTTTGCAGAGCTGGTTTGATTCCTAAAATCTATTCTTTCCCATAGGACAGTCCATATAGTCTTCCACTTTCTGCCACCCCATTCCAGCTATGATATCTCAACACTTTCAGTGGACATGTCCTCTCTGAGGACTTCTCTGAGCTTCTGTTGTTTGCCCAGGTGAGTTAATGACTCATTCTTCTCTGCTACAATAGGTCCCTTCTCATATTTTTTTCATTGTTCATGCTCTTCTTCCTATAAAAGAAAGAAGGTTCTTGAAAGGAAAGTATTGGATCTTGTGAAGGTCTGCACCTCTGGAACTTTGAATCGTGTCTGTGGCCTCTAAGTACATGTGCATCTCCCTTCAAGGGAACCTGTTGCAGGGTGACTGGCAGCATCCTTGCTGTGCCTTTGGATTTTCCCTGAACTCAGGCTAAGGCTACACTTCCCCTGGACTTCTTCTAGCCCAAGACTAAATGCTGCAGGTGTCTAGAGCCACACCATTCTTGCCCAAAATGGAGCTCCTCCAAGGGGCAATTTTGCCTGGGTTCTCTCCATTGGCCTGGCCGACACTATCTCAGATCGTGTGTGATCTGAGCTCTTCCTTCTTGATCCTGCCTTCTCTCTCCCACAGGTGTCACTCTTGCATTCTGTCTGAGGGCTCACCTCACCTACTCTTGCTCCCTTCATTTATCCCAATAATGTCCTGCACATTTAATCCCATCTTGGTGTCTGCTTCTCAGAGAACCCAAACTCACACATATCTGATGCATAGAAGATACCAAAAAATGTCAGTTGAGTTGAATTGATTGTGGTTTTATTGGTCACCTGATAAGGGCTTCAACAGATCATCTCTTCAGTATGGGGGCTCTGTAGTTAACATGGTTAATCATACAACACCAGCAATGCCTCCTTAAACTAGCCTGAACTATCCTGGGTGACTCAGGATCATCATCTTGGACATTTGTTGACCGGATAGTGAACCCGCTGATACCCTCAGAATCTATTGAATTGGTTAAGCCTGTTTACCTGTGTGTGAGTAGCCCCAGATAGCTGTACTCACTGAGTTATTGTGTTGTTTTTTAGTAGTTTTGTTTTTCTGTCTCTGTTTTTGTTGTCAGTGTTTTTCAGTGCTGGAGCTGGGAGAGACTTCAAAGATCATTCATCAGGAGATCTTCAGAGCACATACTCACCAGGCACTAGTCAGGTATCAGGAATTCAGGATGAGATAAGAAATAATCCTTTCGCTCAAGGGGGGAGCAAGTTCCAGCTCTTCATTTTACAGATGACAAACCAATTTGGCAACATTTCTCAGCAGAGCCATCATGAAAAGGAACATAGAGGAAGTTAATATATAATGACAGCAAAGAATTTCTTCAAGATGGGCAGGTGTGGATCCAATCTGAATCTTTATAGCACGTTCTGGGCCCCACGTCTGAGCAAATTCAGGATGGCATAGAATCACCTGGATACACAGCCCTCACAGGCAGCTTAAGATTTCTGTGACTAATCAACACACCGAAAAAGATGTTACTGTGAGCTGACTCCATCAACAGGGTCCTCATGCTGCTCGTCTAATTGTTGATTTACCCTTAGGAGAGAATGAAAAATGCAGTGACTCGAGAATGATGCCAGGCATTCGCTTGGAAGAGTATCAGCTTTCTTGCACGGTGCGGAGCAATTGGGATCTAGAGACCTGGGTCTTCTCCCAGCTCTGTCACTAGCTCTCCATGTGACCTTGGACAGCACATCTAACCTCTTTAGACTTCAATTAGCTGCAAAATTGGATTAATAATAAATACTACCTAATTGCAATGTTGTTATGAATAAGGGCGAGTCTCTATTATGAAAGCATTTTGTAAATAATTTAACACTATATAAGGATAAGAGATAATAATTGTTAATTTTATTGTGGCACATCTTTTGGCAGGATCGTTCATCCATGCAAGCATCTTTATAACACTATGTGTCAGGTACTGTGCTAAGTATTTCGTAAACCTTCCAGACAACACTGTGAGGTATGTATACCAGTATTATCACAATTTTACAGATGTAGAAAGTGAAGAACAGAGAAATTAAATAAATTAAATAGCCATGTGCCTAAGGTCACGCATCCAGTAAACAGCAGACCTGAGATTCTAACCCAAACAATCTGGTTCCATAGACCCGGTATATAACCACTACACTGAGGGACAGAATCTTCTGGCTTTCCTTTAAACTGGAATTTGACTCAGTGAAATAGGCCTAGGAAAAAAGACAGACGAAGGAAAAAGTGAAGGACAGAGACACAGACTCAAGAGAAAAGAGAAAGGCATGAGGAAGGACAGGATCTTTGCAGGAGGGGCTATGAGGTCGGGGAGAGGAATCTGGCCAGAAAAGTAACAGTCACCCTAAAATGCACCTGGGCAGGGAGCTTCCTGCAAGAAGACTGTTTCTCCATTCAGTGACCCTGAAGGAGAGGGAGATTTTGGACAAACAAACTTATTCCAGGCGAGAGACAGCTATCATCAGAGAGACCATTATTGTCCATGGTGGTTTACAGGCCACAGATCATGCTGGTCCAGGTTCCAAGGGAGCAGATCAATGTGTAGGAAAGGGACAGGACACTCATTCCTTATTGTCTGAGCACCAAGCGTGTGTCAGATTTGGGAAACTATATAAAAAGACATAGTTCTGCCCTTAAGGTACTTACAGGCTGGTAGGGGAGGAAGACTGATGAATAGAAAAGTAAAATGTCCTAATCCTGAGAAGTGATTAGGTACCAGGTAAGCTCTGAGATTGCGTCCAGTGATTCCCTGCCTCTTGGTATTCACATCCATGTGTGATCCCTTCTTTTTGAATGTGGGTTGGATTTGCAGACTCATTTTTAATGAATAGCATATAGCAGTAGTGATAGGATTTCACGTTTGAGATTGGGTTGTAAGAAGACTGTGACACGTGATACCTCTCTCTCCTTCATCACTTGCATTGCAGGAAGCAAGCTGCCACATTGTGAGCAGTCCCACGCCCCAAGGAGTGGGGAGGAATTGCGCCCTTCCATAGAACAGCCCATGAGGAAATGAAACCTGTCAGCAACCAACCACATGAGTGAGCTCAGAAGTGGATCCTTCAGCCCCAATTGAGTCTTGAGATGACAGCAGACCCTGCTCACACTTTGAATGCAACCTCAAGAAAGACCCTTAGGCAGAAGCACCCAGCTAAGCTGCTCCCAGAAACTGTGAGATAATAAACACTTATTATTTTAAGCTGCTACATTTGGGGTAATTTGTTACACAGCAGTAGATAACTAATACATGACAGCACAAAAGCTTTCCCAGAATAGCTTTATAGAGGAAGTTATAATCAAGTTGAGATTTGAAAGAACAGATGTTTGCCAAATGGGGAAAGGTATTCTAAACAGTGGAACAGTCATAGAGGCCAGAGGGAACAGTTGAAGCTTGACCTGGCTAGAACATAGAGTGAGTGCATAGGTGTGGTTAGGGTGGAAGTGGGAGATGAGGTCAGAGGAATGAATAAGTATGTATGATGGGCTAAGGAGCTGGAATTGTAAAATTGGTTTCCCCCTACAGAATCACTCTCCAGAGATTTTGGAGGGTTATCTGAATGAGGAAGTGTAGGAAGGTCAAGAATCTGAAAAATCCTTGGGCTATTAGATCCTTTAAGCCTATAAATTCAGCAGCCTTCACTGCAATTGATTTCAAGGCTACAGTTCTTTCTGCCTCAGGGGTTTTTATTTTATGCTTCTTCTAATCATTCTTTATTGTCATTAATGTTATAATAAAATGCAATGCATGTAGCTTATTGCATGATTATGGGGCTCACTGAAGACTTCCTGACACTGTGCTCCACCCACAGTCTCAGAAGTAGATGTTGAGGGGTCCCTGTGGAACGGCCGCACTTCACATCATGATGTGGAAAATGGAGGCTGGGGTGGACCCTTGTCCTCATTCTCACAGCCTGTAAAAGGCTCCTACTCCATTTTCAGCATTGTAAGGGTTATAATGCAGTGCTTAAGAGGGAAGGGTCTGAAGTTAGAGAGGCCTGACTTAAAATCTTGGTTTTTGGTGCTCCCTGTGAGCACTGAAACTTCTCTGAATCTCATTTATTCATCTACAAAGCAGGAATTGGAGCAGTGCCAATATCACAGTTTGTGGTGTAGATTAAATGAGCTGACCTGCATGGTGGGTATGCATGCACAGGATGTACTTGCCAGGAGTATTGGTTACTGTTATTTACAATGCCTCAGGAGGATGTTTCCCACGCAAATGCATTTTATTTGTCTTGCCTTTTCCTTGTTGCTGACTGTAGAATGGTTGTCTGTGTGATTCATGACTCTAAGTCCTAATTATGGTCCTAGAACATTATCAGTAGCATCCATAAGAGCTATATACGCCTACGTATTATCAGAAGCTCTATACTAGGCGTTATAGTTATATATTGCTGCATAACAATTTACCCCAAAACTTAGTGGCTTAAAACAACACACACTTATTATCTTGCAATTTCTATGGGTTGGGCACAACCTGACTGGGTCCTTTGCTTTAGGGTCCTTCACAGGCTGCAGTCGAGGTGTTGGCCGAGGCTGCAGTCTCCTCTGAAGGATTGATTGGGGGAAGGACTTACTTCCCAGCTCACATGATTATTGGTAGGATTTATTCCTTTGAAGGCTGTTTAACTGATGGCCTTAGTTCCTTGCTGGCTGTTGACTGGAGGCCATCCCAAGTTTCCTTGACATATGGACATCTCCAGGCTGCATCAGAGCAAGCACACGAGAGCCAGATGAGAGTGCTAGCCAGAGACAGAGAGTCATGGTCTCTTGTAACCTAATCTCAAAAGTGACATCTCACCACTTTTGTCAGGTTCTATTCACTAAAAGCAAGTTGCTAGATCCAGCCCACACTCAAGGAGAGGGGATTACACAAGGATGTAAATACCAGAGAACGAATACCAGAAATCACTGGAGGTTGTGTCAGAAGCTGCCTCCCATCCTGGGAGTGTCTAATTTGCACATACATAAAAGCTACAGCCAGGTGGGTAGGAGTACAGTTGGCATATACACTATTAGCAACACATTAGGATTTACTGAGGATAAAAGCTCACAGCTCAATGACACTTGCCCCCATGGCAGGAGTCCATGCCATCTCTTGCTCTCCTGATACTTGAGGATTGGGTCTCTGGTTAGAGGCTCTGGACCTCATTGTGACAAGGATCCTCATGTAGGGTCCTCTCCAGAGTGAAGGCTTACAGAACCGCCAGGGAAGGAGACTATCTCAGCACTTACCTAGGGGTTGAACACCATGGCCTCTACCCTAACACCCACCCTCTTCCCACCCTGGCCAATTATGTGGGTGGGGTGTGTATTGATAGGAAGAATTACTTTAGATAGATTAGATTGTTTTGTACTGAATGATCTTTTGTTATGTTGAAAAATTCTATGACAACTTTAAATTATTTGATAAGGCTACTTCTAGTTGGTTTCCACCAATATCAAAACCAGTGGAGTGAATGTAATGAGGTTCAGTGTAGATCTTAGAATGCTTCTGGAGCTTTGAGCATTCTTTCCACTGAGAATCTATGGTCACATGCCCACTTAGCCCATCACTGGCTCCTGAATTCCATTCAGAGCTTTAGGACTCTGGTGGGGGTTTCTCTGGAGCTGGCTCAGGGGTAGAGGTTCACCAAGGGGGAGTAACTTTGGATTCTACAACGTAGCTTAGAGGGCAACTGGCGTCTCCATCACCCAGATGCCACATCAGGCATCCGTCCCAAATGTGTCTCTCAAGAAGCCCATGTTTTTTCTGGGACACGAGAGGTTAGCTAAGTCCACGTTCAAATTTTCATGCAGCATTTTCCCTAGTGCCCCCTACTTTCTCAGGTACGTCCTCCAAATAACCACCCAATAAACAGAATTTATTTCATCTATTCTACACAACAGCCAGGAGAGGTATACCTTGTTGACTCAAGTTATAAAGCATGAAGGAATTGAGGTCCAGAGAGATGAAGTGACTTAGATAGCAAGAGGCTCTGCCAGGGCTGGAATTCAGGCCCATGACACTCCAAATTCTAGGCTGTTTCCAACATATAGCTCAATATGAGCTCCCAAGAGCGAGAACTTCTGAGCAGTCTTAACCATGGGGAAGCAGAATCATGTCTGTCATCCTGGCAATGGCTCTAGTAGATGAGCGCACAGAGATCCTCACCCTAGCCCCTCCCACAGTCCAGCCTGTGTTTATCCATCCCCCAGGCTTCAGTTTGGCAGTCCCATCTCTGCCACAGCCCCCATGCCACAGTCCCCAAGCAGGTTCCTACTGCAGTGCTGAGTGCATTGAGTTGTAAGCGTTCACCACTTTCCCAGGTCAATGAGTTCTTGACGATAGGAGGTGGGTATTATCACTAGCACCTGGCAGAGGGCCTGGTACAAAATAGGCACTCAGTAAAAGTTGATGGTGCTTGGGGTATGACTGTAGCTATTTCCCCATTGGAGCTCCCAGAACTGGTTGTTTTTATGCAGCCCATAAACTGGAACGACACTCTTAGTTGCACGCTCGCTCCATCATAGCACTGGCCACACAGGATCGCAGTGGAATGTTCAATCTTTTATCTCCTGCCTTAGTTTGTGTTTCTGCCAAAGTAGAGCTTAAGACAAGAGTTTGGGTGCAAGTAGTTGATGTGGGAGGGGATAACAGGAAACTGTGACTGGGGGGGGGGGAGTTAGGGAGGGGCAGCTGTGGGTAAATGGGCTCAAGCCCACTGGAGCTTTCTGAGAAGTGGTGTGGAGTATAACTCGGCTAGTCCCCCTGGGGCAAGGAGCTCGGAAATTCATGCACCAGCTCCCATCCCTCAGTGATTGAGGCTTGTCCCTGGCGTGTAACTCCCCAGCACTGTCCTGCAGCTGTCGGTGCACACAGAAACTTGTGTGGATGACCTCTGGAGTAGGACAAGGGAATTCGTGAGCAGGTATCCAGAGCACATGCTCATCCCCTCGTTTGGGCAGCAAGCTCTTTAATAAAACTCAGAGCTCAGGTTTATTGAGAGCGTGCTATGTGCCAGGCGTGTGTATGATCTTATGCAGTTTTCACAACTATGGAATTACCATCATCAGCCCCATTTTATGGATGGGGGCAACTGAGGCTCGGAGAAGCTACCTAACTTGTCCAGGCTGGTGAGTTTCAGGACCTGGCGTCCTTCCTGGGTGTGTCTGATTCCCAGTTGGTGCTCATTCCACTCCACTGCACCTCCAACAGTGCTTGACCAATAAGATGATGATGGGGTCTAAAAGTCAATAACAGCAGGAATTCTGGGAACCACTTGAAAGTGCAGCATTAGGAGGTCGAGGCCAGGGATAGCGTCAAGTGAGAATGAAAAGGCTTGGAAGTGGGAGAGTAGAAACTCCAGGAGGCAGGTCCAGGCAAAGGGGCTGCAGCTAGAGCCAGACAGAAGACGCTGCAGGTCAGGAGACACGAGGAGTCCACGGTGTGCGGCAGGAAGGACAAAGAACAAACTACACCTCTGGATACACCCAGAAGCACCTTGCAAAGCAAGAGAAAGAGGGTTATTTTTTATTTTTATTGAGGTTATGATAGTTTACAACGTTGTGAAATTTCAGTTGTGCATTATTATTTATCAGTCGCCATATAGGTGCTCCCCTTCACCCTTTGTGCCCACCTCCCACCCCCCTTCCCCCTGGTAACCACTAAATAATTCTCTTTGTCCATGTGTTTGTTTATCTTCTATATATGAGTGAAATCATACAGTGTTTGTCTTTCTCTGTCTGGCTTATTTCTTTTAACATAATACCTTCAAGGCCCATGCATGTTGTTGTGAATGCGACGATTTTTGTCATTTTTCATGGCTGAGTAGTATTCCATTGCATATATATATATATATACCATATCTTTATCCAATCATCAGTTGATGGGCATTTGAGTTGCTTCCACGCCTTGGCTATTGTGAATAATGCTGCAATGAACATAGGGGTACATAAGTCTCTTTCAATTGTTGATTTCAATTTCTTTGGATAGATACCCAGCAGGGGGATAGCTGGGTCATATGGTATTTCTATTTTAATTTTAATTTAATTAATTAATTTATTTTTATTGGGGTTATGATAGTTTACAACCTTGTGAAATTTCAGTTGTACATTATTGTTTGTCAGTTGCATTATACGTGCACCACTTCACCCTTTGTGCCCACCCCCAACCCTCCTTTCCCCTGGTAACTGCTACTCTGTTCTCTTTGTCCATGTGTTTGTTTATCTTCCACATATGAGTTTGTCTTTCTCTGTCTGGCTTATTTTGCTTAGCATAATACCCTCAAGGTGCATCCATGTTGTTGTGAATGGGATGATTTTATCCTTTTTTATGGCTGAGTAGTATTCCATTGTGTATATATACCATATCTTCTTTATCCAATCATCATTTGATCATATCCAACCACCAACTGATGGGCACTTAGGTTGCTTCCACATCTTGGCTATTGTGAACAATGCTGCAATGAATATAGGGGTGCAGGAGTCTCTTTGGATTGCTGATTTCAAGTTCTTTGGATAGATACCCAGTAGTGGGATGGCTGGGTCGGATAGTATTTCTATTTTTAATTTTTTGAGAAACCTCTATGCTGCTTTCCATAGTGGCTGTACAAGTTTGCATTCCCACCAGCAGTGTATGAGGGATCCTTTTTCTCCACAACCTCTCCAACATTTGCTATTTTTTGTCTTGGTTATTTTAGGCATTCTAACGGGTGTAAGGTGAAATCTTAGTGTAGTTTCGATTTGCATT
The DNA here is from genome assembly GCF_021613505.1 of Equus quagga. Classification (NCBI taxonomy): domain Eukaryota; kingdom Metazoa; phylum Chordata; class Mammalia; order Perissodactyla; family Equidae; genus Equus; species Equus quagga. The sequence goes on from NC_060278.1 coordinate 93,683,778, forward strand.
TCCCTGATGATCAGTGATAATGAGCATCTTTTCATGTGCCTATTGGCCATCCATATATCTTCTTTGGAGAAATGTCTGTTCATATCCCCTGCCCAGTTTTTGATCAGGTTGTTTGATTTTTTGTTGTTGAGTGTGTGAGTTCTTTATATGTTATGGAGATTGACCCCTTGTTGGATATATGATTTGTGAATATTTTTTCCCAGTTGGTGGGTTGTCTTTTTGTTTTGATCCTGGTTTCTTTTGCCTTGTAGGAGCTCTTTAGTCTGATGAAGTCCCACTTGTTTATTTTTTCTTTTGTTTCCCTTGTCCTAGAAGACATGGTGTTCGAAAAGATCCTTTTGAGACCAATGTCAAAGAATGTACTGCCTGTATTTTCTTTTAGAAGTTTTATGGTTTCAGGTCTTACCTTCAAGTCTGTGACCGATTTTGAGTTTATTTTTGTGAATGGCATAAGAGAATGCCATTCTTTCATTCTTTTGCATGTGGCTGTCCAGTTTTCCCAACATCATTTATTGAAGAGACTTTCTTTTCTCCATTGTATGTTCTTAGCCCCTTTGTCAAAGATTAGCTGTCCATAGACGTGTGGTTTTATTTCTGGGCTTTCAGTTCTGTTCCATTGACCTGTGTGCCTGTTTTTGTACCAGTACTGTGCTGTTTTGATTACTGTAGCTTTGTAGTACAGTTTGAAGTCAGAGATTGTGATGCCTCCAGCTTTGTTCTTTTTTCTCAGGATTGCTTTAGCTATTCCAAGTCTTTTGTTTCCCCATATGAATTTTAGGATTCTTTGTTCTATTTCCATGAAGAATGTCATTGGGATTCTGATTCAGATTGCATTGAATCTGTAGATTGCTTTAGGTAGTATGGACGTGTTAACTATGTTTCTTCTTCCAATCCGTGTGCATGGAATGTCTTTCCATTTCTTTATGTCATCATCAATTTTTTTCAGTAAAGTCTTGTAATTTTCATTGTATAGGTCTTTCACTTCCTTGGTTAAATTTATTCCAAGATATTTTATTCTTTTTGTTGCGATTGTGAACGGGATTGTGTTCTTGAGTTCAGAAAGAGGTTTTTAAAAAATGTATCAGATGTAAGAGGCAATAAAGAATCAGTGGGACCCCAAGATCTCCAGCTTGAACAACTCATTTGCGGGTGGCTATGGGTTGCTAAACACATGGGATCATCCTTTTGTGACAGCATACCAGAACAGAAAAGACCCTCCTTTGGAGAGTATTTAACCAAATTTTCATTGTTCAGGTGGAGAAACTGAGAGGGGCTGGAGGAATCACTCCCCTATAACCACCTAGCAGAACTGGGTGGACATCCTGGTTCTCCCTCATGGACAGTTGTTTCTACTTATAATTGGACCCGTGGAAACTCCGAGTGAACTGTGCAAACTGGGGCCAGTCAATTCCACCCCTGTCCTCGAGCCTTGTTATCTTCATCTGTAGAGAGGACCAAGGTGCTGCCCAGCTGTGTGGTGGGGAGGGTTAAAGGAGGTTACAGATGTGAACCTGCTGCTCCCCGCCCATCCTGTTGTTGGTGCAGTGTTGACATGGTGGGGCCCTTATCCCCTGCCCAGCCCAATCTGCAGCGGCTGCTTGGCTCAGAGCCAGAGCTGACAATGTGGGGAGGGGCATGCGGACTCTGTACCACCTGCACCTCCACCAAAAGGAGGGACCTCTCATATAAGACCCCTGCTCCCCTGTGTGCTGATCATGGCCTGCTAGCACCTCAAACTGGGCATGAAACATCACCCCTGGTTTATGAGCAACACCCAACAGCACCCCAGGGACTGGGACAGGAGCAGGAGGGGAGAAACTGAGAAGATGTGGCCATTCCTGCCGGGAAAGTCAGGCTGAGGGGAAATGCAGTCACTGTGTGACACCAGGGGCATTCCTTGGCCTCTCTGTTCCTCCGTCCCCATCTGTGAATTGCTCAGCTGAATGAGACGGCTAGTTGTTCTGACTTTGCAATCTTGTGACAGGAAGATAGACGATGGAAGGACGTGAAGACATGGCCGTTATCTGACTGCATTCAGCAAAATCTTCCCTCCCGGCGGGAAGGCTTGGGATTGGGCATTTGTGGTTTGACTCAGTTCGTCTGTTGTGCACCAGGCCTGATGCTTGCTAAGTGAGGTGTGGATTGCTAAGGTGTGGGAGGTGTGGCCTTGCCTTCCAGGAAGGGAGTGGGGCTACCAGCAACAAGAGCTAAGGTTTACCAGCACAGCTTTGTGCCAGGGACCATTCTAAGCGCTCTACGTGTGTTAACTATCCCTGCCACCCCTTACAAGGTAGATTCTATTCTTCCTCTCATTTTAAGAGCAGGAAACTCGGGCCCAGAAAGGATGAGTAGCTTGTCTGAGGGCACACGCCTAGAAAGTTATAGAACGAGGGAGTGAGTCCAGATAGTCTAACTCCAGACCCCCCCCCTTAACTGACATTCATTGAGCGACTTTTGTATGCCAGGCACTGTGCTAGGTAAATTATAAATGTGATTTGCTTTCATCTCCCCCGCAATTTGAAAGGTGGATATTATAGTCTTCATTTTATAAATGGGGAGACAGGCTTAGAGAGGTAAAGTGGCTTGCCCCAGGTCACACAGCTCATGTGTGGATTGGAATAGAGGTTGAACCTGGATTGGAATACAGGTTGCTCTTAAAAGCATATGAGAAGGAAGGCAGCCCAAGTTTTACGCCAGATTGTTAAGAATCTCAACAGGAGTACCAGATGTGGTGTAGAAATGTGAGAGTCCAGCCTGGGGGAGGCGGTAAGGAACTGTGGTGAAGAGGGAGCTTGAGCAGGGCCTGGAAGCATGGGTACAGTGGGAGAGCAACTGCATGAAGGCAGATTCACGAGGCAGGCGAGCTGGACAAGCGCGAGCAGGACTGAGCAAGCTAAGGCAAAGGTGGAGAGCCTTGGGTCCAGGGGAGGAGCCTGGACCTGATACTTAGGCAGTGGGGAGTGGTGGAGGGCTTGGATGGAGGAACGAGGGAGCCACAGCGGGCATTAGGAAGGTGCTTCCCTGGCTCCTGAGTGTGTGAAAGCTCTTCCAGAGCAAATTCCTCCCTGATTCTCACTCCCCGCCATCCCTCCCCCAGATATCAAGTCAGGCCATGTTTGGAGGCGCAGGAGGACAACTGGGGGCTTGTCTAACTACAGAGACTTGACCTGCCTGGGACCAATCTGCCTAGTGGTTTCCTTTGCTTCTCAGAGCACAGTCTCAGGGAGATTCCCCACTGCTCCAGACAAGTTCAAAGTGCTTCATTCTTAAAGGGGAGACACCACAGGAGGGACAGCCTGTGTGAGCAGGTTCTGCCTCCATCCGGCAGCCTTGGGAGGTCCCACAGGGCATCTTTGTCCTGGGTCTCACACATGGAGGATCCGGGGAGTAGCCTGCTGGGATCTTTTCCAGTTGGGGTGGGCTGACTACTCATCTGGACTTGTCTAAAGTTGAACAAAGACCCTCTTGGCTTTCTCTGTGGTTTCTACCATTTACTGACCGTGAAGGAAAGATTCCTGTCTGTGAGATGACTGTGGGTATCTGAGCATCTCTAAAGGTGCTCCGCTTGTTTCCCTCACAGTCCAGATAAGAACACCATCAGAGTTGGCTTTGTGGTTCACATTGAGACATCACCAAGATATTTTAAAAAATGAGTGCAAAACAGTGTAAATTGAGAACTCAGTTTCTTAGCAATAACATCTATTTAGTGTGTTTGGAAGAAAAACAGCCTAAATTGTAGGAAAGGGTGATGATCAAGATCTGACATAAATACATCAACAAAGATGAAATGCAGACATGGACATTGGGAAAGCCTTCCTCACACGCCATAGGGCCTGTCCCTGTGCAGACTCCTTCACCTGGCAGAGCTGTAGGAACACATCGTGTGCCTCAGGGGGCCTTCTCTCGGCTATGGCAGAGGAAAAGCCTAGACTGCGCTGATCTTTGGGTCTGGAGTCACCCAGAGGAGGCATTTTCAGGGCCATGCTCTAAATACTGGGCAAAGCCTTTGCACCTGGGACTAAGGGGTTTCCAGTGGATGGGGCTCTGGGAATTTATCGGACCACCTGGGGCTGGTTCTTCTGTTCCTGGCTGCACTCACATAGGGCCTAAGCTTCTCATCCTCAATCTTTGGTCCTTTTGGCACCTTCTGGTGACCTCTCTATTGGTCTGTGCTAACTTTCCCCCTCTAACCAAGACCATCTGCTGTTCACTGATTCCTCGTGCTGAAAAGCCTAACCCAGTACTGACTCTTTCTGCTCCTGTTTTTGTCTTCTCTGCCCAGCTCTGTGACTTTCTGGGTGTGAATGATGCTTCAGCTGGTTTGTAGAAATCCCCAAGCGTTGATTGATTTCTTTTAACCTGCCAGAGAGAAGTGCCCAGAACGGCAGTTGTTATCGTGAAACAGTGCCGAGATGTTGTGCATGGAGAACACATCTGCCCACCTCGGGGAGGTCACAGGTTAGGTGGGAGTATCTTAAAGTCACAATTTTCTCTCCCTCCCAGAAAGCCCTTAGTTCCTGGGCTGGTTTTTGCTTTCTTCTGCTTGAATATGTTTTGTCTAGACATTCAGGAGCCTAATGATACATTGCACTGTTCACACTTTACAATGTATTTAACAGAGCACATTTACGTATATTAGAGGGTAGTGGTTTAGAACACAGACTTTGAAGGCACATTGCCTAAAATCAATTCGTGGCTCTGCCATTGCAGGCTCTGTGACCTTGAGCAACCTGCTCTTTCTAGACTTAGATTTCTTACACAATAGGGGCCATAAAATACCTAAATTATTGTTGTGGGAATAGATAAATTAATAAACAAGACTTGCACATAGTAGGTCTACATAAATGTTAGCTGCTAATATTTATTATTATTATTACATTTACTTGCATGGCCAACTGTTTAAGATGGTGGCATAATCTGAGTTACGCTGGCTCCCAGCACCTTCCTGCATATGCACTAGCTCCAAGCCCAGTAAAGTCACCCTGTTCCAAGCATTTGGAGAGCTCCCTGGTGCTGTCTCACTTGAGTTTAGCATCGAGCCCACCTCCTCAGTAGCATGCTGTCTTCACAGTCACAGTCTCCTGCTGGTCCTCACTGCCGATCTCAGTCCTGCCGGGCACTGGTGCTGCTTCGTGGCTTCTCCAGGTATTGTTGTCTCTTCCTCTGCTCTTGAAGGTGCTAGTTCTTCAAAGACCATTTGGAGGGCCCAGGGCCACTACGCTGGGGGGTGACCCAGAGGGAAGCAGGGAGAATGGCTCGCTGCTCCTTAATCTGCACTCTTGCCACAGGACTCTGCCCTCCTGCATATTCCACCTCCCCTCCCACAAAGAAAAACCACCTTGCCAAGCTCTCCATTAGTGAGCAACGGAGATTTCTCTGGAGATTGGGCCAAGGATATGGTTGCATTGCACACCACGCAGCAAACCATCTAATAAATACTTCATCAGCTTATAGGATTCTCTTCCCAATCACCCTTCCCTCAGTCATCCCTCAGCCTGGGCTCTTCCTTTTTTTTTATTATTCAGAATAATTTCTATCTTTTGCCATATCCCTGGTATCTTGCTTCCTTCGGTTCCCAAGGTGCTCATCAGAGCTGCTTTTCAGCACAGAAGACCCCTCTTTATGAATGAGTTCTCATCCCAGCTGCTGAAAAGTTAAATATGAGAAGATTGTCTATATGTTGCACAAATAGGGTTAGCACTCCTCGGGGTCATTGCCTCCCTCACTGACCAGTTCTAGAGTCATGCAGTGTTTTCAGCTCTACTCAGTTCTGGTTTCTTTTCCAACTCACGTGAGCTGTGCTGCAGATTTTGCTCTGTCCATTGCCACAGACTTCCTGACTTCCAGAAATGTCCATGGTTTGGTATCAGGCAACTCCCTGGGGATGGGTGGCCCCACATGGCTGCAGCTGTCTCTATAACAGATGTCCTATGCCTTAGGCTATACTCACCCATTGAGAATACCTAGTGATGGCATGCTCTTCCCACTAAAAACCAGCCCATCCAACTCTGTGCCTTCAGGAAGGTTACCCAAACTCACAGCCTTCTGGAGATCCATATGAAGGTATGTGACCTCAGAGAGTACTCAAGGGTCAGACCATGTGTAGCACAGTCTGTTAGGTGTCCCAGCTGTTAGATGGAAATGGCTTGTCTGGCTGGATCCAGTCACTAGACATTGTTTCTCAGACTGTGCTCCGCAGACCACCTGCATCTGAATTACTTTGGGAATATTCAAAAAATATAAATGGCTGGGCTTTCCCAAGACTTACTGAATCAGAGCCTTGGGAGGTAGGGATGAAGACTCTGAATTTTTAACAAGGCCCTATTAAAGCTTTTTCATCCTAAAGTTTGAGAATCACTGCTCTGGACTGTAAGCTCCATTCAGGCAGGAACCTTAATTATATTCCTCAAATAGACAACTTTGGTTCCCCTCTTCCTCCTGCTGGACACATAGGAAGAGTCCATCTCCTAATTCCCTTACAATTGGGTGAGACATGTAGTCATGTGTAGCTGATGGGCTATAAGTGGAAATAAACTGTTACTTCTAGGCCAAAGTAGAGAAGGACAGGGGTGAATTCTCCATGTTCTTCTCCTCCCTTTCTGTGGTGACCACAGAGGTCACGTGTTCCAGATGGAGCAGCTACAGGATGGTGGAGCCTCTGTCATCCTGGCTCCCTGAGTGGCTGTGTGGGGCAGAGCCCCCTCACTGAGCCGCTGTGGACACAGAATGTGAGTGAGAAATAGACACTTGCTATGTTAAGCCACTGAGATTTCAGGATTAGTTATCACAGTATAACCCAGCATTATCCTTACCAGCACACAAGCTAAATTCATCATCTTTCAGTGAATGTTGGACAATTGATTTATTTGCCATTAGGAAATTTAATAAGATTTCCTTTAAGCTCCAGTAACAGTTGCTGGTGAAACAACATCTGACTGCAGTGGACAGGGCTGGGACAAGGGTGCGACAAGCCGGGCAGCTACACTATAAAATTTAAGGAGGTTCTCACTCTCGGGTTTGTGCGTGTACAGAATCAGCCCCAAAGAGTGAGTGCCTCCTTAAATTTTGTACCCTAAGTGCTTATCTTGCCTCACCCTGGTCCTGGCCCCAGCAATGGAAAAGCCCCATCCTGTTAATCTAAGCTTTGTCGTGGAGAGCTCCTGGTTTTTAAAAGAACAAATAAAAACAATTTGTAATCTCACCCCTCCTTCATTCAGTGAAGACTTGCTGAGACCCACATGCCTGAACTAGGCACTGTCATGGTCCTCAAGGGGGGCAAGTCAAATGAGGAAGCTGACGAATAAGGACAATACAAGGTAGTTGGTTCCGAGATGAGGGATGAACCAAGAGCTCATTAGCTCATACAAGGCAGAGGCTTGGGCTCTCTGGGCAGCTCAGCTCCCCTGGCAGATGATGATGTGAAAATGCCAAACAGAACAGTGCCTCATGCTTGTGTTTGGAGAATGGTTGGGTAACGGTAGCTGATGACACTTGTTCAGATGGCCGATGACTGGTAACTGGGATCTTACTATCATTTGGGTGCATACTTGGTCTGGTATTGCAGAGAAGGAGGTTCCAGACACTCACCCGTTGAGAGGACACATGCCAAGTGCTGGACACAGTGCCCAACATAAGGCCTGGTTATAGGAAGGGCCCAGAAAGGTCAGTTCATCTTTCCTCTAACTTTGTTTGGCCAGAGTTGAGTGTGGGAATGGTCAAAGGGAGGGAGGAGGCAAGAAGCTCTATAATGAAGAAATTGATGACATTATAATAAGCATAATAATATTAATTGAATACTCATGATTTGCCAGGCATGGGTCTAAGCACTTTATTTGTAAGAACTCACCAAAAACCCAATGACAGAGGTACCTGTATTCATCTCCTGTGGCTGCTGTGATAAATCACCACCAACATGCTGGCTTACGACAGCACAAATTTATTACCCTACAATTCTGGAAGTCAGAGGTCTGACATGGGTCTCACTGGGCCAAAATCAAGGTGTTGGCAGGGCTGTCTTCTTTTCTGGAAGCTCTGGGCAGAATCCATGTCCTTGCCTTTTCCAGCTTCAAGAGGTCACCTGCATTTCTTGGCTCATTTCCTCTTCCATCTTGAAAGCCAGCAATGTCAGCTGAGTCCTTCTGCTGTCATCTCTCTGGTTCTCTCCCACCTCCTTCTTCCCGTTTTAAAGATGCTTATGATTACATTGGGTCCACCTGGATTATCCAGGATCATCTGTTTCTATTATGGTCAGCTGATTAACCCTCAATTCCGTCCTCAACCTTAATTCTCCTTTGCCAGGTAACCTGACATATTCAGAGATCCCAGGATTAGGACATGGGCATCTTTATGGGAGGCACTATTCTGCCTACCCGAGAGAGTGCTGTTAATGAAGGAGGTGCTGTTAAAGGAAAGACCACGACCATCAAGGTGTTTGGAAGACTGAGCACCAAGTTTCCTTATTTACCAGCCAAGGGAAGACATGCTGGGGAGGAAATTCACCAAGTGACTCCCTGAAGGGAAAATGTCAGGGCATTTTCTGTGCTAGGTTGTGATTATGCTAATTGAGTTGCTGTTTGCACCTTGGATTGGATAGAATGAGTCATTGGCTTGTACGTGGTCCGTTAAAATAAGTCTCAGTTTATATTGGTCAAGAAAGAGTCTTCAGTTAGTTCTGTGGAGGTCTCCTGTCCTGGGTCACGCCAGGTTCACAGATAATTATCACCATCAGCTGCTTACAGCCAGTGTGGTGAACACAGTACTCAGGGCTGTTCCAAGTGGAAAGGCCTTCTTTTATCTATTATTGCTCCCAATTTCCAGATGAGGAAACTGAGACTTAGAGAGGTCACAAAGCTTGAAGATTCAAACCTCAGCAGTTGGATGCTGGCTTCCTGGCTGGCACTCTTCTCCTGTATCCATCTTAGGTGCAAGAAGAGGCTGCAAGTAGGGAATTCAGCGATGGCACTTCCTGGAGGCTGAGAGACTCAGGTAGGAAAATCAACACAAAAACCTTGCCGGGAGTTTCGGGAAAATGCATTTCCTGAGTGAACAGGGACATTTGTAGACGAAACTCGCCAACCATCAGGCAGTGCCTCTTGCAGCAGAAAACATGATCAGCTTCTGACATTAACCCCGGGGCAGGAAGGAGCAGCTCATTAAGCTCTGGCGGGATCTTGACAGCCGCAGATGTGAGACCATGTTTCTAAACGACTTACAGTGGGGACCAGTGACACCTCATTACAAGCGCCCATCAAGGGCCTGTTCTTCCCTCTTCATCTCCCACCATCAATCTTCCAGCACAGAGCCTGTAATTAGGACCTGTATTGACTCTTGATCAATTTGTTTTGTTAGGCTGAGGAAGAACACTGCTGGTTATGTGTACACATTGAAAAGGTTGTCACATGAAAGTGTGTGGGTGTGTTGGGGGCGGTGGGAGGTGGGGATGGTGCCCTGGGATTCCTGGCTCTGCCTGCAGTCACAGAAACATGCCTGATGGATTCCTTTCCCATGGGGCCACCATGGCAGCTAGGGCCCAGCCTTCCCCAAGATGAGCTGAGATATCTGATAGTGTCACTCATGTGCCAGCTGCTTTTGATGGTGAGTAGCTTCCCATGAGCCAGGCACTGTGCTGTGCCACAGGAGATAATTCTTGTATCAGTTATGCCAAGTTTCTCCAATGGAAAAATGGAGGCTTAGTGTGAAAAAGTAACTTGCCAGGGTCAAGAGAGCCCCACAGATGTTTGTAAGGTTGCCTCAAAAGTAACGTCATTTAGAACAGAAGTGGGAAAACATTTTTGGTACAGCCCAGTGGGTGACACCGCCATGTCTAAAGAAAACTGTCATTAACTGGATGGGGGAGGGAGGCTAGGGTCAGCCCTAGTCCTGGCAAACAGGGAACCCTGGAGGCTAAGTTGGCTGAGGGTGTGTGCCCCTCTGGGATATTGCTCCCTGGGCTGTCACAGAGCTGGTCTGCTCCTGAGACAAGTGTCTGCTTTGGAGACCAGACCATCTGACACTCTCCATTTGGCTTATTACACACCCTGATCACATAACCAGCGCCACTTGCATTGAGCCCACAGTCACATGACAACTCTCTGGTGATGAATTGGTATCCCGTGCAGATTCTCTGTGGATAGATGACGGCCGATTAACCATTGCACTTCTCATGGCGAATTTAAATGTTGACATTCGGGTGTATGCATCCACTTCTTGTAAGCTTGGTGAATTTGAGTCTAGCATGAAGGGACGGCCACATCCTTTAGTTCTGGACAAGAACAAGATCCTAAAATTTGGGGCTACAACAAAACAGCTATACTTGATGAATTCACCTGGGGAATTTGTCAGTCACCTTTTTTGGGTAACCTTGGGTCCTTGTGGCCAATCCCAAAACCCATGAATATTGAGGGAGGCAGGACTTGATATCTTGTCTGCCGACTCTGTGTCCAGTACTGTCCCTGATACCAACTATCACCTTCCTAGTCTTGGTCTCCCGGTGCAGACATTCGGTAGCCGAGGCTCTGCCCTGGAGAAGATGAGGTGGAGACAGAGAGGGGTGAGGGCTTCAGGGCTCTCCTGGCTTGACGTAAGAGAGGGAAACAGCAGGAGTCAGGCTCTCTGGTCTGCTCACTGGGTTTCATCGGTTCAGGCTCAGAGTTCTGACTGATTCCTAGCTCCTCTCTCTAAGGAGCAGCTCAGAAGCTGGGTAGGGCCAGAAGGACCTTTATTCCAGGCTCTGAGGGAGGAGAGAAAAGGCCCAGCATGAACCCCCGACTAGTACACTTCATAATAAAACTCAGAAATGATATTTTTCTTCTGGAAAAGTCAATTCTTCCGGAAGCTGAGGAGGAGAACTAATATAGGCTCAGAATCTGCCTGCAAATTCCCTGATGAATTCCCATTGAGAGGTGGGGTCTATGTTCCCTCTTCTTCAATCTGGGTTCATCTTGGTGACTGGATGACCAATAGAGTAGGACAGAAGTGATGCTATGTGACTTCCAAAGGTAGGTCATAAAAGATGATACAGCTTCCTCCTGGTTCTCTTGGAACACTCACGTTTTGTGCTCTGAGCTGTCACATTAAGAATACTGAAGCTGCCATGTTGTAAGGAAGCTCAAGACACATGGAGAGGCCATATGCAGATGTTCTGGCTGCCTGTCCCAGCTGCGATCCCTACTGACAGTCAGTGTCAACCACCAGATGTGTGAGTAAGACGCCCCCAGATGACATCGGCCACCAGCCATTGAGTCACCCCCAGCCTTGGAGTCTTTCCGGCTGAAGCTCCAGACATTGAGGGGCACAGACAAGCTGCCATGTCTCTGCTCTGTCTTAATTCCTGACCCACAGAGTACATGAGCATAATAAAGTTGTTGTTTTACGCTACATTTTACGGTAGATTTTTTTGCAGCAAAATATAACTGGAATGGTCTTCAGCTCTGTGGCGTGGAATTAGACCCTTAACTTGTTTGAACCAAACACAGGATAATGATATCCACCTTGCATGGGACAAACGTGACAATGTTTATTGAAGCTGCTGGCATGCATTAGGTGCTCAGCAAATCATGGTTCCTGACCTTTCTAGAAGGCCCCTCCCAGGTCTCTTAGCCTCCCCTTTGGGGAATATGGCCCTTTCTCACCAAGTCAAAAGGAAAGTTTTACATGGGCTCCACTGCCTATTTCTAATTAAAATCATAAAACCCCTTGGTTAGCACTGTAATAATTTTTGCCAGGCTGAAGACAAGCTTCATAAACAGACTTCTTAAAGGGAATCTGAAGCTACTTCTGCAAAGCAGAACTTAGAAAAAACCAGTCACGAGGGCATAACTGCAGCCACAAAACAAAAATAACAAAGCTTCCCCATTCCTAGGGCAGCGCGCTCAACTTCCTCTCAGTTCCTGGGGCATGTTGGAATCTCATGGGCAGCTTGCTGAAAATGCAGATATCTGGGCCCCAACGTGGATTAAACATTTTTCTTTGGGCCAGAAATCCAAATTTTTAACAAGCACCCCCATTCTGTTGAATTTTTTAAATAATGGCTTTTTTTGAGTTATAATTCATATATCATACATCTTATCCATTTACAGTACACAACTCAATGATTTTAGTATATCCATAGAGTTGTGCAACCATCACTGAAATGAATTTTAGAACATTTTCATCACTCCGAATACAAACCCCATACACTTTAGCAGGCACCGCCTTCATTCCCACTAATCCCCTGGCCCTACGCTACCACTAATTTACTTTCTTTCTCTATAGATTTACCTATTCTGGACATTTCATATAAGTGAAATCATATAATAGATGGTCTTTGAATGGCTTCTTTCACTTAGCATAATGTTTTCGAGGTTCATCCATGTCATATCCTTATCAATACTTCATTACTTTTTATTGCTGTATAATATTCCGTTTAATGAATATACCACATTTTATTTATTCCTTCATCAGTTGATGGACATTTGGATGATCTCCACTTTTTGGCTATTGTAAATAATGTTGCTATGAACATTCATGTACAAATTTCTATGTGGAAATATGTTTTGATTTCTTTTGAGTATGTATTTCTATGACTGGAATTGCTAAGATATATTGTTACTCTATGTTCAATCCTTTAAATAACTGCCAGACTGTTTTACAAAGTGGCTGCACCATTTTACATTTATCTCAACAATGTATGAGGGTTCTAATTTCTCTAAATCTTTGCTAATACTTGTTATTATCTGTCTTTTTGATTAAAGCATCCTAGTGAGTGTGAAGTAGTATCTCATTGTGATTTTGATTTGTATTTCCCTGACAGCTAATGATGTTGAGCATCTTTTCCTATGCTTATTGGCCATTTTCCTATCTTTTGGGGAGAAATATCTATTTAGATAATTTCCCCTTTTTTTAGTTGAGATAAGAAGACTTAACATGAGATCTACCCTCTTAACAAGATTTTAAATGTACAATAAAGTGTTGCCAACTATATGCACATTGTTGTACCGCAGATCTGTAGAACTCATTCATCTTGCATAACTGAAACTTTATACCCAGTGAACAGCAACTCCCCATTTCCCCCTCCCCGCAGCCCCTGGCAACCACCATTCTACTCTCTGCTTCTATCAGTTTGTCTATTTTAGATACTTCATAGAAGAGGAATCTTGTAGTCTTCATTCTCTGTGACTGGATTATTTCAACAGTGCAATGTCTTCCATGTTCATCCATGTTATTGCGTATGGCAGGATTTCCTTCCCTTTTTCCTACAGGCTGAATAACATTCCATTATATGTATATACCACATTTTCTTTATCCATTCATCTGTCAGTGGACATTTAGGTTGTTTCCACATCTTGGCTATTGTAAATAATGCTGCAGTGAACATAGGAGTGTAAATAAAGAAGACACAAATAAATGGAATGACATCCCAAGTTCATGGATCAGAAGAATTAATATTGCTAAAATGTCCATGCTATTCAAAGCAACCTATAGATTCAATGCAATCCCACTGGAAGTTTTTAGAGAAATAGAAAAAAAAAATCCTAAAATTCATATGAAACCACAAAGGACTGTGAACAGCCAAAACAATCTTGAGAAAAAATAACAAAGCCAGAGGCGTCACACTTCCTGATTTCAAAATGTACTGTAAAACTACAGTAACTAAAACAATATGGTAGTGGCATCAAGACAGACATATAGAGCAATGGGAGAGAATAGAGATCCCAGAAATAAACTTATGCATATATGGTCAACTGATCTTTGAGAAGAGTGCCAAGAATGCACAATGGGGAAAGGATGGTCTTTTCAACAAATGATGTAGGGAATACTGGCTATCCAGATGCCAAAGAATGAAATTGGACCCTTATCTTATACCACACACAAAAATCAACTCAAAGTGGATTAAAGACTTAAATGAAGACCTGAAACCAGGAAACTCCCAGAAGAAAACACAGGGGAAAAGCTTCACGACATTGGTCTCGGCAATGATTTCTTGGATATGACGCCAAAAGTATAGGCAATAAAAGCAGAAATAGAGAAGTGTGATTACATAAAAGCAAAGAACTGCACAGCAAAGGAAACCATCAACAGAGTGAAAAGACAGCCTGAGAAATGAGAGAAAATGTTTACAAACCATATATCTGATAAAGAGATTAATATCCAAAATATATAAGGAACTCCTGTTACAATAGCAAAAGAACATGTAACCTGACTGGAAAATGGGCAAAGGACTTGAGTAGACAGTTCTCTAAAGAAGACATAGGGATGGCCAACAGGTACATGAAAAGATGCTCAACATCCCTAATCATCAGGGAAATGCAAATCAAAACCACAATCAGATACCATCTCGCACTTGTTAGGATGACTATCCTGAAAAAAACAAAGATGACAAGTATACACTATTGGTGGGAATGTAAAATAGTGTAGCTGGTATGAGAAACAGTGTGCAGGTTCCTCAAAAAGCTAAGAATAGAACTCCCCTATGATCCAGTAATCCTACTCCTGGGTGTATATTCAAAAGAATTAAAAGCAGACAGGGTCTCAAAGAGACATGTACATCCCATCACGCTGAATTTTCACTCTAGGTTTCAGAGCTCAAGGGACTCTTTGGGATACAGAGAGGAAAGGGGAGGTTGGCTCTGAGATGGGATGAGACCCTTGCCCCTCCGTGAGCTGATGCGGGAGCAACAGCAGAGGTCTGGCCAGTGCTCCCTGCACGGTGCTCCCTCTAGTTCCTCGTCATAACTCAGATACTTCAGTGTCCCTCCACCAGCCTGCACACAGGCAGCCTCATCAGGGTTCCACCCACATGGAACAGCTCTCAGCTCCCACCTGCGCATCCAGCAGGCATTCTAGATTTTCCCAGGGCCTTTCCCAAAATATTTCTGAGAACTCTGGGGCTGCTTTTGCACACATAGCCTGAATATCCTCTTCTTACTACCACTTTGTGGGTCTCAGTGATGTCCCTTTGTAGTTGCTGGAAATTGGGGACCTCCCTCTGAGCCTGAGGGAATCTCCCCTTCCTTGATCTCTTGAGGATGCGGTTTCTTGTATATAAGCAGAGCCACTGCCTGAGATCATTCTGCCTGTCTTGGGGACTTGACCTCCTCCAAAAGATGTGTACATTTATAAATGCTTACTATTGGCCAAGCATTGTTTTAAGCACTTTACATGACTACCCCCATTTTTGGATTCAAGGGCTGTGGCTCGGAAAGGCTAAGTATCTTGCCCAGGGTCACAAAGCTTGTAAGGGGCAGAGCCTGGCTTTGAACTCAGGAAGTCTGACTCTGAGTCTGCTCGCCATCTGATTGCTGAGCCCTGCACATTGTGTGTGTGCTGCCTCCCCCATTGGACCATGTGATCCCAGGGACATTTGCCTCGTCAACCTCTTTCCTGTATCCCCAACACTTAACGCAGTGCCTGACTCACAGGAGCCCAGAAAACATTTCCTGGGAGAGAATATGCGAATCTCAAGGTGTGAGTCACGGCAAAGCTTTAATTCCACAAGGAAGCTTTTAGGTGCAGCCACAGGAGCACCGACGGGAGCAGGAGGCCTCGCTCGGGTCCTGAGTCCCGGAGGAGAGTGAGGCCTGGAGAAGTTTCCTGCTCACTCCACCGTCTAGACGAGGAGCCACAGGGGCTGATGTGCCCACGGTTGAGTCACCGTGTCCCTGAGAGGGACCCATTGGCTATTACTCACATGTCAAAAGCAGGGCCAGGAACTGTGTGTGATCCAAAACCACAAATTTATGAAAATAGCACTCCCTGTTGAGAAACACTGGCTCAACTAGGAAGAGAAAAGCTGTCATCAACGCCACCTGCTGAGAACGAAATGGGAGAAAGATAGCTCAGTAGCTGCTGTAAATGCGTTACGCAGGGGAGGCTCAGAGATTATCCACCCTGTGCTGAGAGTGGCATCGATTCTATCTCAGCACCACCAAGGAGAACAGTGGACAGGCTCGGGCCCCTCTCTGAGTCCCTGCTTGTCACTCTCTCTGCCCAGAGTACCAGAAATGCACATGCCTGGATTCTTCCCTAAGCCCTAAACACAGCAGATGGCGTCAGCTGACTCATTTTGGTGTCTGTGCTAGGGGACTGGCGTGGGAGGAGGATGCAGTCCCATTGTCTTAGCTGAATTTCTGCAGGAGCAGACTCTCAGACAAGGAATGCGTGCAGCAGTCTCTTTGGGTGGTGATCCCAGGAAGGGACACAGGGAAGGAAAAGAATTATGACAATTAGCTCCTGTCTTGCTTTGAGGGGTCTAGCCTTCAGCTACCATTGCCTGAACCTTCTTCAATGGATTTTCAGGAGATTATTGTGACAAGAGATGCCTGCAAAACCCAGGCAGGTCCCCCAGTGAGGGTGACAGAGGGGCACTCTGACTAGAGGTCAGAGTGGTGTCAGATCTACACAGGGACTGGTAAACCTACTTCTGATTTTGGGGACCAAGGGAGAAGAAAGCAGGGGATGAAGTTGCGCTAAATGTTGACATCCCATTCTGGATTTCCATGTGGGCTTGTCATTGGTGCATATGTACAAATAAAATTAAAATATGTCTTGACACCACATCGACATTAAGTCACAGTTTTCCCTGGGACTCGTGCAAAATTGCAGAGAGTCATTCTCCCTTCTAAGTGACCTGGCATGGTCCATTTGTGGGAGACCAGATTTCCCAAACTTTCTGGCACAAGCAGCTATTTCCAGACACAGTTCCCTGATTGTTTAGCTCATGGTGGATCTGTTTGATCTGGAATTTCCCTGAGGCCTCGTTCCATTTGCCAAGCTGAACAGATTACATTGATTGATGTGTGTGTGTTTCAAGTCATTTTCAAGTAACAAATCTGCCTAAACTCCTGGCGCTGACTGCAGTTTGCTTCTTGACATCTGGTGTGGCCTGCCTGGTGGGCATGGAAGGACACACAGAAGCCAGATCTGGCATGGACAGTTTCATCAGCGAGACCTGACAACTGGAACAGCACTGGGCTCACACGTGCCCAGCCAGGCACTCTGGGACCCTCCAGGCCTGGGGACCCTTGTGCTCTGAGTAGATTCTGCCGGACCCTGTCTGCTTTTGAACACAGGGCAGATGGCAGACTTAGCTTAGACCTGCTTTCCCAGGCTCCAGGGAGTGACTGACAAGGCAGATGGCTGGGGCCACCGCTGGTCTGAGTGGTCTTTTTTCCCTGTGGGTCCTGTGGTCCTTCTGGTCCTAGAGATGTCCCACGTTCAGTTGCTCCACCTGCTTATTTTGTGTTTTGGAGAATTTAGAGCTTTGAAGGGCTGCCCCAGACTTCTTCCCTTTTTCCTCTCTCTCCTCCCACACTTTTTTTTTTTTTTTTTACTTTTTATTATTTTATTGAGGTCACATTCATTTATAACGTTGTATAAATTTCAGCGGTATGTCACTAAATTTTGGCTTCTGTGTAGACTGCATTGTGTTCACCACCAAAAGTCTAGTTTCCATCCCTCAGCATACATGGTGTCCCTTCACCCCTACCCCCCACCCCATCCCCTCTGGTAACCACTAATCTGTTCTCTGTATTTATGTGTTTGTTTGTTTATCTTCCACCTATAAGCCTCCCATACCTTCTTTAGACCATCAGGTGAGCCTTTAACAGAGGACATTGGTGCAGGAATTTAAAACCAAAGAGCTAAACTCATTGCTGTGTACCCCCTCTGAACCCGTCTCACCAGGACGTGGGTTGATGAGACCTGGAGCTCTGTTCTCAGATGGGCCTCAAACTCACCTTACCCTCAGGTCTTCATCTTGGAGGAGCCCTCCCCCTCCCACCTGGCAGTGTCATCCTAAATTACCAGGGCACTTCCCACACAAGTCAACCTCGGGGCTCCTGCAGCCTGGAGCTCTCCTGCTTTCTTCTTGTACAGTGGTCAGGAAAAACATGCTGCTCTAACGAAAAACTTAGGTTAGTATCAAGTACTTCCTTCTGATTTCTTGCTGGAAGCACCTATAAACTACAGCAGGAGTTAGTGAACTTTTTCTATAAGGGGCCAGATAGTAAATATTTTAGGCTTTGTGGATCATGTAATCTCTGTTGCAACGGCTCAGTTCTGCCATGTAATACAAAAACAGCGTAGATAATATGTAAATGACTGGGCATGGCTGTGTTCCAGCAAAACATTATTTATGAAATACGCAGTGGGCTGGATTTGGCTTGCCGACCATAGTTTGTTTAGCCCTGAATTAGAGCTTGGGCCCTGAGAATAATCATGTTGGTTTATTGAGTGCATACTAAAAGTCCTGATTCTAGGGCCCGTATCTAGAGGTTCTGCCTCAGTGGCTCTGGGGTGGCACCCATGAATCTGTATTTTTGAAAATTTCATGCGTAATTACGAAGTGTAACTAGAAGTGCAGTACAGGTCATCTCCTCTTACTGTTGGGACAATGACAGCAACACAGTTGCATCAATGGCAAAGCTGGGAGGAGATCTCTGGTCTTCCTTGCAGACCAGGATCCCTTCTGTTTCCATTTGTTCATCTGGGGACCCTCCCAGGTGAGGTATGATGAGCTCAGCTGTGGGCATCAGTGGGCTCAGACAATGGGAGCATTTCTCACCTCATTAGTTTTCAATTGCCTGCCATTTAGCTCAGGAGGAACTGCCCACTGCAGAGTTAAGCCCAGTGACAGCAATATTAATGTCACATGAAGGAGAGCTTGGAGCTTCCTAGAGTGGACATGAGAGGTGGATACCTTGAAAACAGACCCATCTCCTTGGTCCTGTGCCTTTGAAAAATCAACCTACTAGTAGAAGACTAGACTGAGCCATTTTCAACTTGAACCCATTTACTCACTCATTCATTCATTTAATTTTTCCTTTATGTATGCAATTAGCCAGCTCCTGTTCTGGCATCCAGGAAATATAGCTGCGTCAGATGTTACCTCTGTCTTCACTTCCCCGTGTGTGATTCACGTGGCCAAGGGCACATTTATGAGTGCCTGGGAGGAAGAGAGGTCAGCCTTTTATCAGAATCAGGGATCGGTTTGGGGAGGAGTCTGGGCTGCATCAGGAGCCAGTCTGGGTCCCAAGGTCAGGGGTCAGTCTCCGATCAAGAAACACAGTGAAGGTCGCTAGATCACACAGATCCATTTCCTTAAGCTTCATTGGCACAGAGAGGCCTTAAAAATGAGTGGACATTCTGGGTGGTCTTTCTCATGACTTGCAACATTAATCTCAATCATGATAGATCCATTACCAGGCAACAGCGCCCTATGACCTTGAATGAGGTGGGGAAGGGGCTTAGAAGGAGTCCAGAGTATCTTCTTAGCTTCTTATTACAGTATTCTCTGCTCACTGGGGTGGCAGCGGGGCGGGGCGGGGCGGGGAGTGGAAGTAGTCTGGTCAGAAAGACCTATTTTTGTAGAACTGGTTTTGGGTGAGAGCCATTGTAAGATTTAAAGATCAGCCCATCTTAAGGATGAATTAGAGTTCTAAAGCAGAAAGATATTTTGCACTTTAAAGAGAAAGTAATTTTATAAAAAGGAGTTGCTAAGCCACCACCTAACCATGCCAGTGATTTTAGCTGAATATTTTTCCATGTTAAACTCCCAGAATGTCAGAGCTGGAGGCAACCCCAAGGATTGTTCTGGCTAGTTGTCTTTAAAGTGTGCTCTGGAATCTGCCATTTCTCTGGTGGTGCCTGTGGAGAGGCAGTGGTCAGGATGTGAGGTATCTCTTGCATGGTCTGAGACAGCAGGGTAGTTGGAAGAAGAGGGTACTATCCCATCTCCCCTCCCCCACCTTCCACCCCAGGCCCCCACTTCCACTCACATTCTTGCTCTCCTTTTGAATAAAAGCATCCCTGCCATTCAAAGAAGACCTCCTCGACCCTTCACCAGTGTCTAGGTGTGTTCGCCTGAGGAGAGGTGGAGAAGAGGATATGCAGAATAGCTGCCCTCCGAGGCAGGGGCCATGGCGTCCTTCTTGTGGACACCTGGGCAGCAAGGGAGGGGCAGCGACTGGCAGAGACCTGGCACCTGGAGAAGTGATAAGGTCTGTCTCTCCATTTTCCAAGGGACCTACACTGTGGAAAAGGGATTGTTCTAAAGAAGTTTCTCTCCACATGAGTTAACACTGCTTTTTGTGAGTATTTCAGTGAGAAGGGGTGTTTAAGGTGGATGAACAGCTGAGACTCCAGCATCACCTCCTCTGGTCACCTTTTATTTTTCTATGAAACAAACAAAAGCATTTCTAAATGGCACTCAAATCTTCAGAAAGTTTTCTCCCAATTTTTGTGCTATCTCCTCCTTCAGACCTTTGTTTATCTCCTCTTCCTATTCTTGTTTCACATTTGTGCATTTTTTTTATGGTTTAATCGTTTGCTCACTGTGCCGAGGGTGGGAGCACGGCCATTAGGGATACTGGATTCCCGTCTTGTTTTCAAGATTCTCAGAGTCTAGGGAGGAGGCAAGAGAGGGGGCAGAGCTGTGAGGGCTGAGGGAGCCAGGCCAACAGAGTATAATTATTATTTTTAAATTTTATTTATTTCTATTGAGGTAACATGAGTATTTGTTTTTGGAAGAGCAAACAAGAGGATTTGAATACCTGAACCCTAGGGACACCATTCACACAAGCCATGATGTGCATGGCGCCCCCTGGAGGCAGGCCGTGCAGCCTAACCTGACCCGCACTATGGCTCGCTCCGATCTTACCCTGGCCATGTCACACATTGTGTTACTTGCATGATTCTTGGAGATGGTACCAGGACCTGGAGAAACAGAGGACCATTGCAGGCTGGGGGAAATGGGAAGGCATCACAGAGGGACAGGAGAGAAAGAGGTACAGAAAGAAGAAAAGAGCATTCAGAGCAGGAAGAATTGCATTTGTGAAGGCCTGGAAGCTCAAACTGGACCAGAGCACATGCCGGTTCTTGTTCCTCTGTAGAGCGAGAAAGGGCAGAATAGTGAGCGACTCAATCTTGAGGTGGCCGGTCATCTATATTTACCCATGTTTACTCTCCTGTGTGGGAAGCTAGCTGATCATTCTGGATCAAAGCACATGTAGGTTTTGTGTTCCACATGCTTTATGCTGCCTTCCAGAATATTCCACCCTCCTCTGACACCTCTCATCCTCCGACAGTGCTGTTTATTGTCCCTTTGAGGTCCTGGTGTTCTTGGAAGCTTGTTGTTTCTCTCATTTTTATTGAGATTCTAATTGTATTGAGAGGAATTTAGGTTGGTTTGACCTGAGATGGGCTTTTAGAAGCCAATGAGGGTGTTTCTTTTTAGATATTTAGCAGTAATTGTCTTATGAAGTGCTCTCAAGTCCACACTCAGAGAACAAGCCTATAATTTCTATTCAAATAGCCTCTAATGAGACGACGCTTTTGTTAACTTCTGGGGCCAAATCAGGCTGTGGAAAAAACATATTTCAAATCCCTTGGTCCTTGGACAAACTCAAAATGTTCACCAAATATGCTTTGGAGCATCGCAGAGGCATGAAAAGTAGACAACTGAGGTGAGATGGAGGGCATGAGAGGTCTGAGAATCTTTAGCAGCTTTATCCTTGCATCATTTATTCACTTACTAGAAAAAAATATCTGCCAAACACCTATTGTATGGGTATACCAGTGCTGTGCTATGTGCGGGCCATCAAAGGATGAATAAGAAATGAATTCTGTGCCACAAGAATGATGCACAACCTGTGTGATATGAGTGTACATGACATGTGAGTATGTGTTCGTGTGACTTTGTATGGTGGCCAGACAACGACATGGAGTCAGTGACAAAGTGTGATAAGAGCATCAACTCAGGGTGACTATACAATTTATCATCCAATTTGTGACACCACTGGGACAAATGCTAAACCCTGGACAACAGCCATAAACTTGACTGTCCTAGACAAATCAGGACGTATGATCACCTTACATAATGCCTGGCACAGGGAAGAACAGATGACTTCCTGGAGAAGGTCCCTTTGAACCTTCCAAGTGTCCTCTCCCCATCCATTCTCATCTCCCTCCAGTTACTGAGGTCCCAGCTCCATCATCCCTTCCTCTGGGAAGTCTTCCTAGACCTGTCTCCACCAGATCAAATCTTCCTCATACACTTTCATAGCCCCGTATGTAGATGTCTCTTATGTACTTATCCTGAGATTGTATATCTGCCTCCCTCACACCATGAAGACGGGACCACCCATGATGGTTTTGCTTACCATATATGGGTATTCAATAAATACTGGAAGAATGGATGGGCTGAGCTTTGAAATACTGTCTTACTTAACTAGCTGACCAGGCACCTGAAGAAAGAAGAGGAGTGGGAGGGAACTGGAACCAGAGAGCATTCTGGCAGAGAGCCTGGTGGGTGTGAGGTCTGGTGCCAGGATGGTGCATGTGGGAGGTACAAATAACTCAATGGGGCTGAATCACAGGGTTTAAGGGGTACTGTGGGGGAGGGACTGTGGAGAGGGGAGGCCACATCCTAATGGGTTTGTAAGCCACATTGTGGACTCTGCTCTGTAGCTGCCTCACCTTCTTTTCCCTGCGTGGGATTTGATTAAATGAACTCTAAGACATCTACATGTAATCCTTCCTGTTTTGTCCTTTCACTGATCTGGCTAATGGTTTAAGGACATTTGTCCTAATTACCTCTCTCTTTTTATAGTCCTCATCTGGAGCAAGATTTCCCTCAGTTTTGGAAAAGTTGAACAACTAGGGAAACTCATAAGAGAGATGCTAGGGCTGGTTCTAGAAAATGTGCTGCTTACATTAGATGTCAAAACAAGATAGGCCTTTGGAAATAAGTCACATGGACAGCTTCTCCCTCCTGCTGAACACCCAGGATGGGCTTTCTGTGAACTATGGGCCTCAGGAAGGCCACCTCTCTCCAAAGCAGCAGGTGCTAAGTAGATGACCAATGAATGCTCCTTCTAGTTCTGAGAGTTCACGGGCTTATAAAATATGCATTGGACAAATGCCATCTTCCATTTCTCTCCATCTACAGCTATTTTGTTAAAAGTGTGCTTTTTTTTTATCCTAATAAAGTTCTCTTGGTTTAAGATGTGACATTTCCATCCACTGGCCCCCTGGAGCCTGGCCTTATACCACCTTTCCCCACAGCACAAATGTGGGTAATTCTGCAAAGAGGTGCAACTTGTGTCACTGTGTCCCAATGACGTGAAGCCATTTCCTTAAATGTATTATTTGGTTTCTTGCAATTTTGACTGCTTTCACATCTTCCGAGCCCCCCACCAGCCCAGAAATTGCATCAGATAACAGCTCCCAAGTTCTCTTCCCACCCCCTCCCCTCACCATCTCGGCTGACAGAGTCTGAAAGGGAAATGAGAGCAGAGGCTCATTTCCAGCGGCAGCGACAAGAATTTGCTAATTAAAATGAAAAGCTTCAGTTCCCTGGATCAGTGAAGGAGGCCTCTAAGAGGCACCTAGAGGAAATCTTTCTCCAAACGAAATGGCCTTCCAGCTGGGCCGGATAGAGCCCAGCCATCTTCCAACGGCAGGCAGTGGGAAAATGGTGCTCGGCAGATCGGCTCCCAAAGTCTAATGAGGCCTTGGACCCATTTCTAGGAGCTCCTGTCCTTTGTCTTCCTTGGCCCTGGATTCACAGACATCTTCAGAGATTTAGTCAATGTTTGACTCAAGGGGCCTTTGGATCATCCACTCAAGTGGTTTTCAACCCGGCTACACACTATGATCACCTGCTGAGGGTTTAAAAGATACTGATGCCCAGGGTCCTCCCAGGTCTATTAAAAACCAGTCACTGGAGGGGGCCTGGGCATCTGCATTTTGTAAAAGCTTTCCAGGTGATTCTGCTGCACAGTGAGGAGTGAGGGCTGCTGACCTCGTCCAATAGCCTCATTTCTGGATGAGGATTTTGAGGGCCGGAGAAAGAGATGAAGCTGCACCAGGCCACACAGCAAGGCAATGGCAGAGCTCTGGTTTCCTGGCTTGCTGACCCTTTCTACTCCATAGGGCAGGCCCCTGCTCTGCCTTCCTCACAGGGCCGTGTGCCAATGAAGTAAGAGGAAGGGAAGATGGAAAGCTGCTCAGCCTGAGGGCCTGTGGTCTGACAGGGTTGGTGTGGCTAAGCAGGTTTGGAGAATTGCAGCAGGAGTCTCTTTGCTGAGGAGCCTCATGGGAAGTCTTCACCCTAAGGGAAAAGGTGCATGAGATGTGTGATTGTGGTCCGGGACAGGGTCCAAACACCAGGTCCAAGGATGGGGAGAAACAGCGGAAGCACCTGACACACAGCACCGTGTTTTATTAGGTTGAATCCTATAAAACTGTGGTATCTGGCCATTTTGACCTGAAGAAAGGGCAATTTTATGTGATTGGACATAATAGTCCCAGCAGCACAAAGGAGGAGATGAGAAAAAGGAGACCCCGCGACTGCCACAGGCTCAGGACTGAACCTGGGTGTGTCCGGCTCAACGTTTCTCAGCCACTACGCTGTATCCCCTCTTCTCTCTGTTGCCTTGGCCCCAGAGCTGCAGTCTGGGACACACGCATAAAGGAGCTGGAAACTTTCACATCAGAAAGTGATGCCCGGGGAGCTAAAGGCCTGGGGTCCTCATCCCTGGTTCTTTCACCTACACTTCGTTATTATCACTGTTCATTGTATCAGGTAATGTCCGTAACGCCAGTAATCCTTTCTATTCTTGGGCAATTCACTGAGGCTCAGTTTCCTCATAAATAAAATGGGGGATGTGACCTTGGAAGGTCCTTCCTGTCTCCTTAATTCTGATAGTCTAATAAAAGTAATAATTCACATTTGCAAAGCATGTTATAGCTTCCCAAAGCATCATTACATTTCTTGTTTGGTTTAATCTTTCCACAATCTGATGAGATGGAAATCATTACCCCCAAATTTCAGATGCAGCAACTGAGGCCCAAAGAGACCTTAGGCAATTGCTCAAGTCATACAACGTTTTTGGAATTTTTTGTTTTTTCCAGGAAAAGATTTGCTGTGAGCTAACATCTGTCGCTAATCTTCCTCTTTTTCTTTTTTCCTCCCCAAAGCCCAGTACATGTTTGTATATTCTAGTTGTAAGTCGCTCTGGTTCTTCTGTGTGAGCTGCTGCCACCGCATGGCACCTGACAGGTGGGTGGTGTGGTTCCGCGACCGGGAAGAGAACCCAGGCAGCCAAAGCGGTGAGCACCAAACTTTAACCACTAGGCCATCAGGGCTGGCTCCAGACAATATTTTACCGGTAGGCTCGGAACTAGAATTTGGGTTTCCTGACTCCTGAGTGTGACGGTCTTTCTACTAGACTGGGTTGGAAATTAAAAAAGAGAAGACCCAATTTGAAAGGCTGGCGTTGAGAACTGACCTCTCTGGTTTGGACCTCCTTTTATTCTGTCCCATGGGGATTGGTGGGTTTATCCCATGGGGATGGGAAAAAAGAATTAACACTTAGCTTTCCTTTCTAGGACTGCCCTGCCTCCTTTCTTCCCTACTCTGCCCTGCTTCAACATCTCCAAATCTTCTGTAGAAGAAGGGCGTGGCCACGAGGTTCCTTGCATTTTACTCTAAGATGCCTCTGTGGGTGAGAGCCAGCCTGGCACAGTGGTGGGGCACAGACTGCCTGGATTTGAATCCTGGGTCTGCTGCTTACCAAATATGAGACCTGAAAAGAGTTACTACACTTTTCTCTGCCTCTCTCCCTTTAATGGGGATAATCGTGGTGCCCATATAATAAGATTATAAGAAGGATTAAATGAATTAATGATAAGAGCTTGTATTAGTCAAGACATATGCTTTAATAACAAAAAACCCCCCAAATCTCAGTGGCTTAACCCAACCAAGGTTTATTTTTCACTCAAGCAGAATCTTGATGGGGTTGGGGTAACTCTCCAGAGCCCTCCATGTGGGACTCAGTGATCCAGATTCCCTTCATCTTGTGAAGCATCTCAACATGTGACTCCCAGAGTCTCTCAAATAGCTCATAGTGAAAGTGACGTCATTATCCTCCCTCAGCCAATTGGCCAGAATTAGTCACATGGGCCCAATATAATTACAGAGGAGTCTGGGAGACACAGGAACTATTTGGAGAACCCCACTGTCTTCCAGTGTATGTAAGTTTTGTTAAATATAAAAAAAAAGTTATTTTTAAAGAAGCCTCATTTTTATGTGTTGATAATTTAATTTTCTTACTGGCATGTCGTATTTGACTCCTGTTTATTATTTCTTATTTTACTCTCAATTTAAAATTTTTATCACTTCTTATTCTTTTATGTTTTCCATTAATTTTCCTTTGTCTTTCTAACAGCCAACAAGAAGCCGTTTAGCAGGGACAGCAGGAGTGATAAACCCTATCAATATCTGGGAAAGCTGGAGGTCACTTTTCTCCCCACCCCAGCTACTTCGGTAGCCACCTCCTTGGTTCCCTTGGATGATCTTCCAGTTCTTTCAAAATCTCACCCTGGGATGCTTATGGGATCCACGGTTCAGCCTCCCCAAGGCTTTGATTGTCTTCCTGTTGTTGCATGCCTGAGTTGTTGGAAAGATGTTGCCACTGACATTTCCTCCAGGCCTAATGCAAGACACCATATGTTTTTAAATCCACAGTCTCTGACACATGGAACTTTGCCTTTTGAAGACAAACAAGCCACACCAATAGCAAGCAACAACCCGGGGGGATGGCTAACAGAGGTCTTATTCAGGGAGGTACTCCAGCCCAGTGTTGGTGAAGAGCCAGGGGTGCTGACCTTTCCTACAGGGACCCACAGGTGGGTGGCACCTCTCAGCCCCCACGACTTTTCCTCTTGAGTTATCCACTTCCACCTTGGCAGGCCTTAAGACAGCTCTTGCTAGGGAGACCCTGTAACCCCCTTCCCTTTAAGAGAAGTGTTAAGCAGAAGCATCGCAGAAAGGGACATGCTCTGATTTTTTGAATGCGGTCAGCTGGGAGATCAACTGCGTCTGTCAGGAACATATAAAGCAGTGTGCGCTGGTGAGAATTCTAAAATCTGAAAAGAAGGGAAGTTTATCCCCCTGCAGAGTAGGGGCCTGGAGTTCTCCTGGGAAAGCTCTTGGGGTATCGGGAAAGATGAGCGCTGGGATTCTCTGCTCTACATCCATCTCTCTAAAGGTCGATGGATGCCTTCCTGGGAAGGCTGGCAGCGGGCGGGGGCGGGGGTGGTGGTCTCTGCGGAGCGATGTTATCAGCTTGCAGAGCTGAGACTATGATGACAGGATGCCCTATATCATGCATATATCTAACCCTCTCCTCGCCCCATGAACTCTAGGGATGGTATTTCTTGTACATAAACGTCTCAGCCTCTCCTCCTACAATGGAACTGATCTCTGGCCCAGCCCCACATAGAGGCCTCGCCCTCTGTCTTTTCTTGAAGGCGTGCCTGGACTCTTGGCCCTCCTCTCGCTTGCGGCGTACACCGCTGTTTCTGGGAACGTTCTCCGCTTGACTGATTCTCCAATAATCCTCATGCCAGTGTGAAAATCCCACAGTCTCCTTAACCTGCTTCAGGAACTGCTAAGCAATGCTCGGCTTTGGACTGGTTGAGCTGGGCTTGTGAGCATCAATGTGAACCTCTTCTTGGGGAATTACGGCTTGGGTAGGGAACAAGGCTGCTTCTTCAGATCCAGCCAGCCATCTGGAGTACGCTCCTCAGAGACAAGGCATTTCTTGATTTATCTGGTTGGGATTATAAAGGCATGAATCCTAATACATTGGCTTAAAACGTAGATTTTAATATTAGTTTTTTTCAAGAGACCTGGAATTTAGCATATTTATCTCGTCATATTCATGGTTTCGGATCTCTTATTTCTCCAGTGGCATAGGTAAAGAAAAGTTGGCCCAAATTTTTCTTTCTGTATATACCACGTGTCTCTCTTTGGCTCTTATGACCAGGACATTTTGTCTTTCTGGTTCTGACAAGCAGGACATGAGTTGCCTTAGCACATTTCCCCTCCAAAGGCACCCCCCGTCTGTTTGGACATATGATACCTCTCTAAGGATCTTTTATCTTGCACTTAATCCGCAAACCCAGGGCAGAATTGGTTATCTCTGGGGAATGGATGCCAGAGCTGTCTGGGTGTCCCTTGGCGTCATACTTGGAGCCATTAGTGATAGCTGATTGCTCTCCAAAGCCACTCTTAAAGATACAGATATATGCACTTTTGAGGGAAATTCCTCACCCTTCTTCTTATTTTTTCACAGAACCTGCTGGAGCTGAGAGGTGGAATATGGCATAAACCCTGGGGAAGCCGTGCCCATCATTCCAGTCCAGGGCTCAATATATTCAAGTTGGTCCTTCTTTGTTTGCTTCCATCTTCAAGTGGGATAGTCTCAACCAGGGAAAGCCATTCCTCTTCCTTGATTATCATCCTTGGAGTAGTGCCCTGGAGCTATCTGCCCTCACAGTTGCCTGGAGAAGTGAGAGGACCCAGAGGAGTAAGATGGGCCAAAGACTTTTCAATTTCTGCTGGGGAAGAGGCTAGGAATTGGGGATGGTGGCCAAAGAGGGCCTAACTTTATCAACAAAGTTCTGATTATTTAACCAGGAGAATGTATTTGTGTGTTATTAATGTAATTAAAAATTAAGCAAAGAAATAAGGTGAACACTTTAGGTCTTAGACACTAACGTAAATGGATGTAATGGATACAGTAAAATGCATCGAACTGAACTAAATCCAAAAGACAATAAAAACTTTGGTGACTTATAAGAGAAAAGTTTTCCCTCTCATTTTTTCATGCCTTTGGTCAACAGATACTTGATAATATCAAACCAAATTTATTCAAATTGTACCTTGCCAGATGTGAGATTTGTCTTTCTAATATCTAGTGTGACAAGAAATCCCAAGGAACAGATCAGATTGTATTCCTGTCTTGGTACTGCATAGTTGTAACTGTTATAGTTTATCTGAAAATTGTTTGGCTATTCTTGGGTGTTAATTGTTTTTCAGATAAACTTTAATATGATTTTTCCAAGTTACCTACTAAGAGACTCACAGGGATTTTGACTAAAGCTGAATTAGTTTCTTCTTTAAATTTTGCCAGAATTGGCATTTTAACTATAGTTATTCTTCCCAATTCCTGCATTTCTTCATTTATTCTCATCTTCTTTTAGGTCCTGAGATAGAGTTCTGTGGTTTTCTCTATGTGAGTCCTGCACATTTCTTAAATTTATTCCTAGGTTTTTAATATTTTGTGCTGCTATTATCAATACAATCTTTTGTTCTTTCTTTTTTTGTTGTGAGGAAGATTGGCCCTGAGCTAACATCTGTGCCAATCTTCCTCTGTTTTGTATATGGATGTAGCCATAGCATGGTTGGATAAACGATGTTGTAAGTCCATGCCCAGGATCTGAACCTGCGAACCCCGGGCTGCCGAAGCAGAGCACATGAACTTAACCACTACACCACTGGGCTGGCCTCCTATAATCTTTCTTTTTCATTATGTTTTCTAACATATTATTGATGCTATATTAATGAATGAATTAATTCACTAGTTCATTCTGCAAATTTTAAAAGGAAACCATTTATTTTGCATACTTATAACCTGTTCCTTTACTGACTCCTTGTTACTCTTAATAAGTTTGGGATTACTAGGCATATCTCATTGATTGTGATAATTTTGAATCTTCATTTACAAAGTAATTGTGGCAATTTAAAAACCTGTATACAAATTCTTTGACACTCCTTTTATAGAGGATGAGTCTATATCTTCTCCCCTGTAATCAGGGCTGACCTCAGAGAATCCCTTACAACCAATAGAATCCAACAGAAATTGTGCTTTGTAACTTAGAAGGCCAGGTCAGAAAATGCCACTCAGTTACAGCCAGAGTCTCATGGGACACTCTGGGTGAAGGCAGGGGCCAGGTCATGAGTGTGACTACCCTGAGGCCACCATGCTGGAGAGGTCACATGTAGGCACCTTAGTTGATAGCCCTGCTGACCTCCCAGCCAACAAAAGCCATGTGCGTGAGCCATCCAGCACATCCAGCCTAGGCAAGTCTTACAGATGACTGCAGCCCTAGCTGACATCTGACTGTAACCACAGGAGAGACCCTCAACAAGAACTGGCCAGATGACCCCTCCCTGAATTCCTGACCCACAAAATTACAAACAAAATAAAAATGGTTGTTTTAGGCTAATTTCTTACACAGTGATGGTAACCAGAATAGTAACCTCCCTTTTTTTTTTTTTTGAGGAAGATTAGCCCTGAGCTAACATCCACTCCCAATCCTCCTCTTTTTTTGCTGAGGAAGATTGGTGCTGAGCTGACATCCATGCCCATCTTCCTCTACATTATATGTGGGACACCAGCCACAGCACAGCTTTGTTAGCAGTGCACAGGTCTGCATCTAGGATCTGAACCGGTGAACCCCAGGCTGCTGAAGCAGAGCATGCAAAGTTAACTACTGTGCGACCAGGCTGGCCCCTCTCTTTTTTCTTTCCTAATTACGTTAGCTGCATTGGCATTAGCCAAAAATATATATATATATTTTTTTTGACGAAGATTAACCCTGAGCTAACATCTGCTGACAATCCTTCTCTTTTTGCTGAGGAAGACTGGCCCTGAGCTAACATCCGTGCCCATCTTCCTCTACTTTATGTGTGGGACACCTGCCACAGCATGGCTTGCCAAGTGGTGCCGTGTCCGCACCCAGGATCTGAACCGGTGAACCCCGGGCCGCCGAAGTGGAAAGTGCAAACTTAACTGCTGTGCCACTGGGCTGGCCCCGAAGCCAAAAATATTAAATAATGGCAATGATGTAAGCATTCATGACCTTAATAGGAATAAACAATTTTTCTCTATTATTTAATACCTTGGGTATTTATATTGGGCAGTCTGTGGTAATATAGAACTCCAAATGCCCAGTGGCTAAGTACCATAAAGTTCTGTAGGTCCAGGTAATGCCCAGGAGCAACTGTCCTCCACGTGATGATTCAATGATCCAGGCTGATGGGGACCCCCCCCCCCATCCTGTGACCGCACCATCTGGAACACAGGAGCATCTTGATTGATGAGGACGGGAAAGAAAACGCTGTAGAGTCTCCCCCAGCAGTTAAATACTTTGGCATAGAATTGATGTACAGCATTTCTGCTCGAGCTTATTGGCCAAGACTTGTCACACAACCCCAACAATTTCAAGGAGATGGAAAGGTGTAATTTTTCTTTATACCTAGATGAAATGGAGAAGTAGAGATGGATGAATTCTGATAATGCCTACAACTCCTTATTTTAATTTTTGATACTAACAAAGTATCCTACAATTACTAGCTTACTGAGACTATTGTATTTAATCAGAAATTGATATTACATTTTGTCACATGCTTTTTCAGTATTTATTAAGATGATTATATACATCTTTCTCCTTTTACCTGTGGACTTCCTAATACTGAATTATTCTTGAATTCCTGGTGTACAGGCTACTTGGACCTGGCATATTATTTTTAAAAAGCAGCTAAGTGTAATAATTAATATTTATTAAAACTCTTTGTATTTATAAATGTGACTAGTCTACAAGCTTTAGGGGTGTGTGTGTGTGTGTGTGTGTATATACTCTTTCAGATTTGGTATCTGTGCTATTTTAGCTTCATAATATTCATAATATGAATTGGAAGCTTTCTTTTATTTGCTTTGTTCTGGAATAGTAGATACAGCATAAGAATTATTTTTTTTGTTTGAAAGTTTGATCAAGTTCACCCATAAAACTATCTGTTCTTGTATCTTTTAGGGAAGATTAACTACTTAAATTTTTTTTCTCTGATAATTGGTCTTCTCAAGTTTTCTATTTCTTGAGCCAATTTTGATTATATTCATACATTTCCAAAATAATCTGCTTGATCAATATTTTAAAATTTACTTGCCAGAGTTGTTCATAATGTCCTTTTATAATGCTATATAATTTCCTCTTTCACTATTATATCCGTTTCCTATTTCCTAATTTTGAGTATTTGTGTTTTATTTTTGTTGGAGTTGTCAGCAGTTTTTTTTGTTGGATACAACAAAAGGAAAAGTTCTTGGATTCAGTTCTCGAATCTGACGTTTTTCTGCATTTGGATTTGTTGTAAGATGTCTGCCTTTTCCTGGCAGGGACTTGATTTCATGGGCAGGCGCTGTCTCTGGTTCCTCAGAGTGAACCTCGGCTTTGAACTCCTGCATCTTCTCATGTGTCTGGTGATGTTTTCTGCTTGTTCCTCCTTACAACAGGAGTCCTGAGCTTGCTCAGAGTCAGGAGCTGCCAGAGAGCACGGTGGAGGGAACACAAGGAAAGGAAAAGGAAGCTGAGATTTGCCGTTATGTTTCCTCTGCCACTTGGGAATCCAGAGAGCACAGTGGAGGGAACATGAGGAAAGGAAAAGGAAGTTGAGATTTGCCGTTATGTTTCCTCTGCCACTTGGGAATCCCGACAGCCTGTGACGGCAGGCGGCTTGGGCAGAGCCGGGGCTCTCAGTGCAGGCAGCTTCCTCAGCCCTGAAGAGGTTTGCGCCTGCATTTACTGTTGGCAGGAATACCCCTCCCTCCATGTTTTCCTGGTGCTCTTTCTCCCGCTAGCTGCCTACATGGCTTGTCAGGACCCATGTCCTGCGAAGGGCAGCCTGGGAGTAGGTATTGCTGTAGGCTCCTGGCTCTGTGGGCGTGGATCCCACATCAGATACTCCCCGCTCCACTGGCCAACCACCCCAGTGTGCTGGCGCTCATCACAGGGCTCCTACGGGGCCACTCACGCTCCTTCTTACAGTCTATTGGGTGGGCTTACTATTTTCAGCAACATATGGGATGGCAGGACTCCTGTTCCCAAATCTGAGAAGCAAAATTAACGTCGTGACACATAGGATGAGCCTAGGACATGAGGATAGCCCCTCTCATATGAATCACTTTATACCAAGTCCATTTTTGTCCCTGGATCAAAAACTTGACTGGACTGCTGGCAGCCCTCTATGCGTGTTGGCGGGGTCCCATCTCAGTTTAACAGCTGGAGGATGGGTTATCGTGCATAGCTTAAGCCCAGTTTCCCAGCTAGTGTGCCCCTAAACGCCAAGCCTGAGACAATGTTTTATTTGGAAATAAGATTCCAGGGCACAGTGTCTGTGTGGGGTGTCAATCAGGGAAGGAGGGAAGGCGGGGCAATACGAGGTTGTGTTACGGAGCTAGCTACTTCTACAAGGGTCTGTTTGCTGGTTCTGGGGCCCTTTGAAAAGTTACATGAAATATCGCTCAGAACTGCCTTCAGAGGAAAGAAAGAAGGAAGCATTTGTCTACAGGCTCCAGGCCCCTGTTGGCCAAAGGCTGTCCCATGGGGTGTTAACGCCCCTGCATTTCTGGGTGGCACACATATGAGAGCTAAGTGGGTTCCTGTGGGCATCTCAGAGCACAGCATTAGAAGCTGTGGGGCAGGAAGAAAGAGACGCAGAGCCTGCCTGAGGGGAGGCACGGTGGGCTACCCCTGCTTGAAACCTGCAGAAGGCTGCTTGGAAACGGTCACCACAGCCATGGAGGAGCTGAGAGGTGAGGTTGAGAATATTCGAAGTGACGCGGTAGGCATCGGCTTTACCTGGTCTTGTACATAGTTAACTGTCAATGTGCTCTCTCCTCTCCCTGCGTCTCTCTGCGGTTCTCCGAACAGATGCAGGGGCATGAAAACTAAAATCATCAGCATGCATTTCTACAAGTTTCTCCCTGCCATTGTCCCTCCCATAGAGGTTTTTCTTAATGTTATTTCATCTTCCAGGAGATAGAAATGGACGATTGATCAATTTTCTGAGTGAGAGCAGACCATCTGGAGGGTTGGAACACTTCATCTTCTTTGAGGCTTCTTTATATCATCTAGGTAGCAAAACACGATTCAGCATCAACCACTGATTATGATTCTCATTTCAGCTCCTCGTGTGCTGTAATCAGAGGAAACTCCTCCCAGATTCACTCAATGACTTGTGGCCAAGTTTCCAGCTTTTACTATGTATTTGTAGGTATTTTAGAAGAATGTAGGAAAGTAGCTATGAGCCATGATCATAACCTGGAATGAGGATGGCTTCTTGGCCTCGCCCTGCCCCACCCCACAAAGGGATGAGTTCAGCTTATTTCTAGGCACATATAGCTGTTAATGTCCTCAACTCTCAAAAGGACATGTTAATCTTCTTCCTGCCTCAGCTGGCTCTTAAAGCCAGGCTTCAAATTCAACCAACAACTTAGAACAGCTGCTTTGCTGGTAATGGTCTGAGATAAAAGCCCCCAGCTCGTGGCCACTCAGAGAGGAGAGCAGTGTGATGCTCAGGCTGTATGATACCCAAGATTCTGCAAACCTTCACTTCGCAGAGAACCGTGTAGCTGGGCCCCTTCATTTTGATCCTCCAGTAAAGAGCTTTCAGTGAGTTGTTCTATGGCATGAGGCCATCAGCCTTCAAGAGGGAAATGTTGTATTCCCTAAGGATGCTGTTGAAGCTTTTCTTTATTAGGGGGACCTGGAAAAAATTACTTCTATCCTCTGTAGCAGAAACACTTTTATTTATGCTAAGCAGCTGTTCTTTTCCTTCCAATTTTTGACATTGAGTTGACTAATTGACTGTGTTCTCCTTCTTGGGCAGATGGTCAGTGCCAAGTTCTTGAACCTCTTGATCCAGGTGTGCAGAAGGCTTTTGGGTGTGATTCTATTCCTGGCATCGCCTTATCTATCCTGCTTTTTTTTTTTTCCTATGTCCTGCTCTGCCCACCCTTTTTATATAATTAGTGTTTCTAGGTAGGAAAGTAATACAAACTTTAGAAAATATAGAAAATTACAAAGAACAAAAATTATGCATGTTCCCTACGATAAATCACTGCTAATATAGTGATACAATGTTTCCTTCATTTATATATTCAATTTAATTTCTCTATCTATATTTCTCTGTGTGTTTATCTATCCATTGCTGCACTCCAGATGTCCTTAAATAAGTAGTTCAGTTTTGTTCTAGTGCTGATCCATGATTTGTGAAAAGTGAAACCCTCCTCATTTCTGCTAATTTCCGTGGGTTGTATGGAAACGGTCCTCTCTGCGTCTAGTTTTTCAGTCTGTGGATGTCGTCTGCCTGTGGGTGCCATATCTCTACGGCAAGTCAGTGGAAATTTCAGGTTCAGTCCCTTTGCTAGATTTCAAGAGAAATCTACTCAGGCCAAACCCTTGTGGGGTCTACTTGTGCTCCCTAAATATTAAGTGGTGAAAACTTTTCTAAAATTAACCAAGAATGTTTTCCTTTCTCCATCTTGCTGGCTTCTTCTGCACTTCTCCTGCTTCCCTTCTCTTTACCTCCCCAAACCCTGCCAGAGGAAGTCAAATCCCACTTCTTGCCTCCTGTGTGGCATGTCGGTGACCTTGTGCCACATTCTCAAGGATCTGGAGGCTTCTAGGTCCCCTGGAGTTCTGATGGAAAGCTTGAACCCTGGAATTAGAGGAAGATCTTAAGCTAAACCAGAGCTCTCCATCAGAGTCCATCCAAGGTGCTCTGAGGTTTAATGTGGCTCCACACTCCAGGTCCAGCCAGACAGGAGGGCTAGACCAGGTCCCGCTTGGGCAATCAACAGACATGCAAAGAGAACTGTGCTATTCTGGCCTCCAGCATTGGAGCACATAGGGGTGGTTGTCCCTCACTGTTAACAATGGTCCAAAGGCATCACTGTGACAGCGCCTGAGTCTTAATGTATCCAAACCAGGTTAGGCTTAGGTTCAGGAGTACTAGGAAGGTATCAAGAAAGAAAAGGGATATTTAAGAATATTTCCATGGAAATATGCTTGATGTTAAGTGGAAAGAAACCTGTTTCAGAATATATATGTAGGTCGAAGTCATTTATGTAAAAAATGTATGTATGTTTATATATGCATAGAAAGGTTTGAAAAGTCATGAAAATATGAACAAGCACCTTTGAGAAGTGACAACTTTTACTTTATGCCTCAAAAAGTTCTGTATTGAGTTCTTCCAAGTGAGTACATGCTACTTTTTTAAATAACTCTTTAAAAGGCCTTTCCAATTTGGGAGAAAATGATATGCCCCTAAGTGTTTTTGCTATTAGGAGATATGTGAGATTTTTCCTTCTTTCTAATTTTATTTTCCAAATGTCAACTATTACATTTTGTGGCAAAAGAATAAATATAGCAGGCGGAGTAAGTGAGATTAACAAGGACAAAGGGACAAGGATTACTATCTGGCTGGCCACCAGGTTCCCCACTCAGGACTCCAGCTGGAAAGAACATGTCTCTGGGCTTTGTGGCTTATGGGGGTCTGTTGGGTACTACATAGAGGTCCCTTAGGCTGAAGAACCTGCCAGGGTTCCTAAGGCTGAATGAGAATGAAGAGAACCCTCGGCTCCGGCCCTATGGCTCATGCTTCCAGCTCACATTTATATCTGGATACATATAAAGAACTTGGGAACCAGTAAGCTCCAAGGAGCTGATTCCAACTATTTCTTCTGCTCACCTGGGAAGTAGAGAGCATGTGCATCCAACTCAGAGACGGGCAGCCTCAATCTCTGGTTTGGGAACTGGTTTGTCTCCTTGTCCCCTTGGGCCCTATAGGTCCCTTTCTAACAGCAACAGCATTTAGAACAGCGCTTGCCTAACTTCAGCATGTATTACAATCCCCTGGGGCACTTGTTAAGCATACAGATTCCTTGGACCTATCCTGGACCTACTGAACCAGACTCTGCATGTTTAGAAGTTTCTCAGGTGAAGTGATGTAGGGGATCTGCAGACCAGACTCTGAGATGAGAGCGTTAAAGGCTGCATCTGGCTCCATTGATTTGGTACCCAATCTGAGCACTTATTGGAAAGTTTATTGAGAGGCAGGGTTTATGTCAGGAGGTGGAGTATATTTCCTTGTCCCTTGATTATGAGTATGTCATGCAACCAGGTTTGTCTAATGGGATGTTGCAGATATGACTAGAAACAACTATGTAATTGGACTTTCTCTCTCAGGCTCTTGCTATCACCATGAGAAGCATATGCCTAGGCTATCTCACTGGCCCAAGGGGCAGGATAAGAGACACATGGAGCAGAGCTGCACCAGTCAAGGCGGCCTGGCAAGCCTGGCCTACAGTAGAGCCCTTAGTGACACATGAGCAGGCCAGCTGAGATTAGCTGAGCTCAGCGTAGATCAAGCAAGCCCCAGCTGACCACCATAAAGGACTGCTGGTTGAAGTCACTGGGTTCTGGGGTGGTATATGATGCAGCAACAGCTATCGATACATCTAGGCAGCTTGTTAATATGCAGATCCTGAAGTTGTGATTCTGTAAATTGTGATTCTTAAAAAATCTGTCTGTTTACAAACTTCCCAAGTGATTCTGATGGCAGTGCTCTATGGACCCCACTTGAGAAAAAGTGTTTTATCCAACTCTTTTACTAGTGTAATGTGTAATCGTGGAAAATCCCTTAATATTTATGAATCTCAACCTTCCCATCTGTGAAGAAAAGATAATACATATTTCCTGCATTGTAGATGTGAGGATTAAATGAACATAAATATAAAGAAATCTAGTCAATAATAGGTTTATCTCGGGCTGGCCCCATGGCGTAGTGGTTGAGTCTGGTGTGCTCTGCTTTGGTGGCCCAGGTTCGTGGGTTCGGATCCCTGGCGTGGACCTACACCACTTGTCAGCCATGCTGTGGAGGCAACCCACACACAAAATAGAGGAAGATTGGCAGGAATGTTAGCTTAGAATCTTCGTCACCAAAAAACAAAACAAAACACCCAACACATTTGTCTCCCCCTTCTTTTTCAACCTGTCTCCACATCACCCCCACCCAACCTCAGGAAGACACGAGTGCGAATATCTTAGGAAAACATGAATCTCAGGGTCACAGCTTTATTGTATAGATTTTCAACACAGCCATATTACAAACATTGTCAGGGAACATTTACAAGAATAAATAAGATGAACTTGCAGGTGTAAAAAGATTACACATCACTGTAATGTACAGTCAAAAAATATATTGATATTCATTGACCTGACATTATTTACTTTCTGCTTTTTTAAGCTAGAATTGGAAACGAAAAGAAAAAAAAGAACATTGACAGCACAGTGCTGGCTTCTTTTAAAAGTTAATTTATCTTGTTTTCTCTTCTCATACGTGCTTTATCTATCAAATGCCCAAACTGTACAGGTGCAGGCCATTGGGATTCATGGAAGAGGCTGCAAACAGTGTGGAGACTTTGGTCTCATGCAATATCATATGCCCAGCAGATGTGAAAATGTCAGTCTCCCTGGAGTTGAGCGGGAACCCCATGATGGCCCTTAGAGGGCTCTGATGGTGTCCAGTACCCAAGGCAATGGTAGAAGCCCCGCCTCTTTGTCTTTCATTGGCTAGTAGGATATAGGGTGAAAAGAGAAGGTAGAAAAGTGCTTTTGAGTCTAACTGCCAATAAGATTAGCCTGGAGTGACCTGGGCTAGCTCAGGATCCACCTGGCAAGGAAATGGATGCACTGGGGATGATTATAATCATGTGTCAACTGTGTCACTGTGCTTTCCCTCTTGCAATCTGGTCCAACAGGCCTCAAGTGGGGAGTAGGGGTAGAATTAACCTCTGGAGATAATGTGTATAGTAAGCAAAGCCCTGCTTTGGGTCCTGCTTGGACCTCTACTGGTTCTGGCTGTCACTGATGGCCCTGTTGGCCAATGGGTCTGAATTATGGCTGGTCTCATCAGAGATGTTGGTGGGCATTGGCTCTATGGCTAAGCAACTGTTCTCTCTAGGCTGTTTGATGATAACTGGCCTGGATGAGCCTTAGATGTGTGGCCAGAACAGCATATTGGCCTGTGTGGTGGGAAGACTTGGGTAGGAGAGCAGGGGGCTTCAACCTCCACAAACCAAGTACAACCTGTTTGGCTTTGTGCTCTGAGGGAATGAAGGAGTTCAAACACGGTCCTAGCTCCATAAGATCT
Organism: Equus quagga; assembly: GCF_021613505.1. Taxonomy (NCBI): domain Eukaryota; kingdom Metazoa; phylum Chordata; class Mammalia; order Perissodactyla; family Equidae; genus Equus; species Equus quagga. The sequence goes on from NC_060278.1 coordinate 93,722,596, forward strand.
CAGCCATCTAGGGTGGAAGCAACTTAAAAGCCATCTCAGCAATGCTTCTTTTTCCCTTAAAGAGATGTCTGGCTTCTGCTGGACCACTGCTGAGATGGGCAGCTCCTCCTCTCTGGCGGATAGCAAGTTCTTCCTTACATCTAGTACGTTTCACCTCTTGGACCTAGTTCCACTCATGGGAGTGACCTGGGACTAGGAAACTTCGCTTGAATTTGTCTAACATTCTGCAGACCTATGGAGGACATAGGCACTAGTATTCTGCCTGACCCTTTGGAAGTCTGATGACACCACTTTGCCCTCTGAGCCTCCAGATTGTCCTGGGGGCTTTGGCCCAAGGAACGCCCCACATCATTAATCCTCCATGGCAGAGAGAGGGGCATGGCGGGCACTGAGAGTTTGCTGGACCATCACCTAGGAGCCCCACTGATATGTATTCACAAGCCCAAAGGCACTGAAATACATGTACAGGGACTCAATTTTGGTAAGTTACTTCACACTCTCCTTCCTTCCCCAAACCTAAAAGTCCCACCCACCAAGGAACCATGAGTTACACTAATTACCTTGAGTTCCAGGTTTTCATACCAATACTTTCTTGTCCGACACTCTAAGGCCCCCAGACTCTCATTCTTTGAACATTCCAAGCAAGGATCAGGGTCCAAATTCCATGACCCAGAGCAGCTCTCAGATCCAGAAGGAAGCTCCATCGTGATTCAGCCCCAACAGCTCCTCCCTTTGAACGCTCATCCATCCTAAGTCTTCCCACATCCCTTGTATCAGCCCCAGTGGACTACTCTCAATCTCTTAGATAACTAGGATGCCAGGCCTGGGGTCTCCCATTGTGGGTTCTGACTCCTCCTCTTAGTGAACCTAACATTCATGGGTGAATTTCAGGGGGTGAATGTGGCCCCTTTGATGACCTTTTCCCACTTTTTCTGGAGGTAGGTGAGAGGGATGAAAGAGATGGTCTTGGACTCTACAAGACAGTGGTACAGTCAGTCAGTGCCATGCAAAAGTCTATCTCTGGTCACCAGTAAACCGGAAGAGAGTCTGCTATGTGCACAACTATGGCTTAGACATCTCTGCTTTGCTTCTGAGGGTCATATCTATGACCCTGAAATATGTGTCAGAGGAAACCGGAGCTAGAACAGCCCCCTCTACTCTCTGCCACTGACTTCTCTCCATGCTGTTCAAATAGTATATGACCTCAAAGGCAGATGCCTGCTAGGTGAAGCCAAAGCCTACATTTTATCATTTCTAGATATGTATACATGGAAAACCTCCAACATGGAGCCATGGAGCCCCTGCATGGGAATATAAGAACGAGGCTGAATCTCAGCTGGTCTCCTTTAGTTGGATTCACTTTACCTATTTCCCTGTGCTATTTGGCTGTGATTTGGAGCTGGCGTCATTGGCTGAGAAGGAGTTCAGACTAGTCTGACGATGGAGAAAGCAACTCAGGCCTTCAGATGAAATGGCCATCCATGTCACTCATCTTTTGACCCACCCTTCAGCTTGGGTTGAACATTTATCCCCAGGGATCTTGGCCTAGCACAGGCTATTGGCCTTATGATTTAGGATTAGCATCCTGCTCATCTTATCCTTGGGCTCACCCATATTTTCCATGGCATTCCTCCTGACTCAGCTTGGTGCTAATGGCCTGTCTGTCCAGCCCAGGAGTGGCCATTGTCCAGGTTAAGAGAGGATAGCTTTCTTCACTCTGTTCTAAGGCTGTAAGATGCAGGAGAATTATAATCCCCTTCAATGTCTCTGGATCTGGGTTGGGCAGTCACTCCTGCAGAAATGACATGATAAGTACCTGGCTGCTCCTCCCTGGGCCTCACTTCTGCTGTATGCAGCAGCCTTGCTAGACTGACACCTCTGTTCACACTACAGAGATTCATACCACAGCTTAGGAAATGTGGTTCCTGGTGATGGTGCACAGCAGGAGCTAGCTTAGCAATGGGGAATGGATGATGAATAAACACGAGAGGTCAGAGGGAAAATTATCATCTTTTCTCCAAGACACTGAGACTTGTATTAAAGCAACAAGTGGTTCTGGCCAGTCCTTCCTCATCCCCTGTCCTTTTATGTCATAGAAGTGACCACTTTGCCTAGTAGTCCATATGCAGTCTTGGTTCTGAGTATTCCAGTTGGGTCTCAACTTCTTGGTTTGCCTTCCTATTTTCCTGCCCAAAGCTCTCCAAATCTACCCCTACCTGGCCAAGCCTCCTCTCTTCACATCTTTTTCCATTAATTGATTGGCCCAGCATTCTATAGCCAAGAAATGGCTGGGCTTGCATCAGAACTGAAGACTGAGCTCTTTCCACCACAACCCCATGCCTCACCAAGGGATGAACTGTGCCATAGTAACCTGTGCTTCCTGGTAGCACCCCCTCAAGGGCCCTGCATGTTGTAAGAAACCAGTAAGTATGTGTAGTTGAAGTAAAGTGAGAAGCCTTCCAGACCCCAGCCCCTCCTGTAAAGTGTGTCCTCAGATTTGTCCATATTAGCAACCACATGACTCTGCCTGGACAAAGGGCACCACCTTCTAGAAGACCCAGCATTCAGGAATCCACTGAGTAAGGCTGTGTCCGCCTTCTCCTTTACCTTTAGGGTTTTATGGGCTCAGCCTTCACCACGCCAGATGGGAACATCCTCATCATTCTAGTATATGTCAATGGGTTCCTTCCAGCATCCACCTGAAGACTTGAGTTGAGATCAACCCATGAACAGTGAGGTCAGGATATACCCCCACACCAAAGGATCTGCCTAGGGTAAGGTGAGCTGGACTTGAACTTGAGTCTTGAATTGGCCTCAGGAAGAAGCAGCATGGCCAGGCACTGTGCCTCTCAGACTGGGATACAGTTCCCTAGGGTCCATCGTGGTGAGTTGAGGGGATCAAAATCCCATGAGGGACAGGGCCCATGTGGTTTAAAAAAATATTTATACCGTCATATTAAAAGAAATCAGGCAAAATTAGAGTGGAATGCAAATATCACATGAATTGTTAAAGTAAAACATGGAACCATGAAAGAATTGTAAGCTTACCGGTGTCTGTTTTGGGCTTTACAAGACCCATTAGGTTATCTGTTTCACTCTAGTCTTTGCTATTATGGGTAGCCCATGGGGAAATCTGAGACACAATGGTAGAAAAATATGGTCTTTGAAGTAAAAAAGACCCATTTAAATCCTGGCTCCCTCACTCACTAGCTGTGGAACTGTGGGCAAATGATTCTTCCCTCTGAACCTCAGTTTTCTCATCTGTAAAATGGTAACAATCACAAACACTTTTTATGAATTTTGGAAGAATTCAGTGAGCTCACACTTTGGAGTCCCCAGCACAGGGTCTGCTGGTTCCATGTGAGGGCTGACATCTGGCAGGCCATTGCTCAGGCCATACCTAAAGAGAAGGCCAGCACCAAAAGCAACCTGGCCCCTTCTGTTCCCACAAAGAAAGGTATACTGTGGCCATCTAGAGGCTCGGAGGCCCCTGGCTGACCCAGGATCTTCACACCAGAAAGAGCGAGAGGACACAATGTTGGGACACAGCGAAGATATATCCTGAAGCTATCTAGGCCATAAACACATGCAGGTGGGGACAGCTCCTGGCTTCTCATTAATTCCTTGCATTTTCTCCAAACAGAGTCCACACCTAAGAGGTGAGAATCACGAAGTTCTGTACTAAGTAAGGGTACTGTCTTTGGTACCCAAGAGACAAGAGGCTAGCCCTTGCTGTGGAGACTCAGAGAGCATTAATACTATTTTCCTCTGCATGTGAAAGGTCAGCTCACCCTATAAGTGGGGAGGGGTGGGAAGATACCTTGGGGGAGGTGGTGTTTGCTCAGAAGGTTTTTCGGGGAAGAGATTAAGTCCAAATTCCTGGGCACCAATGCCCTATCTCCTCTAAGCTCTGTCTCACACTTGCCATGCAGGATCCTGGGGAAGGCATCCCCATCCACAAGCCTCAGTTTCCTCCTGTGTACACTGGCCCAAGACTCGTTCACTGCCCTACCTTCTTTGGAGGGTGGCTGGGTTGTGAGGAATGAGGGGATGAGCTGGGGAACTATCACTGGCCCTTGTTGGGTTACCCCACCGTGGCCTGAGTTTTCACAATGTTCCTTCTCCCTGAAGTCACATTTTAAATTCTTACCATTTGAAACGATAGAAGACACTGTCATTTTTATCTGCCAGCTATTTCACCCCCTCCTGAACAGAAAAAAGCCCAGGATTTGTGTTAGAGAGTGCCTCCCTACTACCATTCTGTAAGGATGAGCCAAGATTTGAGGGAAGAGCATACAACAGGCTGATTTGCTTTGCTACAGGCTCCTTAAAGGCTGGGGGAAGGCTGGCTGGAACAGTGGGCTGGAGCCAGGGGAAGCCAGCAGGACCACTGGGGGCTGGGGCCTGGGGACCTGCTCAAGCATACCTGGGAAGGGGCCCATGAAAGGAGAAGATCAAGTTCATCGTGGGGCTCCTTTGCCTTCCTTCGCTTTGAGATGCCTCCTTTTGAACCTCCAAAGTGACAGCCCTTCCTTGATCAAGTCTGTATCCCTAGACTTCCAGATAGCTCCAGAGCCTGAGCCAATGGGAGTAGCTTCTGCGGGTTCCTTTCAAGTCCTGTCCTCATGGGCCTGGAGGCCTGGGTTGGTCACCCTGCTCTGTGGTAGAGCAGAGACCCAAAGTTCCTCATAGAAGCTGCATCTCATGATCCACTGCATTTTGTTCCAGCAACAAAATAATGAGCAGACAGACAAACAGATGAGATATTAAAAAGTAAACACTTAAGGGAATGTGTTTTCACAGTGTCTGATGAAAGGAAAAGAGGCAGCCCCACTCCCCCAGAGGGAGCCTTCTCTGACGCTTGGCTGAGCCCATCGCTCAAAGGCTCTGCTGGCTCCTTGTTGCCCACAGGGGCAAAGTCTGCACTCTCAGTGGAGCGTTCATCTCCCTGACCCTGCTCATCTCCTGCCACGCCTCCTGTCTGCTGTGCTCCACCTGAGCTGACCTCCCACCATACAACCCACCCATCCAGTGATTTCTCACACCTTTTTGCCATTGTACATACTGATCCCTTGGCCTGAATTTCCTTGTCTTCCTTTTTCTACCTGTTGAGACCCAGCTGGAATGGATGTCACCTTCTCTAGAAAGCCCTGGGCAAGAATCTGTCATGTTCCTCGACTCTATAACACTTGCATGCTGCACCGTGGTTCAAGTTACCCAGTATACAGTGAGCTCTTGAGGGCAAAAATTGTGCCTTATTAAATTCTGTGCTCCCCATGACCTGTCTGGAGCTAGATGAGCCTCCGAGATGGAGATTGCTCCATCCCAGGCCACCCCGAGGCTGCCAGATATTGTACCTAAGAGCCAGCTAGAGACCAAGGTAGAGAGAGTGTCCCTGGTTGGCAGAACTCATAGCCTGAGGGAACAGGGAATTGTTTCCACTGGTTCAGATATTAAATGAGACTAGCTTTCCTGGGGAGCTGAGAATGAGTTACTAAAACATATCTGAAATTCTGGGCTTCCCAGAAGAACTGGCATCAGAAACAAAGAATTAAATTTCCATTATGGAGTTCTCTGCTCAGAGTTTCTGGCCTTATTTTCTCTCCATAAAATAATTGCTTGGCTGAGGAAGGATGAAGAAAACAGTACAAATAAGTCTCAACATCATTATCTGTCTTTTTGGAACCCAGAATTTCATCACTGAGGAGAATGCCTCAGTTTGTAAAGTGGAGATAACAGGTTAATAGCTGGCTCATGGGGATTCTAAGGTTGCATGAGATGTCATATGGAATGTGCCAAGCTTGGCATACAGTAGATGCTTAGCAAATGTTGGTTCCCTTTCATTTATTCACCTACATTATGGGCAAGACCCTAGATCTTCTGATCCCTTTGGCCTGTTTTAAACCAAAGCATAACTGGGTCCACAATGACCTTTTTCAAGATGGCAGCTGGGATCTCCAGGAAGGAATTGGAATTTGCGGATCCAAGATTATGCACAAAGCTGGTACTCTATCTGCTCTAGAAACCAAAGGGACCATCTTCAGACTAGGCCATCTCTCCCTTGCTCAATGGCTGTGCTCTCCCAAGGTGGGACCTTTTAAGGACATTGTCAGGAAAGAGATTTGTTTTACAGCTACACATCTGAATTCTCTCCCCACCTTTTTTGTTTTTTTACATAAGAGACTAAGATTTTACACTCCCCCAAAGAAAGTTTCTTCTCACATACACTTTGGAAAATAATCAACTCTTATGTTGTTCATCCCTCCAAAAGGAGCCACCACCGAAGAGACACAGGGTCAGCCAGAGCCCTGCCCCAGGGAGGTGGTCCCTTTTCACAAAGACAAGGAGGAGCAGGAAAGTTCCCTGCAGTGCCACCCCCTCCCACTGACCACAGAAAAGCAAAGAAAACCTTTATTGAAGGGTGCTGTGGACACAGCGGGCTGGCCAGTGAATGACAGCAGGTCAAGACCCAGGCTGGGGGAGGGGTAGAGAATGGTAGTGGGCCAAGCCCCATGCAGGTTAGGTGTGAGGACGGGGACCTCTGCTGTGGTCTTGGGAGCATCCTGAGGTCACACTGATCCAGACTGGCAGGTGTCCAGTGCCAGAGGCCCCTGAAGGAGATTGCAGGGGGCAGCAGAGCAGGGACCTCAAGAACTCAACCATTTCCATAACAGCGTGGGAGAGAACACACATCCCCTCCACTCTCAAGGACAAGCAGGACAGGGAGGTGCTGCCGAGCCTGCCACTCCCCAGCACCACGCAGTTGGCCTGCCATGAAATTCACACACTTGAAAAGAGCAAAAGCAAGAGGTCTAGGAACCGAAAAATCTGGGGCCTTGCTGTGGGTGCACTTCTGCATGGACCGTGGCTGTGGCTGGCTGGGTGTGGAACCGAAACCTTGGCCTTTCAGAACAGCATCTCCCACAGCTACAGGAGACCCCCCCCCCAGAAGGTGCAGAGCCCACCACAGAACACGGGACCACAAGTCTTCTCCTTGGAGTTGGGCAGGGTGTCGCCTCTCAGTCCCTGGGCCCAGTCACTGCCGCTCACAGAAAAGGGGGCTTGGCTGCAGCAGGTTCTGGACTCCGGCAGGTTCCCCATCCCATCAGGCTAAAAGGAGCTTAAATATTCCAGTGCCACCTCGTATACAAATTTATACTGTTCCTGAGAGGACGAAAGGCAGAGAGGGAGACGAGGAGACAGGAGAGAGATGAAAAGGAAAGAGAAAATGCATTTAGTTCAGAGATACAGATTTTGAAGAAAATTTGACGTCTGTACTAACAGTCAATTCAAAATTATCCATATGGATTCTGAATCAGTAAATCTAGAGTGGGGCTCAAGATTCTGCATTTCTACCAAGCTCCCACGTGATGCTGATGCTGCTGGTCTATGGACCAGACTTTGAGTAGGACCTCACTTTGAGAAAGTCCACACTTAGAGTAGGTTTAAAGATACATATTAAAGTTCCTTGTGTATGGTCTGTCTCCATCACTCTGCCTGCCCACTCTCTTTCCATCCCTTTCTCCATAGTGTGCTCGCTTGACGCTTTATACTGTAAAAATTAACATAGATTAATTAGAATAGGATTGGACTGAACTGAAAACATAATTCACACTCTACTAATCCAGAATCCCTTCCTCTAAGCCTGAACTAGTGACACTTTCCTAAGGAATGAAAAGAGTAAAACAAGAGTGTACAAGGATTAATATTTGGACTGTCCTATAGAACAGAGAAGTTGGTGACGTCAGAAGGGAGGGAAGCAGAGCAGATAACTGTATGCAAAGGTTGTAGGCTGTAGGGACTCAATAAGCACCTAGTTGTTGAGTATTTTCACTATTTGATGCTGTTTTCTTCACAGTCAGGCCCTGGCTACTGGAGAACAGTTCTTGGGACACTCACCAGGGTCTCTACCATGTTGGATTTGTTGTTGCGCAATGTTTTCACGATGTGGAACACGTCAATGATGTTCTGCTGCTGGATCATCTCGCACACGCTGCAGATGGCACAGAAGGTCCCACTGCGGCCTCCCCCATTTCTAAACACAGAGCGCAGAGGTGAGCCAGATTCCTGGGTACCCTCAGGCACCTGCTGACCCTGAAGCCACATCAGCAGTAGTGGGGAGTGGCTGCCTTGGCAAATGCATGATGAGGCAATGGTGAAAGCCTGAACCTGAGCCATGAGTTACGATTTGAGTCTCATCTGTGTTATGAATCTGCTTTGATCTTGGGCATGTCACTTCCTGTGTCTGAGCCCCAGGCTCCCCATTTATATAATGAAGGGGTTAGACTAGATGACTTTTGAGAATTCAATTAGCTTGATGTTTGCTTGATTCTATGAGCATGTTACAGTTAACCTGTGGGACACCGACCCAAATCCTCAGGGCAGACAGATAGTGTGTCTTCATAGATGTGGCACTTGCATCCTTGTCTAAAAGGATGCTCTGGGTCCACTTACACATCCAAAGAAGACAGCGGAAGGTGGCATGTGATTTTCCTCATAGTTCTTCGCATCCACTAAGGACAGCAATACCAGAGACATCTCTGCTAGCATAGGGTCAGCCAGTCTAAGTTTTGGAAGGAGGATGGGGTGGGTCTGAGATGCCGTATCCCAAAATGATAGGTCTCTATTTGTGCATGCTGGTTTAATCAAGACCCTCCTGATCTTAGGAATAGAGATACAGGGCTCTTTGCAGGGTCATCCTTCTGTCCCTCCTTCTTTCTGATGCTCCATAAGTCATCTTCGTGGAAATACCCCTTCAACTATTTACGGAAAGTCCCTTTAGAAATCTGCCAGATTTGGAACTCCTGGGCGTGTTGCCAAGAGCAACTAATGTTTTCATGCAATGGTCTGTGTCTTAAGAACATCTGGACGGAAGCTAAGGCACTCAGTCAATCTCCCAGATGTTTTATCTATAGGATACCCAAAGACCAGATGTTTCAAGTACAGACAGTTGCCCTTCATCCAATGGCTCTTAACATCAGCCCTGATATCAGCCAGTGCCTACATTTCAATGTCTGTTTTAGTGTCTCTGGCCCCCAAAGATGCCAAGGTCCCTGTTGATAGAAGGACACTCCTGTGCTTTCCTTTGGTTCAAACTGCTGGTCACCTTAGCTAGGGGGAACATGGATAAAAAGATACTTCTGCAAAAAGCAGGCTAAAAAACAATCCCATGGGAAAGAGGAGGAAAGGAAATCCCGGAAGGAGGGTTCAGCATTTCCTGAAGCAAGAAAAGCAGAGTCCAAGAGGAAGAGGTGAATGGACACAGGCAGCTCAGGGCCCAGTGGAGTGAGACTGGACAGGTATGGCTCTATGCTAAAGGTGAGGCCCCCTGAGTTTGCGGGACAGAACTAGAGGGAGAGGGGTTAGTTGGCAGGGAACAAGCTGCCAGTTTCTGGGATGTAGGCAGAGCCAGCTCAGCTTGGCTGGCGTCACCCACCATGACATGCAACATCTCACAGCATCTTCCTGGACTCCAGTCTGTGATGTGCATCCTTTGGGAAGGGGAGATTGCTACCAGTGGTGGCCCTTAAACTGTGTGTGTGTGTGTGTGTGTGTGTGTGTGTGACCTCCCTTTAAGCTCTCTGATTTTCCTGACATGTGTGTGCACCACCTATCTGAAAAAGAAGGAACAATAATGGTGGGTTTGGGTCAGTGTGCTACAGGTAACTGTAACATTCTCAGAGAACCAAGGAAACATCAAGCTAGTTGAACTCTCAAAAGTTGCCCTTCATTATGTGAATGGAGATCCTGGGGCTCAGACACAGGAAGCGACGTACCCAAAGTCAACGGCCTGGTTTTGAAAAGACTGAACTCAATTCTGAGCTCAGTAGGATGTTATTAATGCCTCCACCGGCTCCAGAAATATTTATTTGAAAAAGGGAAGACTTTGTTACAATCTTCCTTTAGCATAACATTTTTAAAGAGTGAGGCCGTCTCAATCACTTCCCCCCAAATCATTTTACGTTGTAAGAAGCGAAGTGAAGGATTGCAAATCAAATGTTCCACACATAGCTCTTACGGCCACAGATTGGTTTTGGGTCCGAGATCTTTGTAGAATCTTTCTCTGAGGTGGCTTTATCCTCCTATGGTAGACTTTGACACATGCTGTCTGAAGTAGTTACATTTAAACCATTTGCATAGTTGCTACCGTGACATTGTGCATCTCTATGTTGGTAGATAAATTGTTTTTGTTCTCTAAATATTTCATGCCAAAACGCCACAAGATCTTAAGTTGATCTAAGTCAAAATACCCATTGGACAGAGGAGGAAACTGAGGCTCACAAAGTTAAGTGATTTTCTTGATGACAGCTTTTTTTTTTCTAGATGACAATCCTCTAGGGGTCCTGACCTCTACCACACATTATGACATCAGGGCCTATTTGACCAGGAAACTCTGTGCCTCAACCATACCCATTCTAAGACAGGAGGCAAAGGTTCCAGCTCACCCCAGTAATGGAGACAGTGCTCCCAAGGCCCTTTGCATTCACTGGTCAGCCCCTCAGGGCAGTGCTCCCCCTCATGCTCTCCATGTCCCGGTGTTCCCACTGTGCCCATAGTAGAGATGTCCCAGCAGGCAGACGCGGTGGATGAGTCCTTTGGTTTACTCAGAGGCAGCGTGGGTTAATGGACAGCACAGTAGCTTGGAGCCCAGTGGTTCAAACCAAAGCTCCTCTCATAATTGCTTGATCCCTTCCTCTGCCGGTGTCTGAGTTTTCTCACTACAACATGGTAATATCTACCTCACAGATGGAATGAGGTGATTCATTTAAAATGTCTGGCATTAAGCTCACTTAATCAATGCCTTCCCCTTTCTTCTTTTCCTTCTGTAGGAAATAATAGAAGAGGATCTGGTCAGTGGAACCCACTTCATCCTGAGCTTTTTTATGACTAGCAGGACACATCATGCCTCCTGTTGGACAGTGGGGCTTATCTCCCTGTTGGGAGCACTGAGAGCAGTCTGTCCACCCCCTATGTTTGTGGAAAGGCCACCAAGTTTTGCATCAATAATATGTTGTATAACATTAGTTCAAGGCAAAAAATTGGCAACCCCAGTCCATTAAAGGATCGAAATTCCTTGAACACACTCCTATTGGCCTTTAAGGGGTGTTGAGATGTGGTATAGCCAGGCATGCCCAGGACTGGTGTTTGTGGCAGCAGCATCCTCATGCTCGTCCTATTACCCACCACCCTGTTGCCCTGGAGACCCCTCCATGGTACTCACAGGCAGTGGACCACAGTGCGTCCCTCCCTCCCGTCATACTGCTCCTGCCACTTCTCCAGCCGTCGGACCACTTTGAGCAGAGAGCGCTTGGAGGGGGGTGTGTCCCGGTAGGCGGGCCAGCCAATGTACTGGAGGTGCTGGACTATACGATACCCATCCTGTGGCTGAGAACAGAGAGGCTGTTAGGGCTGTTCTGCTGGGGATGCTTGGGGACTCAAGCCCTCCAGATACCCCGGGCGCTGCAGCATTATAGTGGGAGATGGACCAAATGGGGTCCTTGCCACATCCTGTGGGGAGAGTCACAGACTATACCCATACTCATCTCTACATCTTTGGGCACAGTGATTCTCCTGTCATGACTGCCCTGCACCCCTTCTCTACCTGTAAAACTCCTACTCAGTCTTCAAAACCTTATTCAAATGTCCCTTTCTCCAGGAAAAGCCTTCTGTGACTCTTCCAGGCAGAATTCATCGCTCTCCCTGAGGTTCACGTGCCAGAGTATATCTCACCTTCCCATCAGATAGTGAACTCTGAGGGCTGGGACGGAGTAAAGACCAAGGCCATTTTAGTTAGCCCCCATTTCATAAATTACTAATATTCTCCTTTCTCCCACCCAGTACTCTTCCACCCAGCCAGTGAATTTCCTCACGGAAGCAACTGATTATTTTTCATGTTCGTGTTCCCAGGGTCTAGTCAAAGCTTACTGGATCCATTCAAAGGCTGCATCAATTCATGCCAAAACAGTGTGACACAGTGGGGAAGCGCTAATCTCTGAGAAGTTTTGTCTACACAGCAGCAAGCGTGTCAGGAAACAGGCAGATGGCAGGTTGGATGTCGCCCTGTGCGTCTCGGAGTGTTGGAGCCATTGCCACGTCTAGAGCCGGAATCGACAGAAGCATCACTTCCTCAAGGAGGAGATTATCAGGAGAGCACAGCACAGACTCTTGGCTGGCGTGTGGGATCTTCTCCCAGCAGCCTCCGTCTGTTTGGGGGAGGAAAGGCACAGAAAGCAACGGCGGCCGCACGCTTACCCGAGCCATGTTACAGATGCGGAATATTCTGTGGATGATGTCCTCGTCGATGTCTGCGGAGACGAACTCCACCTGGATGGGCCCGTAGCATCCAGAGGTCTTCTCAGGCCAGTACTGCATACAGAGCTGGGGAAAGGAAAGACGTCACAGAAAGACGTCAAGGCCAGGGGTGGGGGGATTTGGCCTCATTTATCCCTGAGCCTTTCTTAAGGCCTGCAGGAAACATTGGCTAGAAATTTAGGCTACTATCCAGAAAATTAGACTCAGCTTCCGTGTTGGGAGCAGCCATCCCTTTTTTTGGTTGTTGAAATGTCAAAACCCTGAACACAGAAACACTGGGATTAAAAATCTTTGCTATGCTGATTTCAAACCATCTGTTAGGCTTCCTCATCCGTAAAATGGAGAAAATAACACCTACCTTGAGGCACTGCTGTCAGGATTGGATAGAACACTGAGGGAAGGGCAGGTATAACTTTAGTTCAATGGGAATCATGGCAAACTTTTCCCCATTCTCGGAAAACCTTCACAGTGTTCATTTCATCATCAGATCGCCAGTAGTTTTAAAACATTTATAGGCTTTGGCATCAGATAGGCTTGGGTCCTAATCCAGGCTCTGCTGCTTCTTAGCTTTCTGACCCAGCTCAGTTTTCTCATGTGTAAAATGGGGTAATGATGCTGACCTTGTACCAAAAGATAACATAACATGGTATGGAGAGATCTTGTCTGTGATCTTCCCCATTTTTCTAGAATTAGGAATTAGAACCCACAGCTGAGAGAGCAAATGGCAACGGTTGTCCCTCAACCTAAGACAATGGTTCTCAGTCAGAGGGTGTTTTGTCACCCAGGGGACATTTGGCGATGCCTGGAGACAGTTTTGATTGTGACACCTGTGGATTGCAATGGGCATCTAGTGGGTAGAGGCCAGGATGCTGCTAAACGTCCTACAGTGCACATAGTAGCTCCCCCAGGAGGAATTGTTACAGGCTCTTAACATCAGCCCTGATATCAGTTCCCCCACATTGAACCCACCATATATGGGGTTAAAACTAAAACCCACCACCCCCTTTCCTGCTTCTCTAGCTCCACTCACATGTAAATACCTGTTTCTTTAAACTTGGACTCCTTGAGCTTTACAACTAAATCGGAGTTACAAATTGTTAAAAGCCCAGGTGGCCTGGAGTTGGAGGCACACTAAAGTTTAGCTAATCATGTGTCCTTGAGTTTGCCAGGAAAGCCGCTGTCTCAAGAGTATCAAGGAGCAGAGGCTTCCCAGATCTCAACTCCTCGACTCCCGGTGCTCGAACCCGCCTCAAACAAGAAGAGGAGACAACGGCGAAGGATGCCCACCTGCCATCCTCCTATCTCACCCTCCCCCCGCCTTGCTGCAAGCAGCCTCTCAAGGCCAAACGCAGGCTGGTGGGAAAGCACCGAGCTGCACAAGCTACATGTTCCCCCCTCCCCTACCCAAAACCCCAAATAAAAATCCCTACCCATTCCTCATCGGGCAGCTAGCAACTTTTGAGCCATGAGCCCTTGCTTTGCTCCCTGTGCCTGGCATAGTAAAAACCTTTCCTCTTCCACTCAAGACTCTGTTCTCGTTATTTGGATTAGCATCGAGTTCAGAGACTGAACTTTCGGTTACAGAATCTGGCCCAAAATATCAATAGTGCAGGAACTGAGAAACCCTGGTCCAAGATCATAAATCATTCCTTAAGTTTATGGTGTCACTAAGAAGGAGAGACAGATACTTTATTCCCCTGTATCTGTTGAGCCCCTAGATGACTGTAGCTGGGGAAAGAATACTGAGGTAGGTGGCAGGGATTGTGACTCAGAGAAGGGCAAAACATGCTCCCTCAAATTCCTGGTTCCTAAGGGGCATGGAGATGGACCCTGTCCAGGTCGGCAGGCCCCAGAGTTGGGGCACAGAGGAAAGCTCACACTAGGGTTGCTGGGGGGCACTTCAGCATGGACAAAAATGCCATGTGTTAGAAAGACCCTCCATGTAAGGGTTGCCCGGAAGACGTGGCTGAGACTCACAAAGACCCACCAAGGCTCCTGAGAGCAGCTTGGGATGGAGTCTCAGCAGTGGGGTCTGCCACAGCCTACGCCAAGCTTGCAGACAAGGAGCTAGACTGACAGAGGTAATCCACAGAAATCCAGGGGCCTCCGCATAGCCACCGCGGATGCAGGATTTTCATGAAAATGATCACTCTCCCTTTTGTTGAGAGAACAGACAATTCACCCCGGGCAGTCACATGCAAAAACATCTTTTATTCTATCTTTTCTCCAGAAATAGAACCAGAATGGAAGAGCAGGGAGGAGGGAGCGTGTAGGAGAGAGAAAAGCACGTGTCTCCCACCTTCCTAGCTGTGGAACTGAAGTTCTAGCTGAGTGATAACATGGTTCACACTACGGCCCATAGGCCAGCAGCCTGATTTTGTAAATAAAGCTTTATTTTTGTAAATAAAGCTTTTTATTTGTAAAAATAGCTTTATTGAAATACAGCTATGCTTATTTGTTTACGTATCGTCTATGGTTGCTTTCAAGCTCCAACACAGATTTGAGTAGTTGAGATAGAGCCCATAGAGCCTGCAAAACCTAAAATATTTTCTATCTGATCCTTTACAGAGAAAGTCTGCCAAGCCCTGTCCTGCAGGGTGCTCTGAGGATAAAGGAGATAATGCTTGTGAAGAAAGCCCTTAGCATAGCGCCAGGCATGGAAAAAGCACTCAATAAATACCAGCGCTTCATATTATTGTCGAACCTATCAGTGCTCAACAAGAATAACAACAATAATGTTAATAGCTAACATATAAATGTGAAGGATTGTTCTTCTTATCATCTCTCTTAAATAGCAAAGACAAGGAGGTTAAGTTTCATAACGCAATGGTGCCTCGCTTTCCGGGCGTCTCTATTGGGGGTCAACCGGGCATATTGAGAAAGGAGATGTGTGTGTCTGTGTGTGTGTGTGTGTAGGGCAAGGGGTAGGGCTGGTCACAGGGGCCTCCGTGGCTGGGCAATCATCTACTGAGTTGTGCAGTAGTGACAAATCCACAGTTTGAACTTCATTTCTCTTTGCCATTGGCTCTTCTGCCTAGCACCCTTTACAGTAATGAGGGACTGGTATAGATAAGCGTGTGGCTGGCCAGAGAAATCAGAACTAATCAGCACTGCCCATTTAAAGAAAATAATTGCCTTTTATCACCTGCATTGAATTTAGCCTTGCCAGAGGTTCGCCGTGATCCTGACATGAGGTACATGGGTCCGAGGCACCAGGGAAAGTCCAATACCCCCAATATTTCCAATCTGGAGAGAATGTGGAATGATTTGTTTCTTTTAATGAGATTTCCAGACCAATTTCTCACGCTAATAGGTTCTACTATGCCTCAAACCAGACTCCTATATTTTGGGACACTTCGCTGCATTTGGTTTTCCAGGTCACTCTCCCCTAGTGCCCAGAGGGCTGGGGAAGGTTGCAGGCTTCTTCTAATCCTAAATCCTTTCACTTGAGTTCCCTAATTCGGGAGACCACATCAGCAACCGTGCGGGTGACATTCAGCTGGCTGATGTGTGGGCAGATGCAGTGTTTGAGCTGCCAAGGATCATCAGGGTCCCCCCCAACCCAGGACGTCACACATAATCTAGCCACGGGAAATGGGAGAAAGATGGGGGAAGCCAAGTGTTCTGTTCCCAGTGACACTTTGGGGCTGAGAAATGATTCTCATCCACAAGAAATGTCCTCTACGGTTGAGCTCAAGACTGTCCTGGTGTCCAGTGGGTGCCTCATTTTGGCCTGTATATGCAGTGCAGCAAAATGTAACGGGGCTCCCACTTGCAGGGCCCCGGGTTCAAATCCCAGTGCTGTCACTTTCTAGCCGAGTCATAGTCAAATCTTTTAGCATCTCTGGGTCATTACGAGTGGCTGTGAATCTTGATGTGTCTTCTTAGCACAGAGATCTGTAACCAGTGAGTCCTCAATAAATGTGAGCTATATTTAGCAGGTAGTGTGGGGGAGGGTCATGCAAAACAAGACGGATAAGCGAAGGTTCTTTTTCCTCCACTTGGCAGCCCTTATGAAAATGTCTTTTTAGGATAATACCCAAAGGACTGCCCTTGCTGTGAAAATTCTTGATCAGCTGGTCTGGGGAAGCAGTGGGGATGGGGGACACTGTTCTGCACATCAAAGGAGAAAGACCTGTGGGTTGTTCTTGAGAGGGACCCAGGAGACGGAAGAGGGAGGTTGGGAGCATAGCGGAAGCAGTGGAAGGGTCAAAGGTGAATCAATGTGTCATGTGACCCACTCCTAACCTCCTAAATATTCAGTAAATTTATAATAATGTGTACAATGCTCAACGCACATGGATTTCTTACGGAAATCAGAGAGGAATTGAGCTTTGTTCTTTGGGTGACATAGGAATGGAGCAAAGACCACATATATGAACTAAGGGCCAGACCAGGAGCACATAAACATCAGAAGTTTATAGAAATCTTGGGGAGGAAGGCTTACGGTTTCTTAAGGTCCTGGAAATAGGCGGTTCTAGGAAGCCCACTTGGTTCCCTAAAACCACAAGGACCCAGCTAACCTGCGGCCACACGTACACTCAATCCAATGTTGGCATTTTCTTCCTTAGTTGGAAAACTTTTCAAGTGGCTGTCTCCAAGAATGGAGTCTAACCCTTTAGCCTAGAGCCCTAACTAACGGCCTTTCCCATTTCATATCCTACTACTCCCCTCCTCTCCTTTTTCTCCCGTTAGTCTGGGAAGGGGTGGTGTTGCTGTCCCAGTGGAGGCTTCACCCCTGCGGACACACACAGGCCGTGCTGAGGACCCGACCCGGGAGGGGAAGCTGGTCCAGTTGCTGCTGCTGATTTAGAAATGGCTACACTCCTTCCAGAAAAGCAGAGGGGCTTTTGCTATTTATTGTCAGAACAAGTTAAACCAAGCGAAAGTCGTGAAGCCAGTGTGGACAGCCCTGGAACAGCTGCCATACATTATTCTACCTAGTGATCTCCATAGCTGTTTGGGCCATGAAAAGCTGTCCTTCGGGGGTGCGAGTTCATATGCGAAACATAACAAACAGGGAGGCAGCCTCCCTGTTAAACATCATTTTCTTGCTGATGGAATCAGAAAGCTTGTTAGTCGCTGGAATAAACATGCTCTGATGAGTTGAATGAAAACTAGCATACGGCCTATTTTGGGCATAAACAATTTTAAACTATCTTTCAGTCCACCTTAGTCACGCCTTTTGGTAATTGAAACATACTTTGATAAAACAGAAAGGCCAAGTAATACCATAGCTTCAGAAATTAAGGACTCTACTTATGAAGGTCCCTGTGATCCATGGCAGGGAAACAAGCCAGGGCCACTTAAAGGTGACGCTGAATTAGCATTTTTAATAGAAAAATATAAAAGAGTCACCTGGATTGAATTGGCTTTAAAATTCAGATCAGTGATTATAAAATTCCTTTAAGTAGATTCTATAAAGAGCCAAAAACGTATAACTGGCTTTAACACTGTGGCCAGTTAAGGAAGACAGACTGTGGATGAAGCAGCAGGGGTGGAGCAGGGGGCAGAGAGAGAAAGGCACATGGACCGTAATCAATAGCCGCACGAGGTGACTAATGCAGTCCCCAGGTAGTGGGTGGAAACTTACTTATGACAGTTGCATCCAAGTTTGTTTTGGGGAAGAAAGGGTGGGAGTTGAGGAGAATCTCTACAGAGGAAGGTAGAGTGGGTGGGAGGCAGGTTATAGAAGGAGGTATTAGAAAGACTGCTGAATTATGCAGCTGCGGAAAGGAACAACTTTTGGGGAGCGGGTGGAAGAGCTGAGCAGGAAGGAGTGGGAGAAAAGGTAGAGAGACGAAGAAAGTGGTTTGAGCAGCATGGTCATAGGAAGATGTGCTGCGGCCCGCCAGGGGTGGGGAGGCGAGATGGGGGTTAAGAAGGAGGATGTGTGATGTTCAACCTTCCGTTATGGGGGTTGCTGGGATGTGAACCCCATTCTGCCCTCAGGAAAGCCTGAACTCAGAAGCGAACATGAAAACAGGACTCCTGTGGAATTCCCAGAAATCTTGCCAGTGGACAATGAACTTTCCCACAGCATGGGGAATAGGAAACAGGGCCCATTTTATTTAAATCTTCAAAGATAGAGTGATCTTGGCTGAAATCTGGGTTACGCAAATTTAATAGATGATAACATTGAGATTGGCCAGGTTAAGAAACTGGCTTAAGGCAACACAACAAGTAGGTGGCAAGGCTACAGCTTGAACTGAGGTCTCCTGAGCCCACACTTCTTGTTCCATTTTTACTTCCACTAGTCTATGGGTTTACCCACTGTTGGGTAAGACAGAAACACATCCTCTTGCAAAATCAGACCTGAGGCTTGCGGGCACGTAGACTTGGCTGTTCTGTGCATTTTGCTAGCATGTTAGACTGTGTTTTCACAAGCCGAGATAAAAATGGGGATATCAGTGCTTGCTATTTGCCCCACAGGTACAATGACAGGAAAAGACATCTCTGAAATATCACTCCCGCTTTTCTCCTGGCAGGAGGATGAGCTTGCCTCTCTCTCTTCCAGAAGCGCCATGGGAAGGCATCGTTCTTGGTCCCACCCTCCCTCGCCTTTCCACCTGGCTTTGCATCATCTGAAACTTTAGCCTTTCTGCAGTGGGATACTTAGAACTGGGTGACTCAACTTTTAAACAACCTAGAGGGCTCTTGTTTGTTTTAAACTAAGGAATATTCTGTCCTGCTCCATATTCCCAGGTACCAGCAAGTCAGTGATGATCAGGCACTGGGGCCCTGGAAATCCTGTTGTTTAAATGGTGGCAAAAATCTTCAGAAACCCTAGCGGTAGGCTGAGGGCCTGAGTCACTGATGGGCTATGGGACTTTGGCCAGATCCTTCCCCCTTCCTGGGCCTCAGCTTCCTGACCTGCAAAATGAGGGGAAGTGCACCTGGGTCGCATCAGTGGTTTCCAAAGCAGGGTCCATAAAGTTGGCAGGAGAAGTAATGCACTATCTCCAAAGTCAGGGGGATGCTATTGTCCTGGGGTGGAGGACTCCAAGTCTCTGACTTCGGGCTAGAGTAAGAGCATCTCGTGCCAGCTCTATATGTAGCCTGTGGATCAGAAGTTCATTGGGGCAGTTACGTTTATGGAAAAAATATAAGAAAAGCAATAAATACAGTCTGGGAAATAAAAACTTTCAAAATACTGGGTCCACTTCCAGGTCTGAATTTCTGGTTTCAGTTTTACTGCCTGTATTAGTTTTCTGTTGCTGCTGTAACAAATAACCACAAACTTAGTGACTTGAAACAATGCAAATTTATTATCTGCCAGGCACGAATCTGAGATGAGTCTTAAGGGGTGAAACTCAACATGTCAGCAGAGCTGTCTGTGTCCTTTCTGGAATCTCTAGGGGAGAATTCATTCCTGACCTTTTCCAGTTTTAGAGGCTGCCAGCAGTCCTTGACTTGTGGCCATACCACTCCAATTTCTGCTTCTGTTGTCACATGGCCTTCCACTGACTCTCACCCTCCTGCCTCCCTCCTAGAAGGACCCTAATGTTGGGCCCACCTGGATAACCCAGGACATTCTACACATCTCAAGATCCTTAACTACATCGCATCTGCAAAGTCTCTTACCGTGTGAAATAATGCATTCATAGGTTTGGGGATTTGGAT
Source organism: Equus quagga (assembly GCF_021613505.1). NCBI lineage: Eukaryota > Metazoa > Chordata > Mammalia > Perissodactyla > Equidae > Equus > Equus quagga. Next base: position 93,742,531 of record NC_060278.1, read on the forward strand.
GTGGACATTCTTGGGGGCCATGATTCCACCTACCACACAGCCCCACCACATGGCTGGCATAGAGGATCTCCTGAGCTTTCTAAATAATATGGTGGGTGTGGCATGATCATGAAGAGGGCTTCTTTCTGGTGTCTGCTCCCCATGGACTCTGGTCTAACCACAGAGCCCACAAAGATGGAAGAGGTCTTGCCAGCGTTACTGGGTGTGATTGAAAAGGTTCTGATGTACCCATCGGAAACCCATAGCGTCATTTGCCAGATGTTCTGGTTCTAGGATTTTGCTCCACTAATATGACTAGAGGTCTTTGGAGTCCCAAAGAGCTAGAAAAATCTCTAAGGTTGAATGTGGTTGCTTTGAGAGTCTTTATCTTGAACCCTCACTGCTCTTAATATCTTTGAACAGCAGCCACCAACGAGAATGGAAGAATATCTGTGGCTGGGGATGGCTGATTGGATGAAGTAGTACAGGATTCTGAGCAGAGGCTGACAGATTTGGCGAGCAGTGCAAGAAAATAAGGCACTCTGGGATCTCTCATCGTCTCCTCAACCTTATTGTGCTGCAGCTTACAGGTAGCCCTGCCACAATCCCCAACATGAGCCCTTACGGTCCCCAGTCTAACCACAGGATGTGGCATTGGTGCTCTTGGGAGCAGATCTGTCCGTATTGCTGGGCTGGCCAAAGCTGTGGCTGCCTTGGCTTGAGCACACTGGCAGACAAATGCTGATGCCACTTCAAAGAACCGCCCCTCCAGGTGCCGAAGGCGGCTTTTCTGATGCTCACGCTGTGTCATTGTTTATTTTCGCAAGGCGCCCAGCTGTTGCAGTGATGATATTTATATCAATAAGTGCTCTATTCATCTGCTGATTTCAGGGGATGCTTGCCAGCTGCATATGGCAGCCCACCCCAGGGCACTTCTGAGCCTGATGCTTTTGCTCTTAGAGAATCATTTCTCAAAGGCTGTACCAACATCTGGGGCTGAAGGATCTTCATTTATCCAGGACCCACCCTGGAAGGGGGCGCTGTAGTCAATGACTTTGACTCGATTCTCTCTATGTCACAAGGTGAAGTTCTTTGAAACTCTTCCTTGGTGGCTGAGCTCTGGTTTTGCAAAAAGGGATGTGGGAAAAAAGAGAACAGCAAACAGGCTCTCATAGGCTCTACTTCACTCACGGAGTCATCCTTGATTCCTCTTTTCCTCTCAGATTCCATATTCAATCTGTCAGGATAGTTTGTTGGGTCTACCTTCAGGATATATCCAGAATCTACTCCATTGCTATCACTTTGGTTCAAGCCACCTGCACCTGCCACCTGGAGTACGGCAGGAGCCTCTTCTCTGTTCTCTGCTTCCATTCTTAGAAACCGTCCCCCCCCCCCCCCCCCCCCCCCCCCCCCACAGGGATGCTTTATTTAAAAAGTCAAATTACTGTTCAAGTCACTCCTCTGCTCAAAACCTGTCAATGGCTCCCTTTTTCTCTCAGAATAAAACCCCATGCTCTTCCTATGACCCCTGAGGATCTGTGTCTCTGTGTCACCTTCTGTTGCTGTCCCCACAGTCACTCTGCTCCAGTCACAGTGGCCTCTGTGCTGTTCCTCAAACGTGCCAGGTGCGTGCCCATAGGACCTTGGTGCGGATTGCCTGCTCTGCCTGGGATGTCTTCCTTGCGATGGTCACATGCTCATTCTCTCACCTCCGTCAAGCCTGCACTCAAATATGACCTTCTCCACTCACTTGGATGGGGCCTACCTTGTCACTCTGACAATTGTATCCTGTGCCCTGAATCAGGCTACTGATCTTTATACCCTGTCCTCTTATTTTTTTTCCATACACTTGCCACGTTCTAACATATAATTAAGTACATTATAGAGTGTTTGTTGTTTATTGTCTCCCCTGCTTTAGAAGTTGGAGGAGAAATTTTATTTTGCTTTCTCTCCCTTGTTCCCTGATGCGTTCCATGCACCTAGAATAGCTCTGGCAAATAGCAGATGCTCCTCACATCGGTAGAATGAGTGGATGGAGTCCCTTATGAATGTCTCCCACATGCACATCCTGAGTTATACTCACTTTCTTCCCTAATAATCTGTTCCTCTCCTGGCCTCCCCAACCTTCCTGCTTCCTCTCCCACTCCTGCTCCTGGCTTCCCCACCGTGGCCAATCTCATCCCAGATGTCGGACTGCCTACCCTCGAAACCCCACCATCAGCCACAACTTCTCATTCACTTCCCACATCCAACTGCTCCCTAACCTGTGGACTTCAACTCTGGAAATGTTTTCACCTCCAGCCGCAATTCCCCTGCCTCCTGGCCACTCCTCAGTTCAGATCACAACTTTTATTTTCTGCACACTTGCAACATTCTCCTCCCCACTCTCCTAGTTTCCAGGTTGTTCCTCCAGCTTTTCCTCCTCACTGATCCCCAGACTTACCTTTCTAACAAGGACTCTGCCTCTGCCACACCACTGCTTAAACTCTTCAGTATCTCTCCTCTCTGTAAGGCAAGTATTTTCTAACTGTGCTCCTAGGAACCCCAGGGGTTCCACAAAGGTCCTCAGAGTGGCTGACTTTGAGGGACATCAGGGGAAGCCAGAAGACTAGTGTGGGTAGAACTCTAGACCCCACCCCTCTGCTTCAACATGAGCAGCTCTTGATGATACCTGTTTCATATACTGGGTTTGCATCAAAGCTTTTATTCGAAGAAAGGATTCTGTTGCTTACAAAGTAAAATTCTGACACTTACCATGTTTCAGGCCAACACCCAAGCTCCTTAGCCCAGCATGGGCAGCCCTCTGCAAGCAGGGCCCTGCTGCATTTTCCAGCGTCACCACTCTCTTGTCCTCCCAGCATGCCTCAAGCCCCAGCCACACCACAATAGAATCTGTTCTGCAAACAGCCTACACACATTCACCCCACCTTACCTTGGCCCCTGCTGTTCCTCTGCTTGAAAGGCCTTTTCCCAACTATTTCATCCCCCACACGCCCAAATCTCTGCTGTCTTCTTCAAGGCCAAAGTCACCTTATTTTTGAAGTCTTCCCTCACCCTCTGGGCAGAACTAATCGCTCCCTGTTCCTGGCCAGCACAGCACTTTGCTGCTGACCTCTATTATAGCGCTGCCACAAGAGGTTGGGACAATTTGCTCATCTGTCTCTGTAGCGAGACTGTGAGCTCCTGGAGGGCTCAGACTGCAGCTCAGATCCATTTTTTTTTATCCTCACACAAGGCCTGCACAAGGCCAGCACTCACACAGAAGGAGCTGAGTTACTCTCAGTTTCCTTCAAGATCGTGAAAGGATTGCTTTTCAAAAAACCTGAAAGGTCACTCTCACCACCCAAGAATGGCTGCCCTGCCATGGGAGGCGGGGCCAGAAGCTGTCCCACGACGTGTGTCCTGTGTCCTAAGTACTGGGATGTGCTGTCAGCACATGATGCTTGGAGCTTTTGGACCCCAAGGGGCTAAGGCATGAAGCCTGCTGGGGCACAAAGGTCCCCTGTAACAAAGCCAAGCTTGGTGGGGTGGTCAGTGGGCAAAGGGTCTAAGGTTCAAGTCCTAGGCCCTGTCAGTGCAGCCTGCATCATGGAGGGCGCAGGGCGGGTGGTTGTGGCCAGACATCAGGATATTCTGCAGGGCTGGAGACACTCAGAGCTGGGGGACGTAGCCTCCTGGCATTTTGAGCTCTGCGTGATTTGGAGCAAGACCTGAACCAGTGCCTGGGGAATGGGGCAACAGAATCTAGCCTTGGGGATGAGGGTACAGGATAAAGCCCATAATCAGGAGGCATCATTGCTGGAAGTGAGAGGACCCAGGAGCGCTAAGGGACCCCTGGCCTCTGCCAGAAGCTGAATGGGCTTGCTTGGTGCTCACAGCCAGATGGTGCCCATCAGAGGGCAGTCGGACAGAGGCAGCACTGTGCTGCTGCTCAGGGCTCTCCCTCCAACTCTAGGGCACGGTTGCCCTAAAGCATCTGAGCAACTAGGGCAGTGGCTGGGCCTCCTCCTACCTGGGCAGTGTCCATCTCATTCAGCATCACCACGGAGGAGCAGTTATAATCGAACACCAGCCTCCAGAAGTCTGCCACGGTGTTGGGTAGAGGGTGTTGGGTGACCACAAAGGCGGCGGGCTGCTTGTGGCTCTGACAAAGGAACAACACAGGCTTTGTAAAATACACATCCATCAGCGATGTCCTAATGATGAGGAGGTCCGGGTGGCTGCCAGAGGCCCCCGAGCCTGTCAAATAGATTACACACAGCACCTGCCTGTTCTGTTATCTCTGGATGCCCTGGCAGCCAAGGGGACCTTCTCATAATGAACTCATTCTGCTCCAAACTAAGACATTTCATTAGGAAAGTGTCACTCGGATGGGGATTATCCAAATAAATTATTTATGTCTTGGAGCTCAGCAAATAATCATTATTACAATATGAAATGAAAGATTCTTGATGCAGATTTCCTGCTCTGCTGGCTAAGGTACCTCCTGGGATGTAAGGGATATCTGTGTCCCTATGCCCACGATGCTGGAGGAGGGACCGGCTCAGCAAGCCTGAGAGTCTCTGAAGGGGCTTATATTGCAGGAGGCTCATTCCTGCCTCAGGATTGGAAGGAGGGCCAAGCTGGCCTGGCAGAAGATGGACACTGTGTCCTGGGAGCCAATGGGACAGTGGAAGGTGCCCAGGTTTTAGAGTCAGGCAGACCTGGGGTTCAAACTCAGCTTTGCCACTTGAAGGTTATAAGTCACCCATCCATTCATCTATCCATTCATCCATCCATCTATTCATTCATTCATTCATTCAAGCATCATTTGTAGGGTGCTTTTTTTTTTTCTTTTCCAGGGCTAAGCACTGGCGAGTTACTGGATATCTCCAAGGCTCAGGTTCTTCATCTGGAAAATGGGAATCATCACTCCAAAGGGATGGCTCTCATATAGATTGAATGAGATTTGCATGGGAAAAGACCAGCAAGCAGGAACTGGACTGTGAGCCAACTGGCAGGGCAGAAACATCCCTGACTTGGTTCCCCCTCCTTGGCACTAGCAACGTGGCTGGCATACTAGGCACTCAGAACAGGTCTACCAAACAAGTGAACACATTCAGTCCCATGTTACAAATGGGAAACTGAAGCCCAGAGAAAATGGGCTGTGTGGCTATGGACTACATCTGAAGCTTCAGCTGGGCCCTATTTATTACCCTGTGAGAAGGTGTTTGGAAATATTGGGGAGCTTCTCTACTTCATTAGTGGTTTGTGAAACCTGAGAAATAGCCCATGTTGTCAACATGTTTTCTAGAGAGATGGTTCCTGTGGGAGTCACAGCTGTTTTCAGTGGAATCACGAGTCAGCAGGAAGATGGGAAAGACCCTGGCAAGAGACCCTGCCAAACAGATGACATAAAGCGCCTGCCTGTTCTGTTATCTCTCAGTGTCCTGGTGGCAAAAAAGAGAAGCCTTGCAACTGTGGACGCCACATACGTACTAGGGGGTCCTGTCTTCTCTTGGCTGGAGGAATGGTCAGAAGAGGGGTCTGGGAGGGCAGACTGTTTAGTTTCCCCAAAAGCCAAATTCTAACTGCAGATAGCAAGTCTTTGAGCCATTTCCAGACATGGGAAAGAATCTAGGCTTTAAGAGTCAAAAGACCTGGGGTTCAGACCCTTGTTTCCACTCTTTCTGAGCTAGCTGGCCTGGAGACAGTCATGGAAATACTCTGGCTTTCAGTGTCTCGTGCAGACAATGGGATAATAATACCCAAATGCAGAATGAGACAGTATAAGTCTGGGGCCGACATGGTGCCCAACACTCAGTGAATGTTAGTTTTCTTTCCTTTTTCCCTGTCTCTGTGATAAATGCTCTATTAGGCCAGCACGCCTGACAAAGCCTTATCTGAAAATATGCTCCTGATCTGTGCTCCTGCCGGGTTTCAGGGATCAGCCAGCAATCCATTTCATGGATAACATCATCCTTTACCAGGGGAAACATTAAAAATTAACCCAGAGGACTTCATATTTTTCTGCTAGAAGCAAAGCTGCTATGGTTACCAGATAATGCACAGACTGAGCTGGAATACAGATAAGGACTTTTTTTTTGTAAGAAAGGCAAAGGCCCCAGTGATGGCTCACAGGAGAAATGCCCCATGGACAAAGAGAATAGAATCAGCATCAGAGCTTGGCAGAAGGCATTTGACTCCAGGCAGCATCTAACCTACTAAGTGGAGGCCAGGAGCATGTTTGATCCTTGCTTGGATGAGGACGGCAGGGAGAGGGAGTTGGGACAAGTGGGAGACAAAGCTAGGAGGAACCTGGAAGTGTGGGTGCACCCCCAGACCCCGTCTCTTACCACCCAAAAGCACACACACAGGCACGCATACACACATACACATGCATGCACACATTGACCTTGGAAGGCTCTAAGCTAAAGCTAGCAGTCTTCCTTCCACATCCAGCTATTTGATGTGACCAGGACAAGACTCTCTGCTTCTGGATCCATAGCCAGGGTTTCCATGGAGGACTTGTGTGCCCTGTGGGCAGAGGCCAGGGCAGGCCCCTACAGAGCTGAGATAGGTGTTGACCTCCCATCACCTCCCTGCCTACAACACTGAGGGCCATAGGGGAGAAAGTTTCAGGAGGATCAGAGGTCACAGACATAGCTGGTCTTGACCCAGGAGAGAGCACCCCACATTCCTGCCTGTTCTGGGTGAGATGGGAGGTCTAGGTGGACGTGACCTCAGACAAGAGTTGAGAGGGGACCTGGAAGGGCTCATTTCCAATCAGGCCATGATGTTCTTGGTCTTGAGCCTTGGGAGGCAAGATGTTTGCATCTTCCAGGATTGTGCAAACCGTCGGGTGGCTAAAACAATGAATTCTAGAGCATGAGCCAGAACTCTTGGGTTCTGGCTTTGCCACTAGCTTTCCGGGTGACCTCAAGCAAGTCTCTTTCCCTCTCTGGCCTCAGTTTCCTTTGCTGAAAAGTGCAAGGACGAGACTAGATGATCTATCCTGCTGCAAACATCTCTACATCCCGGAGGCGGAGGGAAGGTAACCGGAAGTAGCTGGAGGACCCAAGGGGAAGCATATGAATCTGGAGTGTGGACTCACAGGGGCAGGGACATGACTTCCTAATCCCAAATCAGCCCAAGGCAGGAGTGCCCTTCTTGGACTTGATGCTGAGAAAGTAGGAGACAATGTCCCCAACAGAACAGTCAAGAATGTGGCCTGTTTCCCCTGCATGCTCCCTTTTTGCATCCCATCACTTGTCCGATGGCCATTTACCGAGCACCTACTATGTGCCATCCTCATTCTTGCCCCTGCACAGGAGTTACCTGGGAACCTGCCCAGGAGCTCCTGGAGGGCAGAACCTATGCCTGTACCATCTTATGTTCCCAGGGCCCAGACCAAGGCCTGGCATCGAGAATGTTTCCTGACCTCAACTTAAGGCTGAGGGTCAGTTCTGTAGGCAGCAGGAGGCGGGACTGGGTGGTCCTGTATCCTCGCTGTGGTGTCAGGGGACCCCTCTTAAGCTTTTGGTCTATTCTTTCTAGGCTTTTTGTGGGAGTAAAAGAGCCAAGAACACAGCTTGCATATAGGTTTGGACTAGTGCCTTCAGGGGTGCAAATGTCACTGGGACAAGGAAGACCAGAAGGAGGGAGAAGCTGGCTGTGGGGGGCGGGGTGTGTGCCTGTGCCCTGGGGTCCAGCCACCCCCATCTTGGAAAAATCTTTTCCCTGGAATGGCAGCCAGGAGCTTTCCCCAGCAGGGCTCAGCTTACATCCATCAGTGCTGCATTGATGTAGTTGCTGGATTCTCCATCCACCGAGATGAGGAAGGGCAGGCAGCGGTCCAGAGGCAGGACATCCAGGCTCCGATTCTTATCATGGTTCCGGGGCAGGAGCCCAATGCTGCAGTCCTCAGGCCGGACGCGGGGAGTCACGATGTTGAGGGTCTGTAGGGTGCCAAGGTGGATAGGTAGGCACTACTCAGACGGTTGCCCCAAACAGAGGAAATAGCAATATTCAAACCCAGCCTAACCCCCATCTCCATCCTCCAAGCTTAGCTCTCCAATCCCTTTCCCAGGACTTGTTTCTCTTCCACAGTGATGTTCTATCATCTCCTGTTGGCTGCTCCAGGCCCTGGGAACTGAGAGCCTCTGCCGGGGGCTGTGTGACACCGCCACGATGTGAAGACTGCAGGGGCAACATGCCCACACACAGTGCAGGCATAGGCTCTCAATACCTGCCAACCATTTGAGTTAAGTTGTTCATTTCAGCCAGTGCTGCATTAAAGGGTGGGCCAGCCAGGAGGTCATAAAGTAGGGAATAGGGGTAGGGAGTCCCTAATGGGTGTTAAAGACCCCTTGGCGTGTCATGGAATGAGGGAAAAGATCTTACCAGCACTCGTCTCAGAGAGAAAGCTTTTTGAGAATAGAAGGATGGTTGGAGGAGCTGCTCAGGATGGGTGAGAGACCCCCAAGGGGCAAGCTCTAGTAAGTCTGGAAAATTTCAGGGCTATGTTCTGCAGAGTCTTGCAAGTATGGAGCCAGAGCTGAACTGCCCAGTCAATAGATTAGATGCTCTGAGCAACCAGCAGGGCTCCATGTCCTCCATCTTTCCCTCATTCAACACTGGGTCTTACTCCCAATCAATAAAGTCTACTTGTTTGAAGGAGTACTTAGGTAGTGGCCTGGCTGGGGTATCAGCCCGTGGAACCATGGGCCCAGAAGTTTTCCCTCAAGTCCTGGAGCTTCCTTGCTTCCTCCTGCCTGGTTCTCAGCTCCTGTTGCCCAAGTATGACCCTGGCACTGACCTTGGGACAACGGACTAGACTCTGGCTTTGCGTTACTCGTTGATTCCCATCCAGGCCTCCAGACCAAAGCTGCCACCATTCTCACCATATGGGCTCCAAGGTGCAGATCTGCTATGCCTCAGCTGAGCTCTAGGATGGTGCTTCTCAAAGTTTAATGTGCAGGCAAATCACAGAGGTCTTGTTAAATAGCAAGTTCTTGTTCAGGAGGTGTAGGTGAGACCCAAGATTCTGCATTTCCAATAAACTCTCAGGTGAAGCCAGTGCTGCCCGTCTCCAGACCCCACTTTGAGTAGTGAGAATTTAGGACACACTCTAATTGTACAAAGACTGAGAAAACCTGAGTCTCTCCAGGGACAGAGGAGCATGAAATTCACACCTGTGTGTATAAACTTGTCTCCACCCACAACCTGGACTAGAACTAATTAAGACCTCAGTTCAAAAACACAATCATAGTAAAAAACAAGTATCAGCCATCACTGAGTGATTGGTTCATAGTAGCTCATGGCTCTGCATTTTATGTTCTGGAATGCATTCTGCAGCTGTCTAGAGCTGCAGACATGAGAAGCACACACACATATCAGTTCTGACAAAGAAAACCCCATGAGTGTGCTCAGTGCTGCTGAAGTGGGCTGGGTCACTGGGCCTGGGGTTTGTTCATACCTGAAATTCGTCTTTGATTTGGCTGGAGTTGGTCTGGGGGTCCAGCCTGCTGATATTGTAGTAGAGAGAGCGGAACTCGCACACCGGGATGGCGGTGTTGCCACAGAGGCACGCTTCCAGGATGGCGTCATGCACAAACACGTATTGTTCCTGCAAAGCCAAGGGGAGAGGGGGTAGGGTCCCGGGTAAGAGCAGTGGCCTGGGAGCTCGCTGTCCACATTTACTCCTGTGGCTGTAAAGGATGGGCATGATTTATACTGCAGAATCCCTGCTTTCTATCCTATAACCTAAAGGGCCACATGTCCATGTTTCTTAGTGATTGACGAGCTATGGTGAGTTTTGGCCCTTATGTAAGATTGAACAGCACAGTCATTGATAAAAACTAGAAACTTCTGGACACGCAGGTGCTCTTGGTGTCCTGCCCACGTCCCCTCGGCTTTCACCTTTACCTGCTGAAGGCTGCTTACTGCAAACACCTGGGATTCATGCTGAGGGCTTTTTTTCCAGTCCCAGAAGCACACTTGGGCTGTGTGCAGAATGATCCAGTAGGGCCGAAGAGGTAACGCCCTGGGAAGCAGCCCCCAAGCAATGTCAGATGGAGAGCTGGGGGATAAACAACCAAGTTCCCTCTCCCTTCGGTGAGAAACCCGGAAGTGCATGTTCCACGCCATCTCCCAGAGCTCCCAGCAGGATGGGGCTTCAGTGTCCACAGTGTTAAACAGCTTGTAAAACATTCTAATAGTGTCAAAAAGCTTGACTGCCTTCCCTTCTCTATCACATTTCCCCACTCACCAACCAGGATGTCTTGGGGTCACCTCTTAAATAAATCACTTGCGCTCAAATGCTCATCTCAGGATCTGCTCCTGAAACATGTGCCGTCCCCTCTGCCATCTCAGTTCTTTGCACCTGTTGTTCTCTCCCCCCAGAACATCACTCCTCCTTTTCTATGCCGTCAATGCCTCATTCCCTCTGGAAAGTCTTCTCTAAACCCACCAAGTAGGAGTTGATGCTGTTACTTCTAGGCCCTTAACAAATGTTTGTTGAGTGACTGTTCTCCTGCAGAACTTGGCCCATCTCTTTATACCTAATGCTTATCCAGATGCACCATGATAAACTATTTGAATGTCTGTCTCCCCCACCAGACAGCAAGGTCCACATGTTTAACGCCAGCCAACGAGACTGCCTTCTGTGTGCATGTACCTGGGAAGAGACAAAGCCACTTCTTGGCTTTAGGAGCCTCACCAAGAAGCCAGAAGACTGGTCTGTCGCAGCTGGCTTAGGGCCCACAGCAAGGTCTTATGTGGATAAGCCTCCAAGTGAGAAGATTCCCGCAGAGCCAGCAGTGACTGGTGATGCCCAAAGCCGGGGGTAATTTCCCTTTGCAGGGAAGATGATGGATGCGGCTCCTTGTTGGCTCCAGCTCTGACTACCTGGGCACCCACAGCCTTCACTAGAACCAGAACATGTACTCATTAAAGGAAAAGAGACCATGGCTTTGAGGAGGAGCGCAGGCAGAAAAGGCTGCCCAGCGAGAGAGCACGGTTCAGGAGAAAGAGCATGGGCCTTGGGGTCACATGGACCCAAGGTCAACCACCATCTGCCTGCGTGAGCCTCGGGGACCCAGTTTCTCAGTTTCTTCATCTGTAAAGGGGGGATACCAGTAGAACCTACCCCATAGGCTTGTTGTGAGGAGTGGAAGCAATACCCTGAGTATAAAGGACCTAGCATGGTGCCTGGCACATAGTAGGGTGCTCAGCAATAAAGACGAACCTCTCCCATTTCTCTCGGGTCTTGGGCTCTCTCACTGGACCAGAGGGATGTCCGAAGGTCTGCCTCTCCCTCAAGGGCAGGGGCTGTGTGTTATCTCTTTTGAAATCTCCAGAATCCCAGGCAAGTACTCACTAACTGTTGATTCAGCCATTTCTGCAGTGACATTCAGTGAATGCCAATCCTTCCCTAGCTCTCTTCTCCTTCACTCCAGGTACGAATACTATTCAAAGAACTCCTAAAAGTTGTCATTCAGTCCCTGCTTGCCTGCTGTCAGAGACGGGGCACTTACCACCACTCCTCATTGGTGGAAATCCCTGCACTGCGAACCCTTAGGGTCGGCAGGAACGTCCTAGTTTCTATGGTGGTCTCATCACAGCAATCCACGATTCACTCCCTCTCATTTCTCCCACACCCAGGACCCTTTCTAAGGATGCCTCCCCCAGAGCATGGGTCTCTCTGCTCTACCATGCTTCTCCTTGGCCGGGGCTGCAGGTGGCCGGCGGCTCAGTCCCCCAGGACTCACCTCCGTCTGCACCAGGTTGACTCTCTGGGCCCGGAGCTCGCGCACACAGTTGAAGATGTCCACCACCCCTTCATTCTCGGCCATGTCAAGCATGGTGTCAATGGCAATGAAGCAACCAGTCCTCCCAGCTCCAGCACTGGAAGAGAGGACAGGGGTCTGTGTTAGGGACCTTGGGGTGAAACCAGCCCTGGGGAGGTCCCTCCCATTCAGCCCTGTCCCCGAGGACCCTGCAGAGAGGCAGTCTACTGTAGATGTCAGACAGAACAATCTGAATGCCAATGCTACCAGGAGATCCTGAGCAAGTGACTAAATTCAGAGCCTCAGTTCTCTTTTTGTAAAATGGGAGAGTGATGCTTGCCTTTGGGGGCTTTTTTTTTAAACAGGACTGGCTTATTTTTGTTGTACTCATGTAGCAAATGCTCATTTAGCCCTTACACAGTGCCAGACATTGTTCTAAGTGCTTCACCAATGTGACCTATTCATTCTTTCATAAGGTTTTTGGGAAGTTTCTTACTCCATTTCATAGGCGACAAAACTGAGGCACAGAGCGCTTACCTTGCCCGAGGTCACCCAGCTGGCAAGTGGTGGAGCTGGGACTTTGACCCAGGCAGTCTGGCTCCAGAGTCTTTGCTCTTGTACTTCTTCTCTTAATAATCGTTATAGCACATAACGCAGTGTACACAACACGCATGCGTGCAGTCTCTCACCTTATGGCTGAAGCTAATCCATCTCTAGGGTATCTAGCATGGTTCCTGGCACACTGGAGATGCCTGATAAGCATCTCTTTCCTTCCTTTCCCCTTCCACCCCCACTTCCCTTCATCTCTCTCTTTCTTCTGTCTTCTTCAGCAAATGGGTTGATGGATGGAAGCAAGGAAGGAGAAATGAGAGACAACAGAGAGGAGTTAGTGAGGGGGCAGAAACCAGATCCTCTGAACTGTCCCAAAGGCAGAGAGTGACTCTAGAGGCACATGTCCCAAGCCCTGGGTTTGGCTCCACTTGATCCCATTTCCCAGGATCACGAGGCAGGAGCCTCAGTAAACTGGAGCAGCTGACAGTCCTGAGACCCTGTTCCGGTATCAAGTCTGACACATACTCGATTCTGATCACCTCTGGCTTCCTTTAGGAGCATCTCAGACCAAGTACAAAACAGCAGAAGAACTCAATGGGACCACATGGACCCCAGCCAGCCCTTCCAAGATCAATGTTGGGTTTCAGAATCATGGCGCTGGACAGAGACAAATAGAAGAACCTTTGCCTTAAATGCGCATGGTTTTGGAAGCGAAGGCCAGACTACCAGGGAGGCCCACTGTGGCTGCATTTTCACATCTTGTTTCCTTCATAGAAACAAGTGTCTTTGTCTCACAATGTGGAAATGAAAGGAAATGCAAAGAGGAAGAGTGATGGAATAGGAAGGAAAAGCAATGTTGGCTGACCATAAATCCAAGGAGGATAGGCCAGTGGGGACCATCACCCACAGAAATCTGGAAAGCAAACCCCTAGAAATCCATCCTCGATAATCTGGAAAGTAAACCCATGGGAAGCAGAGGATTCATTCAAGGTTTGAACTGAGTTAAGTCTTACTTCTATTTTGCCCAGAGTATACCCTGCCCCCAATCCAGACTCCCAGAAGGGACTCAGCAGGCAGGCCTTGGGGTCTAGGAAGGAGCACGAAGAGCCGCATCCATGTCTTCTCTGAAGTCTCATCCTTGACCTGTTTTAGGGGCAAGAACCAGTCCACCTCGGTTTTGAATCTTGGATCTACCGTCAGTGAATAAGCTGCCTGGTGCCTGTGAGCCTGTTTTCTTACACGTATAACACGGCTCCCTGAATGGTTCTCATGAGCATTGAGCTGTGTTTATTTCAGTGTCACGTAGCAATTAATCACTTAATCAATTAATTTAACAATTAAGCACATTTGGGATCTGACCCCTGGAATCAAATCCTGGTTCAACTACTTATCAGCTGTGTGACTTGGGGCAAAGAACTCAACCTCTTTGGGTTTTAATACCCTCCTCCATAAAATGAGGCTGATGATAATAAATAGACCCATCATGGAGCATTAATAGCACAATACATGTAAATTGCATGAAATTATGTTTAAAAAGCAAAATGCACGTAAATTGCCTAGCCCTGTGCCTGGCTACATAGCAATTTCTCAATGAATGGTTGCTACTTATATTCAATAAATGTTTATTGAGCACCTATTATGCACTAGATGCTGGGACTGGGGGAAGGGATATGAAGATGAGTAAGACATGGTTCCTGTCCTGAAGGATTAATAGTTGGGGGGAGGGTGACAACATTAAGAGGCAGAGAATAGTCATATTTTCAAGTGCTTATGATATGTCTGGAATTCTCTTAGGCACCTAGTGTATGCCAGCCAACCCATCTAATCTTCAGAAGAGCCTCAGGAGGGTGTACCATTCTGCTCAGGTGCATTCAGGGGACTTGCAAAGGAGATAGAGACACAGAGCCATCAGGCAAGGAGGGGCTGATGAATGTTTGCCATTGTGGCCCTTTCTCTCTGACTCCTGCTCTGGCTGCTCTTTGGGACGTGGGACTTGGGGGCAAACGGTCTATTGTCTTTGGATTGTCATGTGTTATAAAGCAGTGAATACATGTAAAATGCTTAAAGAGCCCATGGGGTATGATGAGGATTACCTCCTAATCCTCAATTGCATCATCTGTGAACTGGGCTTTCTAATTCACACCTCGCTCTTGCAGGAGGGTGAATGGATGCTGTGTGAGAAGGGGGCTGGCTCTGAGACATCTACAGTCTATGGAGCCTCTCCTTGACCAGACTCAAGACCCTGGTGGATGTGGACACCGCCAGGGCGGGGATGAGATGCCCCGCATGCCGGTGACAGCATGTAGGCCGGACCCAAGGTAGCATTGGAAAAGAGAGGCATTGGGAAGGAAAGGGCACACAGGCTAGCTGGCCTTCAGGTCCAGATGTCCACCCTCCGCCAATTCTTAACGCCCTTGTCATGACAGTTCATCTCCACTTAGGAAGATTCAAAGACATGCCACTCATTCCCAATGTGATTTTCTAGGTCACAGCTGAAAATGTCTCTTCTTCATAAGAAGGTGAAGCTGACGCTGTCCTTTTACTCTCTATTAAGGATCCTGCAGGCCAGCAATTCATTTTTAAAATAATAGAAATGAGGAGAAGCACACTTCCACCGAGGCACTCCACTGCCGTGTCAAGGAGATGAGGGCAAGCATCCAGAGAAAAGCAGGTTAAAGATCCAGGCTCTGCCATTTCACACCTGTGTGGCCCCAGCACAGTGTCTACCTTCTCAGCACCTCGCTTTTCTCATCTGTAAAATGGGAATGACAATAACGCCCACCTCTCAAGGTTGGGTGAGAAGTAAATGAAGTGATATGAATCAAGTGCACCTGTAGCAGATGCTGTCAGTGCCAAGCCCACTTCCCCAGGGGGCTTTCCTATTTCAGGGCTAACAATAATAACAATGACTGCTACTGCTACTATTACTGTTGCAGTTAGATCTTGGGACCTGGGGCTCATCAGAAAGGGCTGAGCATAAGGGACACAGGCAGGGGAGTCTTTAAGGTGAAGAAGAAATGTCACAGGCAAAACAGTATCTCCCTCCTCGAGAGAGCAGAGCTGCAGGAGCCCCCTTGTTTAGAGGGGGGGGGCCTGTCACTTACCTGCAGTGGACCACTATGGGCCCAGCTTCGGGGGGGTTGAGGAACTTGACCTGGCGGACGAAGCCCAGGAGGCCGGTGGCATAGCAGGGGACGCCGTGGTCGGGCCAGCTGGTGAAGTGGAAGAGACGGAGCTCCCGGATCTCGTGGTAGCCTTTCTGAGGAGAGAAGGGCCTCTGTTCCTCCAGCTGCTGCCCCCACTTAGCCTGCCCAGCATCCATGGGGAGCGGCAGCTGCTGCACTGAGGAGCCAGCCTCCCCAAAGGGTGAATAGGGGCTACTGCATAGAGTGGTTCTGTGATTTGTTACGTCTGGGGACTTTGGAAGTCAATAAGGTGGAAGTGATTGCTTTATTGCAGGACTTCTCAGAGCCTTTAGTGTGCTAGTATGCATTCTGAATTCCCAAGGTGGCATATAACACCCACAGTGATTGCCCAGAGGAGCTTTTTTTTCCATTTTTGTTTTTTGTGAGGAAGATTCGCCCTGAGCTAACATCTGTGCCAATCTTCTGCTACTTTTTATGTGGGATGCCTCCACAGCATGTCTGATGAGTGGAGTAGGTCCGTACCCAGGATCCGAACCCACGAACCTGGGCCACTGAAGCCGAGAGCATGGAACTTTAACCACTAGGCCAAGGGGCTGGCCCCTAGAGGACCCTCTTTTGATAGGGTTTATGGGACTTATATTCAGCAGAACAGATTCAGAGACGTGTTGGCCTTAAACACCAAGTTCAAACTGCTTCCAGTGGAACAGAGGCCGTCAGTGGCTGAGACCTGGGGTCCTCCAGTTTCCCAGTGCTGTGCGTACAGTCTGCATGGCTTTCAAATTAAAACAAAAGAGCAGACTTCTTTATTAATTAGATTCTTACTTAGAATTATAAGATAGGAAACAAATAAAAGCAAAGCTTCTCTGACCGATGGGGGCAGTGGGGCCTAGGGCTCTGCGGTGCCCCTGTCCCTGGTCAGTGCCCCTCACATAGACACCCGCCAGGCCACGGGGCCATTCTCTGACTATCCCATGGTCAGGTCACACCTCTGAGCCTTTGCTTATGCAGGTCCCTCACCCACTTTTTCTACTTACAAATCCCCTGTGGATATTGAGAGAGCCCTGAATAGGAAGACTGTCTGATGGTTCATTCTTTCAGTTAAAGAATAGTCACTGAGGGTTATCTGTGCCCAGCCTTGTGTTAGGCACTAGGAAGGAGGAAAGAAAAGCCACAGTCACTGTTCCTGCAACAGCTCATGGTCTAGTGAGGGAGGCAGGCTCTTAAGTGGATAATTCTGTTAAAGTGCATAAAGGAGTGTCAGCTAATCCCATCTGGGGAAAGGAGAAATCAGAGAAGGCTTCCTGGAGGAGGTGATGCCTGACCTGAGTCTTGAAACATATTAATAGTGAAAATAATAGTTAAAATTTATTACGCATCGACTGTGCCAGTCGCTCTTCTGAATACTTCAATGTACTAACTCATTTAATCCTCATATTGTTATCTCCAGTTTATGGATGAGCAAATTGAGGCTAAACAAGGTTAAGTAACATGCCCAAGGTCACACAATTAGTAAGATGTAAAGTTACAGTCTGAACCCCGGCTGTCAGGCTCCATGGTCTGCACTCCTAACCATTATGATACACGGATGCCTGAGTACTACCCAGTTGAAGAGATGGAATGATTCTCAGGCAGAGGGACAGCACGGGCAAAGGCATGGGGATGGGACTTTGCACGACGCGTGCACAGACTCACAAGCAGCCCAGGACTATTCAGAGGACGGTAGAAGACGGGTGCAGAGGGACAGCGGGACTGGGAGCGGGAGGCCGAGTGGGTGCTGGCTCCTGGAAGGCCTTCAATCCCACTTTAAGTCCCTTGGACTTTGTCCCAGAGGCACTGGGCAGCTCTGAGGAGGCTGCACAGATGGCTGCACAGACGGGGCAGTGCATCGTCAGACTTACATTTCAGGAGGACCATGCGGCTGCTCTGCGGAGGATGGATTTGGGTGGGTGTGTTGGGCAGCCGTGTAGAGGACATGGTTGGCGCCCAGCCAAATCCCTGCTTCTGAGTCAGTGCACCGCCCCCCCACCCCCGCTACTGAGTCTCGGCTGCAGGCAGCTCTCTGTTGCCCCCTTCTTCAGAAAACTGCTCTCAGCTGAACAGGAGCCACCTCCCGTGGGGGTGGGGGTGGGGGTGGGCAGCTGGCATTCAGTGATGGAGAGAGAGTTAGAGAGACCAGGACTGAGGGGTTTCCTAGGACGTGGGACTTTCAATGCTACAGCCAGGATTGTCCTGGGCAAACCAGGATGGTGGGTTACCCTAATGGGGGTTCAAAAGACCCCCTTGCCTCAAGATGGGATCAGCTCTGTGCCCCAGAGCTCCCTGTGGCATCAGGCTGAGGCACCCATGCTGGCTCCCTCCCCTGCCCTGTCCTGCCAGACTCACTCCTCTACTCTTCAGAGCTCTCCCTCAACACACCATCAAGGGCACCCAAATCCTTGCCTCAGGCTCTGCTTCTCAGAAATCCAAAGGAAGACAGGGGGCAACACCAGAGGCAGAGAGTCCTGTTAGGAGATGCTGCTGCCGAAGTCCAGGTGGGAGTGAACAAAGGCCCAGATTAAGACACCGAAGCAGGAGAAGAGAAAACAGCTTCGAGAATACTTGGAGCTTTTCACTCCATCCTCCACATCAGCTCAGCCTTGGGAGCTGTTGAGTGAGCCCTCACCACCTGTGCTGTGACTGTTTATCAAGAGCCCTCTCTCCCCAATGGGACTGCACTCTCTTCAAGGGCAGACAACACTTCCTGTTTATTATTTCTGGGTCTCTATCTTGGGAACTGATCTGGAGCTAATAACCTGGGCCTTGTTTGCCTAGCGCCCACCCGTGTGCTGTGGAAAGGCTGGCCACGTTGAACTAATCCTCCGAGGCCCGTGGGGTCTTCTAAGGGTGTCTTCTCATGAGTAATAGCTTCCCTTGTGATGGTTTGGAAGAAAAACAAGATGACACTCGGAGAAAGAACTACAGACTCCTCAATACGCTGGGCTGGCTGCAATTCTGCAAGGCCTCCCTGCTCAGGGTCCGAGGCCCAAGAAGGGCCACCACGTCCCCAGTCACTCCTCTCATTCCTGTACTAACTGTGTGTGCACTAGACAAGATCAGTGTCCTGTTCAGATCCTCTTTGCTGCGCTGTGTCCCAGACCTTAGCTGTAGGAGTGTTGATGGCTAGTGACTCATACATGCCCCCTTTTCTGGAGAAGCACCCTCAGCTGACAGGAGCCAGCTCACCCTAGAGGTTGCCCTTCAGTGGCTGGTCCACAGTCACTGGGCTGATTGACATGATGGTGCAAAAGTCTGGCCCTGTTGCCTCAAGGGAGCCAATCTGTGTTGTGGCTTATGCTCCGGAGGCCCCCGTGGATCAGGCCTAGGCTAGAGTTCGCTGGAGACTCTGTCCTTGCCTGGCCCCTTCCCCCTTCTTCTCCTGCATCTCCCCATCTCTTACAAGTTTCTCCTGAGAGCGCTCCCTTGATACTCCATGTGCACCTGAATCCTTGTCTCAGCCTCTGCTTCTAAGGAACCCAATCTAAGATCACATGGATGTACTTGTTGTTTTCCTCCTCAGAGTGGAGGGTGGCCCTTCCCTCCTGGGTCTTCACCTGAGTCTGCATACGCAGGCCTTCAGGAGCATGGGGGTTGAAGGGCGAGCTGCTGGGAGCAGTGTGTCCTGCACACAACCATGCTCGCAGGAACGGCCCTGTGCACGTGCCTGCTCTGACCTTCATGAGGACCTATCAAACTCAAGGGCACAGCTCTCAAGGCAGTGAGGCCCCAGGCCTTCTGCATCCTCAGGCCTGTGGCCACTTGGTCCATTAATGCCACTGCTTTAGAAAATGGCAGCTATGGTGTGGTGGAAGTGACAATGAGCTTCAGGTCAGTGGCTGAGGTGGGACTCCTGGTCCAGCCACCTTGCACCTGGGCAACTTCGGACAAGGGACATAAACACTCTGTGCCTAACTCTTTTCATCTGTAAAATGGGAATAATAACAGTGCCTACCTCAAGGGGCTGTTGGGAGGATTAAACGAGTTAAGTTATGCAAAGCACTTAGAAAAGCACCTGGTTTAGTCGGTGCTCAATAAATGTTAATTATCATTATAACAGTAATGATTCAATAATAACTAAATTATAAATGACAATAATAATTTGCTATCTCATTCTTGCTCATCCAACTCCTGCCACCCTGACCTCCTTTCCACACCTAGACCAGACTTTCTCAACCCCAGCACTGTTGACATTTTGGACTTGATCTTTCTTTGTTGCTGGGGGCTGGGCCATCTTGTGCATTGTAAGATGTTTATCAGCATCACTGGCTTCTACCCACTAGATGCCAGTAGCATCCCTCCTTCCTCAGTTTGGACAGCTAAAATTGTCTCCAGGCATTGCTAAATGTCCCTTGTGGGATAAAGCCACCCCCAGTTGAGAACCACAGGCCTCGAACACATCAAAAATCTTCTTTCCTCTCGATGCTGTACGTTTCTTTCCCTCTGCCTGGGAGGATATCCCTGCCGCTCTTCCCTTGGCTGGCTGCTTCTCATCCTTCTTTGTCTGCCTAAATGCCTCCTCCTCCAGGAGGCCCTCTCTGACCCCCTCATCTTCCTGTCTCCACTGGTGGCATGTTTCTTTGTGGCTTTTACCACCATGCGTCATTATGCCATTTATTTGTTTGTTGAATTCTGCTTGTCCCTCTGCTAAAGGTGAGATCCTTTGGAGCAGGATCCACGTCTAACTTGATTGCTGACCTCTCCCTGATGCCAAGCACAGAATGGGCGCAGAGCAGCCCCTTGCTCACCGTGCATCCTGAATGAACAAACAAGCCGGATTGCCTAGTGGACAGGCTGCCAACAGCCACAGGGAAATTTACCTTCTGGACTGTGAAGGTGCGTATGACATATTCTGCCAGGGGCTCTGTTTCGATCAGGGTGACTTTAATGTCTCCGTAGACCTCTGTGTCATCTGGCCAGTAGCGCACACACTTCACCTGTGAGAAAGGACAGAGATGAGGACGTATGAGCAGGCAGCTGAGGGTGAACAGCGGCTTCATCTGGTCTTCCCGTTCAAATAAACCCAAGGGCTACTTCGGTGGAATTTCAGTCCAAGGGGTTCTCATCTGGCCAGGGATCAGCAAAGTGCACAGGGCCAAGCTCAGTCCCAGAGGAACTGGAGCCATCAAGAATAATGGTAGTACCTTCTTTTGCAGAGCTCCGTACAATTTTCAAACCGATTATCACACTAAGTGATCAAATAGATCTAGGTGAGACAGGCAAGTAGTGTTGGCCCCATTGTATAGATGAAAATAATACTCAAGTTTGGAGGTTTGGCGATTTGTCCAAGGTCAGTGGCCAGTTTCCACTTTTGTCTGGGTCCTTGTTCTGTTCTATCAGGGCTGGGGCAGCTGAGTCACGTTAGCTGAGCAGAGATGAGAATAAAAGCTGGGATATAGTGAGGAGGTGAAAGCAGAAGTGGTTGGGAGGGGACATTATTAACAAGTGGTATTTGGGGGCTGGAAGGCGAAGGCTCTTAGCTGGGGAAAGGACAGCAAGTGCTGGCCTCAAAGTGAAGTCTGTGCAACCACTCTCTGCACGGGCGGTGGGTGCAGACGCTACGAACAAGCTAATCCCACGTTTGACTCTAAGCCACAGTCCACAGGAGGAAGAAGAGATCATCATTGTTTTCCCCTTAAAAGAACAAAAGCATTACCATTCCGGGGGATGCCGCGCGGCCCAGAGTGGCATTTCCCACAGTGTGTTCCGCTGGGTGCTAATAGGTGTTAGATAAAAAAACAAGAAACAAAAAAACAAACAAAAAAAGGTTTTGTGGTCAAATGAGTTTGGGAAATGCTGGATTAAACAAGTTAAACAGGCCGCTTTGCTACAGGACCACTCAGCTCGGTTCATGTGCTCAGGCTAATGTGTTTTATGACTCTCCAAAAGGGGCAAAGAGTACGCAGCATTTCCCAAACGTATTTAACCATGGAACCCTCTGCTCACTAAGCATCCTGCAGACTAGCATCCCATGGAACCCACTTAGGGAAATGCTGGCATAGCACAACAGGCTTTGGAGGCAAATGGATGCATCGCTTGGATCTAACACTCAGTTGCTGTGTAGCTTCCAGAAAGTGCTAAAACCTCTCTGAGCCTCAGCTTCCTATTAATAATGATAGCTAACACTATTGACTGCTTACCATGTCTAACACTGCTTACTATGTCTTCTACAAACACTTTACATGTATTAGTTTAATTACTATCACCACAACCTTATGAAGTAGATACTATCATCATCCCCATTTTACAGATGAGGAATTGGAAG
This sequence comes from Equus quagga, assembly GCF_021613505.1. Classification (NCBI taxonomy): domain Eukaryota; kingdom Metazoa; phylum Chordata; class Mammalia; order Perissodactyla; family Equidae; genus Equus; species Equus quagga. The sequence goes on from NC_060278.1 coordinate 93,764,274, forward strand.
CACAGGGAAGCCAAGAAAATTGCTCAAGGTCAACTGTTACTGAGGGATGGAGCCAGGATGCAGAGGCAGGCCGTCTGAATAATTACCAGCAACGTTGCCTCGTACAATTGTTGGGAGAGAAAATGGAGTGATGCACAATAAGCCTCTGGCACAGTGCTTGGCTCCTAGCAGGAGTTCCATTAAGAGATTGCTCTCCTGTCTCCTCCCCAAATCCAAATTAGATTCAGGATCCATCCATCAGGGGAATCTGTCTCCAATGTAGGATATGTTACAGCATTTGCCTCTGAATTCTTATATCCTAGGCTGGCCTTTTTGTCCAAAGTAGCCGCACCCTGGGCCTCTGTCCCTGGGGGAGCAGTCCTGAGTGGAGGTACCATGGGCACTAAAATGAGAGTCAAGAGTGAGAGATCACGGCCAGGTTCTGGCTGGGTGACTTCAGGGTGGTTACTCCACTCCCTTGGGTCTGTTTCCTCATCTGTAAAACTGGGGAATGGACTAGAAAAGAGTGGGCTCATGGATAAAGTCTCTCCTGGCCCTGAATTCCTATGAGGTCATGAGGTCTCCATCCCTTTTTCCTGGATTACGACTGACAGCCCAGATTCTCTGATTCCCATGATCCTGGAGGCCAGGACTCTATTTTCATGGATTAGCTGACTCTTGCTAAGACAAAAACTTACCTGCCCACTCTTTAGTTAGCTCACGTGATAAGGAGAGAGGCCCTCTTAAGTCTGCTGTTTGTGCACCTGCCTCTAAACCCAGCAGCCCACCCACCCACATGCCACAGTTTACCAAGTAGGCAGAAGCGAGCTGAGAATTGCAGTCCCATTTCTAAGCCCTAGGAGTAGCTAAGGACCACGGGGGAGAGAGTCGAGATAGAGCAGAGGGGGAGACCAAGGCCTGAACCCTGAAGAATATGAAGGTTTAGGGGTCGGGGAGGAAGAGCAGGTAGCACATGGTCAAATGCTGCTGAAGGTTGAGCACAATGAGAAGAGAGAAGTGGCTGTTGGACTTGTCAACATGAAGGATGCTGGTAATATTGACGGTATCACTATGGGTGGAATGGAGTGGGTGATGATCTCACTATGTTGGGTTGAAGAAACAGAGCCTGTGTGTGAGTCTTTAGAATTTGGCAGAAAAGTGGGGACAAGAGAATCAGCTTTGTTTGCTTGTTCTATCTTTTTAAGAGGCAAAGTACTCAGCATGTTTGTATGCTGAGGGGAATAATCTAGCAACGAGAAAGAGATTTATTTTTCAAGTGAAGGGGGAAGATGAGAAAACTCTCGAGCAGAATCTGTTTTGTAAGGCACCAGGCTTACATTTGAAAGGGCAAAAGTCATTTCATTCATCATATGAGGCTGAGCCATAAGAAATGGCCAATATTCTATCATTTGGGGTCAACAAAAACAGCCACTTTTTACGGTTCAACCTGATAATAGAGAGGAAGAATGAGAAGATGGCTGTAGATACAAGTAGGGGTGAAGATGAGAGAGTTCACATCTGATGGCTTTAATTTCCTCAAACTGTACGAGATGACATTATCAACGGAGAGTGAGGGTGAAGAAAGGGATGAGGGGATTTGAAGGGAAAGAAAATTCCTAGAATATGAAATAGGAGGGGGATTTCTTCCTTGTAGGCTGCTGTGAGGGTGAAATATTGAATAGGAGGCACTTGGCACGATGCACAGAACAGAGAGATGCTCAGGATTGCAATGCCAGCATCCTCTATCCAGGTAACTGCAAGAGGGGCTTACCCTGCCCACTTCCACGAGGTTTGTGACCATGACGATGCTGGCCGAGTTCTCCTGCCAGATCATTCTCCAAAAGTCCTTTACAGTCTCCTGCATTGGACCTGCCAACAGAGAAGGTGACAGGGTCAAAGACTGTGAGTTCAGGAAGCAGCCAAGAGGCTGTCCTGGCTGGTTGGTCAGTCAAGGCTCCACCCAGGTGAGCAAGAGTGAGGCCAGGTGATCCTCACTGGGACACTCGAGTAACTGACACTGGGGCCTGAGGCATGTGAAGTTGGAGTATGGATAACAAAAGCCCCATTCCAAACTTGCAAAGTCTGCAGCATCCATGGGAAATGCCGACAGCTTCCTTCTCTTGTCCTTCTGCTCAGACCCTTTTCACTAGCCCCACTTTTCTGCTGACCCTTCACCTTATCTGGACTATATTACAGGTTAATAATATAGCTTAAGGGAATTTTCAAAAATTGGGCTGCAGAATCTCAGTGAGAGACAGGAAGGAAATTGGGGTGTGGAAGGTAGGAGGACAGAGAACTGCCAGGAGCCAGATGCTGAGAGCAAAAACAGAAAGGAGGAAAAAAAGTAGATAAGAAATTGGAGATAGGATCTCAGAGTCCAAAGTAATTTTCCGGGAAATTCCTCTTTCAATGTCTTGGGCAGTCATCATTTTTAAAATTACAAGAGTCATACCTGTATTTGATATAAAATTTTCAATGCCGTTTTTCTGTGAATATATGTATATGTAGGCATTTACTGTAATAAGCATCATATATATTATATGCATTTTCCCATGCCCTTAACAATTCTTACCAAGCATGACATTTTTCATAGCTGCATAATTTTCTGTAATATGGAAGTATCACACTTTATTTAATCAATCTACCAGTTGTTGGGCATTTAAGATTTCCCACTTTTTTCCTGTTATAGATGACACGGTGAAGAGAATCCTTACACATAAGTCACTGTCCACATATATAATTATCCACAGGATTTCCTCCCAGAAGGGTTTGAGAGGTATGATCAATACTAAGCCTTCTGAAAACATACTGGCGAGATGCTTTCTAGGACAGTTGGCTGCTTCTCTCTTCTGGGCACACACCCATTGAGGAGATAAGGCACTGACCGCTCCAGTTCTGGATGGTAGATATTGACGGCCCATGCCTGAGGCTGATGCTCTTGGTCCATCCTGCCTGATTATTTTCTAATGACACCTCCTTCCTCTCTTACTCATGTCCCTCCCCACTATAGGTGAACCTGTCACCTCCTTCCTTCCCAAAGAAACAAATGAACAATCTCAAGGACCTCTGGAAACTCTCCAGCCCTACTCTTATGTGACTTCTTTGCCCGTAGCTCATTCCTCTCCTCCAATGAAGGGCAAGGGCCCTTTAGAGGAAAAGGAGAGTGCTTACCTTGAGTTGCAATGTAGTGCCGAGGTCGATGGTACCCCTGGATAACAAGAGAAAAGTACAGTGAAAAGCCTCCAGTCAAAGGTTTCAAAGAGCATAATATTAATAACTTATCCTTTCCAAGACATGTTTTTCTCACAGGCAAAGTGAGAATAGAGTTAGACATTTCCCAGAGAAGTGACAAAGATTAAATAAGATAATACACATCAAGCACTGAGTAAATCACTAAATGATTATTATTATAGTTACTTGCGAGGTGCCCATGCCAGCTTGCCTTGGAGCTAGTGGACTGGGAGCAAAGACTGCATGGGCATCACTCATGCCCCTGCACCCAGAAAGAAGTGGAGAAAGACTTTTCAGGTTTTGGTGGGACATCACCCCCCAAAAAGTCTTTCCTGAGCCATGACTATATGCAGAACACTGCATGAAGCCCTGTAGGGCACCTGAAAGAAGAAAACAATTGCATTGTTGGCTCTTTGCATTACCAACAGTTAGAAAAAGAAAATTGGGAGTGAAACCACACTGCCTCTCTGTGCAACATAGATGGGCTTGGAATTAGTCCTGTTCATCGGGAAGGACCCTGTGTAGGTGTGACCTAGAGACTGATAAAGCCACTCTCTAATTCAGAGACCAGTTTCTGATTTCCCTGTACATTTCAGAGTGTTCCAACAGGCCTGCTGTGCTCTGGGTTGGAGTATCTCTAATGCTCCATAATCCTAATCACTGGGGAAGAGGTTGAAGGTGACCTTCTCTTTGGCCCAGGCATTGCATACATGGAGGATCCCCTTTCTTGTTACAGAGAAGTATATCCTATTGGATAGAAGTTCAAGTTTTGGAGACAGATCTGCATTCAGTATGTAACATTGAATGTAATTAATATTTATTTAATGAATAAATGAGTGAATGAATAAATGAATGGATAAATTTTTAAAAAGACAGATGATAATTATAGAGTATTATTGGTGGAGAGGTGGTTGACAACCCTGAAATCTACTTTCCTTTATGTTTAACCATCTTAGGAGAAAATAAGTCCTAAAGTTGGATGAATATTTATTTTTGTCTTTAACATTGGTGATCAGTCTTTCTGTCCTGTCGAGATGGATGAGCTGACTCAAAGCACCCTTCTTCAGGAAATAAGCCAGAATGACCATCTGTGTGGTTTACGGTGAAACAGACATGGCATCTGTGAAGTTCTGGATCCACTTTCTGATTCAAAGACTAGTTTTGGAGTCCCCTGTACATTTCTCTCCCTCATTCCACTTTCTCCATAAATATTTAGTAGGTACCTCCTAATTCCCAAACATACTCTAGTCAGGCCTGGGTTGATTGTATGAGCCCAAGGCCAGAACTGTTGGATTAACCACATATGAATCAAGAACCCCATTTAAACTCTTTGTTTGAGTGGTCCTATCTTTTCTAGTGAAGTTGTCAGCTCCTTGAAGACAAACACTACCCCTAAGTTTAAGAAAAAGTTCCCATGGAGCTTCACACAGTGTGAAACTCAGAGCAAATGCCCAATAAACCAGCGGCTCACAAACCAACTAGAAAGGCAGCAATGCAGGGTGGCTATGTGCATAGACTCTGGACCTAACTGCCTGGGTTTAAATCCTGGCTCTGCCCTCAAAGGCTGTGTGGTCTGGGGCAAGTTACTTAACCTTGCTGTCCCTCAATTGATTTTTTGCTATTAAATGGAGATATCAGCATTTATATCATAGCATATCTGTTGGGATTAAATAAGTTAATACAAGTTACTAGGTGCCAGGCACTATTCTAAGATTTAACGTATATATCTTTGCTATTGTTATTATTTTATTGTCTATTTGGCAAAGATTTATTGAGCGCCTACCACGACTAAAAGTCTATGCCGGCCACTAGGGGGACCCTGAAATGGTAAGCCACGCTCTCCCCTCTGCACACGAATGTGGTAAGAGCCCTCCTCTGTGACAGAGGCAGGAAGCAGACGAGAGGTAGGAAGAGTGATCTGTTCCTCCAAGTCAAGATGGACAAGGCTTCCCAAGCTCACAGGAAGAATTGGACTCTGGACGTTTTCTTGGGTAGGTTTGGGAATAGAAAGGAGTCTCCTAGAGCCTGGAAAGGCGTGCTTTCTCAAGTCCACCCTCTTCTGCTGTCCTCATCATCACCCCTCACAGCCCTCATCCTCCCTGACCAGGGCCACGGAACCAGCCTCTTGCTGACCTCCCTGCCTCCAGTCTGGTCCCACAGCCCACCTGTTTTCTGCCAGAGCGAATTTCCCAATGCACATCTGATTATGGTATTTCCCCACTTAAAAGCCTGCAATGGCTCCCCATTGCCTGCAGGATAATATCTGGGAGTAATCGTCTGTCTCCAGCCTCATTTCCTTATTTCCAGTCGTCCCTCTCCGTCCCCTCCCACGCACCCCATGTCCCAGCTTCCCCACACTGCACTTCAATTGATACCTCCTTCCTCCCAAGCGGGCCTGCAGGGCTTTGCATGTGCCCGATTAATGCACTTACAGCAGCTGCTGCAAGAAGTTTTTGTACTTTTCTCCTCCTGGGCCACGGGACCTGCCACCCAGAGTGGGTGCAGTTTTCAGGAGAGGCTGGTTGGTGGCATACATGCATGAATATGTCTTTGAGGTGAGGTTGGGACACTCCCTTAACGTACAGGCTGGAAGACAAAAGACTCTCTGGAGGAAACTGATTTGGAAGATTCTAATGTGCTTGGAAGTCAACGAGATGAAATTTTGAGCAAGAAATTCCCATTCCAGTTGTGGGATGAGATGACTTGGGTTCACTATTTGCATTTAATTGTTCACTCAGTCATTCAATATTCAATCAACAGGTGTTAATTGAGCATGTAGTACCATGTACAAGGCACTTGGAAATACAAAAGTGGACCAGATGGATGTGGGCTCTGCTTTTGAGCAGCTTACAGATATCAACTCACTGGGATAAGTGCACCCCAGGGGAAGATGTGGGGCTCTTTGGAGCTCCCATGGGGAGCTGACTCAGCCAAGGAGGCCAGAGAAGTGCTCTCTGAGGTGGCGGTTGCATTGGCTTCCTAAGCCTAGGTTGGGCATCTTGACATCCCTGTTATTCCCATTTCATCCCTTCAGAATAGCCTCAGTTTCCCACCCCTCTCCCATGGCTCACTGGCTGTCTTGCTCCTCTTCAGAAAGAATAGCCGTGTTTCCATCTAGAGTCTCAGCACTGGCCATTCCCTGTGCCTACTCTGTCCCCATATCACCCAGGCTTGCTCTTTCCCTCCATCCAGGCTTCTGCTTGGTTGTCAGTCACCTCCGCAGGGAGCCCTTCCCTCACTACCCTGTCAACCTATTTCCACTTTCTCTGGTTTCTTTTTCTTTAGCATACTTATCACCAAATGGCATAATGTTCTTTGTATATTTACATGCTTATTGTCTGTTTCTCCAGTTGAATGAGACCTCCAACAGAGCAGGACTGTCTCTGGCTTGTTCATGACTGTGTCCCCAGCACAGAGAAGGCAGCCCAGGCCATCAGCCTTGATAAATGCATATCAAATGAATGAATGTATGCATACTGTGTGCCTGTGCACACAGCATACTGCATCTAAGCAAAGAGACCTCCTCTGGCCTCCAAGAACCCATGCAGTCCCCAAAGAGAAAACATTCTAACCACGCAACTCCTCAGCACTGGAGATAAAAGGAAACCTATTGCTCAATTGGGGCTCCTCTGGGGATTTGCCAAGAGCTGGTACAGAAAACTTCCTAACCTTAAAAGAACTTTGAGTTCATTTAAGTCCCACCTACACAGCACGCAGCTCGACTGCAAACCAGCACTGGGCCTGCCTCCATCTGTCTGTGAGCAATGGAAAGAGGTTTGCATCCAAAACGCATTTATCTCACTCTGCACTCATGCATCTGTTACTTACTGGGGACCCAGATACGATATTTATTTCCAGACTGGTAATTTATAACAGATTCAAGTGGCCAATACATTCTCGGGTGTGCAAACAAAGCCGCCAGTGGGATGGTTCAGACAGTAGCAGAACCATGGCCTCTGGAGACACAGACAGGGCTGGCCCCATCCAGCTCATTATCCAAATGGGGTCGTTTTAATGGATCGTCCAGGTCCAATTGTGGATAAATGATTCTAGTGTGGGCAGTTAGCTCTATGGGGACTCAGGAGGATTTCAGCTGGGGTGGAGACCAGGGCAAAAGGGTGAGGACCTAGAGAGCTCTCTTGGGTGTGTCTTGCAGGGAATCCCCATAGCGACCCCAGGAATTTTAACTTTGCTGGAGCAGATGATAGGTTCACAACTAGTGTGAATCCCCTGCCCTCCATCCCATATTGGTAATATTGTGCTAGGAGGTGCTTGTCCTTGGTGTCTTCTCTGTCCCTCTGTTGGCCCTCTCTTCCCTTCCATGCTTTGCTTTGTGCCATGGGAGGCTGGCCTGTATGGACTACACCACGGGCTTCCATGCCCTCTGGCTTCTAGTTGGCTGGGTCAGTGGGGAGCAGAAGCAGGAGCTCACATGCCATGGGGAGGTTGGGGTGTGTGTTCTTTGAGATCTCCCCCATCAGGTCACCATGGGTCAGCCTTGACTCTCTATCAAAGGCTACAGCTCCTATCAGGCAGCCCTCTCCTCACAGTTACTCTCTCCCTCTCTAAGTCTGGAGCTCCCTGCAGTTGCTGGCCTGGGGATACTGCACCCCACCCTGTCAGATTCCCTTAATCCTCTTCCCACCCTTATTAAACTTTCCTCGGTTCCTCCCTTTGAGTGAGCCTCTGTTTCCAAGTGGCACCCTGAGAGATAGATACTTTACATCAGTTATCACATTCTTGTGGGGTAGTGTTATTATCTCATTTTACAGATATCAGAACGTGCAACTAATTTATCTAAAATCATAAAGCCAGTAAGCAGAAAGGCCTGGATTCAACAGGCTCTACAAGGACTGAATTCATGACTTTGGTCTCATGAGCCCTTGACTCTAACCATTGAGATCCAGCACAGAGTTCAGTGGCAGATATTAAGACAGCATCTAGCAGAGGCTGTTTGCTTGTCCACACAATCTACTTAAAGAGAGAGGGAGAAGGCTGTGGTGTGTCCTAGCTGGGCAGAGAAGTGGATTCTAGCTGTGTGACCTTGGGCAAGGCTCTTAACATTGACCGCTGGTTTCTTATCCTTAAAGACTTGCAGAATACATTGTAATGATAGAACCTGATAGAAATGGGAGGCGTTATTAGCACTGATGTTGCAGAGATTCACTTGCATTTCAGGCAATTTCATTTGTTGCTTATAAAACACTAAAGTGCGTCTCGGCTCCGACTGCATTCAGATGCTTACTCAACTTTGGATTGAGTGTCTGTCCTGGAAAGTGACTTTTACTGGAGGTTACTACTCAGACAACAAATGCCAGGTATGGCAACTCAGGCCACAGACCCTGCATGGACCATCGCCCTCAGGGCTGCCACATCCATTCAGCTGTAGAGAAGGTCAAGGAGAAATGGAAGGAACCAACTCAATCTGGTTTAGCATGTGCTGATCGAGTCCCCACTGAGTGCTGGGAGCAAGGTGTGTCTGGGAGAAGGTGGGGAGGGTTGGAGGAAGAGCCCTGGGCTGGGAGCCATTCAGGTCTGGTTCCTTGCCTGATTCTGCTGCTCACCAGCTGCATGGCTTTAGACAACCTTTGCAATCTCTTTAAACCTCAGCTTCGCTATCTGGAAAATGGGGGTGATTACTTACCTTGGAGGGCCATTGACAGGTCTTGATAAACTGACTCATTGAAAACCACCCACCATAGTGTCCAAGAGTGACTCATTTAGAGCCACTGGCTATCCTCATTGCTTTACTATTATTATTAAAACCAGCAGGGCATGGTGGGGGAGGCATCCCTGATTCAGACTCCTGCTCCCTCTTCCCTCACCTCTTAGCAGTGTGAGCCTGGATAAGTTACTTTCATCTGGAAATGGGTAGTAATGACGCTTACTTTGTGAGGTTGTGGTACTAGTTAAGGTAATGTTTGCAAATGAGAAATGATCACTAATTCTTCGTTTACTATCCATCCTTCTCGCTTGGCTGATTCTTACTTGTTGGCTAAGGCAGCATGGTGTCACCTCCTCCAGGAAAACTTCACGGACCACTCGCCCCCACCTCGAGGCCTTGATTCTTCTATGTGTTCCCATAGCCCCTGCTCTCAGAGGGTCTCTTTTCTTATCTGACTCTCTCACCAGACTCGAGTCCCCTTTAAGGTCTGTATTTCCAGCACACTGTGGAGGATCTGCTCAGTGTTTGTGAAATGAATACTAGATGCATGAAAGAAAAGCTGAAGGCATGATGAGTGAATGCTCAACTGTTTCGCGCCAGGTCAGAGATAGGCTATTCTGAACCAGCCATGTCCTTGTGAACTTTCTCAGAAGGGCCATAGTGACAGAGACCATGACCTCCACTGAAGCTCCAGCCCCAGTTCCTGACCACATGTAGGCCCTTCATTAGCCAGGGTCCAGACAGGGAACTAGAAACCACCCTAGGTGTTTCACACAGAGGGAATTCGGTATAGGGAGTTGGTTATATAGCTGATGGGGGAACAAAAATGCTAAACAGGGGACAGTGGGATGACCCAGAGATCAGCAGCAGCAGCAGGCTTTGACCATCCTTAGAACTAGTGGGATAATGGGAGACAAAGAAGCTGCCAGAGCCCAGGAGCTGCGACCACTTGGCCAACCTGGAACTCTCATGGGCCTGCTTGATGGAAGCGGAGGCAGAGACGGGATGTAGCTACTGCAGGAGCTGCCATGCAAAGAAGTGAGAGAGGAGGAGAAATATACTGGCTTCTTCCTTCTTCTTACCTTGCAATCTCCTATCAGTGCTTCCCTTGAAAGAGTCAGCTCACTCTCCTCCCTGCACCACACACACACACACACACTCACACACACACACCTGTAAAGCAGAGTGGGGAAGGACAAGGAATAGATCTGAGGGCAAACAGGCAAATGACCAACACAAGGTTCAATAAATATTTGCTGAATTAGTGAATCATCTGGCTCAGCCTAGATTATGGGGAATTCAAACGCATGCCCCTGCAGTTTATAGCTTGTCTATAAACACCCTTTGGAGTCAGAGGGGCCAAAGTGGATCTCTGAGCCACTTCATCAAGGTCTTTGGGCTCCTAGCTGAGGTTCTGAGAAGCCTGGCTTGAATCAGTCAGGCTGGGATGTCCATCCGGCCCCAGTGGCAATGCTCCTCCTTTGCAAACTCTCTCATGTCCATGGGCACTCAGCTCGGCTCCTGTTGTATTTAGGCCCTTGCTCAATAGGCTCGGAAATCCTGAAGCAGCCCCTTCCCTAATTGGGTTTCTTAATTCCAGACTCTCCTCCCTCTGATCTCTCTTCCCCTTGGTGACAGATAAGTCATCTGGAAGCTCAGCCCTGAACCGGTAACCTCCTTGATCAAAAACTTTCAACAGCTTTCTTTTGCCTACAGGATAAAGTCCAACTTCCTAGGTTTGATCATAAACCATCAAAGATGTGGCCCCAACCTCATTTTCCACTATTCCCATTAATGGTCTCTGCTCCCCTCACACTGAGCTGCTACATATCCTCTGCTTCCAGCTGCTACATCTCGGCTCATGCTGTTCTCTCGAAGAGAGAGAGCCCATCTTCCCCCTCTTTGATTTTAAATTCTACCTGTGCCTGAAGCTTTGGTTCACATCACATTGTGCATTCCTGATGGAAGAAGTGATTTCTTCCCCCACCTCTGAATCCCTGCAGCATTTTATCTGAACTTATGACACTTACCACTTTCTAGTTTGCCCTGGAATTATTGATGTGCACAGCTTAGCGTCCTGCTAAGGTTTTAGAGCATAGACATCGTGGCATTTTTAGCTTTACGTTCCCATAGCATCCAGCATACAGAAGGCACTTTTAAATTTTTGTTGCATAAATGGCTATATCTTCAAATGAATGAACGAATGGACAAATAGACACACATACAAATGACTTAATGGTTGAATGAACAAGCCTGGCAGTTGTCCTGGGGCCCTGCAGAGCAGGCTTCTCTGGCCAGGCTGAAAGAGGCTGTAGCTTTAGATGGGTAACCAACTTGAGTTACACTAGTCACACAATCAAAGAGGAGCCAGACCACCCTGGACATGTTCTGGGAGGTCCACCTTGTGGGGGAGACACTGGGGTCAGCCACAGAAGGTGAGCCTGCTGTCGTCAACCCCGGACCCCAGCTGCCCAGCCCTTGAAGACCCTCACATCAATGTAGTTGGCGTTGATGTAGTCAGAGTGTGGGTCTCCATCCAACACCAGCAACCTCACTCGGGAATGGTCATCTGCAGAGAGAGCAGAAAACAAGGAGACAGGTGATAAGAAGCTTTTGGTGAGGGGCGAGCACTGCCTTCCTTTAGAGCCACCATTTATTAACCACTGCAAATCAGGCATTGTGCTACTTCTGCACAAATTCTCTCGCTTAACCCCCAGCACCGCCCTCAGTTCTTATGCCCATTTACAGATGAGAAAGTTGAGGCTCAGGGAGATTACTGTGCCCTGAAAGGACCTGTATGTGCTTATTCTCTAACCTGCCCCTCTGATTCTGGTTTTGTCATTACCCATCTAGGCAAGTAGGTAGGTACTCAATCTGCTTGTTTAAGTCCTGGTAACTTTGTCATTAAAATGGGGCTGGAAATACTTTCTCCATAGCACAATGCAAGAGACACCATATGAAAACACTCGGGCTGCAAGGAGTGTTGAATTGGAATTAATATGCTCCATTTCCAAGCTTGCTTAAAAAAGGCAAATCTACTTATTTTCCACATGGGCACAAATTGCTTTTCTTTTGCTTCTTGGAGTCTTGTTGTAAACAGATTGTTGGCCACATATGGTTATCAATACTACCATTCAAGTGAAGCTGACTAAATCATTATAAAAGAGGTCATCAATAACTAAAGATCGTGTGACAGAGAATACCACTTCAAACACAATCTAGACATAACCAAGATTTGCAGGATTTCGTCGATCGTACACTTACTTCAAATAATGCCAAATAAAAACCATTAAAAAAACCTAGTACAGTGGAAGAATCAGGCTAATCCTTTACAATTAATTAAAGCATGCTCCGACATGCTAATAGACACACACAAATGAAACACCCGGCTGGGTCTGGTTGGCAGGAGAGGCTCAACTTGCCGGCTAGGTCACTGGGCACACAGCACCGATGTCGCTGCAACCACTGGCCAGCCCACCTTACTCTAGGGCATGAGTGGGGTTCTCAGCAAGCGGGCTGGAGAACTCTGGGTATCCCCAAGCGTCCCCAGGGGTCAAGGAGGTCAGGTCAGCTTATCCTGTTAGCCTTATACAGCACTTTGCAGTTTATAAGCTCAGCTAGTACTCCTGACTGGAAGCCCCTGAGAACAAGGACGTTATTTGTTGTGTTTCCTGACCCGTCCTCTGTACCTCCACGTGGGGCAGGTCCTCAACAAGTACTCTGTAAATGTATGAATGGCTCAGCTCACTGGACTCTCACAATGATCCTGGGAGAGAAGGAGGATGGGTGCTCTTAGCCCTTGTTACAAATGAGGAAACTGAGGCTTACAAGGACTCACTGGTCACATGGCCAGTGGATGGTGGAGCTTGGAAGAGTGGGGTTCTCTTAACTCTGAGGTCAGATACTCCTGCTTCCAAAGGTCTAAGCAGGATATTAGAAACTTCCTCAAGTGTACACAGCTGAGGGAATTAATGACAGAGAAGTGGCTACCCAGGAGATGGAAGAGTTGAGAAGCAAAACAGAGGAGGGTGAAGCAACTCAGATATAAGCACCAAGAAGGAGACATTATCTCCCCAGGGCTGGAGGGACAGAGGGAAGAGGCAGGGCTGCCAGAACTCAGAGGCTGGAGGGACGGAGGAAAGAGGTAGAGTTGCCAGAACTCAGGGCTGGGGCCCCCTGTGGAAACTGGAGCCACAGTGGGCTTCTCTCGGGGGAGCTGGAGGAAAGGAGGATCTTCCTTGGCTTCTAAAGAAGGCGCCTGTGAGTGGGACAGAGGGGGAGAAATACCCTGGCTTCTTCCTTTCTCCTGCCCTCCAACCTCCCACTAGTTCATGTCATTGGCCAAATGCAGCCAGAAGCCAGCTGATAAGAGAGACTGAGACATGTAACCTGCAGGGGTCCGTTCCCCGTGACAGAAAGTTAAGCAAGAGAAGGTAAGGAATGGATTGGAGGATGGACAAACAGGCCCAGGGCTGGCCAGGATACCATCCATATCCATTATTTAATTAACTAATCAATTAATTCAAAAATTATTCATTGAGTATCTCCTGTGTGTCAGGCAGTATGCTAGGCAGTGAGATACACTGGATGCCACTTTTATTCATCATAGGGAAGAGTTTAAGTGGAAGCAACTAGAGGGGGTAGGTGGGAGGTCTAAGTCACCCCTTTGGGTGGGTGGGAGAGTCGGGTGTGAAGTCGGGGAGGGGTTTGAAGGTAGCCTTTATGGAGTTCGTGGGAGCTATCAGACACTTTACATACATAATCTCACTCAATCGTTTATTCCTCAAAATAGCTCTATAGGTCATTATAATAACATCGTCATGATGTAGTATTATTCTTTCCATTTCACAGATGAAGAAACTGGGGCTCAGAGAGGTTAAGCAAGTCTCCCGTGTTACACAGTCTGTAAGTGGCAGAGCTGGGATTCCATCTCAGGTCTGACCCTGAACCCTTACTCCGTTCATACAGTGGGCTGCCCCTGGACCTCCAGCATCTTGCAGTTCTACTCCTGGAGTCTGTGCCAATGTTTGCTCCCCAGCTCCAGCAGTATTCTAGCCCCAGAGAGTGGGAGTTCCTGGGGGACATCCCGCCCAGCAGGGATTCAGATGAGGCCCAGCACCTGACTGAGCTCAGGCTGTTAACCTTGTTACCAGTGGTTACAAAAACTGTAAGACTTAAAAAAGTGAAAATGCATATTGTGTTTTCACTCAGTGGTCTCACTAATGACTTATTGATTCAAAAATCTCCTTTATTTATTGAATTATGCCTGCCCCTAGGGGGGCTATAGCACTGGAAGCAGAGATTCTGGTTTAAAGGAAAGGGAATTTTTTAAAATATAAAATGAAATTTAAAATCAGAAAGCAAAAATGATTAAAAACAAAACAAAAAGAAACAAACTTATTTCTTCCGGTTAAATATTCTTGAAGATGAAAGGTGCTTCCAACCAACAGAAGATGGTGTTGGCCAATCTCTCCTCTTCGTTCATTTATTAAGCAGACATTCACTGAGCACCCACTATGTGCAGGCTTGTTGAAGGGGCTAAAAAGTATTATCAAAATGATACTCACGCTTAGTGGATTTGATAGTGCAGTAGGGGAGACAGACTATACCAGAAGTGGAAATTCAAGATCTAGAAAGTGGGGAACAGAGGGCTTTGTGAAGTGATATGTGAATGAGGAATTAAAAGTGAATAGGGCTTGGCCAGTGGACAAGGAGGAAGGGTCTTTCCACCAGAGGGAACAGCAAGAGTGAAGGCAGAGATCCTGGAAAAGCAAGCACCTCGGGGAAGCTTCAAACAGTTTCGTGTCTTGTGAGCACAAAGTGCGAGGGGATTAGCAATAGGAGGAGAGACAGAGGAGGTGGGCGGGGGTTAGACTATAAAGGGCTCTCCAGGCCACTTTAGGGCACTTAGATGCAAGGAACCACACTGCGCTCTGCAGGGCATCGAAATACAGACTCTATTTTCTGAGACTGTGAAAGGCTATTTTAGTATGAAATGACCAAGATTCATTTCCACATGGGCTAATCTGGGGTAAGTAGGATACATTTTTAATATGTGATGTGATGTATGGAGCTGTGGGTCAGATCTGTGTTCAGATCTTAGCTCCATCACTTAGCAAGTCAACGATATCTTTTAGCCTTGGTTTTCTTAGCAAAACGGAGCCAATACTATATAGTTCACAGAATGTTGGGAGGATTAAATGAGGAAATGTGGGCATGAAAAGTGCTACGACATTAAGATAATGAAAAGACAAGCCACAGACTGGGAGAAAAATATTTGCAAAGACATATCTGATAAAGGACTTGTATCTAAAATATACAAAGAACTCTTAAAACTCAACAATAAGAAAACAAATAATCCAATTAAAAAAATGGGTAAAAGACCTGAATAGACACCCGACCAAAGAAGATATACAGATGGCAAATAAGCATATGAAAAGATGTTCAACAACATGTATGTCACTAGGGAACTGCAGATTAAAACAACGAGATACCTCTGCACACTTATTAGAATGGCCAAAATTCAGAACACAGACAACACCAAATGCTGATGAGGATGTGGAGCAACAGGAACTCTCATTCATTGCTGGTGGGAAAGCAAAATGGTACAGCCACTTTGGACAACAGTTTGGCAATTTCTTCCAAAACTAAATATACTCTTATCCTATGACCCAGCAATTGCTTTCCCTGGTGTTTACCCAAATGAGTCGAAAACTTATGTCCACACAAAAACCTGCACACAAATGTTTATAGCAGCTTTACTCACAATTGCCAAAACTTAGAAAAGGCCAAGACATCCTTAAATACGTGAGTGGATAAACTGGTATATCTATACAATGGAATAGGATCCAGCGATATAAGGAAATGGGTCATCAAGTCTTGAAGACATGGAGGAAACTTAAATGCATACTGCTAAGTTAAAAAAGGCAGTCTGAAAAGGCTTTACATTTCTGGACTTCAAGGTCTAGAAAGTGGGGGAATTGAAGGCTCTGTGAAGCGAAATGGGAATGAGGAATTAAAAGTGAGGAAGGCCTGACCGGTGGACAAGGAGGAAGTCTTCCTATCAGAGGGAAAGAGCAAGAGTGTTTCTAAGTCTACTACATTCTGGAAAAGGCAAAACTATAGAGACAGTGAAAAGATCAGTGGTTGCCAGGCACTTGGAGGGAGGGATGCATATGTGGAACACAGAGGATTTTTAGGGCTGTGAAATGATTCTGTATTATACTCTAACGGTGGATACATGTCATTATAAATCTGTAAATACCATAGACCTGTACAACACAAAGAGTGAACCCTAGTGTAAACTATGGACTTTAACCAATACTAATGGATCAATATTGGTCCATCAATCGTAACAACTGTTGTTACAATGATTCAAGATGTTAACAATGGGGGAAGTCAAATGTGGGTAGGGGGGACAGAATATATGGGAATTCTCTGTACATTCTGCTCAATTTTTCTGTAAATCTAAAACTCCCCTAAAAAAAGTGCTGGGTACACAGCAGGTGCTTAATAAATTGTGGTTGTGGGCTGGATGTGAGGCAGGCAGTGAGATGACGGCAGAGATAATTAGAAACAGCGCTTCCCATTTGCCCTTCGTACCAAATGTGAATCCATCTTTCTGCAGAGGCAAGAGCTATTGCCTGTATTCACTAAAGGGCAGAATGCAGCCACAGGTCCACCAGAAAGGCATTGCAAGAAGTAGCAGTGTCCTCATGGTTTATTTATTCCTTCTGGGAGATGCTAATATTATTTTGTGTCCTCTTCTTCTTCTCACTTTATATAATTAGAAGGATAAAAAATTGTGTTTATCCACACACACGGAGAAAGATGGGGCAGCGGGCAATGTGAAGGAGTTTATCCAAGGTAATTTACGAGCAGCCCAGAACGTTCATCATGCCCTATCTACATTTTGCAAGCTTGAAAAACAGCTAATTTGGTACTCCTCGTTTGATATTCAAGACAAGGAGAGGAGTTGAGAAGAGTCATGTAGGGGAGAAGCAAACCCCTCAAGGGTGGCGAGAGAGGAAGGTGCAGGAACCTGGCTCCACCCAGCTCTCAGCTGGGGTGGGAGGTGGCAAGAACTAGCTTGTGGGGAGGAGAGAATGGCTGACAGGCGGCAGATGGGAGACACAGCTGCAAAGACCTGTAGATCCAAAGAGCTTCCCTGAACATAGCTCTAGGGGAACAGAAACATCGTCCCTCTGGAATCAGTCTGTTCCTCGTAGTTTTAGGACAAAGACCAGTAGATTGTTGGTAAATGTTTTACAAATAGCTCTCCGGAGGAAAACAAGGCTCTGATCTGTGGTGTCTTCTGATTTCTGTGGTATAAATACTCCCACCATGATGGATTTCAAGCCACCAACATGGCATCCTCTAGCTCACAAAATTCCTGAAAATTTAGCCATCTGCTCTTACAAGCTGGCGTGGAGTGCCAGGACACCATCTGTCACTGGACACAGAAAAAAGCCTTACCACATCCCACATGCTTTGCCTGATCTGATGGTTTGTGATCTACTTCCCCATCCAGACTCATGCCTCTCCTCCTCACACACTACTCTGATAACTGTACCTTTCTTTCAGTTGCTCAAATACACAATGTCCACTCTGACATTGCACAGGGCCTTTGCACATACAAATGAATACTCCAAACCCTGTAAGGCTGACAACACCTCATTCTTTAGCTGTCAGCTCAATGCTCTTTCCTCAGGAAGGCTCCTATGATCTCTGCACCCCAGACTCTGATAGCTCCCTGTATTTTTCTTCAGAACTCTTAGAGCAGTTGTATTTCTGTGACTTTCTGATTGACCCATGGCTCCCCTTCACACCCTATTTAAGGAAGGCACCCTATTCACTGAACTCCTCTACAGCGTGTGACACACAGCAGGTGCTCAACAATGATCGGTTCAAAAAATGCGTTCATCTTTGTGTCTGAAAAGCTGAGAGCAAGAAGGGGCAGTGCTCCTTGCTTATAACCATACAGTTGATTTTAGGTAAGCTGGCCTGGGACCCAAGGCTCTTCCCTCTACACAAGGCTGGCAGAGTATGCCTGGATCCTGTGTTCAAATTCTTCCTCCTCCCATGGCTGACCCCTTACCCCACCTTCCGATCCAGTCTATTCTGCCCCAAGATTGGCAGCCAGTTCAGGCCTTCAGCGGGATGGAGGTGAGGAATTAAGTGGCTCTGGAGGCAAACCTGAGTTCTGTCACTCACTAACCGTATCACCTGGGGCAAGCTACTTACCTCCCCTGGGCCTCAGTTTACCCAACAATAACATCAAAATCATAGCTACCTTCGCAGACCTGTTGCAAGGATTATAAGGGGTAAGATATGAAAGCACCTGGTGCGTTGTAAAAAATCAACAGAAATATGAAAATTCAGTTTTCTTATTATTCTAGACCAGTGGTTCTCAAAATGTAGTCCCTTGACCAACAGCATCAGCAAGATGCTGTTAGAACTTGTTAGAACTTGTCAGAAATGCAAATTCTTGAGTCCCAGCCCAGACCAGCTGAATTAGAAACTCCGAGGTGGGGCCGAGTAACATGTATTTTAACAGGCCCTTCAGGAGATTCTGATGCACACCCAGGCTTGAATATTTACCAGAGAGGTGCCCTGGCTATTCACTTCTATTTGTCTTGGGAAAGACCAAAAGATCTTATTGTACTGGGCCATGAGACTAGAGACCCATCTTGAGTTAGGGGTGAGAGAGAGGAATTTACCTGTGTGGAGTGCATAAGATGTTCCACGCACTAGTCCAGAAGCCTTAAGGATGCTATGCCATTTGGTTCTCATTGTAATCCTGTGAGGTATACATAGCATCATCCCATTTTGGGAATGAGAAACTCAAGGCTCCAAGAAGTTTAACAACTCAGGAGGTGGTATAAGTTTGAGAGCTTCCTTGTCGAGTGGTGGGGTCCCTACTCTTCCTGGAACCCTGAGACTCATTGCCTCCATGCTCCTTCCATGCCAATTCTGACTCTAACACTGTCCCATCCTATTGTGTTCCCACGCCCACCCCAGAAGAGAGGACTCATTTTCTTCCTTTGCACAGTTCTAACTCTCAAAACAAACCACAGCTCCTCCTCCCTTCCTCCATCATCAAAGGCAACCCAATAAATTGGTCTTCTCAAGTCACATCCCCTTAAAGAGAGAATCACTCCAGAGGGGTGGGTTTGGGGAGAGACTATCATTTGATACATGATGTTCTTTCTTCCTGTCTTCTGGGCACTTAAGGAGGGTAAAGAAAAGGTGCAATTTTTCAGAGAAAAGAGATTTGACTCATTACAATGAATTGTGGAGCTGAAAAATCATTTCCTAGAAGTATTGGAAATGTTAATGCCATCATCTTGCACGAGTGGATGGGGAGGAGGCAGGTAATTCCACCGAGACTGCCTGGTACCTCATTGAAGCTAAAGGTCTGCACATTCAATCTTGATTGAATTACCATTATCAAGAGAGAGGGTGGCTTGGGTGTGAGAGGGAAACAGCCTGACACTCTGTGCACCTCTTCATTCTGCCAATTCCATGCTGGCTGAGGTTGGGCGCTCCCCTCTGCAGGGCCCTGCGAGGAGCTGCTCCAACAGATGAAGCCTTTGGGGGAGTAGAGGAGGCTTAAGCACAGAGGGGCAGAGAATTGAGAGAAGTTAGAGGGACAGTGACCCAGCTGATGAGTTCATTGATTCATCCTAAGCAGGCTGTCCAGCCCATACCCTACTAAGGGAACTTTCTGAAGAAAGGGGAGAATGTTCCTTATTTGGATTCCTTTGGAAGCAGAATCTGAGACCAAGATTTGAGTGCAAGCACGATCTGAGAGGTGATCCCAGGAAACATCAGAAAGAGAATGGGAAGTGAGATAGAGAAAGGAAGGAATCCAATAAGGCATGTGTCATCAAGTAAGCTATGAATGTAGACAACTGGGGCTTAATCCTGTTAGGGAGCTCCAGGAGATAGTGCAAACACGCACTTCCAAGTTTATTCCTCTCCAAGGGAGCGGGAGCTGGGGAATTTGTACATCTACCCCTGTCAGTCATCAGATGGGGGCTGCTCCTGGGGATTTACTTTCCCGGCACTTTCAGCCTGCCCTGTAAGCAGGCAGAGAGGGCTCCAGTGGCCAGAACAAGTCCCCAGAAAAAGAGACATAGGCAGTGGCAGTAGGAACTAGGGTCAGCATGTATGGAAGTGGTGGATGTTGGGGGATATGGCAGGTGACTTCTGTACCAGGATCGGTTTGTAGGGCCCAGGTAAGAGCCATCCTCAGAGTTAGCAAAGGAGAATGGAGCCCGAGAGCTGGGAACGCCGAACGAGGCACTCATTTTGTCATCCTAGCTCTGTCTTTCCAGGAATCAGCAGAGAAACCGCCGTGAAAAAACTCCTCTGGGTTTGTTTGGAACCCGAATTCCTCCCTGGAAGTGAGAATGGCCTCTCCAAAGAGCTCATCCCAGTCTGCCATCTGTTCTGAGGTCAGAGGCCTCAGCACATTCTCTCCCAAAATCATGGATGTGTCTTGATGCAGAGAGACTCCTAGGTAGGGAGCACGTGGCGCCCTGGCAGGCACGAGCCCAGCTCTGCCCTAGAGACTTGCTGTGTGACCTTGGGTAGGGGTTCTACATCTCTGGGCCATCGCTCCTTGCCTGTGAACTCAACGAGGCTAGACTAAGTTTCATCTAGGTTTAAAAGTCTATGCACCAGATTCAGATTCAATATCTATTCACCTTAATTTGCCATTTTTGCAATGGGAGATGAGAAACTGAGGGTCAGAGAGATGAAGTCACCTCACTCAAGGTCATGCACCAGGTGAAGGGCAGAACTAAGACTAGCACTCAGGTCTGCCTGACTCCATGTCCAATAAACCTATACATCTGTTGTCTTAGATTAAGGGGAAAGAAGTCTCAGAAAACGTCCCAGGTATCTTGTTTGCCCTTCAGACCCTCTCTCCAGCCTTCTGCACCTGGCCCCCTATCCAGGCGGCTGATATCTGTGGACAAGACTGGAGGTTCTCAACCTTGAACGTGCATCAGGCTTACCTGGAGGCTTTTCAAAACACAGATTGCTGGACCCCACCCTCAGAATTCCTGGTTTGGTAGGTCTGGGGCGCAGCCCAAGAAAGATTTCTAACAAGTTCCCAGGTGCTGCTGCTGCAGGGACCACACTTCGAGAACCACTGAACTAGGCTCACTCGTCCTCTGGCATCTGGCCGGGTTTAGCCCATGGAGAGCACAGGCAGGAGACTGGAGGAGGGGGCACTCCTTGCTTCAGTTCCCTTTGTTGAGGTCACGATGGGCGGGCGGCAGCGCCACTGAAGGTCGCACCTCTGGTCAGGTCTTCTCTCTTTCTCCGCATCCTGGTAACCTCTCCCACTGCATCCTCTGTGGGTGGGGATGCTAGTTAGCTCCAGGGTTCTGCACTATCCCTTGTAGTCTCTCTACACCTAGTTCCCACCTTTATAAGCAATCTCTTGAATAAATTCTCCTCAAATCACCCTATTTGAGGGTCCCATCTGTGTCCTGCTGGGACCCTGACAGATCCCAGAAGGCAAGCCTCATTTTATAAAACTTGCAACTCCTGAGATCACTTCCCCTCTTCAGTGTCCTTTCCTTCCTGCCAATCCAGGAAGCACCCTCTAGAACTTCCACGTGGGGAGCGCTTTGGTATTCTTGAAATTTCCTGTGTCCGCAATTTCTGCCCCAGAGCTACTTGAAAGCAAAGCACTCTTTGCACATTTCCCTCATTGATTTCCTTCCCTTTCCCTTTCTTTCTATGTACACTCCCTGAAAACCCCACAGTCCCTATTACTAACTTCTAAACAGAAGCATTTGGAAGAAAGGGCTTATTTAGCCAAGGTTTTGCTCTCATTCTTCCTCTTGCAGGCGGTGCCCTCCCTCCTCGTCCCTTCCATCTTTTCTGTTCTTCCTGGCCTGGGCCTTTGTCCACCACTCCAGCCTCTCAGGGCTCTGGGTTCCTTAAGATGCTAATCACACCCAGTGTTCTTCTTGTGCCAAGAATATTTCTATTTATCGAGGCATGGCACACTTTGCCTTTGGGAGGGACACACACAAGGGCAGGAACACTGTTCATTCCTCGGGGCTGTTTCTCTTTTACCTTTCTCATTTCCATTCCAAGACTTTTTTTTTTTTTTTCCCTTGGTTCCCCTTTATGTCTTCTGCTGCTTTTGAATCCACTGGTTAGCTCAGCACCGTCTCCTTTCAGTACTGAGTACAGACCTGCTCCAGCCCTGATCTGTTGCAGAATTATTAACCCTTAAATTAGAAAGGAGATTCAGGTTTATTGAGGCCCCTCAAGATGATATCACTAGGTGTTTGAATTCCCTCGACCTCCATTTGGGTTTCCCCAGAACTAGATGTAAGAGGAGGATTCCAGCGCAAGTAGTTTATATGGAGGAGAAGGGGACACCAGTAGGAAACAGGAGGAGTAAGACAGCCAAGAGAAGGTAGACTGGAAGGGGTGAGTTTTCAAGCCCAGTAAGACTGTGGGCAACTGCAGCCTCCTCCCCAGAGAGACTCTGGAAAAAGGTTTAGAACGCCTGCCCGCCCCCCCACCTGCCCCGCAGTGGGAGGGTAAGGAGCTGGGCTATTTCATGGTCCATGGCCTTGTGCGAGGACAGAGCATCCTTGCCAGCTTTGGAGAAAGTCCTTGGGTAAAGAGATGCAGACAGGGCAGGTCTAAGGCGGAACAAGTGAGCACCTAGGACACACACTTTAACGAGGCACTCACCCTCAGGGTCGTGCAAATGCAGGGTCAACAGCTGCGACTGGGGCATCCTTGAATGTTGCATGCTGGGTGCCTTGCCCGCCTCCCCCTCGTCCTGGCCCTGGATATGGGTACTACCAGATGGTGTTACTGCACAGCAAGGTGGTGAGGCCGTGGGTGTGGGTGGGACACTGACAGCATCTTCTGTACCCCCAGTGATGGAGTTCTAATCCCCCTTATTGTTTTTTCTTGCTGCCTGGCATCCTGCCTTTTCAGATGCAGCTCTCAGAGGGATGGAATTGTTTTCTTCCTTTCCCTCTGCGTCCCGTCTCTACACTCTCTTCATCAGGCTCAGCATCTTTCCCTACTGGAATATCATTGTTCCAGGTGTCGTCCTGGTCCAGCCTCCTCCATCTAACCCTTATGGGTGTTCTCTATTTTATTTGGGAAGCCAGAAGGGAAAGACCCACTGCTCAAGCTCTTCAGGCTCTTGCTGAGTCTGCGCTTTGCAAGATTTAGTTCTTATTTACTGAGCACCAACCATATGCCAGGTTTGGGGAAACATGAGTGCAAGATAGTCATGGTCCTGCTGTCACAGAGCATCTAGTCCAGTGAGGGAGTCAGGCAGTCAACAGAGAGTGGTCCAAATGCCTCTCAATCACAATGATGACGAGGGCTAAGGATGAGAAATGTATCATGCTCTAGCAGTGAATAATGGAGTTTTGATGAAATTCGAAGAGTCAGAAGGATTCTCTGAGGAATTAATGACTGAACTAAGATCTGAAGAATAAGTAGAACTTAGTAGGGCAAAGAGAGGAGGGAAGGGCACTTTGATAGAACAGAATGTGCAAAGTCCTTGTGGCATGGATGAGCATGGAAAACTCAATGGACTGAATGAAGGCCAGTGTGGCTTCACAGAGGAGACCGTGATGGAGAGGACACAATGTGAAGTGGGACTGGAGAGGCAGCTGAGGGCTGTGGATAAGGAGTGCTTGAGTGAAGGGAAGCCATCTGAGGGTTTTCAGCAGGAAAATGACATGGTCCAATTCATGTTTTGAGGAGGTCCCTCTGGCTTCTGTCAGAGATCAGATAGATAGAAAGTTGGGAGCAAAATCAGATGTGGAGCAACCAGGAAGGAGGCTGGACTGGTGAGAGCTGATGCTGGCTCAGGCAAGGGTGCTGAGTGCAGAGGGTGAGCGGTGGGAGGTCCAGATACATGCACAGCTTTGCTTCTCACCATCGGACCCCGCAGGCTTTGGCCCAGATACCAGCCTGGGTACCAGCCTGGATATCCCCATCTCTCAGGGAGGCAGGGTCTCTTCACTGGGCTCTAGTCATTTAGTTTTTCTTACCTGCCCAACACCCCAGGAGGAAGACCCTGAGAGCTAGTGCCTCCTTATAGAGAGCGAGTATCAAATTTATGCTCATTTGACAGAGAGAAGACTAAGGTTTAGCATGATCCCCAAGATGTCGTGGCTTATAATTTAGTGGACCCTACCTGAACTCACAGTCTGATGGGGGAACAGACAAGAAAGCAGATATTCTAGGGCACAGTATGCACAGTGCTCGAGCAGAGGATGGTCAGAGCGAGCAGCCACCTGTGCCCAGAATGGGAGCTCCCTGGGAGCACAGACTGAGGGTCCCAGAGCCCAGCTCAGGGCCTGGCTCAGAGGAGGTACACACATCGTAAGTCTTAATACACACTTCCTGATGGATTGAACATCTCTTTCCAACACTTCCCTTACAAGAAATCCTGCTGTCTGCATTACTATCTTCCAAGACACAAATTACAAATGTTTTCTAATTAGTTCTACCATTCACAGCCCATTCCTAAATCAGCACAGGAAACAGCTAAGCTAAAACTTCTGCCTCTTTCTTCCTTTACAAGCTGCCTGTAGCTTACGCTTTCTTCCTCCAAGCTTTTTCTTAGGCAATGTCTAGACAGTTAAACAAAACAAAACAAAACACGGAACTGTGCTAGAAATAATTTGTTATTCAGGATTTTTTTTTCTCACTGAACTGGGGTACCCTGAGAGCTGAGACCAAGGAATGCTATGCACCCAACTGGTGAGATGTCAAAAGGTCCAGGCTGGCTACACTGTGGCAGACAAAGGCTGTTGTAGACTCCTGTGCTAATCAGAATATATGCTTAGCATTTTGTATGGGGTAACTCTGCCCTCTCTGTTATGTTGCTTCGAAGGCTGTACATACCAATATTTGGCAGTGACAACACTTGTGTGTAACCTGTGCATGGTCTTCAGTTCTATGGCAGTCTCCTCTGAGAAATCAACACTATGTACGAGTCACACACAACTATTGTTACTGCCTTTGTTTAGGCCTCATCATCCCTTGCTGGGATATCTGCAGTAGCCTTCTAACTGGTCCTTCTGCCTCCAGCCTCTCCCAATCTAACCCACCCTCCCAATCAGCTATCCTAGTGATCTTTCCAAAACAGACATCTGATCACACCCTACCCTTCCCCAACCTGGCTTATTCCATGTGCCCACATGGGGATTCAGTGAATCCTGGTTAAAATAAGGTGGAAAGATATATCCACACTGCTCATCAGTGACTCTAAGGAAGTGACTCTATGGCTAAGAGTAATGGTGCCAGGCACTGTGCCAAGGGCTTTATGTACGTTTTCCCAGCGATTCTCTATTATTTTCATCATTTTAAAGGTGAGGGAACTGAAGCTTAGCGAGGTCAGGTACCTGCTCAGTGCCCCACGGCTGGGATAAAAGCCGAGGCAGTTTGATTCCAGAGGGTTCTAACTACTCTGCACCACTGCCTTTATCAAATCACACACAAGGGTTGCCTATAGGAATGCTAAAACTCATTGTTGAGCAAAAGTCAGTGTCCTTTCATGCCTCCCCTAGCTCCGCACAGAACATGCTTTCTGCCTGCAGGCTCAGTGCCACCAAATGCCTGTGCCAATGCAGGCCTGGAGTGGCACACACTCACCTTAGAGACCCTGTCCCATTAGCAGTGGGGTCTGACAGAAGTCATAATGCCCTAAACCCTGTCTCTTGTGGGACCAGAGTAGTCTTGGGTTCTTTTGAGCCCTGAGCTGGCTGCTCCCCAAACCCTCAGACTTAAGTGAGAGTTTCTGGCTCCTTCTGAGCATCAATTCTTGCTTGGGACTCTACATTCTTAGAGTAGCACTATTCTCTTGCTAGATGTTCTCAGCTCCTTCCTCATGGGCTGGATCTTGCTCCTCATCCCAAATTGCTGCCAGGGTGGTACTCTGAATTACAGGAACTGCTGGGAACACAGGAGAATCATTTTGGCTGAGCTTCCTCCCCAACCTGAGGAATTCTTGACTGGGCAATGCCAGGCAAGACCCAGCCTTCAGAGCTCCCTGGATCTGCTCTGCCTGGACCCAGCTCCCCTCCTGCCCGCTCTGGTTGAGATGAGCCAGGCTCTCTCATCTAGGCCAGGTAGGACAGGGAGGCTGAAAGAGAGCTCCCAGCTTGGCATGTGGACCTAAAGCTGGAAACATCAAGGATTATTAGATAACAAATTCCAGATAAATAACAGTAATAGCTTCTTTTACTCTATGTCCCCAAAGCCTGGGGTCCTCCCAGCAGGGCACCTACAGGATATTATGTTCCCGTATCGATTCTTATTGCGGTTTTCATCCTCTTTGGCTGTGTCCCACGAAGCTGTCTGCCCCTCCGGTAAGGCCTAAAAAGAAAGGACGGAATGGTTAGAATGGTCTGAAATAGGAGTTTTATCCAGGTGTAGATGAGCCAATGGGGAAAGGGAGACCCACTGTGATGAGTCACTTAGTATAAAGGGCTGTCCGTTCCTGGGTGGGGCCTGGAGAGAACGTGGACTCAGTCCCTCCATGGACTTATTCACTTGTTCATTGAATCAAATGCTATTGATGTCTTCTCTGTGTCATGAGCCCAAATCTGGTCCAGTAGGGGAGTCATTTGTCCATTCATGTACCCATTCACTCACTTTATTGAGTCTCTAATAAGTTTTTGTCACTGTTATAGGTACTCGGGATACAGTGAAAAAGACAAAGTCCCCCTTGAGCTTCCAGTCAACTGGGAGATGCAGCAAATGAACAAGCAAACACACATAATTTTAGATAGTGGAAAATGCTATGAAGAAAAGAAAGTGGTGTAAAGGAATAGTAAGGAGGGATGAAAATTATTACAGATTACACAGTCTGGGAGAGCTTCTCCAAGAAGCTAACATTTAAGCTAATTCCTTAATGATGTGAAAAACCAGTCATGTCAAGAAAAGTAGAAAGAGCTTTCCAGGCAGAGGGAACAGCAGGTGCAAAGATGGTAACCCAGTGGCCATATTCACGGATGAGACAGGGGAGAGCAGTGTTGGGAGCATCTGGAGATGCTGGGAGAGTTCACATTATATAAGGCATTGTGGTCATGGGTAACGAGTTGGATATTGTTCTAAGTGTGATAGGAAACCATTGGAGGGTTTTGAGCAGAGCAGTTAGTTGATCTGATTTATGTTTTACAAAGTATTCTGGCTCATGTGTAGAACACAGTCTCTAGGAACCCCAGGAAGGAAGCGAGGAGATCAGTTAGGCAGTTGTTCCAACAGTCCAGGCAAGAGATGATGGTACCTTGGACCCCTGTACCAGGATGGTGCCAGTGGATGTAGTGAGAAGTGATCATTTTCAGTTGAATATTGCAGATTTTGGTTTCCCCCAGAAAGAGATTCAGAAACAAGGGTTCCAGAATAAGATTTTATTTGGAAAGCAGTCCTAAGGAGCATGGGTTGGAGAGTGGGGAAGTGAGACAATTCAGGGTAGGAAGTCAGTATAGGGTACATCAAGGGGCAGGTTACCAGTGTGCACCTGGGGCTTAATCCCATGGGCCCAACTCCTGCCTCAGAGTTGTCTCACCAGAGGGAGAAGGGGGTTGGGGTATTTACCCACCAATTCCCATCTATCGGTGGTTGAAGACGACTCTTAGGAACTCCTTCGGCACTTCTGCCATGCTCTGTAGGCAATGTGTCACATTCTTTTCGGAGGAAGTCCTCCAGGCAAAAAGTCACAGGTGCCTCCAGGAGGCAGGCATTGGTTGGGCATGCAAGGGAACAGTGAGTGTAGAGGGGACATGGGCAGGGTACCAACATGGCTACTGCAGATGTGGACTATGAAGGAAAGAGAGGGGTGAAAGCTGATGCCCAGACTGTTGGCTTGAAGTGCTGAATGCAGAGTCGGGTCGTTTACTGAGATGGAGAAGAAATGGATGGGGGAGAAATAGGATTGGGGAGGCAGGAATTAAGTGTTGTGTTTTGGGTACATGAAGTGCTTAGAACAGTGCCTCGCACTTGCTGAGGACTGTGTGCTTCTTAACATGTTCAAAACAATAAGAACAGCAGCAGCAGTGGCGGCCACATTTGAGATGACTACTTGACATCCAAACTGAGATGCTGAGTAGGAAGCTGGACATGCAGGTTCTAAGTCAGAGTTTGGGGAGAGAAGAGATGGAAGTCATCAGTTTAAGAGGAGACAGACAAGTAAACAAGCATGTGGAGTGATTCAGCAGAGTTACGAGCCAAGTGTTTTGGAAACACAGTGGAGGGTGGAGTCCATTATCTCATAAAGAAGGAAGATGGGCATTGAAGGGAGCAGGAATAACTAGAAAAGCCACAGAAGCATCAAGGTCGGGCCGCGCTTTGATTACCATCCCCACCCCGCCTCGGTAGAACAGGCTGAGTGCCCCATTCATGCCCCTGCATTGCTCCTGAGACTGAATTTGCAACATCTTCAGTCTACTCAGCTCCCTGTCAGCAGTGCAGGGGAGACGAGCTTCCACTCATCTTAATACACCAGCCTTGCCTTTGCCCACCTATTTCTTACCGGGTCCATCCTAAGCAAGGAGGAGTCTAACCTGGCTAGTCAGAAATTCAGCCATTCAGCGGTCTATGTTTTACAAGCAGGCAGGACTACTGTCTATTAAAGCTGAGCCCATGCATGACGCGCCCTTCCTTGTTTCCAGTCTTCCAAGTGTTAAGCCAGCCTGGGTGGGTCTTCTTCTAGGGCAGGGGTTGGCAAACTTTTTCTGTAATGGGCCAGATAGTAGGTAGTTTGGGCTTTGTAAGCCACATAGTTTCTGTCGTAGCTATTCATCCTCAACTCTACAGTTGTAGAGTGGCAGCAGTCCCAGACAAAATGCAAACAAATGGGCACGGCTGTGTTCCAATAAAACTTTATTTACAAAAACAGGCATTGGGCTGGATTTAGTCTGTGGCTGTAGTTTGCCAACCTTTATTCTAGAAGCATGACCACAATCCTTATCTATCAGTGTTGAGTAGGTAGGTTTGGTGCCCATTCCGCTACCTAGCTGCTCCAGATAGAATGGAAATGGGGTGGGAAGCCCTTGTCTGGGCTAAGCCATGTTCTCCAACTTAGTTTTGCCCAGGGTCTGAGGTTGGGGTAATAGAGTGCCTTCTCAGCTATTAATTGATCAGAATCTTGTTCTTTGTGTGTCAGAAACCCTTAGACTGGCATCTTGGAGGAGAAGCAAAATAGGTGCTAGGTTCTAGGCACCAATCTCTGCCCTAAATCTGAGGGTAGAAAAAGTGCTGTGGAGTTAGGAACGTACTCATTTTATAAAGGGAAGCCTTGTCTCTCCTTTTTCTCTTCCTCCTTTTCTTCCTCCTTGTTATAATTGACCATCTCCTTGCATCCCTGTTGCCACCAGCATAAGCCATCGTTAGACTGCAATTGGTTCTTGCTTTTGCATGTAACTCTTAGAACTGAGACCCCAGCCTCTGGCCTCATCCTCTCACGTCAGCCAGGTAGCTCCAGCTCCTTCAGGCAACTTGCCAGGGCTATAATATTCCTGGTTCTCTGCAGGGGTGGGGTGTGTTTGTCTCAGTGGTAGCGCTGGATTTCTCCGTGTTCAAGCTGATATTCTGAGGGTGGATTTTCTCCCTGAAACCCTTGGTGACAAAGGTCATCTGTGCATCCAAACATATCCCCCTGAAAGTGGTGTGAAGCAGAGAATAGGATGCTCCAAATGTTTTCATACTAATTGTTTTTGGGGAAAAAAAATCTGTTGACACCCTACTATGTGCCAAGGTTCAGGTTACAGTGAGCTTAAGGTTTTGTTATGGTTGCACATTAGAATCATCTGGGGAAGCTTAAAAGCTCCCAAAGTCATGACTCTACCCCAGACCAATTAAATCAGACTCTCTGGGATGGGACACAGGCATCAGCACTGTTTAAAGCTCCCTGGGTGATTCTAATGTGCAGCCATGATTCTTTCAAACAGTGAATTTACCTGGAGCAATACTTTCCCATGAGCCTCCTCAGTGGTTTCTCTGGCTTTGTTTTTGTTCCCTGCAGTCCATTCTCCTCTGTAATCAGAGAGCTCTTTACAAAATGTGAATAGGACCCAGTTACTCCCCTTGCCATTACCTTCAGGATAAATTCCAAGCTTTTTAACATAAGGTCCTTAATGACTTCACCCCACATTCCCCTCGAGCCTCATTTCTTGCTCTTCTATCAATATTCCAATGATAAGGAACTACATGCAATGCCTCAGTTTTAGGTATTTGAAACTTCTGAGGCTTTACACATGCTGTTCCCTCTGCCTGAAATTCTCTTCCACCCAAGTCTACCTGGTAAGCTCCCACATATTCTTCAAAACCCAGTTGAAGCATCTTCTCTTTTGTGAACCCTTCCCTGCTTACCCTCCCACCACCCCACAGCACCCCCAGCTAGTCAGTCACTTCTTCTATTATTAGATGGACTCCTTCAAATCTGATGACTTGAATGTCTTGTCTCCCAACTTGGTGATGGGTTGCTCCAGGGAAAGCGTAT
Organism: Equus quagga; assembly: GCF_021613505.1. Taxonomy (NCBI): domain Eukaryota; kingdom Metazoa; phylum Chordata; class Mammalia; order Perissodactyla; family Equidae; genus Equus; species Equus quagga. Next base: position 93,794,666 of record NC_060278.1, read on the forward strand.
CATCTTATTCATGTCTGTATCTTCAGAACCCAATACTGGCTTTGTACTTCATATGTGCTTGAATTACCCCTTTTGAATGAATGAACAGATGAACAAATGAGTGAGGTGGCTCCTGAGCATTCAGAGGGCAAAGATCCTAGCATCTCAAGGTGTCTGTGACATTGAAGGCCATCTAATTGTATTCCCTTCCACTATGGTCTTCTAGGCAGCTGGTAAGCTGATCCGTGGCATCTGTTACTTGGACACCCTCAAGGACGAAGAGCCCACCACCCCACGAAGCTTCCTGCCTCACTGTTGGATGATTTGTTAGACAGTTTTTTCTTGACTCTGCTTCCACGTGCTTTGCTTTTGCCCTGCTCCCTGGGGCCCCACAGAATAAGCATGCACCCTCTGAACTGCGACACTGCAGAGATTTGATGAAGGCCTCTGTGCACCCTCAGAGTCCTTCAATGGCACAGCATGGCACGGGCCATGCTCTTCAGGACACACCCTGCATGTAGATATCCTTTAAAATCCCAAACTAAACAACACAGTTGTGATGAGTGGCACTTCTCTGGGAAACCATGCAGGTCCCTGCCACAGCCCCGGGAGCCTCTGTCTCCCCCTGGTGGGCGCTGAAGGGGAACGTGTGGGCCTGGGGGCTGAGATGATGTTGACAAAGGCAGAGGAGACAAGGCCTCATAGAGCCGCGCGGGAGGGAGCAGTAATGATCCCCTAACTGGCAGGCTTTGATCACACATCCATCTCCCTTTTAGGGAGCAGGAATCTAATAGGGGATAATCTCTTGAAGGAAAAAATTAGGAGGGGGTAAAAGTATGAAAGGAAGACTCATCTCCATCTTCAAAGTGAGCCAGCCGAGGGGCATTATTTTTACATTAGTGGCTAGTTACAGTAGATTGACCAAGGAATGGTGGCAGTCATTAGGAGCTAATCACATTCTTTTGAAACCAAAAATTGCCACCTCATTATATTCATCCATTATCGATCTCCGCTTTCCTTTTCTCATTCTCTCCTCCTTAGGGTGTTCAGCCCTATTTTCACTCTTTTTCTCTGAGTGTGGACACATTCCCTACTCTTCAAAAATGTTGCTTTTCTAAGGCAGTCATTTTTCTTTAGTCCTAAAAGATGCTTTGGGGATGTCCACATTCCTGCAGGGCTGAGGTGAGGCAGAATTCTCAAACGTCAGATCTGGAAGGATCTTTGGAGAAAATTATTGCCTCACTTTACAGATCAGCAAAGTGAGGTCCAGAAACAGGAAGTGACTTGCCCAAGAAGATATACTGAGTGTGTCCATCTCCCCTCCCCCGCTTCCTTCCATAGCGACCGTCTGAGAGCTGGGCACCGTGCTAGGTCCTAGAAATAAAAGCAACAGACACGGCAGAGAAGTTCTTATGAACTTTAAGTTTTGGTTGTGGGAAAGTGCAGACAATAAACAAACAAATGAGATAATTACTGTTATAACCAGTGCTATAGAGGTAATAAACACGGTGCTGGGACAGACAGTGACTCAGGACAAAGGACTAATTTAGAGAGAGTAGACTGGGCAGGACTCTGCAAAGGTGACATTTGAGAAGGAAAAAGCAGCCTCTGACTTCTAGGAGCTGGCCTGGCACTCATAGCTGGACCTCGGTGTCCTTCCCTCGAACATATACAATTTCACAGAAGGCCAACATCAGAGCCCAGGACGGGGCAAGATAAACACATGACCACTCTTTAGTCCTATCTAAACACAAATAAAAATATCGACACTGTTCAATCCAAAAAAACGACCAAAGATCCCCATATCCTGGCTAACAAGAGACCACTGCTTCTTAGACAATTACAGCTTTAACCTCTATCTCATGTTCCCTTCTTATAGTTAAGATCTATTAAGGTACCAAATCTCACCACTTACTAACAGTGTCCAATCCGGAATAAAGCCCCACTTCCTTAAACCCTCTCCCAAATCACCTCACACAGCCTGCATCCTATGAGTCCTTTCTAACATCGTCTTCCTGAGATGTCCCACAGTTCCTAAACCCAGCTTGTTCTACTGCAGGTGTGTTCTTACAGGTCTTTCGTTGACACATTTGAGCTGAAAACTAAGTGAGGAGCAGAAGCCAGCCACGGCAAGAGCTCGGGGGAGAATGTTCCAGGCTGAGTGAAGAGCGAGTGCAGAAGCTCTGAGATGGAATGAGCATGATGTCTTCTAGAACTTGATGGAAGGCTCTCCAGAGCCAAGAGAATAAGAGTGAGGGAGTGACACATGATGTGGATGGGGAGGGTGTGGTGTTCAATCAAACCCTTGTGGGCCATGGCCAAGAATGGCCATTTTAGTCTAAGTCAATGGGAATGCGTTGGACATTTTTTAAAATGTGAGGCTGAGCCACTACCAGCATCATGACAAGCGGCTAAGAGCACTTGTCTCTTGTAGACAGGCTTCACAGACTTTAGGAGAAAATTATCATCTGGTGCCTGCCCCAGACTAACTCTCCCTGTGGTTGCAACCCACTCACCCACCTACCACTCTCCCTCCCAGCCACAGAGCTGAGGTCTCCTGGAGCCGGTGGGGGCTCAGACCATGTGAGTGCAAGTCACAGGCTTCTTATGCCTTGCTGTGCTGAGTTAGTCTAAAGGACTGTGCAACCTACCTCAGTTTCCCCACTTCATACTTTAATTCCCTGCTAGAACTGAGAATTGTCCCTGATGCTTGCTTGGCTGATTCCTTCTTCTACCTGTTGTTTTGGGCCTACTGAGATAAAGGGTCCTTCCCGAAGCTTGCCATCCCTTCTTTGGACACTCTTCTTTGCACCTAAGCCTTGAGTTATTCCTCAAATAATGAGATGTCAGAACACAGAGCTTCCAAGAGCAGCTGGCCTCCAATCCAAGGATGAGGGCATCCTGGTCCGTTTTGTTTGCTTGCTCACTCATTATCCTCAGCAGATTCTGTCAGCTATGATGCCTCTCTCACTCCCATTCGATTGACTATATCCCTGGAGATAATTGGATGTGATATGCCCTGGGGTGCAGCAAAACCAGGCCCAGGGAATGCTGATTAGGCAGTTCCTAGCTGACGCTTCAGGGCACAGCTGAGGGCCTGCTTCCTCCATGATCAGTCCAGACTGCCAGGATTTCCCCACACCTCTGCCCACCACCGTGCTCTCCTGGTGGAGGGAAGATTCCAGAGTCTTCACCAAGGAGGCACCATTTTACCTGGGCCTTTCGTTCATTTATATTGTCAAGAAATCCCTCTCGTCCACTAACCTTGTGTGTGAGTCAGGGAAAAGGGAGGGCTTTGCCAAAGGCAGACAGACTAGAGCGTTTGGATGTTTTTTCTGCAAGTCATTTCACCACTCCAAGTCTCAGTTAACTTTCCTGAACACTGAGTCAATACCGCGCCCTTCAGGTTAGGGCTGGGGAAGCATCTGACTACACAGAGAGGGAATGGGGGAAGTTTTTCGCTAAGGAACTCTTATGTATTCCAATCATGCTGGTGTTTACATAACTCTATGCATTTGTTAAAATTCATAGAATTGTACACCCCCCCCCAAAATGAATTCTTGGGGTGGCTCTGGCAGAGGCCAAGCTTTCAACAAATGCCTCCTTCTGTGCTGAAAAGCAAACATCTTAGGGATTATAAATGTGGACAAAGAAGGCAGGAGAGGATGACTAATGACATCTACTCAGAGTGGCATCAGGAGAGCAAATATTATTGTGCACCATGTCACTAAATAGACGGTAATGTATGAATTCTGCTGGGAAGCTAAGTAGAAAATCAGATCGCAGCAAGATGTGGGTATTTGTCTGTGACAGGAGCTTTGATCAAGGCAGGATAGTTGAGTGTGTGTAGAGTCACAAAGCACCCTTTAAAAGAGCCCCTTAAAAGCTACAAAGTCTTTTTTAAATGACAAATTTTAGGCCAGCAGTTCTCAAACTTTGGTAGGCATCCAAATTTCCTGGGGAATTTGGTAAAATGCAGAGGCCTGGATCCTCTCCTGCATCCATGAGCCTGTGTCTCAGTGTTCTTTACTAATTCTCCAGGTCATTCTGACACACATCACTCTTTGCCAACCACTGTTTTAGGCAGTAAGGTAGATGGAAACAGCAAATTCCTAGGGGAGACTCAACCTGAAATGTAGAGAGATACTCAGTGCACCTGTAGAGACTGCCCACGGGTGTGAGGGTCTTCCTGTGTTGGGGTCTTTCTTTAAGAAATACTGCCTTTTTTTTCCTCAAATGGAACCATTCTTAATCACAAAGTTTTTCACCAGGACTTTGCATTTCAATTAATATTTAGTCTTTATACACTATTCTCCAGATGCTTCAGAGAAGATAGATGAGTAAGACCCCATCCCTACTTTCAAGAAGCCTAGAGTTTAATGGAGAAACTCATGCTAGGGTACCTCTATTCCTCTCAGCTCTGAGCCTATGATTTGGAGCAGCCCTGTATCCCATTTCAGGCTGCAGACTCTGGTCCCCTCCACACATTGTCTCCATCTTCGCTCATGAGTTTCTGGGTGGCTGTCTCTGGGTCAACAGCTCTCCTCTGAATTTGAAGTTGGCTAGAGTTAAGGGGCGGACTGTCAAAGGCTGTGACTATTACCTTGTTAATTCTGCTCAGGGAAACTGTACAAGTGGCATAAAATTCTCATTTATCTCACAACTAGTTTCATTTTCATTTCTCTTTTCCTAGAGGCATCTCTATGTCCCTGAAGAGCTGGCTTGCAACATTTCAATTCTTTTATGTGTCCAAGCCCCTGAACATATGGTTCCCTCTGTCACACATACTTTTCCTCTACCTGACTTTCTTCTACTTTTCTTAAACTTAGTGCCTCACGTTTTGTGAAGCTTCTGATTCATCTTGGCAGCAATAACTGACAAAAAGCAAAAATAAACAACAACAACAAGAAAACCTGCATTCACCCTGGACCACCCTTACTTAGGTGTCTGCAAAGCATTTTAACTAGAGTTCTGTTATGTAGTTACATGGTGTGGTAAGATCACGAGATTCCTTTATAGTAGTGTTTTCACTTTATTTAGCTTTCTAACTCAGTGCCCAAAACAGTGTAAGGTACACAGTAGGTACTCAATAAGTGTTTCTGGCCAAATGATGTAGAAGCATATACTATCAGGCTTCAGAAGTCCACGCTATGAAGTCAAACATTTCACAAAAGATGAATTAGGGACCCAGAGATGGAAGAGCCTTGTCCAAAACCACCCAGTATGTCAGCAACAGACTGAGAACTGGGTCTTGACTCTGGGTCAAGGGATTTTTCTGTGGTACCACCTGAGACTTGCTCAATTGGTTGGGGAGGGTTCCCATATTAAATTCAGAAAATATTGTTTGCTAGGTTATAAACAGAATTGTAAGTGGAAAAATAAAAATAAACCCAAAGAAAAAGACTGAGTTAATACTCCCCTACATGAGCTCTTTCCTGCTAGAAAGACTTCCAAGTCTGAAACCCCATGGGTTACTGATGTCTTTTGGCCATCTCCTGGAAATGGCCCATTTTCTCCTTATTTTAATCCATGGCGGCTGGGGTGAAACGAGCAAGTGGAGTCCCAATCTTTCTATTTTGGTCATTGTGAATTCCCAGAATTGGAGAACAACCATGGTTGCCCCTTTCATGTTTGGGCATCCGCCACTAATTCCCATGCCCCTACCCAGAATCACTTCTCATTTGCAAATTGAGGAGCTGGATCAGGATCTCTCAGGGGTCACCTGCAGTGGGATGTTCTGTGACTTTGCTACCAATTGAGGATAGAAAAAGTTATGGGAAAAGCAGAAGGTCTACTCTGCCCCTGCTCTGGTGGCTCTGAGCAGAGAAGGAGGCACATTGGGTGACCTGAAGCATTCATCTCCATGGTTACACCCCATCAGGAGGCTGCCTGTCCACCATCACCCACAGGTGATTAAGAGAAAGATGGCAACACCAGCCTCACCCCATAAAAGCCTCACCGCATAAAAGCCACGCACATGGCATGTCCGCCCAGATAGAACTGGAAAATGAACAAATGTTTGCTCTTCATTAGGCTGCATCATATTCCTCACAGCTGCTCCTTGTTGCCTTAAATAGTCTTAATGGAGCTGTAATAAACAGATACCTTCTGGTTGCCCTACTGGGCTCATTCTACTCATTATGACAACAGACTGCCTGGATTGGATTGGAATTATCATGTTTCCTTTCCTTCTTTCCATCACAAAGTCACCTCTTTCTGTTGTCCCTCATCTTCCCCAATCCTGTTACTTTTCTGACCATGATGATGGCCAGGGTTACAGAGCTCACAGACAACCCTACTCTCAAGCCAACATCTGTTAGCATTTACTGGCATGCTTAGGGTTTTTGGTTTGTAATTGGGAAAGGTGGGAAAATTTGGGCTGCGGATTGGGAGGAGGGAAGATGCTGCCGTCCAAGGTCACATGCAGAAGTCCTTTGACTTTAGCGTGGCTGTGTTTCATCAGCAGGGTAGATTTGAGGGCTCATCACATGCGTCCATGGGCATCAGATGTGACCAGCAGCAAGCACAGCAGGTGAGGTGATGGGTCTGTGGGCACAAGCAGGGCATACACTGGGGACTCATGGGCCTCCTTACACAGCATCTCACAACCTTGAAAGTAAATTATAGTCACCTGGAGACCTTAGACAGTACTGACCCCTGGATCCCACTCCCGGGGATTCTGACTTAATTGGTCTGAAGGATGGCCTGGGCACTGGTGTTTTTAAAACTTCCCTAGGTAATTCTCAAGTGTAGGCAAGAATGAAGACCTTTAAGACTCAGAGATATACGGCAGGTGCACTTAATTTGCCTTAGGCCTCCTTGAGTTCTTAGGAACCCAAGGCCCCTGGTCAATCACGGTTGCTTGGACTTGAGACATAACTACGGGGGTGGTAGTTTCCGAGAGTGGGGTCCAGTGGGACTATCAGTAGGCGGGAGATTCAGCTGGCCTGGACAATTTGTTTCTACCGCAACTCCCAAAATATCACAGACAGAAGCGCTCTTTGGATCACTTTGACCAACCCCCTCGCCCTCATTGCATATATATGGACATGGAGGCCCAGAGAGGGAGAGTAACCTGCCAAGTTCACCCAGAGACCTAATGAAAGAGATAGGACTGGAATGTAGGTATCTTGACTCTCAATTCAGGGCAGTTCACGTATTACTTCAATTTACTGAACCTAAAATATGCATTGAGAGACTCAAGTTTACATGCTAAGGAGAACAAGCTGATTTTATGGCTCTATATGAAAGGTGTGTGGGCTTATCTGGGCTCTGGGCCCAGTCTCCTGGTTCAGGCAATTCCATCTTTACCTTGAATTACTGTCCCAGCCGCCTACATGCCTCTGGTCTCCCTGCTCTCATCTGTGTCAGATTTGTTGTTTGCTGTTAGTGCCGTTGAGTCGATTCTGACTCCTAGCGACCCCGTGTAGAGCAGAGCGGAACCCTGCCTGGTCTTTTTGTGCCATCCTCTCACCTTCCAGTGTTATATCAGACAATGCTCTGCTGCTATTCTTAGGGTTTTCATGGCCAATTTTTTTGCAGGTGGGTGGCAGGTTCCTTCTTCCTAGTCTGTCTTACACTGGAAGCTCTGCTAAAACCTGTCTATGCCAGATAGTTACATCTAAAATGCAAATCCAGCTTAAAAAATCCTGCCCCCTTCAATGGCTCCCCATGGCCCCTGGAATAAAATCCAAACACCTTAGCCTGACAAATGTCCCCTTGCCCTCACCCCATGCCCTCCCCTACTAACAATTTCAGCCCATCTCCCTCCAAGCTCCCTTCCATCGTTTATGTACCAAACTGCTTCTGGTTCTCCTAACTCAGTCTATTGTAAACACCCTCATGCCATAGCTTATTCTAGTCCCTCTGCTTAAAACACCCTTCCTGCTTTCATTTGGTTATTCCTATTTCTCAAGCTTTGGTTTAGGTTTTATGTCTTTCAGAAAGGCACTGGCCATCCATCCTCAGGCTAGGCTTCATGCATGCCACCTGAAAGGTTCCCAGAGCACTCTGGGTCTACCTCTACTGTGACATTTTGCCAAGATATTGAACTGAAATGATCAGTTTATATACCTGTTTCTAAGAATAGGCTCTCAGTCCCCAGAAGGCAAGGGCTCTATCTCACCTCATCTCCTCAGTTCCTAGAGCCTAGTACCATGCCTGGTCTCTGGAAAGTGCTCAGACATCTTCCAGTTGAAATTCTATAAGACTCAGTCCTTGGTCCTTGTCTCTGTCTACGCTCACGTGCTTGGTGACTTGGAAAAGTCTTGTGGCTTTAATATCATCTATATGTCAATGACTCGCAAAGTTTTCTCCCCAACCCAGGCTTCTTTCCCAAATTCCAGGCTCATATATCCAACTAGCTACATTCCATCTCCGCTAAGATGTCTAATAGATGTGTAATTGTTCAAAGTAAAACTCCCAATGCTCCACTGATCCCAAGTCTGCTCTACCTGCAGCTTCCCCATCGCTGTTGGTGGCAACTCCATCCTTCCAGTGGCTCAAGTAATAGCCTTGGAGTCACCCCTGATTCCTCTCTTTCTCTCACATGCCATGTCTAATGTGTTAGGAAGTCCTGTTGGCTCTATCTTTAAAATATATTCAGAATCCAGCCACTTCTCAGCACCTCCACTGCCACACCCTGGCTTGAGTCACCATCGTCTCTCACCTGGGTTACTGCAGTGGCCTCTTCACTGGTCTCCCTGCTTTTATTCTTGCCTTCCTGTGTCTATGCTTAACACAGTAGCTAGAATGAGTGTTTCAAAATAATGTCAGGTAACTATCACTTATCTTCTCAAAACTCTGCAGTGGCTTTCCGTTTCATTCAGAGTAAAAGCCAAAGTCTTATAATGGCTTGTAAGGCAGTATACGGTCAGGCCCCCTTTATCTCTCCAATATCATCATCTATTACTTTTACTTCTTGTTCACTCTACTCATGCCACCCTGGGCCTCCTTGTTCCTCTTTGTACATGGCAGATGTATTACTCCTTTGATCAGGAACTCTCTTCCTCTAGATATTTTCCACCATGTCTCTGCTCAAATCTTATCTTCTAATTAAGGACAACCCTTCTACTCTACTTAACATTGAAACCTCCTTCACCTCATGTCCATGGAATACACTATCTCCCTTCCTTGCTCTACTCTTTCTTTTACAATGGTACTTGTAGAAGATTGTATTATCCAAAGATTATATTTTCCAATATCTCCTGTTCCATATTCTTTTTTAGAATCTTGCAACTGCCCCTCCCTCCATCAAGAGATGGAGTCTAACTCCCCTCCCTTAAATGTATGCAGTTATTATTTACTTATAACCAATAGAATATGGTAAGACTGATGCTGTGTGATGTCCAAGTGTAGGTCACAAAGGTGATACACTTTCCACTTTGTTAGCTAGGGAGCTCACCTGTGGAGTTCTGAGCCACCAGGTAAGAGGTCTAGCTATACTGAGGCTACCATGCTGTGAGGAAGCCTAGGTCATCTGAAGAGGCCACCTGTAGGTGTTCCAGATGAGAATCCCAGCTGAGATCCCAGATGATAGCCTGCATCAATCCCTAGACACGTGAGTAAAGATGCTTTGAGATGACTTCAGTCCCTAGCTTTAGAGCCTTTAAGGCTTCAGACAGCGTGGAGCAGAGACAGACCACTGCTGCTTTGCCCTGTCCAAATTCCTGATCCACAGAATAGTGAGCACAATAAATTGGTTGTTTTATGTTGCTAAGATTTGGGTAGTTTGTAATACTGTTAGACAGTATTTTTCACTGTCTAACATACTACATTATTTATTAATATATTACATTAGGTAAGTTATTGTAAAACAACTTACTTAGTTGGAAGCCTTTTGTTTAGTTCCTGTTTTCCCTGCTAGAACACAAGCATCTTGAGGGCATGGATCTTTGTCTATTTTGTACACTGTTGTATCCCAAATATCTAGAACAGTCCTCGGGAATAGTAGATACTCAGTAAATATTTAATGAACAAATTTGTAAGTGATTATACAACTGAACTGAATTTTAGAAGACACAGCTTGCTGTAACTGAGAGGTCCCTTATATGTTGACACATGAAACTCACTCAGTTGTATGAAAAAGCTGAGCAGGGTAGGAGAGTAACAAGCAACAAATAGCACAGAGCATGTTGGTTTGAGAGAGGGACTGGAGATCCAGGAGTTTCATGTCTACAAGAGGACACAGTCTTCAAGCAGATTTGTGACTCTTATGCTCCCTATGTAGATTCCAGACATCACAGGATCCTTGATGATCAAACCCATATCCACCTGTAGTCTAGGAACATGGACTAGCACATTGTGGAAAGACTCCCATTAAGAAATGCTTTCCAATTAACCTCCTGTTAATCAGAGAATGCTGTTAACTAGAAGCTAAGCATTCCAGTTAACTGATTAAAATAATTTGAACTAATTAAGGGCAAGGCTAGTCTAGTTAGCAGTATTTCTGGTTGAGGTCCAAATGATGGAACAACATGTATCGTTTTTCTCTCACTATAAAAGCAGTTCATTTCCAGGCTCAAAATAAACCAAATCCCACCACACACATGTGGATGCTTTTGAAAGAGATACCTTTCTGGAAGGAAATGTGCCAAAGTAGTCAAATGTATTTGTATTTTTGTCTTCAGATTTTAGATTGCAAATTCTTAGAACAGTGTTTCTTAGGCTTTGACTACTTGCCCCCTTTCTGATAAGTCACATGTCTCCCTTAATGCTATTTGAAACTTTACAGCAAATTAAATATTATGAGTAATGACTTATTAAGCCATCATGATACTGAGGATGCCTGTACAAACAGCACGCCTTCTCCTGACACTCACCGAACAGATCTACATGGGTGTATATAAGCACACACACATGTAGCTCCCCGCAAATTTAAGGGGTTGGGACTATTCAACCAACCCTCTAGGAAATAAGGCCCAAGGAAGGGAGGTAAAGAGACCATCTCCTTCAACTCTTGTCCCAATATCCTTCCAAAATTTGTAGATAGAGCATATGAAAAATGCTGTTTTACCTGGACCATATTTGAAACTAACTGCTAGTTCTCCTGAGCTGGTAATCACTCACATCCATTGACATCAATGTTTTTGTTCTCGTAAATGTGTCAAACACACCCCTTGCCACTATGTTTTACACTCTCGTAAAGTTTTAGGACCAGACAAGCCCTTAGAAATCACCTTATCTAAACTCTTCATAACGAATAAAGAATTTTAAAACTCAGGTAGCAGAATGATACGCTAAGATCACACAGTTTGTTTGTTGGAATCTGGCTGTCTGGACCCCCAGTTTAGCACAATTTCATGACCTCACACAGCTTCTGAAATACTGCTTTGTAAGCTCTGTCTCAGAATACAGTCTGAGAGATAAACTTAGGCTGCATTATCAAGAATTCCAAATGTGTAGAGTCTGAGTCAATGCGTTTTCACTGCACAGTGAAACCGAACCTAGCATATTTGGGGCACATGCTGCATGTGAAAAAAACTCCACAAAAAACTAGTGCATATAACTCAGAGCCTGGCACACAGTAGATATTTGAAAGATATTTTGGGAAGGGAGGAGGAGAGGGAGAGAGAGAGGAAAAGTGAAGAAAGAAATGCTTGTTTTCAAAGTTGGCTGCAGCTGGATTCCATCTGCATGAGGCGGGTGGAAAAATTCCTCTTGGAGAGTGAGGTGCTCTTTAGTTCAGCGGAAACATCTTAATGAGTTTTTTGTTCTATTTTATTTTACTTTTTCTTCGTAAAAGGTGAGGCCTAATGCGCAAGGTCTGAAACAAAAGGAGTGAGACAAAGCGAGATAAATTGTTCTGCATAATAAAGTAGGGGAGAGTAGGAGTTCTTTTCCTGGCTGCTGGGAAAAAGAAAAAAAACGGGGGGACTTCTGAGGATACTGAAAAGAACTTTCGGGAGAGGAGTGGATAGAGAGCTGACAGGAGACTGGAACCTTAGGAGGAACCGTATTCAGGAGCTTCCTGGATTTTGCTGCACTCCTGTTATTCCCCAAACTTCAGTAACAACTGCTACTCACAAATCGTTTGCATTAGAGATGCTTTGGGGAGGAAAGAAAGGGATGTCCAATGCAGGGGTGAGAGAAGGTACACAGAGAGAGGGGACGACAGTCACCAGATGAGATATTGACTTGGGGGCTGTTGAGAACACAACAGAACATGATAATGAGGCACAAGGTGACTAGGAGCAAGTAGGCCTCCCAGAAATCACTGGAGGGGCAGATTTGCTGGCTTTTCTACAACATGTAGGATGGGGGCTTGAGCTGGTCTATCTTCCTATTGAAGGGAGGTGTGAATCCAAACTGATTAAGTAGGTCTGAGTGGTGACTGAGATGGTGCATTTCCAACATGTTCCCAGGTGATGCTTATGCTGCTGGTCCAAGGACCATACTTCGAGTAGCAAGGCTTTAGCACCCATGAAGCCTCTGCACCCATCAGGAAGTTTCCCCACAGGCTGGTTTCTTACCTCATATTCCTCCTTGAACCCGTAGCCCTGGCCTCTCTTCATCTGGGTAATGTGCTGCAGCAGATCAGCCACCCGGATGGCGGGCTGGAACTGGTCCCGAGGATAGCTCATCTCCACAGGGTCGCAGGCCCGGTAGGGGTGAGTCTGGATTGTGAGGGTGGGCTGGGACAGCTCCCCGCGGCTGCCATCTGCTTCAGAGAGAAGGAGGCAGAACAGATCATCACCTATGGGAGTTTTGTCCTCTGTCCTCCATGCCTCCCTCAGCTTGACCTGAGGAGGGCAGAGGGAACTAACTCAGGACTCAATTGATCAGGAAACCACAGAAAGAATAGAGACACACTGCTTCCCTGGCACGGCTGTGGTGGTAATTTAAAAATTAAAACAACAAACAAACCAATGAACACAATAACCCTTGGTTTGTTTCTATTTCAAGGGTGCATATTGATGGAGGAAAGACAAAGTTCTAGGTTGGCTGTCATCCCCTGCCTGTCTCAGTCCTTCCTCCAGTCTTGTCAGGGTTGTCTTGGCCAATCTTGGCCAATCCCAGAACCAGTGAGAAGCCAGAAAGGCTGGATACTGGGAGTACTCTCCTGTTTAGGAAGTAGGGTTCCTGGAAATCGTGTCTGGTGCCTGCCTGCAGGTGAAGAGAGCCACAGGTCCCTGGAGATCAGAGCCACGTGACTGCTTCTGGTCCATTTGCCCACATCCCTGTGACCCGGTTTCCCTACTAGTTTGTTTCCTTTGGGTTGTACGCTGGAAGGAATTGGAGCCAGTCTTGGACCCCCAGCAGACAGCAGGGACTCTGACCCTCTTAGCTGCTCTCTCCAGCTATGGGCTCTGCAACAGTGACTACCTTCTGCCCACTGTCCAGTTTCCTCACCACTTAACACTCTTGAGCCAGGAGTGTTGCTGAGCCCACCTTGCAGATAGGGAAGCCCAAACCTCTTCCTTCAGTCCTCCCAACTACTTCTCCCAGGCCTGGGTCCTATGCCTCGTCTCCTTCATAAAATCTCTCTTTGACATAGCTCTATACTTCCCCCTGATAAGAATCTTTATACCTACTGAGTTGCTTTAACTGCCGTGTATTAGTTTGGCCACCCTGGAAACTGATTTCTGCTGAGGTTGGATTTGAATTCCTCTGTGCCCCTTGGACAAGTAAAACTACGTTCTTGCCTTATCAACTCTCTGTCAGGCATACATTGTTGGTCTTCCAGGTCCTTCATCCTATCCAGAACTATCTAGGCTTGGTCTCCCCAACCTCCTCTCAAAGACATGGACAGTCTATGCCTTAGACCCTCCCATTTGTGGCATGCATGAGATGATAACTGCATCTCCCCTGGATGTTTCCAGGCACTGCATGGCACCAATGCAGACCCTGCTAGGCCTATGCCGTACTCACTCCCTGGGGGTCTGTAGCATACATTCTTGATTGTCTGCAACTTGTCTTTGCAAAATCCATGTTTCCTTCAGCTTGTTTGTCTCTCATGTCACAATAATCCATCAGACATTTGATTCTGTAGGTGAAAGGGAACTTTCCTACCATGTGACAGCATGAGCAAAACTGTTCCTAGTAGGAAAAGATCTGGAATATAGAGGTTTATGCATAAGGAAGAAAGGCCTATGCAAAATTTCCTGACCGTGCATAAGAAAAATAGCGCTTATTTTTTCTCCTGGGATTTCAGGTAACAGGTAACACCTCTTCGATGGCATTGCTTAAATATAGAGCTTGGCAAATGTGGGGGCTGCTTCCCTTCTCCATCACACCCTTGTGATCATGAGTTAAGATTTATTGAGAACCCTCTCTGTGCCAGGGGCTCCGGCAGGCACTGGCAATGCACAGATTACAGATTTCACCCTCAAGGCTTGATGGTCTAGTAGGGAAGACAGACAAGAAGAACCAGCTGAAGCACAACAGACGCTGGAGAAGCCAAGTACATTTAGGTAGGAGCAAGGAGGTGGGGATGGAGTGAAGGTGGTGAGTGGAAATGTGATGAGGATAAAGCTGTAAGAGACGGTGTGAGGTCGGTCTAGAAAGGCTGTGAATTCATAAGAATCTTCAAGCCAGTGGGAAGCCGTTGAAGGATTTTGAAAAGAATCTCTCTTTTTAAAGATTCACACTATTTCTTGTAGGTGTCCCAGCTGCCATGGATCTGAGGCACCCTTCCAGCGAATATCACTCCTGTGATGGTGTGGTGAGGTTGGGGATGGAGAAGAAAGAAGCACTTGAGTTTGCTTCTCTAGATGCTGCACTTCATGATCCTTAGGAGAGGATGAGCCAGAGTCAGTGCCCGGAGCCCTGTGGGTGTCTCTCACCTAAGCCACCATCACATAAGGGGGCAGATGTCTTCAGAGACCCATGGTCTCCTACAGGTCCTGGGGCATGAGCTACGTGGGAGACTTGCCGCCTGGCAGAGACAGGCTTCTTAGGAATGGGAACCTGGCAATTTTTGTGAGATGCCAAATGTTTCCAAAACCAAATAAGCTACCAAATGGATATTTTCCCTAAACACATTGCTACACAGACTGTAAACTTGGTGTCAGCAAAACCAACACTGGAATGGAAAATAACTGCATTTGAAATTTAACAACTTGTATTGCTGTAACATTTGTAATAATGTCAATGCCGGTGCTAATGATGCTATGAAGACTCGGAACCAAGGGATTTTCAAGGCTTATTAAATCAACTAGTTGGACTCCCTTTTGCAATGTATCTTACCTCACCTATTCCCTTATTAACCTCCGATAATGCAGAAGTGATGCCTTTATCACACCCCATTTCACCAGACGCACTATACTTAATTTTCCATCATTAGATTTAATGAAAACCCAATTTCACAACTCACTTCTCTCAGGAACCTACAAGTAATGCTACGTTTTTATCAGCCCCAATTAAAAAGCGTTATGATGTTTCTATTCAAGAGGGAGCCTTAAAACTAATGTGCGATTCTGCTGCTAATTCAACAAGGGCGCTGGAATTCACATGCTGCTCATAAAATGTAACTCAAACCAGCTGGCCAAGGGAGAGAACATTTTTCATTTTTCTCCTCACTAGACCCTCAATTTTCACGCCATTTCACCTTCTCATTGATGGGTCTTGCCTGTTTATTTACCACATAATCATATTTTGGATTTCTTTTGCACTTTTTCTAAAGCTGTTGTCTAACCCTGTAAATTCCCCTGCAATAACTCTTGTCGCTGCCTGTGAGGGGCATGTGGGGCAGGCAGAGGGATTTTGGTGACATGTATGAGATCACAGCTCACCACTGTCCCTCTGATTCTCTCTTTTCTGTCTCTCTCCTAGTTCCTCTTCCTTCTTCCTTGGGAACCAGGCTTTGATCTTCTCTTTTTTATCCCCTTGCTACCAGCCATTGTAGATCTCTCTCTAGCTTGAGCCATATATTTTCAATCACTTGCTAGAAACTGCCACTCCAACTGGTTAACAAATATTTACGAGTACCTATATTGTACGAAGGATGCTATTGGATACTGTGTAGGAGGGTGGAGGAAAGTGTGTTCAGAGGGAGATAAGCACTCCACAGGCCTAGCAGGAAAGAAGAAGAGATAAGGTGTGCATAAACAAGTCTAGCAAAGCTGGGAAGGGATAGGCACCTAGGAGATGGGAAGATGATGTGCTGCAGAGTTAGGCACCATGGAAACAAGCTCTGGACATTCACGCCCCATCTCTGTTGCTTTTGGCATGACTATGTACAACCTATATCAGCTCTACCCAATAGAACTTTCGGTGATGATGGAAATAGTCTATATCAATGCTGTGCAATATGGTAGCCACTAACCATGCATGGCTACTGAGCATGTGAAACGTGGCTAATGTGACTGAGGAAATGAATTTTAAATTTTGGTTAATTTTAATTAATTGAAATTTAAATATCCACATGTGACTTGTGGCTACTGTATTGGGCAGCTCAGATCTAGAGACAGGGAAAAGGCAAGCACTCTGGAGTCAAGTCACAGGGCAATGACATCTAGTGGAAATATAACATGAGCCATATGTGTAATTTAAAATTTTCTTGTAGCAACATTAAATAAGGTAAGTGAAATTAATTTCAATAAGACATTTTATTTCATCCAATATATCAAAATAATATTTCAACACATAGTCGGTATAAAATTATTAATGATATATTTTACACTCTTCATTCATACTAAGGCTTTGAAATTCAATGTGTATTTTACTTACAGAGCATTTCAGTTCAGACTAGCCGTATTTCCAGTGCTCAAGACCACATGTGATTAGTGGCTACTGTATCGGACAGCACGGGTATACACAGGCTTATCCCAAGCCAGATCAAGTTCTAAAGAGAACTAATTTAGAGCTGGAGCGAACTCTAAAAAGACGCTGATCTAGTGTAAGACAGTCCCAGCGCAGCACTGCCCAATGGAACTTTACACGATGATGGAAGTGTTCATATTTGCACAATCAATATGGTAGCCACTAGCCACCTGCGGCTATTGAGCACTCGAAATGTGGCTAGTGTGACTGAGGACCTGAACTTTTACTTTAAGTTAATTTCAAATTAATTTAAATGTAAATAGTTTCACGTGGCTAGTGGCTACCATATTGAATAGTGCAGATCTATACAATTATGTCTTCAAATTTTTTCTTTAAATCAACTTTCAACTATTTTTTTAACTTTATCTCATTATGAATGATAGTGAGACATAAAGTCATGGATGTGATACGCTAGTTTTGTTTTAATGTTCATGAAGATGTTTACATAACTATTTAAGAAATGGCCTGCCATGTCCCATGAGAGGAGCATAATCCACACCCTGGGAAATGCTGTGGGTCTGGGTTCCAGAAGCAATCAGAATGAGGTTTGTATCTTTAATTAACTGGTTACGGGCTGTGAGATCTCAGCCAAGTGACTGATATTTCTGAGTCTCAGTTTCTTCATCTATAATACAGGGAAAATAAGTACTATAAAGATTCAAAGAGATAAATGGTAAGTCCTCGTGCAATGCCTGGTATCTGGTAAGCGGTGAAAAAAACAATAATTGTTCTGATGTTGTACAAGGTGTCCTGCTGGGCACATGAAAATCCACAGACTGGTGAGGGCACCTGGGGAGTCGTTTAGGGCTTCTCTCTTTTTCCCTTCATGACGCACTCCAGAGCCATCTATTTTACTCCATTCCTGCTGCTTTCCCCTAGTTCAGATCCCCATGACCATTCCATCAGGTTCCTAATGGCTCTTTTTGCTTTTACAATTCTTTTTACACAGCTTTGATCAAGTCACTCTTCTCAGCAAAAGCCTTCATAGAGTTAAGACAAAATTTAGTAACTAGCCAATCAAATTTCTATAGTTTCTGGTACCAGCATCTATTTCTTATTTCATCTATCACAACTCCTCTCTAATCCATGTGCCCTTTAGGGCAGGAGAACACGAAGAGTGGATGGGTAAATATATAGAGACTGTTTACTGAGCAGGGAGAGTCTGACAGATGAGAGAGGGTGTGAGGTGGGCAGGAGGTTGGGTCACCTGCTCAGAGTAGAGATGTGGTCAGAACAAATGAAGTGGGGGCTGTGGCAACAGCAGGCATCGGGGTCAAAGCACAGAATCTGAAGACAAAAGTTGGATTCAAATATGAACTTCACAACTTTCTAGTATGGGACTTCAGATAAGTTACTTTGAGCCTAAGCTCTTTATTTGTAGTTGGCAATATAAATGGTGATGATGATAATAATCATCCTCTTATAAGAAGGTTGTTGCAGGGTTAAGTGGGATTCCATTGGAAGAAGCTTCAAGATGGCACCTAGCCAGC
This sequence comes from Equus quagga, assembly GCF_021613505.1. Lineage (NCBI taxonomy): Eukaryota > Metazoa > Chordata > Mammalia > Perissodactyla > Equidae > Equus > Equus quagga. Next base: position 93,812,896 of record NC_060278.1, read on the forward strand.
AAGCAATGCCTCATCCCTCTTCCCCCAACAAATAACAAGCCTCAAGAAAATAAACTTGTAATAGCACTGAAATCTAAGTCTGTCAACTAACCTAGTGTCAGAATTTGGGAGGAATATCCATTAATTATATCAGATTCACATTTACACATGTGCATGAAAATAAAGGCTTCATTTTGTCAAAATTACTCTCTGAAGTTGTACAGAATCATCTTTCACCTGATTTAACAAAGCAATTTTCCCTCTGGAGTTGGAAGAGACTGCAATTTCTTTTGTGAAGCATCAGATGAAATAGTTGGCTTGTGTTTAGGAGCCATGTTGTAAGAAAAATTTCTTCTGTATTTCCAAGTTCTAGACATAAATTAGGATAGGTGCATAGATTTGTGACCCTTGAATAATGGTAGATTCACATCTCCCATCTCATATCCACTTGGGGATGTGTCATCACATCACAGTGTGATGATAGATGGAATTACCTTCTGTCTCTTTCTTAAGTCTGACCAAATGCATAGGGTTGAACTTGAAAAACTAATAATAAGTAGAATGCCACCCTACTGTGCCACATTCTAAAGCTATGGACAATTTCAGTTTATACAACTGGCGATTGACACTGATATACTTTGCTACCTGAGGTAACATTGGCTTGAAGAATGAAAAAGAAATGCTTCATTTTTTCCCACTTTCTTTCCTGGGCTCAGAGGATCAAAGACTCTAGCAACCAAACATGGGGGTCAGGCATCTCCATGCCCTTTCACCTCCTAAATCTCTTTCACTGGGGTCTCTGACATGGTAAAGACACAAGTGAGTGGATAAAGACCTTTGCATCCCAGAATGCAGATTCAGTACCAGGAGAAAATTGTGATGGACAGTCAGATAGAAGGATGACGTCAGACACTTTACATAGGAATAGTGGCTATGAACACCTATTACTACCTCTGCTGAAGCCACAAGGTTCCAACATTGGACAGTGAGGGCAACAATGAGAATCTGCCTTCTCTGTTTATTGGCAAACAGCAGTCCTGGAGAGATCTCTCCTCCTCTGAAGTCAAGAAAACAGAAAACAACATGCAGTCTGAGAAAAATCCACTATGTTAAAAATAAGGATAACGATACTCTGGATGCTGAGAAAAATACAATTTTCAAAACAAACAAGCAGTCAGTGTTGACCGTTTACCCAACAGCCATCCCCTACCTTCTTCCTTTCTGGCAGAGTCCCCAAATTAGTTTGGGTGCCCACACATTCCCAACGTGACTTTGGGGAGGATAATCCTATTCCTAGATCTAGGGGTAAATCCTGATTTCCTTAAGCCAGTCAGGTGTTCCTATCCCTTTTGCCAATTTTTCCAAAATTTTCAATGAGATAGGAGGGGAGTTCCATTAGGGGACTTCTAGGAAAGGCTTCCTTACTTCCAGGAAGGATATTCCAGTGGTCCTTCTCTCCCATTAGACATTACCATGTGTGGGTTTGATGCTTGGGACTGCTAAAGCAATCTTGCATCCACGAGGGGATCCAGGCTGTGGGCAATGCCAACAAGAGATGGTAAAGTGGAGAGCTTGAAAGAACTTGGGTCCTTTAATGACATTCTTGGGCATCTCATTCAACCAACCCTGGACCTTGCTTAGCTCTTGACTTTCTGTTCTGTGAGATAATACATTAACTTATTATTTAAGTTAATTCGATTTTTTTTTCTGTTACAGGTATCTTAACCTACACAACAGAAACAGAAATGCATTTTAGATTGCATGAATTTTGTCAAGAACAAAATTCAAGAAAACATGGAAAAATAAAGGAAGTGAAAGATTAAATAATAAGACAACAGATTTTTCAAAATATGGATCAAGTTAAGAAGCAACTGGAAAAAAATGCGCGGGGTGAGGCAAGGCAAGATGGTAAGGAAACTAAAATGCAATAGCAGAATTAAAATGGACATTGGAATCTGTAATGAGAATATGCAACAGGCAAAAACTTGTGGAGAATTAATTTGAGAACCTTGCAATGAAAATTCAAGGGATTGAGACTTCTGTTTCCTCTGTATCTATTATCTGCTCATGTGTGTTCATGTGTGAAGGCACCAAGAAGACATTTTCCGAGAAAAGAAAACAGACATATAAGAGACAGATAATTGGTGTTACTAAAGAAGAGAACAGAATAAGTGAAACAGAAGCGATAATAAAGGATACAATGTGAAAACAGCTCTTTGGCAGAATAAAAACCTCAATCTTCAAATGTAAAGAGTTCTCTACATGAAACTTAAAATAGAACAGAGTTCCTGATACAATTGTTTAAACATTATTGATGCAGAAATGCTCAGATAAACATCTAGGCTGGAAAAAATGGCTATCTGTAAAGGAAAAGAAACAATGCTAATCACATGTTCTACTACTCAAATTTTAATGTCAGAAACCAATGGAACAAAATTTTTGAGGGTAAAATGCTATAACCCCCAGTATATATACACTGATATAAGTTGTTTTTTCATTTGTGAGCCTACAGAAAGACATTCCCTGATACACAAAGATTCAGAAATTACATTGGCTCTGATTCTTTTCCAGAGGCTTAGGGAGGTTGGAAAATAAGGGAAAAAACAAAAATACCATAAGATTGGAGGAAATCATACTATAAAAGAACTTATTTGTTAAATACCAAAATCAGTTAAACGTAGATATGAGTATAAATATCAAAATAAATATGACTCAAAACAGAATGAACTATAAAAAAGAATTCTTAAAGAGAAACTGTAAAAAAATCGAATATAAGAATTCTTGGCTAAAATCTGAAATTTTACTAACAAAAACCAGGAAGCGGGTGACTGATACATCACTAAAAATAAATCTATCAACTCCGTCACCTTCCATAATGGACAATCAATATATACTATTTTAATCTTGTTCTTGAGTAAAGGATCTAATTTCAAGGGTGTATGTACATATCTGTGTGAGTGTGTGTGTGTGTGTGTGTGTGTGTATTTTTAAGGTATCAATTAGTAGAATAAAAAGAAGGGTATATAGCTTTCAAATAGAGTCAAAGTGAAACAAAAGAAAGCCTAGGCCTCTACCACATGTGGATCTGGAGTCCACATTCGTGCTATGCGTGTGATAGAGGAATTGCAAACCTAGAAATCAACATACAAACCCGCGTAATACCACTGGAAATCCTCCTGTTCTGACAAGCAAATGAGAAACCACTCTAGAGGTATTTTCATAATCCAAGACACATTGATTCCCACAGAACAAAACTGCCTCCACTAAAGATGAACTCATAGGGAAAAATAAAGTATAAAGAACGACAAGCCATGTGAGGAAGCTTATTCTCACAAAGGAGAGTCGGCAGACATGATACACACAGAGAAATATGCCTCCCAAGAATTGAAAATAATAGAACAATCAAAGAGACTATAAAATAAATACATTTAGATTGATTAAAGAGAAAATGGAAAGACTATGAACCACAGTAATAATGCCACACATCATGGAAAAAGGATGGGTAGATTTGAAAAATACAAATTTAACTTCCAGAGATAAAAAATATAGTCACTAAAAGTAGGAAGAGTAAATAAATATATGAACAGATGTTAATGGAACACAATAGAAGTTAAAGATACAACAGAGAAGCTGAAGAAAAGCAAAAGCTGGCTCTTTTGTTTGAAAACACCAATAAATTAGACAAAGCTCTGCCAAAAGTGATAAAGAAAAAAAGACACAAATAAACAATTTCACAATTGCTAGAAACTGGTAGAACACTTTTATCACATGTTTGGATTGAACAGTGAGTAAATGACCAGAAAACCACAAAACACATCAGAAGACTCTGAAGGACGTGGCCAGAGTCAGAAGTTACATATCAGCTCATCACCAAAGCATGAGCTTTCTTTAAGAGAGAAGTTTTATTCTGGGATAATTGTAGATTCACATGAGTCATAAGAAATAACACAGGAGTCCCATATACCCTTCACTCAGTTTCCCCAATGTTAACATCCTGCATAACTGTAGCACAGCAGCACAAGCAGGAAATTGACATTGATACATTCCACCGCTCTTATTCAGATTAGATATTTACATGCACCTGTGTGTGGGTTTGTTCATGTGTGTTCATGTGTGTCTTTAGTTTTACACAATTTAATCACATATGTAGATTTCTGTGACCACCACCACAACCAAAATGCAGAAGCAGTTCCAGTACAAGGATCCTTCACCCAACAGAATACTAGTTTTGACTTTCTCTCTTGTCTCTAAGCAGAGGGCTAGTTACTGCACCCTCAGTGACTGTAGCAATAATGAAAGGAAATGTCTTTCAGGAAAACCCTAAAGTCTGCCAGAGGCTAACAAACTGGGGCCTTCTTTCCTTGATGCTGCTGTATATAATCCAGGGTCCACAGGGCCACCACATGTGGCTGTACATGCCACGTGCCGCTCAATGTTAGACGGTGCTATTCCTGTGATAGACCCATGCTTTGTGAGTTAAAAGCCATCTGTCTTTACTTGTTTAAGCGACTAGTGGTTGGGTCGTTATTTTCATTTTCTGTAAATCATTAAAGTGGAAAGTTTCACCTATGTGGTCTAGAGGAGAAAGAATAAGTGAATTACTCGTCTGTGGACTTAGTGTCCTAAGAGCTGAGCCAAAGTCTGAAGGGAACTCTTTGTTCAGAGTCTCTCCTGTGGGCCAGAGAATTGGACCCCCTGTGGAGTTTTGTGCATGCAGTGGGTGTATGTATATGCATACACGGGTGGGTACACGGCCTGGCAAGCACACGGGTATTCTCTCACTTCTGTTCCAACTCGAGCCAAATGTTTTTCAAACTCTGTTGTATAAAATAGACTTCTAGGTATGATTGTGTTTGAAGAAAGGATTTCACTATTAAAAAAACTCTGAAAAAACCACTGGTATATATTTTTTCATTTTGTCACAATTTCATGAAAATCAGTGGGAAAACAAGACAGCCAAAGTGCTGATCCCAGTGTTCTCCAGCATAGGTTTTCTAAACTGAATTCAATTGAAACAAAATAAAGATCCCTGGGTGAGCCAGAAGTAGCAGACATGTAGCAATAACAGGATGCTTTTTGGTCTTACACATTTAGTGATCAAACAAGGAAGTGAGACAATAAAACCAGTGGGAATGTATGGGATCCTGGAAATATACTGCTGAACCACAAAGGAGAATGGACATAATTCTGGACCTTTAAAATGAACTCACTGAAAACACAAGCCCTTTCTTGTAACAGCTAAATCTAATGTTTAATTATTGCGTACTCATCATTCATTTGTACTTCCAGAGGCACTTATGTTTGAAAGCAATGGACTATCTGAACTTTGATGAGTGGAAAAATATCCCATAAATAGACAAGGATATATGTAGCTAAAGAATTTCATAAACTGATGATAAAGTGTGGTCCAAATGTTGACTGGCAAGTAGTGGATTCCTGGGAAGTGTACTATTTATCAGACAAGGATGAAGTACATAATAAAGTAAGAAGAAACCGTGAAGTCACTCAATGTTGGGAAGATTAATATTATTGAGAAGTTATTTAATATTATTAGGAAAAAATTCTGTATATGGCTGCACATGTTAATGTAAATAGAATATTCAAATGAACTGAGAAGAACATGTCATAAAGAAAAGTAAATTGTATAGTTTAGATGTTCTTGCAAGCAGAAAAGAGAGCAATACTGGGCTGGCTTTTTAAAAATTTTTCTTTTCTTTTTTTTTGAGGAAGATTAGCCCTGAGCTAACATCTGCTGCCAATCTTCCTCTTTTTGCTGAGGAAGACTGGCCCTGAGCTAACATCTGTGCACATCATCCTCTATTTTATATGTGGGACGCCTACCACAGCATGGCTTGCCAAGCTGTGCCATGCCCGCACCCAGGATCCGAACCAGCAAAACCTGGGCCGCCGAAGTGGAACGTGCACACTTCATCGCTGCGCCACCGGCTGGCCCCTGTGCTGGCTTTTGAGAGGAGTCTGAGCAGAGAGGAAGGCTGAGATTGCGTGAGGAAGGGCACGCTTCTATCAGACTGAAGGTTGTCAGCTTCACCATGACTCCAGCTTGGATGGGGCATTTGGAGTTTCTCATTGGCTCCAGGGTGGTGTTCACATAAAAACAACGAGCCCAGCATTTTGTGTTGTGTATATATCAGTACATTCCAAGACCCACGTCCTCATAGGAAAATGTGTGATAGAAAGAAAAAAAACCTTAAATAATGCCTCACACTGAAAACACGGGTTTGCCTTATTTTCTCTTTCTCATTCATCAAAATCATAATAAGACAAACGTATGCAAAATAGTTGCAGAGTAATACTTAGCTAAACTAGAAAAACTCAATTTTGACACGTTTTACAATCTTCAGCCTGACAGGTAACTTTGTCTTTCGTTGATGTGCAAGAAAGAGAAAATGTAACAACTAAACTTGTCTGGGAGAGGAAATTTAAACGTGTAACAGCTGTTTGAAATGAGTTTGCCGTTGTACTGTGTAGACGGAAGCCTGCTTTCTCCATTTCAGACGATGCCCTGGATACATAAGCAGAGTTTGTGGATACAACAAACCACAAACACAACAGAACACTAATAGAGTGGAAATAATGCAGTTTTGGACTTACAAGACCTGACTTTTATCCTGGTTTTTCCACGAAACTATTTTGCACAATTGCTTTTACTTTCCTGGATCTTAATTTTAAAATTAGGGAGTTGGGTTAGACTAATGCTTCTCAAATGTTAATGTACATTGTCTGGAGATAGTTTAAAATGCAGATTCTAATTCAGTGAGTCTGGAATGTGGTCTGAGAGTCTGCATTTGTAACAAGCTCCCAGGTAATGCTGATGCTGCTGGTCCATGGACCCGCACTTTGAGTAGCAAGGGTTAGATGGTCTCAAAGGGAACTTCCAGTTAAATATAATTTGTTCATTAATGGTCCTAGAATTGCTCAAAAGAAAGCAGACACTGTCCTTTCTGCTCTTAGTGAATGAATGAGGTAGCGCAGATTAGTATTGTTCAAAATCAATCAAACAAAAATTTCAAGGAACCTAAGCTGATGGCTTTTTCTCTGGGAAGAACAGACAGCTAACACTCTCCTAAGAACTAATAAAGCAGTGTGTGCATCAACCGCTAGCCTGGGAGACCCTCAGCTGCTGAATTACAGAAGTTGACCACAGAAATGGTGACCTACTTTGTTTTGTATAGTGGGTCCCAAATCTTGGTGCTAGACAAGAGACACTCTGGAAGAATGTTAAACATAGATTCATTGGCTCCACCAATGGACCTAAGAATTCAGTAGCTTTAGGGTGGGGCCAGTCATGTTTGGGAATTACTGTTATAACCATTTAATGGAGGCTGGGGCAGTGACTGGGGGCCAGAAGGGAGAATTTTGACTCAATTCCTGATTGAAACATGGTAAAGAAAATCAGTCCTACAAGTTTTTCCAGAATCCCAGTGGCTTCTTTTCATGATAATGAAGGTGGGAAGGTCACAAAGGAATCACTGTTATAGAAAAACAGCCTCTGAATAGTTGCATTTGTGGGATGTCAACAATTTTAAGGACCCCTGAAAGTTGCAATGAGAGGTCTTAACTGTATTCATATTCTTTTTGTCCACAGAAATTCATCAGAAGAACCAGAGTTAAATCTTGGCTCTACTACTTATTAACCAGAGGTTTTTGGTGAATTATTATAACATCTCACACGTTAAGCCATATATTGGTTATCTACTGCTACATAACAAACTACCCCAAAACTTAGCAACTTAAAATAATAAACGTCTACTATCTCACAGTTTCTGTAGGTCAGAAATCTGAGTGTGGCTTTAATGGGTACCTCTGGCTCAAGGTCTTTCACGAGGTGTCACTCAAGCTGTCAGCTGTGAGTATGGTTGTGTCTGAAGAAGGGGGACAATCCAATTCCAAGTCCATTCACATGATTGTTAGCAGATTAATTTTCTCATGAGTAACTGGAGTAAGGGCCTCTGTTCCTTACTGGCTGTTGGCTGGAGACTGCCCTCAGTTCCTCGCTCAGTGAGCCACTCCATAAGGCAACCCTCTAACATGGCAGCTGGCTTCCCATAGAGAAAGTAAATGAGAGAGTGAGAGAAAGTACCCAACATGGAGGCCACAGTATTTTTATAACCTAATATTGAAAGTTACATCCCAATACGTTGTCACATTCTATTCATTAGAAGCCACTTGCTAGATCCAGCCTGCCTCCAAAGGAAAGGATTATACAAGAATATGTAATAGGGATCAAGGATCTTTGGGGCCATTTTAGAGACTGTCAACCACATACTCCAATGTCACTTCACAATGTCTTTGTGAGAACTCAAGAAATAATGTCAATGAAAGAGCATTTATAATTACAGCAATATACACACATAAGAATATGTTATACTAATTTATTCCAAGGGGTTCATTCAAAACCCTCCAGCTAATTTTACTTAGCTTTGCCAAATGTTCAGAGCCATCCAGTTAATGAAAGTTCTTTAATTCATGAAAGTTTCTAAACTATTCTTTCTACACTTTTCCAAGGATTTTTCCAACATCTGATACTTCAAGGGAAATAAATGGTTTAATTTTCCTTACAACATGAATTGCCACTGACAACAATCTTTAATCATTAAAGAGTTAACAATGCACTTTGAATTGCTTTATCCAGATAAAAAATTCATTCCCTAAGTAAATGAATTAGCCACGTAACTGACAGTCGATTCCAGTAATAAAACACTAATTAAGTGAGTCTGCTAAGTAAAAAGTGCAATGTGATGAATTTGCTAAACAAAGGCCTAACTAATAAATTTTCATGCTAAATAAATGACTTAGAATGGTGACTAAACACTCACCATGTCTAGGGTCAGTTGAAAAAGCAACACTGCTTTTAGAAAACAATAAAAGAAGTGACTGTGCCAGCTAACATCCTTAACAACATTACACTGGGCTCCTTGCCAAGCAGGGACCAAGTGAATAAGTCTGAATGGGATAAATGTACTAGATTCTGGGAGGGGCAGGGAAATCACCATGGTCATAGCACTGGTGACAAGCCTAATTGAGGACCTGGAATAGTCCAGGATAGCCAGATAGGAGTCATAGTAGAATCCAGAAATGGGCAAGTGGAGGCAGGACTCAATGCCAGACTTTACTGGGTTAAGGAATGTCAGAATGAGCACCAAGGAGAGATCCTGAAAGCAGTGGCTTCAGGACAGATTCCTACAGTTGGACACATGCTTTATCACGGGCAAAGAGCTTGAAGGTTATAGGGTTTGCTCTCTGTTTCAGAAGGGTAGGATGGCAGTAGACTCAGCCCTCATAGGTGTAAGGGTCTTTGTTGTCCTTTGGAAGCATCTTGGATCAACCCATTTACAATAGTGCCTTCTGGAAGGATCTAAATTCAGAGAAATACATGCTTCTCATGGGCTCCACTGGTTTGGACTTCCAAGTCCTGTCCAACAAAGAATGGTGCAGAGTTTTCATCATTAAAGCCTTGTTTTCTGGACTGTTGTAGCTGGCACAGGCTCTGGGCTTCCTTGATTTTCCTTGAACATATCAGGCATATTCTTGCCTTAAGATCCTCTGGCAGGAACACTCTTTTCCAATATGGCTCACAAATCTCATCTTTTTCAAGTCTTTGGGCAAATTTCACTTCTGTAACAATGTAATCCTCCTTTACTTATCACTCTCAGTCCCTCTTATCCTGTTCCACATTTTTGTAGCACTTATCACTTTCTATAATACCATATAATTTTCTTATCTTGTATTGTCCATTGTTTATTTACTGTCTTTCTCTTTTCCCTCCCTACCACCACTACCATGTAAGCTCTGTGAAGACAGGAAAGATTTCCTACGTTATTCACTGATGTAGCATGAGAGCCTATAATATGTCTAGCACATGGTAGGTGCTCAACAAACATTATTGAATGAATGGCAGCAGGGTTATGAAGCTTGCTATGCTCTAACCACTGAAGAGAGGAGTGCAACCTTAGAAATATGTGGAATAAGGAATAGCCTATATCCTGGGGTTTGAAGACATCGCTATCAAAGTATGCCATCCCCCTGGTGGCCTCAGAAGTGTCTGCTTGTCGCATGTTATCTGGGAGACAGTCCATTATAGTAGTAGGATCATATGCAAGAGGAAGATTAGGCTTGAATCCCAGTCCTACCACTTAATAGCTATGTGACCTTAGGCAAGTTACTTAATCTCTCTGAACCTCAATCTTTATACCTGTGAAAGAAATCTAGCCCCTCACTTCAGAGGCTGTGAGGATTAAAGGGTATTACATATGTAAAACATTCTGCATAGTTCCTGACACATAGTTAGGGCTCAATAAATGTTAGTTTATTTTACTTTTCCTTTTAAAGACAGTGAGGCATATCCCTTAATACATAAAGGTAAATTGACTTTTCAGGTTTTCCAGACATTGGGAAGATCCACAAGGGAATAAAATTGGAGAAGGGTAAGCAGTGACTGGGATGAGGGGTGGGGAAGAAAAAGAAATTAGAAGCATAGAGCCGCCTGAGGAGAGAGGGGGATGTCATGCAGGTAGGGGCAGCAGGGGCCACAAAGTCATTCTGAAGAGTGTTCTTTCTGTTTTCCAGGCCTGCACAGAATGATGGAGCCCAAGGGAACCAGTATTAGGTGATGAGGCCTTTAGAATTAATGATTAGAACAAAGATACCAAGATTAGAGCTTCTTAAGAAATGGAGTTGCAAAGTGAACCCTATATATCTCTCTCAGACTAGTGCAATGGTCTTCTCCCTGGTCCCCTCGCCTCCACCATGGGATTAAAACCTTGGCGTAACCTTAGTCATCTCTGTGCCTGCAGGTACTTACTTTTCCAGCAATGCACAAGAACAGTCGGTTGAATATGGAATAGTCAAAAATGAATCACTATGATCCATCGTGACCACAAAGTTAGCTAATGATTCATTCAGTGAATGAATACTGGTCCAGCATTTATCATATTCCAAGCACCATACTCGTCTCTAGGAATACAGTGGTAGCCAAAATAGAAGTGGTCTCTGCACTTTGGAGCTTGCAGTCTAGTGAAGAAGGCAGACATTACCAAAAACTCTTAAGTGAATAAATATTTGCACGTATTATACTTGTGTTGCATGCTGAAAGGGACTAGAACCTAGTGCTGTTCGAGAAAAAATGGCCACTCTTTAGACTGGCAATTGGAAAGCCCTCAAAAGGTGACAATTCATCATAGATCTGAAGGATAAATGGGGACTAAATAATGAATGATAGAAAGGACAAATGTTCTAGGAAAAGAGAACAGAATTGTGGAAGCCATGATGTCAGAAAATACTTAGTGTTTTCAAAGAATAGAAAGAAAGTCAATATGACTGGACTATATTGAGCAATCCAGAGAGTGGCCAGAGATAAGACCAAAGATGTAGACAGGAATTAGATCATTCTGAGGCTTGTGGGCCAGAAGATGACTTTTAACTTCATCCAGAGGGCAATGGGGAGCCAGTGACAGGGTTTTAGTTGGGCAGTGGCATGGTGAGATTTGCATTTGTAAATTGCAGAACAGGATAGGCAAGTAGCTATTTTATAAGTAAAGCATAATAATGACATTGAATTATTAGGTAAACTTTTGCTGATGGACCAATTTGAAAGGAGTGATGGGACAGAATAACAAAAGTTATTAATAAGACAGTGCCCAGGGACCAGATTCACAAGTGCATGCATTTGCTAGAGCACAAGTGGCTGAAGACTCAGTGGAGGACCACATCGGTCTTCACTGCAGAAGAAGCAGAAGTGACTCTGCCAGTTTGGAATGACTCTCTTACTTTCTGAGCCTCTGTCACATCTGTAGATCAGAGGGAATTTCATCTAACCTAGATCAAAGACCCTGAATATGAAAGGGGTTTTCACCTGGGAAAAACTGAACTGGCCCAATGAGACATTAATTGAATAAGCCCACTCATTTAAAAAATAAAACATGTCCAAATATTTCCAGCCATCAAACCATCAAAATATTGACTGATCAAGAAAATAGGGAGCAAGCAGGGAGATCTAATCAATACTTCTTGACTTAACAACAGCCCCAAGAATGGTATGCCATAGAGTATCCTCTCTCTACCACCTGCTTCATTACAAAGAGTTGGTCACACCAAGTGGGTGGTAGTGACTGTTACTTCTGGAATCAGGTATGTGTGTATGTGAGGGTGTGGGTGTGGATGTATGCGTAAAATAAAATTTTCATGTGCACCAGTATTTTGTGCTGTCACATTCCTTGAATCTGATATATGAAGAATCAATACTTACTTTTTATTAACCTCATTAACTCCCACACTAATACATTCCCCTCACTGTCACTAGGATGATCTTTCTAAAATTAGGCTCAACCCTGCTCCTCCACTTAAAATCTGTGTTAGCTCCCTGCAGAAAACATATTTCCAACTCTCTAGTTTTTGAGACCCTTTAAGACACAGTCCTTGATTACGTTTCCAGGTTCATCTCTCACCACTTAACCCCGTGGAGATAATACTCCCAATACTCCAGGGAGGTCAAAATATCCACAATTCTAAGTCCAAGGGAAAGGACTTCCTGTGAAACGGGTCAGGGTCACCCTGAACTCAAGGGGCCTTGAACTCTGTCCAAGCACCTTGGACAGAGACTGTAACATCTGTCTCTGCCCTTCAGATTCTCTCTCAAGCCCTGGGGAGAAGTTAACATTATTGATGTCTTTTGGACTCTGTATTCCAGGAAATATATTTACACTAACAAGGAACTGTGCAAGAGAGCAAAAAGTTCTTTCTAGATTCTGAAAATCTTCAGAGACCCTGCCAAAGCATATGCCAGTAATGGAAGAGTTATCACTCTAAGCAAAGTAGGAACTGGAGATTTGGGAAATAGTCTTATTTATTCTTGATTGTCTTAGCCAAGTAGACTTTCTCACACCTCTGTTCCCTTGTACATGTATTCCATTCTTTTGGAACAGTATGGTAGTTTATCTCTAAGATGACCACTGCCAATTCCTTGCCTTCCTGTAGGCATATGCCATTTCCCCCACTGAGAGGTAGAGCCTGCTTATCCACTCTCTTAGGCTGGCCTGTGACTACTTTTAACAATAATGTGCAGCAGAAGTGATGCTGGACAGTTGTGGACCTGGTTTTTAAGAAGACTGGCATTCATCCTGGCTTTCCTGGAACACTTGCGCTGGGGGAAGCCAGCCATCATGCAAGAAGTCTGATTACCATGAGTCTACCATGAGGCTTCAAGGAAGCCCAAGTTAGATGCATAGGAAGAGAGCAATGCCAGCTAGTACCAGATGTTCTAGTTACTTCAACCAAGGGGTCGGACATGCAAATAAAGGAGCTATTTGGGCATTTCATCCCTAGCAGACGCTACTTGAGGAAGAACTGAGGCCCCAGACATATGGCACTTGGAGAGCTGTCCCAGTCATTTCCAGCCATTCAAGTCATTCCAGCTGAGTTGTTTCATTTTCAAGCAGACACAAGCCATCCATGCTGTGTCCAGCCCAAACTCCTGGCCCATTGTATTTTGAGTAAAATACAATGGTTGCTGTTTTATGACATTAAATGTTGACATGGCATGTTATAACAAAACAGAGAACAACAACATGTTCCTCCTTTTCAGCCTTGAAAAACTCTGACCACCATCCTTTAAAATTCAACCCCTCCATGATGTTTTCCTTGATTATCTTCAAGGAGCCTGAGAAGCCTAATTCCATTTCCTGCTGATATCCTGTCAACTTATCTTAGTTTTGTGTCACCTAGCAAACCATTATGTCCAAATCCTTTCCTTTTTACCTAGTAAGCCAGAAGGACCTTTTTACCTAGTAAGTGAGTTTCAATTAACTAAAAAAAATCTCAGCTCCCAAGACAAGTGGTGTGGAGAAGCCAGCCCTCTATGACCATACAGATTGGATCAATGTTACAGGTGTCTACTATCTCCTAGAACTTTCTAAGATAACTGATGTCCCCAAGGTTATTTGTGAGGTCATCCAGCAATGGAGAACCACAGCTTGTTGTTATATCTGCTTCCTGTGTTTGCTAGTTTTCTTGCTTCTTCCACTGGCAGAGCCAGATAGCAGCCCATCTGAGTCTTTGCCTATATTTGTGTGCAGTTTGAAGACCACCAGCTGTTATCCTTTCCTTTTCCTATGATTGGACGAATGATTGTATCACATTGCCAGACCAGCCAATGGTTGGCTACTTGAGGATATTCTGAGTAGCAGCTCCCAGTTTTGCAGGAACCACAAAAAGGAACTTGTAAAATTCCCTTCAGTGTTGGCAGACTAGGAGTTGGTGGAAGGGGTGGGAGACATGCTAAGATCTGAATATTCACTGACTGGCAAAGAAACATTCTTTGTTTCCTTTCTCTGCCTGCACTCAACTCTGGATGCAGAAAACAGGACAACAGTGTAGTGTCAGCTGTAGGAGCTTTCCAAATATTCCTTTTCATTTGACTTAGTATATAGGATTGCTATGCCTGAGTCCCAGCTGTCTATATATCCATCCATTCATCTATCCACTCAACTAAATAAGAATTTTGGGTATCTTTTCTGTGCCACACACCATGCTACATGCTGGGGATACAGTAGTAAGCAAAATATAAATAGCCCCCCATCTTGAAGTTTATCATCTGTCAGAGGGGTCGGACCTTAAACAAACATATTTGGAAGATGAGGTCAGTGCTGAGGAAAAGGCAACAAAATTCTGTGATAGCACCTAACAAAGGAATCCATTCTGGTTTGGGGAGAAAGGGGTCAGGAATGGAAGAAATCCATGAATTGAGATCTAAAGGAGTCAATCAGGAAAAGAGTGTGGGTATAGCCAGTGCTATAGATGAGGAGCTGGAAAACATTTCTGCCAAGGGCTAGAGAGCAAATATTTTAGGCTTTCTGGGCTAGATGATCTCTGTAGCAATTATTCAATTCTACTGATATAACACAAAAGCAGCTATATATATACAATTTATAAACAATTTGTAAAAGCATGGCTGTGTTCCAATAAAGCTTTATTTACAAAAACAGACAGTGTGCTATATTCAGTGTATGGGTTGTAGTTTACCTACGCTGCTTGAGATAGAGCAATAGCATAGACAAAGGCCCTGTGGTAAAAAGAGTGTGAAAAGTTAATGTACTGAGAGAAGAAAGGTAGTGTGACTGGAGCTCACAGAGAAGGGGGCAGTGAGACGTGAGAGCATGGGAGAGATAGGCAGGACAACACCCATATGTAGGGTCAGGATGAGGACTTGGTTTGCAGCTTAAGAACAATCAAAAGCCATAGAATTGTTTTAAGCCAGGGAGGGATGCAACATATTCAGATTTGCCTTGAATAGACCTTTCTAGCTGTTAAGAAGAACATGGACTAGAGAATAATAAGGATGGATATCAGGATTATTTAAGGGCTACTGATCTTATCAAGGTAAGAGATGGTGGAAACTTGGACAAGGATGGAGGAGTGGGTGTGGATGTGTTCTAGATACGTTGAAGATGTAGAATAACCAAAACTTGGTGTTGAATTGGATGTAGAAGGTAAGGGAAAGGAACATGTCGAGATTATTCTATATTGTACCTCTGCTGAATGTATCTTTACTATTACATCTAACACATCTCTTCTTTTTTAGTGCCAAGAAATTGAAATTTTATTTTCATTTCCAGCATCCATATAAATAGGAAGTCAACTCACATAGTTGGCAAGGTGAAAAGTAAATCACCTGAAGAGAGATGAATCACATGGTTAGTGGACCAGGACAGCCTCCCTTCACTAGACCCCACTCCCCTAGCAGCTTCTATACATATCTCTACTATATGAAGTCATATCACTGCTGTCTGTGTTCCCTATCACATCATGGGTAGAATTGCCTTTTTCTTGTTTGTGTCACCAACACTTAGTAGCTGTTTGGAGAATCTCCTCCCTTGACATCCATATACTCTAGCGGTAGGTATGGGCTTGAGACATGTTAGATGTGGGGTGGGTAGTTCTCTCAATACAGTCAACAGCATCCCAACAAAAATCAGCCTGAGTAACTAAACATCATGACACCCTCCTTCAGAAATATGAGGAGACCACCCAGAGAATGATGGTGATGGTAATGCAGGGGACAGAGGGATTTTGCCTGTCCTTTGCCCTGTGATATTTTCTACCACTTTCTCAAATGCTACTTTGTAAAGACGTTCCTTTCTAAATTTCTACTTCTTATCTTATACCTGCTGCCCACCTCTGTGGGTAGCAGGACAATCTTACACCTGGGCAAGAACTTTAGGTTGGGCTCCTCAACCTTTGTGATGGAGTCAACCCTATAACTCCTTCACCAGCTTTCCAAGTTATATAGATCTGCTCTCAACCACTAACATATAAATAAGACTTCAGGTTCTTTGAAATTTCTACTGTGAATCACAAAATTCTGCTTTGGACATTGAGATCCTATCATAATCCAGGCTGAGTAGACTATCACAAGGGCACCTAATCCATTAACTCCTTCACACACCCTGAGTTCCATCTCAGGGTCCAGGTGGATGACCAGAAGTTTCCGTATTTGGACCATATTCACACAGCCCCTTTTATAGTCCCGTTTTCCCCTCAGCTTTAATCAACTGCTTTTCTACAGGCACTTCTAATATGTAAGTCCTGGTTCAGCGTTCTGGCTGTTCCCTTAACTTGCTGAGTGACCCTAGACAATGTCTTTCATCTCAATGTGCCTCAGTTTCCTTACTCGTGGCAAAGTCTTCAGTCACCTTGCATACACAGTGTAGCAAACGTTTATATCTCCAGGACTTACTCCTCTGCTGAGCTCCAGGCCCACAGATCCAACTGCCTACTTGACAACTCTTCAATGACTCAACAGCACCCTAAACCTAATCTGTCTAGATCTAAACTCCCCCATTCTCCTCCAATTCTGGCCTCTTCCTTTGCTCATTATCTCATTTAATGTCACCACCACCCACTTAGACCAAGTATAAGCAGGAAGGAGGTTCTGGACGAAGCCTTGGGATGCTTTAATCGTTAGAGTTTGGGAACAAGGGGAGGAATCAATAAAGAAGCTGAGAAGAAATAGCTGGGGAGGAAGAATAAAACCCAGGACGGCAAAGTCAAGCAGAGAAAGTATTTCAAGAAGGATGGGCTGCTGACAGGTCAACCGTATAAACGCGGGTTCAAACCTGGGTTTGCTTTCTTGGTAGCTGTACGCCCTTGAGCAAGTTACTTAAATTCTCTGAGCCTCAGTTTCCCTAACCAACCTCATAGAGTTGATAGGAATATGAAATGAGATGATGCATGTAAAGTGCTTTGTCCTGTAATTACTTGCAAAATGTTAGCTAGTAAAATTATTGTCTATATTTTCAACTTATCAAGGCTGTGGCTTCGAGCCGAGGGAAAAAAAAAATTTGTCTCTAAGCTCAGTTTATTCTGCTACCTAGCAACTATATATTTACATTTTCAACATCACTTCTTTATCCTTGATTACTTTAACAAGCACTTTCTAAGTGCCCTGTCGTAATTCAGGACCACCTGTGAGGTATAGAGGACAATTCTATTTTCTTCTCAAGATGTAGTGGCCTAGCATAAATTGTCAAAAGCAACTTCAGCTCTGTAGCTTTACTGAGGTCACTTTGAAAGGGTATTGAGAAGGAATGGCTCAGCCAGTTCACAATAAGAGTAAAGGTCTGTAGCTGATAAAATTCTATCCCTACTTATCTACAATGGAAAACTGAACGCATACAAATCGAAGAGAATACGAGGCCAGGTTCCCACAACATACAAGGACATCTAACAATGAAATCACTCGAATTTCCAAATAGGTTGCCCTTCCTGGAAAGTGAAGTTAAGTAGGCTACAAATGCAAGACCCTTCTCAGGCAGGTTCCAGCCTCTGTTCCAGCAACATCTCTGGCCATGTGCTCTCAAAACAGAGCAGCTTGTACTCTAAGCCCCCTTCTCCAAGTCCTCCATGCCCCTTCCACCTCCAAGTCTTTGTCCCTTCCACCTGGGACAATCTTCCTCTTGCACCATCTTCAAATCAAAATCCACCTCCTTACATGGTATTATGTAACTCACTTTGTCAGAGTTAATCACTTGCTGAGCTTCTGATCAGTGTTCCTGGGGCACTATACACGCCTTTTCTCTATCACTTACCACATTTATTGAAACTAAGCCACTTACAAGTCTCCTCTTGGAGGACAGAAATATCCTTGAAGGCAGAGACCATGTCTTATTTATCTTTACAATCCCTGCACCGCTAGGCACATAGTCGGCATTCAATGAATATTTAAAGGAACACCTCAGCGACTCCCATAACCAGGAGATGAAAAGTATAATTCAATTTGAGAAGGCTCTATTTGTGCAGAAGTCAGATTGGGGGGTCTACGGAAAATATTAGAAGAAAAATCATTATTGACCATCCTTTATTCCTCTGAAGGAGGTCATAGGACAAGGACTAGAGTGGTCACAGTCCCCAATTCCAGTTCAGGTTCTGCTAGTGACTCAATGAATGGCCTTGAGAAAATTTTCTGGGATTCAATTCTTCACCTTGAAGTTGAGGAGGTTGGATCAGATGGGGTCTAAGGTAATTTTTGGGTTTGATGGTCTATTATGTCACTTTTTGAGTCTAAGATCTTTCTGTGAAACTTGTTTTAATTTAACTCCGTAGTGTTTGTGATGGACAATTTGTCTGCTTTCTCAAGGCCACTTAAATTTCCATGTTGCACTTCTAAGGAATAAACAACTTTGGGTTGGCAGGAACTTAATAGTGTTCTTTAATCTGTCAGCCAAGTGGATGATTGGAAAATATTCAATAATCCCTATAAAACATTCAATAAAACTGGAGGTGGCAAGCTTGTAACATTCAATTCTTCTCCTAGATTCAATTTAATCCTGGAGCAACTAGAAAATATAATGGTCCCTGCAAACAGAGTTTCATGCATTTTTTTAAATTCCTCTTCAGAATGTTCTGTTGAGCTCTTGGTTTCACTGTGTGACTCATGATTGCTTTCCTTGTAAATTTCCACTCCTTCCATTCTGACTCTTAGGTTGTTCGCTGTTTAGACAAAAGGAGAGAAAGGTCCAGAGATGGTTGAGAAGAGACCCTTGGCTTTGGCGACTCTCACAACTATAAATGGGTTTCAGCAGCCTTAAGGTCCAGCACTTCCAAATGGCAATGTCTTCTTGGTACATCCACCCCGAGAAAGGGGGAGTTGGCCTTTCTCTCCCAGTGTGCCTGTAACTCTCCTATTATCAGAGACAACTTGGCACATGAAGAACAAGAGCTGGGAGTCTAATAGTTCTGGGATTTACCTTGAGCCAGTGATTCTCAAACTTGAGTGTGAAGAAGCATCACCTGGAGAACCTATTAAAAACAGTGATTGCTGGGGCTCACCCCTGGCACCCGGAGTGGTGCCCGATTATTTACCTCCAAAAAGTTCCCAGATCATGCTGATGCTTCTCATCTGGGGACCACACTTGCAGAACAACTGCTTTGAGCACATGACTCAGTATCTGTGGACTTCAGTTTCCTGCTTTATAAAATGGGGATAATAACATCTACAGTATAGTGGAGTGGTTTTGGCTGTGGGCTTAGGTGTGTCAGATAGACCTGGGTATAAGTTCCAGCTCTGCTATTTAAAGCTATGAAGGCTTAGGCAAGTCCCTTACTATTTAAACCTCAGTTTCCTCACCTGTAAATCATCAGAGATAATCATAACACATCTAATTCTCCCGACATACAAACGATATAATACAATGCATATTGTATTATAAAACACTCAGCTGGAAATGGGCACATAATTAATGTTCAATAGATGACAAACGGTATTATGAATATTAGTAATCTAATAATTATTATATTTTGAGAACCCAAACTGGGAGGATTACGTGAACTCATTGGCTGACACAACCAGAAATCAAAAATATCTCAGGAGGCTGGGATTACAGGGTCAAATCTAAGAAGAAGACACAGCACAGATGAAATATAAAGTCCTTTACTTGGGCTCAAAAAAATCATTTTCACCTAAGTTGAATGAGGCAGCCCAAGCTGGAAGCCATGAGCTCTGCATCAGGCAGATGTATGATGGGCCTTGGAGGTTAATCCAAACATGAGCAGTGTATTCTGAACCCAGTTTTGGAAACCAGAGTGAGGGTGAGGGTGGCTCTCTGAACATCCAGGAATTCAGCCCAGTGTAGCGGGTCACATTCTTCTTGAAAACCACACACTGCACGGACACGGACCAAATGCAGACAGAAGTGCCAGTCAAGATTTTGAGCAGATTGGAAAACAGAAATGTATCCCGAAGAAGGCTGATGGCTGATGTGGGGGCTGCTTAGCTTGAGGGAAGGATGTGCAGGGCGCATAGGGGGCTGCAGTCCAACAGCTGGGGGAGGGGGCGGGTGCTGAAGAAAGAGAAAGACTGATTTCATTACCCTATGTGACACCAGAGGGCAGACAAGGGCCAGCATATGATTGCTGACCCATACAAACTTGTGTGCAAAAACAGGAATGAATGGATGGAAGTTACAGAGAGCAGATTTCAGCTTAAAAGAAGATAGAATTCACTACCAGAAGAGTTGAATTAGATATGAGCTTGGAGCTAGAAGGTCTTAGTTTGGATTCCAGCTCCATCATTTATTCATTCATACATTCAAACACTCAGTGAGTATCATATGGGCCAGAGAGTTGGGCAATGGTCAGAGTACATCTTGGTCAGCAACCATGGGGGGCCCAGGAATCCATGCTTACGATTTTAGCCTTTACCTCAGGGCCAACAAAGAGCCACTGAAAGTTTTAAAGCAAAAGAAGGGAAGGTCAAGTTGGGATATTGCAAAGATGGGACAGCAGAAATGTATTTAACTTCGTTGAGCTTGGGTTTCCTCATTTATGACATCAGAATAGTAACTCCTACCTGGTTGCAGTGTTTCGAGGACTGGAGATAACACGTGAACAGCATCTAGCAAAATGAATGCTCCAGCAGATTCTGAACAAAGGTATCATTAGCAATCCTTAACATCACACATCTTCAATAGTTTCCCCAGGGAAGGCCACAGTGAGAGCAATTTTCCCAGAGACCCATTTCTCCAGCTGGCTCAACATCCTCCTGAAAGAGTTAAGGCATCTTCCTAAGGAGTTTCCTGCAACTCCAGCCAACCCGCTTACATCTTTAAAGTCATGATCTGTATTCCCCATTTGAATTGCTTTAGTTACATAACATGTTCCTAAAATAATCAGGCTAAAATTTTGCCTTGTGCTTCCCTCTGCCTACTCCATCTCTGCTCAACTATCCCATGGGGTATTAAGCTTGAATATTCCCTGAAGCTGCCAGCAAGGAAACCCTTTTATGAGATCTGTGGGCTGAAGGACAGGGAGGGCATCAAGTCTCAGGACCCATCCTCTTCATCAGCAGCAAATATTTCCTGAGGCTGCTGTATGCTGCCTAGCAGGTATATTTTTGGTCACATTGGAGGTACAAAGGGGAGAAAAGGATCCTGTGACTCTTTTTGCAGGCTGCCACTGCAGCCCTGGTTGGGTTCTGCAAAGATACTTGTTATTGGACCGTCTGTTTGCCCTGCCAGGCTGCAGGCTGCAGGCTGCAAGCTTTCTGCAGACAGGGGCCACTCCTTGCTCCTCTCTCTCTCTATCTATCCAGGGCTTGGTGCAGCTCAGAATGCCTGAGGACGGGACCATCTGGTCTACAGTTCCACTTCCTAGGAGATTCCTTGTGGGACGATTCCCACAGATCCTGCCTGTGAGAGCATCCACTGAGCAGGTGCCTTCCTGCAGCAGGAGCATCAGGCTCTGAAGTGGAAAGAGGAACCAAGAGAAGGCACTCTCTCCCCAGCCAGCGAGGCTATATGCCTTGATCTCCTTTCTCTCCTTCACCTAGCTTTCTGGTGAACAGAGAGCTAAAGGTTAGAGGAAAGACAACGATGCTTGGTTTTAAAAGTAGAACATCTTGTTTGGGGTCCAGATCTCACTATCTATTCATCATACGACTTGAAGAAGATCTTTTAACATCTCAGAGCACCAGTTTCCTCAACTGTAAAATGGATTTGAAAATAAACACACTGACTGTATAGGGTCACTGTGAAGATGGACTAAGATGCCATATTTGGACATGCTTATCACAAACCTGGCACCTCATGGGAATCTGGTTGACTCCATGCCAGTGCCCAGCCCCAGACCTCTATGCAGGACACAGCTCTGGAAGCAGCTTCTGCCCACATGGTAGAAAAGCTGGCTGGCCATTGGGAGAGGAGTGGAGCTCTCCCTCTCTCCCAGCCATCAGTGGCCTCACTCAGGAATACCGGTGTGTGGTGGGCTACCATTCATGGTACAGGAGTAGGAACGTGGGTTCTGGAGTCAGAGAACGCTCTTCGGTTTCCAATCGCATCTCTACTATCTGTGTGTGAGACTGTGGGCTTAATTACTTCAGTTCTCTGAAATGAAGTTTCCTCATTTACAAAATGGGAAGCATAATATCTAGCACAGAGTGGGCGCCAAGAAAAGTTATCTTCTTGTTTGGGCTTTTGCTACTAGAGAGCTCAGAGCCAAATTGGAATATGAAAGTTACTAGCCTGCAAGTTATATTACATTTTAATATAATATAATTACATTTTAATATAACCTAGTGTTGGCCTTCTTGTCTCCATTTCTGTTTTCCTGATCCTGATTATTTACTTCTCTTACAGTTGTCTTATTGTAGGTACTTTTATTGGATACATTCCCAAATTCTTTGCATAACTAGGTGGACAGAACGTAACTGATGTCAGGAGAAATGGATCCTTATTATGACTCGGCAATGACTGTGCGATTTGAGGCATGGAGTCTCTCTGAACCTCAGTTTCCTCATCTGTAGAATGGCAGTAATAATAAACCTGCTTATGGTGCGGGAACAAGGCTCTGTGGCTCTAGTGTTTTGCAAAAAGCTTTCGTAAACTATGAAAGACATACAAGTAGAAACATTCATTATCTGTGAGACACTGCCCCATTATATTCATGTTGTAATTACTCCCCTTCCCAATCTGCACCCAGGACTCATAGCACAGGGACAGGCATGTACTAAGTACTGAGAAAATGGCCATTGAATCTCACCTCCAAGGCCTCAATCATGCCTGCTTCCTTACTTAGCAAAGAGCTTGAAGGCCCAGTGTCTGACGATCCTTAGAGATGGATTGCCTTCACCCACCAACATGGAATCATTCAACAGAACAGAAGCATAATGGCAAAGACAGAGTTAACTAATGGTGCCCAGTGGGCCAGCGAGTCTGTCAAACACCATTATGCGAAGGGCAGACAACCCAGCCCCATATCATAGGAATTCAACATGGATTTGCTTTGAAGCATTTTGATTGGGACTGAAAATGAACAAAGAGAAGAGGACACTATGAATAAAAGATATAAAGAAGAAGGTTTAAGCATGGATATAAAAAAAGTGTCAGAAGAAAGACCCCAAAAATGATCCCAGTGAATGAAAGATCTCAGAAAAATATAACAATCAGGTACACAGAGCGATAAGATCAAAATCGGATTACTTAATAAAAGCAAGAATTTCTTTAAACTGAAAACAATGTACATTGTTTGTCCCTGAAATGTGACATGCTCTCCTTTTTCAAGAATACCAAAGCACTCCAAAGCAACAGTCCATACCTGACAGAGCCCCAACAACCCTGTGGCCCGAGGCCATTGTTCCTACACAAATTTGCGAGCCTTGATTGAATGGATGTTGCAAATTTAGCAGTCACCTGGAATAGAAAACCCCAGAAAACAAACCTACACAGGGATGCATAGAGTGTGAATCAGGCAAGAGCCCACTTGTTCAATAATGAAATAATTGCTCAGGGCACGTTCTTCTGTAATCTTTCCCTATGTGACAACCATTCTCGTGCCCTGCCTCTCTCAATACTTCCTCAACATTTGCAAATAACCTCAGGGTCTCCTAAAGACACCGATGCAGAAGCCAGACAGTCACTTTCCTAATGCCACGAAAATAGATTCAATTTTACATACATCAGGGCGATTTCAGAAGCAATTTCTACATCTCCAGTGTAAGCATTACTTACATTTTTCTCCCTTCGAATCTCATCCCAGTGGTTCCACAGGGCATTTTAAAAGGTACCTGATGCATTCCAGGGCATTCAAAAGAATCCCGAGA
The DNA here is from genome assembly GCF_021613505.1 of Equus quagga. Taxonomy (NCBI): domain Eukaryota; kingdom Metazoa; phylum Chordata; class Mammalia; order Perissodactyla; family Equidae; genus Equus; species Equus quagga. The sequence goes on from NC_060278.1 coordinate 93,836,981, forward strand.
GCATGTTTGTGGCTGTAGCCTGAGGACATCAGATGCATTGAGTCCTAAAGCACTCATTGATTGAAACAAATGCAAAATTTCTTGATAAGTATGTATAATGTCAATAGAATTTTTCTGTCTTTTTAAAAGCAATATCATTAAAATGTGAGTGCCTATATATATATATATATATGTCTGTATATATGTGTGTATATATATTTAATACATCAATTATTTGGAAAGACTGTCTCTGGACTTTAAAACATCTAATTAGATTCTATTGGATATGCTTCCTCTTCCTTTCTGGCTGGCTAATCTACCTCAGTCTTGGATACTTTCCTCTTAAGAATCTAAGTTTCAGCCCATGGGGAAAACAGTGGTGATGGTTCCCCCTGAAATCCAAGAAATCAGTGTTACCCAGGTTTTCACTTGAGATCAGAAAGCTTAAGATCAAATATTTACAATTTCAGATGATTATCATGCATCTTCGACCCTAATTTTTTTGGCATTCAGAGTCCTCCCAGGACATATTGATAAATGGAAAAAAGTGTGTGCACAAGGCTGGCCTTACAGCAAAGGTTTTGGGTGAATGGGTACCACTTGGCCAGTATGTTCCATCAGCTAGACTTGCTAATGAACATCCTTTCCCCTGGGCTAAAAGCAGGAGAGTCAGTGACACGTTAATACAGCCAGAGGCTTAGGCAGCTCAAGATGAGCCTTTCTTTAAGGACAAGCCAAGTCCATTTCCTTGCCAACACCTTTCTGCTTTTCCTGGCCTATGTCGATATCCCCTTTTCCCAGTACCTAGGGAATGTATAAATCCCAGAAATGTGTCTGGGTTGAGAATGGAAGAAGGACTGGTTTATGGTTAGGTAGACTGCAAACTTGCTCTGCTGTATGAGACAAATGGAAGTTAAATATCTGCTCATGAACTAATCAGTATGTGCCATTAGACTTTGTCTTTAAAAGCTATTACTCAACCTTAAGAAGTCTTCAAACTTAGCAACGTCAATAATGGGCAAAGTGATAATGTGTGCCTATGGATATGATGCAAAGGGAGGTACACAATATGACCTATGTGGTATTTTTGCCAAAATGTTTAACCTGAATGTTATCATGATGGAAAAAAATCAGATGGATCTGGATCGTGGAACAATCTAAGGGACAACCGGATTACGCTTTTAAAAGATGTCAGCATCCTGAAAGAAAAAATAAAGGTAGGCGGGCTGTTCTAGATGAAAGGTGGTGAAGAGGTATGATGACCAAATACAACGTGAGTACCTTGATTGGATCCTGGATCAAAAAAATAATAGGGCCATTGAGGAAATCCAAATACGCACTGGTGTATTAGTTATTTAAACAAGGTTACATTTCTTGGGTAAGATAATTTTATTGTGGTTATGTTGAAGAGCTGTCCTACTTCTTAGGAAACACATGCTGAATTCTCTGGAGGTGGAATGTCATGATGTCTGCAACTTACTTCTAAGTGGTTCAGAAATTATATATAGAGAAAGAGAGAAAGAGAGAGAGAGACAAAGTGCAAATGTTGCAAAATGTGAACAATTGGCAAATCTAGGTAAAGGGTATATGAATTTTCATTTTGCTATTTTTTTCAATCTTTTTATAGATTTAAAACTAATCTCTCTTTCCCAAGACAGCACGCCAATATTTGAAAACAGCTACTGCCTCCCTCAAAGTCCAGCGTTCTTAACCAGGGTGCCTATAAGAACCTCCTGAGTGGCTTTTGCAAAAGCCACCTCCCTGAGTCCCCATCCTACCCTTCATCCTCCAGGAGATTTTGATTGAGTGAGTAAAGTGCCAGCCCCAGATATATGTATTTTGAAAACTTCCTTAGATGGGTTCTGTGCTGCATTTCAGGTTAGGAATCACGGGTCTGAGTTATCCTCAGATCCCGGAGCCATCAGGAGCTGGCTATGTCTCTCTGGGAAGGTCGGCCCAATACATTGATCCTTGGATACCTTACCTATAAATTGGGAACAGTCACAGGAAGTAAGGATGAAGGAGGTCAATAAATATTTGTTTCCTTCCTTTCTTCATTCTCTCATAGATTCTCATCATCCCAAATTGATCAATCACATCTAAGTGATTTTCACAAAATATGATTTCTTTCATTTGCCATTGATACAGTGTGGGGAGGACATTCGTTGATGCTCATATTACTTTAGATTTCCTGCACTCCCCAATTTGGAGCAGAGGCTGGGGAATCTAGCATTTCTATTAAATCCAGGAAAGAACTGACTAACAGAAAGATAAGAACAAAAGTCAGCTCTCTTGAGTCTGATCACAAAGCTAGCTTTAGATTACCCATCTTGAGGTTCTCCTTTGGACAAGGGTTAACCCCGAAATCTTAGCCACTTCTATAGGCTTGGCATCCTGTATTAACTCTGCATAAGGACACAGGCGCTCTTGACTAAACACTACTTGGAACATTGGCTGCAGCTTGGAACTGGCCAAGGCTTGGGAGGCACAGCCTGTAGGTCTGGAAATGTTACTCATCAGCCATGGTTCTCTGGAGAAGTCACCTCTCAGATACTCAGTTTCCTAAGTACTCAAAATGGAGACAGTAATAATCCATGACTCACCCACCTTACATGGTTTCTGTGAAACACTGTTTTGAAAACTGTAAGACATTCAATATGGCATGTTTTTCTCCTTAAGGGCATAACCGTGTCCTCCTCCTTTCTGACTATTAGTAGTTTTGACCTATCTTTATTTCTGTCTATTGCTTTTAAGATGGCTTGCCTCCATTTCTATCTACTTTGGGGTAGATTCTTAAATTCTACTCCAAATTGTTAAATTTTCCAGGGAGAACCTTGATCCCTGGAGCACCCCAGGGAAGCATCTAGACTCCACGCCCTACAGCACCTGACCACCACGAGGGGTCCACAACAGAGGTACCAGGGTCAAGCTGGACCACGGATGTCCCCTTCCCCTTAGTTGGCTCAACTTACTGAATCCGTTAACGTCCTGAGAGCTAGAGAAGCCTTCATCGTTGCGGCTGGCATTGAGCTTGGTGGTAGGTTTGTCGGCAGAGGCCACAGGCCCCATCTCCCTCTGGGCTCCACTCTGTGTCTCCTTCTGCTTCTTGGCCAGCTTCCTTTGGGACATGTGCAAGGGGAAAAATCACAGTCAGATGGTGCCAGTTGCATTAAAGCATTGGGAAGATCAGATTGCTCTCCTTCCCCACCCATCATCTTCAACCCTCAAACTTGGTTCATCCTCCAGGAATAAAGTCAAGATGCTTCCTCCAATGTCAAGGTGGAATAAACCTAAATCCCCCCGAAACCTCCAGTGGCTTCCATTTACTCAGAAACATGAGGCTCATCCTGCCTCATTCCCAACAATGGGTATGTTCTTTACTCGAGCTTAACCTGGGAAATCAATGAGACTGGCATGACGCTTCCCGTACTCTCCTTTCAAAGGGAGGGAGAAGCCAGATTGATCTTTCCATTCCCATGGCTCTAAGTGAAATTCAAAATGGAGCCAAGCCTCTCTCAGGGACTGAGCTCATGAAATAACGCACCAAACAATGGTAGATTGAAGTAGGGCCTGATGGTTGGCGGTAGGTGAGGGTGGAAGTTAGTTATTCTTGTAGCTCAAAATGAGAAAAGTTAAAGCTGAACTTGACGCATAGTTATTCCTATAGGAATAACAGACCCTCAAAACCAGAAGGGCATTTACCATAATACTAGTTTAGAGCAGGGGTTCTCAAATTCTGGCGTAAATTAGAATCATTTGAAGAGCTGAGGAAAACACATAGATGCCTAAGCTCATGGAGGTAAGACAGGGCCTGGACCTTTGTATAAGCACGAAGTTCCCCAGGTCGTTTTGACACTGTCCATTGGAGGTTACAACTGTCAGTTGTGATGTCAGGCAGACCTGGGTTCATATCCTACCCTCCACAACCTGCAGGCTGCATGACCCAGGGCAAGTTTCTCAATGCCTTTAAGTTCTGAACTCTTCCTCTGTATACTGTGGCAAACAGTAGGCTTAACCTCATAGGGTTGTGAGGATTAAATGAGGTAATGTGTGAAACACTCAGAGCACAGTGCCTGGCACATAGTGAACATCCAACACATGGTGGCTGCTATTCTTGTTTTTACATAATCACCACTGGTCCCACGACATTCTGAGGTCTGAATCCCCCTCCAACAGCCCCACTGTGAAATCCCTGGATTATAACAAGTGATCGAGACTTTGACACTTCACCAGGGAGATGAAGGATTAAACAGATCTTCATATGGATTTGAAATCTACCTCCCTTAAATTTTAACTAATTGGTCTTAGATCTATTATCAGAGATATAAAAATATGACTAACTCCTCTTGCATATGACAGTTCTTCAAATATTTCTAAAAAACCAACATGGTCCCACTGAGTTTGCCCAATATTTATGCATCTAAGTATAGTTACTATGTTCCTATATTATATTATGTTATGATATGAAAGGCTATTGGTTGCACATTAAATATCTTGAGGGTAAATTCTTCCAGGTCTCTTGCTCCATTTTTCACAGGCTGTGGCAACAAATTCAATCTTGGTCACTCCTATATCAATACGGAAAGAACAGATGTCTCAGAGAGGTAAAATTCAGTGCCATCCGTGATTCCACTTGATCATGAAATAGGCAGTTTCAAGAGGTAATGAGCTCTCGGTCGGTATTAAATGAAAGGATAAACCTAGACTTAGAAGTATTTTAGAGGAGTTCATCTAGGATCGATTCTAGTTTGATAGTATGAGAGTATCTTCCTTCACAGGAGTCCCTTGATGCAGGTGTGGACTGCACAGAATAATGACAGATGGCACATGTACATGAGGATCATTTGTGTTTATGTGTAAAAGGACTGTTGACAAAGGTGAGAAGGGTGTAGCGAATCCAAGGTATACTATAGTGACAGGAGGACTGTTTACCAGCCTTGTGTCCAGAGGGACAAGTAGAGGAAGCAGTCAGCAGAACCTAAAAGGAGAGAGTCATGAAGAGGAGGTCACTTGCACAGAAGCAGTGTCTTTCTCTTGAGAGACTCAGCCAGTCCTGGATGACCTCACAGGGAGGGAACCAGAGGCATAAAGCTCTGACTACATTCTCCCCCCTCCCTCTGACCTCCTATAGTGGCTCTCATTAGCTGAACCCAACTGGAAGCCAGAGGCATGGAGTCCAGACAGATCTAGCTCTGCAAGCAGAGAGCAGAGCGCGGGAGCATGGGGAGTGAATCTAGATCCAGGAAATCTCCACCAAGAGGAGAAGAGCTTTTACCTCCCTCATTTTGGCCACAATTTGAAGATAAATGCAGCCTAAAACAGAATTTTTCTTCTTTTTAAAAATGTTCATTGGCCTGTGGAAAGAAGGGCACTCAGTACTAGGAATGCATCTTTCGTTAGAATGCTTTGGCCACAGGCATTCTGTTCCACTAGTGAAACTATTCCAGGCAGAGAGAAAAACAAGAAATAAAGCATGAGATCACTTGTGTCTTTTCTTAGCATTGGCAGATAATCAGAGAGAGGGTAGGGGGACACTAACGGAAGAAAAATGAGTAATTCTGCGACTGATGACATTTTGAAGTTTTATTCTTCATTTATTATCAAAAAGGAGCGTGTTTAAAAATGTATATGTGACCTTCTTAATCATAAATTGGAAAAGATATATAGCAGATCCTTTGCCTCTATCAGAGCTTGGCTCACATTGCCCCAGCAGGAAATAAAAAGGAAATCCGATAAGAGAGTTAACTTTAAAACTATAAATGAGTATGTATTGGAGGCTTTGATAGTTCCTTGGAGGCAGAACTCCCAACCAATCTCATTCCATTTAGGGTGAAATAATATGGAGAGAGTTGTCTTAGGCACAAATCATTGGTTTCCAAAGGAATATAATAAAAATAAGGCCTCGCTGCATCCACGAAAATTGGCATTTTACAGAAATGTCTAGGTAGCTCTGAACACCCAGATGAAAAAACAATGAAAAACTGAGCCTCTCCAAAACGTAGAGATATTTAAAAATCGGACAACTAATTGAGTTGTAAAAACGCAGGTGTATGAAATCTACAGTATTGAGCCCTCAGTTGACACTATGTATTCATGGTGATGATGATGCTGTATAATAATTTCAAAGTGAATAGACAGGTGTTTCAGGAACAGGTAAACGCAGTTACAAAGTGGAAATGGAGAAGATGCGGAAGGAAATAAAACACAAAATCACAGTTCTGGGATCTATCTTTATTCCATCAGAATTTAAAATTTAAGTATTAAAAAACCTTCTCAGTAATACAGACAAAATCATATTCATTCTGATAGCCATAGAGTTTAATTGATATCCCACCCTTTTCCTTAAGAGAAGGAAAAACTCAAACTTGTGAGTAGGGCATATAAGACCCTTAGACTACAGCTCCAGGCTTCAACTCAGCCTTATCTTCCACACACATTTCCTTTTAGGAAATAACAACTGCCTCTTCTCCCTCCCCGATCATTCCTCAATACTCTACATCCCTTAATGTGTCCCCATTCTCCTCCACTGGCCACCTCCTCTTCATCCTTCATGGCTCAGAGGCATTCAAATGTCACATCTCCTTTGAGGTTTCCTCTTGCTCCTCTAAACAGATTTGTGGTTTTCTCTTCTTGGTTGATTCGTCCATTGAACAAATATTTATTGAGCACCTACATGTACCAGTCTTTGATAGATGTAAGAAGGCCATAGTGTCAAAAGCCAGACATGACCTTGATCTTCATGGAACACAGAGACTGATGGCAAAGACAGGCACTAAACAGATAAATACAGAAACAAATATAAAATCACAGAGGTGATGGAAGCCAAGAAGGGGAAATACGTGGAGCTATGAGCAAGTAAATAGCTGGTTTGAACCCTGTCAGGAGATCAAGGAAGGCCTCATTGCCTTGTGAGCTAAGCACTTGACTAGTCCAATGGCAGCATTTCAACTCTCCTTCCCACTAAGGCAAGAACCTCTTGCGTGAAGGGCTTTTGACTTCTTGCACCTACTCCAATTTCTTGTTGAGTGTCTGGCACATAGCTGGTGTTCAATAAATTCGTTATATAATTTCATACTTAAAAGTCTCCAATTTGAAGCGTAGAAAAGATTGTTATCCTACCCTGACCGCAAATTATAACCACTTTAAAAAAAGATACACGCAAGGAAAGAGGAAGAAAAACCTGCATGAAATTAGCTTGTGATCTGGAATATTTCTACTTATGAATATTTTTGGCGAAGAACTTAGCGTTTCCTTCCTGTGGTTGTCACAGAACTCTTGGGACGTTTGCAGAATTAATGGAATGTTCACAGAAGTCAGAGATTTTTTTTCTCTCAGAGCCTACAGAATAGCCTAGCTATGGAATGTTTAAAAAAACTCATAAAATAGTCACAAGATACACGGAAGGGTGCATAACTCCTGGAATCCTTAGATCCTTCAAGACTCAAATACTTGTGACTTCCCAAACCTGGAGTTTTTTCTCTAGTTGTTCTGAGATTCTTGTCAATTGGGTCACACAATTTCGCCAGCAGGGGGTACCAAAAGCTGGTAAAAAGAGAGCCTGTCTGTTCTTCTGCAGGGACCTTTATAGAGCTGAAGAATGTTATAAGACAGAGCAATCCGAAGTTTACTGCTTCTGACAGGTGGGGCTGATGCGGTGTGGCTGCGGCTCTTGGCATTCTTTCTTCTAACAGATCACTCTGAGGTCTCGCTGACCTTTGCTTGTTAGCTGAGCGAGAGAAGGTGGCAGGGGATGTGGCCATGATGGACTGTGAGTCCTATGACTTATTCTGAGTACCACTCTTTATAAGGGATAGTGGCAGGTGGAATGGCTCAGGGGAGAGGAATGCGGGGCTGTGAAGGGTTCTGAAATCATGCTATGAGAGGCAGAGTGTCTGAAACAACCAGGGATATTTCTCACGGAGAGGGAATACTCAGGAATAGTCTCTTCACACTATCTGATGTCTAGCTCTGTGTGGCCTCAGCAGGCAAAATTAGAACCAGGTTGGCTGGACACAAAGAAGAAATTTCCAGCTAAGTAGAACCCTTGGGTCTCTTTTAGAAGTGCCTATGGCTTGAACGGCCCTTCCCATTTTTTCTTCTTTGGCAGCCTTCTTTTTACCTTTTAAGGCCCAATTCAAATGTCCTCTACTCTTAGAAGTCTTCATCTCCTCCCCAGAGTTAGTAGTTTCTTCCTCTTTGCTCACTAATTTGTTGGAAAAATACATAATGAGCACTACTTTGAATGAGTGGCTGTTAGAAACAGATCATGATGTAAAAAGTCAGATATAACCCCTTCCCTGTTTAGCCTTTTGTAGGTAATGAGCTCCCTATCACTGGAGGAGTTCAAATAGAGACTGAGAACCAACCTGGAAAAGAGCTGGTAGGAAATTCCAGCATCTGCATTCTGCAAAACCCTTGATTCTGTTCTGCACTAGAAACAGGAGGCCCCAGCCAACTTGGGGAGCATCTTGAGGGTTCCATCTAGGATTTTCCCTGGACACGAAGGCCGTGTCTCCTGGGGAGACACTGATCAGGCACTCTTCCCTTTCTCCACATGGCTCTTCCCCTGGCCCAACCTCCACTGACATCTCTGGACAGACTTTCCTGGGAAACCACAAAGGTTGCAACCCTGGATCTAGAGAGATAGCTCAGCTTACAGGAGGTGGACAAAGAAAACACACAGCTGAGACTCTGCTCCTATTAAAAACTGGCATTGTATTCTTTGAAGCCAGGATGCTCCTGTGCTGACATGGTGGGATCTCTAATTAAAGTCAGTCATCAGACTGTAATGGAACTGTGCCATTTATGGAAGACACTGAGGCCTGGACAGAGAAGGGGCGTAGCGAGGCACACAGCACATTGGTGGAAGCCACAGGACCTGAACCCAGCACAAGACAGTCCTTTACGTCACTTCAGGATGAACTTAGAAGTGCAAATTCCGTCCATGGTATACATGATTCTAGTCCCTTATGAATGCTGCAGAATTTCGTTAATCCAAACCCCACTAACTCAGAATGACTGTAATTGAGGCAGAGGCTGGGCTACCCCACATCAGAGTTGAGAGCGTAAATGAGGATATAGATATATGTGCAGGATTTAAAGGAGAACACGGCGCTTTCTCTTATGTCAGGAGGAAGGAAGGCAGAACAGTTAACACACTGACTTTGGTGCCAGACAGCCTGGCATCAAAACCTGGCTCCATCGCAGACTAGCTATGTGAGCTCTTGCAAGTTACTCATCCCTCTGCCTGTCAGTTTCCTCCTGTCTGTAGAACACAGGTAACATTAGTACTCCCTTGGAAGGTGGTTGTGAAGATTAAATGGTGTGTCTAGCGAAGGATTTTTCCCAGTGCGAGGTACACAGAAAGCACTCAATAAATGCTCTTTAGTAATTTTTTAAATACAGGAAACAGGCACGTTAATTTAAATGGTCTCATTACTTATTAAACATGAATTCTCTATACCAGATGCCCCAAAGAATGACTTTTCTTTAAAAACATTCTTTGATGTATTCTAGAGCCATGCTTCTCAAACTTGGCTGCAAAAATCACTTGGGGAGCTTTAAAAATTACTGATGAGATTCTAATTTAATTGGTCTGGGGTGCAGCCTGGGCATCTGGGTTTTCAGAAGCTCTCCAGGTGATTATAAAGCGTCACCAAGCTTGAGCACCACTGACGTAGAACAGCGGTTCTCCACGTGTAGTGTCTGGACCAGCAGCATCGGCTTCCCTTGGGAATGTATTAGAATGCAATTTCTCTGGCCGCACCCCTGACCTAGTGAATCAGAAACTCTGGGTGATTAATAAGCCTTCCAGGCAGTTCTAAGGCATGCTATAGTCTGAGAGCCCTGATGCTGTGAATCCACTCTCTAGCTGGTCTGAATTAGTGAAGAGTCCCTATCATGTTTTGTCAGTGAATGGAGGGCCAGGCAATAGAAGACCTGAGTGCCTGCCCCAGATCTCTAAGTATCTCACTAAGGTACCAGGGCCGTGCCCTTTCCCCTCTCTGGGTATTGATTTCACTATAGGGAGGAATTGGCATCTAAGAACCACGGCAAGAACTGATACCTCTTAAATGACTGCTGTTGATTGAATGATGCCCCCCGCTAAAAGACACATTGAAGTCCTAACTTCTGGCACCTGGGAATGGAACCCTATTTGGAAATAGGATCTTCACAGATGTAACCAAGTTAAGATGAGGTCATTAGGGTGAGTCCTAATCCAATATGACCGGTGTCCTTATAAGAGGAGGGAAATTTGGATAGAGACACACAAGGAGAACGCCATGTGATGACAGAAGCAGAGACTGGAGTGAAGCCGCTGGAAGCTAAGGAACACCAAGGATTGACAGCCACCAGCAGAAGCTAGGAAGAGGCAGGGAAGGATTCTACCCAGTCACGGAGGGAGCAGGACCCCGCTGATACCTTGATTTTAGACTTCTACTCTCCAGAACTGTGAGAGAACAAATTTGGCTTCCAGTTTGTGGTACTTTATTATGGCAGCCCTAGGAAGTGACTACAATGACCATGAAACCACAAATCCTAAATTTACTTCATCTATTTAATAAACATTTATGTAGCACTTATTCCATGCCAGGCACCATTCAAGCTTTTACAAACACAGTTTATTAACTTCTTTAGTTCTTGTAATAACTCCGTGAGGTTGGTGGTATTACTATCACGGTTTTACAGATAGAGTGAGGCAGAGAGAGTTGACGTAATTCACCAAAAGACACCCAGGCTTTAAGCGATGGGGCTGGCATTCAAACTCAGGCACTCAGACTTCTGAATATTTTCTAAGATTCCTTGTTATGTCATGCTCAGCCAAGGACCCACACACATCTACCTTTGTCCCAATGCTTTCTCAGCTGGCTCCCTTCCTCTCCAGGCAAACGCACTCACGCATAGACACATGAAGCCAGAATGCTCACATTCATACCCATTCACATCCTTCAAGCAATGCACATCCTGTCTGCTCATTACCTCTGTTGGGTACCAATTGTGGAACATGACTGGTGGGTCCTTCCTCTCCTACTCCCATCACTCTAGCTTGTGGCTTCTCGGTGCTTCCACCAGAATGGCAAAGTTATAGAAGCAAGCAGCAGATCTCCTCATAATTTGAAAGGCCAAGGGACCTCGGCCATCACCTCTCTCACCTCCCTCTCTCTGCTGTCTTGCTCTCCATGTGTGTGCCTCCACTGTTTTGCCTCTGCTTCTATCTTCTGCCTGTGGCTGCCTCTCTTTCCTCCCTGCCTGGATGGGCTCTCCTACATACCACACTCTTCCACTAAGGACAGAGTCCAACTCAGTCTGATGGTTCTCTGGAGCTGGCAGGGGAAATAGTGCAGCAGAAGACCTAAGACAGATGCAAGGCCCTCCTCCCACTGGGCACATGGTCACATCACGCCCTGGACCCTGAAGCAGAGCCTACTGGGAACAGCATGGGCTCTGGAGCCAGACTGCCTGGCTCAAATCCCGCTCCATCATTTACTAGCTGTGCGGCCTTAGACAATTACTTAGTCTCTTTATAACTCAGTTTCCTCACCTGCCAAATAGGGATATTGCAGTCACATATCATTTAATGACAGGAATACTTTCTGCGAAAGGCATCGTTAGGTGATTTCATCATTGCGTGAACATCATAGAGTGTATTCATATAAACCTAGATGGTATAGCCTAACACACACCTAGGCTATACGGTACTAACCTTTTGGGACAACCATCATATATGCTGCCCATCATTGACTGAAATAATGTGGTACATGGCTGTAGAGTGAATTCTCACAACAACCATTTGCAGTAGATATTGACTTGTAAATAGTAAAGTACTTAGAACAGGATCTATCACTTACCAAATAAGTTCTATATTAGTGTTTGTTAAATAATAGGCAATGAGAAGGGAACAAATGCCTCAGAGGAAAGTAAGGACAGAATCTGTGGTTCAGACAGTGGGAACTGTCCTGAATGCTCTCAGGCCACTGACCCCTGAACCCTGGACTAGGCGAACAGCCGTCTGTTCTTGGTGCTGTGGAACACCATGGACTTTGGCCCCAGAGTCTCCTGGTTCTAACCGGTTGTGTCATCAATACCTAGTATCCGTCTCTAGAGTCTATGAAACTCAGCTCCTCATCTGTAGAATGGTATTTGCTAAGCTCCAGTTCACAGTTACCGTGATGATTAGAAATAATAAATGTTAATTCCCTAGCATGGGTTTTGGCATATAATAGACACTCAGCAAATGCTAGTTCTTTTCTTTAATTTGAATTTTGTGTTTGATCTGCTCCCTGAGATGAGCACTCCAGGGAACCGAGGCAGCTTCTTTTTCTCCTCGCACCCCCCTTCTTTATCTATACTTTGCTAATGTGGTCACAAACCAAGCCAGAAACTTGGGCAGATACTCTTCTTTAGTCGCGCTTTGACCCCCAGTTTCAAGGTCATTACAGATTATAGAATCTTGGATTCTCTGGGCTGGAAAGGCCACTGGGGTCCTCCAAGTCATTTTCCCACCCTAGCTGGGAGACCCCTTGCAACACCCCCAGCAAGTAGATATCCAGCCCCTGACTGCCCAACTCCAGCGACAGGGACTCATCACCTCTGCAGGTGTGCGGAGAGGTCCCTACCAGGTGGCCTGTTCCAGGGGTGTGGCTTCCTCTATGAGATGTCCTCTTCTGAGCTGAGGCTGAGCTGAGCTCTGCCTCCTGCAACCTTTGCCCCTCGGACTTTTCTCATGCCCCCTTACAGGACATTGCTTACTTCTGTTTTGTATCCTAGTCCTCTGTCTGCCTGCTCTCATCACTTTTCATTATAACAACTTACATAATATACACTAGTTCACATTCGTATTTCCTCCAGAACTTATTCAGCACTTGCTACAATGTTGTTAAAGCTTTAAAACTATTTACTGACTAAATGAATGAATGAATGAAACTTTCAATTCCTTTTTTGTTGCTCTGGCCCACATTTAACCATCCCTATTACTTAGACTTGACTCCTTCCGTCTACTTCTGCACAAAGTGTCTGTGCATGAGCAGGTCCTACTTGCTATTCTGCAGTGATGCTCAGACTGGAGGGTGCACCCAGAGAACATATTAAAACAGGGATTGTGGGGCTCCACCCTCAGAGTTTCTGATTTGGTGAGTCTAAGCTAGGGCCTGGAAATGTGTATTTCCAAGTTTCTAGGCGATTCTAGGACTATACTTTGAGAACTACTAGTGTATGGAATGTCATCTCCCATCCCATTGGGAAACACATACCACTATTCTGCTGTCTTTTCTCCACCAACCACTTCCAACCTTATTCCCACCGCTGACCCAACCCCACTCCTAAAACTTCCAATGGGAATAACATATACCCTTTAATCTAAAATTCCCATATTCCTGGTACTTTATCCTAATGAAATAATAAAAAAGGAAATATGCATATATTATGTAGATAACACTGGAAAACGCAGCTTCATATACGCCAGAGGTTCTCAACCTTGGCACTATTGACATTTTGGGTGGGATAATTCTTCATCGAGTGGGGCTGTCTTGTGTTTTGTGGGATGTTTAGCAGCATCCTTGGCCTCTACCTCCAGATGCCAGTAGCTCCCCCCACTCCCAAGTGTGACAATCAAAAACGTCTCTAGACATTGCCCGGTGTCCCTGGGTAGGAGCAGGGGGCAGAACTGGCCCTGGTTGAGAACCGCTGGTATATATATACATGAATGTAATAGTTTAACACTTAGTAGGTACCACCATGTGCTTGGTACCCGGAAAACATCTGTAATCCTCATAGCAACACTACAAGTTGGTGACAATTTCTTTTGTTTTATAGATGAGGGATCTGAGGCCCAGAAGGGTTAATCCTAAATTCATAAAACAGGTAAAGGGACCAGGTGCGATTTGAGCCCTGGTTCTCCAGCCTGCAGAACCCTGCTCCCTCCCTCAGTCCGCTCTGCTGCTTTTCTTGAATGGCAAACATCCGTTACGGCCTCATAAATGTCTAACAACAGGGGACCAGTTCAGTAAATTATGGTGCATCCTCTGGATGGAATATTACGTAGCTATTAAAATGATGGAGTGCCATTAAAAATGAAAACTATGTAACAACATGGAAAAATGCTAACTGGGTTACATTAAGTTAAAAAAATAAACTAGAAAATAAAACTGTGTCTACATTGTGAATACCATTATGAGAAAGTGTATCTTTGCTGATGTGTTAGATTGAAGGTATTAAGGATAATTTTCCTTTCTTCTTTGATATCCATTATTGTTATCAGAATGTCTTTGGGATCATTACTTTTAAGTGGCAGCAAGTTACGAAATTCAAGATGCTATATTTGTCATAGGTCCTTCTTCCACTTGAACTAGTAGAATCAAGCCTTCTCTAAATCCTTTGAACATGGCAAGGGTTTGATTACTCCTACGTTCCCCCAAATAGCACTGTTGTGTGTGTGTTTCTGAACCAGGACATCTCTCCTTGAACTGACCAGTTTCTGCCAAGCATGGCAAGCTGGAGGCACAGAAGAAAAAGGCTCTGAAGGTATCCATGTGTAGCTCTCCGGGTGCCAAGGCTGTTAGGAACACGTGGTCTGCAAATAGCAGATGTGTCTGTCAGAGGGTACTGAGCAGCGCACTGGTCTCATGCATTATGCATCAGGAGTGGCCTGGCACCCTGGCCTGGCCGTGCGAGAGAAGTCTTGCATAAGGAACATCTGATGAACTGATTGGAATGTCAAAATGTCATTAAGGATAAATTAATGGATGTGTTACTTTGGCTGTTACAGGCAGTGCCAGCAAGACAACAGGCAGCCAGCGGGCTGTTCCTTAGCCCAAGACAGACAGCGTTTGCAATGGAGATTCATGGTCTTTATGCAACGTGAGATGCTTTGCAGGGAGAAGAATAAACAGAAATGCTCCAGCACTTAAGCGCCATAAAATCACAAGCATGAGATAAATTAATTAGTGTACACTAGGAAGGCGGCTGGTCTGTCTGCACTCCTGGGGAAAGCCAGAATGGATGGCACTGGGCTGGAGATGACGGATCTCAACACTAGCCTCCTAAAGAAAGCAATTGAATTTAATGTGCAATCATAAACTGCAGCTGATGGAAAGATAAGTCTGGTCTGCACTTGTTTTTTCATGGATACCATTTCTGTCTACTGCTTCAAGCTCTTTGTGTCTGTGGGTCAAGTGTCTTAGGTGACTGGGGAGCCCTGGAACCACTGCCGCTTGCTTTTAATGCCATGGTGGGGAATTATATACCTCGACACAAGGGGAAACTCTTGGGAAAGCCTGACTCCCCACTGGCATCCTAGATAGGAGGTAGTCCATTCTCCTGTGGCGGGAGGCTCATTACCTCACATTCAACCAGTTCTACTATTGGACAAGCATTGTTAGAAAACCGTTTTTTAGCTTTCTCTAGCATCTTCCTCCTTGTAACTTAACAACAACAGCAAAAGCAACAATGAGAATAGCTAACGCTCATTTGGCATTTGCTAGGTGCCAGGCACTGCGCTCTGGTCAATTACCAACTTATCTTGTATCATCGCCACTTTACAGTGTAGGAAACTGAAGACCAGAGAGGGTGAGAGACATGCTCAAGACCACACAGCTAGTACATGGCAGAGGCAAGATCCAAACCTAGGTCAGCCTACAACTAAGTCTTAACATCTTAATGATCACACAACTCTTAGCTCCACAACCTCCACACGTGAAACAGAACCTGGCTTTTAGAGCAACACAGAACATGAGATGGAAAGCAGATGAGAACTAGCACTGTGAGCATGCATTGGACACTTCACTAAGCACCTGGCCTGATTAGTGAACTTAATGCGTCTTTCGTGCAATAGCTGTTTTTGTGTGAAGTTACTATTTCTCCACCTGAAATGTCTCTTTTCTTGTCTTTGTTTCCATGTACATTTACTTTTTTTAATATACCAAAACCAGTTTCATTTCTATATATTAACAATGAACAATTAGAATATGAGTTTTTCTTAAAAAAAGTACTATTTACAACAGCACAAAAACATGAAACATTTGGATATAAATCCATCAAAACCTGCATGCTGAAAACTACAAGAGGGAGAGGAAAGAAATCAAAGTAGACCCATACGAATAAACAGACATACCATGTCCCTAGGCCAGAAGACTCAATATTGTCAAGATGTCAATTCTCTCCAAGTTGATCCACAGATTCAACACAAGCCCAATGAAAACCCAGTATGATTTCTTGCAGATATCAACAAGCTGACTCTAAAATGCCACTCTATATTTATTTTTAAAGAAAGAAAGAGGGAAAAAAAGCCTTCAAACCTCTGGACAGTTGAGACCAGAAAATGAAACCTGACACCTGTTGTCATGTTAGATATCATAATCATCTGGGTACATATTTAAAGAAAGTTATTTCTCTATGTCTGGCATAGCTGAATTTGAATAAAATCCTCTCCATGGCACAACTGCATTTATAAAACATTATAAACGAAAACATATTAAGAGACAAAAGTTTACTTTAGAAAATTAAAAATGAAGCCCAAGAGGCCTTTTTTTTTTAAAGATTTTATTTTTTTCCTTTTTCTCCCCAAAACCGCCCAGTACATAGTTGTATATTCTTTGTTGTGGGTCCTTCTAGTTGTGGCATGTGGGACGCTGCCTCAGCATGGTTTGATGAGCAGTGCCATGTCCGCGCCCAGGATTCGAACCAATGAAACACTGGGCCGCCTGCAGCGGAGTGCACGAACTTAACCACTCGGCCACGGGGCCAGCCCCCCAAGAGGCCTTTTTAAAGAGAATAGCAAAAACAACGCCCACCTAGCCTTCCTTTAATCTTTGTTCTTATTTTTCTAATGCAGATTATAAAATTTCATGCAATCGTAAAAAGATGGATGATCTTGTTCCTGTTTTATTCTTGTCCCATTTATACAGTGAGTATATTTAAAGGAATGAAGTGGATGTACAGGCCCCCCCCCCCCCACCCCATTATAGTTTGAAACAATAGTTATAAACTTTCAGGGAGGGACCAAATTTGGACCCTATTCATGACTTATTCCACTTCGTCTCAGACAGTGTAATTCTTATCAGTTCTGATGCCGTGTAAAGTAGCTTCCTTCAGAATTCTTGTCACATCCACCACTCAATCCATGATAAGACCACAGCACCAGTAATTGGCAAGTCTCTGTTCCATGGATTTCTTTCTTCATGCAGCCTGTGCCCCTGTCCATTAGGTGAGCCTTCCTTTCTTTACATTTAAAATGACACTTCCTCATTGGAGTGACTCAAAGATTTCATGAGATATCTATACGAAAGTACTTTATAAACTGCAAAACACAAGTAGACATAATAATATAAAAAATAAAATGCAGTAATAATAATAATAACTACAATGTACTGAGCACCTGCTATGCACCAGACGTAGAACCAGATGATGTACATCCAGTACATTATCTTACGTAATCCTGGTAGAGCTCCACAGCAACTTGGTAGTATGGTCTCCTTTATGCAGATGAGGAAACAGAGGCTCAGAGAAGTTAGGGTGAGAAAGTGGCAGAGTCCAGGATTCAAACTCAAATGCAGTCCATGCTCTTTTTACTACAATCCTGCCTCTAGGTATTGAGTATTGTTTTCCTGGACCATCAGAACTGAGGTAAAAGCATTGTTTAATACTCTTAAGGAGTGGGAGATGAGGTTACAGAAATATAATTTGTTGAGCAAATTGCCCCAGCCTAGATGGCTAGAAAACATCTGCATGGTAATATAGTGGACGCGTACACTTGGAATCAGCCATGGATCTCCTGGAAAAACCTCAGATCCTGCATTTTCTTTTAATTTCACTATATAAAGCAAAGATAAGACAAAAGAATAGTATGAAATCCCTTATCAACCAGATCTGAGCTTAGATTTTTTTCACTAGAAGTTTTTTCCTCATCAGTAGATGTCCACATCGTCAATGACATGGAGAAGGAAGAATAGAGTAAAATATAGACTATTTTAGCTTTTCTCCATTTCTAAAGAAGTGCATTGTCTCTAAGCTGTTGTCCAAAACAAACGAGCCTTCTTTAATCTTGAGGCTCCATTTGGTTTATAACCTTAATAAAACCATATCTTCACTCTACAAAAATCAAGTCTCCCAGTACAAACAGGGTATTGACCACACTAATCTTTCAATTCTTCCACTTAAAAATTGTGGGTGGTTATAATATCCTCAACAATTCCCACCCTCTTAGAATGTTCTACACAGTGGCTCAAAGCCATTGGAAGGAAAAATTGCTCCAGAAAGAAGCTCAGCTGATGTTCCCTTATTCTGATAAAAACAAGATTGCATGAGAAGAAGTACTGGGCGCCTTGGGTTTCACTGATGAAGAGAATGCTTATGAACAAGTATTTCTCCGGAGACTGATCATGGCTGAGGGGTCTTTACTCCTCATAGTGGTACCAGCACCACTGTGAGGAGTGATTGCTATGAGAAATTAAAGACTATTTAAAAACGTGGTGGGGGCATTTTTGCCATTCATTAAATGGCCTCTACACATTAATGAACAGTATAAGGAGTCTCAATATCTAAAAGAAGGAAACAGGGCTGGCAAATAGCATGCTATTTTCTGTGGTCTCTGCCCTCCAAACTCAGGTTCCATCATTATAACCAAAGCCGTGTCTATGTGATGATCCCATGGGACCAAATTCTCAGCTGAGGTTCTGGATTAAGTGGCCAGACCAAGCTCTCACGCTAATCTTCCAAATGCCTATATTCCATGACTGTCGATTCTCAAGCTCTCCCCGATGGGTGGTTCTCAACCATGGTTTCAGATTGAATAACCTGGGGAACTTTCAAATGTCTACGCACTACTTGAGATCAATGCAATAAGTTCTCCAGACTTTCTTTACAAGTTGGGCTTGTGGTACCCTTCCTACATGGCTGCCCTCCCCAAACATACAACAACTCCTCTGAGTTCTGTTCCCAGGGAGGAGGCAACATTCCTAAAGGAACGGTCCAGAATGGAGTGGCCCCTTCCGCATTCTGAGAACCGTGCCTCTTTTAAAGCAGGTTTTGACATCCCTATCAAAAAGGACAAGCCTGTCCCCCAGCCCCTAAATTCATAAATAACTATAGTAGCCATTTTATTTTCAACCCCAGCCTTTTTTCTTCCCACTAGTCTACAGAGCCTTCTTGTGTGAAAATGACATTGTCTATCCTTGTGGTTCTGGCCAGAATCACTAATTGATTCTGATCTCTCTGATTGATATCAGCAGGGACGGGTGCGAGGAGGAGGGGTGTCCTATCTGATGGCTCAGAGGAGAAATTTTATAAGTTTAAGAACCACTATCTACAATTGCCTTATTTCATTCTATTTGACAAATAGTTCTTCCATTCAACTTATGTTTGGAACTTACAACCTCTATGTTACCTGATCGCCTGATGTGCTTAACCACCGCCATGTTCCAATTCCCCTCTACCATTTCATAAATGAAACAATTCCCCTGGCATATGCATTATATAATTTAATTTCTTAAGATAATCCCATGAATTGAGCACTATCATTCCCATTTTACAGATGGGAAACTGACACTCTAGAGTGTTTAGAATTCATCACTGCTAAGTAGTGAAACTGGAATTCAAACTTTCTCCTTCCTCTTCTCTTTCCTTCTAAACTCCATTCCTTTCTCCCTCTTTTTTTTCTTTTCATGTTTTTTCCTAGCATATCACATACCTAGTTATAAAATGTGTGTTTGTGTGTGTGTGTGCGCGCATGTGTGTATTTCAAGACAGTGAGGCCAAGGAGAAAAGAGGGCGAGTGTTATTTGTTCGGTGAAACATTTTGCATGTGCTCTGTGCCAGGCACCAGATTAGGGTCTGTAGCTCATGGCACCTTTCCTCCACAGCAGCTTCAGGGACTTCCTCCCTTTGTCATGTCTTCACTACTCCTCTTTCATATATTGATAACATTATTTATAAGTATTAACAAGTCCAAGTTTCCTTTTAACCTTCTTTAGAGAAGAATATTTCTTTCTAAATACTTAACACCTAGCTCAGTGATTAGAACAAAGGAATAGGTCAGTAAATGCTTATGAATGAGAGAATATGTCATTTAAACATCACAGTTCTCCTAAGAGGTAGGTGTTATTACCTCCATTTTAAAGATGAGAAACTGAAGTTGAGATGGAGTTAAGTGACTTAACTAAAACTGTGGAGCCAGAATGCCCAGGGCTCTTTCCTGTATGGCACACTCATCTATCCAACTACACTTTGCTAAGTACCTCCAAGCCCAACCAGACAACTAGGCAATAGGTGGGAAAGCACTTTGGAGGAGATAAAGCTGTATATACAAACAAGATGTAAACATTATCATCATCATCAACATTGCAGAGCTTAACTAAAGCACTTCCTTCCATTAAAAGTACTATGCTGAAACTCTTAGAAAGGCATTTTCCAGTTTGTGCATCTCAGGATCCTGTCTTTGCTACAGCCCTAGCTGCAAAAGTTGTTTCCACCTAGGAGATGCTCGCTGAAGTCAAGTGCTTTCAGAATTAAACCCATTCCTGCCCTGGAGACACATTGCGAAGGGATGCTACGGCCAGGCACTTCTGACCCTCGTTCTCTGCTCAGGCTGGCTCAGCAATAGCCTCTCACTGCGGTATCTTCTGTGATACACCGTGAGCTCCCCCAGGCAAGGGGTACGTATGAAGATGCCGGCAGCCCTTGTGCCCAGCACAGACACAAGTGAGAAACAAATGCCTATGAATGAATGATTACCCACGGAAGGACTTTAAAAAGTTTACTTATCGTCAGTGGGCAACAAAGTGATGACCCCAATTAGTTGGTATACAAAGTGTCCACAGGCAACAAAGTGTGCATGTTCAGGGGAGGGGCATACCACATACTCAAATCCACCAGACTCCAGTGGCCAGATTGAAGAAAAGCCAATGGGAGTGTCACAGATTGTGTTTCTTAAAAATTAGACTCTGAGACAGAGATTGACAAGCAAGAGGTGGGGATGAAGAGGAGTTTCTGGAGTCAACATCTATGGAAGGAAAGGGAAGGAAAGAAAAGGAGAAAGAGTGGGCAGAAGGGGCAGTTGAATGGTGACGCAGTCACAGTGATGGCTTAAGCCAACCTCATGGAAAGCTCTGAAGCTGAGGTGACTTTCACACCCTTGTGTTGACCAGCTATTTGAATGACCTTGGGTGAGGCAGCTCTGAAGGGCAAGTGGCCCCAAAGGGGGCTGTTCACCAAGAGTGTCTGCCAGCAGCAATTCCAGGAATTGCGGGAGTAAGTCCTTCATTCTTGAAGGGGGATCTGAGTAGCGCATCACAACTTTCTCCATAGGAACTTCTCCCTGCAACCCCATTTCAGTGGGTCCTCTCTCTCTGTCAGCAGAGAATCCCCGCACTCTTTTCTACCTTCTTTACAAAATTCAGATGCATTTACAGAAGAGAAGCATTTAGAATCACAGACAGACCTTTCTAAGCCTCAAGCCATCCTAATATGGTTGGCATTAAAACTTAAAGGATAAACTTAAAGCGAAATATAAACATCTTTCCCCACCTTTGGAGGGGAAATGCTCATCTGTATTTTCCCTGATTAAGGTGACAGAGCCTCTAACTTATAGATTTGCTCTGTTTGGTATTCATGACCGATATGTTTAGACTCTAATTCAATAGAGTAAACAATAAAGCATCCATTCAGTCACAATTCCTATCCAGCTCTAGCCGTACACAAGATTTAGCCCAGTGCATTTGTATTTATCTTGTTGCAACAGCATTTGTTAATTTTATGCATTTATAATTGTGACGTGCAAGTACAATATTTCTACACCTAAAACCAATATAAAACTACAAAACAGGTGATCAGAAAGCCCCACTATCACCATATGCCAAAATAATTGAAAACGGATGAAACTAACTTCTAGAGAATGGAATAATAAAGTCAATGTGAGAGAAAACAAAATGGGGGAGCATCAGCCTCACACAGACACCCACTTGTCTGTATTTATTCATGTCATCCACACAATCTTATGATGCCTAATTTGTTCTGGGCTCCGAGACAGTCACTGGGAAATGAAAGGTGAGTAATACATGGTTCTTGTCGACAAGGAGATAAACCTGCAAATATACCAAGGGCAGCATAACCTGAGAATGGTTCCTGAATGAGGGAGTCAATGGGTGAATGAATGAATGGTAAAAGCAACAACAAAACTATGAGCCCAGCACTACAGATATGGTCTGTGGGAATTGGGGAGGGCCATTTAAACAAGAGAATAACAATTTTCCATTTTTAAAGACATTGAATGAAGGTGGACAGGCACGCCAGGAAGAGGACACTGTAGGTGGGAAGGTATAACATTGAGAAAGGGACAGTGATATCAGGGTGATGTCAGGAGAGAAGTTGTTCTCAAAGTCAGCACGCAAAATAATAATCTGAGATGTGTGTTAAAATGCAGCTTCCCAGGCCACACTTTCAAAGGAACTGAGCAGATCTGGGGTGGGGCCCAGAAATCAGGATTCTCACCACGGTCTTCCCCTTGCCTGAAATACAGCAGTACCGCAGCCCTCTTTGTCTTGCCTTCACGGTGTTGCCTTAGGTTTTTACCTGTCAACATGTTTGCTGTCAGCTTTTGGTAATTGATACTTATCATCTTTAAATGGTTTCCTTCTCTTCCAATTTTTTCTTCATTTTTATTTGAAGTGACTGATGAATTACATAAAATGATTTTTGAGTATCTCTTGATATAATCATTTTAAATTCCTCTTTAAATGTATTGAGGCAATGATACTTGATTTGCAACAGCCTATGATGTGAAAACGTTTATGCATTCGAGAAAAGGAGGCAGTTTCTTACTTTGGTTGAGGACTTACCATGTGCTAGGCATTTTCCAAACATTATCTCATCGAATCCTTGCAAGATCTCTGTGAGGTATGCAGTTTTCATCTCCACTTTACATATTAGGAAACTGAGACTTGGAAAAACTTAAGTGGCTTGTTTAGGTCACAGATGCTGAACAGGAGCAAAGGTTGCCTTAAAGCCATGGAAGCAACGATGGTACGGGGTCTGGGGTTATCTAAAAATTGTTGCCATTTTTTTCCTTTTTAAGAGCTGATCATCTCCCTGTCAACTTTAGATGTTACATCTTTTAATTTCATCTTGTCTTTCATTCATTCCACATACGTTTACTGGGGGTTCACTGAGCATGTTAGGGGCACTATAGGGAACACATCAATGAACAAGAAACATCCTTAAGAGACATCTGCTCCTGCCCATGATGACAAAGTGACTGTAGCGAGAGTTCAGAGAAAAGGGCCGTTCCCACAGGTGGAGACAATCAGGGAAGACTTCTTGTAGGAGCCAGTGTTTGTTCTGGACCTTGAGGAACAGATTTAGGATTTGAACATGCTGGAATGAGGAAAGATAGGAAGGATATGGGAAAAGCCCAAGAATTCCAGAATTTCCACAGATGGGGACCGGCCCAGGTCACCATTTTCTGCCTCTGCCATACAAGCACAAGGCATTCATCCAGGGCCAGGAGAAACAGGCAAGTACCCTCTCACCATCAGAATGGTCGGCAAACATCTTTGTGCTTTTTCAAGAACTACTACACTAAAATGTCTCTGTTTGAAACAATGACTGTGCCCGTCACACCTTACGGTAAATTAACCTGTGAATACACGCCAACTCTTAATATCCTTTTAAAAAGCAGACACCGAAGTTGTTGGGTGCTGTTTTACTGTAGAAAGGCAAAAAGGAATTCTAGAGAAGCGTTTCTGTCAGCTAAGAATGTGAGGAATCATAGCTGCTATTTATAAAATACCTACTTTGTGTCGGCCACTCTTTATATACATTCTGTCATTACCCCTCCAGAATATGCTGGGGAGTCACTGTTGTCATCACCACTTTGCAGGTGAAGAAACTGAGGCTCAGAGTGGTCCCATGATTGTCCACCGTCTGAACAATCTGATAGTAGAGGCAGACCTAGTATTGTTATCTACGTCTGGCAGCAAAACCCACAGTATTCTCATTTTTTCATGAGGACTAGATAATGAAGGACCCCATTCTAGACTCACCTCTGTCCCTGGGTCCCCTGATCCTTCTATCTATAGCTCTATTTATCCTAGTCATTAGTGGTCTTTTGGTCACCCCTCACTCTAACCCTGTGGCTGCCTCTGATCCTGCAGCCCAGTGCTCTCAGCTCTGACCACGTGGCAAATCCTAGGGACAGCAAAGACAGGATTGCCACAAAGGCCTTCTTGCCAGGCAGGCTTAGCTACCACTTCTTGTCCCCAGCAGGGTGCTGATGTCCCTGCACAGAACCAAGGCTCTACAGGCAGACAGACTTGCAATTGAATCCTGGCTCTCTCATAGCCTGGCCAAGGGCTCTCCAAGCACATGGTCTAGGCAGCAGCCTGTCCATCCCGTGAACAACAGGCTTTAGTGAGAAGGATGGGCGGGATTTGGGGGTATGTGGTCCTGGGTTCAAAGCCTAACCCTGCCACATCCTGGCTGTGGGGTGTAGAGAAGTACTTAAACCTCAGTCTTCAGGTCTAAATAAACTCAACACAACAGCATGTATCTCACAGGGCTTGTTGTAAGCATTGGATGAGCCTGACACATGGTAGCTACCATCTGGTAATTCTTTTCAGTTTCCTCCCTCGTCTAGGCTGGTTTGGGCGCGCTTCATTCACCTTTGCGTCTGCAAACAGCAAATGCAAGGTGCAGTTCCTAGCAGGAGTTCAATAAAATAGGAGGAAACTTGAACCCCATCCTCTCCCTACCTCAAAAGCCTAGGGCAGGAATTGGCAAAGTATGGCCCTCAGGACGAATCTGGCCCACTATCTAATATTTTAAAATAAATTTTTATTGGAATATATCCATGCTCATTCATTTACATATTGTCTTTGGTTGTTTTCATGTTAGCATCAGAGTTGAGCAGATGCAACAGAGACCATATGAGCCCACAAAGCCAAAACTATTTACTACTGGCGCCTTACAGAAGAAGTCTGTGCTCCCTAGTCTTGTGTATTGGACCTTTCAATAGGGGAGAGCTCTTGAGGGTCTCCTCAACCCACACTTTATGTCCTCTTTCCCTGGTTTATCTAGTTTTTCTCCTTAGCTCTCTTGGCCATTACATAACATCTACACTACTCTTCTTATGTATGTTGCTTATTTTCTATCTCCCTCTCTAAAAAGCCTCACGTGGGCAGGGATTTTTGTTTTTTGTGATAATTCTTATATCCCAGAACCTTGACCAGTGCCTGGCACATAAGCAAGAACCCCACAAATACTTGTTAAATGAATAAACATGGATTTCATTGAAAAGATGGTTCAGCCGAAGTGTGTTGGAAGCTTTCTCTTTCATGGAAGATTTGGGGGCTTTTAGCGAGATCAGGTGGCTCCCCAACCCCAGTGAGGAGGGTATTATTTTTCCTATTTCATAGATGAGACAACTGAGAGCCTGGTAAGTCAGCGCTTCTCAAACTTTAACGCGCACACAAGTCACCCTGGGATCTTGTTACAACGCAGATTCTGATTCAAAAGGTCCAGGCTGGGACCCTAGGGACTGCAGTTATAATAAGCTCCTGGGTGATGTCACTGCTGCTGGTCTATGGACCACACTTTGAGTAGAAAGGGTTTAAAGTACCCAATCGGGGTCTATACCTAAGACTTGGCAGAGTGGAGTTTTGAATCCAGAGATCATGGAGGTCATAGTTTCTTTTTGTTCCCTCTTCTCTGTCTACATGCATCTCTCAATCCTATGGTCCCACAAGACCTGTCACAGCTCCCCTCCTAGGCTGCTCCCTGTCCCCAAACACTTTACTTCCAGACCTTCCCTTCCATGGCAACTCCCCCTCCAGCATCTTCAGGCTTTTCCTTCTGCACAGGCTCCTCTACTTTATCACACATGTGTTCAGGACTTCCTGACCTTTCAAGTGGCCAGTCTCATGTTTCTCTTCTGTTTTAGGGCCAAAAGGTTAAAAAGAGGTATCCTCCTCGTGGGCCACATGTAGGCTCGCTTCCTCCCTCAACACTACCCCATGACCTTCTGATGGTCACATGTCAGGGCTGAGCCCATGCCCTCCACTTCCATCTCTCTGCAGCATCTGCTATTGTCAAATCCTCCTTCTGTAATTGACTTCTCTTAGTTCTTATGGTTCTCTTCCTACTTCTCTGTCTGCTTTGCCAGTTCTCCTCCTCCTCTGAATCTTTAACCATGGTCACTTCCTGAGCTCGCATGAGTTTCACACTATAGGATCTGTCACTTAGAACTCCAAGTTTGCACTGATTGAAAGACCGTTGTTTATCATTGCACCTTGAACTACGAGTACTTGCATATCTTTCTCCTACACTCTCACATTGTTCATCTTTGGTTTTACCACAGTACCCAGTACAAGGCTTGGTATAAAGTGGGTGTCCAAAGACAGTGCTCTGTACACTGGCTAACAGACCAGGCGTTGTTATGGGTCACTTCAATCCCACACCTACTATGGAACATTGATGCCATGAGAACCTCTGGAAGAACAGAACTGCTCCCAGGGGCCACCACTACTGCTCTGACTCCTTATGGTTTCTGAAAGGGGAAAGAAAGAAAACTAACATTTCATGAGTGCCAACTTTGTGCCAGGCATTTTATAAAATCCCTCATTCCCAATCAGTTAGGCACTATTGCCCCTATTTTAGAGTTAAGAGAAATGAAGATATGACTTGAACCCAGGGCTGCATGACTCCTAAAGCTCATTCTTTTTCCACCAGAGCAATAATATCCCATATGGTTTTATTCCTCTAAGCCTTTGCAGATGCTGTTCCTTCTGCTCTGAATTCTTATTTCTTCAGTATTGGGTAAATCTATCCTGAAAAATACTGATAATTATCCCCTGGCACATTAAAAAATTAGTCACCAACTAAGTGCTCCTACGCCACAGTACCTCTTAGCTGACCTTTTAAGTATTTGATTTTATGCTAGTCTGTCAGATAGGCTTGAGCACTATGAGGGTGGGGCTCACAGTCCTGGTCATCTCTCCATCCACAGTGTCTGGAACATAATGTGCATGTTCAATGTATGTTTGTCAAATGAATGAATGAACAAATGAAGCAAGTTCTCTGGTACTTTCAGCATTGGTGGAGGGGTCCATCAGTTCCTATATAACATGAGGGTGGCGGTACCAGGGTCTTATCTGCTCATTGTCTGGGCCTGTTGACCTGGGACACAAACAATGAGCAGAGGGGATGAGAGAACCTTTTGCTGACTCCATCTTCATCTGTGAAGTCTTCAGCAGATGGTTACTAACAGACACAGCTTTTCTCACAAGGCTGTGTTTGCCAGGGGTGGAGGAAGACATGGAATGATGGAAAATTCATTTTACCAGGAGCCGGGTGTTCTGAGTTTTAATACTACTCTTTAGCTAACTGATTTCTTGCACTTCTATGGACCTCAGTTTTCAAATATGGAAAATGCGTACTAGGAATATGGGACTAATTCAGTGGTTTTCTAACTTTTCATTACCAAGGATCTATTTATGGAGTTTTCCTCCTTTATCCTCATATTTTGAGAATGTCTAGTTTAATAATGAGAAAAAGCACCATCTTTATTTAGAAAGTGCAAAAAAAAATTGACAGGCAATCAGCCATCTATAACTACCAAGAAAATGCACTGATAGCATGAGGTAACTAATGCTAAATGCCAGACTGAGATAATTCTAGCCCAAAGCAAAGACCTTGGAAGTTTCTGTCTCCTGTGAAGCTGGCTCTAGATAAAGTCATGATTCCCTGTAGACTTTCTGAAATCATGGAAATGGCCAATGAATTTCTTTCTAACCTTTGGGCCTCTAGGGCTACACGTTCCCCAGGTAGACACAAATGGACTTGAAGTTGCTGAGATCGGTGATTCTATTCTATGTGTGCAAGTCCTGCAGGAGAATTAGGTGGACCTCTTGCTGGAATTCAGGGATTTTTAACTAGAAATTTACACTGACAAAGGAGAAACAGCCCTTCACATCTCCAAAAATAGGGGGAAAATCCAAGATGGCAGAAACATAACAGACACGAACAATGACAGGGCATTTTCAAGTGAAAAACATCTATGCAAAATAAAAACTTTGGGGCTACAGATGACTTAGACAGAAGTGAGTATGAGAAACCAACAGACACTTGGTTGGTGCAGGAAATGCATGCTACAGGTTCCCTTACAGGGCACGAAGGAAAGTTACCCCGGGTCGATACTTACAAGTAATAGGAGTAGGAATAAGCATTTCTTCTATATATTGATGGGCAGTCAGATGAAGGAAATGTCCAAAAAGGGGGAAAAAGAAAAGACAAACAAACAAGAATTAGATTTATATGAAATCTTGATTCTTAGAAATGCACACAGTATTTCAGCATCCCTAAGCTCAAGGAGATGCAAGTTTCTATACTAATCATCTTTGCTGAGAATCAGATACTTTCAGTGGTAAAAGAAATGGGAGAGACCACTCCTACGATGGAGAAACTCACTACTCATACAGAGTAAGCCACTTTCATGTTGGCTGTTTTAGTTGTCTGAAAGTTCTTTCTTTTGGTCAACTAGAACTAGCTTCCTTGTAATTATGACTTTTCGGTTGTGGGTTAGATTTCTGTGGCCTTCTAGAGCTCGTCTACCACTCTTCCACATGACAATGTTTCTGTGATCTAAGAAAAACCATAATGACTTCTATCTTCTCTGTTTCAGGTCAAATCACATCATAATCTATTTAGCAAGTTCATGCCAAAAGCAAGGAAATCATGTATCCGGCATCCAAGATGGCTTCCCAATGATCCACACTTCCCAGTATTTATGCCCATGTGTAGTGGTCTCCTACACTGAATCAGGATTGGCCCTATGTGACCAATAGAATGTGGTAGGAGTTACATTCTGGGACTTTCTAGGTCAAAAAGAAGCCTTGCAGCTCTGTCTGGGTCTTTGGAACTCTCACTTGGAAACTTGAGTCTCCATGTAAGAAGTCTAAGCATCCTGAGGTTGCCATGCTGGAGAGACTATGTGCAGAGGCCACATAGAGAGGCCCTAAGACTGCATGAGGAGAAAAAGACATTCAGTCAGCACCCAGCTGTTCCAGTCCTAGCAAGTTACATTATACCAACTGAGACTCTTGATATCATGGAAAAGAAACAATTCATTCCCTTCAAGCCCTAACCAAAGGTCAGATTCATGAGAAAAATAACTCACTAAATTTTAAATCTTATTTTTAAGCCACTAAATTTCAGGGAGTAGATTACATATCAATAGACAACCAGAACAAAATTCAAATTTCATCATGAAAGAGCTTTGCACTAAGACAGAGGAATTCCAATCTTCAATTTGAACAGAGTACAACTTGCATAAACTCTCTGTGTCTTTGTTTCCTTATCTGATCCTTAGATGAGTTGACCTAGATCAGTAGTTTTCAAGATCCCGGAGGTTCTGTGGAGCAGCCTCATTGTAATGAGGAGGGGGGGATACCAAGCAGATAGCGCTACTGGTCCCTCCCCCTGCTACCACCAAAGCCAGAGCTTCTATTTATTTTATAAATTGAAGTTTCATTTAAGATTTTACATGACTAAGAATTCCAGTCTCCAAAAGAAAGTTTGAAAAATCACTGCCTACCATCTCTTTCCAAGGTCCCTTCCAGCTCTTGGCTTTTAAACAATAAAAAACTCAAATAAGTTCATGATATTCCCTTGGTTATATTTTTTTGTATTTTGTAGGAAAATAAATAGGAATGCTTTTATTTTACAGACTTAGCTACACTGACAATAACCGATACATTTGTGGAATGAGAAAAATTTCTTAATAATTCAGGTCCCCAAATATCCACTTGAGTAGGCAAGAATAATTTCCTTCTCTCTTGAGTTATTTGGTTAATTGCAGCCATTATCCACTTTGCTTGGCACAGGAAGATGCTGTCTTTATATCTTCAGAGTGGGAACATGTCCTCAGAGCCCCAAATTTTCCCTTCTTCAGTAGGAACTGGCCAAACCCCCCAAGGCAAGGCCATCTCTAAGCTTTCTCTCATTTATCAGGAGAGTCCAACAGAAGGAAAGTGGCCCTGAGAGCTAAGAAACCACAGCAGAAGGGAAGTCCCGTGCCTCCTTGGGAGGCTGGGTTGAGGAAAATAAGCAAGTGCAGCAAGATCTGCTCACTCACAAAACTGTTCAATATCTTGGGCCAAATGAACAGTAACCCTAGATGATGAAAAGGGTGAAGAACTCCCAGCTTGATGGGTGCGAATTGGAAGAGCTCAGGCAAGTCATCAAATCCCTTTCTCCAACCATACAAGTTGGTGCTGTGAGGAGAACATTCTTCTTCATTGCTGGCTCTGTGGTCCAGTGCCTGAAAATGTGATTTCTCAGGGGCAGACAGCAGAAGATCCATTTGATGAAGACTTACAGATGCACCTATGTTCTCCATATTCTCAAGAACACCAGGCTGAGAATTGAGAGGCCACAGCTCTGATCCTAGCTCTTTACCTGTTCATTATAACATCTTGCGCAAGTTAATTCCTTACCCTGGACCTCTGTTTCCTGACCCATGTACCAACGCGAATGGCATAGACAACCACCAGCTTAAACAGCTGTGAGGAGCGGGAAAATGATAACTCTTAGCCTCCCAGCTCCAGCACTTACTAACTGCATGGCCCTGAGCAAATCACTAACGGTCTCTGAGTCTCAGTTTCTCCGTCTCAAGGTAGAGGGCAATAATTACCTATTCCCAAGAGTCATTGTGGGCATTAACATTAGATTATATCAACCTAGTTATATTCAAATTATATATGACATTTAATATATAAAGTATTTTAAGTAAATTATATTAATCTAAATTAATATTAGATTATATTAATCTAAACACCTGAAATACAGTCAGGCTCAGTAAAGGGGAGTTTATGTCCCCAACTCATTCTCAGATACAATGTTTGCTGCTTCTCACTCTGGTGACCAGGAACAAAGTGTTCACCTCTTTAGGAATATTAAAAATAGTTATAAAACAAGAATAAATACTTATGTAGCACTTACTATGTGCCAGGCATTGTTCTAGGCTCTCATCATACATCAACTCATGTGTTCCTCACAACCACCCTGACAGATAGGTATTATTATCATCCCCACTTTACAGATGAGGAAACAGAGGCAACAAAAGCTTAAGTAACTTGCCTAAGACCACAAAGCTAATAACCGGATTTGATAGCAACATGGCAGTAAAGCTCATTTTCTTGACCACCAGCCTGTCGTGCCTTCGAGGAAGGAAGAAAACAGATGTATGCTGAGCAATACACTGGGTCAGGCACCGAGACGCCACATGCCTTATCTTTTTTAATCCTCCCCACAATCCCATGGAGCAGGCAGTATTCTTCTCATGTTTGTTGAGGAATCTGAGCATCTAAGATGTTACTCCTAACGAAGTCTAATGTTTTGTGTATTTTTGGGCCAACTGCAAGGTCTCTATCCTGAGCCAGGATTTCCTCACTGTCAGCAGCCCAAGGCTGCACTCTTGGGCTTCAGGTTGCACTCAACATTCTGTACCCTCTGGCTTTTCTGCTCTCAACCTTCAGGATCCACCTCTGCCTGGGCCACCTCCTCATGACAAATGCTTCCTTAACCTTCAAACAACCTCTTCCAAATAGCTTTTCTGAGTTATCCTGGACGTCACCAGAGCCAGTGCTCTCCCTGACCCAGCTTCAAGGCAACTCCAGAATGACGGCAACTGAGAAGCTTCTGTTAATTGAGTATCTTTTCCCAATTAAATTGCAAAGTGTTCCAGGGCAAGGATTACAGTTCTTTATCCTGTGACCAAAACACAGTATATATTGTGTTTTCTCTAAGGCTTGAAGATTTACTGAAGGTCTAAATTTACAAGGATACAGTGATATTGCAAGTAACAGATTGCCTGAGACCAAAAATCTTGAGCAGGAAGACAGCTGTGCTTAGAAAAAAACAACCCCAAACTTAATAAATCGCATACTGTGAATCTTCTTGGCTGGCTAACAAGATTAACTTGAGGCACAGCTTCCTTTTGTTCCATACTATTTCAACAGGACTAAGTTGTCTACCTAACCATCCATTTGACTGTCCATCCATCTAGCTCATAAACCCAACCATCCACCCGTCTATCCATCCATAGATCTATCCATCCAACCACCCATCCATCCAGCCGCCCATCCATCCATCCATCCATCCATCCAACCATCCATCCATCTATCCACCCATCCATCCACCCACCCCTCCCTCCAATCATCCATCCATGCACTCACCTAACAGTCTATCTATCCACCTATCCATCTAGCCCATAAACC
Source organism: Equus quagga (assembly GCF_021613505.1). Classification (NCBI taxonomy): domain Eukaryota; kingdom Metazoa; phylum Chordata; class Mammalia; order Perissodactyla; family Equidae; genus Equus; species Equus quagga. The sequence goes on from NC_060278.1 coordinate 93,869,218, forward strand.
TGCACATTCATCTATTCATCCATCCACTCATCTACCTATTCATCCAACAATCTATCCATCATCTACTCATCCATCTTTGCATCATTAATTCAGCAAAAATTCTCAAAGGCCTACTATATGCCTGTCTATGCTCAGAGATAGAAAGACAAATGAGATCTTGATTCAGTCCATATGTCTGATGGGAAAGCCAGACAAGAAACATAAAACAGATGATAACAATAGCTACCACTTAAATAGTAGGAGGTCACTTATGTGCCAAGTACTCTTTTCAGTGCATTATATGGACTATTTTATTTAATCCTCACTATAAGGCATTATTATCCCTGTTTTACAGATGAGGACAGTGAAGCTCACAGAGGTTAACTAACATGCCCAAGTTTATATAGTTGGTAAGTAGCATGGCAGGGATTAGAATCCAAGTAGTCTAACTTTAAGAGCCTGCATTAACAACCACTAAATTATATTGTCTTCTGGAGTGATAAATGGTATGATGCAGCAACACATGGAGCTGTGGGACTATATCCAGGAGTAAAGGTGGGGAGGGGAAACAGGTAAGGTGGTCTAGGGACTATGAGACCTGAGTCATCAAGTCAAGGAGTATCTAGATAAAGTAGGAGGAAGGGCATTTCCAGTCAGATGGAACTGTGTTTATGGAATGGGTGCATGGGTTGGGAAGGTGGGAATATCAAGATGTTGACAGGGCCTAGTTGCTAAAGTGCTTAAGGAGCTTAGTCTCAATACCATAGGTCACAGGGAGAACACAGGGGGCCAAGCGGCCAAATATTTTTCTCGATGGATGATTCCATCAAGAGTATAAGAAGAAAATTGGAGGGAAGAGGGATTGGGGTCATGAAAGAAAGCTACTGCAAGGATCAAAGCAAGAGATGTTGGGGACCTATCTTGCAATGGCCATGGGGAAGGATCAGAGGTGAATATGAAAGGTAGTTAAGACACAAAATCGATAGGTGATTAAATGCGAGCACACTGAAGAGAACTTCCAAGGTTCTAGCATGAGTGGCTACCCAAGTGAGCGCAAACAGAAGAAGGATTCACTTCTCAGGGTGTGGAGTAAGGAGCAGTTTAGAATGGGGTGAACAAAACAAGATGACACATTTCACTTGAGCTCCTTTCCCACCTCAATGAACCACTCAGAATTATGTCACATGATTTGGCACCTCAGCAAGTCCTTTTTTATATTTCGTGCAGGTTAGGTGGTGTTTAAGAGTGTGGACTCCATTATTAGATTGGCCAAGTCTGAGACCCTGCTCTGCCACTTATTAGTTATGTGATTCGAGGCAATTTCCTTAAATTGTACATGTTTCAGGAGTTTTGTGATTTGTAGCATACTCTAATCTAGTCTAATAGTGGTGATGCCTCTTTTGGCTCACCCAGTAGTTAGTTTTCCCTATTGTCTCACTACGATTTTTCCTGATGTGTGCCCTCAAGGCTCAGACCATGATACATGTTTCACATACTGTCTTTCCAACCTTACCACACCCCACCACAAGACTGGGTTTACCCTTGATGCTCAATGTTGACATTTGGGTCTGTGTTCTGAGTGAAGCTTTCTTGCCCAAGAGATAGAATGTCAATTCTATGTCCCACCTGTTCTAATTTCACTGGGCTCCTCCATTCAACACATTTTTTAGGGAATCCCCAGTATCTGCAAGGCACATTTATGATAAGGATGAATCAGAAAAGGCAGCTGATGGTCCAGTGGAGAAGATAAGATGTGACCATAAATGACAAGTATAAGACAGAACATAACATGGATCTTCATGGAATGGATCAAGAGGGTGAAGAGACTGCATCTAGATTGGAGGTCAGGAAAGGTTTATTGGAGAAAGTGGCTTTTGAATTAGACATTAAACACGAGAAATATCTGGTCACATGGAACCGAGGAACACAGGTATTGAGTGAGGAGGAAACTTCACAAGGAAAGGTATAAGAGTGGGGTAAGATTTTCGGAAATCTGCCAGAATCACTGTGAGCAGGGGGACAGCATAACTTGACAAAGCAGTTCAGATGACTTAAACACGCTTCTCCCTTCATCTCCACCCCATGAATGGCTGTTATAGGGGAACAGAAGCCACTGAAACATTTTGGACAGCAAGTTTGGGAGTACAAGTTTCATTTTTGAAACATCACTTTGGCTACAGTGTGGAGGATGGGTTGGAGTGGTGGGGCCAGAGGCAGGGAGGCTGAGGAGGAGACTCATAAAATAGAGCTATAGAGGCCTGCACCAGGGAAGAGGCAGTGGAGAGAGAGAAGAGAGAATGTGACCAGGAGAACGTAAAGATGCAGATTCAGAAGTATTTGGTGATGGAATTCCATGGGTTTGGCTGATGGAATGTGAGGTAATGCCTGTCACTAAGATGGGGACACAGGATTAGGTTGGTGGGTAGGTGATGATTTTGGTTTGACCATAAAAACCTTGAGGGATTTTCAAGGTAGATGTCCAGGGGCAGATGATACAGGGCACTGGAGCTCTGGCGAAAGAGGGCTAAAGCAGAAGACCCTGCCCTCCCAACCCCTTTCCATCTTCAGGCCAGCAAAACTACAACCACCATGTAGACCTGTGCATATGGAGCAGTGGCTGCATGCAGGGAAGTGTCGTCGGATCTTCCTGGGGTGGGGGGCTTGTGGGAAGACTTTATGGAGGAGGCAATGCTCGGGAGTCCCACTTGGAAGAACTTGGGCTGAGGGTTAGAGAGTAATAGGAGCCTTGTAGGTGAAGAGAAATGTCTGGACATTTGATTCAGGGAAACAGTATACACAAAGGCAGAGAATAGTAGAAAATGATATCTGATCCTGGGTCACCTGTTTCCTGTTCCAGGATTCACTTATTTTCTACCAGTCTCCATGGACTGATAGAATAGATGTTAACAGCATAAGGTTTGGAGTCACAGAGCCTGGGTTTGCATTTCAACTCTGCCCAAGACCATAGCCAACTCATATAACCTTTTTGAACCTGAGTTCTCTCAAAAAAACAGTAGCATCAAGAGTCCTACCCTACTATGATTATTCATAGGATTAAAATAAGAATACAGCAGCAATTTAAATAGAAAATGGACAAATTTGTTAGGTCAGAGTGTGCGTATTGATTGCAGCACTGCCTTTAGCATATTAGTGATGGGTTTGGAGCCAGCTTGGTACAGTTGATAGTCATATGTGAGATGAATGTCCCTGTAGACATTGTGCATTATAAGCCTTTAGGCAGGTACAGGAAATAAAGCCTGTCCCAACCATTAGCTCATTTGACCTTCAGAATAGCCCCAGGAGATTGGCTGCATCTCACAGTTGAGAAAGCAAAGGCGGAGCTTTGTTAAGGTGCTTCTTCAAGGTGAACAGTAAATAAATGGGGCTGTAGAGATTTGGATCGAGGTTTCTGCTTTCCAGTCCATAGCTACAAGACATCTGTACCCATTAGACTGGGAGCTACCAGAGGGCAGGCACAAATCACAGAGAATCAAAGTATAGCCAGAGATGCAGAGTTATCTTAAAGTAGATTCTCATATCTCCAACTCAAGACACTCCAAATACATTCTTGGAAAAGTTACTATTTGGACAGACAAGGCCTGGTTGGCAGAAAGTTCAAGCTGGACCAGGAAGACCTGGGCAGAGAGGGAGGAGGAGAGGAGATGGGGGTGGCTGGAACCATGCATAGTAACTAACTTTGAAAATATCTCCCTAAAAGTTGCCCAGTTCTCACTTGAAAAGTAAGAAGGAAGAAGAGATTAATCTAAGATCCAGACAACTCTTGGGCTGCAGATCTACCAAAGGATCCTGCTTAACCTGGCTCCAGTGTTTCCCCATGCACAAGTGCACGGCTACGCCTTAAGCCTTGAAAGACCATGCTCAGACTCCCAGAAGTGTGTCCTATGGGATAAATTGGACTATATGAAGCTTGTGGGCATATGCACATATGTCCACATCCCACAAACAAACATGAAACTGCAGAACTTCTCACATGTGAGTGGCCAATAAACACTGTCAAACATCAGGATACACTGGTTAAGGCACTAAGGCTTGAGCTCCCCACCTTAGTTTGCACTGCAGGCACCAAGTGCCCAAGAGTATTAAGCCAAGGGACACAGGGGTGGCTTAGCAATCCCTTGACTGCCCATTCCTTTGGGAGAGGATGTCCAGCAATTCTAAAGGGAGGAGACCAGAGACGATGACCAGGACTGCAATGCAGAGTTGGTGATGCAAGTATCTCTCTATTTCAAGACTGACAGGGTGCTCATGAAAAGGAAGTATGTTCTATTACATAATGGAATGCAGGAACCCATTCTAGAACATTCCGAGGTCTAGATGTGATCAACAGAGCCAGGAGAAAAAGATGGAGCCATTATCTAGTGACAGCATAAGGATGAATATTTTGCAGTGAGTTTGGCTAAAACCACACTGATTTTACTCTGTCAGGGAGGGGCACTAGGTTCCCTTCTTATAATGCTCATGTAATCCTCTGTATCTCCATGTAGCCCTGATTCTGTATGGTCCTGCATTCAAAGAAGCCCAGTCCAAACAGCCAAGGGTACTTCAAAAAGAATTCTAACCTTACATCTTTTACGAACTGTGAAGGAATCTTGTTTGAATTGCCCACCAACATATCATACCCCTTTCTGTAATCTTTCATTTCTCAAGCTCCCCTCCACCTATTACAAAACATCCTAGCAGCAACAACAGAACATCCCTCAGGCTTTGTTGATTTTTTTCTGTCTCTTCTCTCTCTTTTCCTTCCCAGTCTTCTGACTGTAAACTGATTTAGCTTCTTTCATTAAGCCCTTCCCTTGGTTTTCTGTACCTCTAGCCCATTCTCTGCCTGCTTTATAGTTCAGTATTACAAAACAAAACACCTAACAGCAAGAGAAAGACTGTCTTTGGAGAGTGACAAGGAAGCCCTAAGGCTAATGATGAGAACACTTGAAGGGGAGAAGCTAGGGACATCTTACGTGTATTAGAAACATTTGGCCGCAGCTTTGGGGAAGACTTTGAGCCGGTTGAATCCATCAGGAACAGAGAGGACAGAGAGCCACCATACCCATGCTCATGGAGGTTAGGGGAAAAACCAGCTCAAGCCCGGGTTGGGGGGCATGTGGCTGGCGTTTTACTTCTGAAAGCTCCTGGATCCAGGAACTAACTCTAAGTCCTGACTGGGACACTGAAGAGATGCTGACACCAGGATCGTGAGTTGTGATGATTTGCCTATTATTTGGGGGTTTCTTTTCCTTTAATACTTCTTCATTTTAGGTAGCTGTGGACAACATTGTGGCAGTAAGTTAGAGAAAGAATCAACTGACCAATGAACTTTTCCCCACATTTATATATGCGATTGGGGTGAGAAGAAGTAAAGGACTTCACCAAGCCCTTCACTGCCCTTTGGGGGCATCTCTAGACATCAGAAGACATTGTAGGTTAGTGGAAAGAGTGCAGGCTTATGTTTAATTTCTCTCTTTCTCCCCCTTTCTCCTCTTCTCTTCTCACTTGTCCTCTCCCCTCCTCTTCTCTCCTTTCCTTCCTCTATACCCAACTGTAAATTATTACTCTCAATTATCATTATCAACTAGGTCAGCAAAATGTCTTATTTCCTTCAAAAGATACTGTATATGCAAACACTGATCAGCAGCTCCCCCCCCGCCCCCCACCCGCCTCCACCACCCCAACACTGAGTTTTGCCTCTCGAGGAGAAATGGTGGTCATGTGATGACTATTGGTTGGGTCTGATGGATGATTTTGATAGAGTTGAAAGATGATGAAAATACACGTAAGAGGCTAAAACCACACCAAGGACTCACTTTACACTTGCTCCCACCTTGGAAATAGAAAAAAAAAAAAGCCCTTTCCTCCCTCTTGAAAAGTCACACATTTTAGAAATAGCTGTTGGGAAGGAAGTGAAATTTCTTTGCAAGCTCACAGACAATAGTGCTGTGGCTTAAGCCAGGCTTTAGAAAGAGGAAAATTGGAAGAGCATATCTGACTTACAAATCAGTGGCAAAGAATGAGAACATTTCAGGCCTATCAAAGAGGAATGCAATTCTATTAAATTGGTTACTTTTTCCAGGTAGGCAGTCTCAAACTCACCTATGCCTCCGATCTATCTGTGACTCTAAGAAACTTGATCTTAGATGGGCAATGTGCTTACTGCACCCAGAGAAATCAAATCTTATGTTCCACTTCATCTAACAGCAGCTGAGTTGTCACTGAGACATAAACTTTGGTCTTGTTTTATGGATGAAAATGATGATATGACAACGCAATGCTGTCCTTAACCCCTTGGGGGCTCTTGATTCCCAGTGTTAACATAGTACCTTCCCTTCCTCCTAGACACTTCAAACAGAAAATCAGTAGCTAGATGAGAAGTTTAACTCTTTAGTCTTTCTGCTGAGAGCCTGAGGAAAGGAGTGATCCTGTTAGACCAGAGATGTCAAGAAAGGACAAGGTCTGGCCAGAGAGAGGACTGGTTGATTCAGAAGAGAGAGATGAGAGACACAGAGACATTCTGGTGCCCAAATGGCTAAGAGAAGGCTGACTGCTTGTGTAGTGGGAACCTCAGTATTTCTGACTCACTGATGTCTGGAAATGAGGACATTGTTTCTTGGTGTTTTTTTTTTTTTTTTTAACTTTGTGCATTTATATTCATGTGTCTCCCTAGGTAGAAGCTGAAATTTGTCTTTGAGGCATTCTGTCCCTTTGTTCTAGTAGGGAACAAATTTCACGAGTACTTTTCATCCTACAGTTGGAGGCAAGTCCCTGGTCCTTGTTATTGGGCTGGTCCTGAACTCTGTGAGTAACTAAACCCAGAGCTTCAGGCTGAGGTCTTGAGTAGTTGGTCTAATAATGCTCTAGGCTCTTTTCCTTGAGGGCAGGGCATGTTGCAGCACATATTAATGTAATGTGGATAGATGTTTTGTTTGCACTGGCAGACTGAGGAGTGGGAAGGTGGAGACCAAGACTGGGGCCCTGGCATTGAAATTGAGAAGACATGGAGGTGGGCAGCAGGCATGGAAACATGGTGGCAGCCCAGGAGCTAAGGAGAGGTGGGCAGTAGGACTTTCCATTTAGAGGAATAACCTAGGGTCAGCGATAGCCGATATTCATCAGCTTTCCTAGATGAATATTTCCTTTCCCTCTCTGCAATTCCCTTGTGTTATCCTTAAGCCTCGTGAATGCCTGATAAACAGAAGATGGCAGTGTAGGGAATCTTGGGGATAAGGAAGGAATCTGCACCCTGGCTTTCAAGAGCAATGCAGTCTAGAGGAAACACATGCAATATGAGGAAACTGTGTTAGTTGACCAGAGGTGCCCAGGGAGACATCCTGTGGAGAGGTAACAAGCAGCAATAATCCAGCTGGGAAGGTTTTGTGGGATGTGGAGTAGGAAGGAGCCTTCCCTAGGGACTATCACAGCATTGGAGGCTTTATCCCTGTCATGCAGGGGGCAGCCTGGGATGCTGCTGCTTGACCAAAGGGAAATCAAGGATAAATGGAGGTGAGAAGGGTGAAGCATTACTTTGCTGCATCTATATTTCTGGGCTCATCTGTGTTCTTGGGGTTCCCCAGTAATCTTGATGACATGACCAATCACAACAGAGCAGCTAACTCTGAGAAGACTCATGATACATGGGATCCTATGGAACATCAAGGTGACCCAACCATACGGATCACTGGCCCCATAAGAACCTCGCCATCTCAGGGCCACTCACCACGCAGGCAGTACACAGCCTTCAGACACCAACACAATGAGCCACAATTGACCCTTGTATTTCAGGACCTCCACAATCACATCCGGAGGTCTCTGCTTGGAAGTGATCAACAGAGCAAGGACTTGGCCACACACCAGCGTTGGGCCAAACTGGGGTTTGCAGAGTCTGCAGGGCGGCAACAGAGACTCACCTCCTTTTGATGGTGAGCATCACGCCCAGGAGAATGATGATGAACATGAGGAGACCAGCGATCACGCCGGCCATCTTCACAGTGTTGTCTACCTGCTTCTCTGGCTCCACGGTGTTAGAATTCTGGGTGGAGGCACCTTGGAGGGGAAAGGAGAAGGAGAAAGATGTTGAAAAGGCTCACACGGTGTGAGACAATAATCGTAATGGCAACGGTTTCTATTTATTGAGTGCTAACTATGTGCCAGGCACTGTGCTAAGGGCATTATACACATTGTCCCAGTTAATCCTTTCGAGAATTAATCCCTTGTGGGGCTGTGGCAGATGAAGAAATTGAGGTGCAGAGAAAGTGAGGTACCCAAGATTACACAACTGCTGTGTTGGGGCATCCTTATCCTGCAGTGAGATGAACTGGAAGGCTTTATCCCTCACATTGCTTTGTCTCTAGGATCAAACCATGGAACTACAGCTTGATTCTTGGGTTCATGGAATTATTCCAAACCCTGCTTTATTCTTTCAGGTAAATAGTGAAAACAACATGTTTATGTTAACACAATTAAAATCACTGGATTTTAAAAGATAAAAACAAAAAGTTTTTGTTTCATGCCTTATATGAAACATATAATGGGGTAGAAATTTACTGTATTAAAGGAATTGCCTTGGGTTCAGAAGACACTTATATATGACTAACCCCATTTTTAGAATTTAATGCTGATGCTGCGTGCTCTGCTGGGAACTAACTCACTGACTCAGTTCCAGGTAGAGGAAGGCAGGGAACTGGGCACTTAGGACACCCTCAGCCCCGTGCTGGGCCACTTCATGGATCCAGCTTGGTCAGTCCTCACAAACATTCCAAAAAGTAGATACTGATTCTCCCATTTGATAGATGAGAAAGCCAAGGGAAGTTGCTAACAGTCACGTGGCTGACAAAGGTCAGGGTCTGGATTCCACAGGTTTTCTAAGTCTAGGCCTCCGTAATCAGAAACCACAGATTCAACTTTCGAGTCCTCTAGTCCCTCAATCCTCCTCCCCCCAAACAACGAGCTCGCTAACGCCACAGCAAAAGTAAGCAGCCCAAGAATGCCTATGCCCTACCTCTTCATGCAAGGTACCAGGGATCAAAGGGGACTTCTCACTCCAGACACCTATGTGAACACTTCTGGAGAATGGTCCAGGGGTCACTAGCACCCTAAGTGAATTTCTTCCTGCTGCTCTTCATATTCCCAGTAGTGCCATGTTTATGTGAGACAGCTTAAATCCAAAGAACTTTTTCCTAACTCATCCTTACTTTTCTACCACATCAGCACCAGCTCATACTTCATCAGAGATCACATCTTCTCTGGTTGCCTGTGCCTCTGGGAGAGCTGCTCTCTCTTCTCTAAATTCCGATAAGACTCTGTAACACTTGGTACATACCTCGATGTACTGATATTATTAGTTATTTGTTTCCCCATTTGTCTCCTTCAGTGGTCTGCAGGTTCCTTAGGGGTGAGATTATGCTTCCTTTATCTTTGTTTCAGCATGTTAGCACAGAGCCTGGCTCTTAATAGGTGTTCCTTTAATGCTTGTGGTTGTTCAATGTTTAGCTGAAGGGATGACATCTCTGCCCACACACATTTGTTCTCATAGAACCAAACTGAGTTTCTCTTTTTTCAGCCATGTGTTCACAGAACTCAGCTTATTTGAAGGGATGCTAAAACCATAAGCCATGATTCTCATTTCCCAAACTCACTGATGTTTAAGAACAGCCCTCCAGCACAATGATGTATCCCCTCTTCTTGTTTAAGAGTGTCAAGTGCCTCCTCTATCAGAGCACTTTCCTGAAACTCTCTTGTAACTTAGACAAGCTGGGTTCACTTAGCCAAGTCTCCTGAGTGAGAAGGCAAGTCTTCAAGAACAAGAAGTGTATCCTACGCATTTCTCTAATGCCAATTATTAGCATAGGCCTCCCTCCTTGTGATTGTTGGTTAACAGATGATTATTAAGTTATATAAAGGTGAGCAAACCACAGATTTTGCTTCGTTTATTCATTAATTCATTTGTTACCGAGCATCCATGTGCTGTGTGCCAACTATGCTGTCTAGGGGATCAGAGCTCCTTCTCCTGGAAGGACTTACGGACGAGGGATTTTATTCAGTTCCCCTCGCCAGCTAAAAGAAAGACCAGCTCATCCAATCTCAGAGCTGTCCGAGCAAGCTCTGCTTATCTACAGCCCAGAGAGGTCCTGGAGGAGTGAGCCAACCACCTCTTCAGCAGAGCTGATCTCACATTCCAGAGAAGAAGCTGGTTTCCAGTAGTGGCCCACATGGCCCCCATTTCCCAGTCTGGAGACATGATTTCTGAGATATGGTGAGTCCACTGCACACCAAGCATAAAGTAAGCTGAACACCTCAGACCATAATTTCATCAATAGTGCCAGAGGCTTTTTACTCAGATTTGGAGGAAGTGTTGGCTCGGGAGCACTCACTCATTGGTATAGCTGAATTTACTTAACGCCTGCTATGAGATCTCATTCTAGAGACTGGGGTACAAAAGCAAAGGAGCTCTGAAGAGGATCTTATTACCGTAGGAACACTGTTATTAGCTTGATCTAATGAGATTCACACTTCATTCCTTCAATAAATAGTCACAAGCACCCACGAGATGCCAGGCACTTGGTGATACAGTGGTGAGCAAACAGGCACAGTTCCTGCCCTCAAAGAGCCTACAATTAGCGGGGGTGGTGCTCAGGGGACAGGATTAATGAACCAACAATCAGTAATAGTAAGCTTTCAACTCTGTTAAGGATGAGAACAGAGAGGTGTATGCCACTTGGAAAGTGCATAATAGGGAAGTGAATCACTTCCAGGAGGAAGCGGCTAGTAGAGTGAGTTTCAAGGGAGGACAGGGTATAACTAGGCAAAGAGAGCATGAGAGGGCTATATGGAAGCAGCAGAGGAAAGAGCACTGGCTAAGGCTATCTGCTGGGGGCAAGGGGCCTGGTGCATTCAAGAAATGAAAGAAATGTGGAGTAAGGAGAATGAGAAAGCAGGGAGAGCACGGTGAGAGAAGCTGGAGAGGGCAGCAGGGGCCATTCCATGCAGGACATTATAGGCCAAGATATGAGAGTTTTTGTTCTTTACCCCAAGAAACATAGGGAGTCATCTAAGTGTTGCTCATAGAGCAATGATATGGTCAGATTTGTATTTCCAACAGATCATTCCAGCTTCAATATGGAGCCAAAGTGGATTGGAGAGATGAATTTTGAAACCATTGCAGGCACCCAGGTGGGAGATGATAGTTGCTTGGACTTAGGTGATGGCAATAGAGACAGAAAGATGCAATAAAAGAGATAACTACTTGAAATAAATATAAATAAAACCTATTGATGGATTGAATACAAGGAATAACTTGTGACTACAAGTCTTTGGTTTTCATAGCAAGGTGGATGATGGTGCTGTTTAGAGGTTCAAGAAACAATTGAAAAAGAACAGCTTTAGAGGGAAGATATGTGTGTTTGGGGCAATTTGAGCTTGAGAGATACTCTAGAGAAGTAGGCAGTTAAAAATGCAGGTCTGGGGCTGGCCTAGTGGTGTAGTGGTTAAGTTCACGTGCTCCACTTCAGCGGCCCAGGGTTCGCAGGTTAGGATCCTGGGCGTGGACCTAGCACCACTTATCAAGCCATGCTGTGGTGGCATCCCACACAAAATAGAAGAAGATTGGCATACATGTTAGCTCAGTGACAATCTTCCTCAAGCCAAAAGAGGAAGATTGGCAACAGATGTTAGCTCAAGGCCAATCTTCCTCACACACACACAAAAATAAATAAAATGCAGGTGTGGAGCTCTGAAAAGAGGTCTGAACTGGAGGTAAAAATGTGTGAGTCATGTGCACACAGATGGTATCTGATGGATGGGGGTTGATGAAGTCATCCAGGGAGAGAATAAAGAGGGAAGAAGAAGTGGGCTTAGACAGAGACTTGAGAGCCTGCAGTATTTACTTAGTGGGTAGAGGAAGATACAGCTGCATAGGAGACTGAGAAGGAGTGGCCAGACAAGTAAGGAAAAAAAACCCTGGAGAGTATAGCGTCCTAGAGCTAAGAGGAGAGAGTGTTAAGAGAAAGAAGGGATAATCAATGCTGCTCCTGGGATAGAATCCAGCTGCCTACCCAAAGGAAAGTGAAGATCTTGGATGAATGTTGGAAAACCTTTCCCAAATAAATTTCAAGATGTTTCTAAGCAGAAACATATTCAGTTCTGGCCATGAGCCAACAATGAAACATACTTGATTCATGGGGCCATCTGAAAGGCCAGAGCACAGCACTTTAGACAAATTCAATGAGTTCAGCCAAGAGGCATCAGAGCTGAAATCACAAACTCTATACACTAAGGTTGTTAGGAGGAGACATGCTTGGCTGGTCCACCCAGACTCCAGATACAAGAAAGTGCACATGCCCTGGGCTGTGGCACATCCACCTTCCACTTAAGCACTCTTTAAGGGCATTTGCTCTGGCTGCTGGGATTTGTGCCACTGTTCATAAAGGAAGTGTGCTGACAGTGTTCAAAGCTGACATTGGTAGAAAGGAAATGGCTCTGGGACCAAAGGCCAGACAGCATTCACATGTGGCTCCTATATCTGAGAGGAAGATGAGAGGGACAAAGACAGAGGATGAGCTAGTCTTGCTCCTGTTGCAGTCAGGAGTGCATCCATGAGGCTCAGATTGTAAGTGCTCAATGGAACAGATGAGAACATGCGATAGGACTTACAGGAAAGCACAGAGGGGTTGGCTAACGATGGGGTCTCCTAGCAATGTGGTCGGCTGTCTCAGGCAGGCACTGAGCTCCTCATCAAACAGAAGGTCAATTACTAGTACTTTTTAAAAATGTAGCTTAAATGTACTGATCCATTACTGAGTGCCAAGCAATATGCTAAGCACTTTTCATATATGAAGTCATTTAATCTTCACAAAACTTGACATAGAAGGTGCTAGTTTTATTTTCCCTTTTATATAGATTAGAAAACTTCACAAAAGGGTGAAGTGACTTGTCCAAGGCCATGTGAGTTTCAGAGCTGGGATTCTGTGTGCAGGGCTCATCTCCGTATCACTACAATGAGCTGTCCTTGATGGAGCAGTAGTTAAGGAAATGCCAGCACTAGGTCACATAGAGGGCTGGCCATCTGACTCACTGGCTGGAAATCCAAGGGAACTCTTCAGAAAGGGAGACTGGCAGTCCTTCAGCATATGGTAGCCACATTACTTTGGCCCTACGCCCACATTTTCCATGAGAGTAAACTTTGTATCAGTCCCTAAAAAGCTCTGTTTCTGGCCCTGGGTGACTTCTGTCTACTAAGCAGGGATTGGGAGTCTGAGAACTGAGAGAAGCGGGAGGGATTCAGAAGCATCCTCTTCATCTCTGTCCTCCACTGGAAACCAAACTGAGAATTGTCCACGTAAATCTGAATTGGCAGCTAGGCACCAGGTGGCAAATTTATCCAATTGGAGTAGCTTCAAGGCTCTACTTGAGTCCCCTGTGTGATGTAGTCATCAAAAACAATCTTGTGAACTCAGCCTGCACTGACAGGAGACTACTGTCTCCAGCATGAGGCTGCATGCCTGACCTTATGCTTCAGCCAGCTGTGCCCTCCAAGCAAGCTCTGAGCCCTCCCAAAGGCTGAGCCAGTCCTCTCAAAGCAGCTGTTTCTGCCTCCCTGCCCTCTACTCGTTCCAGGAAAGCTACGTCCCCTCTTAGCTCCAGCTCAGAGTCCGCATCTGGTGTCCAATGTACTACCTACTCACACTTGCATATGGAAAACTGGTGCCCAAGGCATGGCTCTTGGTCTCCTGAAGTCTTCTCCCCTCCCTCAATATTTGCTCCATACATAGGCCCAGTCACCACGTTCTATCCCCCTACCATCTCCTCCCATGCTACCAAACGACCATCCCAGTTTATATTCGCCAGGGACTCCTGACACCCAACACGGGCAATGCTGCTCTGCTCAACTCTACACTAGTCAGATCACTCTGGTGAGGCTTGTCCAGTTGTGTATCCTACCTTCTGGAGGGACCTCCAGGGTGAAGACAGGCCAAGAATCTTATCAGTCAAAGTGTGGTCCAATGACCAGAAGCATCAGCATCACCTGTAAGCTCATTATAAATGCAGAATCTTTGGCCCCACTCCAGATCTGCTGAGTCAGCACCTGCATTTTAACAAGGTCTCTAGGTGATTCAGGTGCACATTAAAGCCCAGGGTCATTGACTTTGGAGGAGTGGCAGTCAGAATGAGGGTTTTTCAACCTTGAGAGGGGAAGATTCAGATGAAAGTTAAATCTTGCCTTCAAAAAGTTGAAAGGCCATTGTGGAAGATGGAATAGATTTGGTCCCTTTAATTTTAAAGATTAGAGGTAATATCAGTGAGTAGAAGTAACAGGATAGATTAGGGACCAACACAAGAAAAGGTTTTAATGTGGGTAGAAGCACAATGTTGGCTCTTTTCGATGCAGCATTATGATCTAGAGAGGAAGACGAAAGCAGTCACGATTCACAAGCCCTGTTTCAGAGTTACCCTCCGTTTTATCTGACCACTGTCTCCACCTTTTCTCACCTCCTGGGCTTCCTGGATGCTTAACCAAGTCCTCAATCTCTCACTTTCATGGGATGCGACCTTTCTTCTCTGCTATTGACCCTGCCTCCTACATCAACTCAGCATCCCTTGATTCCAGTGATAGTCATGCTCTGCATGAGAGAAATCCTCCCTGTCATCCTTAGAGCCATGGACTCCCATGGGGCCTATCTCCCAACCCCTAAGTAACCCACAAAGGCAGGAGAATGTGCTACCAACAATGAAAGGTGCTATCTGGGAACTTACTGTGGTCCTCATCAAGCAGAAGCGACTACGTGACTGCTTACACCCCTTCTGATGTTGAGGTGCTTTGGTTTTATGAGATCCATCAAAAGCAATGGGTTTCGAATCAGAAACATATGAGCTTGCATCCAGACTCCATCACTAACTGGTCATGTGACCTTGACCAGTTATACAAAGGTGTCAAGCCCAACATGATTTGATTTTCTCATTTGTAAAATAGGGAGTAAGTGCCAAGTTCACAGGGATTTTCTAAGGATCAAGTGTAATAATGGGGGTGAAAATGCATCATAAACTCTGAGGAATTGCTCACACATGTGGCATAATGATGGCATGACCTTGGAACTGGTTCCAGGGTGGCAGCAGGGTCTTTAGTGTCTATAAAGTCTGAGTACACCATGGGTGCTGGGGTGAGGCCTCCTTGCAACCTACTGCCTGAGTTCATCCAATCCTTAGGATGAAGGCAGGCAGAGCTCCCCGAGTGATTCTCTTAACTTTCCTCCTCTAGGCAAGGCCTGTATCAGGCTTCCATCTGGATGACTCAATGGCCAGCAATAACATAATTTGGCAACAAGGGACTAATGATTCATTCTCAAAGTGCTCCCACTGGCTACAGGCCCACTTCTATAGCTTTAGTTCAGAGAAATTCCCCTGTAAAGATATGGAGCAAAAATAGAAGTCGCAGACAAAGAACAACTAATTGCAGTTGATAAAACCAAATAAATCCCAGTAGCTGCATATAACCCTTGCTGGTGATCATTGCTGATGGTAAAGAAAGGAAGCTGGCTCTCAGGGACACAATTTCTAAAAGCTACACTCTTTAAAACACATGGTTGCCTCTTAGCTATCCAAGGGCATATTATCCTCAAATCTTACTGTGCTGGCAGTTCACCCCCATCTACTTAATGACTTCTTTTGTTGAAGAGTTTCGTTGTCTTTACTTTGGCTTAGTGTGCATCTGGCGCCCAATAGGGAAAACCTTTGAAATCCTGACTCTGAGCCACTACCTCTATGCCAGTGAAGGTTTTAAGCATTTCAGGCATCTCTGATTATGGTGGGTGTTGCCAAGAGGAGGCAAAAAGGAAAAGATGAGGAAGCTGGGCAACTTTCTGGCTCTTCTAAAGTCAGGTATGCACCATATCCCTCCTTGATTTTGCTGGAAGTGAATTCTCAGAATGGTAGGCTATTTTTAAGATAGAATTGAAGTCCAAGATAGGAAAGAAGTTGGTAGGAGAGCATCTGGATACTTCATTAGATTCAAGCCTCTAGACTTTACAAATTGCATCCCAAGGCATTGAGAGCTTTTGTAATTGTGATCATGAACTACTTTGGCAGTCTTTGAGGAATGAAATTGTAGTGAACAGGAGGGGTGCGAGAAGCCTGGGGAGAAACAAATGCTGTTGCTGACTTTTTTTTTAATGGAAAATTGTGGATTCCAGATATTTCACACAAGTAAGTGTGATGTTGATAAAGGAAAAAATATAGAGAGGGGATGATTAAATCAGATTTTTTTCCCCTTACCACTTACTAAAGGAGGGAATAATCACTAGAAACCAGCACAGGCTCCACATCAGTCAGCATCCAACCAGGAAAAGGGAAACTGCTCCAAACATTTAAAATGGAGCAAATTCATCAGAGTATTGGTACACAGGGATCAGGAGAGCACGGTGAGGCAATCCAGAGAGTAGCAACATCAGGAGCCATTACCCAGTTCAGACTGGAGAGACGAAGGGGCGGTAGTGGCGTCATTGGAGCCCAGAGGTCAAAGTCACCCAACAGAATCTGGAATTCTGGTAGACCTCACGGATACTTGGAGCCATGGAGCAGACACAGTCACTGCCAAAGAAGGGGCCTGAGGACAAGATGGGGAAGGTTTCTCCTCCCTCTGGCTCTCCAATTCATGTCTCCTATTGGCCAATCCCAGATGCCAGTTGACATGAGCTTCAGGAAACACAGCCTGCAGGGGTCACCTGCACGTCCCAGCACAGCAGGGGAAGAGCGAAGGATGGATGTGAGGCCAAACAGGCCAAGGGCCAGCATGAGCTTCCTATAAACAAGTGATGCTAGGTTCACCTAGCATCTTTGCCACTTTTGAGAGCTGTCTGGACTTGTAAACCAGGAGGAATGTCCAGTACTATGTCTTAACTTCAGCAACGTCAAGGCCAAGATGGAGAAATTGTGGCTGGCTTCCAGAACTGCCAGCTGCTAAACTGGGTTGTATACAGAAGATGGCAACAGAAGAGTCAGGATACCTGACTGCATGTGAAACAGTAATGGTATCAACAATAAAGAGGTAACGCATATTTAGAACTTTTACTACAAGCCCGGCTGCTGTATTTAGCCTTTCACATATGTTGTCTCTTTTAATCCTCTCTGCAACCCTATGAAGCAGGTTCTATCAATAGACCCATTTCAGAGATGGGGAAAACTGAGGCTCAGAGAGACTAAGGAACAGTAGCAAGTGGTAGAGATGGGATTTGAACCCTCGTACAGAGTTTATTCTTTTTAAACCACTATAATACTCTGCCACTTCTCTAGTAAATAGGGGGAGACGTTGCTAAGCAGGGAGAAATGGTTGTTTTTTTCAAATATCTTGAAGAAAGAAGCAGACCGGCAGTTAGGGGATCTAGAGTCTTATCTTGACCAGCCACATTACAATGCCTTTGTATTTGTCCTGTCCCTGCTGAGCCTGCCACCTGCTGTACCATGCGATTCCACTTTATACCTGCTTGTCTTGAAGATTATCTCCCCTCTTGCCCTCTCACCGACATATCATATTCCACTACCTAAGGGATTGATGAACATGTCATGTGAATCTTGTTATATGGGCCAAATTATACAGACTTTGCTCAAATGATATTTAAACTTGACCTTTTTAACTTGAGTCCCCTCATCCTTTTCACTTTCCTTGTATATCAGCCACCATCTCCAAGCCCTTAATACATTGAGTTTAGTTTTATTATTAATCTCTGGGCTTTCTGTATAATACCTTTCCTCATATTTAGCAACCAAAGTATCCCTTATAATTCCATAGGGAGACAAGTCTTGCTCAAGCTTGAGTGACTCTTTTCTGCTTTATTTCCAATATGCTTTCTTTGATCTCACAATGACTAATTTTTTAAATCACTGACGACCCCCCCGCACCTCAGAACAGTGCCTCCCTCGCTAGATCTGGTTGATAATGGAGTACTTGAGAAGGATTATTCCATCATTCTTCTAAGTGACATCACCTAGAATGTTTCTCAAGTAATAAATAAATTGCCTCAATTCATCATATGACAGTAATTGCTTTTAGCCAAGATTTAACTCAGAGTCAATGTCAAGTAGCTGGAAAACACTACAGGGACACAGGTTTTTCAAAGATAACTCTACCCTTGCTGGGGAAAACCATTTAATAAGCACTGAGTTAAGTGTAAAGAAGATACAGATTTCTAATATCCCAGACTCCCTCAATATTACCCAGCCAGTCCTAAGAGGTTGGAATTGACTTCATCACAGACTATAAGAGGAAAACTGCTAAATACTGCCGACAGAGGTTGCCCTCTTTTTCAGCCTTAAATGGAGGTTAGCACCCCCGTGAGATGGGAATAGCTTTAATTGATTGTTTGAAAGCACATTGGCCACTCCAATAAATTGCTCCTCAAATGCTGATTCTGCTTGGTCCCACGCATCTCTGGAATCTGTGTTTCCAGGTGGACTTTGTTTTACACAGCAAATGCTCTTTGTAGTCAAATTCTAATTCAGTCATGTTACTCACAGTAGGAAAGGTGGCTATGTAAGACCCTTATGGTGAATCTCTTCTGGGTGTAAGAAAACTCCTTCATACTAAAGTTTTTTTTATGCATTCAGAATTTAGCATAATAGACATTTATTTTTTTATTCACTTTTTTTGAGGAAGATTAGCCCTGAGCTAACATCTGCTGCCCATCCTCCTCTTTTTTTTTTTGCTGAGGAAGACTGGCCCTGAGCTAACATCCGTGCCCATCTTCCTCTACTTTATATGTGGGACACCTACCACAGCATGGCTTGCCAAGTGGTGCCATGTCCACACCTGGGATCCGAACCAGTGAACCCCAGGCCACCGAAGTGGAATGTTGAGAACATAACCTCTGTGCCACCGGGCCAGCTCCAAATAATAGACTTATTTAAAAGCAGTCATGCCCAATTGATGCCAGGCATTGTCATTATTGCCACATCACTTGTAAGGCACGCTGTTTCAAGGGCGTCAACATTGGTGGGCTAAGAATCCCTTTATACCTCCCCATAGCCTCAACTGCTCCATCTCATGCCCACGGGAAACCCATAGCATGAGCGCCAGGACCCTAGCCTATGACCAGGCTAGGACCATAAGCTATGGCTAGAGTGGGCTGCAATGCTGTCTAAGAAACCAGAAATGGGTGCACTTCGCAAACTAGTCTATGTGTCAGACTACAGTTAAGGGTAAAGATCAGGATGTGGCTAAGGTAGGGGTCAAATCTAAAAGAGGGATGAGGAGCCAGCCTGTGGCTGGGGTCTAGGAATGTTCTGCTGGTCAGTCTGCACCCCTGGTGAGGGGTCAATCTATGTCTAGAGTTGTGCTTGGTCTTTGGCCAGAAATAAAATTTAGTCCATAGCCATGGAACTGGACAAAGCTATGTGACTTCCAAACGGACTAGACCCATTACCTTGGCCTCATTAGCACCAACTCAACACTTGGCCACAGAGGAAGAGTCCTGGACGTTGCCTGATAAAAGTGGCGCTAGGATTATAATGATGATAGTTGGTAAAGCAATGTGCTGGGTATGTGAGGTAATTAAGAGACAGCCCTGCTGTCTGGGAACTTACTAGTTAGTGGGTGAGAGAAGTGCACAAACTGAGAATCAAAGCCCAGAATAATGGGTGCTAACATAGAGGTGTGTACAGAGAGGCGCATGTATGACTCTGCTCATCCCTGGGATCACCCAGTGGCCTCCTCCCTTCTCTCGCATCCTGGCTCCCTGTGGTCCAGACAGGCCTGCCCCACTGATGAGGAAGAACAGGCTGAGTCAGCTCAGTGCCGGCACTACCGGCTCCCTGCTTTCAGAAATTGTGCATTGAGCCTGGAGCCCAGGGGGCTCAAAGCTGCTTAGCTACAGGGCACAGGAGCACCCACAGCCTGTGTTGGGATCAAAGGTTTAGTCTGAAGAGCAGATGCAAGAGAAGACAACACACACTCTCTCAGATGCCCTGTGGCAAATAGTCCCTTTAGACCTTGTCAGGCAGCCGGTTTGAGAGAGCATGTGGTCACACTGAACAGATTGTCATTCTTCCTGTGGAGTTCAGAGCAGTCCTGGGGCAGCTGGGGAACGAGGGAAGACTTCCCAGTAGCAGTCAGCATAGAGACGAGCATAAAAGCCAACCAGGGATGGCCTACAGATCAAATAATGCTGGGACGCTGAGAGCAGGTCACCACAACCTGGTTGATGGGGCAGAGGCCAAGGCCAGGGCGTGACCAGCAGCAGATACTAAAACTATTCAACAAAAGAGGCAGAACCAAAAAGGGGAGGGACAGATCCACAGAGTGGAGACCAGTTCTGAGCCAATGTAGGATGCAGCCAACAAGGAGACCTGGCAGGGAAGACAGGGTGGGCCAAAGAGATTCTCTGGGATGGCAACTTGAGGTCGCCAAGCCTCAGTCGCCTTGAGGTCAGTCCACTGTAAGGGTACAGCCTTGCCCACTGCCCAGGGCTCAGGATCGCTGCGTTTCCAAGCGTGGTAGTTTCCTAGAGCTGTTGTAACAAACTACCACAACCTGGCCTAAGACAACAGAAATTTACTCTCTCACAGTTCCAGAGGTTAGAAATCAAGGCGTCAGCAGGGCCGTGTTCCCTCTGAGACTAGGTGGAATCATTCCCTGTCTCTTCCTATCTACTGGTGTTCGCTGGCAATCCTTGGCATTCCTTGGCCTATAGATGCATCATTCCAATCTCTGCCTCTGGCGTCACATAGCAGTCTTATGTGTCTCTGTCTTCATGTGGTGTTTTCCTCCTCTTGTCAGGACACTGGTCTTATTGGATCAGGACCCACTCTCAGGACTTCACCTTAACTAATTACATCTGCAAAGACCCTCTTTCCAAATAAGATCATATTCACAGGCACTGGGTGTTAGGACTTTAACATATCTTTTGTGGGGACACAATTCAGTCCATAAGAACTGGTTAAGCTGAGTCATGATCCATAAAGCGTAGGAATGGCCCACAAATGGGAGGGAAGTCTTATCATTTTACTAAGCAAAATGCAAGCACTAATTGGAGTCCGGGCCAGTTGGAGAGCACGTGGGAGGAGGGATGGGAGATTCCGGCTTGGTCACAGACTGAGCAGAACAGGCTTCTGGAAGGACAACATGTCCTGGCTTTATTTGTCTGAACAGCACAGCAGGATGCGCCAGTGGACTAGATGTCCTCAAGGCTCTTATTCAGAAACATAATTCAATTCTTTCCAACTGACTCTGGCCAAGTGTATCCCCCAAGGAGCGACCACATTACCTGACCCAAAGGGGAGGAGGGAGGAGGAGAAGCAAAGATCTGCCTCGCTGGGGCAGCTTTGTTCAGATCTTGCTTCTGGAACAGTTTGCAGCTTGCATCAAAGTGCCTGGAACGGAGAGAAGGTGCACGGGAGAGAGCGAGAAATCTATAGGAAGGATTAGTGGATGCATGAGCAGGATCAGAGAGAACATTCAGTAAACACGCAGCACGGGATTCAGATTAGTACAATGAGACTGAGTGAAGGGAATAAAACCAGAGTGGAGCGGCATCGCTTGTTGACATTCCAGCCAAATCTCCCATGAACATGTCTCCTTTTTTTCTATCTTTGCCCCTTGGCTTTTGGAAGCAGAAACACTGAATCACTGTGTTGTGTACTAAAAGCTGATGCATCCCTCTCCCCAAAGGATGGATGGAAAAGCTGTAATGGGTGACGATGGAAGGCAGAAGCCGATGTCTAGAGCGTTTGCAGTGTCTGATGTTTGCTCACACTGGCAAACTCAGAGTCGTGCAAGAGGTTTCTCGTTTGATGCCCGTGGTTGCTGTTCCCAGCTGGAGCTCTCCTGGGCCCACACCGTGCAAGTCTAGGCCGGGCATTGGGCTCAGCAGGGCTGGACCAGTGACTTCGGTGGAGCCCCATTCAAAGGCTTCAGAGAATCAGTCTCCAGAAAGCTTGGCAGGTGGGGCTGCATGGAGTTCATATACTGGATTGAAAACTAGTCCTCAGTGACTAACAATCAGCCTAACAAAATGGTAGAAGGTGAGCCACAAGAGGTGCTGGAACCATCACAGGGTGGACGCAGTGGGTGGGGCGGGGGTGCATACATACTTGGCACATACTCTATCAGTGTTAACAAGCCATTCATCTACGGGTCCACTCGTGCATGGGGCCAGGTGATTGACCACTCCATGTGTGCTGGGCAAGGGGTAAGAGGTGACTGAAACCAAACAGCTCTAAGACAATGTACTTTCGATGTGACTGTGTGCCATGTTTGAGAGGAACTCTCACTCAGGGCTGAGTGTTCCCATTGTTCTGGCCAGCTGACCATCTCCTCTAGTTGACCATCCCGATCTGAGACAGTGTGGGGCAGGAAAGGCTTTGCAGAGATCCACCTGTCTGAACTTGATCCTGGAGGTGGAGTAAGGTACACCATGGAGGAGAGAGCATCTCAGCAAAGTGGGGCAGTGGGAGGGGTGGTTGAAAAGGCAGGTCCTGCTTACATAGTCAGTGGGAATGCAGCACAGGAAGCCAAGGTGGAAATAAGTTGGAGAGGTGGAGAAGGGACAGCGACTAGAGTGTGAAGGACCTTTGATTCAGGCTTATTATCCCAGAGCACAGGGGGGTCTTGGGAGCATCTCAATCAGGATCAGACTCTTATTTATAGAATCTCTCTGAGGCTCAACATCCCACAGCTAGTACATTATGTGGTTTTTGAGAGTCCTGAATCCCTCTGCCTTGGTATTTCTCAGTTCTTGGCACATAATAGATGCTCAGGAACGTTGGCCATGGCGGCACAGAGCATGGTGGATAAGATTACAGAATTTCCAGAGAGACCTGGTTCAGATCTTGGTTTCATTATTTCTGAGTTGTGTGATTTTCAGTCATCAGAGCCTCAGTTTCCTCATCTATCAGGTAAGAATGACAATAGCACTCTATCGGGTAGAGTCGTGGGGAAGTTTTAGCACATTAAGAATGTGAAACCCTCAGCACATTCAATGAGCTGTAGGAAGTATGAAACACATATTTGCTATTTCATTGTTCTTTTCATCATCTCATTGGACATCCCTGATGCCACTGCCCCCTAGAGCTGCCACTTCTCTCCAGCGAGTCTGGCAGGCTGGGCTCCCACCATCTCTCCATCAAGCACTGTCCCATTGTGGTGGATATTCAGGTTTAAGCCTTTTCCAGAAAGCTTCATCTGGTCCTTCTGCCTCTAGCTCCTGTTCTCACACCATCCATCAACCCTTGCCAGAGAGCATAACCTCCAGGGGAGGGTCACTAATGCCCCAGGGTGTCCAAGCTTGCCAGGGTCACCATGTACCCACTGGGCCCTCACGAGGCTGCCATGCAGCTTCCTCATCTGCTCTCGGCCACACAACCTTGTCCCAAAGGCTCAACCTCTGACTACCTGGATCCAAGATTTACACGACATCTCTGGGAAAGTTGCTTTAGAGGCAGTTAGTTGGAAAGCAGTCTCAGAGAGAGTATTACGGCTTGAATTCTGTTGCTGTGGAAAGGCCTTGATTTAAAGACTTGCCAGAAAAATAACGATAGAAAGTTTTAGCATGAAGTGCTCAGGAAAGAAAGGAACACTAGAGAGGAGTGGTATCTGACACCCTCTCAAGCCACGAGCTGTGCTAGATATGCGTCCATTTTCTCTGATGACTCTCGCCACGATTAAGCCCAGCAGCTCAGGGACTCATCCTTATTTCATAAATGAGGAAACTGAGGCTCAAAAGCTGAGTGATGGGCCCAAGTTCCCCAATTTTAAGGAATAGAGTTTGGGCTCCACATGAGGACTTGTCCCAAAGCCCTTCTTGCGGAGAATTGACAACGGGCACTGGGCATGGCCAAGGCAGTGCATCTGGGTCTCCCCAAGGGTCCAGGTCAGAGCAGGGCAGCCTGGCTGGCCTTCAGTGCATCCATTCTAGCCTCCAGACTGGATGCTGCCAGCCTCCTATTGGGCCCAGCATCCCAGATCGCCCCCTGGAGGCCTGGCTGAGCTCCTGCAGGGGCCAGAGAAGCACTCTTTCCATAGTGGTGGGTCTGGGGTGGACCAGGTGCTTCGGAAATAATGTCAAATAACTAGACATTTTTCCACTACAGCCTCAAGCCATCCCACTACAGAAAAACACCCAACCTTGGCCATAAGAGGTTTTATCTTATTTTTTTCAATGGAAGAATCCCTGGACTCTACCTATTAGATGCCAGTAACCTCTCACACTCAGATATAACAACCAAATATACTTTCAGATACTGTCAAATGTCCCCTGGCGGGGGCAAAATGGAATAAAGAGAACTGAACATTTTCTGAGCCTGTACTCGGTGCATATACACTTCTGTCCACCAATGAGGCACAAAGATAGTCCAGATGATTTTTACCTCTAGATCTGCACTGTCCACAATAACAGCCACTAAGCCACACTTGGTTACTGAGCGCTTGAAATGTGTCTGTGTGACTGAAGAACCGAATTTTAAAATTTATTTCATTTTGACTAATTTAATTTTTTTTCTGTTTTTTTTGGTGAGGAAGATTCACCCTGAGCCAACATTTGCTGCCAATCCTCCTCTCTCTTTCTCTCTTTTTTTTTTTGATTGAGGGAGATTAGCCCTGAGCTAGCATTGGTGGCAATCTTCCTCTGTTTTGTATGTGGGTTGGCACCACAGCATGGCTGATGAGTGGAGTAGGTCTGTGCCCAGGATCCGAACCTGCAAACATGGGCTGCCGAAGTGGAGCACACGGAAATTTAACCACTTGGCCATGGGGCCAGCCTCCTCAACTAATTTAAATTTTAAAACTGAAGCAGTGTAAAGTATGTTTACTTGTTAAACACAACGTTTATTTTTTTAGAATTACATTTCATTTTAACTGTTTAAAATTTAGCATATGAACTGAGAAGTGCTGCAAGTGTAAAATTCACACCAGATTTCAAAGACTTAGTGCAAAAAAGAATGTAAAATTTCTTTCATTAGTAATTTTTAAATATTGATTACATGTTAAAGTGATAATATTTCGTATACATTGGGTTAAGTAAAATAAATCAAATTAATTTCACCTGCTGTTTTTTACTGTTTAAATATGACTCTAAAAAAACTTAAAATCGCATACATGGCTCAAATTCTATCTATTGATCAGTGCAACTCTGGAGGTTTTCCACAAGGGGTGCTGTTGCCCCTCAGGGGACATTTGGCCACATCTGGAAATACATTTGGTTATCATAACTGGGGAATAAAGTGCTACTAACATCTAATGGGTAGAGGTCAGAGATGCTGCTAAACATCCTACAATGCACAGCACAGCCCCTCACAACAAACAATTACCCGTCCCCAAATGTCACTAGTGCCAAGTTGAGAAACCCCGCCCTGAAGCATGAATTCCTTGAAGGAAAGGCCAGTAAGTCAGAGAGAGCTGAAGAGCCAGTTGGCAGTAGCTGAGCGAAAAAGTTACAGCTGTTATCACATTTGGTTCTCCTGATTAACCATGGCCTTGGGTGTCATCAGCTGTCCCCAGAGGAAGCGAATGAAGCCCGGAGAAGAGAAACAACTTGCCCAGGATCTCCAAGCCAGAAAGTGGCAGAGCTGAGAGCTGAACTCAGACTCAACTCTGAGTGCCAGCCTGCCCCAGCTACAGGGTGCGGTTCTGCCGTCCTCCAAGTTGGTGCTGATACGAAAAGAGGCTGCCTGTGCTCCCCATCTAATAGCCCCATCATTCAGATCCGGGCAGTTACTATTTACATCAGCCATTATTGCTCCCGGGGGTTGAGCATTAACAAAACCCCTTTGAAAGGGACAGCCTGCTCAAAGAGAAACACTTGTGGGCACCTCACCCATCAAACGAGGCTGAGGAAATAAATGCAACACAATGAAATAAACCTGTCAGAGGAGGAACATTCAGATGCCTCAGAAGGCAAGAGGTAAGAACAAATGTGCCTGATATGGGATTGGCTCTGTTTAAAGAAAACATTATCAGACAGCTCGACTTGAATTGAGCCAGGGTACAACGGCCCAGCAGAAATGGAGCTGCTCATACATACTCGAGAAGAGCATCGTTTCTCAATAAACTGGGCGTGGGCACAGTGGCGAGAGTCACTTTCCTCTCACTGTCACCATGCATCCCTCTGCAACTCCTTATGGCAAATGGTGCACCCTAGGGGGTAAGCATTATTATTCCCATTTAACAGATAAGAGAAGGAGATCTATATCCTTAACAGATAGGAGAACAGATCATTGCGTTTAAGGGAGTTGTCCAGGACAAATGGCAGACCTGGGATCATAGCCAGATCTACTCATTTCCTAAGCACAGACATGCTAGGTCAACTTCTTCCCCAACCTCAGACCACAGCTCAGTTATCACTTCCCCTGGCAAGCACTCCCTTAGATCGAGGTGTGTTTGTTTATTTTGAACACCATATACTTCTCCTTTGTACCGCCACTCACAGTTGCAGGTGTACATTTATTTTGGTAGTTTTTTGACTAAGAGCTCTGTCTCCTCCCAGAAAGGCATAGGAATATATCTTCTTTAGCTCATTATTATATCCTTCAGTGCCCAGAACAGTGCCTGGCACATAGTAGGTACTTTGCAAGCATTATTAGAATGGATGAATGGATGAGTGGATAGATGGAGGGAGGGAGAGATGAGTGGGTGGATAGATGGGTGGGTGGGGTGGAGGGACTGCCAGTTCCTCTCTGGTGCACCTGGCCTAGAGGACCCACTGAGTGTAGGCCGCTCTCGCTCCCCTCCCACCCACCCAGGGCTCTAGTGATCACCTGTGGTGAGGAGGCAGAGTGGAGTCCCCGGGGTCACCTGGGCGCTGCCCATTGGTGCTGACCACAAGGAAGCCAGTCCCCAGGCAGCATGCAGAAGAGAAGGAGAGAAAGAAACACACATGAAAACGTGCAGTACGGTGAACAAAACTGCAATTTTTGTGGCTCTGAAGAGCTCACGCTAGAACAAAAGAACATCATGATCTAACAAAACAGAGCCCGAAATAGATTTTCAAAAATGAAACAAGAACAAGAGTCACCATTTATCAAGCACCCACGACATGCCAGGTACTCTGCCAGGCACTTCACATACAATATTTCCAAGACTTAGAACAACCCAGAAAGGTCAGTATTATTATAAATGACCCATCATCCTTCTACCCAGACGTCTTCTCCCCTAGTTGTCCCTTTCTTAGTAAATGATGCTGCCACCCATGTAGCCACGGAGTCTGGAAACCTAGGCGTCATCCTTTACCCCTCTTTTTTACTCCCACTTCTAATCACTCAGCACGCCTTGTTAATTCTATTCCAGAAAAGTTCTTGAAGCTTCCCCCTTCTCTCCGACTTCATTTCCACTTGGTTCAAGCCACCCTCACGTTTCACTTGGGTTATGTAAGCAGCCTCCACTCTTGCCCCCTTTCAATCCATTCTCCACCCGTCGGTTGAAATGCGTCAGTGGCCCCATTGTTCTAAGGTAAACTTCAAACCCCCTCGCCCAGCTCACAGGCCCTCACTGATGAGTCCCTTGCCTGCCTCTCCAGCCTCTCTCCACAACCACCACCACACACTACCCTCTGCCCCAAGCACAATAAACTCATTTCCAGCATCAACAGTCCCCCACCTTCTTGGCTGTAGGCCTTACTTAGGCTTGTCACATTGTGTGGGCATACACCTTCCTGCCTCTTCACCTGATGACACCCTCTCATCCTGCAGGTGTCAGCTGAGAACTCCTTCTCTCTGGGGAGTCTTTCGTATCTCACTATGTATGGGACAGATGCCCCTCCTATGTCTTCCCATGACACCCTAGTGTTCCCTTCTCGTAGCAATAACCTCACCTGAGCTGCCTTCCCTCAATTCTGAACCTCCTTAAGGCAGTCACTGTGTCTCATTTACTAGTGCACTGCTGTGGCCTTGCCTCAAATATTTGTTGAATAAATGATTGAATGAGTGAAGGAATGATGAACCAGAAAATTGATATAACTTGCTCAAGGTCACAGAACCAGTAACTGACAGAGACAGTCATCAAACCCTGTTTTGCATGACTTTAATGCTCCTTCCCTTTCAAACCCACCACTTGTCTCTCTAAAGAAAATGAACAAAAGGCAGGAAGGTGCCCTATGCTTGGTCAAAGGCTGCACTGTCTCTCTAGCGATTCATCAATGAAACTGCATCAAATCCTGATGCAAAATGCAGAGAAAAGTAGGGCATTCCAGACCAACTGATAAACAGGAAACACAAAACTTCAAAAATTTACACAAATACCAAGGTTGATCAACAGTCACGAAACACTATAAACTAAACCATCAGTCAACACTAATCATAATTCACCTCCCTTAAAGGTATGGGGAACTTTGCCATTTTTGAAGCACATTCTCAGTCAGAGGTCAGCAAACTATGGCTGGCGGGCCAAGCCTAGCCTCCCACCGACTTTTCTGTGTATCCACAAGCTAAGAATGGTTTTTACATTTTTAAATAGCTGGGAAAAAATAAAAAGAAGAGTAATATCTTGTGACACATGAAAATTATATAAAATTCCAAAGTCAGTGTCTATAAATAAAGTTTTATT
Source organism: Equus quagga (assembly GCF_021613505.1). Lineage (NCBI taxonomy): Eukaryota > Metazoa > Chordata > Mammalia > Perissodactyla > Equidae > Equus > Equus quagga. The sequence goes on from NC_060278.1 coordinate 93,897,719, forward strand.
GGAACACAGCCATGTTCATTTTATAGGGATTATCTACGGCTGCTTTTGCGCTGCAACGACAAAGTTGAGTAATTGTGACACAGACCATATGGCTGGCAAAGCTGAAAACATTTACTATCTGGCCCTTTACAGAAAAGTTTGCCAACCCCTGTTCTGAGTGGCTATTTTTACTAATTTTTTTCCCAGCCTTTTGAGGTAGGCAAGATGAGGACTGTTGGCCTCACACATCAGGAAAAGAAATAGAAGGCTTGAGAGAAGAGATGGCTCCTGTGTTCTTACCTGGCCTCTTTTGGCAGCCTCCACCTGTTCCATGCTCCTGTGTTCCACCCCTGTTCTTGCCTCAGTCCCCCTTTTCTAAGCTGTAATTAGGGTGGCCTTAGTGACAAAGGCAGTCTGTTTAAGCTCCTCCAAGGGCTCCCACCGTCTCAGGACAAGGTTCATGTACACACTATGGGGCCACACAGAGTCCCTAGTGTCCTGCTCTTGCTTACCGCTTCAGCCTCACTTCTGATCACTCCTAGCTTCCTCCGGTCGCATCTGCATTCTAGCCATTGTTCCTTTCCTTGTCCCATTCAAGTTCAGTGGCAAGCTCTCTTGCCCCCAGTGATTTGCACATGCTGCTTTCTCAGCTCAGAAAACCTCTCTGTCTTACTCTCCAACCTGGTTCAATATGATTATTGTCACTCTTCTTTCAAAACTTGTCTCAGTTCTTTCAAAACATATCTGAGAATGCGTACCCTAAATTGATTTGTTTCCCTTCTCTGTGCTCCCACAGCATCCTGAATTTACCTTCATCATAGGCCTTATCATACTGTATTGATACAATTTATCTATTTGTTGGCTCCCCCGCTAGCCAGAACCTGTTGAGTGCTTATTATAAGCCAGGCATTGCACTAAGCACTTTATATGTAATAACTCATGAAATTCTTACATTGGCCCCATGAAGTAAGTGGTTATTGTCATTGATTCATAGATGGGGAAACTGAGACACAGAGCAGTTAACTACCTTTTCCAGCCTAGAACCAAAGACTGTGCAAATCCAAAGATGATGTTCTTAACCTCTAGGGACTGAGGGACCATATATCAATACTAAGTTGCACTCAATAAATGTTTATTGAAAAGTAAGTGAATACATGAAATTCTGGTTTGGCATTTTTTACTTACTGGCTGTGTCACTTGGAAAGTTACATACATTTCTAAGTTTCAATTTCTCTATCTATAAAATGAGGATAATAATAAGCACTTCATGATGTTCTTTTAAGGATCAAATGGAAAACAGTTAAAGCCTCAGTTCAGCTGGCAGGTCCAGAGGAGGTGCCTCCCCACCCTACCACCTACATTACAACTCTGCTTAGCAGGAATGCTCAGTGATGAGGGGTAGGAACAGCGGTACAGCTGGACAGGGGCAGGGATGGGGAGAGGTTTTTCTAGTGGGTGGAGCAGCAGAAGATAAGTGATCGATCATGGGTCTCACCAGGACTCAAAGGGAGGTAGAAATCCAAAAAGGACTCAAATGTCTCATGCTAGAGATGACTAGTGTTTACCAATGCCTGGCTCATCTCTCCTTCTTAGACACACGGAAGAATTCGAGTCTCATCAAGGCCATGTAAGTGGAAGCGACATGCGTCATTTCCAAGTGAGATATTTAAGATCCAGATTACTATGTTCATACTTTCTCTTCCCCTGCTATGGAGTACTTTGAAGCCACATACATTCTGGATGGCATACAACAAAGAAATCTTTGTGGTATTAAACTACTGAGATTTGGATATTAATTTTTTTGCAGCAAAAGCTAGCCTATCCTGACTAATCCAGCAGAAGAAAAGGTGGTAGTCCCTTGCTCTCCCCTCTATCACCTGGTCCCCCATCACATGGCTTTTTTAATGGAGGATTCATGACCCTGTTCTCTTCACAGTTTCTAGGACCTGTCCATACATATATATACCACCCCATAAAGAAAACACTGAGACCATGCAAAGAAGAAGGAGGTCAGCGTACTAGATGCCTCAGACTTCTTTTCTGACTTTTATTCCCTTCTAAAGCAAGGAAAGATGAGTATATAGAGATACTGATTGGCTAAAGATGGCATTGGAGCAGATAAGGTTGAAGAAAAACTAATTTCTTGGCTTATTAACTTCAGCATGTTGTGGAAGTGTAGAAAGCCAAGGGCTTGGTGAGGCACCTCACATTCTGCCCCAGATCCCAGGACTTAGCTGGGACACCGCCGAGGATAGGACAAGGACCCATCACACCCGACAGATTCCACAATCAACTATTACTGGAAAAGAGGCATGGGAAGGAGTTAACAAATAGGAGACAGGGCACCCTAACAGTGGCCTAGAGAATCCCACTCAATCTATGGTTGTGACAAGATTCAAAATGGTGCCATGGAAATGCCAGGAGTGCTGGAGTTAGATCTGAGCTACAATTCTGAGGGACCTTGAGCTCTTTGTTTAACCCTTCTGAGCCTACACTGTTTCCTTTCTTGAGTAAGGCTAATAATGATGACCACTATTCATTTAGTGCATAATACATGCCATGTTTTACTTCTGTCATTGCACTGTAAACTCATTTCACATACATAGCCCTGTGACTGGCACACAATAAGTGGTTAATTTTTGCTAATCCTCTCCAACTTTGACACTACATTGAAACCCGAAAACCCCATCAGAGAAGGCTCTGATGAAGCTTTACTCTTTTTATTTCTAACTCTTATCTTCAGTCTACCCCAATTTTCCCCCTTCCCTGATCCCCAATTTTAAAAGGCTTCCTATTCCTTTTGTAAGATGCAACTGCTTTGGAACAACAGATTTGAGCTAAAGTCAATCAGGTGTCTCAGGTCAGTAGATAATTCTCATTTCTAGTTTAGAGGGATGAACTGGGACTCCCCAAGGACACGTTTGAAGGACAAGAGTTGGTCTTGGCTTTTGTTTTCCTGGACTCTATTGCATCAGCTTTGTCTTCCTGAGTGGAGTGTGGAGAGTATTTGTGTGGGCGGTGGGGGGAAGTTTGAGCAAATGTAGAGAGTAGAGGGTAGGCAAAGGACAGAAGAAGACTAGAGAGATGGACCAGCCGTTGTAGCAAGAAAAATATTGAAGAAATGGTTGAGATATTTGAAGGTCATCTTTACTATCATTATTTCATGGGGTACTTATGACACAATCCTCTTCCTCCATCTTGTCACAAAACCTTCAGGAAAATCCACATTATTCCACTGGCATTTTAGGGCCTAGAAGACTCTGGACCAGAGCAAAGGGGCCAAGGGTCCAGGAGACCTTGTTACACTTAAGTAATTCTGAGAACCCCCAGCAGGGACAATTTATCTCATTGGGCTTGGCCAGGGAAGAACAGCACTACCCAACCTCAACCCCCAAACACACACCCTGGGCTTTCCCCTCTGAAAGTCTGGCAGGATTTCTAAGGATGGAACAATAACCAAGAGTTTTTGATAGACTGGCTCGCTATAGTCTTGCCTCTCACAAGTGATCCTTCATTACGGCCCCTACTCCAGCTGCATAGCTGGATTTGGGCATCTTGGGGTTCTGGGTCTCTCCTGAAATTGCTGGGCAGATGATGAGAAAGGAAAAGTGCCATAGTCAAAAGCTAGCAAGTACATGAGCAAAATTCTATACTCAGTCAATAAAAATATATTATTGCTATTTAGGGTCTCATCTAAGCACAACAACCTATAGGAGAAGAGGTTAAATGCTGAAAGCTGAGGCCAGCATCGTTCCTGTCCCCTCTCAGCTTCTGCACTTTGAATCTAGCCTGAGTCCATTTGATAAATGCCTTATTTGTAGAATTGTATGAGAAGTGACTAGAGTCCAGGCTTTGGCTTTCTTCCTTAGAGAAGAGCAGAGAGAGGATATGTACTTAGTAGGCCTGGGTCTCCAGGTCTCATATCAAAGAAAGTCTAGAAGAAGGAAGGAAGGAAGCTCAAGGTGTTTATCATCTGTTACTTCTTGACTTTTTACATGCAATATCAAATAATCAGGAGAAAGAACTAATGATCTTAAGCCTAAAAGTGAAGTGATAGACTCATAGAGGTTGTGACTTGTGTGAGGTCAAATGGTTAAGTTTTGGGCACGGGATTTGAATCCAGGTGAGTCTTATTCCCCATTATTCTATGCAACCCCTCAAGGCAGCTTTATATAAGACAGAACCTTCCATATAGAATTCCATCAATGGAGGAAGAGAAGGCAGGCAGTTGGCATTTCCTATCTGATAGCAGACAATTCCTGTATCTCGCTTGGCTTCTCACACCACCTGTAGCATGTTATTCTTATGGATAAGGGAGCTGTGGACACATCACTCTCCTTCTCAGCCCCAGTCTTAGCATCTGTAAAATGAGGGCATCTCACTGGAGAATGGCTATTTATTGTTCCTGCCAGTCTCTGCAGGGGTGAGAATCCATTATGAAGAGAGGAAAGAAAATGTTGGATGAAATGCTCTACCTCAGGCTCAGTCATTATAAAAAGAAGCGACATTTACAAAAGATCATCACCCATACCTCTTGCCTGTTGCCAGCGGGACAGTGGTTTTAGTCCATCACTGCCACCAGGCGGCATGGAACTACTGGTGACACTGGACCCTCATCTCATGCTTCATGGCTCTGGAGTTCAGCTTTCAGCACCTTCTCTGAAGGGGTTGTTTTACTGGGATCGTTAGAGAGTGTTTACTAGATTAAAACTGTGGCTGTCTTCTGCAAAGCAACTCTGCAAATGGCTTTATGGGTTTCTGGATTTATTTTGTCTCAGTGACTCGGCTCAGTTTGCAAATCAAATCAAAGCTGATTTTTCTAACTGCCACTTGGGCACACCCAGCCGGAGTCTGCAGAGCCAGCTGTGTTCCCTTGATGGCTGATGCTGGAGATGGGAGTGCTACTGCCTGCTGGTGGGCAGAGAAGTCCCAAGGGGGAGAAGGCAGACAAGCAAGTACCTGCTTGACTCTAATCTGGGTGGAGGAGCAAGTCAGAGGAAGCAAATTTTATTTTCTGGAAGGAGAAAAGCAGACGGGATCTATGTGGTCTCAAAGACTGAATGGCAGGAATCACAGGGAGCCAATTTATACTCATGATATTGAGCTGCCTCCAACTGAAGTGTCCAATGGTAGAAGGAACTCCCTGGGAGTTGTGAGGTCCCTGTCACAGCAATTACCCAAGCAGAGCCTAGTTGGCCTTTTCATTATTGGGGGTTGTAGTTCACATACTTGATCCCTACCTCTAACACTTTTACTCCTACCTTCCAAGAGAACAGTTCTGACAAGTAGCTTGTATTTGAAACGATGGTGCCATGGAAGAATGACTTGTTAGCCAGCCAGTCATCCATCCGTCTACCTATCCCTCTATCTATCCACTGAGTCATCCGTTGATTGATTGATTGATTGATTGATCTATCTATTCATTCATTTGTCCACTTGTTCATTCAGTATATTTTATTGAGCACCAATGTATGCTAGAATCTGGGGACACAAAAGTGCTCAAAATAGGTGCATTCCTTTCACTTACTTCACTTAGAATCTAGCTGGGAGATAGATATTAAACATGTAAGGAACAAAAATATACCTATATTTGCCAATCATGATGAATGATATAAAAAAAGTGCAAGTATTATGAGAGTGGAAAATATTGGGAAGATACATTAGATTGGAGGTCAGGATGGTCCTTCTGAGGAAGTGGGATTTAAGCTGCAGTCTGAAAGATGTATATCTGCTAAGTAGACACATATGGTAGCCAGATGATTTCAGGCAGAGGGGGCAGATGAGCAAAGGCACTGAGGTAGGAAGGAGCTTGATGTGTTTGAAGAATTGAAAGACCAGCGTGTTGGAGTGTAGCGAATAAGAGGATAGAAGCCTGGATGAGACTGGAGGGTAGGAAGGGGCCAGATCATGTAGGCAAGCCTAGTGGAGGCAGGGCCTGTGGGTAAGAGCAGGCAGCAAAGTAAATGAGTACATGAAGGGAGTCAGGGGAAGACAGACAGGAGAATCAGTGGGCAAGGGGGCTTAGATGGAACTGGAATTAGTTTCTGGAAGAGAAACTGACCAGTATGGTTCTAGAACTGAACCTCTAGGTCAGAAACCATTTTCCCTTGGCCTGCCCTGTCCCAGTCAGAAGGGCATGAATTGAGAGACTCGGTACATCCTTGAGCAGCTGCAGCCCAGGGCATCTTCCACCAGATGGGATGATCATCTCCCAAGGAAAGGGTTGTCTTCTCTCCCACAGCACTTTGGAAGTCTAACTCTCCAAGTTTTCACACGATCCAGTTTCCCAAGGGTCACTTTTGAGCATGTTCAGCTTACATCTTCAACTTGGTGCCTAAATGGAGTCCATCCCCCATCTACCGAATGTAGGATAAACATTATTTAATGGGTCTAAGTGCAACTCCCTCTTAATGCCCTTTCTCACTGTTCCTGTTTTAACTATAAGAACTAAACCTAATTTCTAAGTTGATCTTTTTTGCTCGCTGAATTTCTACTGCCTTCCCTTCAAAGTCCGAATAATGGTTTCCTGTTTCTAACCCAAAACTTAATGTTTGTTGACCCACTGGCTGCAGCTTTCTCTCTACAGCTCTGAGCAGATTCCCAGAGCCAGAGTTGTGCCTAGCAAAGGGCTTTTACAATTTTCTTTCAGCTCTTTTATTTGAGCAATTCAATTACCTTTTTGCTTTCCCACAACCCAGTGATGAAATACATCCCCTATATAATAGGAGCTCTGTATAGATGCTGTTGGTGCTACTTGCAAATCCCCTTTTCAGGTTGGTGTGTCACCCGACAGCTACTGTGAGTGTTGAAGCTAAGGGTTTACACCTGTGACTTCTCCAGAGACTTGTGCAAAGCTCAGGGGTACCATTTCCTCTGGAGCCACCCAAGAGATGGAGGGGAGAGGGGAGGGTGAGGGAAGGGGGAAGAGCAAAGACCGCTTGTTATGGGGGAGGAGGTAGAAACCCTGGTCTTCTTGCCTCAGGCAGTACGACTTTGGAGAAATTTACACGCCACCCTGGGTTTAGCCTAGGCTTGACTTCATCTGAGAAAACTTTCTTGCTCAGCCTTTTTTCATTCCCCATCCCACTTTCCTCTCTCACTTACAGATTTCTTCTGAGAACCCTCCCTCAGTACATCACATGCACCCAAATCCTTGCCTCAGGATCTGCATCTAGAGAACCTGTCTTAAGAGGAGCTCCCATTAGTTTTTACCTGCTCCTTGATAAACTCTACTTCCCCATTATGGTTGAACTCATGTTCTGACTCCTCTAAATCTCCAGTCAAAGTTAATAATAGCCAACCCCTGACTGAGGAATAACATAAAAAAAATGTGACTCTGGGGCAGTGACCCCAAGTGATCATCGATGAAAAGGAATGCCTTCAGAGCTTTTCAGATAAGCCTGTCCTGATCCTAGAATTAACCCCTGTACTAGCAAATACCAAACTCCCACTCCATAGTCTCTTAGCCATGCCTTCAATCTGAGGTTCTGCCCAGGCTCTGTAAGTAAATACTGCCCCCTGGTGGTATGTGAGCCCACCCACTAGATCCTCTCCAAACTCAAGGGGCGTGGGCCGGGGTCTAGGGAGCTGACTCTTCTCAGAGCTTGAGGTCCTGAGTCAGCTGGCCTCCCAAATCTCCCCCATGCTCTAGGCACTATGCGATTCCCAGTGTTAGTTGTGAAGGGATGGGGAGGGATGGGGAGCCACAAAGTCTCCTACACTGCGCCAGTCCCAGAGGAGCAGAGCTCCAGACAATGGCCAGGAACACACATGCCATTACTGTCTGGGGCTTTGGCACTGTTACTGTCAGTCCCCATTCAGTATATTTCGTTTCTCTTTGGAAGCACTGACCACAATCATAACTCCACCATTATCTGTAACAATCATTCACTTAATGTCTGTTTCCACACTAGACTCCTTGAGGACAGGAAGCATGACTTCTGGTTCACCATGAACACCCCAGTTCCTTTCAAGGTGCCTGGCTCGTAGATGCTCAATGAGTGAGCTGCCTAAGTGGAGGAAATAATAGTAATCAACAATAACAAAAAATTTTTTCCAAAACACTTTGCAGTAAATAAAACACCTTTAAGTATATTGTATCATTTGATCCCCATAACAAACTGGGTGGTAAAGGTCTTATGTGCTGGAGAGGGCTTGCACCGGCTCACTGAGTCAGTTGTAAAACATTCGGGAATTTTTTGCAAGGCAGTTGTTAAACCATTGGTTATTTGAAATTGGACATAGTGGGGATATTTACACCCTGGAGATTGACAAAGACTACAAATAAGAGCTCTTCTTTTACAAAGAGCACGTTTGTCAGCAAGTCACTGGCAGTGGGTACATTAAAAAATACTCTGTGAATAGATAAAGAAGATATGGTGTATATATATATATATATATATATATATATATATACACACACACAATGGAATACTACTCAGCCATAAAGAAGACAAAATTGTCCCATTCACAACAACGTGGATGGACCTTGAGGGTATTATGTTAAGCGAAATAAGTCAGACAGAGAAAGACAAACACCATATGATTTCACTCATATGTGAAAGATAAACAAACACATGGACGAAGAGAACAGATTAGTGGTTACCAGAGGGGAAAGGGGTTGAGACTGAGCACAGAGGTAAAGGGGAACATTTATAAAGCGACTGACAAATAATAAAGTACAACTGAAATTTCACAATGTTATAAACTATTGTGACCTCAATAAAAAACCCCAAAAAAATAAATAAATAAAAGAAATACAACACAGAAACTTGGTTAATAAAAAAAAATATTCCATGAATAGGTACATAAGGATCACTTTAAATATGGTGCCGTTGAGTTTGAGGAAGATTGAGTGAGACCCTCAAAATCTCTGAGCCTTGCTGGAGTGAGATGCTGACGCCAAATGCATTTACTCATTTCAGCAGGTATTTTTGACTGCCAACTATATGCCAGGAGCCACCTGCCATGGCAAAATGTGACTGGCAAATTAGTGGTTCATTAAGACCAAGCAGCTCCTCTCAAACAGCAGTGCTGGGGCTTGCCCCAGGAGGCCCAGCCATGCTCAGGCCCCAGAACCATGACTGGATCAGCAGCTGATGCTCCACCATGATGTAGGGTCCAGAACTGTCCTGCTGCGACAGACCCAGCATCTGATGTGTGGGGATGGTCCTCTGTGTTTACCCCTTGCCCAGCGCTCCTTCCACACAACATGCAGCTCCTCTGCATGAGGCAGCCTCACTCAGTTTTTGGAAAGAACAGGAGCCAAATCTGGTCCTCAGCTCACTGCCAAGGCCCCCTCTGGCAGGGCTGGTTCCTGCTCCTTGCACACTCTTACAAAGCTATTGGGTCACACTGAATGGTGAAGGAGCAGAGGCCTCAATGGGAACCACAGGGACACTGCCCCAACTGCCTGGGTCCAGCTATGGGTTAAACTGTGTCCCCCTAAGTTCATACATTGAAGTCCTAACCCCCAGCCCCTCAGAATGTGACCTTATTGGGTAATAGGGTCTTTGCAGATGTAATTAGTTAAGTTAGGATGGAGTCATACTGGAGTACAATGGCATCTAATCTGACATGACCAGTGTCCTTATAAAAAGGGAAAATTTGGATACAAACACACACACAGGAAGAACGCCATGTGAAGTTGAAGGCAGAGATCAAGATGATACTTCTACAAGCCAAGGAATGCCAAAGATGGCCAGAAACCACCAAAAGCTAGAGGAAAGTCATGGGACAGATCCCTCCCTCACAGCCCTTGAAGGAACCAGCCCTGCTGACACCTTGACCTTGGACTTCTAGGCTCCACAACTATGAGATCATGAATTTTGTTGTTTAAGCCACTCAGTTTGTGGCACTTTGGTATACCAGCCATAGAGAACTAAAACAGGTCCCTTACTTTGCAAATCTTCAAACTGGGCAGCACTACATTAGAGCTTGGGTGACTAACAGCGACATTACAGGCAGACAAGGTTAGAGGCACATGCTGGAGCCAGGTGTAGTATCTAATAGAAAATGCACTGGGCTTCATGTCAGGTCAAAAGGACCCTGAATGAGTGCTCAGGGCTGTTCCATTCTGAGCGGCACCCTCCAGTTCTGTGGGACCCACTCAGGTGACCACAGACACTGCTTGGAATCATGAGGCTCAGGGAGAGGACATTAGCAAATTGCTTCATCACCAGATCACTAGCCTCAAGCCTGCACATATGATCACACTCCAGGAGCTGGAAGACCCATGAGGAAGGTGCCACCATGACAGAGTGGTGGAGGAGCTTGGAGGGAGACAGATGGCCCCTGGAATCTGCCACTGGGACTTTATACCACCCCGATGGTGGTGGGATTCCCAGAACAGTATTTTCCTCTATTAAAAGGAATAGTGTTTTAAGCAAACCCACGAAGAGGGAAATTTGATACATGTAGTTGGGAAAGGGATGGGTCAAATACTGATGCCTGGCCTTAGATCCTTGATCCAAAGTCCTCATGGGCACTGCACAGATTTAGATAGAGCTTGCCTTTAATCAACCCTGGATGCTCCAAGGGTAATGCCAGGCACAGAGTAGACACTAACCAAAGACAGGTTTCCTTCTCTTTCCCTTTTCTCTTCAGTTACCAAGCATCCTTCTTGCCTGATGTAGTACCGACAGAGGATAACTCCCTGACTGTGGCAGACTGGCATTCTGCATTATCCAGCTCTCTGACCCATTCCCAAGTGCTACCAGAGCCCTGAATCTCTGGGACAGCCCTCACTGAGTGGAAAAACAAGGGTGTGGATGCTTGGAATCCACATCTGCCTCTGACTCCTCCGAGCCCTGCCTGGGTTTGGCTAGCTGGGCATTCATCTTCATCCATGAGTTCCTGTCCTTTCACACACCCTGCATGTGCACACACTCCGCTAAAGGAAGACTGTAACCTAATGGTCAAACAAGAGGAGAAATCCTTATGCTAAGGAGAGGGAGAGAGCTCTTCTGCTCTAGTTCTTTAAAGACCACTGCAATTCTCCTGCAGATCAGCAACTCTGGAGAAGCGCGACATGGTGGGCTTCTATGTCTACGAGGACAGCGTGTCTTGAAATCACCAGGAAAGTACGGTTTTAAATATTCTCTCTTGAAGTCCCCACATGTACCTATTGCCTGTCCAGTCACATGTTCCCAACCCTTAGTTCAGAAAATATGATCCAACAAACTACTCTTTAGGAGGCTTTATGTCCTAGAGGGTGTCCTTAGCCTCCCACATACCTCAAGGAGGGCAGAGCTATCACGTCAACCCTTCCTTGTCTAGAGGTCAGGAGCTATAGGGGAGCCAAGCAGCCCCATCCTGGAGAAGCTTTCTCCGTAAGTTCCCTTCCCCTCTGGCTGCCTGTTTAAGCAGGATGCTGCAGACACCCAGCTGTCCTGCTCGCAGTCCAGAGCTCCAGCACTATCCAATTGATGATGTTCTTCCTTCTAGATTATCTGTTTTCTTCAGTGGGAATGTCTGCCAAGGCCTGTGATTTGTATCACTTTTGTTTGCAGGCCATTAATTCTCCTTGTCTCACAAAGAGTATTTTATCTCTTTCTGTCCAGCAGCTTGAGTTTCTGAGAGGGGACAAGTTAGGGACGTGCCAGCCTCTCATGACTTATGTGAAATCAGGGTGAGTTCTTATCACAGTTAGCCCTTAGTGCTCTGTCTTCTCCTTCCTCCTGCATCTTCCCTATTCTGCCTGCATATGGATCTGATTTTCTTCAAAGTTATAAGAGCCATGCGTGATAGGTCTTGGTGCATGTTTTGTCAAATAGCTTTAGATCTCTCTCTCTACGTGTTTTCTCCTCCGCCCACCTGTGTGTTTTCCTCTGTATTTGTGTGCATGTGTGTATATTCACATATGTATATACATACTTGGGTCATCGCGTTTGTTTATAGTTTATACATCTGATTATATGCCTACTTATATTTACAATTGTGATCCCCATGGAAGCAACCTATGAAACTATATATGCTACCAATAAATTCAGGGAACAGACTAGAATTGCCCAATTTTGGTATGTTTATATGATGAGGATAGTTGTTAAAAATATCAATTCTATAACAAAAAGATAAACCTGATTTCTAACTATTCAACCTTGTAATAGGGTAAATGATAACAAACCATTCATTGATTTTTTTTAAAGAGTAATAAACAGAAACATGTACCAATTGAAAGAGCCAGGAAATTCAATTATAATTAGGAAAACAAAAAGTGATGAGCCTGAACAATGCTGCCTTAGTTTTTGGGATAAGTGTTGAAAATGCCAACTACAAAACAATGCAGTGTTTGTTTTCTCATTATTGAAGACACCAAAACTAATCACCTCATTTTTGAAAGCTATGCATCAATTGAATAAAGCACAAAACCCAGAAGATAGATCTAACAGACATGCTTTAAAAAATACCCACATAAACACAGACCTAAATACAATGAAAATATATAGTAGAAGAATATTTGAGTAAATTCATATTCACCACTCCATCTATTAATGCACCAGTTCATGTGTCTATCAATCCATCCATCCATCCATCTATTGATTGAACAAAAACGTTTTGAATCTTACTAAGCTTTCATAGTGTTAGTTATTAATGTATACCCTAGGTATATATTAATCCCTCGATGCAAAGGACTGCAATATAAATTACAATTTTTTCTTATTGTCTTTAGTCATCACTGCCTAAATTTTCCCTTTGCAACTAGAGGGAGAAATACTTAAATAGTTGAAGAATGGCTGAAGACAGACAAGGACATGCCAACATACCTTTCGTAGCCAGACGAACACAGTTGATTTTGGTCTCCTGTGAACAAAAAAGTGATGCTCCAGTTAATTAGCTGTGGGTTTGGTTTGTTATATACATAAAAATTATACACATATATTTGTATATATATCCATGAATATATATTTTTAATTATAATTTTAAATTTGTCCTTTCCATTTTTTCCCCTCAGTGGAATCACCTTCTAATTCTATTTCTTCATTTCTCTTCAGGTTAGATGGATAATTTTTTCCTTTCACTTCCTGGCTCCCATCACCTCATAAGCTTCTTCCTCAGATGGAACCATTTCATGAACATATCAGATACTGCCCAGCACAGAACAACTTTAAGAGTAACACTAAGTGGGTACTCTGTGGCATGCAGTATGCTTCCTTCAGTTGCATAGGTTAGTAGATGGTACCAAAGGCATCCTTGGGAAACTTTGTTATAAACAAGTAAAGCCTCTATATGCACGGACTGAAACAGATGCTTGGCAATAGCCCAGTCAATACGAATGTCTAAGAATCAAACTGCAACGTTCATGTTCAAAAAGTCACTTTGGTCCTGAGATCTCTGGTGGTCCTCATGGTTTTCATGGATAACATTGTGTGTGTGTTTGTGTGGCAATAGAATCTTTGCTGGGTGAACTATCCAGTTATTGTTCGCTGTTCCTCAAGCAGACAGAATCCATGAATTTGTGATGTTGCTGGGCATGCAATAGAGTTACAGAAGAGTGAGCTTAGGAAGAGAATCAGCCTATTTCATCGGGATTGTCTCCCCGGAGATTCCTGGAACCGGTTGAAAATTCCAGTTGACTAAGTTATACCCTCAGCAATGTCTGAATGTAGTGTCGGAATGACAATAAAAGGCAAAGAATGCAAGTGTGTGAGTCCCAAGAATCCGATGTTTGTCTCGCTAATGCTCACTCATAAGGAACCACCGCATCTTGAAGGCACTTGTGTTAGTCAGGACAGAAAAGGTTATGCAGGAGTAATAAAACCCATGAACTTCAGTGGCTAAAAACAGCAAAGGCTTACTTTCCACTCAGCCACATATCTAATGTAGGTGTATGGCTGGGTCTGAGGGGGTTGTGTGGTGGTTTCGGAGATTCTCTATTCATTGTAGTCACTCAGAGACACAAGGCTGGAACCTCCACTTTAACACAAGGCTTCAGTGTTCATTTGAAGAGTCCAACATTCCTAACTAAATGATTTGAATCAGAAGTGACACTTCACTTCTACTCAGGTTTCATTGGCTAGAGCCAGTCATAGGCCTCGCCTAACTTTAGTGATGTGAGGAAACGAAGGCCTCTCTGCACCTAGAAGTGGAGAAGAAATGGTAATGTCCACAGCAGAGTCTATTTCATCTATGTACTTCTCTGAAAGCTAGAAACTGTCACTTCTATTAAACCAAGTAAGACTCCCTGTAATTAACCCCAGTGGTCTTGATTCTATTCCTCAGACTACAGACAGTCTGTCACTGTTTGTATAGGAAAGATGTCTGGATATTGAAAGATGGTTTTCAGGTTCATTAACATTCTTCTTCTTCAGCTCCTCAAGAATCCAAGCCCTTTGAACCATCCTAGCTATTCATCCTGGGACATCCTCCAGTTTGTCCCTCTTAATGAGAAGGGACTAGAACAGGAAGCAACAGTCTACATGTTGTCTGTCAGTATATGATTACCTAGATTATCACTATTTTCTATTTGCCTGACTTACACTGGGCTTCTATTAACAGAACCAACATACAGTTTTTCATTAATCACAACAGATGTGCCATCAACTTTCTCCACCAAAAAAATACCTGCCATAAGCTTGATTCTACATACATAAATGTGACTGCATTTCTGGAATGCGTGTACAGAGTCACATTTACCACTTTTGAGTTCCATCTTCTTTGACGGATTCAATTACTACAGCCTATCATCATATTCTCCACCATCTGCAAGCTTTTGGACATAATTTTTCTCTAACTTCATCCAGATCATTAATATAAGTAATGACCTGGAAAATGCCAATAGTAGAGCTCTGTGGCACCTACTAGAATCTGTCTTCCAGACTGGCATTCATCTGTTCATTAGAATCTTTGGTTGGTTATCTAACTAGTCACTCATCTCGTCAATTGCTTATGCACTCAGATCCTACTGCTGTATTTTTCCACCAAAATAGCTTAAGAATAGGGTCAAATTCACTTCAGATACTGATACTCTTTCTACTGCATTTTCCCAACCTATCAGCCCAAGAACTCTCTTGAAGAGAGAAGGTTGGGTTGACATGACTTTTCTTTGGAACAAGTGTCTCTTATTCTTTATTATTTTTTTTAATGCTGAAAGTTTTTTTAGAATAAATAATTGTTTTATTTTATAAAATGGAAAATGCAGGAATGTTAAAAGAATACAACACATCATGGTTCAAATATATGAAGTATTCATTTGAGGTAATCATATGAAATTTGAAGTGTGCTATATTTCAAGAAAGATTTGCATGTTACTAAGCATTTAAAAATAAATCTTGAAGGAAATATACTGAACCTTAAAAATTATTACACAGTTAATTTGAAGTATAACATACCTGCAGACAAGTATACTAATCTTAAATACTGCTTGCTGAATTTTTCGCAAAGTAAATACACATCTATGACCAGCACTCGGATCAAAACAACCAACATTACCAGCACCTCAGAAGTTTCCTTCATGCTCCCTCTCTGTCACTTCCTCCCCATAAAGGTGAATGCCAACCTGCGTTTTGCGGGAACGTTCTCTTTAAAATGTGTCCCATTAAAGGGAATCCCAGGTAGCCACATGTTTATTTTATTGCCTTGTCTTTCTCATTGGGTCATTTGTGAGAATTTTCTAATTCTCCTCAGAATCATCTTCCCTTCCACAGTTGCGTGCATGACTGTGAGCCATTTCCTAACCTCACCTCCTCCACCTCGCATCTCTTAAAATCTGTTTTCTATAATCCAGAGGGTATGTCCGACTATGTTTAACTCTCCCTGACCCTCACAAACATGACACTGACATATCCACTTTTGCCCAAGTTCCTGATGCCTTTAATTCCATAACCAATTTGTCTTTGTTGGTTTGAATTAGGTACAGAATAACAAAGTCCTGAGTCACTTTCTTGACCTTCTGCGTGGTTGAACTGCTGGCAAGAAAGTCAGGAACATGCTAGAAATTCTGCATCCTATCATATGGGAAGTCTGGCCAGTACACATATACCCAAAGTCCCCCAATCAGTCCAGTAAACAGGAAACGGACACTTTCTTTGTGCCAAGATTGTATAAGGCTTTGGAAAAAGGAAAAACATTTATTGCATTTTCTGTTCTATCTCCACAGTACAATACAATGTCACTTCTCCATCATTTTAACCTCACTCACATCCCACTTGCCACTCCAGACTTGCAAATCTGCACACAGATATACATCATCTTGGGTCAAATATACTGTCCTGTTGTGCTTCTGTTGAGACATGCTTCTACTCAAGGCTCTGCCAGTGCTGTGTAATATTAACTGGCTGTGCAATATTAACAAGTCACTGAACCTCTCTGTGGTTCAATTTCCCCATGACTCAAATGACAGAGAAAGGGGTGGAGAAGGCTACTTTGGTAGGGTAGGCAGGAGATTCTAAGGTTGCTTCAAGTTCTCAAATGCTGAGTCTGGTTTCAGCTACTGGCAGTACTCCTGCTTTCGCAGTACACTGTCTTCTTAGCAGCATTCCCCATCACCCCAGCCCAACAACAAATAGCTTTTTTTCAGTAAGCTATCACCTACTTTATTTCCCAGAATGCCTCACGCCTACTTCGTTATCTTCTTATAACCTCCATTTTGAGACTAGGCCAAGTCTGACTCATTCAGCCATCTATCCATTTATCCATCCATCCATCCATCCATCCATCCTTCAACTATTTACTGAAATTATAGGCTATCTCTCTAATTGAAGGGCTTACAGTGTAGTGTCCAAGGCATCAAGTATTTCCGTAGCTTCTGTTTATTATCCATAAGGACTTAGGTTAAATTGTACTGCCAACCTGATCAAAAAGCCCTAGGTACCTGGATAACACATACAATTCTTACTCTGCTGCCCCATTAGACTCCCTTATTCAGTAGGATGGGGATTTAGCCCTGACCTCACAGTTTTCAAATAGTTTTCCCAGTTACCCTAACTCATGCCTTTGTCTTCTCTAAGACTGAGCTGCCCCACTTAATATGATGTGATTTAGCCCTGACTCCAGTCTTTCCATAGTTTTACCAGTTGCTTTGACTTGTGTCTTAATTTTCCTCTAAGACTGGGCTGGGACCTCCATTTATCTCTTTATTACTTTGGTCAGACAATCAACAAATATTTATTGATATGATCATTGCTGATTATTGATCATTATTGAACGATCACCGTGGGCCAGGCATTGTGCTGGATACTGGTGTTACAAGAATGAGAAAAATAGACATGGTCCCTGTCCTCAAGGAGCTTGCAAACATTATTTTTCTAATATTTGTGACAAATATTATATAACTATTCTCACAAGTAAATGTATGATTACAAGTTGGAGTAAACACTATGAGGAAGAAGAGCTAGGCACTACATACATGTAAGGAAGAGGACACGGGATGTGGGTGGGAAGGAGGGTGCTTTACTGCCTTGAGCAAGGACCATTTAACCTGAGACCTGGAAGATAAATAGGAGTTAGATATATGAAGTATCAAGGAAGGGTGTCTCAGACTCAGGAACAGATGCGCAAAGGTCTGAAAGTAGGAAAATGTATGGTGCAGTCGAAGACATAGAGAAGTCTGGTATGGTTACAACATAATGAAGTACACGGAGAATGATATGAGGTGAAGCTAGAGACATATGTCTGGTTGAACCTTTTAGACTGTAGAGTTTTGGTCTATATTTTAAGAACAATAGGAAGCCAACGAAGAGTTATGAGCAGGAAGAATAAAAATTTCAGACTTAACATTTTTTAAAATGTAGAGGCTGCTGTATAGAGAATAAACTTATGGTGCAAGAGAAATTAGTTGGCGGGAAGAGTGTGGTGATATAGTCTAGCCAAGAGATGGTAGTGGCTTGAACCAGGAGAGTGGCTGCACAGATCGTGTCCCAATCTCCCTCACCTTTGGAAAGCATACTTCGGCTCTGCCTGAGCCCAGAGAGCTCCCACCACCCCACCCCACCCCACACTTCGGGGTCAGTCTGGGCTTCTGGTGCTGATAACTGCTGGGTCCTCAGTCTGGTCTTCCTGCATCCTATCTTCCCTTGACTTTCTTCCATTGCACTGATCCCTAAGCTGTTGTTTGGCCTCAGTGTGGCTCATCCACTTAGCATGTGTCAGTTCCGGAAAGAATCACCACCAAAATTTAAAAAAAAAAAAAGAGAGAAAAGTTCTATTATCTTAAGGTACCTACTTTGAATATATTTTTTTATTCTTATAGCAAGGCTATGAGATGAATACCAGAATGCTCATTTTTTTTCCTCATGAAACAAAATTAAATAAAATTTGCATGGTCACACAATTAAGCCAGGCTAAAACATAAAGTGACCTTTAAGCAAATGGTCTTCTTTTCTGAGGTTTCTATAGGCAAATAGGTCTTTGCCACTGAGGTCAGATGCCCTGCTTTCTTGGTTTGTCCACAGGCACACAATGACATTGGAGCACAGCTATGTTTTGGAAAACTGGCTAAGCAGTTTATGTAGAGAAATTCTACATTTGATGTGAAATTGACGTGAAACAGGACCCTGAGCAATCAGAAGGCCAATGATGGAAAACAGAGGCAGACAGACTCTGGAAACTTTGAGCAGCCCAGAACCATTAGAACTAGGTAACCTGGCAGGCTAATCTTCTGGAAAAAAATGAGTGAGGAATGCTTTTTAAGGCAGGAGAGGGCCAGAGTAGCATTTGAGCTATAGCTCCCTAATAAGCATGTATGCGCAATCTGCAGACCCTCAGTCACCAAAAGGAAGAGGCAAAGCAGAGCCGCAGGCTGTGGGACAGTTGGCTATTGGTGGCATACTCTTCTAACTGGATAGGTATCCACCACCAACCTTATGAGATCTTCCTGGAAGGCACTAGGCTCTGTGTCAGGCAATAGCCAGTGCCCTGAGCCAGACTCTAAGGGAGGACGCTCCCAAGTAATATGGAAGCCCATTCAGAAAACTCACAATTAGACTCAAGCTCTGAAGATCTTTTGTCTTCTCTCTCTAGATGCAGACTCTATTTCCTCACCTCCACGACTCTCTGGAACTCACCTCAATCAGATTGCTCTCATCAAGGTCAACAAAAACTTTCATGTGGTCACTGCTCCAACCCCGTCTTCCTTAATCTCTCATCAACATCACTTGCAACTATCACTCCCTCCTTGACTCTTTTTCTCCTCTTCCCTTTTGGGTCACTCTGCTCTCTAGGTTTTTCTCTTACCTAACTATCTGTTCCTTATCCATTTTTAAATTTTTGCTAGGCATTTATCATCTGCTTGACCTCCAAACATTGGAGTGGCCTAGTTTTATATCCTCTTTCATCTATATGCGAATTCTCTCACTAAGAGACTGCATTCAGTCACAAGGCCTTAAATATTGAGTCCTTATGACTCCCAAATTTCTACTTTTAGCACTGGTATTCCTGAGATTCAGGTTCATATATCCATCCATCTACTTGAAATATTCACAATAAATTTACAAACCTCCAAAAGAGAATTCTATTATTCCCTTCATTTCCACTCGAGGCCCTATACACTACCAGTTTTCCCCATTTCAGTAAGTGTCACCATTACCTACTCAATTGATTAAGTCAAAAACCCAGAAGATTGGATTGGTGGTTACCATAGGGGAAGGGGTGAGGGGGGAGGGCAAAAGGGGTGATTAGGCTCACATGTGAAGGGATGGACTATATTTAGTTTTCAGATGGTGAACACGATGTAATCTACACAGAATCTGAAATATATTATGATGTACATCCGAAAATAAATAAAGAAATTAATTAATTAAAAAAACTCCTAGGATTTATCCTTTATTCTTCTAGTTCCATCATCTCCCTCAACCAATCAATTCCTGCTGGCTCTCGGCAGTTGAAGAAATGGTAACCATCTAACACCAAATCTCCCCACATAGGCTTCAAAAACAACAGAGGAAAACAAGAAGAAAAAAATAAAGCTATACAAAATCCACAACCTCAGCATAATTGAAATACAGAGAACCCTTAAGACTTCACAGTCCCTGTTAGTAGAAAAACAAGCACCATAGATGAATGAAATATTTCTAAGGCTCTCAACACAAGACTTTGTGGACAGGGCCATATGGAAAACCAACAGGGAAGAGAAAAGAGGTAAGGTAACAGAGGGTGTAAGATTAATCTAAAATGATATCAATAAAGACCAAGTTTATGTGTGTGAGAAATATGAAAAAGAATCCTGGTAGATTAAGGCAATGAGTATGTGGAAAGGACTTGGAAGCATACATAATTCAAGGTGATAATCTTCAATAGGTATCACCTATGAGGGAAAATAAGGTGAAAAAAAAGGGAGAAGTGCCGTTGGGAGATTGGATGATGAAAGGCAAAAGAGACAAAAGGGGGAATTTTAAGAACCTATAAATAAAAAATGAACAACAGCAGCAACAAGTCAGAGAACATACAACCACCGTCCCCTATGATATAAAAAATCAGCCATCCATTAAAAAAACGTACTTCACTGCCCTATCAGAACAGTGTGCTTTTGAACTAGGAATCTTGTAAACCCCCTTAAATCTACAAAATGAATAAATGGAAGGAGCCAAATAAAGCTACTACATGAAGAAAACAGAAAATAAAATTTCCAAGTGATAAAAATCCATCCCCTCAAAAGTCAATTACAAACCAGAAGAAACTTGTAACACAACATTCCAAACTGAATTAAATTTCCTCAAACAACTTTGAATTGGAAATGAAAAGATTAAAAACTGAAATGTATTTAAAAATCACCCCCCCCCCCAAAAAAAAGAGGAGAGAGAGTTGATTGAACTCAGGAAAGCGAGAAAGAAAAAAAGACAAAAGCACTTCAGAAATGAAGATTAAATTACAAGCTGTCCAAAGGAAAATTTTAATATGGGGCATTGAAGAAAGAGCAAAACAACCAAGAAAATGAAAATGACATAAAGAAAAAGGTAACAAGGGTCAGTGAAAGAGTGACTTAAAGGGAAGACAAAGACTCAAAATCCCTGAGAAGAGAGAATAAACAATTGGATAGGCTAGGATTTATAACAATAATCCAAGGAAAATTTCTGGAATTAAAAGCCTGAGCCAACATATTGAAAGGACCCAAAGACTGGAAAGATGAATTCCAAGATCCTAGTAAAGCTATTTAATTAAAAAAAAAATTCTCAAGGACTCCAGGAAAAAAGATCAATAGTTCACAAGGGCAAGAGAATTGGGCTGTCAGGAGATGTCTCCAAATCAAGACATAAGGTCAAGAAATATGGAGTAGCATTTTCAAGAAACCCAAAGAAAGAAAGTACAAACCAAGGATTTTATAGCTATCCAAGTGTCTTTCAAATATCAAAGCTAGAAGAAAATAACTTTCAATATTCAATAACTCAGAGAATGCTTTACTCATGAGTCTTTCTTGAGGAATATACCAGAGGGTAAACTTCATCCAACAAAGAGATGAGGAAATTTCAGCAAAAGGACTGACGGTAAGCATTTAAGATATGTAATTGTAAATCTAAGACTAAAACAAGGTAGAGACATTGTTGGAAGCAGAATATTTAATTGTTATATTTTTTGATAATGTAGAAATAATGGAAGCAAAATGAGAAAGAGAAGAAATAGGGAAAGGGGAGGGTAGAATAACTTCATGGATTATTGTACAGGCAATAGATAAAAGTCAACAGATACCATCAAAAACTGACAAACCAGTGATGTCTGAAAGATGGTGGAATAAGAGTTTTCAGCACTCATCTTCCCATGAAACATAATTTTGACAACTACCCATGGATGATAGTACCTTTGTGGGAGCTCAGAAGTCCAGCAGAGGTCCCAGCACCCCATTGGAGCAGGAAGTCTGAGAATAGACGTGTTGAAGAGGGTGAATGGAGCAATTTCACTTTACTCATGTCACCTGTCACCCAAGGTGGCATAGCTCCGTGCCAAGAGAGTTCCTTTCAGCCCATGATTTCTCCCACAGGGGAAAATGAGAGCATAGTGAGTGCCCGGCTTCCCCAGCTATGCAAGATGCTGCCCAAGAGGCCCATTTCTTTCTCATGCCAACCAGAACACTGAGTGGATTAGCCCTGCTGAATAGTCTGGGGCTGCTAGGAGCAGGGAAAAGAAAATGTGGGATATACAGACAATGGACTACTACTGAGTCTTAAAAAAGAAGGAGAGCCTGCCATTTGCAACAACGTGGATGAACCTGGAGGACATTATGCTAAGTGAAATAAATCAGACACAGAGAGACAAACACTACGTGATCTCACTTACACGTGGAATCTGAAAAAGTCGAACTCATGAAAGTAGAGAGTAGAATGGTGGTTGTCAGGGGCCGGAGGGTGGGGTACATGGGGAGATATTGGTCCAAGAGCTATGCAGGATGAATGAGATCTGTATAATACTGTGTCCTATGCTTGAAATTTGCTAAGAAAGTAGATCTTAAGTGATCTTACCACACGCGGTGGTAACTATGTGAGGTGGTGGATATGTTAACTAGCTCAATTATGGTAATCATTTCACAATGTATATGTATATCAAAACATCACATTATACACCTTAAATGCATATAATTTTATTTGTTAATTATACCTCAATAATGCTGGAAAAAATTGCTGACAAACCAGATAGGAAAGGGTTAAATAAGAAAAGAGAGGATTAAAGGTGTTGAAAATTCTAAGGACAAAGGTAACTACAAGAACAAAAATACAAACCGTTCTAAATATCAAAAGAAATTTTAAAATAAAAGAGTAAGAAAAACACATCAGCAAGTATTACAAAATTAACAGAGTAAATTATGACCTAAAGAATATATGATCAAGTTGAGACCAAACACATCAGGCATATCAACAAATGTGAATGGGTTTAACTCACCTAATTAAATGAAAAAGATTTCAAATTGTCTGCTAAAGTAAGACCCAGCTACCTGCTGTATACAAAGGTCACACCTAAAACAAAGGAATTCACAAGGCAACAATAAAGGAAAGGGAGAAACGATAAATGGCAAATGAAAAAAAGCAAGCAAGCAAGCAGTAATAGTGATCTTGATATCAGACAGAGTAGAAAGCAATTTGAAAAGCATTAAACATAACAAAGGACACGTTTTAATGCTTAAACCCACAATTACCAAGAAATATAAAGGGTATGAATATCTATGAACCAAAACTCACAATAATTACCTTTATAAAGTAGAAACGACAGGAGTTGCAAGAATAATAGAAGACTACTGTCAGTTTAAAATAGATCAAGTGGCAAAAAAATAGACAAGGGTATATAAGAGCTAACATAAAATAAAATAAAAGACCTTGTGGATATGGATCAAACCCTACAGCCTGATAATAGAGAAAAACCTTCTATGAGCTTAGGAAACATTCACAAAAATTGACCACATGTTAGCTAATTAAGAAAGCATCGCTATATTCCATAAAGCAGCAATATAAGAATTTTCTATGGTTACAATGTAATAAAATGAGAAATAATTAACAATATTAAAAAACTGAACAGGTCCCGCCACCTGGAAATTTACAAAATAATTTCTTTTGACCAACTCCTGGGTGAAAGGGGAAGCTGTAAACAAAAATGTAAATAGTTTTAAACATAATATAACGAAAACTGTACATATCAGAGTCTATGGAAAACGTTTAAAGCAGTGAGCAGATGACAGTATATCAGTAAAATGAAGGCATAAAAAAATTAACTATATTTCCAGCACAAAAATCTAGAAGAGGAACAAAAAAAAATGAGTCAAGAAGTACATAGAAGGGAATAATAAAGGCAAAAGTAGAAATTATTGAAGTAGAGAAGAGAAAAATGGTAGAAAAAAGAGAAAAAGAGAAGGAGCACCAACCACAAAATAAGAAATGACAAGGGGAAAATAACCATTGAAAAAAAAATTTAAAAAAACGAGACTACTTTTCGGATCTCCGGAAATAGTTTGAAAAGCTAAATGGAACTGATAATTTCCTGGGAAAATACAGCTTATAAAAATGGACTCTATTAGAAACAAAAACCTAGACTGAGTCCCATAGAAGAAATAGAGGAAAATAACAAGGAAATACCCCATAAAAAACCCACTGTGTCCAGATATTTTCCCAGGGAATTTCTACCAGGCCATTAAAGACAAAAATAGTCCTAACATAAGTTGTTCTAAAGCATGGCAAATGAAGGAAAACTTTCTTATTCTTTTTATGAAGCCAGCATGACATTGACACCTAAACTTGGTAAAGATAATACAAAAAAGAAAAAAAGAGAAAATTATAGACCAATTTTACAAATTTGAATGTGTAAAACTATTAAATGACATGTTAGCAAGCAGAATCCAACACTGCATTGAGAAAAATAAAATGTCATGATCAAGTGGAATGTGATCTAGAAATGGAAGGTTGGTTTGATGGTAAGAAATCCATTCAAATAAGATACCATATTAATAGATCAAAGGAGAAAATCATATTATTATCTCTATTAATGCAGAAAAAGAATTTGACACAACTCAACACCCAATTCCTGATTAAAAAGAGAACATACTCAAGAAAATAGGTATTGAGGAATATTTTCATAATATGATAAAATTATATATCTTAGTCCTAAAACCAGCATCTTACTTCATGGGGATCTAGTAAAGGCATTCCCACTAGGATCAAGAACAAGAGTGGGATGTCTTCTATCTCCTTTACATTGTACTGGAAGTACTAGCCAGTGAAATTGGATAAAAGAAATCAATTAGAAGCATGCAAATTTGAAAATGACTTTAAAATATCTCTGTTTGCAGATGATGCAACAGTATATCTGAAAGTCCTTAGAGAATCAATGACAAAAGCTAAAAGCATATAAAATTAACGTGCAACCAATAGTCAGAGGACATCATGACAGCAAATCTCATTAACAATGGCAACAAAGATGAAATCTTTGGTAATAAATTTAGCAAGAAGATTAAAACCTATGTGAAGAAAACTTTACAACACCCCTAAAAGGCACAAAAGTGGACTTGAACAAATAGAAAGATATCCTCTGTTCTCAGCTAGGATAATTCAACGTCTTAAAGATGTCACTTCACCCTAATTAATACATAAATTTAATGCAATCCAAGTAAAATTACCAGTAGGCTTTTTACTGAGTTGGACAAGTTGACACGAAGCTCATATGAAAAAATGAACACGGAAGAAGAACCAGGAAATCACTGAAAGAGAAAACCCAGGTGGGGGGACTTGCCCTACCAGGTGTTAAAGCATGAAGCCTCTGCAATTCTGACAGTGTGGTACTAGTGCGTAAACAGGCTAGTGGAAGAGAATGCAAAATCCAGAGAAAGACCCAGGAGCATACGAAATTTTAAAATATGAGAAAAGTGGCATGTCAAATATGGGGGCAAAGATGGACTTCTTAATAAATGTTGCTAGGATAAGTAACAGCATTTGCGAAGAAAAGATAAAACTAGATCCATACTTTACACTATGTACGAAATTAAACACCAAACATCAGAAATTGTAATGTAAAAAAACAACGAAACTATACAAGTACGAGAAGCAAACATGGGTGAATTCCTTTATAACCTTGGTGTAAGAAAAAGCTTTTTCACTATGACTCAAACTCTGGATGCAATAAAAAAGAAAATAATTGACGCGTTTGACAAATATATATGAATTTCTTATTTTTTTTGGTGTGGCAAAAACACCATAAGCAAAGTCAAAAGATAAATAACAGGGGTCGGCCCCATGGTGTAGTGGTTGTGTTCACGTGCTCCGCTTCTGTGGCCCAGGGTTCAGGGATTTGGATCCCAGGCATGGACCCATACACTGCTCATCAATCCATGCTGTGGTGGCGTTCCACATACAAAATGCAGGAAGACTGACACGGATGTTAGCTCAGGGCCAATCTTCCTCACTGCCTCCCCCACCAAAAAAAGATAAATAACCAACTGGGAAAATTGCAACATATAGCACAGGTAAAGACTTAACATCCCTGATATATAAATAGTTCTTAAAAATTGAGGAGAAAGAAGATAAAAAAATCTGATAGAAAATTGGGCAAAGACATAAAAAGGTAATTCAAAAATTACATAAAATTGTCTTCTAAATATATGAAAAGATGTCAACTTCACTTATAACAAGAAAAGTAAAACTATATTGAGATAAAATTTTTTACGTATAACTTTGACAAACATTAAAGTTAAACCACACAAACTGTTGGCGATGATATGGAGAAACAGTCTGATACACTTCTGGGGGAAATGCAAATTGACTGAACCCTTAAGGAAGGAAATTTAGAAATATCTAGCAAAACTACACATTTGCCCCCTTTTTGATCCAACAATTCCTCTTCTAGGAATGTGCCCTGAAGACATACCTCCAACAGTAATATATATATGTGTGTGTATACCCACAAACACACACACACACACACACACTCCTTTGTTGCAGCAATATTTGCAATTGAAAAATATTGGAAACAACATATATGTCCATACACGAGAGTATGAGAGTAATTGAATAAACTAAGATATAGCTATATAACAAAATACCATGCAGCTGTAAAAAAGAATGTGGAAATCCTCCATGAAGTAATACAAAGTGGTTTCCAGGCATCCATATTATGTTACCTTTTCTATAGGAAGGAGGGGAAATAAAATATACATGAATTTCTTATTTTTCCCCCCAAAATTTACAGGAAACTAACATTTGTTTCCCTCAGGAGATGGTGGGAATGGGGTGAAAGAAATGATGTGTACTTTTTCTCCATGCACTTCTTTTGTACAGCTTAGGCTTTTGGAACCATGCTATAATATTTTACATATCCCCTCCCAAAAAAACCCAATAAGGATGGGGAAAGTGAATCTAAAATTAGAAACAAAAAGAAACAAATGAATCTAATTGTATTTTCAATAAATATATAACCATACCCTAGGGACAGGAAAAGAACTAAACCAAGTAACTTTTGAACACGATATTTTATACAGCCTCACACTTAATATAGAAAGAACTATAAGTATATATTGAACCCTAATTAATAAGTTTGTTTTACAAAATGATATAGGCTAGTAATTCTGAAAATATCTTCTGGGTATTCTAGGGTTGAACAAATAAGTAAACGTATTGAGAATAATGAAAGTCAAGTTTCTCACTATCAAGAGAAGTAAGTTAAAATATGAGTACGGGGGTGAAGATTGGAATGAATCCTGTGACGCTGGATTGGAATTAGGGGTATCATTATAAACTTGTGGTTTTAAAGAGAACGGGAGGGATGGAGGTGGGGTGGAAGGGGGCAGAGAGAGAGAGACAGAGAGAGAGGGAATTATATAGATATTTGCACAGCTTGGGTTGATGTTCAGCTAGAGAGCCTAGTAGCAATGATAATTTCTCACTATGGGATTGGGGTAGAGGAAGCAGAAAATGTTGTGCCAGAAAGAAAGTTTTCAAGGACTGATAGGGACCTGTCAGAAGGACCTAGGTACTTCCCTGAAGTCTCCCTCCTTATAGTTGCAGGGCCTGGGCAGAGGGACAAAAGGAAGTCACATACTGTTTATTTAAATGTTCAAATTGATGGGTCAAGCTAACAAGCTGTTAAATAAAATATATTCCCTCCTCCTTTTCTTTCAGGGCAAAGCACAAATTCAGTCCCCCGCTACCACGAATTACGCAGTTGAGTTTCCCACATTTGGGGAAATCACAGGGGTCAGCACATGGGAGTGCAATGGATGAGCCTGGCCCTGGGAAAAACACCTTCGTGATCATGGTGTCTCCCCTGCCAGGTAACTCCATCCTGCTACTTTGAAAAATGTGTGTGTGTATAGAATGAAAGATAGGTGTATGGCTTTTACATGATTAAAAGTTGGCAAAATATTAAAAGAAAAAAGGACATTGGAACCAACTTGATGGGGCTCTTACCAGCTAAGACTGGGATCATTTGAGTGTAAAAATAAATGATGGCAATGGGTTGTTACCTACTGAATAAAATAAGAGTCTATAAGTTATGACTAACAGAAATAAATGAATACATTAAAAACAGGGGACAAAGGAGAGCTCATCCTCACAAACACTTGCAGAAGGAATGGTGGATTAGAAGATCATCATTTGGCAAATACCTTACTAATTGATTTAGACAAGAATTGTCAACAAATGCTAAAACTGAGAAATGAAGTTTGATGAAGAACAAGATGTTTATATAGTCTAGAAGTATATCCTTACAAAACGCATACACATTAAAAAGAAATAGTAACTTTATGGTGGAGAAAACCTTGGTGGACAA
Organism: Equus quagga; assembly: GCF_021613505.1. Lineage (NCBI taxonomy): Eukaryota > Metazoa > Chordata > Mammalia > Perissodactyla > Equidae > Equus > Equus quagga. Next base: position 93,925,865 of record NC_060278.1, read on the forward strand.
CACTCTAAGTGATCCAAGTGACATCACAGTAATGAGACACGTGGATATCATATGCCTCCTGATATGATGCACTAAGAACTCAACATTACTTTTGCAGTATTCCTGCCAAAAAGGCATAACCAGAATCTAATGGTGAGCAAACCTTAGACAAACCCAACATGAGGGACATTCTACAAAATAACCGGCCTGTCACTTTCAAGAATTAAGGTCATGAAAGCCAAGGAAAGATTGAGATACAAGGAATCTAAAGAGGCATGACAACTAAATGTAACATGTGACCCTGGATCAGATTTTTAACAAATTTAATGTAAAGGACATAACTGAGACAACTGGGAAAGTTGGGGCTAACAGTACTACATCAACATTAATTTCCTGTAATTGCATTGTATTGGAAATGCGCCTCGATGTTTAAGTGTAAAGAGGTGATTGATCAATTGATAGTAGATCGAGAGACAAATAGACAGATAGAGGGGGTAAGGGGAAGGGGAGATAGAAACAGAGAGACAGAGAGAGAGAATGGAATGATAAAGCAACCATGGTAATCTGTGAGCAATTAAGGAATTGGGGTGGACAGTTTATGAAAGCTCCTTATACTATTCTTCAGGCTTTTCTGTTATATTGAAATTAACCTGAAATAAGGAGTTAAAAATATTTGGCGAAGCAGAGGGAGTGATTTGGGGTAGAGAGGAAAAAAGATTGGCCGTGGATTAATCACTGTTGGCCAAGCTGAGTGATGGGGATACAGAAATGAATCTATTATCCTCTTTATTTTTGTACATGTTTGAACATTTCCATATTAACACATTTTTTAAAAGGAGAGAACAATAAATATTTTTCCATATACTGAACACATCATGTTCTCTTGGCCTCAGCAGTCACCACCTTGGTGTAAACTGTCCCCATCTCTAGCCTGCAGCTTCTTGTCCACTTTGTCTACAGCCTTTCTTGATCCTGATAATCAATGTCCGTCCCCCTTGCCCCCACCGTTAGCCAGATAATCTTTTAATTGTCTGAGTCAGATCCCACTACTTTCCATTTAAAACTCTCCAATGAATTCCCAGTGGACTAAGGGTAAAATCCCAACCTCTCCCCTTGACTCTAGTTGCCCTGCATAAGCCAACACTGTTATCTCTTCTGAGAAGCTTCTTACCACTTTCTCCCTCAAGCCATCTTGATCTTGGATATAATCCCTGAATGTGCTGAATTTATTTCATCTCCAAGGCCTTTGCATTGCTGTTCCATCTGCCTGGAATGCCTTGAGATCTTGACCACCTCATCATTTGAGTTCTGTTATCTGTCACCTCCTCAAAAATGCCTCCCCTGATGGTTCCACTCAATTGCCGCACTCTCCAGTCACCCTCTCTCATATCACTCTTTTCTGTTCTCATCCTTCACCATATGAAATTATTTCTTTGTATATTTACTAATTGTCACTTTCCATGCTCCCCATCAGATGGAAAGATCATGAAAGGAAGGGACTTGCCTATCCTCTTCACTGACAGCATAGTGTCTGGCACATATTATATGTGCCATAAAAAATGAATGAAGTTAGACATTCGAATTCTAGTTTCATTTCTCATTGGTTCAGTAACCTTGGGTAAATTCCTTGGGTAAATTCTTTAATCTTTCTGAGTCATAGTGTCCTCATCTACAGATGAGGTATCAATACCCTGTACACATCTCACTGGGTTGAACAAAATTTTGAGTGTACAAGTGCCTGAAAGATACAAAGAAGTATACATGCATGTCTTTATAATTGTAATAAATTGATATTGGGATTATTGACAAGATCATTTTCCCTGTGTTCAACAGAATAAATTCCAAGCTTTTTTCATGGCATGCAATGCCCCCCATTAACTGCTCTCTCTCTGTCTCTGGTCTTCTCTCTACACCCTGGAACCAACCCCACCAAATCTCCCCAAATGTATCATGGAATTCCCAATCTTTGGGCCTCTTTCCAGGTGCTCCCTTTGCAGGATGCGCCCTGTCCTCCACCTTATTGTCTGCGTGGAAAAAGCCCGATTATCTTTCAATACTCAGCTCAAATATTACTTTTTCTATGAGACTTTTCCTAAGCACCTCCTCATCCCCTCCACTTCCAGGCTTCCAATTGTACCCAGGGTATTCTGCCAATGTGATTCCTGATATAGTTTATTGTACAAATTTGTTTTCATAATTGTCTATCCCGCTGGATTTGTGCGTTCCCTCAGGGCAGGAACTGTATCTTATTTATCTGTGTATCATCCCCACTGACTCAGAGCAAGCCCTTAGTAGTGACTGTTGGATTTTTATCATCATCATCAACATCATCATCATCAATAGCTCTTATAGAGGAGATCATGGCCCATGATGGCACAATTTTGCAGAGTAAACAAATGCAGATAGGGTGTGAGAGACTAGGTTCAAGCTGTGGCTCTGACCTTGGGCAAATCACTTCCCCACTCTGGACTTCAGTTTCTTTTTCTGCCAAAAGAATGGAACTGCATAATCTGTAAGCTCCTTTCCAAAACTACATTTCATGCTTCCCATTCCTCAGCAGCAGGACTTTGAGGCGATGGAACAGCTGTACAAATTATCCCCTAATTGGGATGTCAGAAGTGTGGTTCCTTTGAGCCTCATGGAGAGAGGCTTCGACCTTCCACTAGGGACTGGTGCCTCTCAGTTCTAAACCAGCTTAAGCCAGTGCTGTCCTTCATGCCTCCCTGCACAGCTCTTAGCTGACCTTAATGATTCCTCTCTCTGTGAGCGATCCTTTGAGCTGCAATTACTAATTGATGTTTGTAAAGTCTTTGAAAGTCTCAGGTGACAGATGTAATCAAAGGCCAATTTATGATAATTGTTATTAGTACAGCTCCTCATTATTTGTTAATGTTAACGGCAGGGCCAGCAGGTGTTTCAAGATTGAGCGAGGGATTGAGGCTGGCCATGTCTGGTGGGAGAAAGAGAAAAACATGGATGTTGGGGGGGGATTTGGGGCTTTTGAGGTACTCCTGTTGGTTTCAGTCTAGCCAGATTCCACTTTGTGGGGTTATGACTCAGCATGAAGCATGGCACTAAATGCACAGGACCGCACAATGGAATTTTTATGTGCACAGGTTCAAACCCAGCTCAGTCTCTTCGGCATCATGGCCTCTCTGAGTCTTGGCTTGTTCGACTGTTAAATGAAGATACATATAGTATCGATTTGCATTTGCTGTGGTTGGAGAATGAGTTTGAGGTAAATAAGAGTGGATTTGGTAATACCAATTAGGAAGCTGCTGAAGTTTCCCAGGCAAGAGATGATGGTATTCCGGGTTAGGATGATGGCTCTGGAGATGGGAAAAGCACATGGATTGGAGAGAATTTTAGAGTGTGGGACCAGTAGGACTTGGTGACAATTGGATGTAGAAGGTCTTGGACAATCCAGACTTCTGAGATAGGAAAGTCTTAGGGATGTTTTTGCAGAGAAGGAATGATTTAAAATAATCATTGCCTATTATTTCCATCAGTCTCTTGTAGGTTTGATTTATTTGAATCTCCTCTCAACTCTGTATCCAGATAAATTGAGTTTATGAGTATGCAAAGTTGGGGGCCATGATGTAAAAGATGGAACTTGACCAAATTTCAGTCTCCAGGAAGAGTCTGCAGAAGAACAGTCTCACTTCTCCACTTGTCTCTCTATAAGTACAACATTCCCAATCTTCCTTTGAAATCTCACTCTCTTTCCTCGATGAATCCAGTATGTCGCCTGGTCTCTGCATACCCTGGACTTGGCTAATTTTGTTTCTCCTTCTTGAATCCCCTCCTCCCACACCCTGTTCACAGTCTATTCAAATTTGATTGATGGGTTAAAAATGTCTGTGCACCCACAGATTTTGCTTGTTCTTTCTTTAGAGTACCTCCACACTCTGCCTCATATATACCAATTGTGATATTCTAAGAATGATAGCCAATATTAATTGAGTGTTTATTGCCCATCAAGCACCATGATAAGCATTTTTTCATACATCTTCTCATTTTGTATTTACAAACATTTTTATAAATTTGATACTATGGGTATCAAAATTTTCCAAATGATGAGACTCAGAGAGTTTAAATCACTTGCCTAACATCAAATAGATGGTCAGTGCCAATGTATGCAACAGGAAAGACGTCATACTAGGCATATTCATAAAAAATGCTGAGGGGAAAGAAACTTTGAGACCCATTAATCTTATTTAGTGGCGTTAATTAATAGCATTAACGCCATTATAAAGCACAACAAACAGACAGAATCCTTGAATGTAAATGGCTTCATTAAATCCCAGGTTAATATTGTATCACAACATTGATGGAAAAGGGACTAATGGAGGATTTGAGCAAAAAATGATATTATGATATTGACTGGTGTCTCCTCAGGATCCCTTATGTAAGGATATATATGATAACTCCCCTTCTAGTATCTCTCATAAAAAATATGTATGTATGCTTCCTTCTATCCAGTAAAAGAAGATAAGCAAACCTGCCATAAGTCTATTTTTGCCATGGCTTTTAGGAAGCTCAACAAGTATAGGTAAGGTTTCTAGTTCATTAACCATCTATACTAGGTCTCTGGGGCAATAATAATCTTTCTTCCACAAAGATTCTTGAACTAACTAAAAATTTTATTTTAACTGAAGGTGTAATATGTATTCATATATATGTGTACATAAATGTACATATATACATATGCTAAAACATTTATGTGTATGTATGTATAAACAAACACGCTGTATTTGCCACACACAAATGTTTGTGTTAGCAACATCTTCATTTGAAATATGCTTAGGAATGTGCAAAGAGTTATCACAGCTATTGTTTACTCCTCACAAAGAACTCAGTGAGCTTGGGAGGGCACATCTCATCCCCATTCGACACATGGGAAAGCTGAAGCTTAAAAGGCCAACATTCAGTTCACGTAGTTGAAAAACAGCAGAGCCAGTTTTTAAACCCGTGGATCCAATTTCCAAATTCAGAAGTTTCCCCACTTTTTCACCATTTGGGGGCCAACTGGGCAGAACTTCATGGAGGCCCTCAGTTTGGAGGGGGCTTGATGGAGGCAGAAACCCTGCTATATGGAAACTTAGGCTCTATTTCCATGAGCTTCTTTGGGACTTGGGTCTGGAGCATTGATGCCTCAAGGCCCAGGCTGAGAAGATTATCAGCTGTCGACATTTGGGTAACCTTCATTTCCTTCTCCAAATGAGTTTAAAGTATATTTGCATTGGAAGGAAAATGTTCGTGGTCCCTTAGGTCTCATACCATGATAATAAAGTCTGTAGAAACTGTAAGTGAGTGAAAAAATAAATTAGCAACCTGGGAGAACTCATCTTGATATTTGTACAAGGTGACACTCGGGGAATTTCTCTCACCTGGGAAGAGAAGTTTGAGACCCATCAGGGCTTCAACAGAAGTTCAGAGCTTTCAAGAGCAGGTGATAAGTCTCAAATGGTGGAATGGAGGCCTGGAGATAGATATGCTCAAGGGGCTCGGTGATCCCAGGAGACGGAATCCACTGAGGACTGGGAAGGAGGCTAAGGCAGGTAGACAGGGCATGGAATCTAGGCTCTGGTGACAGACGAGAACAGGGTGGGGGCATTTACCGGGCCAAGGGTCTCCAAAGTGGTTACAGAAAGTTTGTGATGATAGCCCTGGATTCCAAATGTCTATTTCTCAGTCTCCCTCTCCGCTTCTACAAGGCTGCTACAGAGTGAATAAAACCCAGAAATATGTTCCTAACATAGGACCATGGCAACAAATCAGAAAAAGGACATGCGGAGGGCTTTGGTTCACAGTTTTCTGTTACCTTGGCTCAGCCATGGATGAGTGGGAGAGATCAAAGCTTTTCCGAGATCTCTCAACCAAACTTCATGGTAGACTTGGAAGAACCACTGCCTTTCAAGGAGGAACAGTGTCACAGGGAGTATTAGACATTTCTTTACTGCATCTCCACAGAGTAAAGATAAAAGTCTGTTGCTAAAATCCCTCTTTCAGTATGAAGTAACTGAGATGCTATGAGATTCCAGGGTGCTTCTGGCAGTCCATCGATCCACTGATTTAAATGGTGCCATTTTGTCTGGGAGGCCAATCAGGAAGTAGTATGGGTGAAAACACCTCGCTTCGTGTCTGAGATGCAGCAGGTGCTCAATAATATAAAGTTCTCAGGATCTGTAATAAGAACTGCATAGACGCTTCAAGAGTGAGTCTGGGTATTATGAGAATTTGAAGGAAAAGATTAAGGCATAATGGAGAAGTGGGTTGGTCATTACGGATGTTCTCAAATATCCCAGTTCTGCTTCTAGAAATGTAGTTGGAATGCACTGCCTAATTCTTTTCTTTTTTTAATTTAGCCTAATTGTAAGACATTTATTTATTTACTTACTTACTTACTTTATTTGTTTATTTATTTATTTGTTGAGGAAGATTAGCCCTGAGCTAACTACTGCCAATCTTCCTCTTTTTGCTGAGGAAGACTGGCCCTGAGCTAACGTCCATGCCCATCTTCCTCTACTTTATATGTGGGACACCTACCACAGCATGGCGTGCCAAGTGGTGCCATGTCCCACCTGGGATCTGAACCGGTGAACCCTGGGCCAACAAAGCGTAACGTGCAAACTTAACCACTGTGCCACCAGGCCGGCCCCTATTTATTTATTTTTTATTGAGGTCATAATAGTTTATAACATTGTGAAATTTCAGTTGCACATTATTCTTTGTCAGTCACCATATAAATGTGCCTCTTCACCCCTTGTTCTGACCCCAATCCCCTTCCCCTCTGGTAACCACTAAATTCTTCTCTTTGTTTATGTGTTAGTTTATTGTCGACATATGAGTGAAATAATATAGCGTTTCTCTTTCTCAGTCGGGCTTATTTCACTTGACATAATACTCTCCAGGTCCATCCATGTTGTTGTGAATGGGACAATTTTGTCTCTTTTACGGGTGAGTAGTACTTCATTGTGTATATATGCCACAGCTTCTTCATCTGATCATCAGTTGATGGGCACTTGGTTTGCTTCCACTTCTTGGCTATAGAAATGCACTGCCTAATTCTTTTTGAATTTAAGCATGGCCACATGACTAGTCTAAGCCAACGGAATGTGAAAGTGTTGTGTATCATTTTGTGTGAAAACTTTTTAGAACCAGTGCCCTATTTGCCACATTTCTGTTTCTCTGCCTTGGTGATTACGGAAGCATGTGTCAAGATGGACTTTTCATCAGCCTGAATGACTATGACAAGCTGAGCCCTTCTGCGGACCCATTTTGGATATGTAGAAGGAGTGAAAAATAATATCTTTTTTTCTGGAAATACACTGAAATTTCCTGGTTGGTTGTTACCACAGCATAAATTAGTTCATCCTAACCAACATAGGAGTTTTCTTATAAACTCCCTGATGGAATATCTAAGACCAAAGCCATGAGATCTCCTATGGAGTCTTAACTCTAAACCATTTCAGCTTGAGTCTCCCACATCTTCTCATTCTATGGGTCACTTGAGCTTTTCTCATGTGACATGTGAATAGTCACTAAAGTAAAAAGAGAATTAGGGAATGAGAGGGGCAAGATCATTCCCAAAAGATAAAGTCAATTATGTCAAAAGATTCAACAGGAACAGATGTCAGGCTTGGAACAATATACGAAAAATTAAATTTAGAAAAATACAGGTTGGGGTGGGATTATAAAGCAATTGAATCATGGGTGAGCCAAGGCAATCAACAGCTGCCACATAGACACGGTTCCTAAGGTCCTTCAGAGTTGGGAAGTTACGTGCTTCCATGTGGAGTCTACTGGACAAATTGGGATACACCAGGTAAGGATGCACCAATCCTCCCCTCCCTCAGGAGAAGGGTTCCAGGAAAATAGCAAAAGGGAAAAGAACAAATTTTACAACAACTGTGACAGATGCCTTATATACATTGTCTCATTTACTCTCCCCGAATTTTGGGGAGGTAAATCATTAATCACATTCTACATCTTGAGATGTTAAGTAACTCGCTCAAGTTCACATACCTGAGAACAGCCAAATTCAAGCCAAGTCTGTCTTGATGTGCAACTCTCAGTTCTTTCCATCCCACCATGCCACAGAAAACACATTCATGTGCAAACGTTCTTTTAACAGTGCTTGGACACAACTAAGCTTAGTTTCATCCAATTCGTTTAGATACAAAGAATTTTTCCTAACCCAGCTCTACCTAGATCATCCCAACTATTATAATGTGATTACACTGCAAACATGAGGACCTATTCGAAATAGCATCTGGCTTCGAACTGCTCTCAAGAGGCAATTGAGTTCAGGAGCTGTAAGAGGAAGTGAGAGAAAGAGAACAATCACCCTTCTACTTCCCACTTCTTTTATTTAGCTCATCATTTGGCAGAGGCTACTTCCAGGTTAAATGTGCCCCTACATGATGAAAAAGGATATGGCAAGGAAAGAGTTTTCTCTGGGCATAAATAGAACATGCACAACAGCATTACCAACAAAAGGTGGCTTCTGATGGATATTTGCATGAATTCGCCACACTTGTTTTGCATCCAACCGTTAATTATGGTCCTTTCAACTTCACAATCATGGCTAATGGTGGTGGGGATGCAGAGAACAGTAGATTCAGCAGACCTCATTCTGGAAAGAGTGGGAAAGAAACAATGCAAAACTGCACCCGCCCGCTGTTTACAACTGAGACAGCTACTCTGGGTATCATTTGGAGGATTTGGAGGAAATCAAGGCTGCCCAGGAGCCTGGAGCTTGGGAAATGAGACAGCTGGGGAAGAGTCTGCTGTGATGGAAGGAAGGTCCTTTAGGGCTCATCTGTCTATGGTGAAAATAGCTCAGAACCACATCTCTCATGCTACACTGAGTGGAAATTCAGACTGTACTTATTTGATGCCTTTCAGTATTCAAGATCTTTTCTCATTTAATCCTCCAAATGATTGTGTAAAGCATGCATTACTATTTCAATTTTATAAGTGAGGAAACTGAGACTCACAGATAACAAGAAACAGTTCAACCCTCATTCATTCATCAAAGGATCATTGAGTATCTACCATGTGTTAAATATTGTACTCAGTATGGAGGATACAGCAGCAAACAAAACAGAGTCCCCACCTCCTGCGGCTCTCAGTCTAACAAGAGAGGCATGCACTACACAAAAACAAGTGCAATTAAAAATAAATCCAGTGTTATAAAGAAAAAGAACAGGTTAGCATGTAAGTGAATACTGGTGTGGATGGCTCTTAGATAATATAGTTGGGAAGTTCCCAGAGGATGTGACATGAAGGTGAGGCCTGAAAAATCAGAAGGTACTAGTTCTGCAAAGAACAAAGAAGAGAGAGACTCGGGTGAAACAACAGCTTGCATGAGGGCCCCGAAGTGAGAAAAATATCTTGGAATGTTTGAGAAACAATGTCTTAGAATATGGTCAAGAGAGGAGGAATAGTTAAAATGTAGCAGGCATGGCTTAGCTATATCTGAAGCACAATGCTAACCTCTGGGCACCCCTTTTTTTGTAAGGAGGGCATTTGAAAAAGGAATCTATCTATGAAAGAACAGAATAAGAAGGATGAAAGAGATACAGAAATCATGTCATATGAGAAACAGAAGTAACTGCATGTTAAATATCAATGAGAAATGGCTGGCATGGCTAGGGATGGTAGTTGGTACTGCAATATTTTCTCCGAAAGGTTGACTTGAGAAAGAAAGACTTGATTTGTTCAAGTCAGTACAAATGCCAGAGAACAGAGAGTTAAGGAGACAGAATTTGGCTTTATAGAAGGAAGAAAGTTCTAATAATTTTACCTATTGTACAAAGGAATCAACTCTTTCCTCCAGAGAATTGCAGTGGTCAAGCTGAGGCTATAGAATGCTCTGTCAAGAACGCTTTATCAGAGATTTCTTTGTTGGCTTCTGGTCTACGTTAAAATCACCCGATTCTAAAATATTATAGATCTATAATATAGCTATATCCAAAACAAATGGTTACAATATGCCCTGATCCACAAGAAAGATGGGCCTGAGAATTCAGAACCAAGGACAGTGCTCTGACAGCTGGGACTGCCCGTCGTTGTCTCTCAGAAAGCATCAATGGGCAAATGTAATACTACTAATCTGATCAAATTCCCAATACAAGTGCCTGTGAACAACTTGCACTTCATGAATATGCCTGTAAGGACTCTAAAGGCCATGCCTCATAATGCGCATCATACTTGGACTCTCCATAGCGTTTATAGAGCTGGATTAAAATACTTCACATTTATATAAATCACTGTTGAGTTTACAAAATGTCTTGATCCTCCTCCTAATGAGAGTCAACATTTAATGAGTGACCTCCACATTCCTAAGTCTAATGATTAATTATTTGACATATTATTTCACTTGTTTATTTGTTTACTTTTGGTTTCTCCCCTACTAGAATGTAAACACCATGAGAGCAGGGATTTTTTTGTCTGTTTGGCTTACTGCTTTATTCCAAACACTTAGAAGAAGTGCCTTTTTTTGACATATGGTTTGTGCTTCCTAGATGTTCACTTAATAAATCAATCAATCAATCATATCTAACTCTTTTAATAGCTTAAAGTCACAGAATTACCAGGGTTTTTTGTGTAGGTAGTAAAGGCTGAATATTTAGCTACTCTGCTAAGCTGAAAAACCATCCTTAATATCCATAGAACAAAGGTTTCTGGACCCTAAAATTCTCTTACCCTGTCCTAACTGAAACTTGCAGGTAGGGAGCAATGAAATTGATTGATAGTAAATTATTCAACCTGGCCCACAACGATCCTGCAACAAATGGCCATCTTTGCTTTCCTTTATTTTAGGTTAATATAACTTTGCCCCATCTTTTGTTTTTAATCTTCTAGTGACATAGATTTGCTGAATTCTGGTTTTTACTTGACCCAAGATATTTTCCCTTCCTTTTACAAGGGGAGAAAAGCACTACTTAAAAAAAAAATCAAATCTAGTGCTTTTGTCTTCTGGCTTGCTTTATAGTTGCAGATTTTCATGTTTACTTATAGTTTCCTTTGTTTCTCCCCCTTTTCTTGTAGATTGTTGTTTCCCGGCTTTTCTATCTTAAAGACTGGCACCTGAGCTAACATCTGCTGCCAATCTTCTTTTTTACCCCCTTATTCTTCTCCCCAAAGCCCCCCAGTACACAGTTGTATATCCTACTTCTAGTTCCTTCTGGTTGTGTTATGTAGGACACCGCCTCAGCATGGCTTGATGAGTGGTGCTGGGTCTACACCCAGGATCCGAACTGGTGAAATCCTGGGCCCCTGAAGCAGAGCATGTGAACCCAACCACCTGGCCACAGGGCTGGCCCTTTTCTGGCTTTTAAATGATAGACTGCAAGGCTGCCTTTAGGTTCAAAAAACTACATTTAAAAAAAATTCTCAGTATCAAAAATAAAATAGTAGTTATGTATTCCATCCTGTCCAAAGTGAGAAAACTAGTAGATTTTAATTTACACTCATCAGTCCTCTCTTTTTCAGTTTTTGTTGACATAATAGTGAATTATAGATCCAGATCACAATTGTTAATCTTTGACATTACATATCTTCTCTTTAAGTATTGTTTTTATACTAACTTTCTTTTTTATAACATATTTAGAGCAATTATTCAGCATTAATTTATGTTTAATTAGTTTCCATGCTCACTGCACATCTTTTTATTCCATATTTCTCTTCTCTTCATTTCTTTATTTTGATTCATTGTTCAGTCAATTGCTCTTTGAATGATTTATTAGAGGCAGGGCATCTGGGAGCCCCTGGATGCTGAGAATGTCTTTCTGATGTATTTGCACAAGAAGAACAACTTGGCTGAGAAGGAATTTGTGGGTTATAACGTTTTCTCCTCAAAAATACTCCAGGCTTAACTGCATTGTCTGCTGCCCTTTATGATATGGAGAAATCTGAGAGGGGCTAGGCAGATATTTGTCAGCCTGAGAATGGCTCTTCTGCTCCCATGACCCTTTCAACCAACTCCTTTCAGTAAAACTTAATACTAAATGCAGCAATTTGAAGTAGTGCATAGTTTTTCTCTTGCCAGAAAAATACAACATTCTGAGTGTCCAGTTCCCACAGCTTTTCCTCTCTGTTCCTGTGAGGCTGACTACACCCTCAAGACACCTGGCATAAACACTCATCCAATTCCATTCTTGCTTGTATTTCATTACTGCAAATCTTAGTTCCAAAATGGTAGTACACATGGTGTAGAATCGAGGGCATAAGTAATTAAATGGCTTTATTCGTCTTGGAATCCATGGTAGAAACAGCTTCCTAGATGAGGCAGCTTCAGGGTAGGGTGACTTTTTTCTCAATGGACAAACCTTTTGTCTTGAGGATGGGGTCAATTGTGTGATGTTCGGGGAGCAAAACCTTCAAGAATCCTTCTGCTTCACTTGCTGTTCTGCTTGGGGCCAGTCATACTTAGTTTGGGGAAATTCCTCCTGGGGTCCATTTGCCAGTTTCTGGGGTTCTATAGACTTGGTTTCTTGCTGGGTTTTTATGAGAATCTTGGTAGGAATCTGATAAAGGGTGGACTGATGCAGCTACTACTCCATTTCACAGCATGGAAACCCAACAGCACCTCGTCATATGTTGCCAAGAGCAAGGGAGCCACACATCCTCAGAGTTGTGCTGAACCAATAAACTGGCCAGTATGGAAAGCAGAGAACAAGAACAAGATGGGGCCCTTGAAGCTTCTGCCCATCTTTATGTCTTCTTTCTCGATACTTTAGAGTGTTTCATGCAGAGGGAAGACCAGATGGACAGGTGGAAGGCAGTCTGGTAGCTTCTCTTTATAGTTTTGTACTCTCTGTGAGGAGTATTGCTTGAATCAGTAATAAATGCAGAGCTGAAATACCAATGTGGAATTTAAATGGCTATGTGGATATTTTAAATGTTAATTAGTTCCTCAATCCAGGTTTCTCAAGGTAATGGCTGCCACTGACAGTCTAAATCAAACTCTCTATCTTGGCCATCCAGAGCCTACACAGGCTGATCTCCACACACTTCACCAAGGCTTGCTTTTGTCTCAGCTTTCCCTTCTCCAGTGAGCTTCTCACTTCACTGGGGCTTCTCATTCCAGATATACTGTGGAACATGGCACATACCAGACTCCCTTACAAATGTATAAGCTCTTGGAGGGCACATACTACATAACCTTAACATGGAAACATAGGGCCTCGCATATGTCAGTGCTCATTATATATTTGTTGAATGAAATATAGTAACCTGGAGTATGTCCACAAAAGCATCCTTGATGGAAAATACAAACTTGTGTCATAAGAGAAAATAAAGATAGTTAGCTTGTAAGAAATAAGACCAGATGAAGGTGTTTGTATAAAGGTGAAGTGGATGATAGACTAGATCTTATGTAACTGAAAGAATACCACCTGTGAAGGTGATTGCTTTGGTTCCATTGGGCCCTAAGAGAAAGAACCAAGAGCAATGGGTAGAAGCTACAATAAAAGATATATTTAAGTCAGTATATTAAAAAGCTTTCTTAGAGCCACAGCCCCACTCCCCAAAGACCATCAAAGATACCACATAAAGAAGTAAGTTCTCTGTTATTGGAGGTATTCAACAATAAGCACTAACACTGGTTAACTGTGATATGGTAATGTTGATTGAAACACTGTTTTGTTTGTAGGGGGAGGGCAGGAGGTATTGGCTGACCTTTTAGGTCCTTTCCAGCCCTGTGATTTTGTGATGTTATACCTGGCTCCCCTCCCAGATCAAAGAAATATTTGACACAAAAAAAGTTTACCTTGTCTTTGGGAGAAAAGAATACTTTCCAGTGTGACTAATGATAATGATAGAGGAGCTAGTATTCACTGATTAAATACAACCTGCTTAGTGTATTCACAGATATCCAATTGACAGGTATCATTTTATAGATGAGGAAATTAAGACCTTAAAAGTGAGACACCTTCTACCCTCTAATACAGGGATCTGCAAACTTTTTCTGTAAAGGGCCATCGAGTAAATATTTTAGGCTTTACGAGGCACTGAGTGTCTGTCTCAACTACTCAACCATACTATTGTAGTATCAAAGCAGCCAGAGACCATGTAATTGAATAGGCATTGCAATATTAAAAAAAAAAAATCCCTATTTAAAAAAAAAAGGCATAGGGCTGGATTTGGCCCACTGGTCTTAGTCTGTCCACCTCTGCTCTAAAGCCATGCTGTCTTTTCATATGAGAATGGGAAAAATACAAACAAGGCAAGAAATGGCCTCCATGTGGCCATACTTACTCCATTTGCTTTGCTGAGTGCCTGGAAGTAGATGCTGTAGCTTTTCAGAGGGGAAAGAGGAGGGTTCCAGTAGCCATTGTACGTCTTGTTGTCACCCACTGTAAATGGCTGGGTGACAGGCAGGTTGGCGGGCTTCAGTTCAGCAGCAAAGTAGTGTAAAGAATCGAGGCTGGAGGCATTCCTATAGCTTACAGGCACTGAAAAGCACTCAATGATGTCAGCTGCCCTCCGTGACTTCTGAAGTCTCTCCTCCTTGACAACCAGCTGATAAACACTGGACAGGAAAGAAGAGAGATAGATGAGCAACTATCTGGAAGGACGAACTTGTTAGTTATCATCATGACTTCCATCTACAACTAATTTTTCCTCCTGAGCTTCAGACTTGTAAACCTACTGCTATATGGGAATCTCTCTCCATTTAGATGCCCCCAAACCAGCTCACTCTGGGTATGTCCAAAATGCAATTCAATCCCAAATCCTACAAACCCGCCTGCTCCTCCTTCTATGGCTCTTTCCTTAGTGAAGGGTAGCATTGCCTGTCAAGTGGTCGGTCAGGCCTTGAATCTTGGGCTCATTCTCAATTCCTCCCTCCTTAGTTTTCACTCTGCACCTCTAATCAACAGGCCCTGTTGACTTGACCTTTTTCTGCCCCTTCCCGTTTTCTCCTCCCATCATGTTGAGGTTGGGCACTTCCCCACCTCTTACCCGGACTCGACTGGTCTTTTTGCCTCTAATTATTTCATCAGTTAACCAGTTGACCCATTGATCTTCCCAATCATATAGTACTCTCCCTCTTCAAACGCTTTCATAGGCTCTCCCTTATTTGAACGATGCAATATAAACTCCTCATGCTGGCATGTGGGGCACTCTGTGCCTGACTTCTAGTCTACCTTTCAGAAAGTCTTATGATGTACCCTCATTCCAGCTGCTCCAGACTCCATGCTATTGTACAAACATCCTTGGGATCCTATCCATGCCATCACCAGGTCATGCTTCCTCTACCTGCAATGCTTTCTCATCCTGCCCACCTCCGCCTGTGGAAGCTTTTCCCTAAAGGCTGAGCCTATCTTTCTTCTCTTCGATGAAGCCTGTCTAGACTCTCCCATTTGGATGAGCTTTTTCCCTCCTTAATTTCCCTACAGTTAACTAATGGCTATCTACTTGGGAATGCAATACCATGAGCATGGGACTACTGTTTCCCTAGCTAGACTGCCACATTTGGACATGGGAGTTGTGGCTTAGTTATCTCTGCGTCATTCTCCCCACACACACTGCCCAGCAGGATGCCTGATATACAGCAAGTGATCAATGAATACTTTTTTTCAAATGAATCTAACTGAATTGAATTAAAATAGAAAGTAAGCATGAAACCAAATCTGACTGGATGCAGAAGCCCTAGTCAATAGAAACAGTGATTCCCCTGAGGTCCTGTCTTGTGATCTCATATCATTCCCTTCAATTTAGAAGAATCTAAGAAGGTATGTGCCAGTGTGTGAATAGAGATGACCACAGCTTGACTGAACAACAACTGTATGCCAAATGCGTAGGCTCATTTTATAAAAGTTATCCTAAAGTGTGTAAATTTGGATAGCATTTTACCATCTCTTTGAATTCCCACAGTTTGTACTTCTCTTGAATAAATGCTCCTCTTTTAGCAGAACTTTATTGCAAAGATCTCTGGGACTCACGATCTAAGATAAAAGATCAATTGCCGAGAGAATGCCTACAGAAGACTTCTGTGAATTAATGAGATGGCCCTAAACCAATCATTTAAAGATGGCGTAGTAAGCTAATACATGATTTATGAAAATGGAACATGGTGTGGGATATCATCTTTCAATCAGACTATCTAAAGACACTTGGTTAAGAAGCACAACTTGGGTGAAGAAAGAGGCACAGAATTATTTCATTAGGGATAAAAGGCTACAGAGGGACTTTCCCAAGGAAACATGACACACTGAACATGGTAAGTCTTCTTCTGAATCCCTTTGGTCATGGGGATGGTCAGCAACACAGATGGGAGACAGATGGGCATGTGAGTGTATGCCACACTTAGAGGAGTGTGATATCTGAGTGGGGGTGAGCAGACAACTCAATGGGCATGCCTGCTGTCCAACGTGCACATCAAAATGAGAAGCTGAGAGCCCAGAGTGCATGTGAGTGACACAGGGGTGAATGTGGCCAATCTCTCTGGGAGTGTGTACTACATCTGAGTGTGCACAACATCCAAATGAGCATCTGTAGGACCTGGGTGTCTGAAAACTGAGCAAACATATGTACTCTCTGAATGAGTGGGTGTAACATCCAGATTAATGTGACTTACCTGAGTGTCTGGACACCTAAATAAGTGTGTATGACATCTGGGAGCATGTGTCTAACATTCAAAAGTGTGTGTATGTGCATGTGTGTGTGACATCTACACATGTTCATAAAGCTGAAGTCAATAATGGCTTAAATCAAATTATGGCTTCAACATTCACTTCCTTTCAACTCTGGGGTCTTTCTCAACAGTACAATCACTTATGTTTGTCATGAAAGCTAAGTACAAAACAGTCCCTGAAAAGCAGCACAGAGGATCCAAACCTAGAGGACACGAGGTGGAAGTGGAGGAGTACCTACAACAGGGTTTTCAGGACCTGCATTGCTTTACATATAACAACAATCTCAAGGAAAGCTTTGAATGCAGCTAGAGTGCTAAGGACCCGTAGCTCTACTTGTTGAGGGCCCATTACTCCTGGGACTCTAATCTATGAAAGAAAGGGCAAAAGGCAGTAAAGAGGGGAGAAGCAATAACTCTTGAGTTCACCTGTTGAGGCTAGCATAGCACCTAAAATACTCTGCAGTGAGTTTGAGGGGCACTCGACCTGTCCAGCCCTCATGCCTTCCTGGCCTGGTTGGGAGGGACCAACAGCCTCATCCCTAGGAGCAGGGGTTGAAAAAAGCTGTGGGCCCCTGCTTTCCCCTGAGGCCCATTCTATCGCTAACCACCACTTGGGCTAATCCTGTTCACTTCAGAAGACTTCTGTCTTCATTTCTCAGTCCAGAATTCTCATGCCACCCTTGAATCCTTCTGTCGCCTTTACCTTCTAAAATGAGAACCCAAAGCCTTTGGAGTTTCTCTGGGGCTGGGTCCCACTCCTAGAATCATTTTCTGTTGTCCCTTCTCTTCCTACAATGGGATGGATCAAGAAGAGTGACAAGGCTGGCCAGAGTACTGCCCACGACTGGCATGAAATTCTGTAGTCATGGACAGCCAGGCAGTGGGTCTTTGTTGGGCTCTGACAGGTGTGAATGCTGCCAAGGGCTACAGAGGGAGGCACAACATCTCTCCAGGGGTCGGCTTGTATCCCCCCCCATTCTCTCCTCCCCACCAATCTGATTATTGAGGACTCACTTGTTAATCCAACCACACTCAACAGCTAGATTACAGATGAGGATGCTGACTGAGGCTGAGAGGTTGAGTACCTCATGAGTGTTAAACTGCAGCCAAAGTATAAACTCAGACTTTTCATTCATAGTTCAGCATCCTTTCTTTTTCTTTACTTTCCTTCTTTTTTTCCATAAATCAATAAAATGTACAAAGAGCCTTAAGAACATTTTTTACTTGGTGGCCTAAACTGCTTAGCTCTATTCCACCCAGCCTCATCTGAAATCACAAAGACTAGCAAAGGATATATTTTGGGTTAAACTGTGTTGTTAACACATGATTCACATACAATTGGGATTAATGTGCCAAAGTACACCCAGAAACTCCCTCAGGCCCACTGCATCTGCAGCTTGTCCATTCAGAGGCAAATCAGCAATTGCAACCAGAAAGCCATAAACCATTTTGTCATATAAATTGTTTTGCCAGTGGATCCAGCGTCTCTGAAAGATCAGGGAACTCTGATTGAGGAGGAGAGAAGAAACGGCACATGCAAGCTATGCAACTTTCCTTCCCTGACACACACACTTTAGGAAGGGGTGGGAGCAAGAAACAAAAAAGTGGGTATTATTTTTGTTTCTCACGGTAAATTCATTCTTATCATCACTGTCTTAAAAATACATTTACCTAACCTCTTTTCAGTTTGCTGGTAATGATAAAATCATACCTAAATGAAAATAACCTCCCCAAATCATATCTCCAGGGCAAAAGAAGTGGTTGCAATAAATTATTTAGGATAATTTGTAAAGAGAAAGGATTTTCTTTTAGTATAAAAGTCCTGATAGTATGAGAGAAGAATAACTTAAAATGCTCGCCTCACAACATATAGCATTTACTCACCCATTTTCCCCTCCTATGACACCCACTTTATCATTCTCAATGAGAAGATGGACATTTATAACCATATTTTCTGTGTAACTTATCCTGAGGGTCTCTTTTTGGAGGGCCCTGCAAGATATGCTGCAGCCCCACCTCAACTCATCAGGTCAAGGAGACTTTCTACTTTCTGTCACCTCCCTGATTTTGGTTTCCTCGCTTCAATACTTCCATATCCATTCTTCATCCTCTTTGCTACAGTGACTTACTCCCATCCTGTTCCCCCCAATTTTTCAGACCCAGGCTTGTGGCAACTTCCATCCTTTAGTTTCAATGTCTCATTAGACTAGAACATTCTAGTCTGGTCCCACGTCCCAAGACCCCCAAGCCTATAGAGGACAGTTGCCTCAGACTCCTTTAAGAGCAAAACTTGCAGGAATTCCTCTGCAGGCTTTAGAGAACCCTGACACTGGACCATCATGCTCCTTCTGATTCCTGAACTAATGGTTTGATGACTCTTGCTTCTCTGAGAGGAACCAGGGACCTATCAGAGCCATCCATCCATCATTAACACATCCTGTGACCTCCTTTTTATATCTAGAGCAGATGCCTCCAGCCAGGGGCTATATCCATTCAGAATGTTGATCTCAGATGACAGAGGTAGTTCACAGGTGTAGTTCACAGGTGAAGTTCACAGGTGAATGAAGATTGCCTGACTTCAGAAAGGGGCACATTGGGCACATGTTCTCCCAGAAATAGGCTTGTCTTAGATCAAGTTCTTCCAGAAACAGATCTTGAACCAAAGTTTCAATGCAAATTATGTGTTAAGGAAGTGGACCCAGGAGAAACCAGTAAGGGAGTGGGGGAAGCTGAGAGAAGGGGAGGAAGCCAAGCATGAATGTGATTTCAGGCAAAGTGCCAGTCTCAGCCTGGTCCCCTAGCAAGGTCTGGAGCATAAGCTGTGTCCCAGAGTTTGTCTCATTTCAAGCCAAGGGCTTTTGGGCCTCCAATACCAATCAGTTATTGGTTATGGACTCCCCTGCAGAGACATAAGATCCCAGGCACTCCTAATTCTGTGTGTGGGACAGACAAGGTGGCTCTGGTAGCCTAGTGGCAACCCTTTGTAGAAGGTCACAGCTGAGAGCCATTTGTATCAAAGCACACAGAAGCTGGGGGATGGGTACATTGCAGGAAAGGGGAGATGAGGGGCTGTGAGTAGGCACCAGTAGTCTCCCTAGAGGACACTTGTGACCAATGACCACATGGGACTTGCATAAGAGCAGAGATCCAGTTGGGCAAGATATTTTCCAACCTTTGTTTCCAGCCTCACTCAGCTGAGGCATATGGTGACATCCCATCAGTCACAGTGACTTCTCCATCACTGATTTTTATTTGCTTTCTTTTATAATATTTATTTGGAAATCTGTTTTACTTTTATAGTTGAATCAGAAACACTTGTACAAGGAGTTAATAAATATAAAATATTGAAGTAATAGTAAAATAAAAATGGTTAAATTCAGTAGGAGCCCCTCCAGGCAGCTCCCACATCCTTTGGTGGTCCCACTGGTCACTGCGCACACCTTTGCCTGCTGGCACCATGAGGTGTTCAAGGCTCACCTATGCCCCCCTTTCCCAGGACTGTACTCAGGCATTTTTCCAAAGGAGGAGTTCAGAAGGCAAGATATGGGCAACCAGTGAGCTCATTGCTACTGTGGCGCCATTGCTTCTATATCCTTCTATCGGATAAAAGTAAGAAATATATTTTTTAAACATCATGAGTTCATACTGATTAGTTCATACTGATATTGCCAATTCAAATCCATTAACAGAAGATTCTTCCTCACCTTCCCCATTCCTTGTTTTTCCTTTTTCCTACAGTAAGAATCTTTGTTTCCAACATCAAAATTTTTACTCACAGACTCACATAATACACATAAAATTGTTCCAGAATTAACTAATCAATACCACAACCGATCTCAATACTTACAAGTAAAGTTCAAGATTTCTGTACTGCCCTGCTCCAGCTCCTTCCCAAACAATACAGTCCTAAAGCCTGAGATAGGGCAGAGCAACGCAGGCATCTGAATGTGATCGAGTAGCCATGGGGGCCCAGTGTAGGGAGCGGAAGCCCACCCAGCCTCCTGAGACCCGTTCAGGTGATCTGCAAGGTCAAAACTCTTTTCAGAAAAGCACTAAGATCTTATTTACCTTTAGCAACTTCAGTGTTTCAGAAGCGCACTGTGAAGTTCTTAAAAAGCTACAAGATTTTGTAACTGTATGAGGCTGGATTTTCTTCATATACTTCCACCAAGCAAAATTCAATCTTGAATTAGGAAGCAGATAGGGAATCTAGCAGCGTTGTAGTAGACCACACACTAGAGATTAGCAAAAATGTAAGAGTACTATACTTCTCACTCAATCATTTTTGTTTTGGAAAATAATTGTTTTTCACAAAAATTTTTTGTTTATGTTAACATGTAATGGGATTTACTACTATTAGTTTAAATGAAATTATTTTTATTTATATTTTTTAAATTAATAAATATTTAAAAATTTCTCAGTTTTATTTTCTAATGTGGTAAATTGATACACCACACTAAATTTAACTCACATAAATTTAACTCAAGGTTTTAAAAATTTTGTTCGTAGCTTTGACCACCAACCAGCCCTAGCAACCACCAATCTGCTTTCTGTTTCTATGAGTTCATTTTCAGTGAGTGGGTTTTCCAGCATTATTGAGGTATAATTAACAAATAAAAATTGTATATATTTAAGGTGTACAATGTGATGTTTTGATATATGTATACACTGTGAAATAATTACCACCACTGAGCTAATTAACATATATACCACCTCATATAGTTACCACTGTGTGAGAAAGAACACTTAAGATCTACTCTCTTAGCAAATTTCAGGTGTAAAATACAGTATCATACAGATCTCTGGAACTTATTCATCCCGCATAACTCTTCTACCAACATCTCCCCATTTCCTTTACCTTTCAGCCCCAGATGACCACCATTCTATTTTCCACTTTCATGAGTTTGGCTTTTTTAGATTCTGCATATAAGTGAGATCATGCAGTATTTGTCTTTCTGTGTCTAACTTACTTCACTTAGCATAATCTTCTTCAGGTTCATCTATGTAGTTGCAAATGGCAGGATTTCCTTTTTTTTAAGCCTGAATAATAGTCCATTGTCCATAATATATCACACCTTCTTTATCTATTTATCCCTCGATGGACACTTAGGTTGTTTCCATATCTTGGCTATTGTGAATAATGTTGCAATGAACATGGGAGTAAAGATATCTCTTTGAGATACTGATTTCATTTCCTTTGGATATATACCCAGAAGTGAGATTGCCGGATCACAGGGTAGTTCTATTTTTAATTTTTTGAGGAAGCTCCATACTGCTTTCCATAATGGCTGTACCAGTGTACATTCCCACAAACAGTGTACAAGGGCTCTCTTTTCTCCACATCTTTGCCAACGCTTGTTATCTTTTGTCTTTTTGATAACAGCCATTTTAACAGGTGGGAGGCGACATCTCATTGTGGTTTGACTTGCATTTCCCTGATGATTAGCGACGTTAAGCACCTTTTCATGCACCTGTTGGCCAACTGAATATCTTCTTTGGAAAAAAGTCTATTCAGGTCCTTTGTCTATTTTAAAATTAGATTATTTGGATTTTTGCTATTGAGTTGTAGGAGTTTCTATATTTTTTGGATATTAACCCCTTATCAGATATGTAGTTTGCAAATATTTTCTCCTGTGCTGTAGTTTGCTTTTTCAATTGGTTTACCGTTCCTTTTGCTGCGCAGAGACTTTTAGTCTGATGTAGTCTTACTTGTTAATTTTTGCTTTTGTTGCTGTGCTTTTGGTGCCATATCCATTAAGTCAAAGCCAAGACCAAAGTCAAGAAAGTTTTTCCCTATGTTTTCTTCTAAAAGATTTATGTTTCAGATCTTACATTAAATCCTTAATCCATCTCAAGCTAACTCTTGTGAATGGTATAAGATAGGGGTCCAGTTTCATTCTTTTCCACGTGAATATCCAGTTTTCCCAACACTATTGAAGAGATTATCTTTTCCCCATTGAGTATTTTTGGCTCCTCTGTCGAATATTAGTTGACCATATATTCATGGATTTATTTCTGAGCTCTTAATTCTGTTCCATTGGTCTAAATGTGTAGGTTCTTATGCCACTATTATACTGTTTTGATTACTATAGCTTTGTATATAGTTTGAAATCAGGAAGTGTGATGCTTCCAGCTTTGTTCTTATTTCTCAGGATTGCTTTGCCTACTCAGGGTCTTTTGTGGTTCCATACAAATTGTGAGATTGTTTTCCTATTTCTGTGAAAAACGCCATTGGAATCTTCATAGGGATTGCATTGCAACTATAGATGGCTTCGGGTAGCATGGACATTTTAACAATGTTAATTCTTCCGATCCATGAATACAGGATATCTTTCCATTTATTTGGGTCTTCTTCAATTTCTTTCGTCAGTGTTTTATACTTTTCATTGTACTGATCTTCCATCTCCTTAATTAAATTTATTCCTCAGTATTTAATTCTTTTTGTTGCTATTATAAATGGGATTGTTTTCTTTATTTTTCAGATAATTAATTGTTTGCATATAGAAATGCAACTGATTTTTGTATGTTGATTTTGTATCTTGTAACTTTACTGAATTATTTTATTAGTTCTATCTAGTTTTTTGGTGGAGTCTTTAGGATTTCTATATATTAGATCATGTCATCTGCAAAGAGAGACAATTTTACTTCTTTCTTTCCAATTTGTATGCCTTTTTTTTCTTTTTCTTGCCTGATTACTCGCCTAGGACTTCAAGTACTATGTTGAATAGGAGTGGTTAGAGTGGGCACTCTTGTCTTGTTCCTGGTCTTAGAGAAAAACTTTCAACCTTCCACCACTGAGCATGATGTCAGCTATGGACTTGACATATTATGTCGAGGTATGTTCTTGCTATACCCAATTTGTTGAATTTTTTTTTTATCATGAATGAATGTTGAATTTTGTCAAATGCTTTTTCTGCATCTATTGAGATGATCATACGATTTTTATCTTTTATTCTATTAATGTGATGTATCACATTCATTGATTTGTGTATGTTGAATCACCCTTGCATGCAAGGGATGAATCCCATTTGATCAACCATGATTCTTTGAATGAATTCTGTTCCCCAGTATTTTGTTGAGACCATCACTGATTTCTCAAGTGAGGGCAGGGAATCATAAGGGTGTTGCTCAAGATCAGTGGTTCCCAACTCTAGCTGCACATTCTAATTGCCCTGCAGGCTTTTAAAAAATGCTCTTCCTTGGCTCCAACCCAGACCAACTGAATCAGAATCTTTAGGGGTGAGGCCCCAGCACCAGTACTTTTTTAAAAAAAGCTCTCCAGATGGTCCTAATGTGAAACTATGAAATCACAAGGTGAATCTGATATTTATACCTTTGTTCCACCCCCTCCAACATTCTTATGCTGTTGAAAATCATTTATTTGAGTCACTCCAATCCACAAAGCATTTATTCATAATTACCAGTGTTCTTGAGTCATTGTCTATCACATCCGTTGATTTATTTCTTTTATAGCTTTCATCACAATTGAAATATGTCTGATTATTTATTTACTGACTTACTGCCTGCATGCTAATAGTCAGTGAACTTTATGAGGCCTGAGATCTTGCTGTTTAGTTCATTGTTGCATCCCCAGCTTCCAACATCCTGCTGAACATGTAACAGTTGTTCACTAAGTACTTATTAAACAAGTGCATTTACAAAATGAATTTTAAGTGTACATTTACATCAATTCTCACACATGCTTCGGTGTCATTCTATATGCTTCTATCTTCCTATGACACCTTTTCCCTTTTTCTCCATCTTGAGAACTCCTCATCCAACCATGACTCAAATATGGCTCTCTCTGAGGAGCCTCTCTTGCCTTGCAAATCAGAGCTAGTTTCTCCTTCCTCTGTTCCCATAGCTCTCTGTCCATACTTTTGTCATATCTCCCACTGCTGTGTATTGCAATGATTACTTCATCCACCAGAAAATGTTTAATGAGCAATTATTATCTACTAAGCTCTAGGTTAAGCTCATCTCACACTTTATTATCTCACTTAACCTCTACAATAACTCTATGAGGCAGATATTCTTATCTTATTCAGACAGAATAAGAGAAATGAAGTACAGAGAGGTGCAGAAACTTACTCGAGTCACATTGCTATTTGAGCGCTAGAGACAGGATTTGAACATAGGTGGTCTGATTCCTGAGCCCTCAGTCTTAACCACAAGGCTATACTGCTTTTCAGCACACCAAAAGTTGAGCCATCATCTTTATCCCACCCCACCAAATAATCAACTTTTTTAAAAAAAAAATTCTTTTTATGTCAAGGAAAATAAAATAACGTTTTATAAAACCTGAAAAGTAGAGAAAAGAGAAAAAAGTGTTCTCATTAGCCAATCACTCTAATGCAATCATAAACTAAACGTTGGTAAATCTTTTATCATTCTTTTCTTCTTCAGGAACAATCTCTGATTTAATACTGGAAATCAATGAGGAGAAGCCTTTCATTTGTAGATATTTATCTTACAGCCAACTTGATTGGTTTGTAAATAAAATTTTAATATTATACGCAAAAGTCTCTCAATAGCATGTATCTTTATTCTAGGAGGTCTAATGACTTAGCAAATTTGTCAACTCTTTGTCAATCAATATTAAGGAGCCTTAATATTGGGGGGCTGGCCCAGTGGCACAGCGGTTAAGTTCACACGTTCTGCTTCTCAGCAGCCTGGGGTTTGCTGGTTCGGATCCTGGGTGTGGACATGGCACCGCTTGGCACACCATGCTGTGGTAGGCGTCTCACATATAAGGTGGAGGAAGATGGGCATGGATGTTAGCTCAGGGCCAGTCTTCCTCAGCAAAAAGAGGAGGATTAGCAGTAGTTAGCTCAGGGCTAATCTTCTTCTTCAAAAAAAAAAAAAAACCAAGAAGCCTTAATATTGGTACTGCTGAAAATAGTCAAAGATATAACGTCTTAACTCAAACACACTGGCTAATTATTGCATGGTCTGCTAATACTTTTTCTTCCAAATGTTACTTGACTGCGTGATCTAAAGGAGCATACAGATCTCGGCTGCTCCTAGTCCCAACAGTGATCTACAGGAACATGTGTAAATGCACTCACTATTGAGGTTTGTTTAAGTTTGTTCTCTCTTACGCAATCTCTGTACTTCACTAGGTTAATATAACTTCCTGAAATAGCAGGAAGCTGCTTTATCTCTATATTTTCCTAGATTACCCCATGGCCTGCTGATGACCAAAACAACTATGGAGAAAGATCCCAGACAGTAACAACTGGCGTTAGAGTTGATTCCTATAAAGATAGCAATGCCTTTAGCAATCAAAAAAGGTTAATCCACAGTACACAAAATCTGTTTAATAAAACAAGGACTTAGGCAACACATCTTTAGTGGATTTCTAACAAAGTTGATTAAAACACAGTATTAGCATTTATAAGCCTGGCTTCTGGTACAAGATCTGCTAATACTTAGCTGTGTGACCTTGGGCAACTCAGTTAGTCTCACAAGAGGATACAGTTACTGTCTTTCTTAATCACTCTTTCCGGTTCTATGTGTCCATCACCCAGCTTCTGTGTGCTTTGCTGTTAATGAGGCCACTGTGGACTTCTGAAACTACTGAAGCCTCCTTTGCTGGTAAAGAGGGATTGAGAATTTAAGTCCTGCTCTTCTCCAGTTTACACTCATACTCAGTGTTAGGCTGGAAGTTGCCAGTGATTGCCGTGGGCAGAAGTGAAAAAGTCCCGCTCTTTCGCCCCACGGGGGACCTTAGTCAAGGTGTAATTCACTCTTCAGGTCTCCCCACAGGATCACACACTTGTTTGGCTTCTTAATCTTCTCCTTCCTGCTTCCCTCTGCCCCTTACTGCTTTTTAGAGGGACCATCCCCTTAATAAACCACTTGCATTCAAATCCTTGACCCTTGAGTCAGCTTCTGGAAGAATCCAATATAAAATAACCTCTATGGGCCTCAACTTCTCATATTTAAAAATTATGATGTAGGCTTTCTTGAACAGTGAAGTGAGGAGCTCAGCATTTTCTCTCTCTGAAAAGCAACGATTAAACTGGAAAATATTGTCAACAATAATTTCAGGAGTGATTAGAAAAAGTTTTACAGCTTTGAACATCTATTTAGAAAAGAAGAAAGACCTCAAATCAATAATCTAAGTTTTTACCTTAAGACAGAAGAAAAATAAGAGCAAACTAAACTCCAAAGAATCAGAAGGAAGAAAAGAATACAGATTAGCATATAAATCAGCGCAAGAGAAGACATCAAAACAAAAGTGAAAAATCAACGAAACAAAAGCTGGCTTTTTTGGAAAGATCAACATAATTGCCAACACTTTACCTACACTGACCAACAGAAAAAGGGAGATGATACAAATTACCAAAATCAAGGAAGAAAGAGGAGACATCACCACTGACCCCACAGAAATTTAAAAATTTATAAGGAAATCCCATGAAAAACTCTATGCCAAAAAACTTAGACAACTTAGACGAAATGAAAAAATTCCTAGAAAGATGCAACTTACCACAACTGACTCATGAAAAAATAGAAAATTTCAATATGTTTATAGCAAGTAAAATAACCAAATTATTAATTAAAATTCTTCCTTCAAAAAATCCCAGACCATTCACTGAAGTCTATCCAACATTTAAAGAATAAAAGGTTCTGATTTTTCACAGACTTATGCAGAATATAGCAGAGGAGGGAACGCATCCTGACTCGTTTTGAGGTCCTGATATTAAAACCAGAGAAATGCATTACAATAAAAGAAAACTACAGCATTATCCTTCATAAATATAGACCCAAAAATATTTAACCAAGTATTAGCAAACTAAATCTAGCAACATATAAAAAAGATTATACACCATAACTAATTGAGATTTATCTCAGGAATGCAAAGCTGAATTAATATTTAAAAATCAGTTAATGAAATACAGTGTAGATTTAGAATACAGGGAAGAAACTAAATGATAATTTCAACAGATTCAGAAAAAACATTTGACAAAATCCAATGCACATTTATGCTAAAAAGGACTAATAAACTATGAACAGAAAGAACTATCTAAACTTGATAAAGCCCATCTACAAAACATATAAAGGTAACATCATACTCAAGGGTAAAAGAGTGAATGCTTTCCCTCTAAAATCAGGAACAAGGCAAGGATGTCTGTGCAACGCTATACTAGAGATTCTAGCCAGGGAAACTAGTTAATTAATTAATTAACAGCACCCAGATCGGAGAGGAAGAAGTAAAAGTTTTCATTTGCAGATAACATGATGCTGTATGTAGAAAATTCTAAGGAGTACATACACACATATAAATAGACACACACACACCCTCTAAGTAGAACTAATCACAAATTTCAACAAGGATGCAAGACCAATATACAAAAATCAATTGCATTTTCTTTGGTGAGGAAGATTAGCCTTGAGATAATATCTATGTCAGTCTTCTTCTACTTTGTATGTGGGTCATTGTCACAACATGGCTGACGAGTGGTGTTGGTCCATGCCCGGGATCTGAACCTGCGAACCTGGGCTGCCAAAGCAGACCATGCCAAACTTAACCACTACACCATGGGGCCAGCCCCTCAATTGTTTTTTTTATTATTAGCAAAGACCAGTCTGAAAATGAAATTAAGTAAACAATTCCATTCACAGTATCATCAAAAGAACACTTAGAAAAAAATTTAAAGAAGTGAAATACTTGCACATTGAGACGTACAAAACATAGCCCCCCAAAATTGAAGAAAATTTAAATAAATGGAGAGACATTCCATGTTCATGGACCGGAATAGTCAATATTGTTAAGATGGCAATTCTCACCAAATTTATCTATAAATTTAATGCCATCTTTATTAGAATCCCAGGAGACTTTGCAAAAACTAACAAGCTGATGCTAAAATGAATACGGAAATGCAATGATCCATAATAGAAAAAAATTTTTTTAAATAAGAACAAAGAGGACTTACAGTCCCTGATTTCATAACTCATGAAAATCAACACAGTGTGGCACTGGCATAGGATAGACTTATAGAACAATGAGAGATAACTGAGATTCCAGAAAGAAACCACTACATTTACGGTCAATTAACTCTTGACAAAGATGCCAAGACAATTCCATGGTAAAAGAGTAATATTTTCAGGAAATGAAGATGGGTCAATTGACTATTCACACTATAATCTAGATTCACACAAAAATCTAAATTTGAATTCACACTATACACAAGAACTAACAGAAAACGGATCATAGTTTTAAATGTAAGAGACAAAACTATAAAACTTCTAGGAGAAAACATAGGAGAAACTTTTCATTATCTTGGATTAGGAAAAGGGTGTGTAGATACAACACTAAAAGCATGATCTATTAATGGGGGGAAAAGATAAAGTGGGTGTCGTTAGAATTTTTTAAAAATTGGGCTTCAAAAGACACCATTTAGCAAATGAAAAGACAAGCTACACATTGAGAGAAAATACTGGCAAATTATATGTACAATAAGACATATCTAAGATTCTTAATGATTCATTGCCATTCAATAATAAGAAGACAAACAACCCAATTAAAAAATTGGCAAAAGGTTTGTTTAGACATTTCACTAAAGGTGAAATACAAGTGACTAATAAGCTCATTAAAAGATGGTCAACATCATTAGTTCTTAGGAAGATGTAAATTAAAACCACAATGAGAAACCAGCACACCCCCCCCACTAGAATGGCTAGCACTAAAAAGACAGACTATAGCAAGTGTTGGCAAGGGTATGGAAAAACTGGAACCATCATACATTGCTGTGAGAAGCTAAAATGGTGCAGTCACTTTGGAAAATAATCTAGAAGTTCCTTAAAATGGTAAACATAAAACTACCATTCATTGAGCCATTCCAGTCCTAGGTGTCTCCCCAAGTATGTCCATACAGACTTGTATACAAATGCTAATAGCAGCATTATTCACAATAGCCAAAATATTAAAACAATCTAAATGTTCATCCACTGGTGAGCAAATAAACAATATGTGGTATATCCACATAATGAAAGAGTATTCAGCAATAAAATAAACTACTGATATATTCTACAACACGGATGAACCTCAAAATCATTATGCTAAATGAGAGAAGTTAGATGCAAAAGACTATATATTGTATGACTCCATTCATATGAAATGTCAAGAAAATGCAAATTTATGGAGAAAGAAATCAGATTAGTGATTGCCTGGGAATCGGGGTGGGAACAGGAATCAACTGCACTTGGGCATAGTGTATTTTATGGTGTGATGGAAATGTTCTAAAATGAGATTGTAGTGATGGTTGCACAACCCTATAAATTTACTGAAAACCATTGAATTGTACACTAAAATGGGTGAATTTTATGGTATGTAAATTTCACCTCAATAAAGCTGTTAAAGAAATGAGAGAAACAGACTGAATAATCTTGGATTTCTTTCTCCCTTCAAAAGTCTCTGCTTTAGCATTCAACTATGCACACATTTTAATACCAAAATGCTATGATAAACCTTCAGTGTTACTATACAAGACAGGCTAAGAAACAAGTGTGAGCTTTACAATCCCCAACAGGATCTAGCTTTTCAATTACATTCCCCATATTAAAGGTCATTTGGAATTATGAAGCTGAAATTTACAATGATATGTCTTAGTTAGCCAATCTTTATTCCAAGGCTACGGGAAATCCTGTTTTTATTCACTATTTGCCTAGTCACAATAGCCCTTAGAGGAGGCAAGGAAATGGGGAGAGGAATACATTTTCAGTTTAGCATCAGAGTACAAGCATGTGCATCTTTGCTTGGCCTCTGACTAGCTGTGTGACCTAGTGCCCCTTTGCCTGTTTTTCATGTACTTATTCATTTATTTCTTTATTAACTATAGTGTAGCAGGTGCAAACTTGAATGTAACATGGCCCCTGGGTACCAGGAGCTCAGAACCAAGATGAGGGAGACAGATATTAACAGGGATGATTCAGAGAAGGGGGCACTTACAGGATAGAAAGTGCTTTCTGTAGAATAAACTGCTCTATAAAAGTTGCCTGGAGCCATCACAATTGCTACATGCACAAGTATTATTATTATAGTGTTATCAAACCAGACAACAAAGATTTGCCTTGTTTGCCATTTAGATCTTTCTCCTATGATTGAATCGCACTTGATAAATTTAAAAGTGGATTTGGAACAGAAGTTGAAAGGAAGAAATACCTGTTGTGTAAAGAGACCATAACAATTCAACCGAGGAGTTCAAATTAAGTTTTATTTATTATCAGATGAAAGCAAAGGAAATCTTATAAGAAGAAACCAGACAACCATCTGATGATAATATCCTCTTCTTCAATATTTAAAAGAAGTATAAATGTTTTAATTGAGCATGTACTTGGGTTGAGATATATTTTAAATTAAAATGCAGAAGACCTAGCTATTACCCTTGCATATTTTCCCTCAATCTTGGGTCCTCTCTTGTTCATAACAACATCCATAAGCAACTCCCCATGGTTCTAATTTCAACATATACCCAGAATATGACTGCTTCCCTCACCTCCACAGCTACTACCCTGGCTAAGCCCCCATCAGCTCTTGATTGGATGACTGCAATATCTTCCCAACTGGTCTCCCTGTTTCTGCTCTTGCCCCCAAGAGTCTATTCTTAAAACAGTGGCTAGAGTGACCCTTTAAATACATGACTCAGGTCATGGCACTCCTGTGCTCAAAACCCTCCTATGGCTCCCACCTTACCTAGAGTAAAAGGCAGCCTCTTTACAGTGTCTACAAGGTCCTCTCTTGTGAGTTCTCTGCCCTCATCTCTTCTAATTCTTCTCCAGTTACACTGGCCTCTTTGCTGTTCCTTAACATCCTTGGCGTCCTCCCATCTCAAGGCTTTCGTGTTTGCTATCTTCTATGCTTAGAAGGCTCTTCTCTCAGATATACAAAACCCTTGGAAGGCTTGCTTCTTCACCTCTGCCAGTGAAGTCTTACCTAACAGCTGTATTTAAAATAGCAACCCTAACCCCAACATACCCTACTACACTTCCCTGTGTAACTTTTCTCCCTATCATTTATCATCATAAAGCACACTCTGTGTGTGTGTGTGTGTGTGTGTGTGTGTGTGTGTGTGTGCATGTGCGTGTGCAGAAGCATGCACCTAAGAGGTCAAGTCATTTTAAGAGAGCACTGTAAGCATTGCAACTGTCAACTTTCCTTTGGGAAAAAGCAACTGGATATATATGGGGCCAGTTAGGTGATATTTGGATAGATGACCTTGATTTGCTGACTTTTTCTAAGGCAGTGCTGAACTAAAAAAGCAAGGTTGAGGTTTTAGTCCTGGCTTTACCTCTCGCTAGCTCTGTCTGACATGCTGAGCAAGTCACTTTACCTCTAGGACTTGCATCTAAAATGGGATAATTCTGGCCAATGCAATAAGGCACAAAACAGAAGAGATACCCATTTTAGAAAGGAAAGCAATTTATCATCATTTGTAGATAATATGACTGTGACCTAATATATTGAAGAGAATCAACTGAAAGACTTTTAAAATTAATAAAAGAATTCAGTAAAGTGGTTTGATAGAAGATAGAGATAAACAAACTGTACACCATGAGAAAAAAAAGCTAGAAGATGTAATGGAAAAATCCTTTTAGAATAAAGTCCTTGAAAAATAGTTATGGATAACACAAAGAAATGTACACAAGAAATGTACAGGACTGACATGGGAAGAAAAAAACCCAAATCTATATTGAATGATATAAAATAATATCTCCAGTCTCTAGCACAAGGCTTGGCAGAGTGGGTGTTTAATAATTGTGCTGAACTGAAGATGAATAAATAGACAGAAATTCTGAAGTCATGGATGAAAGCACCACATATTGTAAAGATGTCAATTCTTGCCAAATTGATGTCTTTTCTTTGGGAAAAAGCAAATTATATAAAATATGAGGCCAGCTAGGTGACATTTGGGAGCCCTAAAGATGTACATGAACTTTACCTGGAAATTCCACTAATTTCAATGGGATTATTTTGGTTGGTTTGTTTAAAATAGGAAATACACTTAAGAACTTTTTTTTTTAACAAAGGAAAATGAGACAGATGTGTGTGTGTATGGATGTGAATTTTACATATAGAAATAGAAGCAACAAAAATCAATGGAAAGCAGAAAATTTTATCAATAAATAGCATTGATAAAATTCCATAATTGTGACAAAAAAGCATCAAATTTAAGACCTCACCACATATGATAAACCACATTACATTCCAATGGTTCAAAATTTAATTTATTTATTGAAAATTTTCAGGATGCTGATAGCACTCAAATGCAATGTCTGATCCTTGATTGGATCCTAGATTGGATTACAAGAAGCCTTAAAGGACAATTAATTGGGACAATTGGGGAAACTTGAATATGAACTATATATTAGATACTGGGATTATATCAATTTCAATCTTCCTGAGTGTGAAGATTGTATAACAGCCATGTAGGAAAATGGCCTTTTTTCTTAGGAAATACAAACTGGGGGTTTTGAAGTGTCATGATTACTGTAACTAACCTAGTAACCATTTGGGAGAGAAGAAAAAGAGGGATAAAGTAAATATGGCAAAATGTTTACAACTCGTGAATCTAGGGGGAAGGATATATGGATGTTTATTGTACCATTCTTGGAAGATCTTGTAGGTTTAAAATTAAAAAATAATAATAATCTTGAGTGGAAAACAATCTTTTTAAGCTTTGACAATAGAACAACTCACAAAAGATAGAAAAAAAAGATAGATGTGTCTTTGTGTAAGTTTGAAATGTCTAAATACAAGAATAAAAAATAAAACAACAAATTAGAAAAGCTACTTCCAGAAAATATGCCAGAGAAGGAAACAGTATTTTGATATTTAAGAGATCATATTTGGTAGTGAGGATAAAAATAACAAGATGCATACACAAAAATCAATAATGCCTTTGTACAAGTAAAGGTATACACTATAGTCTCTCTGTATAATGAGATACAACTAGAAATTACTAAACCAAAATTCTAAACAAATAAAAGCTTCCAACTGGGGAAAATAAGAACTTTCCTAAGTAACTCCGACATCAAATAATAAATCAAAATCACAATTTCATGCTCTTCAGAAACTATTATGATACGAACAATGACGTTTAATGCTAACGGGATAGGACCAAGCCTATTTTTGGAATTTGAAAAGCCTTTATTATTAAACACAAAAGAATGACAATAAATTAATTAAGCATTCCATAAAAAGAAAATTAGAATAAACAACACTGAAGCCAGATGGCTTTTCCAATGAGTTCTTTCAATCTTTTAACAACTGATAATTCTCATGATATATAAACAATTACATAAGACAGAAAAAGAGGGAAAGCATTTGAAACTGTTGCAAATTATTCCTCTAATATACTATTAAATTGGTTCCCATAAACAGGTCATTTACCTCAGGCGCACATGATAGATTTAGTAACAGAAAATCTAGAAAAATAACATAAATAAGACCAAGTAGAAAACCAATATGGTCATATGAATAGATGCCAACGGCATTTGATAAAATTTAACATCCATTTCAGATTTTAAAAGAGACACAAAGATAAATGGTAGAATAGAGAGATTTTTCTTTATCATATTTTAAAAATATCTCTTTCAAACCTACAACTAACATCACACATATGAGAAATGTACTGAAGGGCTATTCTCTGAGGTTGAGAGTAACACAACGAGGTTAACTATCAACGTTATTTGGCAACATTGCCCACAAAGCTCTACCCAATGCAACAAAGCATGAAACCAAAATAAGAGCTACCGTAATTGGAAAGGAGGACGTAGAATTATCATTATTCACAGATGATGTGATTATTACACTGGTAAACCAAGATAATAAAATTTAATTAAAGACACTCACAAGAGGTTTCAGCAAATGGGATGGGTAAAATACACACACATACACAGTTTCCCTAAATACCAGCAAAATCCAGTTAACAAACAAAATGGAGGAAAAACAGCAGAAAATACCATAAGTATAATATTAGCAAGAAACAATTTGCACAAGGTAGCTATGGATGTTATCAATATAAAGGAACCTATGTAGTTTTCCTGAGAAACAGTAAAGACTCAATGAATGGATAGGCTTACTCTCTTTCTGCGTGGAAAGCTCATGTTAACGTAACCATTTCAGATTCAGTAAGAGTTTTAATACAATTTAAACTATTCCATAGGGGATTATTTAGGGAACATGATAAAGTGATTTTAAAATTCATAGGAGAACATAAGTGGGTGAAAATAGCTAAGAACAGTTGCAACAACAAGAATCATTAGGAGGACTAGATATTAAAATGTTTTGCACAGCTATAATTAAAATGGGTGGCGCAGACACGGTGATCAATAGACAGGCAGATCTAATGGAACAGTACAGACAAACCAAGAGTATAGTGGGACACACACAAACACACACACAGGCAGCATCATAAGTCAGCAGTACTGCAAGGAGTATTCAATAACCGGTGTGGAGAAAACTTGCTAATTATTTGCAGAAATAAAAGAATAAGTATCCAATAAGCATCATTAAAATGGTAATCACTGTTACGATATGTGGGAAAAGTAGGATGAACATTGTAAAAGAGGATCAAAGTCATGTACAACCTGTTGTTTTTCTTTTTTTGAGGAAGATTGGCCCTGAGCTAACATCTGTGCCCATCTTCCTCTCCTTTAAATGTGGGACACCTACCACAGCATGGCTTGGTAAGTGGTGTGTAGGTCCACACCCGGGATCAGAACCAGTGAACTCCGGGCCTCCGAAGTGGAGTGTGCAGACTTAACCACTGTACCACCAGGTCAGTTCCCTAATTTTTTAATATGGCAAAGAAAAATGGGAAAAAAATCACCCCAATGTTAATATTTTATGATTGATAATAGATGACTTCTTTTTAATTTTTCTATATTTTCTATATAAGCATATATAATTTTTGTGATGAATCTAAATTAAACTTCACTTAAAATAATAAAATAAAGTTATATTAACTATTTTAGTTTTTTAGTGAGGATCAAAGATAATTAAGAACATGAAAATACTTTGAAAATGATTGTTTAATGTAATATGTTACAACCAGCTGTAGTATCATATATTTACTTGACGGATGGAGTTCTGCACATGGTGTAATCCATGCCTAATGGATTGCTGAATAATGTTGACTGAATATTTACTAAATATACCCCACTCCTATCTAACTTCGAAGGGTTATTTTCCAAGTTCATGTTGAAAAGTATTTCAGTCGATGAAGAATCCAGGAATGAATGAAGGAGAGATTGCTCAGTTTGCAATGACCACTGACCAACAGCTCTATTAGCTAATGTGAACAGCTCATTTAAACAGTGACTTTAAAACAGTTTATGAGACTTAAGTAATAAGAATATTTACAGCAAACAGTGCCAATCAGCAACAGATAGGAGAAGAAGGATGCTCAGAGCCTTGCTGCTCAGTGGTCCACGACCCAGCAGCATTCTCATCACCTAGGAATGAGTTGGAAATGCAGGCTCTCAGGCCCCACCCCAGATCTACGGAATCAGAATCGGTATTTTAAAAGATCTCAGGTTAATTCACTAACACATTAAAGTTTGCAAAGCAATAAAGTGAAATAGAACACCTTAGGGAACTGAGAATCTTCCTGTTTTTTTTTTTGTTTTGTTTTTAAATAAACATGCTGAAGTATTTTATGTCTCCTAGTGGAGAGACAGGCTGTTTCCCTCACCCCAGGCCTCCCAATACTGCCTTCTTCCTCAGATATCCTGGGAAGCAACCCCTTTACCCTCCTGCCAAGTTCTCAGTTGAAATGCCATTTTTGTTTTCTAAAATCACTTTATGTTGTGAGAAGCGCAAAGACCAAAAATGAAGCTGAACATGGCTGGCTTCGATAGGGGTTCAGGCTCCAAACTTCACGATTAAAACCCACAGTGATGCTTTTACAGAGGAAGATGCTACAGTGCCTACTTTTAAAAGAGTTATCAATAGGGTGCCTTGGATGAATCAACTTGCAACAAATACATTTGCTTAAGGAAAGTGTCAGGTGAAAATCTTCTGAACGCTTTTCTAGAAGACCATCTGAAATCAATTATCCTCAAAAAGCCCTTCTAAGCTCTAAAAAGTTAAGTAGAATGATTATTAATTAACCATTAAATTAATCATAATAGCTGGCATTTTAGTGCCAGAGACGGCAAATAAATGCTATAGAAGAATTATAATACCAATTAAAACATTTTTCCTGTGGGAAAATGGAACCCACCAATGGGGTTATTTGCAGGAATGCAGTGGGCTGAAAATCACCCGTGTGTAGGGAACTGTAGGTGCCATGTCCCCATCCGATAACAGAATCACCTGTGAACTCTAG
The DNA here is from genome assembly GCF_021613505.1 of Equus quagga. Classification (NCBI taxonomy): domain Eukaryota; kingdom Metazoa; phylum Chordata; class Mammalia; order Perissodactyla; family Equidae; genus Equus; species Equus quagga. The sequence goes on from NC_060278.1 coordinate 93,962,828, forward strand.
GCCCCCACAATGAATCTATGAATACGTGCTTAGAAATATGAACTTTGAACAAGCTCACCAAGATATTCTTATAAACATCAAATTTCAGAGATCATCACGCAGAAAGACTTGCCCTGAGTTTGTCATGTGAGCCAAAGAGACCCTTGGATAAAGTATAATCATCTAATCTAGCAGTTCTCAAAGGGTGGTCTATGAACCTCTGGGGGCCCCCAAGACTCTTTTTCGTGATTCTGGAACATCAAAATGATTTTAAAAGTATCCTAAGACTTTATTTGCCTTTTTCCACTGTGTTGATACTTGCACTGAGCACAAATGGGCAAAACTGATGATGCCTTAGCATGAATCAAAGCGGTGGTACCCAGCTAGATTGTCATTGTATTCTTCATCACCACACTCACTATAGAAAACAAAAATGCCAGTTTTACTTAAGAATGTCCTTGATGAAGCAGTAAAAAGTGTTAATTGTATTAAATTTCAATTTTTGAGTACGTCTTTTTAATATTCATGTGACGCAATGAGAAGCATGAATAAATCATGTCTCCACCATTTCTGTGATTGTTTAAGTTGCATGTTAAACTAGCCACGTTTTTAAGGAAGTGCCATTTTTTTTTTCTTGAAAGACTGACTGACAAATGGTGGTTATTCACATTTGGATATTTGGTAAATATTGTCTCAAAATCCATGAAATTTATCTGTCATTTAAGGAAAACTGACAGTATTTGCTCATAATTGAGCTTTCAAGTGAAAACTAGAATTTGGAAGTCTTTTTATCTGTTATTGTGAACTTGATAGTTTCCCAATACTTCAAAACTTTACTGATGAGATTAGTGATGGTATTAGCAAATGTGATATTTTGATATTGTATAATGAAATGTGTCAACATTTCAAAGATTTTTATAATTCAGTGAATTTTTTCAAATGACCAATGCATGACATTACAAAATCATGCAAGGATAAAATATCCATTCAAATTGCAACATAAAGTGATATATTTTATTGTAACAGAGTATAAAAAGCTCACTGATACGGTTTCATTGCAACTAAACTTTAGGGAACCACCACTCACTGAGTTTTGGCATACTATCAAAGAAGAATGTTCACTATTACCTTAAAAGGCTATTAAAATACTCCTCCTTTTGCCAAATACATACCTGTGTGAGGCTAGATTTCCTTTATTTATTTCAACCAAACCAATTCGCGACAACAGATTAAATGCAGAAACAGATCTGAGAATCCACTTAACTTCTATTAAGCCAGACATTAAAAATATTTGCAAAATTGTGAAACAATGCACCTCTTCTCCTTAATTTTATAGTTTGGGAAAATGTAAATATGTTATTTATATTAATATGTAATGGGTTTCTTGTTATTTTTAAACAAATTATAATATTTTTTAAATGTAGCTTTAATTCCTAATACAGTAAATGTTGATAATAAAACCCACATGGAAAAAAGCTCTTTGGGACCTTCATTACTTTTTAACAATGTAAACGGTCTTGAAACCACAAAGATTGAGAACCTCTGATCTAATCAGACATTAAAAAAAAAAAATCTATCAAGATACCCATAGTCAGAGTTTCTCAGTCTTGGCACTATTGGTATTTTGGCTGGGTAATCTCTGTTGTGGGGTCTGTCCTTTACACTGTAGGATGCTTAGCAGGAACCCTGGCCTCTACTCACTAACTAGATGCCAGTGGTAGCCTCCACCCCCAAGATTTAACAGCCAAAAATATCTCTAGGTATTGTCTCTAGGGGGTAAACTAACCCTGGTTGAGAACTGCTGTCATAGGTAAATAGGAACAGGATGTTAAAAAGACAACTCACAAAAAAAGAAATGTCAATAGTACAAAAATACGTGGGAAAATACTCTGCCTTGCCAGGAAGACAAGAAATGCAAATCAAAGTGATAATATGCTCCCTTTTAAAATCCATTAAATTAGCAAAGTAAATGTAAATTATAATATACCATTTCAGTGAAGTTGTGGTGGAACTGGTAGGATTATGTAATTCCAGCAGCACTGTAAATTGATTCTTCAAGTTGGGGAAAATAATTTGGCAATGGCTTTCGAAACTCATAAACACTTTTATGACCTAAGAGTAGAAAGAGCATAGATTCTAGAATATGCATTAAATTTGAATTTGGGCTCTGAACTTTACTAGCTGTGTGACCTTCCTTAAAAATACTTAAATGGTATTTGAAAATCTGAAGACAATAATAATGTCTCCATCAATGATTATTGTGAGAACTGGATTAGATAATAACATAAGTGAACTTCTAGTTAAAAGTGGAAGATTTAATGCATCCACTTATCTCCTCTCTCACCTGAGATCCCACTAAAATGACAGTAAAAGATGAAAAAGCATACAAATCTGCAAGGAAAAAGAGAACAGAATGGGCCATTAGTGGATGAGAGGTTTCAACAAAATTCTGGAAGACTATAAATGGTCAGAGGAGAAGCATCTGGCATGGCAGGATAAAGAAACACAAATTATAAAGAGATGCGAATAAGAACGGAGTTGATTTGCCCAAGGGATCTCAAGCAAGACTCTGACCTTGGATCAATAAAGTATGGAGAGTGTGGAAGTGAAATGTGGGGCTGAAAACAGGGATGATAAATCAAAAGTCTGTATGTGAAACCATCAAACTCTTGAATATGGGCCTCTGCATCTATCCTTGACTCCCCAGGCAGGAGATAGGAGGTTTCATTCTTGGAGAGTTTGCACACCTTTACCCTGCAAAACACAGCACTTCTGGTCAACTTTCATACCTTACTTTAAAACATTAACTATGGATGCTCAGTGGTTAGGTGAGAAACGGTCCAACATGAGAGTAGTCAATATTAATGAGAAAAAATGACTCCAGAGGACATAGAGATAACACAGGAGTCAGCAAAGTCTCTCTCTCCCCTCCAGATCACAACAGCATCCTCAGCAAAGTTGGAGAAATGATTGCTTTTCTAAACAAGAAGTGGATGCTGTGGAAAAAAAAAATCATAGAACAGTAAATAGCTCTTAAGAGGAAAAATTTTGATTGCCGAAATTTTAAACAAATGATATAAAGGTTGGTATTGTTCTAGAAAATGGAAGAAAAAGACCAAAAAAAAAAAAAGGGAGAGAAAGAAAATGAAAGAAAAAGAGAGTATTTAATAGTAAACCTGAAATGATAGAGCTCTGTGGGAAGAAAAATATACGAATATTATAATAAAGATATTACCTGAATAAAATAGAATAATTGTATATTTTATGATGAGTTAAAAAAAATAACAGCTATAGAGAATAGGAGAGTAATCAGAGGTAGTGTAGCATAGTGGTTAAGTTCAGACCGTGGAGTCAGACTGTTATGTTCAAAGCCCAGATCAGCACCTTACTAGCTGCATGAACATGGGCAAGTTAATTAAGCTTTCAGTTTTTCAGTTTCCTCATTCCAAAATATGGATAATACTTGTTCTTTCCTTATAGGGTTTTGATGAGAATTAACTGAATTAATACATGTAAAGAACTTAAAATAGTATCTAGTACATAGTAAACGTTCAGTTAATTATACAATACTACAATAAAAATAGTATACCACTGGGCACTGGAGTGACCTGCTTTTATAGAATTATAAAATTAGCCATTGTGTATAAATAAATACTAAAAATGTTGGTATAAATACATTAGGAAGCTGGAAAGGAGGTATTGGATGATTTAAGACAGCCAAATTCTCATCTATAATAGCAGGAAGTAAATATATAATGTCTGTAATCAATAATTTTAAAATAGCACATTATGTAGTGACTGCCAATTCCCAGAAGAAATGGCAAAAAATTAAAAGGCAGTTGCCTCTAGGGCACAGGACTAGGGGGTTGAAAAAGGGAGGGCAGCGAAGGGTTTGACTATTTGATTTTCCAACTATGTGCACTTGTTATTTTGAGATTTTTTAATTAAAGACTGAAAAAGGTTAATATATATGAATTGGCTGTCAGTACCTGGCTTATAAGAGTAGACACTCAACACATTTTAGTTTCATGCTATTCATTTCAGTAATTCCACTCCTGGGGATTTTTTTCCTATTTAAAGATACAATGCCAAAAGAAAAACAGGAATAAATACGTTTATTGCTGGGTTATTTATAACAACAAATAACTGAAAATGACCCAAATTGCCAACCATAGGAGAATGGTTAAGAATTAGGCAAAACCTTGATGGAATGCTATAAACCAAGTCCATAAGTTTATTGTTTCATTTGGCTATGGATTGGCTAAAACCTACCATACACAAAGACACACACACACATACACAAGTCCCTGAGAAAACCAAGACATCTGGATGGAGCAGATGGAGATATAGTGTCTTAGGACATCTTCCTCTGGCCCTCAGAGTCCCTAATCGAGGATTCACAGCTGTTTGGGTCACTATGAGAGAGGAGTTTCTTCCAAAAACTGAGGAGATTCTTTTTGAGTTATGGCTTTTTATACTAGGAGTTCACATCACTATTCAGGAAGAATGCCTATTAACAATCTATGCTGTTAATAGCAATTATTACAGATAGTTAGGAACCCCCCTCTCTTGTTTTACAGTCAGGCTGAGCATTAGCAAAGTCATGACTCGCCTGGAAGTCATTCCTAGCAGTGACTCAGCCTCCGGCCCTACAATGCTTAGGAAACCCATTTATCAGCAAAAATATTGATGAAAACTATGTGACAATAATGAAAAAAAAATGACAACAGCATGCATCTGAGTCTCCATCAGAACCTACAGACAAGGCCTACAGCTCTCGTGGATAATATGAGCTAGGCAAGCCAGCTTCTCTGGATCTCAGTTTTCTCACCTGAGAAATGGGGGTCATTTTTTTTCTATCAGTGTGATGTTGTGAGTATAAAATGAAATGTTGGTTGAGAAGTCACTAATCACAGGTTCTGATCCAGACTAGGAACTCAGGAAAGGTTAGCTGGATGGACTTTGGCTGTCTGTGACCTACTCCCTAGAACCGGGCTTCTCAAACTCTAGCATGCATCAGAATCTCCTGGAGACAATGTTAAAACACAGACTGCTGGCTCCAGCCCCAGAGTTCCTAATTCCGTAGGTTGGGGGGCAGGCCCTGAGAATTTGCATTTCTAACAAATTCCCAGATAATACTGTTGGTCTTGGACCAACCTTTGAGAACCACTGTATTACAGGTACAAAATCTACCAAAATACAACTGGGATAAAGGTTGAGACTTTGAAGAGGGAAGAGAAAGGCAAGTGGAAAAAATTTTCTAAGCGTTCCCCATCTGTCCTTGGTCCTGATGCCCACTAGCTGGAACTTCGGATTGGCGTCTTTACCAGTTCCACCTCCTTCCCAAGTTCCCTCCCAAGGTTTTCCCACTGAACCAAGTCAACTTCCTGAACTGAAAGATGACACCATACCTCATCTGCCTGCAGTCTACGTGCTCATGCAAGAGGCCACCTTTTTAGGTTCCAAGAAATTATGCATTCATTATGGAGGAAATTAACACCTCAAAGCAAACTATAATTAGGAATTCTTCAATTCAGTTTATGCTTTTTCAATTAGGCACTCTATAATTTTAATCATGGGAGCATTAACATGTTTCTGTAATTTATATACCTGTGGTATAATTAAGCCTGGGAAACACATTACTCTAAACCTGAATGGAAGTGATTGTTTCCCTTCACACTTGCAGTATTACAGGTCCCTGATGGAGAGATGGTGCCAGTTTCAAAGGCGCCGTTTGTGGGTTGCAGAGGCCAATGAGAGAACTCCTGCCTTTGGAAATGTGAAGGCTGTTGTAGACCATGTGATCCTTTGAACATCTGGCTCATGTGTAGACATCTGCATCCCAAAGCTTCAACTCCTATTGTGACTTTCCAAACATTTCACCATTGGAAACTGCTTTGGACAACTATTCTTGGAAACTAATTTCAATTAAGCCGGAACGGGGTGTCCTGGCAGGGGAGACGTTATCAGAGAGCCGTGGGAAGCAGATGGCTTTGAATTGAAGAAATTGAACAATACACTGAAACTTAGCCTGGATTGAGACCAAACTCCATTTTTTACATTGATTCTTTTTCCCACTTTCTCCAATTCTGCTCCTCTCTCATAATTTCAGCTCTGCCTTTTAGCTACAAAGCAGGGCCTGAATCCTATGTGCAAGGTAGCTCTCTTGGGATTCAGAGCAGTTCTGCAAATTCAAGGAATTCAGAGGCACACTGAAAGTTTTTGTGCTTATTCAGACTGAACCTCTGAACTTTCTGAAGGTTAGAAACCTTCATTTTTTTCCTCTTCTTCCTGCTGTCCCCACAATAGCAAATTCAGATTTGCTGACTGCAATAAAAGGAAAAAGAACATAATCAAAACTGGCCCAGGGGGACACTGCATACAGATTCCAACCCAGCTGAGTGACGTGCCCATATTGCTGCAGCATTTTGGCACTCAATATATTTTGTCTGATCTAAGAAAATATGGAACTTTTTATAGAGTGAAAGTTGGAAATGGATTTGCTTCTCCCAGGCTGCTCCAGCCTTCCACAAAAGAATACAGATTTGTTCAGATCCTGATGCTCAGTCTCACCAAACATCCATCTTCCACCTAAGTACCACGATCTGCATAGAAGTGATATATGCAGATCATAGCATGAATTATTTCAGACACCAGTCATTGTCATCATCATAAGAAAATAGGGTGTGTTTTTAGCCCCCATTGTGGACAGGGATAGAGAAATAAACTGGTAGAGATCCTAGTTCAATTCTTAAGAGCTAAAACTGATTATCATTATGTGGGAACACATGCCGAAAGAGATGCAAGAGTTCCAAAAGCTGTGAAACCAACAGGGGTAACTCCACAGTAAAAGGCAAACAATTGCTTCCCCATATCATGAGAACGAATAAATATCATAGAAGAAAATGCTTGATTCCCTGTACAGGCTCCTGTCTCCATATCTGAGGCCATCTTTAAGCTAAACCAGTCTACTCATGTTGTGGTTCAAGACCAGCAGGATCATCACCAATGGGAGCTTGTTCAAAATGCATTTTCCCAGGCCCCATCCCATAATCTCTGGAGATGGCCAGGGATCTACACGTTTACTAGCTCTCCAGGTGATTCTGATATTCAGCAAAGTTTGAGACCTACGTTTAAGCCATTTCCCAGACTTCATCCCCAGGGAGGATGATGCAGTGGAATTTGGGAAGTCCAGCTCAGTAGGTCAGGCTGTCAGCAGCAAGTCAGCTCAGTCATAGGACCCACGGTGGCTTTTGAGACTTACATTTTATGCCTGTGTCTAAGCCCCCATTGTATTTTTCATTCTCATAACAGAATTCCCGGCCTTTACCTATGGCTTCAAATGCTTACATTAATAGCCTATTTGAAACCATGCATGGCCTTGACTCCTTTTTCACTAGCCCTCCTAGGGTCTAGAGCAATGCTGTAAAATAGAATTTTCTGTGCTGATGGAAATTATATTCAATATGGTAGCCGCAAGCCACATGTGGCTATTGAGTACTTGAAATATAGATAGTGCAACTAATGAACTGAAGTTTTAATTTAATTTAATTCTAATTAATTTAAATTCAAATAGCCTCATGTAGCTATGGCTACAGTACTGGACCGTGTAGGTCTAAAGTCTTGCCCTTGAATCCTTCTTGTGTCATTGGGGCTGTTACCCCCTGCCCTGGCCATGAGTACTTTCTTTATATGTTGATAATCTTTAAAAATTGCTTACTGAACCTACACCCAAGTGGAAATGCACTACATAAACAGTAAACCCCAAGCAGCTGTAGCCAGGTGAGAAAAAGATGGGTTGCATTGTGAAAGAAGGTTAGCACACATTTCTCCTGCCTAGTGGTGGAGACTCTAACCTTTAAGTTGTTCTTTCCCTAACAAAAAGCCAGGGCTTTCAGAATCACCTCTCTCACTGCTGTAGAGAGGAGGCAACTCTCTGAGCAGCTGCAGGCAGCTGGAGCAAGCATTGTGAAGAATACTTTTTGGATGAATACTTTTTGGATTATAACATGACACAAATCCATGCACTAGCTCAGAAGGACATCAATAGATCAAGCTACAGAAATGCACTTGATGGAGGCCAGCTTGAAGTCCGACCTTTGGGTGGTTGCAGACAGAAAGACTGAGAGCCGTCAGTTATCAGCTGTGCAAGATCTGAGACAAAGCAGGGATGCAAATGGTCATGGGGCCCAGAACAGTGTGAGAAGTAGAAGTCAGCAGAAAAAAATTGGGGAAAAAGTGAGACCCAGGAGAAGGCATCTTGCAGAATCACCGTCGTTCTTGCAAAGAGTGTCATCAGTTCCCCAGGGTGGGAGGATTAGCATTATAAGAACTACATCTATTTAGCTCTTGCATCCATAGCCTGGACTCTGTTCCTTGAAATACTTGGCTTAAATGACCTTCACCTCGTATCCATTACCATCCATCCACCATCACTGCCAACCTTCTCTCACCTGGAGCCATATAGTAGTGTTCCTGAATCCCACAGTAGGGTTCCATAACTGAAACCTTACCTTAGATCCTCTTACTCTCTAATTATCATTTCCTGTCTTTTCAGCCTCTCCCAGTTTGCATCCTCTGCACAGATTCTTCAACAGCATTGAGGTAGCCTGGCCCTCAACATCTACCATCAAGGTTTTTTGTTTTGTCTTGTTTTGTTTTGTTTTGTTTTGTTTTTATCAATCCTGGATCGTATGGTCCATTTTCAAGCACTTTTGTTGATATCATCTTCCTTTTCTCATGATCCTGGATCAAGTTATGTATCTTTCTTCTTTCCTGCTATAAGAGCTGCTTAGAGCTCTTAGAGAAAATTAAATCACAAAACGTCGACATCGCCTTTCTTTCAAAACCACTCTTCCTTTGACTTTCATGTTTTAGCTCTGCCCTGGTTTTTTTTTCTACCTCTTTGTCCAGTCCTTCTCCATCTATGGTTCCTTGAGAGAGTTCCATAGAGCTCTGTCTTGCTATCTCTTCTCGTATGCACTCTCCCTGGATCAGGTCATCCACTCCTCCCATGCTTTAAATACCACCTGGATGTTAATGATCCCCAAATCCGAAACCCCTGCTCTGATGCCTCTGCAGCACTCCAGTCTTCTGGAATTTAAATAGTCGCTATGGTAGGAGGTGAACATGACAACCACATTCTCCTTTCCTCCAGTAACAGTCTCTGTCTCCATCTCTCCAGATGGCAGACAGTCCAAAATAGAACACTCTTTCGTTCTTCATGTTCCTTCCGGCAACTGCTCCTGCTCCATTTAAAATATTCTTCCTGAAACACCTGTTTTTCCTCTTTGGTTTGAACCTAAGGAATATAATTCAGAATTCTTCAACACCAGAGCCAATTCTTGGTAAGCTGTGTTGTTCAAGGGGGCTAATAAAAGACCTGCGATGCAGTTAGGATGAGCTGAAGTGAATGCTGTGCAGTGGCATTTATCCCATTATTACTTATTTCTGGTGGCTTCTTCTCATATCTGGGTCCTCCTCTCTCCCAATCTGGTGTGATGAAATCCCAGCATGCTGTTAGACTTGGCAACAAGTGGTATTATTTGCAGAAGGAAATCTCGCAGTTTACATGGGAGTGCCTCTTACCCATCTCCCCTCAATGAAGTGAGACACATAGCACTTCTCATCTTGAGGCCCCAGCAAAGGTAGCCCGGAGAGCTGAGGGACTGTGCAAAACAAATGATGTTTAGAGAAAGAGCATCCAAATGTCAATGCGGCTTCTCATCTCTCTCAATGTGGACAGGGACTCATGAACCCCTCAGGCTGCCCCATGTTAATAAATCCTCTAAATTTTAATTTCCTCTTCCTAATTAGACATCATCATATGCTGATATCTGAGAATCTGATGGTAATGATTCCAGTTTTGCTCACTGCAGTCCCACAGACCAGCAAAACCCTTCTGTGATTATTTCATGTGCTCCCACTCTGGGATTGACGATTATTAAAGGAATCCTGGAGGAAATTTGGCAATTGTTTCCCTTTTTTCCCAGTAAAGTTTCTTCTTTTTAGAAAGTGGACTGGATCTCCAATTTGTACTGTAGCTAATCACTGTGTTTTTCAGAATCTATAGACTTAACTAGCTGCACTTGTCAAATGCAAAGGGATCAGGGATTCTCATCAGGGAATGAAGAGAACTTGCAATGATCTTAGAAGCCATTCTCCATGTGACACTGTCTACCAGTATTCTGTCTGTCAAACTCCTGGCCCTCCAAGCCAGAGCTGGACCTGCTGTGCACTATGCCCAAAGCATCCTATGAAAGCAGCCCACAACCTAACTAACCCTGGAGGAGGTCCCTCAGAGGTCCCCAGCACGTGCCTGGACCACATATCAGGTCCCACCCTATCCTTGTGCAGTTGGTTCCCAGGCCACCTTCATCACCTCTGGCCTCTCATGGGTAATGAGTCCTCATAGACTCTTCCCTCCCTCAATGTTCTTTGGCTCAGAGCATGGCACCACTGTTCCTCCCACTAACCAAGCCAGAAACCTGCTAGTCACCCTGGACAATGTCTTTTCCTTGACACGCACCACCTCACCCTAGAGAAGTCACCACCAAAGTCTGTCCATTTTACTTCCTTAAAGTTTTATCTCCATTACCACAACGATTCTAACTTGGGTCACCTTAATGTCTCATCTGGGAAACTACAACTGTCTCCCGACTGGACTCTCTGAATCATTCTTATCCTCTCTGTTCTGTTCTCCACACTGATGCCAGAAGGGCCTTTTCTAAAAAGTAAGATGGAACATATCGTTCATTTGCTTAAACCTCTTTTCTTTTTGACTCTTCACTGCTTACTATAAAGTTCCTTACTGTGGTGCTAACAAAGCCCGCATTTTCCGGCCCTTTCACGCCCAATCTCATCATATGCCACTCTCGCTTGAATTATCTCCCCACTGCTGTCCTACTGGCCTCCTTTTGTTTCTCTGACACTATCTCCTGATTCCCCAGTCTAGGTCTGATCCCCCCTTTTTTGATATTTACTCTATTTCTTTTTTTATTGAGACAACATTGGTTTATAACATTATCTAGATTTCATGTGTACATTATAATTTGACATCTGTATATGCTACAGTGTGCTCACCACAAAAGTGTAGTTCCATTTACCACCATTTAATTGACCCCCTTTACCCATTTTGCCCTCACTCTACCCCCCTTCCTCTCTGATAGCTGCCAATTTGTTGTCTGCTTCTATGAGCTTGTTTTTTATATTCCACCTCTGAGTGAAATCATATGGTATTTGTCTTTTTCTGACTTATTTCACCTAGCATAATACCCTCAAGGGCCATCTGTGTTGTGCGAATGGCAAGATTTCATGTTTTTTTATGACTGGGTAGTATTCCATTGTGTGTATATATACATATCACATCTTCTTTATCCATTCATCCCTCAATGGGCACTTAGCTTGTTTCCAAGTCTTGGGTATTGTAAATAATGATGTAATGAACATAGGGGTGCATATATCTTTCTGAATTAGTGCTTTTGTCTTTGGATCAACACTCAGGAGTGGGATAGCTGAATAATATGGTAATTCCATTCTTAATTTTTTGAGGAACCTTCATACTCTTTTCCATAGTGGCTGCACCAGTTTACATTCCCACTAGCAGTGTATGTATTTCTCCACATCCTCTCCAACACTTGTTGTTTCTTGTCTTTTTGATAATAGCCATTCTAACAGGTGTGAGATGAGATCTCCTCGTGGTTTTGATTGGCATTTCCCTAATAACTAGTGATGATGAACATCTTTTCATGTTCCTGTTGGCCATCTCTATGTCTTTTTTGGAAAAATGTCTCCTTAGATCCTCTGCCCATTTTTTAATCAGCTTGTTTGTTTTTTTGTTGTTTGATCCCCCTCTTATAGGAAAGAGTGAGACATAGAAGGAAGAAAAACCAATAAAGTGTGTATTATTGAGCTAGCTGCCCTTGTGTGCAACCAGGACTCAATCCAATGGAGATGTATGAGGAACCGTGTAGCTTGTGCCTCAAAATGGTCCATCCAAAAAACAGGAGGCAGGGCATGGATGCCTGGACTCCCATCCCCTGTTGGCTAAGGGTTGTCCCTGCAGCATTAAATCCTTTGTGTTTCTCAGCTGTATCTGCCTACTCAGACTAAACAAGATCCATGAAGCTTTGGAGAAGGTATTAAGGTGAAAAAGCGGAAAAAAAAGGATGGGTGCTGATACTGGAGGTGGGATGCTATAACAGCACATGGAACTGTCCAGCTCAGCCACAGCTGAAGTCAGAGATGGAATGGTGAGGTGACATGGACCCAATAAGAAACTGCTACAAATGATAACAGTCTGTCATTAGTGTCTGTAGCACTGTTTGTACAGAGCTAACTCTGCCATTAGGATGTCAGCTGCATGTGGGCCTGTTTTGCTCATTTCTGCATCGCCAGAACTCAGCGCAGGGTCTGGCACATGGTTGTTGGCTCAAATTCAAATTAGATATTTACAGAATTAATTAGTTAACGAATTGACAAACAAATGGATGAGTGACAGATAAATCTGACTCATTTCCTAGGATCTGGTCTCAACTCTCTTGCTTGGTTTTGACTCCATGTACTCACTCTGGTCCCCAGTATTTATAAGGTCTCAGGTAAGGAAGCTCACGTGGGTCCTCATGCCCCTCCCTAAGGGTGCTGTGGATCTGCTTTGCTTTGATTTCACAACATAAAGTGGCATCTCTTCCAACTTGAGGGCACTGCTTTTTAGCCCTTGGTTTGCTGGCCCTTCAGCAGTTGAGACACCCGAGCTCTGTCTGTTTTGATTTGGTGTTTCTGAAATGTGCTCAAATATGAAGATCCACTTTTAAGGTAATATTGTTTTGAGGATTTTGTGACATCCTTGGAGATAACTACACGTTCTCTGACATATCACATGCTTGCCAGAACCTTGTATGCAATAGATCTTCCATGGTGTTAAAGGAGATCCAGCAAACAGGCATCAGCTTACAGCAGGGCTTGGAGAATAATCCATTCCATGGCTACTAGGGCAGGGAGCCACTCTTCATCTCAACAGCTTGGCCAACCCAAGGAGTAAGCTGAACAACTACCAATTCCACTTTAGCTTATTTGACCTTCAAAAAAATCTATGACATGGGTATTCCCATTTTACCAACAAGCAGCTTGAATATCAGAGAAATTAAATAACTGGCACAAGGCCACCCAGTGAGCCAACTGAATAAGGTTGGATCTGACTCTAGGAGCCTATGCTGTTCCAATGTATCCAACTGGGAAGTCAGCTGTGGAGTAAGAACACAAGAGACCTCATTTCTGAGTCAGGAGCTGCCTCTGGGACACCGTCTCTGCCCCCAAGGAGCTCAGAGGCTGGTAGAGATTGAAAATGTAAGTCCCTGACAGAGGAGTGGCCAAGGCAGTGTGGGAACCCAAGGAGGAGCTGATGCATTCTGCTGCAGGATGGGAAGTGGTCCTGGATGGGGAAGATTTGAACTGGATGTTGGAGAGGTGGAGAATGCCATGCTTGGCAGGGAGAATGCCATAGGCAGGGGCTCGACTGCTTAGAGAACAAAAAGTTGGGTATCTGCCTGCCAAATGTTCCCCACACCCTTGAGGACGAAGTCCAAACCCAGAGTGAAGACCTTCTTTGCTTGGCCCCTGCCTGCTTCTTTGCCTCTCTCCTCGTCTCTCTGCCCCAGCACACAGTGCTTCCCCAAACACACACTGTGCATGTTCTCTGCCTAGGCTGCTGCAGATGCTGCTTCCTCGTGGGCCACACTCTTCCCTTCTTCACTAAACAAACTCCCCCTCATCTGATCAGTCTCAGATCAGGCAACACTGCCTCCGGGAAGCCCTCCCGACACCTGAGCCCATCAGGCTGATGATGGATGCCTCTGCACTCTGATGGAAACTTCCGACCGAGTACACAGGCTCATTGACATTTTTCCTTTTGCTGATCGTCTTCCTACAGACCTGCATCATCCAAAGTGGTAGCCACTAGCCATACGCGACTCTTTAAATTCAAATTAATTTTTAAAAATTAAATAAAAAATTCAGTTTCTCAGTAGCACTGGTAGTATTTCAAGTGTTCAATAGCCACATGTGGTTAGTGATGACTGTACAGGACAGCACAGGTGCAGGACATTCCCATCAGCACAGGAAGTTCTACTGAACAGTGCTCTCATAAACTAGGAGGCAGCTGAAGGCAGGGCTGTGAAGAGCATCTGTACAGACCCAGTACCTGGCGTCTACTGGGTGTGAAAAACAGGCTTGCTACTTACTTACTTACTTATTTATGGTTCTCTTGAGTACCTATTAAATGCCAGACACTGTCTCAGGGAAGGGAGATCCATTAGTGTCTAGCCTCCAGATTTCCTGGAGCTCAGAGTCTAGTGAGGGGGACACAAGAAACAAAATCAAAGAAAACATACCAACAAATGCAAGACACAATTAAAAGCTCAGGAAAGACTGATGAAGGAAACACCCTGGGCACTGTTGAGTAAAACCTGGTAAGGCGGCAGAGGGAAAGGAAATGAAACCAGAAACAGAGGTTAGGCCCAGATTCCCATGGGCCTTGAATTCCATGCTGAGAAGATTGAACTTAATGCAGGAGAAAGTCAGTGACCCATTTGAGAATTTTAAGCAGGAAAGCTAACTTGATCCAATTTGTGCTTCTGAAGGACCACTCCAGCAGCTCAGTCGGGGGTGGACTGAAGGAAGAGAAACTTATGACAGACAAACCAGGAAGGCCACCCCGGCAGGTGGAGAGAGTGGGAATGAAGAGTCCAGAAGGGGAGGAGAAACAGCTAATTCCAAAGCTGATTCTGGAGTTGAGTGGACACGTCCCAGTGACTGCCTGGGTGGGAAGGGGAGAGCAGGGGAAGGAAGGACATCTCCAAGGAAGCCAGCTGGGAGCTGGAGGAGGGTCTGCCACAGAATCGGGGGCTCTTCCCCCAGCCTCACTGCAGGGACTGCATTATGGGCGATTAATTCACGGCCAAGTTACATTCTGATGAAGGTTACCACAGATACATCAGCGTGACAGGTGGGGTGTGGGGGAAGGAGGTTCGGCGTGTTCGAGTCAGAGCCGAATATTAGATTCTAGTCACTATTTGATTGATCTTTTAAGCAATTCTGGGATTCTCTCACTTAAAACCCAATAAATCTTTGAAGGCCTGAGGATAGCAATGCAAAAGCAATAAATCTCCATTGTGGAGCATTAGAAAAATAGGCCAAGCTGCCGCGGTGGTTTGGCTGGAGGGATGAGCGTGTAGGAGACCCACATGACAATCCTCCCTTCCTCGCCTCTTCACCTCCCTGCGTGCTCGGTTCTATCAGACAGAGTCAGATCCTTGGGGCTTCAAAGGGGCAGCAAGTGGCAGAACAGGGGCTGGAGTTTGGTTCAGTCAGAGCCAGAGTGCTGCTGGCAGAAGGAGGAGGAACAGCTTGCCTGGCCGGGGCCTGCAGCCGAGGCTCAGATCTGAGTCTGTTTGAGAATCGGCAGCTCACTCAGAGAGAGATATGCTGAGCTTCATAAGTTACAGGGTGGGCCACCACAACCCAGAGTTGGAGGTCCCCTGAGAAGCCATCCTGCCTACCTCTCATTCCCTAGTTGATGGAGGTTCATTCCACAGAATCCTCATTCAAAGGTCACCCAGTCACCACTTGACATCCCAGGCATGGGAGAGCAATGAACCCAGAGACAGGAGGTTCAGTTCATGTACTGGCTCTAGGTGTAATGAGCCTGTGACCTTGGGCCAATCATTTAACATTCTAGACTTCAGCTTCCTCCTCTGAGATGGAGATGGCATTTCCCACTCAGCTTCCTCATCGAGTGAGGGATGACCAGATGAGACAATGGAATTACATCAACTATCAACTATGAAATACAACTCCAGGCATCCTTGACCCAATGTATCTAGTGGGCTCTTTGTGTCCTGTGGTCGAAGAGCACCTTCATTGTTTTCTCAGTGCTCCTGCTTCCCCAGCCTGTAAGACTGGTCCAGTTGCCTGGGTTACGCTCATCTCTCCAGCCAGTCTACTCCTTCTAGCAACCAATACACTGTCTCTACTGGTTTCGTATGATCTTGGTTTATTGGTTTCATTATTTTGTCTGCTTACTTGCTTAATGTCCCACCTCCCTCCCCATTCACATGCACACATACTGGATGAGAAACCTCAAGAGGACAGGTGTGTGTCTACCTTATTTTCTGCTATATCCTCATTGCTTAGTTCAATTCCTAGGACATAGCAAGTACTCAATAAATATTTGTTGAATGACCTAATGGTCAATTGCTTCCCATATGGGCATCCTAGTGCCCAGAGCTCAAGGTGAGAAAGGGTTAAGGCAACTGAAATCTATTCTGATATTGTCACTGCTGTCATCGCAGTTGTCCTGAAAGTCTTACTGGCTAGCATTGGTTATTCTCTTCCCCTTTTTGGCAAATGCCCAAGCAACAGTCTGAAAATAATTCCAGAAATTGAGTGTATATCCACCCTCCGTGATCCAGAAGCTTGGGAAGAAAAGCAGCCAAACATTTCCAGACACCAAGCATTGCCCCTTTGAGCAGTGACATTTATTTTAATTTTTTTCTATGGAAATGTCACCAAAATATATCACGCACAATTTTCTCCTAGGGAGGTGGTGTGATATAGTGAAATGAGTGTTGGCTTAGGGTCCGCTAAAGAGGGTTTAAATTCTGCCTGCACGACTTGCTGGTTTCATGGCCTGGGTCAACTCACTTAGCTTCTGTTTATCTCAGTTTTCACATCTGTAAAATGGGGAGACTATTATTGAAATGCTGTGAGGGTACACAGAGGCTTGTGTACAGTGATGGGCACAAGCAAGTAAGGCACACGCTGCTCATTAAATGGAAGCCAGCAGCCTCTTTTAACTTGAAGACATGGAATCTAAGGCTGCATTTTTTGGGTGAACTATGAGCAGCTAATGAACACCCATGGCTGTGAGGGGCTGCGGGGGCTGCAGCATATAGACGTCTTTGTTTCTTGAGTCCCTGTGTCGGTTTTGCAGAGTTGTTCTATTTTTTGCTTCCTGCCAGCTGTCATTTCTCACTGCTCCAGGGGCATTTCCAGTCCCACCTCCTAATTTACTGCAGTCTTAGGATGCGCAAGCTTATTAAATGGATGTGCAAACTAGGAGTACATGGGCTCCGAGGGAAAGTGTAAGGGGTTTCTTTGGGAACTGGAAAAGCTTCTCTAAGAACATGGGTATGGGCTGCTCAGAGGCCCCATTGGCTGGTCTCTGGAGTCAGGAAGCCCTGGGTACAAGTCCTGGCTTATCATTTACAGGCTCCGTGATCGAATTTGAGTTTCCTCATTTCTATCGGGAAGATAATAATACTACTCATAGGTGAGTCAAGGTTAAATTCTTGGAACATAGCAGTTGTCCAATAAAATATGGTGATAATAACTCCCATCTGTGTCCAGCTGACTTCAATGACTTTTCAGAGGTTCAGACATATAGTCTGATTCATCTTGAGGATGCGTCCCTGATCCTCTGTACAAAAATTAACTTTATCCTGACACTGGGAAGGACCCAAATTGCTTATCTCTCAGTACAACTAAAAAAAATTCTGAATCTTTGTGCTGAGAAGAAGTTAGGGGCTCCTAAAGAAAAAAACACAGCACTTGCCCATGGAGGGAGGGTCTCAAACAGCTTTGGAAATGTGAATAGGAAGCAATCAGGCAACATTGTCACTCTATAGCAGGGGTAGACTTTGAACAGAACTTCCTCAGTCCCACAGAAAAGAAGCAAAACCAAAGAAGGAACTAGCTCTCTGACAGCCTGCCTTGCTTTGGGCACCTCTAGATTTTATCCAGCCTCTGTGAAATAGCTATCATCTATACTTTCCAGATAAGGAAAACTGAGGCTCAGAGAGATTAAGTATCTTATCCAAGGTCACACAGCTGTGTTGGAGCAGGATTTAAATCCAGGTTCGCTGGCATCAAACTCAGATCCTTTCCATTGCCCTGCACAGCATCCAGAAGACGGTGGGGAGCTGGACTGAATCCACACCCACCAGGAAGCCACACAGTGGGTGCCAGCTGATCAGGTCCCTCTGCTGATAGCTTTGTAGGCTCGCAGCAATGAAAGGAGATGCCTGGATCAACTATATAAAGGTCATGGGCTTTGGGTCAGCTCTGGCCTAGGCTCCTGGGTTAGCTGCTAACTAGCGCAATGTTGGGCATGCTGCTTCTCTTTTCTGGGCCAGACTTTTGACATCTGGGAAGCTAAGATTTTGAAACATGACCAATGCTGCCATAGGAAAGAGGTGAGAGCTGTAGAGGGCAGTAAGGCATGGGTGGCCAAAATGGAACATGTGATCTGGCACCTGGAGGACCTGCATTCAAACTCAGCTTTCCTTCTTACTGTCTGTGTACCCCTGGGCATCGCTGAGCCTCAGTTTCCTCATCTGAAAACGAAGATAATAGCATCTCAGGGTATAGACAGAATTAAATGACAACATTGCATGAGAATTACAGAAAGAAAAGCAATAACTCAATAACTATTTGAGGTAAAGGCCACTATCTGCTTTGGCTCATCCCAGGTAGGAACGTCCTGGAACAACCTATGTGTACAATATAAGGAAACATTCTTAGTTCAGGTGCCCCACAAACACTACACACACCTATTGCAAGGCCTGAAGACTCGCCTGACTGAGGACAGAACGTTGATCAAAGTCTAACCAACAGATGGGAACTTCCAAATTGTTGGCAGTTGATTCTATCTGCTTCACTGCCTATAATTTCTGGGTGGAGCTGGAGCCAGGTTGGAAGACAGATAACTAGACCATCTCAATAGCCTCCTTCCTGTCTGGGCTCCCAGGATCATAAAAGTCACACTGCATGTGGCTATCTAGTGGCTCCCCATGGCCCCCCAAACAAGCCTGAGCTTCTCGCCCCACCACTCCTGCCTTGACCTTCATGCCAAAGCAGACTTAACCACTCCTGGTTGCTCCCCATGACAGTAGGCTGCTTCTCTCCTCCATGCCTTTGCTCAGGCTGGACCCTCTTACCACTTTGGCAAAACTGTGTGCGACATTTAAGATGCAGCTCAGTGTCACCTCCTCTGGGAATTCTCTCTGCTCTGAGCTCTCATAACAACCTATGCATTTCTCCATAGGCATGCACTGTATTGTAACTATGCTTTTGTGTTTCTGTCTCCCCAGCCAGAGTTGGAGTTTCTTTAGAACATGACTTATTCACAGCTAGTTGACTACTGTATTCCAAGCAGTTAAACATTGCCTGGCACAGTGTGAGTGCTTAAAAAATGTTTCTTGAATGAATGAATAGATGAATCATTTTTACTTCCTGTGCCCCACTCCATTCCTGACATAAGATACTCAATGTACGCTTGTTGAACTGAACTGAGCCCATTTGAAAGCTGTTCCACTCAACTCTCTGCTTGGTTTCAAGGTACTTTAGTCCCTCAAGCTCTGGGAAAAGCCAGCAGTCAACATATGAGCTGCTGTCCTTGTGCAAGGCACAGCTTGTTAAAAAGAGACGCCCAACTTCCTGATCGCCATGAGCCCATGGACTGCACTGGGTCAGCTTAGCTACTGAGACGATTTCACTGCTTCGGCCTTAAGGATGCTCCTGAACTCCAGTAGTCTCTTGTGAAAATCAGCAGTGTGACTTTGACTGCAAGTACCCCTGTGGGACTCTAGCACTCCAAGGCCCTAAACTGGACCAGCCCAGAGGTCCTGTCCCATTCCTAATTTCTGAGCAGGTTGTTTTTAGAATTCAGCAAGTCTGTCCATCTGGCTGTTAATGGCAGTCAGACATGGAAGGGTGACTGAGTTTCCAGGCCTCCAATTCTACTAAATACGTTTATCATAGGTGTGTTCTAGAAAGTTCTCTCACAGCCCTCCTCAGGTCCCCATCAGCATGTTCCCTCTGAACTAGTCCTAATACCCCATTGTGGGGAGAAAGGCTCCTGGGTCAGTGGCCCCCTCTGAACTGGCCTTGGGGCTGCTGACCCTCTTCTTCCAGGAAGCCCTGCTCCTGGCCAGTCTTGCCTTTGGGCATCGCTAGTGAGATGATTCAACTGGAGGTGTGCATGGTGCAGAGAAGGAAAACCACAAACTCCAGGTTCAGAACCCTCCTCACCTGACAGGGGCTCCCCGTGACTGAGCCGGCTTCAGCATCACCGTGATGGTCGTGTCCGTTTCATTCAGTGGGGTGTCTGTGTCATATTCAGGCATCGACGGAGCTGGGCAGAGAACAGAGAGAGGAGGAAGCTCAGCATAGGTCCCAAACCCCGCTCACCACCTCCCCTTGATGCAATCGCTAAAGACACTCAGGATGACCCGAAGGAGGACGTTTAGGAAAGGGTTAGATGAGAGCCACAGAGCATCCCAGCTTCCAGTAAAGGAGGCCCTGACTTCCAACCAGCCTGTAGTTTCCTTCAAGGTCCAGAAGAGGCCGGGGCATGTTGGCAATGATGCAGCCAGTAACCCTCATGAATCAAAAAGGTCCACAGCGAACAAACAGATAAACGCCGGAAATATAAGTACTTACCAAAGACTCAACCTTATTAAACACACTTAAAATGCAAATTACAGCAGTGATGAACTAGTTCCTCTTATCTTTTTCTGTTTTTTCATGAGACCCTCCCTCACTCATCCCCAACGATAGGAGGGTGACTAAATTTAATCCCTTGGGAAGGTAATTTAGACATTTCTATTAAGAGCTATTAAAACCCACATCCCTTTTAATTCAGTATTTCAATTTCTGGAATTTAACCCTAAAGTTATAATACAAATCAACAAATGAAACTTTATTCTCGAACATGCTTATTGAAGCATTATTTTATAAAACCATGGGAGCACCAAATATATCCAACCACAGGGGAACGCTTAATTAAATTATGTCCATCCACTTGACAGAACATTATAACGAAAGCAATGCAGCGACATGGAAAATTCTATGGCATAAGGATAAGTGAAAACGTTAAGCCACAAAACCACCCTGGGTCTGTATCTGTGCAAAATGTGTCTGCATGTAGCCCAGAATCGCATAGGTATTCTGAAAAAGCGTAAATTGTAAAAAAAGTTCTGAGAGAATTCTTCTTTGATGCTGTCTAATGGTGGAGGGAGTCCTACTGGTGATGACAGGTGAAATCTCGGACCTCCATGACTCTGTGATAGTCATTCATTCAGTCATCAGACATTTTATGAGAACCTAAGCTGTGTCCTGCACTGCCAAAAGGAATGTTTCTGAAAATAAATCACATTTTTATAAGCCAATTGGTATGAAAAAAATTGTACTATTTAATGTAACTATGTGGTAAGTCATTGGTGAATCACTCAGTGTTCCCTCAGGTCTAACTTGATTAATGTATTTTTGACACTTTAGGAAGTTCGTGGGTTAGGTTTTCTTCATGAGACCACAGCAGTGACACATGAGGGATTGCATCATCCTAATTGCTCCAAAACCACACGGTGACAGCTGGCTCTGCCCTTTTTCAGTCCCAGGAAAATTAGGAATGGGAAAACAAAACAAAACAACTCCTGTCTCCCTTTTCCTTTTCTAAGAGAGATACCTGAGATTTTGGTGGCGATCCTAGTGGTGACAGGGGGCCCAAAGCCCTTTGCTGTGCTGGCCTTGATGGTGAAGGAGTAGGTGGTCCCTGGGTACAGACCCACAAAGAGGTGGTGTGTTTCATTCCGGAGTTTGAACACCTTCCCCCTCTGGCTGGAGAGGTCGGCACTCGGGTCCAGGGAGCCAACAGCCTTGTAGTTGATCTGCACAACAAGCCAGCAAACAGACAAATAAATTCCTCACTCGGGAAGCTGGATGGAGCTCATCTGGAGGAACAGCAGGGGAGAAGAGCGGAAGGCCTGAGAGCTTGATCAGCAAGTTCTGCTGTTACTGTCCACCTTACAGACTATGCCAGCCTCCGAACACTCCACTGCTGATGCTCTGGAGCATTGCTGTCCAATAGGAATAGAATGCGTGCCACATACATGCTTTTTAATTTTCTAGCGGTCATATTAAAAGGAAAAAATGTAAAAAGAGAAAAAATTAATTTTATTACTATATCTTGTTGAACCCAATGCATGCAAAATACTACCATTTCAATGTGGAAGCAACATAAAAAATTGAGATACTTTCTATCCCATTATTCATAGTAAATCTTAGAAATCTAGTAAGTATTTTGACGTTACAGCACATCTCAATTCAGACAAGCCACATTTCAAAAGTAGCCTCGTGCAGTAGCCTCGTGTGGCTAGCAGCCACCATGTTGGACAGTGCAGCTATAGAGCAGTCTCTAAGTGTAGCACCCCAATAAAAGTCATTTGGAAGCTTGTTAAAAAATGTCACGGTCCCCGATTCCACATGGACAGCATTTGCTGTCTGGTGTTTTATCATGCATTATCTTGTTTATCTTCCTCCCAAAACCTTGGGGGCATCATCAGCATAGTTATTCTCACTTTAATGATGGAGAAACCAAGGCTCAACCAGAAGCAACTTGCATTGAATCAGCACTTTCCAAACTCTCTGTGGTGAAGGCTCAGGTTTGTGTTTTCCAATTCACTGCAGGCCCATAATAATCCAGAGACCACATCACATGTGACTCATCATGTGAGTTTGGCAATAACCACACTGGTGTATACCCTGTACAAGGAGAGGCATCCACATCACCCACTTGGCTGTCACAGCCATGTCAAGGCACTCTGAGAATTTCTAAGTGCTCATTCTCAATTTCTGCACTTATCCTCCTGTGAGAGTAGCTAAATAGTTGACGTCCCAACACTGGCCTCCATGGCTCATACTTTGGGTACCACATTTCTAAATTACTCAGTTGGTAAAGTGGCACACACAGGCTTTTTTGTTCATTTGCCCTATCTAGTTTGTTCTATTAAAAATATTTTGTAAGAGTATAATATACATATAGAAAGCTAGACAGCTCAATGAATTTTTACCAGCTGGACACAGCCACATAACCAGCACCCCATCAAGAGACAGAACGTTACCAGACCTAAGAGTTTCCCATCATGAACCCTTCCACGCCTTACCCCTCTCCCCCAGCAAGGATACCCTCTATCCTGACTTCTAACAGCATCAGTGAGTTTCTCCTGGTTTTGAACTTTATATAAATGGAATGGTATGGGGTCAACTCTTTAGCATCTGGCTTCTTTCCCTCAACCTTATGTTTGTGAGATTCATGTGGGCTGTCACTGTAGCTGTAGATCATGCATTTTCAGGGTTATTCAGGATTCTATCCCTGAGACAGGACTGAATTCTGGTCTGTTGGACTCTCAAACCCGTGCTTTTTTTTCTATACCACACGGCCCAGCCTGGAGACACATTTCATTAATTGAAGAAGAGATTCATTCATTCACTTATTTTTTCCTCCACAAATGTTTCCCGCATACTCCTGGATTCTAGGACCTGCACTGTGTGCTGCTGGGGACCCCCAAACAAATACAAGCTAGGCCCTGTCCTCAAGTGTCTTCTCTTCTAGAATGAGGTAAGCAGGGGCCAGCCCAGTGGTGTAGTGGTTAAGCTTGTGTGCTCCGCTTTTGTGGCCAGGGGTTCATGGGTTCAGATCCCAGGCATGGACCTATATACTGCTCATCAAGCCATGCTGTGGTGGTGTCCCACATACAAAATAGAGGAAGATTGGCACAGATGTTAGCACAGGGCCAATCTTCCTCAAGCAAAAAAAAAATATATATATAGAATGAGGTAAGTCAACCACACAGGCACCTTATAGCACTTTGTCTTCTGTCAAGAATGTCTCATGCTTGACAGGAAGGAAAACCCAGGTAGAACAGGGAACACACCAAATTTGCTTCAAAAATAAGCACTTTGCTGTTTCTGGCAAGGGCACCAAACGTTTTGGGGAAGAGGTAACTTCTCTCTCCCGCATTAAGCAGTGCAGCTGTTGACACCACAGGTCGAGGACAGACTTCGTCTGGAGCAGAGTGAGCCCAGGAGGAGAAACTCATGGAGCTGAAGGATTGGGGTATTTTGCAAGCAGAGCCTGGGCAGGCGTACCCATCCCGCAGGTCCCTGGTGGGCCTGGCCACGCCATTCCCTCTGGTCACCCCCGCCCACTCCAGCCTTCTCAGAGGCAAGCCTTCAAACATCCACACGCCTTTCTGTGCTGGAGGGCTTTTTCCCGTGGGTGCTCACAGGAAGTGCTGGGGAATTGACACCCCCAGCAACTGGACTCGTGGGAGCTGATGCAGACATTCCCAGGCTCCTTTCACATGATACCCCTGCAGCATCCTGGGGATTTCCCTGAGGGATTCCGCTCCACTTGCCTCCAAAGGTAGCCGCCTGGAAAACACACCCATCACCAGCTGCCTTCCTTTCTCCTCCCCACTCCCTAGTGTTTCCTAAACTTCTTAAGAATCTGCTGGAATTCGCATTCCTGTCTCAGGATGTGCTTCTGAGAAACGTTGAACTAGACAATGAGCTCAGGAAGGTATCTCAGGGGAGAACTGAACTGATACCTGAAGATGATACACAGTTGGAACAGAGGAATAGAGCATTCTAGGTTCCAGGTAGAGGCAACCGCCTGCACAAAGGCTGGGAGAACTGAGGAGAGTCCAGTGTGGCTGGGCAGTGGTGAGGGGCAGCTGAGCTTTCAGGGCTCAGCTGGATTCAAGTTTTCCCCAGCTGCAGAAGGAGGGAGGTGGTCAGAGATGTTTCCCTGTGGCAGCCAACCCCAGTCCACGAGCGAAGATGTGCTCATGCATCCTTTTGAAATTCCGCCCCAGTCCCCCTGCCTGGGCTGGTGGCAACCACACTGATATACAGACACTGGGAGGTAAAACTCATGCCTTATTTACTAGCCAATTCCTTTTCTGCACTCCAAATTCAACCCAAAAGCCACTCAATTTCCACCGAGCTGTCAATATAAAATACCGCGCTGCCTGCTCGCCTCACCTTTCCCGGTATTACAGGATCCTCACTTACTTGTAATGAAACACTATGAATAAATCAATGTATGTTAATACAGCATGTCTTCAATTTTTTATGAAGAGCTTCACCAAATCTAATTCCCACTGCTTTGTCAGAAACAGTCTTTGAAAAATTTAACTTGCAAGTTTTACGAAGTTAGTGGGGGATCGGGCTGGGGAGGGAAAGAAGGAAGGTGAGAAAAATGGAATGGGATGGAGCTGTGGCTGTAAAATGCATAATGCAATGTGATCTTGGTTTAGAGGTGGAGAAAGAGGAAGATGTGTTAGGATAGCAAACGTAACATGAAGAGTTAGCGGGGGAAGGGGTGTGGAGCCAGGCATCAGCTCCAGGCTCCAAGGACTGGCTTCTGGCTGCATTAAAGAGCTTGGGGCCACCGTGGTCTCTTCTGGTGGCTGTCAATGGGACCCCCAGCCAAAAGCCAGAGTGAGCACTTTATAGTGAGAATTGAATCATGCCACCCCTTAGAATCAAAAGGGCAATGGCTTCCCATAGCTCTTGGGATTAAGACACATTCGTATCCTGTGGTCTTCATCAGCTCACAGCTCACTGCATGAGCTGACCTCTCCTGCCCTCCCTCTTGCTTTCTAGGCATTATTTCAGTGTCTAAAAAGAGCCGTGCTCCCTTTTGCCACAGGGCCTTTGCACCAGCTATTGTCAGCTCAGAACTTTTCTTTCCTTCTCATGCCTTCCCTTCACCTCCTCATCCTTGAATCTCATTTAAAATGACACTTTCCACGAGCACCTTCTCTAACTCCCATGTCCTCCTATTTTATGTTCCCAGAATCACATCTATCTCCTTTGAACCACCAATTTGACATTTAACCATGCAACTATTTCACTAATGAGTCCCTTTTCTACAATCCCAGGGATCAAAAAGGTAAAGCCTCAAAGCCAAATTTGGCCCATCACCTGTTTTTGTAAATCACACTTTATTGGAACACAGCCACACCATTCATTTATATATTGTCTGTGGCTGCTGACATACCACAATGGCAGAATTAAGTAGTTGCGACAGACACCCTATGGCTCACGCAGCTTAAAATGTTTACTCTCTGGCCCTTTATAGAAAAAGTTTGCTGATCCTTGCACTAGATTTTAAGCTCTAGAAGGGCAAGAATCTTATCTGGTTTTTGTTCAACATTTCTTCCCCTTGCATGTATAAATGAATGATCAAACTAGCTGTGTGGCTTGAGCAATTTGCTTAACCTCTCTGAACGTTGGGTTCTTCAAGGGCTAAATAATAATTTTAATGTTAGTTTCTGTTTTGATTTATGTTGCAGAGCGATCCCCAGCTCCTTTACTTCTGGAAGGTAGCCCCTTTGCTCAGGAGTAAGGCTCCAGGGAGTCCATGGGTGACTTTAGGCTTTGCATCAAGGCTCCAGCTACAACGGATCAAGGGACACCTTGGGAAGAACAGGCAGTCCTTCCACCCTGGGCTGAAGAGTAGCGGACAATAACTTCCCTTAAAGAGCCCCATCAGGAAGGACTTGTTTGTTTCTTGAACATGCTTAGATTGAGCCGTGCTGTGCTCCAGGCACTGGGCCAGGTATAAGGTAAGACCCAGAGGTTCCTTGTTCAGATAGAGCAGCTGACAAGGTTCTGGTCCCGAAGATGAGATGATGCATGGGAGTCAAGTAGATGATGCATGAGATCAAGTAGGGATGAGGGACATAGCTTGACTCACAACCAGGTGGTCAGAGATGCCTTCACAATAAAAAAAACCATTCTGGAGCACTCACTATGTGCCAGGCACTGTGAGGGGGACCTCACATAAAAATCATCTCATTTAATCCTCAAAAAATGGTATGGGTTCTTCATGGTTATTCCCATTTCTCAGCTGAGGAAACTAAGGCTGAGAGAAGTCACACAAGTCAAAGACCAGGTGAGGGCAGCTATATGTGCAATCCGGCAGAGTGCTGGAAGGACAGATGGGACCCACAGCTCCTGAAGTGTCCTCTGCTGCCTCAATATCACCAGAGTCTCATCTCTTGGCTGGTGCATGGATGTGGGCACCATGATGTGGCAAGAACTTAGATAAGTCTATTTGAACACACAGAGATGCCCTGGAAGGACCAGGGCTGTTCAAAGAGCTCCCTCCCAGACAGATGACCCCAAATTGAGGAAACACATAACAGCATCAGCTGTCAGTCATGATAATATAAACTGGGTCAAGATCTGCCCACCCACAGCTTGATGCGCCAGAAGCATCTGCATCTTCTATAGCTTAGCAGCTACTATACCCATGGTGTCTTCATTCTAAATCCTTTGCAAGGGGGAGCCAGCACTCTGAGTGACACATCCCATCTCCTCCTGACTCTCTCCACATGGTTTCCAGCCCATACTCTGGGGGTCTCATCGTAGTAGAGTCTTAACAAGTCTCTAGGTAAAATAGACCGACACGGTCAATTCAATGAATACAGGGTTAAATTCATTTGTTTTCATTTAACTTAAAACAACTGGTTAAAATATTTTCTCCTTTATTTTTTACCCACTGTAGAAGAGTTTCCAGGCATGATCTTTGCCATCATGGTGACCTCTGAGGCAAACGTACAAAAAGAGACCAGTTTCAGGTAATCTCTTCTTGGTAGAAGTGTACTGTTGACTCTTTGGTTTCCTGACAATTTAAAACTAAAATGGGAATGCACAGATGGCTGCAATGCACATGCCAGTGACTTTTTGGCCATGGGGCCCTTGTTTTCCCTAGAGAGCCGAGGACTATGGTAACAGCAGAAAAATGATTATGATCAACACACACACTGCTACTCCTGGTGTTTCTAACACTGTTGAGCCAGCGAGAGTGCAAGGACTTGCCGCTTTTGTGCACAGACAGCTATGGCTTTTGCTTTTATTGAGATGAAATGATTCTCTCAATCAACAAATGCTCACTAAGAACCCACTCATGCTGGACTCTGTTCTGGGCTCTGGAGAAACCTCAGTGAAGAAGACCCAGTTCCTGACTTTGGGGACCAGCAGAGGCACTGACGGACACTGCAGGGAACCAAGTCCTTCAAGAACACAGTTTGGGGAGTAATGGTTCTCCCAGAGTGAGGAAAGCCTCCTTGAGAAGCTTCCAGGGTGTTGGGCTGGACCGATGGTCCTCAGGCCAGGCTCCAGAGCATAGAACACCTTGCGGACCTTTTAAAAAGTACCATTGCCCTTACCCCACCCCAGACTAATTGAATCAAATGCTCTGGATGCAAAGGCCTGGGTGTCGGTACATTTTTAAAGTTCCCCAGAAGATTCGATTGGGCAGCCAGGGCTGAGATGCTGGAGCTGGGCCCTAAAGGGTGAAGAGTATGATTAAGCAGAAGAACTGTGAAATCACATGCCAAGGAAAGGTGTCCTAAAATGGTGTGCTAGAAAGAACCGGAAACTTACCATTGGAACACCACAATGATAATGGCTGTAGGCAAGATTTATTGATGAATGCTAAAGTTGGTCGGTGAAACCAAGGAGAAACAGCATATTTGCATAGCTTTTTCTCCTCCAAAGTTTCCTAGCTATTGTGGTTCACCTTAAGACCACAAATTCTGTGACACTCCTCCTCCCCAGGAGGTAGAGCCTACTTCTTCCCTCCTTGAGTGTGGGCTGGACCGAGTGACTCACTTTAAATGAACCCAGTATGGAAAGGGGAAAAGACAGCTTTAAAGTGAAGAGACCTGGTGTGATCAAGGTCAACAGTGCCAATGATGAGTCAAGTTGAGATCAAGAGCCCCCTGGTATGATGTAATGAGAAGGGTACATACCTTTTCCCCCAGAATCTCAGTCCATTAATGAGAAAACATTAATGAGAAAACATTAATGAGAAAACAAACCCAGATTGAATACTGGGCAGCACTCTTAAAACATATCAAGGTCAGAAAGAGAAGAAAAGACTGAGATGCTGTAACAGTCTTTTAGGATGAGAATAAGGAGACATGACACCCAACTGCTACAGGGGAACCTAGAGAGAGAAAAGGCCACCTGCAGAAAAACTTAGAAAATCCGAAAAAAAGTCTGGAGTTCAGTCAACAGTAAAGCACAGATGTGAATCTTCAGTTTTCATAAATATGTCACGGCCATGTAAGATGTTAACATTTGGGGAAGTTGTGTGAAGGGTATAGAACTCTCTGTACTATTTTTGCAACTTTTCTGTCAATTTAGAATTATTTCAAACTAAAATGTTAAAGCAACAACAACAAAAAGGGCATGCTGGGTTCTGGCACCTGTGAGGTCTCTGGCTGCAGAATAGAATCCACAACAAATATGCATCGAGTTCTTGACTTGACCATGTGCTAAGCACTGAGGAGACTTCAGAAACTTATGGTCCAGTCAGGGAAACAGGTGCGACCACAGGAATGGGTGGTAAACACACATTAAGATTACTGCTCTGAAGGAAGGGAAAGTGGATCTTGGGAGCATGTGACAGAGAAGGCTTCTGGGCCCAGGCAATCTTCCCCATCGAGTGTGAGGTGTTAACCCAGTGCAGGAGGTGGGAGGGATAGCTAGGAGACAGAGGAAGGTGAAGGAAGTGGAGACCGGAGAGATGCTCTTGGGCAGCACAACTACCGGCCTGTGTAGTATTTTTGCGCGAATTCAAAAAAGGCATCTCTAGGCAGATGCCGTCCCCCCTCAGTCCTAGGCCCCTGTACCTCAGTGAGCTGAGGGTGCCTTTGTGAGAAGAAAACGATGTCTTTCTTAATGCCTAGTCATATTCCTCTGGACAGATACAGTAGAGTGCTTAGTGGATTTCAGCCCCTTGGTGGCGTGCCTTGAGCAGTGCACAAACTATGCAGCCATCCATGACAGCCCTGCTTTGAGTTCAGGTCATGGAAGCCTTTAGGGGAATACTAGAGTGGTTAGATTTTATCTTCAGGGTCATATAGAGGCGTTAAGGGGGAGGACAGGCTATTGAGAGAGATCAGAGTCATACCTGTATTTAAGAGCAGTGCTACCAAAATTGTAATCCATAGACAAGACAGCATCAGGACCACCTAGGAGTGTGTTAGAGATGTAGATTCCTGGGCCCATCCGAGACCTACTGATCAAAATGTCTGGGGTTAGGATCCAGGAATTTGTGTTTTAACAAGTTCTCTGGGTGATTCTCATGCATGCTGAAGCTGGAGAAGCACATTTCCTGGCAAGGGGCTGGAGGATTGAACTGATTGTAGGAACGGGGCCCCTTTGGAGGGTCTGGCTCTCATCCAGATGACAGGTGACAAAGAAGGCCTGGTCTACATGGGAAGCTAAGGGAATGAAGAGAAAGGAGTGAATTTGAGAGCTGCTGAAGGATGAGGCCCCCAGAAATGTAGGAATAAGACAGAGCCTACACATGGCACCAGGCCTGAAGGGGGATGAGTCTTTACAGGCTGGAAACTACTGAGGAAGATTTGTGAATGTCCACCAGCCTGCTCCTTCAGATGCTGCTGGCATTCAGGAATAAGAAGAGTCAGGAGGGAAGACCAAGATTTTAGCCTTGCAGAACCTGTGTCAAAACTCAGATCCACCACTAACACGAGCTGAGTGACGAGGATCTATTTTGTAACCTCACCAGTCAAAGCTCTACTAACAACCGGATGGAGCAGCAAAATCCTAGGCAGGACCCTCCAGGCTTCTCTGATTCCCAAAGCCGAACTCTGGGGTCAGGGGCCCAAACTGTGGGTTTGGTTTGCTGGGCCAGGGCCTGCATCCACTGCCTCCTTCCCCCACGCTGCCAGCACAGGGAACGATGCCCATAGTTGCCGGACATGACAGTCCCAGTGCCGCCCTACAGGCAGCTTGTTTTAGTCTTGTGTGGACTCCCAAGTCACCACGGATCAAAGAGGCATTGCGGAAGGGAGGTCGGCTTGTTGGGCCAACACAGCTTTTGCTGATTTCCAATCAATACCCTGTTCTCTAACTTGAGCTGGTTTCCTGGTGGCTCTGGGATCAAACAGTAGGAAGAAGCAAGCTCAGAATCCAGCTGGTACAGGGTCATTAGGATTCACCATGCAGCAACCAAAACTGCAAGGTTGGCCAGTAGGTGATAATAACAAGAATGAACATTTATCGAGTGCCCACCACGCATGCCCCACTCTCTTCCCTACATCACCATCCCGCCCTCAGTTCCCAGACAGACTTCAAGCGAGTGTGTTCCTGTCAATACATGCTCTGCCTGCCAGCCCCTCAGCCCCTCCAGTCCTTACCACTGGGCTGCTTCGCAGTCTCCTCCTCTCCTCTCCCACGTGGGAGGGATATTCTGACAGTGTCACTCTTTCCAACTGCTCTGAATTCCAAAGACGCAGTCTGACTCCCACAATGGGGTCATCATCAACTCCGCCGGCTCTAAGCTCCTTCTTCCTAAACTGTCATAATGCAGCTTAGTAGTACGAAGCTTAAACCTCCTTTCAGCTTTTAATCTCATGCTAGGGTGTCCTGGGTGCTATGAGTTTGTTATTTTCACAGAAACCTTCTTGCTTTATGAGTCTGTCTGGTGATATTCCCAATTGCTTTTAGTCTGCATTGCAATATTTCTCGGGTTTCTGAATGTAAGCGGCTTGCCGTCCAACTTCACACTCAGCTGGTTTCTGTTCTGCTGAGTGTAACCTGGTTAACTTGCTGAGTTGTGTGACCAATTCCTCTCCTGTTGGCTTTGGGCATGGAGAGACAAGAGAGAAGTTGAGTAATCCCTGGACCCTGCTCCCCGGAACCTTGCAGCCCCAGCAATGGCCTTTCTGGCAGAGACAGCCTGGGAAATCCTTCAATGAGGGCACGGCCTGGATGCTATTTATTCACTGCTATAACTGCCAGCACCCAGCTTGGCACAGAGTAGGAGTCAATGAGGTTTACCGGATAAATGAGGATTAAGAATGGAAATGTAACAAACTCAGAATGCGGTACAGCTGGGTTTGAAATGAAGTCACTCTGATGGCAAAGTCCAGCATTTTCCACCCTGCCCTGCCACCTTGCCCTTGGCCTTCTGTGCATGGCCACATGTAACGAGTTGCCAGGGGGAGGACTGGTGGTGGATGCCTGCAAATGTCACACCACCAGGCTCTGTAGTGGGTGTGTCTGGGCCTGCTACCCCTAGGAAGGACTTGGCAAGCATCCTTGGCAGCTGAGTCCATGCCTGTCTGATACACAGTTGGTGCTCAATTAAATAATGTATTTAATAATGAATGAGGCCCAAGTTGGGGAAGTTCTTGTCCCCTTGGGGCTGTTTCCAAACCTGTATCAGTAGAAAGATCCTTCAGTGCTTTTCCATTTTTGGTGGTTTTTAAAAATGGCCACTAATCCTTTGATACTCCTCCCACCAAGAAGGAGCTCATGTCCCCCCTCTTGAGTCTAGGAGGATTGTGACTGCTTCAACCAATAGAATGTGGAGGAAATGATGCTGTGTGACTTCTGAGACTGGGTCATAAAAGGCAATGTAGCTTACTCGTGTCTACAACATCTAAGCTTCTGGGTAGGAAGTCAGGCCCCCCTGGAACCGCCATGCTGTGAGGAAGCACTGGGCGCATGAAGAGGCCATGTGTAGACACTCTTGTTGACAGCCCTAGCTGCGTCCAGTCTTTGAGTCTTACCTGTCTGGGCACCAGATCAGTAAGTGAGAAAGCCTTCAGATGATTCCAGTCCTCAGCTGTCTTGTCACTCTTGGCCATTTGAGTCTTCTTAGCTAAGTCCCTAGACATCATGGGGCTGAAGCAAGCCATCCCTGCCAAGCCCTTTCAAATTCCTGACGGACAGAATCTGCGAGCAAAATCAAATTGTTGCTTTGTACTGCTAACTTTTGGGGTGGTTTGTTACATAGCAATAGTAAGTAGAACACCATTTGTCCATTAGACTGGAGAGTTTCTTGAGATCATGGGTAACATTTTATTCACCCTTGTATCCCAAAAAAGGAAGCAGAGCAGATGTTCAGTAAATGCATGCTACCTTCTTAACCAAGTGATCAAAGTCAACAACTCCAGTAATGAGAAATATGGACAGCAGGTGCCTCCTGATAAGACGTTCTGAGAAGGGCATATCACTCGTGTGGTATTTTTGCCAAAAATGCATAACCTAAATTAAAGGACAGTCTATAAAATACACCAGAATAGACCAATACTCTTCAACATTGCTAAGATCATAAAAGACAAGGAAAGACTGAGGAGCTATTGCAGGTTAGGGGACACAAAGAAGTAATAACAACCAAGTGCAATGTGGGATCCTGAACTGAATTGGGAATTGAGAAAAGTACATTATTGAGAAAACAAGTAAAATTCAAATAAGGTCTATAGGTTATACTATTCATCACATTGTAGTTTATAACATTCACCACAGTTAATTTCCTGGTTTCCATCATTTTCCTATGGTTAGGTATGATGCTAACATTAGGGGAGGCTGGGTGACAGGTATACGGGAACTCTCTGTACTAATTTTGCAATCTTTCTGTAAGTCGAAAATTATTTTTATATTAAATATTTTTTAACAGGAAACAAACAAAAAAATGTGTACTAAGTCACATTGATTGGCCAGTCTGGAATCATGGAACCACAGGTCAGAAGCCAAAGGCTCAACCCTCCGCTCCCCATCTCTTTGTAGGAATTCATTACAATAATAAAAATATGTGTTAATATTTACCACCACTCAGCATTTGCTGGGAGCCATGCCAAGCCCTCTCCATGCATCACTCAATCATCACAAGTTTATGAGGCTAGAACCGTCATTATACCCATTTTACAGATAAGGAAACTGAGGCTTAGGGAGACGTAACTTTCCAGGGTTCTCACAGATAGTAAGATACAGAGCCAGGCTTGGAACCCAGCCAAAGGAATCTAGAATCCACCTGCTTTTCTCAGTGCCCTGCTGTCATCAAGAAGAGTGGCCAGTCTTGTTTCCAGGGCCTGGGAGACCAGACACTGCTGTGGGAAGGTGTCTTTTGAAGGACTAGCTGGAGTGAGAGGAGCCGCCTAGAGTTTGGAGGGATGGATAGAGCTCCTGGTTAGAGACTTGGGGATATAGAAGCCAAAGTTAAGGAGAATTGAGGTGGAAGTACATTTGGAAAGCGGAGGGAGACTAAGGGCCCTGCCCTAGACTGGACTTCCCATCACACATTCTGGGTCAGCAGGGGGCTGAAGGCTGAAGTTTCACTTTATTGCGTTTTTCTTTCATTCAGCATTTTTTCTCATGAAATTAAAATAGAATTGATTTTCTCCCCTCCCAAATTAGGCACCAGGAAAGGAATAAAAAGATGGGCATATTGGAGATCTGAGCATCAATTCAATCCAGCAGAACACATTTGTATGATGTTGTATTAGCCTCTATTATTATGGGAAGGTTTTGTGAAAGTCTATTTTTTGGTTATATCTCCTCCTTCCTACAAGAGATGAAAGCTTTTGTTTTTTTCTCTTCTTGGTTAAAACGGTCATTTATTCTAACACTCTCTTCTGCTGGTCTCAGGTTAGAAGCTCTCCCTTTTTCTAATCTTGCCCATGTGGTATTTCCCCCAAAGCAAACACACAGCAGGTGACATCGCTATTTGGGGAACTGTCATTTCTGGTGAAACAGGCCATCAGGGAACTGACATCCTCCTATCCGCAGTGACCCAGGCCCTCGGCTGGGACCAGAATGGAACCTCACAGCTGAAGGGACCTTCTACATTTATACTCATTACAAGAGCACTCAGGAGAAACCGAGGCTCAGGGAGGTCAAGAGGCACGCCTAGGGTCTCACAGTAAGCAGATATTCTCCGAGAAGATAGCTGTGAGATAACAAAACAACCCGGGAGGGAGTCAGAAAACTCGCGTACAAATCCTGATGCCTCCTCTTAATAGGCGGTAGTAGTCTGGCGCAGCACTGTCCACTAGAAACAGAATGGGAGCCACATTTGCAATTTTAGACTTGCTAGGAGCTAGACTAAAAGAATTTAAAAGAAACAGGTGAAATTAATTTTAATAATATATTTTATTTAACCCAAGATATCCGCAACGTTATTATTTTAACACACAGTCAACACAAAATTATTAATGAGACATTTTACATTCTGTATCTCCTACCAAGTGTTTGACATCCGGTGTGAATTTTACTTCCTACACATCTTGATTCAAACTAGCCACATTTCAAGTGCTCAAAGTCACGTGTAACTAGTGGCTAGAGAGTGCTGGTTTAGACCAAGATTTCTCAACCTTTTTTTTTCATTATCACCTCCTAAGAAACCTATTTAGACTTTTTTTTCTTAATTTCCATGAAATTTTAATTCTATGGGTATGTTGTACAGCTGTATACGGACCGTACACATAGCTGTTCATGTGCTTTGTGCATATGATGCATTTACATAAGAAGAGGAGGATGTTTTCACCCTCCCTAAGAACAAATGTCACCTCTTGTGGGCGATAGCATCTGTATTGAGAATGTATGGCCTAGAACAAGCAGTGACAGCCCTGAGCTTTCGGTTCTTATCTGTAAAACAAGGATCTGTGAGTGGACAGAACAGTTCTTGTGACAAAGCATCTAGTAGTGACAAGGGTGGCACTGATGTCAGTAACTGAGTTGAACTGGTGCTTCCCTCCCACATTTCTGGCAGTGCCGCGGAGTCAGGGCTTCCTCCTCAGCCTGCAGGCAGGCGTATGTGCTATTTGTCCACGTCCTCTCTCTTGCCTCAGGGGACTTCACCAAGCTGTCAGAGAGAGAGAGACCAGAGCTGCTGTCCTTCAGCCTGGCCACAGCTCAGCCGAGGGCAGCAGGACCTTGTGGACCACAGCTTCAATGCCTTCCCTCCCCTACAGGACACTAAATTGATGCTAAAGGGTTAAAGGGACACCCTTGAGGGGCAGCCCAGGTCTCCTGACACCCCGACGAGGCTTCTCTTTCCTCCCCTGGGTGCTCACTGACAGAAGGGTCGTGCCCAGGCTTATTATCTCTACAGAGACACATGCCATATGTTCCAATCCCTCACCCTCACCCTCGCAGTCTACCCCAGAATTGACAGGTCGCTAACTGGGGTCTAGGTGTTTTCCCCCCTTTGTGAAAGCCCACGTCCTCTGTGGATGAAGATATGGATTTGATGCTCCAGCTCCTCAGAGATTCTGGCACCTTCTTCCCTTCGTATCCCAATCCTTCACAGTGGCCAATAGGATTCATCTCCCAAGGAACTCTAACTTGTCATCACCAACTCTGCCATCTTCTATACAATGCTTCCTTCTGTCCCATCTGAGTGAGACATGCCCCTAGAGGCAATGCCACGGGTCATCAGGGAATCATCCAGAACACCTTTGGAGAGAGGAACCTCAGTCCCTCTGATTCACTCTGTGATTCTGCCTGTGGGTACTGCTGCCAGACATGGGTAGTGGAGTCAGACAAGGCTGGCTTCCACTCTCAGCTCTTCCTGCAATTCCATTGACTCAACATGGCACATGTGAGCAGGGCTGATTGCAAAGGCAATGACTTGGTATCCTAAGCTGGGGATGGCAGAGTGACACCCATGCAGTGAACAGTCTGATCGCCTGATCTTCCAGGGCCATACCTCATTAGACTCTCACCGTGGGGAGAAGCCAAGCTGCAAACTGGAAAGGAAATTGGCTTTGGGACTTTTCTTTCTTTCTTTCTTTTTTTTTGCCTCATAGGAAAACATACTTCTTGGATTCTTATGTTTTTTTAATAGACATAACCCCTCCTCTCTCTTTCACATGGGAGGGGCTTCAGACTAGAAAGAAATTGTTTTGAATCCTAGCAGTAAAGACTTGAAGGGAACAAAAGGATGAACTTTGAATTCTGAAAGATGTAACAATGTGGACATGATCTTGGGTGCCCGGGGCTGGTTTTCGGCCATGATGCTTAGCAGCTGAGTGACTTTCGACAAGACTCAGTTTCATCATCAACAGAAAAGGCTTGTTGTCAAGTTGAAATGTGTCCATGTGTATAAGAACCCTTGGAAATGCCCAGACCTCCGTAGGATATCAAGTAGGTCAGGCAGGCCTAAACTTACAACACTAGAGAAGGTCTTTGACAGTATTTTGGGTAAATCATAGACTCATTCAACTTGAGTCAACAATTATTTATTGAGTAGTAATACAAACTACCCATTTTTTTTGGCACTTGAGATATGTCAGTGAGCAAACCAATAAAAATCTCTGCCTTCCTGGAGTTTACCTTCTAGTTTCCAAGCCTGTGAAAGGAGGGGAGAAAATTATAAAAAACATAATATGTCAGTTATTTAGTATGTTAGCAATGAACACAAGCCATAGAAAAGAAAGAAGAAGAAAACAACAGAGTAAGGGGTACAAGAGTGCTGTAGTATTGACCAGGTTGGGCAGGCCTCATTGAGAAAGTGAGACTTGAGCAAGGAATTTATGGGGGTGACAGAGTTAGCTAAGTGGGTAACTAGGAGAAGAGCTTCCCAACTAGGAGAAGAGCTTCCCAAGCAGAGAGAACAGGACCCTTATTGGGATCAGGCCTGGATGAACTGAGGAACAGCAAGGAGGCCAGCATGGCTGGAGGCCATTGAGCAAAGGGGGGAAGAGTGGGAGATGGGGTGAGAGGGTTGAACGGGGTCATGTAGACCCCTGTGAGTCCTTGTAAGACTTAAGTTTCTGGTCTGGGTGGAATGTGGGCCACTGCAAGTCATGAGCAGCATCAGACTGAGAATCCCTGAGACAGACCAGATGGTGAGGACTGGCTGGAAGGAAGGGCTGAACCCTTTGTCCTTAAAGGTGATCAATGACTACTGCAACTCAGGCCAGAGATGCAGGGGCCCATGACCTCCTGGGACTATTATGCCAAGGCTCTGGGCTCTGGGCACCTGGGAGGACAGGTTGGCACCTGGGGTCCACCTCCATGCCCTCTGAGTCCACAGGGTGCTGCAGACCCCAGCCTTTGGACTCAACCTCCTTGTCAGTTGTCCAGCTTAACAACCCCCCTATCAGGCTTTGTTTGAGGGCTCCTGCTGGACGAGTCAGGGGCAAACAAGGGACATGGACCAGGCACTGGGCAGGAAAAATGAACACAAATCTAGGATGTTGAGGCACTGTCTAGGAAGGTGACCACTGCCCACCCAGCAAGGCCGCCCCCAACCTGGACCTCAGGGGTGTGGGGCTGATTTGAAGACATCGAAAGCTATTATAAGCAGTGATCTCTGAAGGAGGTGACCCCAGAGCTTTGGCAGGTGCAGCCTTTAGTGTTAGCCTCCCACGAAGCCTGAGATCTTGAAATCCATTGCTCTTCAAGTAGAGGGATTAGAGCTGGGGGCCCAGCAGAGCTTCAGACACAAGGCATGCTGCTGGTCTAATATTTAAAGTAACACAAACTCTTGATGAGGTTCTCTCCTGGAATTCCAGCCTCCCATCAAGAGGCAGAACTCACAAATCCTTCAAATGTGAAATAGGCAACTCAGAGACTCTCTGTTTAGCATGTATAAGGTATGCATCTAAAAGGCACTGGGTGTTTCACGTGGGAGGTGGAAAGAATCATTCCATTGATTCGGATGAAGGCTTCTTCATTGAAAAATATCAAAATTTGCATGAAAGATGTTTGCTAAAGTAAAAGCAATCGAAATACTCTTTGAAGCGCTCTGAATGTAAATATAGAAACACTCCCAGGGAGACCTGTTTGGACTGGCTTCTCGTCTTATCGCTCTATTACTGGGCTCATTGTTAGCCTCGGTTGGGGTGATGGAGTGGCTCAGTCACACTGCCTTGGGCTGCCTAACCTGTGTGGGGAGAGTCCTCCATCAGTTACTGGCTCTCTGAGCCTGGCTCTTTCTTTCAATGACAAACAATCCAGGGGCCCAGATTTTGCCTCCAAAGACAGAATTCAAGAACCATGAGAGTGGTTCGAAAACAAATAGAGCCCACAGAGGAGGGGTGCACTACCTGTCTCCAAACCTGGGTGCTCCTGGAGAGTTTTAATGGTGGCCCATGCCCTCTCCATCCTGAATCTCTGTGTCAAAAGCTTCCTTGCCCATTCCCTGAACCACAGTTGCCATTTCTGAGTCAATGAGTCCATGGTGGCATGGACGCATCTGCCAACTTGCCTTCAGTTGCTCAGAGGACAGAGACTGGGCTAAGTCAAAAGGGTGGGTTGGAGTCAAAGGCCCAGAGGTGGTGGGGGCCAGAGTTAGTCCCATTGAAGGCTGAAGACATACATTCTTTGAAGCAGGTGGCAGGGAAATCAACACCCACGCCAAGAATAAAGTCAGTGTGCAGAAAAGAGGATGGGGAAGACAGACTAAAGGAGGCAGGAAGCAAAGACAATGGAGAAGAGAAAGAAAGACAGAAATCTGGGTATTTGACTTTCTGACTACACGCCCATGACACCAAATCGCTTTTCTTTTCTTTTTTTTTTTAAGATTGGCACCTGGGCTAACAACTGTTGCCAATCTTTTTTTTTTTTTTTTCTGCTTTACCTCCCCAAACCCCTCCTGTACATAGTTGTATATCTTAGTTGCAGGTTCTTCTAGTTGTGGGATGTGGGACGCTGCCTCAACGTGGCCTGACGAGCGGTGCCATGTCTGCGCCCAGGATCCTAATCCTGGGCCGCCGCAGCGGAGCGCGCAAACTTAACCACTCGGCCATGGAGCCGGACCCCCAAAATCGTTTTTCATCCACTACCTAGGATTGTCTGTAAAAACCACCTGAGCTATTTTGAGGGACTTTGGTTTCTTAAAAGGTATATTTCCCTGATCTCACCTACATAATCATTTCATTTGCATCTTCAATCCATTCCTTGCTCTTTCCTCAGCAAACAGCCAAAAGATACTGGCACCCCCAACTCAGTAGCTGCCTGTGTGTCCCCTCCTCTCTCTGTGTCCATGATCCATTCTTCTCCATCCCGAGTCCTGCACCCTGCCTGCTATGAACAATGGATTCACCCAAAGTGCGGACTCCAAACCACATTAATTCAAGTGGGCACCTGGTGCTCCCCAAGGCAGCACAGCTTGTCCAGGAAGCAGAATTGAATGCTGATTCCTTCATTTCACTGCCATGTAACTCCGCCTGGGGAACCAGCCCAGGAAGCAGCTGTGTGGGCTGATAAAGCCTTCTCTCCCTTGTCACAGTCCTCAGGCACCAGCTCCAGATAAGGGCCGGTGACAGAGGCCAGCGTCTGTGCCAGGTGTCAAGTCTTCCCCTTGAGCCACATGTACATACAGGCACACCACACTGCCCTGTCTGGCTGTGTCCATGGCAGAGGGGTGGGCACTCCCTCAGTAGACAGGCTGAGTTTTTCCTGCTGTACCCCAAAACAATACTAGCCCCTAATCAGCCCTTCTCAAAACTAGGAGACAGTTTCCTGCAGTGGTTAAGATGGGCAGCTCTGCCATTTACTAGCTGTGAGAATTCAGACAAGTTCCTTAGCTTCTTGGTATCTTGATTTTCTCACCTGTTAAATGGAGACAATGAAGTCCCTATCTCATAAGTCTAAATGAGGAAATGATTGAGATAATACTTATAAAGCCCTTGAAACAGTGCCTGGGACATAGTAACACTCAATAAATGCATGTACCACTATTACTGTGAAAATGTTACAGTCTTTCAATGGTTTGCACTTAGGATAAAACAACTACATACACTGTGGCCCACAGATCCTGGAGGGTCTGGTCTCTGCTGTCGTTCCCATGCCATGTCAGTGACCACATGTCCCCTTGATCTTGCCCTCAGACCACACCAGCTTTCTCCCTACACCTGGTACTAACCCTGTGTCTCCCACCACAGGGCTTGTGGCCATGTTCTGCACAGCACACTCTTCCATCCTTCCTTTGTTTGCTTAATGTCTCTTCTTCCTTCAGTTCCTGACTCTATTGTTACTTCCTCAGGAGAGACTTCCCTGCCTAAGTTAAATGTGCCACGATTGGCTCTGAAAGAACCAGAACTATCATTTAGCACAACTCTAGGGAGCATCATTCACATTATATCCATGTGGATAGCGCCCGTAGAATTGTACAAAGTAGCAGCCTTGCGGGGCAGGGCGTTGGGCCTCAGTAGGGATGGGCTGATGGGGGTGGGGTGCGGGATCTGCACCATCTGACAGTGAAGGAATAAGAACATTAAAAAGACACCACCATTCGCTAACATTTTCTTTGTGACTCAGGGTCTAAGCCCTGATGCCTCAGTCTTATGTCACATGGCTTCTTCTACTCTTCCACTATAGTCTTAACAGCTACAGCCAAGGTACCACTTACAGAAAGAACACTAAGAAAAAGCAATTCACATACTACCTCATATCCTCCCCTAAAGCAACCTTTGACGCAAAGCTTCACAGCCCATCTTACATGTGCAATTTCACATTCATTTGTTTGTCTCTCTGATTAATACTTGCCACTCCAATCAGACTCTAAGCAACAGGCAAGCAGGGATCATATCTGCTATGTTCACTGGAGTATTCCTAGCCTTTAGGGCACAGAATAGTCCTTCAATAAATATTTGTTGAATGAATGAATAAACCTAAGTTTCAGTGCCCAGGGCAGTCCTCCAGCCCCGAATTGCCAAGACCAGTGCCTGAAATTCCAGCCCAGTCCCTTGTTCAAGGGAAGGAGAGTTAGGAGCCTAAATCACACTGACTAGTAAGTTCCAGAATCAGTCCTTTCATCAAAGGAGCATTGACAGTTGTGCCCAGGTGAGCTGCTGGGTTTGACCCTTCTTACCCCTGCCCATGTGAACCAGGGACAAGACTGGCATCACCTTAGAAGGATCAGATGGGAGGCGGTCTGAGGCTGGGGCTCCAAGTAAGTTGGTCTAGAATGTGGCCAGGGCATTAGCATTGTTAGCTATCCTCTCCTCCCTCTGGGATTTTGATGCAGTTGGTCTTCAGGCTGATGGGAGAAGGGAGGATAGTTGAGAGACCCTGCACCAGGAGGCTCCAAAGGTCCCTCGCTTCTCTAAGAACCCAAATTGTAATAAAGGAACGGAGGGTCCAAACTTCAAGGAGGAGAAGACCCTTCAGAACCTCGGCTGTGCTCCCAAATGAAGAAGGACAATTAAAGACAGACCAGCAAGAGAGTTGGGCAGGAAATGGCAATTCTGGAATTTTGGTAAAAAGAAGACAGGTTCTGCTCAATTTTGATAAAAGGCTCTTAATTCAATTTACAGGACATTTAAATAGAGTATAAAAAAACACTGAGACTTATGTGGAAGCAGCTCAAGTATCCATTGATGGGTGAATGGATAAAGAAAATGTGGTACATACATACAATGGAACAGTATTCAGTCTTTAAAAGGAAGGGAGTTCCGACACCTGCTAAGGCATGAATGAACCTTGAGGACCTTATGCCCAGTGAAATAAGCCATCACAGGAAGACAAATACTATATGATTCCACTTAAATGAGGTACTTAGAGTAGTCAAATTCATAGAGACAGAAATGGGAGCTATTATTTAATGGGTATGGGTATAGAATTTCAGTTTTATCAGATGATAAGAGTTCTGGAGATGGATGGCAGTGACAGTTGCACAGAATTATGAATGCATTTAACCACTGAATTGTACATTTAAAAACGGTTAGGATGGTAAATTTTATGTTATGTGCATTTTACCAAAATAAAAAAAAAATTTTTAAAACAAAACATTGAGACTTCAGCCACATTCTGGTTAAAAAAAAAAAATAAATAAAGACACAGATCGCAGCCAAAGCAGGACATATAGATACGGAGGTCACTCACGTTTTTGAGCACCTACTGTGTGCCTGGTGCTATGCTAGGCTCCCCAGTATCCACTGTATGATTTAATTTGCAGAGGAACACTTTGAGATAAGTATTCCTCTTTCAATTTACTGCTGACGAGACAGGCTCAGAGATGGTGAGTGACTTTTTCTAGGTCGCAGAGCTGGTGGCACACTGCCTGACTGGGCTCTGGCTCCTCAAAAAGCAGGTGACAACAGGCTTGTACATGTCACTGAGGGAAGCATTTGAGGACAGAATTACAGAACTATCAGGTCATAAATATTCATTTTTAATCCTTATTTTCAGGCAGGGGCTTAGAGTTTCTAAATATTTAGATTTTCATCTATAAACTGACAGGATCCTGCCATTGACAGGAACTCTCAGAGGAAACAGAATTCATTCCTTTTTGGTTGTCACGTCCCCAAATGTCCTTCCTGCTGTGTGGATGCTTCTAACAGCCTTGATGTTAATACTGGCCGGCGGCAGCAGCCTCCAACATTAAATGAACCCATTGATGTCAATATTAATTTTTAGTTGCAATAATAGAAATTATGGACATATGTATAGAGCTTTGCCATTTGCAAAGTATAGACCCGACTTGACCCAGACCACAACGGAGGTGGTGGGCAGAACAGGTGTGACTCCATATTACAGAGTGTGGGGAGGAGAAGAAAGCCACGGACATGTCACAACCAGGAAGTGAGAGATCAGATCTCATGTGTACACTGTTTGATTCTAGGTCTAGTGCTCACCACACTGCACTGCCCTACCTTTCATGAAACCCATGATGGAAGGGACTGCAGGCCAAGGATGACAGCGAGGAGGCCACATGCAGCATGAGTCATGCAGGACCCGGGAGAATTCTGAGCTGAGGCCGGTGGGGTAACTTAGGGCTCATGGGAAGGAGCCAATGACCCTGTTTGGGGAGATGCTCTCCCCCAGGGCATGGGGTGGAGGAGGGCAACAGTCCAGGGAGCAAAATTGAAGGTTCTTGTAAGTCTGCACCCAAGAGCCAGAACTTCTTTAAGTTCTGTGTCCTGGGAATCTGAATTGCCTCACCTGGTCCCTCACATCTGAATAAGAACATGGTGACTCCAGGGAGGACTCAGCTTCTGT
The DNA here is from genome assembly GCF_021613505.1 of Equus quagga. NCBI lineage: Eukaryota > Metazoa > Chordata > Mammalia > Perissodactyla > Equidae > Equus > Equus quagga. The sequence goes on from NC_060278.1 coordinate 94,006,424, forward strand.
CCAGCCCCAGGGAAATCCTGCAGCTTCCCTCCGTACAGCCTCCCTGTACTGGCCCTGTGCCATCCATCTCACTCTCAGTACCAGTGTATTTTCCCTCATACACCTTACAGAGGTGGGGTCTGTGCACTCTGAGGTTTAAGGAGAAGTCTGTGTGTGGACTGTGGATAGGGAGAAACCTCATCCGTTTAAGTAGTCAAATGAAAAATAAATAAAATCATAAAGTAATTAGAAGTAAATAAAGCTGGCTTGTTTGATCTCTGGTCTGGACTTTTTAAACATGCAAATAAATGAAGGAAGTGTACCTTACAAAACAGGCTGATAGAGTTTAAAAATCAGGTTTTAAAAATGTTAAAATCTACCATCAATGTTATTAAAAGGGAAACAATAAAATGAGAAATATATATGGCAGAGAAAGTTAATGTCTTTAATATAGAAAAAGTTCTTACAAATCAACAAAAAGGATAAACATGCAAATAGGAAAAAATGACAAATGACATGAATAGGAAATTCACAGAGATACATATCATCAATGGGGAGAGAAGAGAGTCAACCTCATTAGAAATCAAGCACATGCAAATTTAAATTAGCATCTAGGTTTGCTATTCTAAGTAGTAAAGAGAATTTAAAATGATAATACAGAGCTTTGCTAGCGTTGAGAGTAAATGGGCAGCTTCATGCATTGCTGGTTTGGGGGCTGATCTCACGGCTGGAAGTTTACAAGAAGTTAATAACATCAGAGCCTGATGCAGAAAGCAGAACTGTAACAAAACAAAATCAAAACCAAAACTGCAGATCAGCATGTCAATTTCTAAAGAATTATATACTACTACTAAGAAGAATCTATTCCAGAAATTCAAAGATGATTACAGTTAAGATTCTTCTAATGTAATTAATCTTATCCATCAGTCAAAGTTCATCCCAAAAGATTTCCAAATGTATTTGCCAAAATTCAACATCAATTTATGAAGAAAAACAATGTTTTTGTAATCCAGAAAAAAAAGAATCCTTTCTTAATGAGAGAGAAAAATCATGTATTATATCCACAATCATTTATGAGTACCTGCCATAGGCCTGGGTACACAACGGGAGCGAGACAAAGTCCTTGCCCACATGGAGGTTACATTCAATGGGTGGAGACAAGTGGTAACGAAATAAACAGATAAACAACAAAAAAAGGAGTGATCGGTGCTACAGAGAAACTCAGGATGAGGGCTCAGAGAGTGACTAACAGTCAACTTCATATTTAGTGGTGAAAGAGACAGGACAGACTTATCAAAGTCAGACACAAAGAAAGAGGTGCCTGCTCAGGCCACTATTCAACAATGCCATCAAAACGCAAGCACTTGGAATTAAATAAACAAACAAACAAAAGCAGCAACAAATAAAGCAGCATGCCAGGGTGTAAAGATTGCAAAAACTCGTTAGAGAAAAAGTGTGAAAACTGTACAAATTAACATAGTTCCAGAACCCAAAGACTGGATTTTGCCATCAGCAAACTATCACAATGGATGGGGAAAACTGCATCCCAATTTCACTAGAAAACTGCGATGAACAGGGCAGAAAAGATATTAGATTGCCGGGTGGAAGATGGAAACGTTGCCACCCTGCAGGGGAGAAATAGCAATCCTAATTCCAAGAGCAGAAGGAGAGACATTTTTAAGTTGATGCAGTGCAAAACTGTCTCCGAAATGTCATCAGGAAAGAACCACCCTCACACTGCCTAACCCTCAGCACGCTCTTAAGAGCCTCAGATCAAGGAATTCTCTTTCCCCAGGGGAACCTCTCTGAAAAATGTATGCTCTCCAGGCCACAGCTGGTTGCACATTGTGACAGTGATCAATGGCTCCATTGTGTAGATTTGTTTTTGCTCCATTTTGTCCATCAGACAGTCCAGCTGCCTGTCTGGAATAAACACACCAGGGTGCTCCTGGCCACCAACATGGTGGTCTCTCTGGGAGAAGTTCAAACCTAACCCTAACATTCACCCCTGAGAACCCTCACCCTACCACTAGCCCCTTCTGAAGGGGAGGTTTTAGGAGGTATGATGGTTAGGAGCCCAGACTTTGGTGTTGGGCAGACATTGGCATTGCTTATGACATGAAATGGGAGTAAGAAGCTTCTGAGCAGATTGGGCCAAAGAATTCCAGACAGAAGGAACAGCCTGAGTGGTGAGTTGGGGTCAGATAGTGAAGGGCCTTGAAAGCCATGATAAGGGGGTTCAGGCTTTATGAGAGAAGCAGTGGGAAGCCATCTCAGGAATTAAACCAGAGAGTGACGTTATCGTATTTTCTGTTTTAAGGAAAGAAGACAGTGGTGATAGGTTGAATCCGTGTAAAGAGAAGATACACAGCAGGAGAGGGAGCAAGGCTGTCAGCTGCTTGTCTTGAGTTCATCTTGCAATTACCTCCTTCCTTTGATAACCTGGAGGAATGCCATTTTTACCACAGTGTTTCCTTCTCAGAGAAACCCTGAATTTCATTGTGCACGAGGCCATGCAGGGAGAGCTTCCAAGGGCACTCATGGTAAACAGTCCTCACCTGTGCTTGAACAGACTTCACCAGAAACACTCACAGGCAACAACAGTCAGGCACGGTGTGGAGTTGCATGCCAAGGAGTAAGAAGCCAAGGGAATCTGTCTGTGAGCCCAGGTGGGCTCCTGGCACACCTGGGCTCGGGGTGTGTGCTAAGGCCAGAAATCCTCAGGCAGGGTGCCCACCATCAATTCAAGTTTAGTGTTCCTTCAAAAGGTTTATTCCTAGGGGAAGAGATGCCCAAGCTGTAGTCTCTATGGGCAGCTGCTGGTCTATTGTCCCTCACTGTACTCTCCAACACACAGCCCACCAAGTTATTTACAATGTTAACAAATCTTCTTCCGTAAGTTCGTGTACAAAGGCCCTACATCCAGATTCACCTCTGTCACCTGTCTGGCTGGCTCCACATGGCCCCCTTCAGAACCCCGCCTCTCACAACATCTTTATCTTGACCCCCACAGAAAGGGCATTGCCGTACTAGCTTGTTGTTCACACTCATCGTTGTGAGCTCACGCTCCTGCTTCTGAACCCCTTGCCTGACCCAAGCTGGAACAGAGTCATCTGCTCTATTTCTCAAGGGGTTATAAGGATTAAACGTCACAATGGATTCGTGGGTGTTTTCAGTGCTTTGCAAGCTTGAACACGCAGCCAAACCAAACGCTGATTCAGAAGATCTGAGGTGGCGCCTGAGATTCCACATTTCTAACACATTTCCAGGTGATCCAGGGACCACCCTTGGCATAGAGACATTCTAAACACTAATAGGCTCCCAGCTGCCAGTTCTCTGTATGAATTCGAAAGTAACACTGGACTTGAAATAAATGACCCAGACCACTTGTCAGCCTCGTGATTATACATGAGATATTTCCTAGCTCTGAGCCTCAATTCCCCATCTGTAAATAATGCCTGCAGAGGGCATGACAGAAGATTTAGGCCTAGAGCAATAAATATTGGGAGCTTTGGAGGAGCGAGAGGAAGACGTGCAGGAGGAGAAAGAGGAAGCCAGTAAGAAGTGGTAGCGGCAGTGCTATTATTTGCCGTAAGAACAATACAGGCAGAACCAGCGGTGATGCTGTTACAAATCCTGCAGCAGCATCTGTTGAGTAGCAGCAGTAAAAATAATATCATCATAGCTGATAGGGCAGAAGTAGTACGAAGGGTCCCGCTGATACTGTGAGCAGAAGAGGTGGGGGCAGACTAGAAGGAGTGGCAGATGTAGAATATCTCACTGCTTAAGGATCCTGACTCCGGAGCCAAACTGCCTGAACTCAACAGCAAGCCTTCCACTTGGGAAAGTTGTTTGATTTTTTTGTGCCTCAGTTTCTTTGTCTGTATAATGACACCCATCTTGTAGGTGGTTGTGAAGATTAAATGAGTTAGTATATACAAAGGACAGGTTAGAGTGTAGGGGAAGGGGCCAGGCTCTTAGAGACAGGCTCTGAATTATTCTACAGCCAAAGAAGGCTGCTGAAATAGACTCTCCTTCACTAGGTCTGCAGTGCCCTGCTGCTCTATGAGAGCAGGAATTATATCTAGAGGAATTCCTTTCTCCTGCCTTGGCAGCCTGCCCCATGGAGACTCAGTGCAGTGGGATCTCAGCAGGATATTTGAGAAGCTGCAGGCTCAGCCAGTTAGCCCACTCCCCCTTACCTTGGCTGAACAGAAGAGAAGCAAAGAAAAGTCATTATGCACATGAGGAGAAATCTTTAAGTATTAGCCAACGTCCTTTTATTCTTCTGGGGTTTCCCCTTTTTCTGTTCTCCCATGCAAAAAAAGGTAATCAACTCTGTACTTGTTGATTGTTTCAAGGGAATGGTGTGGCAGGGTAGAAATCACCTTATTTTATACAATTGTTAAGATTTTCCCTGTTTGGGAAGTTGGAGGAAGGCATAAGCCCTGTATCTTTATTTCCCCCAATATTCTGCTCATGGCAGGGAAATCTGCTTATGCAAAGAAGGAAATACTCTTGTTTACATTTTTCTGTAAAGAGTTGAGCACAGGAGGAACAAAGGTGGAGGACATTTTTTAGTAGAACTGACAACTGATGAAATAAAGTGTGTATTGCAAAGCTTCAGGTACCTAGGCAGCAGAGCATCAGGGAAAGAATGTAAGATCCATGAGGGGAGGGACTGTGGCTGTTCTGGTGCCTAGAACAGAGGGAGGCACAGAGTAGGCACCAGATAAAGAGCTACTGAATATATTAGGAGTCTTGGATTCTTTTCTCAGTCCTGATGCCAATTTACTGTACGACTCTGAGCAGATGACTCGCCTTTTCTTGGCTTCAGTTCCTTCATCTGGCATTGAAGATCCTTTCAAGCTCTGGCATTTTCTCTCCTGAAGTTCTATTTTACTTTTTCTTTGCAACCTGATATTCTCTTTTTCATGAATTGTTCACTGATTTTCTGTCTCCCCACTAGACGGTATGCTACATGCGAGGATGCAACTTGCCATCTTGTTCAACTGTGTCTTCCCGACACTTAGCACCAAGTCTGTCATGTATCTGTACTCAGCGAGTATCTGTTGAGTGAAGGAAGGAACGGATGAGCTCTGTTTCTTAAGATCACAGGAGGCATCACAGTACAGTGATTAAGATACGGGCTCTGGATTCAGACTGCCTACATTTGAATCTCAATCCCATCACTTTCTGGCTCTGCGACCTTCTGCAAATTGCTTAACTCCTTGAGGCTCAGTTTCCTCATTTGTATAATGAGGATACTAATGGTATTCACCTCTTAGGATTGTGGAAAGATTAAATAAGATAACTCATGCAAAACTCTTAGAATAGTCCTAATATGTAATAAGCACTCACTCCTTACCAGTCATTTTAGTAGGACTGTCATCACTTAATAATTATGTAGGTAATTTAGAGGAAAAAGAAATTCCTTGTCAGTTCCAGACATGAGTTGACAGATGCCACATTAAGTCCACTTGCTCTAGCAAGACTCCAAGGTGACCATTCCACTCTTTGTGCTTCTGCTGTGCCATCTACACCTCCGTTTTTTCACTTGGAATCTCGTATTTCATTTTTAACATGCCTCCCTTTGCCTCTGCCTCTAGACGCTAATCTCTTTAGTGTATCAGAACCCCCGGTCTCATGTCTACCATGCTCCCTCACTCTTATTCTAGTAAAGTGCCTCTGGGCCTTGGCATATAGTGTCCCCTCTTTCTGTAATGGATTCTCACTTTTCTCCAATTGATTCACACCTGGTCATTGTTCAAGGCCCAGATCAGGCCTTTATTACAGGCTGGTGAAACACATGACAGAGTTCTTTTCATTTCCCTGTAGCAATGTAAAAACCCCATATATTTCATCAAGATAGAAAATGAAAACAACCAAAAACTTGTGGGAGTGCTTTGGTATAACTCAACAGACAATGACACCCCAATCACACCATCTTGTGGGGAGCCCTAGAAGTAGCGAACACAAATTTGGCGCGCCCACAGACATGCTTCCCAGATCCTCTCGTTCTGCCATTCATCGAGCTGCCTGAGCCTGCGTGGGGCACCTGGCGCTTGCTATCTCACTCCACCTCTTCTTTGTGGTCCTAAAGAGGAGTTAATATGCCAGGTACCTCCTTTCTCAGCCTTGGCCCTGGCTGTGTGATTGGGAAAATGAAACAGACTGGCCAAGGCTTGATGGCCCTAAATTGTAATTTCAAGGTAATTTGAACTCCCTTCCTCTTGGGGATGGATGGAAAAGTTAAAGTCTCCTCGAATCAGTGTGTGGAACTCAACAAAGAATTAAGGCACCCCTTTGCCTCGCTCCAAAGCCTGTGTGAAACCAGCAGGATAATCAATTTTGCAATTCTGTAAAGCTGATTGGAACGTGATTACAAAGCCAGCCAGAGCATTCTGTCTGGGCTTTAAAAAGGCCTTTTGGAGAGGGACATAAGTGTACAATGTTTGGCTATCCACAGCACGCCCACCAAAGCCAATGATTCCCTTTATATCCTAGGATTTAATCCCTTGCTCCCCTGATCTCCAGAGCCAGTCCTGCCCAAGGCCTGCAGGGTCGAGGTGCATGGTGGTTCCACTTAGGCAGACAGGTTTTGGGCCGAACTGCTACCGAGACTGATTAAGGAAAATCTTAGAATTCAGTGTTGCCTTCTGTTGGCCTCCCACCTCAGTTTCTCCATCCCACTCTCCAGCTCCCTGTGCCATCTGGATCCCCACTCTAAATCACTCTGCCACCTCCTCCAGGTGATAGAGTCCTGTCCTCTGAAATGACTGACTTCCTGGCGCAAGATGCAACAGGCACTGACCACTAGGCTACGAAGAGATCAGGTTTAACCCACACCCACCATGCTGCCGTGGAACCTGGGCCATCCCTCCTCGGACTCCTCACTTTCCTGAGCCTCGGATCTATCTGGGCTGGTTGTTCTCAGACAGTTCCTCTTCTCATAAGCCCCTGGACTGAGGGTCTGTGAAACTGAAAACAGATACCTGGGAACTGAATCAGATCATGAGTTTCCCTCCTGGGCACTGGACCCAAATAGGAAAGAGGAAGTTTGTACACCACAAGCTGCAGCAACGCCCCAGGAGAAGGTTGGCAAAGTGGGGAGAGAATGAGCCCACTTGGCCCTAGAGCTCTTGGTATAGCCTCACTCCCACTCACCATGCTCAGTCTTGAGTTTGTTTTCTGGTTCTCCCTGGACTCTGAGCTCCGTGAAAGCAGTATCTGTCTCTCACTCATTTTGATATTTGGATTATCACATTGGTTGGCTCATGGGAGGGGCCTTTGGGATTCATTGTAGGATAACACATCCACAATCCCTTTGAAGTTAGGCATGGCCAAATGACTTACTTTGGGCAATAAAATGTAAGCAAGAGTGACCTGTTATCTCCAGGCAGATGCTTTAAGAGCCAGAGCCCAATTCGCCACTTTCTCTTTTCCTTCTGGCATGATGACTGGCAGTGTTCAGCATGGCGACTGCTCCATCAGCCTGGGTCCCTGAGTGATTCTGCTTCCCTGTTGACTCACAGTGGACATGCAGTGCAGGTGGGAGATAACTTTTGGTGTTCCAACCTATAGTATGGATGAAAGAAACTTTGGATGTTTGATGTTTAAACTTTTGAGATGTGGGGTTTGTTTGTTATTGCAGTGTAACCTAGCCTAACCTAACTGATAGAGTGCTCAATAAATATTTCAGGAGAGTGAGAAGAAGGGAGGGGGTGGAGGAAAAGAAGGAGGGAGGGAAGGAGGAAGGAAGGAAGAAACAAAAAGGGAGGGAGGGAGAAGGAAGTAAATGACCACATTAGTCTTCAACTCTCTTTGGGGCTCAGTTTCCAACTTAGATAGCTGGAAACTAAGTTTAATCTACTGTGCTCTCTCCCATCTCCAACACTCTGAGAACCTGAGAGTACTCAGACACAAAATCCATGCAAAATTCTATTTTCTTAAATCTAATGTGTAGCATAGCAATATTTATAGAGAAAGGTGGCAGAGAAATGAGGCAGGAAACAAAGCAATTGTAACTTTTTTGGTACTATATCCAAGACATAAAGATTTCATTAGACTTCCTAATAGATTGCTAATGAAAAATAAGACCTTTTCCTATTTTACCTACTTTCTGAACATTAGAATCAACTTGGCTTTCCAAGCTCTGCACCCCATTTACATTAATTAGAAAGTTCCATATTAAGGAAAGCTGTTAATGGGCTGCTATTGCAGATGATTTTAGTGGCGAGCTGCATTGTTCTGTTTAATAGCACATAAAATGGCATCATAGAGGAGACTTTGATACAATTGAAATTTTCATGGACTCTGGGCCTGAGCTGGCCTTTGCTGGGGGGCTGGGGTTCAGGGAGATTTTCTGACTAGGAGAAATGCCTCTTCTGTTCCCTTGGACTAGAGCTTGTTCTAAAGCATCTATATGTTTCTGACTCCAGAAATCCACACTGCCTCCTGCCTGGGTACACCACTAGCAGACTACTTCTGGATCCTTGTACATTTGGCAATATCTCTCATGGGTCTTCGTGGACATGATGGAGCAATCTTGGAACTGGGATATAAGAAACAGATTTCAGAAGGACAGATTGCCTGGGCCAGGTGGAGCATGTCATGGAGGGCGGTGCCAGGTATGTCCTGGAAAAGAAGAGAGGCAGGATTTGAATATGTTAGGGCAAAGGAGAGAGGACAAAATGCTTGGATAAACTGATGCTTCTAGAGCTTAGAAAGAGGTTGCAAATGAGGGCTAAGGCAGAACAAAAGAATGCCTACACATAATAGAATCAATTATACAGAAAAAGAGCAGGTAGGGTAAAGGGACAATTGGGGTATGATGATGGGTATAAGAGGAGCCGAGGGTGCTGGCATGGCACCCAGATGAAATCCTAAAGGAGAATAACTGTTACTCCAGTTGTCTTGTCCCCATTCATGCATGCTGTGCACAAACGGTCTCACCCACAGATGTTCCTGTAGGTTTTCCTTGGTCCAGGTTTCCAGCTGCATATTGCTCATGGGATCCCCACCTCTCCCTTTAGTACGAGAACAAACTGATTCCGGTGGCGGAATGGTGTGAAGTTTAGGAGTCTGAGCACTGGAGTCATGTCCGGGTTCAAATCCCAACTCTCCTGCTAAATAGCAGCCCTGTATTTTGGGCCAAGTCAGCTAAGCTCTCTGAACCTCAGTTTCCTCAACTGAAAAATGTATGTGCTTGCAGGGTAGCTGGAAGGCATAGGCAAGGTGAAGAGTTAAATGCAATTCCTGGTATTTAAAATGTGCTCCATACATGTGAGTGATTGTAAGTATAATTAAATAAATTTGGGTGATTTAAAATACTAGCAATTTGGACAGAGCACAGGACATCTGAAACTGGAGCCATTCTGAAAACCAAGGAGCCCAATGGAGAAATGGAATATGGGGTCTCCAATCTGAATGACCCTTGAATGATGCATTCAATGGTGACTTTAGAGGTTGGACATCTGGCTTCCTTGGTGCCTTGTCTCGTCAATATAATCTGTGACTTGGGTGAGTGTGAGCACCATGGGTCAATGCAGTTTTCTTTTTGCCAGGTGGGCAGAAGGATGCGCCTAAGCAGAGATGGATAAAAACCAACCCTTTTATTTGGATTGTCCTGGCTGATAACCTTGAAGCAATGCCTTGCTAGGGAGCTTCTGACGTATCTGGGAGGACAAGGGGATGGTTAAACAGTTGAGTTCAGGAACTATAGACACAATAATCAGTCTCAGGCCTTTGCTCCCGCAGTCTTTGGTGTGTGGTAAGAACTCAATAATGTTAGCTACTATTATTTCTATCATAGAAAAATATAGGAATAAATGCAAGCACATTTTATTTTATCCTCTTTTTACTACAATATCATGTTTAGGTTTGTCCTCCATGCTGTCAGATTCCATCAAGCATCTTGGATTTAGTTCTAGACATGGTGCTGGTGACCCACGACAGATCCTGATCACGAAGATGAGGTGGTGAAGGACCTGGATATCATGTCACACTAGGAATAATGAGAAGAATTTTCCAAGAAGAGAATATTTTGTTGCTTCATGACGTTGGTTGCATTCTAGTAATCACATGGCAGCCATGTTGAGGGATTATACATATTCTTTCTAAGTAGGATCAGTGGGTGGAGGGGTAGAGAGGTAGATATGACAATAAAGATGGAAGATTTATGCATCTGAGTTTGACATGGGGCACATGGTCAGAATCAGTCTCTGCCTTGCAATGTTGTGAGTTCCTATCACTGTGGGGATTCAGGATAAACGTGGATTCATTCATCAAATGTTTATGGAACATGGACCAGTACAGGGTCAGTGATAATAGCTGAGAACACAAAGATTAATAAGATGTGGTTCTTGCCTTCTAGTAATTCACTGTCCAGTGGAGAAGACAGACCCATAAACAAATACTTAAGTCAATGAGGTATGACACCCATCAGAGTAGAAATGTGCACAAGGTTGTGTCAAAACAAAGAGGTGATGGAGTGGGGACGAGGCACGTGGGAAGTCATAAGATTCTCTGGTGGGGGAGTTAATCCTTGAGGATGAATCAGTAGGACTCTGATGGGTAGACAAGGGTGGGGGAGAGATGAATCTCCATCCAAGAAAACAACATCTAAAATAGCACAAGGCTATGAAACAGCATGTAGGACTCTGTCAGAAGTCTGGCATTGCTAGAGCACAGGATAAGAGGCAGGGCCTAAGAGAGATGGAGAGGTGAGCTAGAATCCCATTTTGGATCCTGAACGAATCCCATTTTGGAGCTTGTGGGCCTAATAAAAGTTAATAATTAGGGGGTAACATAATTGGAAAACCACTGCAAGAGTCCAGAAAGAGAAATTATGGTGGCCCAACTAAAACATGGAGGAAAAAACGAGGAACTAGATGATCCTCTGAATGGAGAGGGTGAGGGAAGAGCCAAGGATAGGGTAGCTCCCAGATTTCTAGGGAACTGTCTCTTGGGGAGAGGAGTTGAACTGGATAATCTAAAGGAAAGAGGGACGTTTCATTTATTGGACATATATTGAATGCTAGACATTTCTTCATAACAACTCTGCGAGGTAAAAATTATTATCTTCATTACATATGAGGAAATTGAAACTATCTTACATGCCCAAGATCAGAGAACTGAAGCCAAATTTGACCCAGAAGTATCTGCCTTCCAAAAGCCATGCGTTTCCAATAAGATCCTCTAAGTTCCTTTTTCACTTGAGATTTCAGGATTCAAAGCACATAAGCTAATTCTTGCCTGTTCAAAATTGAAAGAAGACAAGTCTTGGTGGAAATAATCTGACTTTACACCTAGCCTGGTTATATACTCTTTCCACATTAAACATATTCATATAGAGTATAAGCAGTACCTATAAATATCTTTCCAATAAAAGTGAGGCCATGTATTTCTGAGTGATAATACCCTGCTTCGGGCAGTGATATAAACCAGCAGACTGAAGGCCAAACAACTTTAGTCAGCCCAGAGATTCAATAAGTTAAAATATGTTTTGGAAGAGAGCTTCAGGCCAGACCTGTTTTTTCCTTGGCAATTATACGGAGACACCTTATTCAGCACAAGCAGACTGGCTACAGAGTGTGGATTTCTGTTTAAAGGGACATCAACAAGTTATACAGAACAGAATCTGATCTGAATTTAAATTTGAGAATTAGAATTAGGTAACCAAGGTATTTTGGTTTGGTTTGGTTTTATTTTATTATTTGGAAATAACTGTCCACAAAAAAATCTCACTAACATACTCTTTCCTCCTCCTGAAATGCCCCTTCCCCCAATACCTTCCATTTGAAAGCTTCCTCTAGGGCAGTGGTTTTTAACTGGCAACATTCAGAAATACATGGAGATATTTCTGGTTGTCATGGCTTAGGCAGGAGTGGACGACATCTAGTAAATAGAAGCCAGGGATGCTGCTAACATCCTACGATGCACAGGACAACCCTCACAACAAAGAATTATCCAGTCCAAAATGTCAATATTTCCAAGGTTGAGAAACCCTGCTATAGGGCCTTCCCTGATTTTCAAATTAAATTAGATCCCGTGATATATGTTTTCATAGCAACTTAAATTCCTATTTCATAGGGCTCATCACATTTTGCAGTGATATATCAATTTGTGTAATTATTCGTCTAATAACTTTCTCCCCTACTCAACTGACAACTCTAGGAGGGTGGGGATAGCATTTGTTTTTCTCCTCATTGTATCCAGGCGGTGGCTACAGTGCCTCGCACATGGTAGGTGATCAATAGAGTTGATGAATGAACCAAAGCATAATGAAAGATGGAATGTGATTAATTGGTGGGTTGCGCCTCTGAGATTATCCACATCTCCACTACTTCCATTGGAAAAATTAATGAAAAATATAAATGGATTGATTAAATGATTACTTAATTAAAAGTATAAACCAGGAAGCATTTTTCACCCTGGTGCTGCAGATACAAATGGTACCAAAACTAATTAAAGTAAATGCCCTGCGGTAGCCAGCTTCCAAGTTGGCCCCCAGTGATCCCTAGCCCCTGCTATTCACACTGTTGTGTAGTGCCCTGTCACCTCGAGGCTAGGTCACAAAATACGTTGTGATTTCGCCCTCACTTTCTTGCTTCACTCACTTGGGTGGAACCCACCTGCCATGTTGTGAAAAAAGGCCCATGTTATGAGAAACTGAGGCCTCCTGCTAACAGCTGTGTGAGTGCATTTCCTTGGAAACAGATCTTCCAGCCCCAGTCAAGCCTTCAGATAATGCAACTCCAGCTCACATCTGGACTGCAACCTCATGAGACCTTGAGCCAGAACCACTCAGATCAGTGGCTCTCAGATTTCTGAACCTCGTAAGCTCTGTAAGATAACAGATCTTGCTGTTTCACATGGGGAAAAAAATTTAACCAAAGAATAGGGTCTGTCTCAAGTACTGACCAAGAGGTTGCCATGTAGGAGTAAGAAACGGTGTTATGGAGTCAGGCCTAAGTCTGAAAACTTATTCAGATTTACTCCTGAATTATAATTGGCCCTCAGCAAATTAGTTAGCACTTTCCATTGCTTTTAAAGTAAGAATAATACCCACTTTTAAGGGTTACAATTAGAAATAAATTGACTAATATGTAATGGGTTGTCTTATGAGTAAATTAAGAGGTATTTGGCTTTTTTTGAGGGAAAATAGAAAGGGGTTACTATGAACTCTTTAAAATAAGAATTAAAAGCAATTGTCCTTTTAAAGTGTGAGTTCTGAGCTCCCTCAACCTAAGGAGGAATGAAGTTTCTATTTAATAGCCCCTAACTACACCTCACAGAGAGGGAGGAGATTTTTCTACTGCAGCAGGAAGAGGAGAGGGTGTGGCTTGACCCTAAACACAATTGTAGAAGCCTAAAAGACTGCAGCAGGATTATTTGAGTTGCAAAGACACAGATATGATCCCCAAATGTTAGGATGGAGACATTTTGAGCACCAAGCTCTGCAGCCTCAGGAATTAGAGCCCTGGTCAATATCCCAATCGCCGAGCTTGGTGAGGTGGGAGTGGGCACCATCAGCAAAAGCCCCAGGGCACCTTGGACCTGGACAAGCCAGATCTGAGAGGCAGTCCAGAGGGACCGAAGACCAGATGCTCTTATTGGACCTTCCTGTAGTAAGCAGGTCAGCCTGTGGTTCTTTTAAGATCCTAAAGGATGGGCGGGGGGAATGCAATGATGAATGGACTTGGATGAGCTGCCAGCCACACTGGTAGAAGTTGAGGTGTTTCCTTTGATTCAGTAAAGGTGAAGACGAAACCTGATACATCTTGCCCCTGGATTTCACTGAGCAAATCATACATGTTGAAAACAGATAAATGCCCTGCCACACAATTACATGTCACTGGATTTCTTTTTCTCTAAGATGCTGAGCATAGGCAAGTTAATCGCTGATGATGCAGTATACACTCTCCCCAAAAGAGGAGCTTCTAATTGTCTGATATTCTGCATGTGTCAACAACAGATTGCCAAGGGCTCCACTGGGTTATTTCTCTTCTTGCCATGATGGGAGGTGGCCATAGTGGGGCCCACTGCCCTCACCACCACACCATGTCCTTCTCTGCCCACCTGCCCCATGCCCTCCCTAGCTTCCCAGTAGCTCTCAAGTGGTTCTATCCCACTCTTAGCCGCTTCTCCACTCTCATAGTTAATTTGTTCCCAACAGGCTTTACATGTTCCCTTATGTCTTGCTTCACATTTCAGCTAATCCCAATGGAGACAATATTACTTAAACTCATTCAGTTCTAACACAAACAAACATTCCTTCCCCTCCCTTTTCTCAGACCTTGCATGAAATGTTCTAACTGTGAGCCAACTAAAGATGTGAGAAGTAAGAGGCTGTTAGAATATATCAAGAAAAAGGAAAAAAAAAATTTGATAAGAAAATAGAGGTTGACATTTTCTTCTGGTGGAAGGTGTTTACCTTACTAATCTTTCTTCTGATGCTTTTTAAAAAAAAATCCACATCATTTTATTTTTACCTTAACCCACATATTTACCTTTAGCAAAAAAGGACTGCCATTTTCTGGCGACCCACAGTTCACTTGGCTTGGCATAGGAAAAAGCAAGGGGCTACAGAGTCAGACAGAACTGGGTTTGGTTTCTAGAAAAGATTGCAGCATAATATCCCCAGAGGCTCAGGGCTTCACAGTATAATACTAGGAAAAAGCCTTGGAGGGGTAGCATCAATTTGCAAGAACTTTGAAGAACTTTCATGAGGCAGGATGCAGATGGAATAGGATTGAAAGGAACATGGAGGGCAAACAGCACAGTCAGTTCTAACACTTGTTTTGAAAATGCAGACTTGTATATTTGGGAATAATTTGAACATAACACAAGCATTTGATTATGTGTCCTTTTGTACAAGAGAAACACTAGGTGATGCAGAAAACTGCGCCCGCGTGAACCGAATCATGTAGGAACACCCCAAAATAACATGTGCCTCAAACATCTTCCTGCTCCCTCAGTCCACTGCATGTTATCAGCCACACCCGGTGTTCCAACCTTGCCTCTGATTTTAGACAACCTTCTCTCCACCACTTCATAGTAACTTACAGGCGTCAACCTGACACCCTCTTCCACATGCAAACTTCAAGTCTTTTTCAAGGTAAAGTACCACATATATGGTAGTATTTGTGTACTTCATAACTGTTTACCATGTGTAAAACTCTGCCACCATTTTTACTAGCTTCTTACGTTTTTTGATATTTTTTGGTTACTGATAAAGTTTTTGAGTGTGGTGTCACTAACTCCAATTTACCTGTAATCCCTCTGGGTTTTATTCTGCAGTTTTGCATAACATGGTGATTCTTAGGAATGTGTAAGTCATATTATATCAGAACTGACTGTATTCCCACGTGCCACGTAAGTAAAGGAAAGTAGATATCAACAGAGTGCCCCTGGAAGAGTCAGGGAAGACCACAGCTGTGAATGCAAACTGCAGGGCGCCCAGTAGGGCAAGGCTGCTCCCAAATGAATAAGCGGGAGGGTAAAAAGTGCACCACGTCTATGAAGATGTTATAAGTCGTTTAAAAAAATTAAACTACTCAGAGTTGGAATGAGAACAGAAAAATAGGTACAAGGCTGGTAGGAAATTTTATAATATGCCTTAGAAAATCATAAAGATGTGTATCTCCTTGGAAGAAGACACACTTGTCTATGTAATATCCATCTCCCTCTCTCCTCTCTCTTCTTCCATTCTGGCAAAGACCAGTTTGGTTGGGTATCTGCCCTTCTCCATAAGGCCGGGAACTCACCAAAGGGGATCCTATGCCCATGTCAGGGATAAACACTGAATAATCTCAGCCAATATTGATAATTCTATTTCCTTCACTGGTGATTGGTTTGTCTGTGAGTATGTGACCAAGTTCTGGCCAATGAGATGTGAGGAGAAGCTCACTTTGAGCCTCTGAGAACATTTGGTCACTTACAAAAAGGGACTCATTAGAAGGGATATTGCCATGTCCACATGTGACGTGTGAGCTCATGGTGGCTATTTTCTGACTACGAGGACAGCCTGAGGGACAAAGCTGGCACACTGGAGTTGACAGAGCAGAAAACTCTGGGATGTGATGATGTCTTTAAAATGATCAATTAAGCAATTCCAAGGCTTAGTATATCAAAGATTGTCTTTATATAATATACCTTTCCCATATTTTTAAGCCATTTTGAGTTGACTTTTCTGTTACTTGTAGCTGAAATTATCCTGATTATTATCCTGTTTGTTTAGCAATACTATTTTCAAAACAGAGAATTGAAAATAAGAGCAAAGGTTGATTTGAAGTGGAATTCATTGAACCATTATTTGTGTTCATGAGCAACTAGAAAAACCATATGCCCAAAATTGGGAGATTGGCTAAATAGGTTAACCCTGTTTTATAGAATCATCTGAAATCATTCGAATTATGATATAAATGTATTGATAGTGGAAAATGCTCATAATGGTCTTGTCCCCTCTTCCTTCATTAAAGTCACTGTCGAAACGTTAACCCTGATAAAGTCCAATTTCCCACCTACTCTGAGTCTGCTGAAGAACTGTGAGAAAAACCCTGAACCATGCTCATTGGTCTCATTATAACTCCTGTCCACTCATGTTAAGTGACCCCTTAGTACCTCCTGGCGATCCTCTGACATTTCCCTATTCTAGTCACTTTCTTAGATTCCCAAACCACTTTCTACTTTATAGATTCTCTTCAAACCTCCAACATCTCCACTCATTCCTCATTCTTAGCTATTAACCCTGCTTCCTATTTCACTTAGGAAACTCCATAGCTCTAACCATGTCATATGTCAACTTAACTGCCTCATCTCCACACACTCTGCCTCCCCTTCTAATTGGAGGAACAGTCTATGCCGCCTCTAAGGCCAACTCCACAAGTGTGTGAAATCCCACGCCATCTCACTTGCCAAAAGACATTCCAAAAGCAGTGTCCACCTCTTCAGGATTAATTTTTCCCTTTCCAATGGATCATGCCTATTAGCTCTAATATTTCTCCCATTTCTTAAAATATATAGAACTCTCCCCTTTTGACCAGAGAGCACCTTCAGCTACATTCTCATGTCTCTGTCCCGCTCTGTACTCATTCTAACTCATTCCTATTCTCCTGGGGTCCCCCTGTAATCAGGTTTCAGTACCCACCATTCTGTAAAAACTGCTCTCATATTAAGTCACCAATGACCTCCACGTCGCTGAATCTAACGGTCAATTCTCAGTCCTTATTTTACAGAGCTATCAACAACATTTCATACATTTTGTCACTCTCTCCTTGAAATACTTTTGTCACTCAACTTCCTGGACCCTGATGTCTCTTGGATCTCTTACTTCACTGGCCAGTCCTTCTCAATTCATTTGATTATTCTGCCTCAAATTCCCCACCTCCCAAATCCAATTGTCCTGAAGCTCAGTCCTAATATCTCTCTATCATATCTACACGAATACCCTACGATCTCCTCTAGTTTCACAGCTGTGAATTCCATCTATAGGCTGACTCCCCAACTCACATTTCCATCCTGGACTTCTTCCCTGAACTTCAGACTGGCATATCCAACTGTCTACTTGACATTTTACCCAAAATATCTAACATGGATCTGAAACTTAACATATCCTAATTCTAAATCTAATCTTCTCCCTGAAACCTGCTCCTTCTACTGTCTTTCCATCTCAGTTAATAGCACTTCCATCCTTCTACTTACTCAGCCCAAAATACCTGGAGTCATTTTCGATTCCTTTCTTTCTCTCACATCTCAAATCTAATTTGTTATCAAATTCTACTGGCTTTACCTTCAAAATAGACCTACCACTTCTCACCACTTCGTCCTACCTTGGTCTAAGATGCCATCATCTTCCACCTGTATTATTGCATTGCCTCCTCATCAGTGTTCTTACCTCTACTCTTGTTATCCTTCAGTCAGTTGTCAGCAAAGTACACAAAGCAGTCTTTTTGACAAAAGTCAGATCTTTCCTTCCACTCTTTCCTTAACTCACTTGTTTCAACCATACTGGTCTTACTATTCTTGGGACATACCAGCCATGCTCCGCATAAGATTCTTTGCACTTGCTGTTACTCTGCCTGGAACAGTCTATCCTCCAGACAGACATTTTCCTTCCATCAGGTCTCTGCTCTGATGCCAACTTTGAAGCCAGACCTTCCTTCACCGCCACATTTAAAACAACAAGTTCCTCCCACACAAACTCCTGGTACACCCTATCCTCTTCACCTGCTTTACTTTTTTTCTATAACTTTATCATCATTTAGCATATTATGCATTTAATTGCTTGTTGATTATGTGTCTTTCTCCACTAGAGTGTAAGCTCCACAACAGCAGGAATTTTGTTTTTCCACTGCTATTTTAGTGCCTAGGACAATACTGGAGCCACAGAGTGTAAGTAAATATTTGTTGAATGAATGAAAATATATTGTTAATTCAAACACAAAACTGATTGTAAAAAATTACATATATATGGTCCTGGTTTTGTAAAACAAATATATATGAAAGCCAATATTGATTGAACACTTTGTACCAGACATTTTATTGAGTACTTTCACACCTCATCAAAATCACTAGTATCTACATCTTATACAGGAAAAAACTGAGGTTTGAAAAATGTAGTTAACTTACTCTGTGTTAAATAACTGGAAAGTAACAAAGTAGCAGGATCCAGTTTTATCTACTGTGAAGGCCCTTGTTCTGTGGTACATTGCCTCTAGGTGTGTGGGGGGGTTGTGTGTCCCACAACAAATTATAAAAAGAAAATGTGTTTGCACACATTAAAGAGCCATTCCTTAATAAAACAATAGATAAATAGAAACAGTCAACAGACATACATAAATCTGATTAACCTCCTGGCTAGTAAAATGGAAGAAAATTAAAATAGTGAGATAGTCTTCCTTTTTTATTATATTGGCAAGAAGAATTAAACAATAATACATGTAATGTGCTAACAAAATGATCATTTATGTGTGCAAAGATTTATGAGCAAAGATTTTCATTGGAGAATAATTATAACAGTGAAAAAATATCCAGTAACGAGAGCTGGTTAAATAAATTATGCATATCTTAACGATGGAGTATTACAGAGTCATTAAAATGACGTGAAAGATTATTTATGAGATATGAAAATGATGAGTGTATTATTACTTGAAAAATGCAAGTTACAAAATAGCACGTACAGTGGAATTCCAACTGTGCACCAACAAAAACAAAAACACATTGTGTATTAAAATTCCGTAAGGATGGAAATTTTAATAATAATTACCTTTGCACGGAAAGATTGTATTTGATAATTTTCAATTTTACATTTATGAATTTCTTATATAAAAACATAATGCCAAATCACATATCTATTGGTACCCCAACGTTTAGTGGTTTAAAGCAGCAATGATTTATTATTTGTCATGATCCTGTGAGTTAGCAATCCGGACTATTCTTCTGCTGGACTTGCTTGGGATCACTCACGTGGCAGCATCTGAAGGCTCAGCTGGGGTTGGAGGTTCCAAGATGGCCTCACTCACATATCTGGCAGTTAGTGCTGACTATTGGTTAGAACACTTTGTTTATCATTTGATTTATCATTTTCCAGAAGACCAGACTGGGCTTCTTCACAGATGGTGCCCTCAGGGGCCAAGAGGGCAAGAACAGACATTTCAAGTCAAGGCCTTTGAAGACCTGGCTTCCAGCCTTGCACCTCATCACTTCTGCCACATTCTATTGGTCAAAGCAGTTCACAAAGTCAGCACAGCATTAAGAGGGTGGAGAAACTAGATCCCACCTCTTGCTTGGAATAGTGGCAGTGCCACATTACAAAGGGGCGTAGGCACAGGGAAGTGTGCCTATTGGGAACCATTATGATAACACTCTAAGAAATCTAACAGAAGAACTATAACAAATTATTCAATTTTCCCCAAACTCTTTCTTTCAGAATTCTCTCTTAAACCCATATTAGCTTTATCTTTGGATTTAGTTGTATTGGATTTTCTGGGGACTGGTGAGGTGGGTTCACCAGGGTCTTGTTATGCACAAAGGCACAGTGGACTCATCATTGTAGCTTATTATAAGAGCAAAGATAGTCACAGCAATGATGTAATATCCTATGATCATGGATTAGTGTCTGAGAAGGAGTTATCCTGAGTATGATACATTCAGATCGCTCCCAGAGACTCATGCCCGAGTCCTAGGATATGAAAGATAGGGGATAAAAAGAGTTATTTTAGTTATTTTTAAATGGATTCCCACAATACTGATAATGTTGCTCATACTTGTAGCATCATCAGTCTCAGTGTTCAGTCTAGCAGTCATCCTACTTTAGCAAGGATGGAAGAGCCTGCCCCTGTGAGCCTCAGCAGTGCTTGTCAAGACATCATGATTCATTTAATGTCAGTCCTTTCAAGGACATCCAAGACCATCCTTGGGCAGTAGGAACTAAGATACCCTCAGAGGTCATCACCCACATAAGTACAGCTTTGACCTTGGGCAGTGATAATGAGAAGCCACCCCCAGTGCCAATGCAGAGGAAGAAAATGGCAGCACTATTCAAGAAGTCTGGATAGCAGTTCACAAATTGCACCAGGATCACCTGGGGGCTTAAAAAATATGCATATAATCCTGGAGCCCATGAAGGATTCTGATTTTAATAGGATGGGTCTGAAGTTGAACCAATGAATCTTTTAATAAATCTTTTCCAGGTAATCCAGATGCTTAACCAGGTTTTGGAATCTCTGAACTAAACGCAGAATATCCTGAGGGCTCAGACTAGTTTTGGGGAATATTGGAGAGAGGCTGCTTTTCCCCTAGCTCTTCGGTGTGCAGCCAATTGCTTTGAGACTGTTGCTGTGATCTGGGAGACATGGGATATATTTACTGACTCATCTTGCACAAGAACTGCAACAAAATGGGTTAAATACAATTCTGCAGGTTCTAGCCACGATTTACATCACTTTTCACTCCAAAAAATGTAGTGTGTTTTTCAAATATCTGACTTATAAAATCACTTTGGCAATATCATCTTTTGTAAATTGAAAATGGCCTGTAACTTGGTTGCCTTAGCAACAAATTGGATTGAACATTAACATTTGAATCCAGATGGTCATTCCAGGAAGATAAGAAATAGCCTTGCTTCATTTTGGCATGCACTCATCAGTACCGTCCACATCAACATTTGACATAGTCCTAAGATATCTCACGTTGTCTTTAACCCAAGTCAGAGCGACGCACATTCTCAAGGCTGGATTATGTTCTTCTCTTTATTAAAGAGACGATAATGTGGAGTAAGATTGATCACTGATTTTGAAAGCAAAAATCTCCTAGTGTCTGATTCAGGGCCATCCTTGTCAGAATTGTCGGGGGCTTCAACATGGCTTCTTTTCCTCTACTGAAGCATGACTCTAAAGGAGCACATTTGATTGATTCACTCATTTATTCAAATACTTTTTATTGATAACTCATCTTTTGCCAGGTCTTGTGCTAGGTCTTTGGGATACAAGTAGGGCCATTATAATTTCTACCCTCAAAGAGTTTAAGTCTAGAGAGATGATATTTAAACCACTGCTGTGTGTAGTGAGAAGGGATAACACAAAGATATTTGCAAAACTAGGTGAGCCCAGACGAGGATGGGATGCTCTGAGTGGGTCAGGAAAGACACCCTCAAGGAGCCACAACTTCAGGATAAGGAAGACTGCACAGCGCAGAGACAGGATGAAGGAGCATCCTTTCAGAAGGAATTCTCTCTGTAGAGGCCACAGCTGGAAGCTCATGCTGCATTCAGAGCATGCTAAGCACTCTGATGTGTTCAGAGGCAAGAGAAGAGAAAGGAAGGCCCCTGTAAGTCATACTAAGTGTTTGGGCTTTAGAGAACAGTAACCAGTGAGGGAGTCTGAGCACGTGGAACAACGTGATCAAATGCACATCATAGAAAGTTGGTAGTAACTTTGAGGATGAGTTAAGGGAAGACATCAAAACAGTGTGGGGTTATTCTGTAGTTAAGACAAGGGATGACTGCGTTTTTCATTGATGAAGCTATACTGACGGAATAGATATCTGGTGGCCAGTTGGATGTAGGGTTTGAGGAAAAGGGTGGAGTCCAAGATGCCCCCAGGTTTCAGACTGGTGGGTGGTGGGTCTACTTTTTATCAGGACAGAAATACAAGAGCAGAAGCAGTTTTGATAATTCAGGTTTCAATTTGGAATAACTAATAATGTCAAGATAGTTAAAAAAAAATCCTGCAATCTTTATTTAAAAAACTCTATCAGAGTTGACATCTTAGTGCATTGCAGGCTTCCTATCTCAGAAGCTGATTGATTTGGCCCCTTTTCCCCTACTCTGCCCACCATCCTTTCTGAATATTCCCTGAAAAACAACATGCAAGGGAAGTTCTGCCAAATCAAGCCATTGCTTCATGTAAACCTTGGCAGGCAGGAGCTAGGTAAGTAGAAAAAGTGATAATAATATTTATAGCATATTCTGTAGTTTTCAAAATGTTTCTACTCAATCCATCTCACTGTAATAACAAGCCTGTAAGGAAAATACGAGTATGATTTTTTTAACCACTATTTTACAGATGAGGAAACACACAAGTACACACACACAAACACGTGAAATAACACAAAGGCAGCCATGGAGTGCTGGAAGAAGACTGGACTGAGTCAGAGCCGCATTCAAACATCACCTCTGCAGGCGATGCTCACATGTGACCTTGGCCATGCCATGGCTCTCGCCAAGCTTCAAGCCTAGCCCTGTAAAATGGGGTTAGCAGTGTTGTTGTGAGGATCACATGCTATAATGGATGCGTCCAGCACTTGTTTAACTAAAGAATGGTCAAATCCTAGGCATCCTCGCTGTCACTATCAGCCTGATCACCAGACAGCGCAGGCAGATCACTGGAACAAGCCCAAAGCCACTGGAACGCACTGTCTCAGTGCTACTTTTTAAAATCATACTTAAAATATTTCATAACTGCTGCTCTTGACTGGCTGGGCAGTGGGGATGTCTTTGCTCTTCGGAGCCTCCCAGCCGCCCACTGGACACAGTTGGTGGATACCTGGCTGATCAATCAGAAATTTGAATTGGGTCCCTCTGATTCTAATCAAGCTAAGAACTGTTCTAAGGGGCTGGAATGGCACATTCTGCCACGTGAGGAAGTGCGGGGAGAACAGAAAGGTGATCAGTGCAGAGAATGAAGCAAGTTTGCAGAGCAAGGAGGCGGTTGTGAAGAGGAGAGAAAGATGGAGAGAGACAAAGCCAGTTGCTGCCTCAGTTTCTGTTGAAGGTTTTAGTTCCCCAAAGCTTCACTGACTTGAGATTTGGGAGTTATCCTTCTACCTTTCCAGCCAAACTTCCTCTGTCGATTAAGTCAGGTGGAGTAGGTTTCTATTATTTGCAACCAACCAAGCCTAGGCTAAAACAGATGAGGGTCTATTTTCAGATAATTGGGCCCAAGAGGCTGGAGGCAAGCACACAACCAACATATTTGTGAAAAATGCAAAGAAATTTACATGCTCAATCTCAGAAAGATACCCTATTTGCTCATGGAGGATACAGCAGCAAGAAAGGGAGAAATCAGCACCAGTATCGAGCCAGTTCTGAATGAGATTGAGTCTGACCCAATGACCGATATCCAATAACATGCAGCCTTTATGAGAGAAAGAGGGAGAGAGAGAGAGAGTGCACAAGAGAGAAGGGGACTCAGCAATCTGGTTTCCAACAAAGCAGGAGATAATAACGCCCAGTACGCATTATAAGGAATTTAATCTTGAGGAATTTGCAGGGTTTGCAAGAACATCTGCTGCTACTCATGCTGCCTTGGGTCTTGGCTCTCTCAGGAGGACTGTTTTGTGTGTGTGTGTGGCCATGTGTGCACACATGCTTATATGTATTCATGCATGAATATGTGGGTATTGCAAGGAAGGCAATAACATTTGACTCCATGAATAACTAAAACAGACACCTCCAACAATGACACAATTTTAAAAAGATGTTTGTTTCATTATTCTAAATGCAATACTTACAATATTTGGAAAATACAGTCATGTGTTGCTTAATGATGGGAATACATTCTGAGAAATGCATCGTTAGGCGATTTCTTGATTGTATGAACATCATGGTATAGCCTACCACACAAACCTAGATGGTATAGCCTACTAGACATCTAGGCCATATGGTACTAATCTTATGGGACCTGTTGTATATGCAGTCAGTCCTTGACCAAAATGACTGTATATCAAAGGAGAAAAAAAAAGCCTTGATGCTATTACCTAAGATAGTCACTCTAAATATTTTCATGCATCTTCCCCCACTTTTTTCCTTCTTCCTATACATTTTTTTCACATAGATTCAGTCATTCTGGATATAGAATTTTGCATTCTGCTTTTGTGACTTATTTTATTATATAAACCTGCATCCTCAATTCTCGAACTTCCTAATAAACATTTTTAATGACTCTCTAATATTCCATCATGGCCAGTACCATCAGTTACCTAAAAAATTCTCTATTTCTTGATATTTCAATAGTTTCATTTCTTCACAATTATAAATGATACCACAATGATTAGCTTTGTTAGCACAAATGTGTTTTTAAGCTTATGCTGGACTTGTTTTTGCGAGTATATCACCAATAATGACCTTTCTCAAGTGTGTCACAGATGGTCACTTTCATTAGCAACATGTGAGTGATAAGTGACGTGGTTTGCAGATGATGACCTTTTTAGGATGTATAGGATTAAAAAAATTTTGACCTCAGGGTGAAATTTTAATCTTACAGAGATTAATTCCTTTCTGCCCTGAGGACTTCAGTCTTCAATTGCTTCCTTTAATATGCAAACAATTTAGGTGATACCTTGGGACAAGATTTCCTTATTCAGTGACTAGGTCCATAAACAAAATCCTGCAGAAAAGGGTCTGGAACTAGGAACCTATGTATCTCGGCCCTCCCACTACCACTCCCGTCCTCACCCCCACCCCCACCTCATTTGCTCACAGTCCTGATGATTTTAACTCCCTTGCTGGGCCACATCCAAACCAGCCTGGTTGGGACAGGTGACCTCACAACTGATGGTGTAGGGAGTTATCATGATGCTTTTGTACCTAAGGAAATACTGTGCTTTTTTTTTTTGTCTCCATTGTATGGAAGTCCACCTTTTCACCCTTCTAGGTCCTCTGGGCTTTTGGCCCAGTTTCCAACACAAACTCAATTCTCCAATCTCAGTTTGGGACCTCATCCTGATCCCCAGATCAACGGGAGCCCTGGGCTTGGCTGAACTTCTTTCCCCACTTCCAAATTCAGTGCTCTTCTCCAGCTGAGGACAAGATGGGGTAGAGGCTGGCTAGATGTTCACCAAACTCCATTCTTCTCCTGGCCACACAACTAGACAAGGCTATGCAATTAGCTGTGGCATATGCCTGAGTTCTAGCAAAGAAAAGGGAGTGGAAGTGATGTATGCCACTTCTAGGCCTGGCTGATAAAACTCCATGTGGAATCCATCCCTCTCTCTTCCCTTGTCTGCCAGCCAGGTCCTGCAGATGACTCAAATGCCCTAGTTGGAAGGATGCAGACACCAAATAGGAAGAACCTGGGCCCCTGAACTACTGAGTAGAGAAGATCTCACGCCCACATACTCTCTAACCCTCATTCACTCATCTTTTTTAGACCAAGAACTATATATATATTTTGTCATTATTTTCACTTTTCACCTATATCAGATCATCTATTCTTGTAGTTTCAAGCACTTGGAGGATATGGTCTGGTAGAGAGAGCCCAGATTCACCAAATTCACTTTATGACTTTGAACAAGGGCCCTCTCCTTTCTTGGCCCCAGTTTCCCCATTAGTAAAACCGGGAGGCTATTCTATATCACACATAAGAATTTTCCTAGTCCTAATATTTCATTCGTTTGAAAAATTACAAGTGTCACAAAAACTTCAAATGTAAGGAATTGAAAAAAACAGTAGAATTTGACACCTTGAAAAATATAAGGTATAATAATCATAAACAATACAGAAGCCAAATAGAAAATTCTAGAAAACTTAAAGAGAATGTAATAAACAAAACTGAAGTATGAGATTTTAATATATTTTCTCAGAATTTGACAAGTAAAATATAAAAATATGCATGTACATACAGGATTAATTAATAAAATCATATATAAACATACAAATGCAAATGTATAATGTATCATGGGCACACATGCACTTAAAAAACTTGAAGTCCTATAAATGCACATGCTTTCTTTATGTCCTTGAGAGATATATATATCCATATATATGTGTATATATATGGATATATATATATATAAAATTACTTGGCTAAAGAGAAAATCATAACAAATTCTATTCCAGGAGCAATGTTTTACAGGTAACATTTCTAATCATTATCTAACCCAATTAAAATGAAAACCTTAATTTCTTAGAAGTTAGGAAACTTCAACTTAAATACCTAGACCTTATATCAAATAGGAGATCCAAATGGAAATTATAAACCATTTAAAAAGTAATAAATAGGGTCAGCCCAGTGATGCAGCGATTAAGTTCACATGCTCCACTTCAGCAGCCCGGGGTTCATCAGTTTGAATCCTGGGTACGGACCTACACACCACTTATCAAGCCAAGCTGTGGCAGGAGTCCCACATATAAAGTAGAGGAAGATGGGCACAGATATTAGCTCAGGGCCAGTCTTCCTCAGCAAAAAGAGTAGGATTGGCAGCAGATGTTAGCTCAGGGCTAATCTTCCTCAAAAAAATAAAAAATAATGAATAAAAAAAAAAGAGGCTATTTCACGCCAAAACATCTGACAGGAGCTAAAGCTATACCCAGAGTAAAATGATCCAGGAATTTCAACTTTATGAACTAGAAAAAAAGTAATGAAATAAACTAAATCAAAGTAGGAGAAAATGAGGGCTGAAAATAATCACATAATAAAGGAAAAACAATGTGTATATAAGTAAAACCCAAAGCTGGCCCTTTGAAAAATGTATGCACATTTGGTGAAGCAAATAAAGAAAATATATAATGTAAAATACTAGAAAAGAGAAAGGAGATGTAACCATAAACAGGAAAGAGATTAAATGCATTTATAATTTTAAAGAGATTATTGTGTATAACTTTCTAGCAACAAATAGTTGCTAGAAACAGTGATGATATTTCTAGGAAAAAACAACTAATTTCAACCAAAGAATAGAAAACCTTGGAAGAGGTTGAGAAAGTTACTTAAACATCTGTTAGAAAAGCCATATCATGTCAAGATCATTTTTCCAGCTGATTTTTTTAAAACTAGGCTTAAGAAACAATAATTCTAATGATATTTAAATTACTTAAGTGCATATAAAAATAAAGGAAACTTTCCTATTCAAATTTTGTATCAAACATAATCTTAATGCCAAAACATGGTACAAATAATGCAAAAAATAAAACAAGCAATCAATTGTACTTAAGCATACAGATGGACAATTTTAAACAAATGGAATCAATCAGCGCATAAGAAGGATAAACCATGACTACAGAAGGATTATCCCAAGGATGGTTCATCTTCAGGAAATATATCCAGACAATGTATCACAACTAGAAATTAATGGGAAAAGCCATATGGTTGAATCAATAGATGCTGAAGTGACATCTGCTATTGTGCTGCCCAGTATTTGTTTTCTCTCATTCTGGGAACTGAGACCAAAGCTTTCCTCTGGAGATGCACCTGCTCCTCTTCTCTCAGTGGATGAGTATTGGATGAGATTTTACCCAGTTCAAGGGTGCAGCTTGTGCTCTACATCTGAGCCAATCAGCATATTACGTTACTCTGGTTATAATGATTCTCTGATTCAGGGGCAAGCCTATGGCCCTTCCAAAGCTAGTGAGATCAAATAAGATATTTTCTGGAATCCTAGGAATACTGATCACTTCCCCCATCACTGGATTTCAAGCTAAATCCATGAGTTTTACAGTTGCTATAGCCTATCAAGTGGCCACAGGGGAAAAATCTGTAAGAGATACCAGGTCCTGATGACATAGTTTGAGCCCTTACATCAAGCTGGTTTCAAGACAGCTTTATCCTGAGCATTTTCAGTTATAAAAGGCAAGGCATTCACTTTTTGCTTAAGCAAATTTGAGTTAAGATTTCCTGGCACTTGTCACAGAGGGAGTCTTCATTGATATATATGCCAAGATACATTTGATGAAATCCACTAGACAGCCTAATGAAAACTTTAACTAAAATAGGAATTGATGTGCACTACTTAAGTATAATAAAGGCTCTTTCAAAACCTCAGTAAAGCTCATATTAAAGGGTAAAATACTGAAGCCATTTCCTTTAAAATCAAAAACAAGACAGGCATGCTCACCATCTTCATTTCTGTTTAATATTATTTGGTGGTTTAAGCCAACGCACTTAGTCAAGAAATGAAATACTCAGGAAAAATATTGGAAAGGTACAAAATTAAATCTATCTGTAAATGATGTGACAGTAAACTTAGAAATCTTGAGAGACTATCTCAAAAACTATCAGAATGTATGCAGGAGTTGCTAATTTGGCTAGGACTGATCTAAATACATAAAAATCAGTAGCTATAATCAGAAAAAAATCTCATTAATAATAAAGACTAAAAGATTATGAAACAAACAAGGACATATTTAATAGGAATGGCTCTGGACTTACATTTTAAAAATGCAAATAAACAATACACTTTATTCAAGACATAAAAACATATCCTGAACAAGTAGAAAGAAATTCCATATGTATGAATGAAAAAACTTAATACAGTAAATATGTCAGTCCTTCCAAGACCAACATATTAATGGAACATAATTTCATTCAGAATTTTTATGACTTTAATTCCTAAAATCAACTACAAATTATTTTAAAGTTTATATGGAAGACTATAGGTCTAAGAAACCAAGAAATAGAGACTAGAAAGACAAGAGAAAAAAAATCAATGCAACTATAAATGGGTTTTTTGTAAAAATAAACAAAATTGACAACATTTTGGCTAGACAAACTAAGAACAAACAAAAAAAGAGAGAATACTCAAATAAAATAAAAAAGAAATGGAAGAGGAGACATTAAAACTGATAACACAGAAATGCTGAGGATTATAAGAATCTACTATGAACAATTTATGCCAACGAATTAGATAACCTAGAAGAAATAGAAAAATTCCTAGAAACATACAATCTACCAAGACTGACTCAGGAAGAAATAGAGAATCTGAATGGACTAATTACTGGTAAGGAGATTGAATCAGTAATCAAAAACCTCCCATCAAAAAGAAGTTCAGGACCAGAAGGTTTCACTGGTGAATTCTACCAAACACATAAAGAAGAACTGAAACATAATTCAACCTTTTCCAAAAAATTGAAGAGGAGGGAACACTTCCAATTTCATTTTACTAGACCAGCATTACCCTTGTATCAAAGGCAGACAAGGACATTACAAGAAAAGATAATTACAAACCAGTATACCTGATGAAAAGATGAAAAAATCCTCAAGGAAGTATTAGCAAATGAAATTCAACAGTACATTAAAAGGATCATTACACCACGATCAAGTAGGATTTATTCCTTGGATGCAAGGATGGTTCAACATACACAAATCAATAAGCATGATACACCACATTAATAAGATAAAGGATAAAAATCATATGATCTTCTCAATAGAAGCAGAAAAACCAATAGACAAAACTCAACATCCTCTTATGATAAAAACTCTCAACAAATTAAGTATAGAAGGAATGTATCTTACCATAATAAAGGCCATACATGACAAGCCTCCTCAGGAAAAAGACAGGCCTGCTCACCATCACCATTTTTATTCACCATAGTAATAGAAGTTCTAGCCAGAATAATTTGGCAAGAAAAATAAATAAAGTGCTTACAAATCAGAAAGAAAGAAGTAAAATTGTCTCTGTTGGCAAACGATATGATCTTATGTATAGAAAACCCTAAACACTCCACCAAAAAACTGTTAGAATTGATAAATTAAAACTTCAGGAAAGATGTGGAATACAAAATAAATATACAAAAATCATTATTTCTATGTTGATTTCTATATCGTTATTCTATATCATTATTTATGAAATATATTTCTATACTTCTATAACTAACAACAAACTATTGGAAAGAGAAATTAAGAAAACAATAATTTACAACAGCATCAAAAGGAACAAAATGCTTTGGAATAAATCTAACCAAAGGGTGAAAGATCTATACACTGAAAACTATAAAACATTGATGAAAGAAATTGAACAAGGCAAAGATAAATGGAAAGTGTTCATGAATGGGAAGAATTAATATTCCTAAAATTTCCATACTACCCAAGGCTATTATAGATTCAATGCACTCCCTGTCAAAACCTCAATGGCATTTTTCACAGAAATAGAAAACCAATCCTAAAATGCATGTGGAACCACAAAAGACCCTGAATAGCCAAAGCAATCTAGAGAAAGAAGAACAAAACAGAATGTACCACATTTCCTGATTTCAAACTATATTACAAAGCTATAGTAATCAAAGCAGTATGACACTGGCATAAAAACAGACACATAGGTCAATGAAAAATGATAGAAAGCACAGAAGTAAACCCATGCATATGTGGTCAATTAATTTTAGATGTGTCAAGAGTATACAATGGTGAAAGGATAGTTTCTTCAATAAACGGTGTTGGAAAAACTGGATATCCACATGCAAAAGAATGAACTAGACCATTATTTTACATCATACACAAAAATCAACTCAAAATGAATTAAAGACTTGAATTTATGACCTGATGCTGTAAAATTCCTGGAAGAAAACATGGGAGGTAAGCTCCTTGGCATTGATCCTGGCAATGACTTTTTGGATTTGACACCAAAAGCAAAGGCAACAAAAGCAAAAATAAATAAGGGGAACAACATCAAACTAAAAAGCTTCTGTACAGTAAAGGAAACCATCAACAAAATGAAAAGGCAATCTATGGAATGGGAGAAAATATTTGCAAACCACATATCTGATAAGGAGTTAATATCCAAAATATACAGGGATATTTTCATACAACTCAATAGCAGAAAACCAAATAATTCAATTAAAAAATAGGCAAAGAGGGGGCTGGCCCAGTGGTGTAGTGGTTAACTTTGTGCGCTCTGCTGTGGCAGCCTGGGGTTCGCGGGTTCAGATCCCAGATGTGGACCTACAGATGACTCATCAAGCCATGCTGTGGCAGCATCCCACATACAAAACAGAGGAAGATTGGCACAGATGTTAGCTCAGGGACAGTCTTCCTCAAGCAAAAAGAGGAAAATTGGCAACAGATGTTAGCTCAGGGCTAATCTTCCTCACCAAAATAAAAAAAGGGCAAAGAACCCAAAGAGGTGTTTTTTTCCAAAGAAGACACACAAATTACCAGTAGGTACATGAAAAGGTGCTCAACATCACTAATCATCAGGGAAATGCAAATCAAAATCACAATGAGATATCGCCTCACACTTATAGTATGTTTATTGTCAAGAAGAAACAAATACTGGTGAAGATACAGAGAAAAGGGAACATTTGTACACTGTTGATGGGACTATAATCTGGTACAGACACTGTGGAAAACAGTGTGGTCATTCCTCAAGAAATTAAAAATAGAACTACCATATGATCCAGCAATCTCACTTTCGGGTATATATGCAAAGGAAATGAAATCATTATCTTGAAGAAACATCTGTATTCTCAAGTTCATTGCAGCATTATTCACAATAGCCAAGGTATGCGAACAACCTAAGTTTCCATCAACAGATAAATGAATAAAGAAAATGTGATATATATTATATACAATGGACTATTATTTAGCTTTAAAAAAGAAAGAAGTCCTGCCATTTGTGATAACATGGATGAACCTGGAGGGCATTATACTAAGTGAAATAAGCCAGACAGAGAAAGACAAATAGTGCATGGTATCATTTATGTGTGGAATCTACAAAAAACGCAACTATAAAAAGAAAGGTGAAACAATTTCCCTTTAAGCTTACCATAAAGTCACTGTAAATAAAATAGTATATTATTGGCACAGAAACATATAATAATTCAGTGGAACAGAATAGGATTTCCAGAGTGGACCCAATTTTATATGAATACATAATAAGTGACAAAGGTTGAATTTTAATTCAGTGAAACATATAAACGTACTATATTTGAAGAAGTTTGATTATCATGTAAGATGAAGTTTTCTTGATAAACTTAAGGAAAAACTAACTATTCTACTGGAAACAAAATAAGGAAATACATTTAGAGAATCTGCAAGCCATATCAAAAATGATCTCTCCAGAGGTGGGCCCTGTGGCCGAGTGGTTAAGTTTGTGCGCTCTGCTTTGGCAGCTCAGGGTTTCACGGGTTTGGATCCTGGCCGCGGACCTAGCACTGCTCATCAAGCCATGCTGAGGCGGTGTCCCACATGGCAGAGCCAGAAGGACCTGTAACTAGAATATACAACTATGTTCTGGGGCGGGGGGGTGGGGGGGGGGTTTGGGGAGAAGAAGACGAAGGAACAAAAAAGAAGATTGGCAACAGATATTAGCTCAGGTGCCAGTATTTAAAAAAAAAAAAAGAAAGAAAAGAACGATTTCTCCAAAACAACTTACCTCTCCCCTAACAGGAAACTATACTCTCTTTTAAACCCAGTCTGAATTCCTTTCCTGTTAAGACAAAATTACATGCTGCCAATACGTGAGTGACCAGAGAGTTAAATCTGATAGCAGACCAATTTATCTTGCAATACAATAATGAGATTATAGGAATAAAGATGGTAAATGATAGATACATTAAATCTAAGTTGCTGTTATCCTAAGATGGAGTCATACTATAGCGATAAAAAAGTTGGAAAACAATCAAGAATAATGTCAAATTGAACGCAGTATTTGTACAAATTGGTGAATTAACAATTTCTTGTGTTATAAAAGAACCATTAGGTAGTTGGAAGACAAAATATTTGAAAGGTGAAGCAGCCTTAAATAATTTGTGATTGTATTTTGTTTTGTTTTCGGATTTAGTTTCAGAAAGAAATGTTAAAGAAAGTATAAGAAAACTAAGATAACGCAAGTTAGTGTTTTATTGGTTCCTTCTGGACAGGATTTGGGACAGCCCATGGGCAAAAGCCAGATTTCCCTCTGTTTTGGTAAGTAAAGTGTTATTGGAATGTGGCCACACTTATTTCTTACCTAGGGTCTGTGACAGCTTCCACATCACCTACTTAGGTTAAAAGAACAACTTCTGAAAACAAAGCAGACTACAGTCTCTGACAGTTCAATAAAGTTACATAAAGTTAGAAAAAAATTACAAAAGTAGAAACAAACAAACAAAAGCCCAAACCATTTGGAAATTTTAAAAAATCTAATAAAAATTTAATTCAAAGAAAAAATAAAAACCGCAGTTTGTTCCAGAAATTTTAGAAAAGAGCAATAATGATTATGCGTCATACAAAAACTTAGAGAATGCTGCCAAAAGTGCATATTTCACAGTTTCATTACATACAGAAAGAGTGAAAATAAATTACTGAAAGCTCTTAATTAAAAAAGAAAAGGACACAACATGAATATCAGAGGTAAGAAGAGGAATTACTAAAATAAAATGTAACAAACAAACCATATTAAAA
This sequence comes from Equus quagga, assembly GCF_021613505.1. Lineage (NCBI taxonomy): Eukaryota > Metazoa > Chordata > Mammalia > Perissodactyla > Equidae > Equus > Equus quagga. Next base: position 94,039,996 of record NC_060278.1, read on the forward strand.
AGATACATTTAACATCACTCGTGGTAATGTAAACTATGGAATGTAAATTATGGTAACGTAACCTAGTTCCACCACTATGGAAAACAGTATGTAGCTTCCTCAAAAAACTAAAAATAGAAATATCATATGACCCAGCTATCCCACTACTGGGTATATATCCAAACAACTTGAAATCAACAATCCAAAGTGACCTGTGCACCCCTATGTTCATTGCAGCACTATTCACAATAGCCAAAACATGGAAGCAACCCAAGTGCCCATCGACTGATGACGGGATAAAGAAGATGTGGCACGTATATACAATGGAATACTACCTAGCCATAAAAAAAGACAAAATCATCCCAATTGCAACAACATGGAAGGACCTGGAAAGTATTATGCTAAGTGAAATAAGCCAGACTGAGAAAGACAAACATCAGATGATTTCACTCATACGTGGAATATAAACAAACACATGGACAAAGAAAACAGATCAGTGGTTATCAGAGGAAGGGGGTTGGGGGTTGGGCATAAGGGGTGAAGGGGAGCACTTATATGGTGACAGACAAGAAATGTACAACTGAAATTTCACAATGATGTAAACTACTAGGGACTCAATTAAAAAAAAATGATAATCCCTAAAAAAAAGAAAGATATTTTTAAGGTGGGATTTTTTGGAAAGCAAACAGATAATACATAAAAATGTACCTAACAACAAAGCTACATAAAATGAAACAAAAATGTACCCAACAATAGAAATACATAAAACAAAAGCTGATAGAACTGAAAAGAGAAATACACAAATCCATAATTACAGTTTGTAACTTCAATATTCCTCGCCCAGTAATTGTACAACAGTAGATAGAAAATCATTAACACTAGAGAAGATCTGAGAAAACCTATAAACCAACTTGACCTAATTAGCATTTATGGCACACTACATTTAACAATAGCAAAATAGTCATGCATACTTCTGAGAAATGTGTTGTTAGACAATTTTGCTGTGGCGCGAACATCATAGAGTGTACTTACACAAACCTAGACGGTTAGCCCACTACACACCTAGGATATATGGTACTAATTTTATGGGACCACTGTCGTATATGTGGTCCATTGTTGACCGAAATGTCATTATGTGGCGCATAACTGTACATATTCTTTTCATGTGCACCTGGCACATTTCACCACAATAGACCATATACTGGGCTATAAAACAAATATCTGCAAACTAGAAAAAAAAACTGCAATCATAGAAAATGCATTTTCGGATCACAGTGGATTTAAATTAAAAATCAATAAAAGAAAGTTATCCAGAAAGTGCCCCAATATTTGTAAATTACACGAAACACTTCTAAATAATTCATGGATCACAGAATAAATCACTAGGAAAACTAAAGTACATTGAATTGATTGAAAATGAAAACATAGCATGTTAAACTAATTTGGAATAGTGGGAGACAGGTAAAGTAGTACTTAAATGGAAATTTATAGCATTAAAATGTCTGTAATAGAGAATAAGAAAGTTCTCATATCAATAATTTAAGCAGCACATTAAGAAACTAGAAAAAGAAAGGCAGATTAAATATAAAGGAAGTAGAAGAAAAGAAATAATAAAGAGCAGAAATCAGTGAAATTGAAAACAGAAAACCAATGGAGAAAAATGATGAAATCAAAAGCTCCTTCTTTGAAAAGATCAATAAAATTAACAAATCTCTAGTCATACTGATAACAAAAGAAAAGAGAGATGATTTGAACCATTAACATCAAGAATGAGAGAGGAGACATCATGACAAATCTTTGAGACATTAAAAGGAAAAACAGAATATTATGAACAATTTTATGCCAATAAGTTTGATGGCTTAGATTAAATAAACAAATTGTTTGAGTGTCACAAACTATAGAATCTCACTCAAGAAGAATTAGATAACTCAATTAGCCCCATACGTATTAAATAAATTGAATTTGCAATTTAAAGACACGTTCACCAAGAAAAGTCCAGACCCAAATTGCTTCACTGGGAATCCTACCAAACATTTAAAGAAAAAAAATAATACAAGAGAAAGGATAGCATTTTTAATAAGTGGTGCTGGAATAGATATCCACATGTAAAAAATGATCCTTGACCCATACCTCACACCATATACAATTACTAACTCAAAACAAAACACAGGAGAGACACTTTGTGACCTTGAGTTAGGCCGACATTTTTTTTAGATATGACATAAAAAGCACAAAACAAAACCAAATATTCATTAGTTGGAGTTCATCAAAATTAAAAATTTCTGCTCTTTAAAGGACACTGTCAAGGAAATAAAAAGAGATGTCATGGGCAGGGACAAAATAGGTGCAAAACACATATCTCTCAAAGGACTTGTATCCAGAATATGTAAAGAGCTCTTGCAATTCAATAATATGATGATAATATAACTTTTTAAATGGACAGGTGATTTGAACAAACACTTCACCAAAGAAGATGTGTAGAAAGCAATAACACATGAAAAATGCTCAACACCAATAGTTAGGGATACCCAAACTAAAACCACACTGAGATCTTACCCCTTACCCACTCAAGTATTACTAGGGCCAGGTGGGAGAAAAGGATAATGTGAAGTCCTAACAAGGATACAAAATGACTTGGACTCCTATATGCTGCTGCTTGGAATGCAAAATGGTACAGCCACTTTGGAAAACATAAGGGTGGTTTCTTATAAAGTTAAACATATACTTTGTATATGACCCAGAAAACCCAATCCTGGATATTTACTCAAGAGACAAAAGTATTTGTCTCTTTAAAGACTTGTACACAAATATTAACAGCCATTTTATTCATGGTAGACAACACTGGAAGCAACCAAAATTATCATCCATGAACAGATAAACAGTGGTACACTCATATAATGGGATACTATTCAGCAAATAAGAAACAAACATGATTGATGTTAACTAAACCTATTGTGGTGATCATTTTGCAACATATACAGATATCATTATATTGCACATGTTATGTACACATTATGTTGTATACCAACACATGTACATTATATTGTACATATGTCATATGTATTAAACTAAGACAATGTTATATGTCAATTATATCTCAAGAAAACTGGAAAGAAAAAAGAAACAAATTACTGATAATGCAGTAACATGAACAAACTCCGAAAATATTATGCTTTATGAAAGAAATCAGACTCAAAAGCTACATTCTATGGGATTCTATTTATATGACATTCTGGAAATAGCAAAACTATAGGGACAAAAATCAGATCTGTCATTTCCAGGGCCTGGGGGGAGGGAGGAATTGATTACTAAGGGGCATAGGGAAACTTTTTGGTATCATGAAAATATTCTATATTTTGATAGTGGTAGTGATTATACAACTGTACACATTTGCCAAAATTCATTCAATTGTTCTGCTGAAAGGGTGTCTTTTACTATATGTAAATAATACTTTTTAAAACCTTAATTAAATTAATACACAAAATAACTTATGAGAAAAGGCATGGACAAAGATGAAATTAAAATGATATGGCACAACATTTTTCCAAACCCTACCACTATGCTATTCAAAAACTTGGATGAATTTCCAAGTAATCAGAAACTAACAAATTTGACTGAAAAAAAAAGGAAGCCCTAAATAAATCAATAACCATAAAATAAAGTAAACCACAAAACAATGCCCAAATAACTTGTATTCCCCTCTTATTCCATCCCCAAAGCACTGGGACATCTTGTTTCATGAGAGAATATTTTCAGTCCTTTTAGGAACAGATAATTCCTACATCAATGAAATGACACCAGGCCATAGGAAAATGAAAGATAACTTAAGAATTCCTGTTTTTAAGCCAGTCTACCATACAAAGCAAAACTTTACAAAGATACACTTTTAACCCCCCAGGCTTACAAATATGGATGCAAAAATTCTAAGTTAAATATTGCCAGCCTAGCAGTCCATTAAAATAACTCTACCGTGTGATGAAATGAGATTTATTTTGGCTGTACCAGATGATTCAATATTAGGAAATGTGCCTTCATTCATTATAACATTAAGAGGTCAAAGAGAAGATCACCTGATCATTTCGGATTCCACAATTTGGGATCTTTCCCCAGATCTCACACAGCCCACCCCACACTGAATTCAGGTCTCTGCTTAAATGGCACCTCCTCAGAGTAGCCTTCTTGGATTATATTCTTTGAAATTCCACCTCCCCTCCAGCCCAGCATCCTCATTCTCCAGGAGAGTAGAGACTGTCTACTGCTTTAGTAGTAGCTGGCACTGCTCGATCAATACTTGTTGCATGAAAGTCAACAGCTATGTATAGGCTTTTAAAGTCATTCAACATCCATTCGTGATAACAGCCTTGGCAAAACGGAAATAAACGGCTGCTTTTTAACATGATAAAAGAGAGAGGTATCTCAAATCCAAATCTTGCTTCATGTTTGACGTTCAAATAATCCAAGCTTTTCCATTAGATTCAGAACAAGACAAGGATGTCTTCTATTCCAGACATAGCTGCCAAAGCAACTAAACAAGAGATTGAAATAAAAGGTATGCCTGTTGTTAAAATAGAGGTAAAAATGATTATTATTTGCAAGTCAGCCTTGGCAAATCAGCTGAAAAACATATCAGAAAAAAAATAGAAAAACGTTCTAAGGTGGCTGATTACAAAATTAATACAAAAAAGCCAATAGTTTCGCAATGTACAACAAACAGGAAATGTAATAGAAGTAATGATTAGCTTGAACATGTAATGCAAGAAAAATTCTATACATAAAAGTCATCAGAAAAAAAATCTAGGAACAAGCTTAACAAGAAATGTGAAGTACTGACGTGAATAAAGCTATGAAATTCTACTCAGAAACATAAAAGATTTTATGGAGTCATAACTAGCTATTGGATAAGAAATTCAAAAGTGTAAAGGTATCAATTCTTCCTGAATTAATATATAAATTCAATGCAGGTACCATAGAAATCCAGTAGAGTTTATAATGAAACTTAACAAAATTTTCTACTACTTATCTGGAAAAAGGAATAGGTGAGAATATCAAGGAAGTTTTTAAAAAAGAGAAGGGGGATAGGGCTCTTAGTTACTAATAATGTGTTATAAAATTACAAAGTTAAAGCCATATGATAATAATAGTGCAGAACAGACCAACAGAATAGAGTCCAGAAATAGAACAGAATATATATGCAGCGTAAAGGGCAACAGTAGAAGTTGGTGGTTAACTGGTTGGGCACTAGGTTCAAATCCCATCTCTTCTGGCTACGGGACCATGAGCAAGCTGCCTAACCTTTCTGGAAAGCATTCTTCTCTTGTGTGGTAGATGAAAACTAGAATAACAAACAACTTCAGATGTTTTTGATATAATTAAATGGAATAATGTATAAAAATGCTACCATAGGATCTGACATTTAGTAAATGTCCAATGAATGTTAGTATACACACACACACATACATTATATATTTACATATGTAATTATTTTAAGTTTGTAGAGAAAAGATACTTGATTCACGGTGTTAAAGACAACTAGTCAGGTATTGTGCAGTTGGACAAACGGCACAAGTGGTAGTGATGCACGAGGATGTTCATTTCCACCATAATTTATAATGATGGAACATTATTAATTCACGTGATTCAGAAAAATGTGCTAAGTATATATATAGTGAACTGAATCCTATGCCGTACTTGGCAGTCAACAAAAATGCACACAGGGGATCTCTACACATGGGTATGGGAAGATATTCCTAATACGTGGTTGAGTAAAGACAAGCAGCTTATAGGGAGACACATATATAACACGACCCTGCAATGTATAATTGTGCCCATGAATTTAAATGCTTTCTCCTCCTGTACCGCATTGAAAGGTGACCCGTAAAATATATTTCACCTGAGAAGCTGGAACTCTGACCTTTATTTGGAAACTGGGTCTTTGCAGATGTTATTAAATTAAGGATTTCAAAATGAGATCCACCTGGATTAGAGTGCGCCCTAAGTCCAATGACAGGAGTCCCTTATAACAGAAGAGAGGGGTAGAAGACACACGGAGAAGTCCATGCGAGGATGGAGGCAGACTGGAGTGATGCGACTACAGGCCAGGGAACGCCAGGGATCCTAGGCGGCCACCAGAAGCTGGGAGAGAGGCATGGAGCAGATTCTTCCTTACAGCCTCCAGAAGGAACTAACCTGGTTAATACCTTGATTTTGGCCTTAGGGCTCCAGAACTGGGAGACAATAAATTTCTGTTATCTTAAACCACCAAATTTGTGGTGCTTTGTTACAGAAGCCACAGGAAACTAATACACTTCCCAACATGGTCAAATCTCAGTATTTATCTTTTAAAAGCCCCTGGCATTCACCATGTCCTTCAGCTCCTCCCCATCCCCCAGGACCCACTGGTCTTCTATTTGCTACCCCTATGTTAAAAAGAAGAAATTGCTTGCAACCTGACCCTATGTATAATTCATGGCTGGCTCTGACTGTATCTGCTGTGTCAGCTTTTGATCCACTGGTTATAGAGATAATAGTGTTATCTGTATCAGAGTAACAGTGTCCAGTAATAGCGGAATGGGTAAGTAAATTAGGGCCCATCAACTTGATGAAATATTACATAGACACTGAATAAGATAACGATAAAGACCAGCAATGTGGGGAAAAAAAGGTTTTTGACATAACGCTAAGTGGAAGAAAGTATGTTATCAGATCATATCTACAATATAATAATAACCATGGAAAAAATTCTCCCTAGATGTGGACAAGAACTTAGTTTGTTTTGGGGCTATGGGATTGTGGGTGTGTTTCTTCTTTCTTTCATTTAGAGTCTTAGGAATGTAATGGTGTTTGTGCTATAGTAAAACAGAAAAGAAAAAGGTCCCCAAAGTCTACAGTTTACCCCAGAGTGCCACAGAAGCTGTGGAAGGAGACAGGGTGGCAAGATATCACCAAGCGAAGGACCCTGTCTAGAAGCTCTACCAAATGTTCTCCTGAAGGAGAATTGGGCATCTCCTAGCATAGTATGGAGTCTTGTACTTTTGGATGAAGCTCAAGTTCCTAATGGCAAATTCCTAGTAAATCATACCAATTACTGTGTATGACACAACCCACAGGTAACACCATGTCCCAGGGCTTCCAGGGTCTGGTCTTCTTGGATATAATCCCCCCAAACACTTGGGCTCCTCCTCATGAAGATTCCTCCTTATTTCCTGGACATTCCCTGTGTTTTTTCTTCCCTGCAAACACAAAAGACAGCTGTGTCTTTATCCGTTATCCTGTTTTTGAACAAACACACCACCTGGCCATTCTTTAAGGCTCATCGTGAGGACAAACTCATCACTTAAGTCCTTGGGGATTTCCCTGGTCAGGTCAATTCCTCTGGTGTACTTCCAGAAGAAGGCTTTGGCTTGTGCAGATGAGGACACTGAGTTCTAGAGATGCACCTTGTCCCAGGAGGCCACATGGAGCTCAGAATCTTGGAGACTGACCAGCTTCCCTCAGCCTGCATCTCCAATATCTAGGTGAAGGGCAGAGCTCCTCAAGGCAGCCAGGCTTTCAGGCTATTGTATCTGGGAATGTAAAGGTTAGGGTGAACTCCAGCAGGGTAGTATTAATGAGTGATGGAGGCAAAAGTCCAAATGCAGTGGGTTTAGGAATGAATGGGAAGGAGAGGAGTGGAAGCAGTTAATCGAGTGTGTGTCAGTTTCCTTGGGCTGTTGTAACAAATTACCATAAACCGGGTGGCTTCCACAACAGGTATTTTCTGACAGTTTTGGACACTAGAACTCTGAAGTCAAGATGTGGGCAGGGCCATGCTCTCTCTGAAGGCTGTACGGAAAGATCCTTCTGGTGGTTGCCAACAACCCTTGGCATTCCTTGACTTGCGGACACATCACTCCAATCTCTGCTTCCATTGTCACATGGTCTTCTCCCTGTGTGTGTCTCCAAATTTCCTTCCTCTTATAAGGATAACAGTCATGGGGTTAGGCCCACCTAATCCAATATGACCTCATCTTAACTTAATTACACCTTCAAAGGCCCTAATTCCAAATACAGTCACCTTGATAGGTAATAAAGGTTAGGACTTTAACATACCGTTTTTGAGGGGGACACAATTCAATCCACCACACAGAGTAATCTTCCTGAATATTTTAGGAATAAAATAAAAAGAAAATATAAGCTAGAAAAAATTAACAAAAAAGCACAAAATAATGGACAAAGTAATATCTGTTATTATTGTTTGTTGCTGTGGTTGTTGTTGTTGAGGAAGATTAGCCCTGAGCTAACATCCCTTGTCAATCTCCCTCTTTTTGCTTGAGGAAGATTAGCCCTGAGCTAACATCCATGCCAATCTCCCTCTATTTTATATGTGGGTTGCCGCCACAGCATGGCTGATGAATGGTGTAGGTCTGCACCCAGGATCCAAACCCACTAATCCAGGCTACTGAAGTGGAGTGCACTGAACTTAATCACTACACCATGGGGCTGGCCCCCAATATTTATTATGTTTTAAAAGCTTATTTATATTTTGAGACAAACATTAACTCCTGCTACACACTCAAAATGGATGAATAATGTGAAGGTGAGAAAACTTGCAACATTCACTAATCCCCTATGATGTTCCAGGAGTTCCCACACATAAGCTCATGTTGACCTCACAGAGCTGTAGAACGATATCCATATTCCCATTGTACAAACGAGGGAACCAAAGTTTGGCTCCTGAGCACGTGAAATGTAGTTAGTATGGACTGAAATGTGCTGTAAGTGGAAAATATACACTGTATTTCAAAGTCTGAAGACGAAAAAAGTGTAAAACATCTCAATATTTTTATATTAATTACATGCTAAAAGGATACTATTTTGGGTATATTGGGTTAAGTAAATATAGTATTAAAATTAAAATGTTTTTCCTCTTTCTTTTTAGTTTTTTTAATGCAGCTACTAGACAATTTTACATTACACCCACAGCTCACATTGTTTTTCTACTGGAAGGTGGTGTTGTAAGGTGACGGAACTGAGAAGTACCAGAGTCTGGTTTAGGACCCCAAAACTGACCATGTGCTTCTCCTTAGTTGTCCACCACCAGAGTAAAGACCACGAGTTAGAAAATAGTGTTTCAGAAACAATGTGCAAATCGTTAACAAACACATGGGGAGGAAACTGACCTAGCCAACAAACATTAATGTGGGTTTGTAGCTGATAAATAAAAGATGTGGCCAGCAGCTGGGTCTCACAATCAATGTCCAAATCAGATCAGAACAGAGAGATGCAAATTATGGATGGGTAAGTGGGCATCCTTGACAATCAGGAGTGTTCCATGTGGAAAGGAACAACCTACTGCTCAGATAGGGGGAGGGGTCTGCCAGCCAGGAGTGCCTGGGTAAGGCTGAGTCATGGAAGTCCCTGCCATAGCACACAGGTCAGACCTGTCCGGTGGAGAGGCTGTCCTGCTGGAAAACACCTCCATGTGGTCCTACTGTACGTGGATGCGGAGGCCATTAAAAACCCTAATCTGCTTCCTTTCGCCCTAGACAAAGGCTCACTAAGCCTTCATAAGGGCTGCCTCCCATTGTAACTAGAACATCAGCTCCAGGAGGAGAGAGACCTGTGTCTGTTTGATTCCCTGATGCATCCCAACTGTCCAGAACGGTTCCCAGCACATAGTTAGTGCTCAATAAATACTGAACAAATGTGCAAGTAAATGAACGAATGAATTTGACTTCCCACGGGGCGCTGTCTGTAAGGAGAGACTTGGATGCTATAATGAGGCTGGTTGTTGCTGTGACCACGCATGTGTGTGACTTTGTGTGTGCATCTATCGTGTGTGAGTCCCATACCTTCCTATGTTTCAGCATTACAACTCCACGTGCAGGACCATCCTCTCCAATGCGTGATAAAGCCAGAGGCTGAGCCTGGCTCGCCAGGGCTGGAATCAAGAGCAAGCCCAGCTGCACACACACATAATTTGCCTGAGCACAAGAGAAATTAAGCAATGCATGGAGGAAGAAGGAGCTCCCAGGTGCCTACAAGTATAGGGATAGCAGGATAGCAGGATAGGGCCAGAGTTTTGAGGGCAAAAACATGGCCTCTCCTATTTTAGCATCTTTTTGCTTTAGACACTCTCACCCTCACAGAACTTGGTCTTACCCCAAGACACCCCTTCTCCCCATCTCAGCCCCTGGCATGTGGATGTTAATGCTGTAGACCCTGGAACCAGAGGCTCCACTCTCTCTCCTAGCCCCTCTCCTCCATCTTCCGTCCCTCCAGATCCCTCCCACCCCCAGATCCGGCCACCTCCTGTTCTGGTTCCTCTTCTGACAGTAGAGGGTCAGCTGAGGACCAACAGAGCAGAGCAAGTGAATGGCGGGCTGGGATCTAAGATGGGGCAGGCGGGCATGTTGGCAAAGAACTAGCCTTCTCTCTGCCCTCCTAAAGGGAAAGGGGCTGCTTTGCTCGAGATGGAAGTAGATGCTGGCTGCTCCCCTGCTGCATACACACAGGGAGTATGCGTGGTTTTAAAGGGTAATTGGCCATGCAAAACTGAGTGTGGCTGTGTAAAATGCAATCATGACCCTGTACCTGATGGGTGGGGCTTGCCTCAGTCTGTGTGTCACTCATGGGAAAGCTGCAACTATAGGTGTGCTGTTTGCAAGGTGTGTATGGGAGGAAGAGAGGTCTAAGTTCCGGAAAGGCAGTCGTCCCCAGTAATTGTATATGCTGTCTGGTGGGGCAGGACTCAGAGTGAGCCTGGAAGACATGATTGGATCAGTAGCTTGTTGTGGGTTGAATTGTGCCCACCTATATGAGATATGTTGAAGTCCTAATCTCCTCTATCCATAAATGTGACCTTATTAAATAAGATCTTTGCAGATGTAATTGAGTTGAGATCATTAAGGTGAGCCCTAATCCATAAGGACATATGACTAGTGTTCTTATAAAAAGAGGAGAAGGGACACAGACACACAGGGAGGAGACCATGTGAAGAAAAGCAGAGACTGGGGAGATACAGGTGCAAGCCAACGAATGCCAAGGATAGCTGGCAACACTGGAAGTTAAGAAAAAGGCATGGAACAGATGCTCCCCCAGAGCCTTCAGATGGAGTGTGGCCCTGCCAACACCCTGATTTTGGAATTCTGGCCTCTAGAGAAATAAGTTTCAATTATTTAAAGCCACCTAGTTTGTGCTACTTTGTTATGACAGCCCCAGGAAATTATTACAGTGCTGCTGTGTATGTGTGAATGTGTGTGTGTGTGTGTCTTCAGCTATTACAGCTGACTTGGTTACCAACAGGCGTAATTTTGATGAACAAAAGTGAGCCATTATGTGAATACATTTATCTGAGGGCCTGAATTTGACTGTCCAACTCGTATCATCTCCAGAGTTTGTAGCCATCATGACCATGGAAAACTGAGTTAGTTTCCGCTTAGATGAATGTCTGAGCTCTTGTGCTTTATTCTGGCATGTTCACACTCCCGCCACTCCATGCAAATGCTCTTTTGTTCTGATTACAAACAAAATGCATGCTTGTTAGAAACAGCAGACAGAGAGAAAGAGAGAGCACAAACAAGGCATAAAGGAAAGATAATGGGCCCCCATTCTCCTTCTCCCTGGCTCTTCACTGCTGACATCTTGTTCTGGTCTCTTCCTCTTTCTCCGTTGGGCTAAGCTCACAAAGGGCTTCAACTAGCCTCACAGTCCACTGGTTGCTCATGAACCTGAGTCAATGGGCTTGGTTACTGATGCCCAAGGCACTGAGGTATTTCTCCAAGCCCCTACCTTTTGAGAGGGGCTCTGGTCTGTCCTCAGAGCATGAAGTGCCCCAAATAACTGACACCAGTTTGATTCTGAACCAGCTTCTACCTGCCATGTGTTTGGGACCTCCTAGGCTTTATGACATTTGGGGTCATTTTGGAGAAGAAGTGGGGATTGGGGGCTGCTGAGTCAAAGTGGAGCAGAGCCACTGTGGAGGAGGCCCTGGGCAAAGGCTGAAGGACCCTGAGGGCAGCTCTTGGACCTTGAATAGAGTGAGATTCTTCCTTCAGGGAGGATTTCACTGTTGCCTTAAGGTGACCTTGAACCATCTAATCCTGCCCCAGGCCATACCAGCTTACCCAGAGCTGGGGCAGAATTAGCCCCGGTGCCAGCTCCTGGAGGACTCAGAAGTGGCCTTTATCTTCTGATTCTCTTTAGAGTCAGGTAGACCCCTGTGCGAAACCTCAAAAGGTGAAAGGTCTGACTACATCCCACTTTCCTGGACAATGAGCTCCAGTCTGCCCTTCTCTTCTAGAGCCATCTACGTGTAGTGTTGCCAGAAAGCTTCCCCGACACTACACTTTCTCAAAGGAGTTGCCATCTGTGGTGGGTTGAATGGTAGGCCCCCAAAGGGTATGTCCACCTGAAACCTGTGAATGTGACCTTCTTGGAAAAGGGTCTTTGCAGACGTAATTAAGACAAGGATCTCGAGATGAGATCAATCTGGATTGGAGTGAGCCCTAAGTCCAGTGGCAGGTGTATTTATTAGAGGAAAGCAGAGGGAGAATCGATACACAGCGACACAGAGAGAAGAAGGCCATGCGGAGACTGAGGCAGAGATTGTAGTTATGCAGCCCCAAGAAAATGAATGCCAAGGATTGTTGATTACTGGCAACCACCAGCAGCTAGGAGAGAGGCATGGAATGGATTTCCCTCGGAGCCTCCAGAAGGAACTAAGCCTGCCGTCACTTGGATTTGGGGCTTCTGGTCTCCAGAACTGGGAGAGAATAAATTTCTATAGTTATAAGCCACCCAGTTTGTGGCAATTTGTTATGGCAACCCGAGGAGACTAATAGACATCATTGGGCCAGTTTTCCAGTTCCTTTACCCTTCAGAACCGAAGGATAATCCACATTTAATGTCCAGAAGGTGCCCTGTGAGCAAGAACTTGATTCAACTGTGTGGAACACCACAGCTCTACCCTAGAGTGTTCACACAGAAGGGAAGAAGCTCCTGGGTGCTGTCCAGCTTCACCTGGGTTTGGTCAAGTTGTTGACAGTGTGTGTTTTCCATATGGCTACAAGTAAATCATGCGTTGTGTGGGAGGGGGAGGTGTTGGAGGGCTTGGGCATGTACGGGCTTGTTGATGCCTCCGTCATTTCCTTTCATGGGTTTCAGGCAGGAGAGTGACATGAACTAGCTGGCATTTTAAAGACACCACGGAGGCTACTCCATGGAGAATGGACTACGGTGGGTGTGGGTCAACCATGGAAGCAAAGAGAACAGCTAGGACATTATTGTAGTTGGGGCAAGAGATGCCGGTGGTCGCAACTGGGGATAAGAGTGAAGGCAGAGAAGCAGGCAGACTTCAGGGGCATGCTGGAGGTAGCACTTTTATGTTTTGGGGAGAGGAGCAGAGAGTGAAACAGGAATCAAGGATGAGCCCATTTCATGCCAGGTACTTTTACGTCAGGTTCTTCTCCCCAACACAGGCAATGACTTTGTTATCAACTGGCCAGAGCCATCATTATTCTCCCTGCTTACAGGCAAGGTACTGGGCCCCAAAGAATGACTTACACAACATCAGCCAGGGGCTGGTGGCAAAGTCAGACTGGATATCTCTTTTCTTACGTGCTTTGTAGTCCACCGTCCCTTCTATACATCCTCAGTCTGTCCCAACCTTTGTAGTTCACCCTATGCCAGGCACCTTGCTGGCCTCAGCCTCCATCCAGCTAAGGCCTCTGCTTACAGCCCTTTTTACCAGATATTAGGTTCATGTGATGCACCACCAATGGAGGCAGTAAAAACCCAGAAAAACGCCAAGTGGCTATTTCTTTGCCATCGTAATCATAATTCTGGAAATTTATCTAAAGAAAATAATCTAAAGGTAGGAAAAAGCAAATGCATGAAGATGTCCATTGAAGGCTCATTTATAATGGAGAAATATTGGAGTGTGTGTGACTGTCATATGGGGTGGTTAAATAAATCGTGGTAGTGCCACTTGATGGGACATTATGCAGCTATTAAAATGCTAATAACGTTGTAACTATGATATACTTTTAAGTGAGGAAAAATCATTTAAAATCATAGAGATGTAATAATTACAACTACACAAAAATTTCATATGCATGTAGACAGGGACTAGAAAGAAACATGGAAAAGGAAAAGTGTGAGATTCTGAGTAATCAAAATTATTTTCTTTTCCTGTTACTAGTATTACATTTTACAAATAAAAACAACTTTTTATAACAAATTTAAAGTCTGTGCTAAACTCCAACCTAACAGCTCCCTATGGATCTCTATTCATTTGGCTTCTGCTAAACTAGCCGAATGCTATTGAGATATAGAAGAGACCAATCTCAAAGTGTTTTTTTGCCCCAGAAAACATTGTTGTTGCCAAATCAGTGACTTTGGACACTCAGGCTTTTTGAAACCTCAACAAAGAAAACCCTGCTTTCCTCAGCTGGATTCTAGTGTCCCAGGTGTACTTTCTCTGGGCAAACAATACCCTCAATTTACTGATAGAAACTTAACAAAGCCAGGGTTGCAGCTTTCAAGGTTATAACAAGGGTGTTGCTGCCCTAGGACTCCGATAGGTCAGGATATATGTTTCCCACCAATGAATTCCTGAGCCCCTGGCAGAAAACATCAGGGTTTGTAATTGACGGCTCACATCTCCCTCTCACTCCTCACCGGAGGGATACTAGTCCAGTAGAATTTGCAGGGTGATAGAGTGATAGAGGGAGAATTCTGTGTCTCCAAAGCCTCAACAGCAAGCAAGATGAGCTGCTCAGGGCCTAATTTGGGGATGATTTTATCACTTACACGTGCAACTGAAGTTCTGGCATGATTAGCTGGTGTCACTGGATCCAGTGTCTACGGCGATGATGGGGCCGCCATCAGACCACACCAAGTGCAGTGCAATTGCAGCAAATTGCAGTGCTCCTGGGCATGGCCAAATAGACCATGCGCTTGCAGCTGGGGGCATATTTTTTTTCAGGTGAGGACATAATATAAAACAGTCCTTAGCAACATCTTTCTTCCCAAGACAAGAATGCAGGAGGGAATCTAGGACGGCATCAAGATATTACACAGGGAGACAGTTCTAGTAAGAATCCTAAGTGAAAGAGAGATGCATGTCTGTGATACGCGCATGAGAGAGCATGGATTTAGGCAATTTGAAACCGCAAATGGGGCGTGGTCACTGAGCTCTCCTTTCAGCATCTTGATTACAGAAGGCATCATCCTGTGGTCTATGATAGGTTTCCTTTCTTATTTAAAGATAATAATTAATTTGAAAATGTAACTTCATAAATTGCCATGGTTGTTTTATAGGAAGCCCTGCCTATTTTGATGTTGCTACACAGATGTTTGAAAACGGTTGTGTTTTTTTTTTTTCAAAACTGATTTGGAATGAGAAACTTTTTTCCAGTATTGAGAAATATCATCCCCATTTGCCTTCTGCAATTTTCCTTTGATACTGACATACTAGACAGTGCCTATTTGTGTCAGAAATTCATGTCAGTACCCTCCCAAATCCATCGGGCCGTGCACACCATTCAGCTGCATAATGGAGGATGGAGCTTTGAATCCCTCTGTTCAGCTGCAGAGACGTTCAGGTTGAATGGGATTTGCCAATAGAGTCATGATGATGAAGCCACCTCTGCTGAGAACTATAAAGCAACCTCCTCCCATCTGGCCCTACATATTTTCTCCCACCCATCTCCCTGCACCAGTCCTTGTGCGGACCGAATACCACTCCTCAAGGGTTTGACAGTTCTAATTGGGAAAACCCAACATGGACCGGAAGAGGGTTTCCAGGCCAAGGTTGCTTCCTGACCTCAGTCTCCCTCTTTGTCCCGAGGCTGCCTATTTAACCCGATCTGTAAGCTCATGTCCACCCCAGTCAGGTGGATTGATCATGACTGGGAAATTCAGATCAATTCCGTGATCACTCATTGAGTGCCTTTAGAGAAAGCACTGTGGCTAACTAGTTAAGTGGATAGGCTTGTAATCAAACCTGGTAGGAATCCCAGTTTCACTTACTAGTCCTGTGATCTTAGGCAAGTTACTTCTCCTCTCTAAGCCTCAGTGTT
Source organism: Equus quagga (assembly GCF_021613505.1). Taxonomy (NCBI): domain Eukaryota; kingdom Metazoa; phylum Chordata; class Mammalia; order Perissodactyla; family Equidae; genus Equus; species Equus quagga. The sequence goes on from NC_060278.1 coordinate 94,056,036, forward strand.
AACTGGGGATAAGGATCCTCACCTAGAAGGGTTGTAAGGCTTGAGATAAAACACTTGATGATAAGCACTCTGCGTGGTACATGGTAATGATTACAGGAGTCTCAATGGACTCTTAGCAGGAAACAGGTGGATAATTCAAGGAGCGTTTAATAAAGGCACTATTTACAATGCTGTGGGTGGGGTGAGGGAAACAATGCACAGTGCAATGGAGGGGGCATTTAGTAAGGGAGAGAGGGGTGGAAGAGGGAGCAGGTTCCAGAACCTAGAAGGTCACCTTGAGAGGACTGTAACCTTCGCCGAGGGAGGTGGAGCAGGAAAGACCTCTCCCTCCCTCTCCTCCCCACCTTCTATCTGCTGCAGGGCACTCTTTTGAATAAACAAAAGGTGAGAAGGCAAGGTGGCTCAGTGATGTCTGGCATTCAATCTCCTGGGCTAGAGAGCAGGTAGAGAAGGATGGAGAAACCTGGAGAAAGGAAAGGAAGGTACTTGCACCACTATCATTCATGAAGACCTACCACATGCCAGATTCTGGAAACACAACAAGGAACATATGTGTTCTTAGAAGTCTAAGAATTCTGAGCTTAGCTGTAGACAAATGTAGAAATAAATTATCACAGTGTAGGACAATAAGCGCTGTTACAACATAAAAGTAGGAATGTCTAAACCAGGTGGTTCAGAGGGACAAAGTGTCCCTGAAAGGACCCTTGAGTCCTTTGGAGTACTGAATTATACATAGACTTTAAATGAAGAAAGGAGGCATTGGTAAAAAGCATCCTAGATGGAGAGAAGACAAGAACAAGAGGAGTGTGGTGAGGCTGTCACGTAAAGCCTATGGATTTGGGAGGAGGGGTATAAAAACAAGAGAAGTTGTCAGGGAGACCAGATGGGCTGGGTCATTCATGGAGGGACCTGTTGGCCAGGTTAAAGAGGAATTCAGATTCTATCTTGAGAACCATTGGGATCTACAGCTGGATTTTAAACAGTAGAGTGACTGGTAAGATCTGTGTCAACAGAATGGCTTTGGTCGCCTCAGGGAAGAAGGTATTGGTGGTTATGACCCTGACTCATAAGAAGTGGCATCTCAGTCCACAGGTGTAACTGGGCAGGGAAGGAATCTCATTGCATGGTAGGGAAATCCTGAGGTGGTGCAGGCAGGGTGCAGGGTGAGCACGGTTCTAAAACTGAGGCTCCTAGCAAATGTTCCTAGCATGGCGGAAAGCCTTGGCCAGAAGAGAAGTTAGTGCTGTACTTGCCGAACTTTCATGTACATAGGGATCACCTGGGAATCCTGTAACGATGCAAATCCTGATTCAGCAGATCTGGGATACAGCCTGAGATGTCACATTTCTAAAGAGCTCCCAGATGATGCTGATGACAGAAGAATACACTTTGAGTGGTTAGGCCTTAGAGGCCAACTGCTTCAACTTTCTCTTTTACAGATGAGCTAATTGAGGTCTTGAGAGGGCATAACTGGTGGTGTATCAGAATAAGTTAATGGCAGAGCCTATGAGAACCTAGCTTTGAGTCCTTCAGTTCAGAGTACTCATGGGGTCCGCAGGACCTTCTGGGAGATTGTCAGGGGCCAGGCACTCTCCTTGCTACCGAAGGGCAGAGAGGAGAGGGAGTGAACAATGAGTTGATGAGGCAAGAGTGTTTCCAGCCCATCCTTGGAGAATGCAAATAGATCTGCCAACATGTGTGATGAGCTCTTCACACATCAGCCTGCTCTGAGGGTATCATAAAAGCTGACATAAGTCTCTGGTGGGCTGCCAAGGGCCTGCTTCCCAGAAACAGTGATTGGCATAGAAACTCAACACAAAACTCAAAACACATACTCACACTGGTGCAATCCATTTGGAGAGCAATTTGGCAATATGTATCAAGAGTTACAAAAGTGTTCATTCTATTCAACCCTGTAATTTCATGTGGGGGAATGTCTAAAATAGAAATACACCAAATAGAGGAGAAATAAAACCAACCATGACATTGAATGACTACTGGATAGCTATGACTGCAATAGAGCTCTAATTCTTACAATATTGCTGAATTGTAGGCTTGAATATTGCTTCCCCTACATGCATTTTTAAAAAATTTAAGCAAATAAGAGAACTCAATTTCAGGGAGGTTAATTTGCCTAAATGCCTTCCATCCAGGCAATGCTAGAACCAGGATTTGAATCCAGGTCACTCTGATCTGAAGGCCACATTCTTTCTACCACGACACAATGCTACCATATGCATGAGGTTCATTACAGTGTTATCAGAAATACAGAAAAACAACAGAGGAATGGATAAGTAAATTAGGGTATATACACCCAATGGATGATCATGCAGTCATTAAAAAAGATAAGCTGTTTGCATGATGCTATAAAAGCATCATGATTGTGATAAAATGCTTAATGAAAACTACCATAGAAAATTTTATGTAATTATAGTTAGGTAAAAGATGAATGCGTATTAACAAAGATAAAATACAGGAAAAATAATCGTTGTGCTAGGGGAAGAGATTACAGGTGATTTTTTCTCTGATATCCAAACTTTCTGCAATATTCCTAGAAAAAGTGGCTGAGGAAGGCTAAGATTACAGAACGCATGTGTTGGTGGGGAGCGCACAGAGCCAATTATACATATAAGAGCCTTACAGAAGTTCCAATACAGTCGTGAAACCTCTACACATGCTCCTGTGCTCCTGTGGCTCTGCATCTGAAGCCTGTGCTCCTGTCTTCCTTTGGCTCTGCATATTAGTCACAGTCATGAAAACTCTCTGGATGAGTTGTTCTAGTGAGGACTTTCTCACCTCTGGCATCTTCCTTGGGAAGGCCTCCGTAGCACTGGCCCCTTCTGCCAAGTTGTAACACAGTCATAAAAAGAACTGCCTTCCAAAATTGCAGATAGCACATTTATACAGAAGATGGGAAAGGACAAAGAGGGCAGTTAGGCATCACAGATGACATCATGACCACCTAGAGTGCTATGATGACAGGGATTCTGAGGCCATGTCAGAGTTCAATGGAAGAATGTGCTCTGATTGATTATTGATGCCTATCATGGGAATGGATCAGGGAGGAGTAGGGGCACACACATGCCCCATATTCACCTCCATTTGTTAGGAAATGAGCAAACTGAGCCTTAAATTTTAAAACAAGGAGGAAAACATGACCACCATTTCTAACTTTGAGTTTATAGATTTCCATGCAAATTTGTACGTATTATTCTACTCTCCCCTCCCTTAGATCTATTCCTATTGAACAGAGAGAGCTATTATTTTGAGCACAGTTCTCCATTTAGTGGAAGGCGTGAGAATGCCTCTGCTTGCTACTGACAAATCTATTGAGAGGGAAGAGGAAAGCAGAAGTTCAAACTTTGCTAACCAGCTGTTTACAGAGACCCGGGTCACTCTTAAAATACCCTACAAATTCTGTCTTACATTCTAGGATGATCAATCAACACATCCCAAAATAGAATGATTAGAAAGTAAAACATGGCCTATGTGCTCAGGGGATCAGGGAGCCATTAAATGGGATAGTTAAGTAGATTACATTGAAACAGGAAAATGTTTGACATAGTGAAAACCCAAATTTTGCAATGTGGTCATAATCACACAAAAGATGGAAATGCACAAGGACTAGAAAAAAATAAACCCATATGAAAATGGTTGATGTGTGAGGGAGTGAGAATAGGGATTACGTTCCACTCCTCATCTTTCTAACACCATGTAAGGTTGTTATAATGTCACTAACATTAACAAAGAATAAACTCTTCTGAAAAATCAAGCAATCATAAAGAAGTAAATATTTAAATATCTATTACAGCTGTTGCCTTAACCTTGATTCATGTTTAGCATATGGTTTTATTCATTAAACTAATATTTATTGAGTGCCTGCTTTATGCCAGGTACTGTTTTAGGTACTTCAGATGTAGCTGTAAAGAAGATCCATAACCTTGACAAGTTTACTTTTTAGCAGGTGAGTTCTATGAGTTAAATGTAAACTCCTCGGTCATTGGAAACTCACGTAGTCTATTATTGATTATTATAGGACTTAGAACATAATCTTATGATTTTATATGGTCATATCAGGTCATATCTGTGGGCTAACTGATGCTAAGAGTTACTCCTGACTATCATTGTACCTCAGCCATCACAGGGAACCTCTCCAACCTTCATTCATTGAAACGAATTGTTTTCACCTATTGTTTTCCAGGCACGGCATAAGGCACCGGGTTTTCCGGTGGTGAGTAATATATATGTATGGGTCACACCTTCATGACACTTACTATATAGGGAGACTCATTTACAAATAAATATGTAATACTCATGAATTGTGATACATGTTAATCAGGAAATGGAAGCAGTGATAGAGAATAATGGTGAGTGGGTGGATTCTTACTTTAAGACTGTTGGGGAGGGCCTTTCTGAGGAGGTGGCATGCATGTTGATACCTGTAGTATGAGAATGACCTGGTCATGAAAGAGCAGGTGGAAGAGCTCTCTGGTAACCAAGAACTCCATGTGCACTGAGCCTGAGGCAGGAAGGAACTTGACATGTTGGAGGACATCAAAGAAGGCCAGTGAGACTTGAGAGAGAAAGAGAATGCAAGGTGCAAAGTCTTCGAGACCTAAGTTAAGCTTGGATTTAATGTGAAAGACAAAATCACTACAGCAAATGTGATAAAACTTTGGGAGACATTAAGGAAAACCTAAATATAGAGAGATTTAATATCATAAAGATGTCAATTACCCCCCATGTTGTTCTGTACATTCAGTGCAATTCTAATCAAAACTACAACAGAGGTTTTCATTAAATTTGATAAATGGATTGTAAAATGAAAGAGCCAAGGGAAAGAATAACCAAGATATTTCTGAAGAAGGATGAAGAGGAGGGATCTGCTGTGTTATAGATTAGGATTAGCTATGAAGCTATAATAATTGTGACTGTGTGTGGTGGTGAGGCATGGTGGCCAGAGGAACAGAGAGCTCAGAAACAAATGAATGCATATAAGGAATTTTGGCATATGTCAGATATGGCCTGGTAGATCAAGAAAAAGAAGAACTATTATTAAAAGGACCTCCAAAAAGTGTTTATCCATACAGGGAAAAAAACTTTCACACCTCATCTCACACATAGACAAAAAATAACCAAGGACTTAAATGTAGTGAACAAAAATATACCACTTTTGGGAATCATCTTTCTCACTTTTGTTTAGAGAAGAGTTTCTTAATGACACAGAATGTGCTAACTACATAAGCAAAGACTGATGAAATTGGCTATATTATAAATAAGGAATTTTGTTATCAAAAGATACCGTACAGCAAATAAAAATGGCAAGTTACACATATAAGTGACAAGATACTATGAAAAATATATAGAGAACTACTAATAGCAATAAAAAAAGGATAGATAGATACTTTTCCAGTAGAAAAATGAGTAAAACATATGAATAGGCCCTGCAAAAAAAGAAATACAAATGAGTAACAAATATATGAAAAGATAGTCAACCTTATTAACAATTGAGGGAATACAAAGCAAGACAACAAGGAGATGCCATTTTATACCTATTTAACGGGGCAAAATTAAGTATCCCCACAATACCAAATATTGGAGAAAATTTGGAATCATAGGCACTAATACTTTGGTGGCATGAGTGTAAATCAGTGACATTAGTTTGGTAAATAGTTTGGTATTTATTTTTGTAAAGTCGAACATTCATTTACCAAATGACCTAGTTTCTAGATATAACCTCAAGAAAAAATCTTGCACATATGCCATAGGAGATATGTACAAGGATGCTCATATCATCACTGTTGATAAAGGCAACATCCTGCAAGCAACCCCAAACATCTATCAAAGGCTAATGCACTGGATAAATGGATAAAGGATAAATGCATTGTAATATCTTCATGCAATGGAATATTATGCAGCAGTCAAGATGCACATACTACAGATGAGAGATAACTGTTAGCAATGTAATATGGAATAAAAATGTTCCAAAAGATTATATACAACTTAAAATCCTTCCTTAAATTTAGAATAAAAGTAAAATAATATGTCTTGAAGGAATGCATACAGGTAGTAAAACTTCATAACAAGGAATCATATACAAGATTCAGGATAGCAGGAGGAGTCAGGAGGTTGGGATGGGAGAAGCTCATAAGTAGACACAAGATATTGTCAAAGTTTTGGTTGTCCTGATAGCTGGTATGTTATTGCAAAAATGAAACAATGAATTAATACAAAAGAGGGTCATGCACAGACCAATGAGGAAAGTGTTTCATGAAACTAGGAGTAAGATTAATTCAATGTGGGGTACCTGAGTGGTAGGTGAGAGCAGGAAGTGCCCTTTGAAACTATCTGGTCCAATCCTTTCAGGTCATAGATGTAGAAACCAAGGCCCAGGTAGAGAAAGGGACTCACTCAAGCACATTACTTGGCAATGAAAACTAAATGTCAATCTTACTTTTCCTAATTGCGTAATTGATTATTTGACTTGCAATGGACTATTTGACTTGCAATGATACACGTATGCTAAAAACATAAATAAAATAAAAGAGAACTCAAGAAAGCGACAGCCATTTTTATGAGAAATGTTTTGAAGGGCTCTGAAGAAGATCTGGCGTGTATGTAAGTACATATGTATGTATGTGTGTGTGCATGCATGTACGTGTTGAGTCCATAATGATGTATGCCCAGGCCCTGTAGTTGGGAGTAAATTTTAAGGAGCAACTTTTCTCCTGGTAAAGAGTGAAGAGGAAGTTAAAGAAAAGTGGCCACTGGCTCAGAGTGAGGAGAGGAAAGCCACCTGCCATCTCCTAAGGCCAATGAAAGGATAATCTCTGAATCACAAATCTGAATTTCGGCCACCAGAGACTTCAGAATGAAGACCCCAAATGTCCTGATGATCGACAAAAACTCACAACTACCCTTCATTTGGGTCCCAAATACAGAGCTGTCCTGACCAAAACAGGAATGAAGAGCCAGCCAGTTAAAAGCAGCAAATCCACGCCGCGTGCCCAGTCCAGGTGGAATTCGAACAGCAGTAACAAGGTACAACATCTGAGATGAAAAGAGAACAACTTGTGATGTTTAAAGAGACATTCAGCAGCTTAAACACCGCCTCTGGGCACAGCTTATTGAAAGGACCATCAAGCCAGAGAGAGGGTTCCATCTCTAGCCACGTGGCTGTGCATACAGGTGGTTCCTTTACAAAGGCCTCTGGGTGCACAGAACATCAAAACGCAGTTTCCCTCCCTTGAAAGGAAGACGAAGGAGAGCCCATGCTGTGCCAAATGCAGAACTAACTTCATTTGCTTCCCTCCTCTCTCCTAGGACAACTGTAAACGCGCAGGATTAAATTTAACCTGGAGACTTTTTTTAATTCAAAATTTTCCTTTAGCAAAAGCTCTAGAGAAGAATTATGGCGGAAGTTCATATAAAACAGGTGGGAGCCTATTGAAATAACAGGAAGTTTCTCCCATGACATTCCCATGGCATGGATTTGAGGTGACCTGGTTCCTCCAGTCCAGGAGAAAATAGACATAGCCCTGTTTTTCCAATATCTCCTATAGTTAACTCTCCAAAAAAATAGAGCACTTCTGAGGATGCAGCTGAGAATATGGGTATAATCCAAGGGGGAAGGCTTCACACACATGCTGACAAACACATAAATCCATATGTGCATACACGTGCCAGTGTACAACTACATAAACTCACAAACATACATGCTTATGCATACACACACACCAAGAAAAAACATAATTATCCACATGCGCACACCGCAGGAATATTTTCTATGCAACAAGCGCTACTGTTTTCCTACAGCTGAACTGAATGATTAATGTTTATTGTGAAAACCTTCTTATTGCCAGGAGAACATGATTTGCCGTTCTTTAGGTAACAAATGCTATGCATCTGTTGATTCCTACTCTCACGTTACCTGGCTCCATCACAGATCTCTCTGTTGTAACAGCAAAAAAGAAACACCCTGAGGCAAATATATAGGCATTCTTGATATTCCACAAGTGGATGACAGGCAGCTCTAATGGTCCCACTTACATAAATGCAACTTACTCACTTCAGAACACAACTTCCTTTCCTTCCAGATTCGGTGCCAGAAATCATTCTTTTTAACCTGAAGCTGTTTCTACTGAAACACCTGTCAACCTGCCTGTCAGCCCAGCAGACCTGTGTATGGCATCTACCCAGGGATGCTTGAATTTTTCAATTCTCTGGAAGAGAAACATCCTATGGAGGTTGAGTGATGGGCTGAGGATTAGAAAAAATGGCTCCTAGACATCCCAGGGCCCTGACTTTTAAGATTTAGGGAAGGCCTCTGGGCAAATCTATTAAGTTTTGTGTATGTGTATGTCTTTTTTAATCTCACAGATAAACAACAGAACTAACTTCTACTATACAGGAGAGAGAAAAAGATTTATAAGCTAGGGTCTATGGTAGGAGCAGACATCAGAGTTGCAAGATGCCAGTAGTAAAATGCAAAGGGATATTGACAGAATGACACGGCCCTGTGCGCATTCAATTACTCTACAAACTGTTTGGTTAGCAACCTTAAGGAGAAAAGGTCAATGCTTCTTGAATATGAGCCTCAAAAAATTAGTACCTAGCACCTGCCTGTGCATGAGGGAGTTGGCTGTAGTGTAACATCAGATAGAGTTGGATTCTGGCAGAGTGGGAATGAAGCCGGGGTCAAGAGTGTGTTTACTTAGCAGCTATTTGGCTAGGATAACCCATCAGAGTAGACTGATCAGATTCATTTTACGCAGTGCTTCCTCCCAAACCTGGATGTACATGAGAATCTTGCAAGGGACTTAGAAAAAAACCCACATTGATAGAACCTCTTCCCCAGAGACTCTGATTTATTTGGACTGCAGTGAGGCCCAGGCATCCATCCATCCATCCATTTATGTATCTACCTACCTATATATTTGTCCACATTTTGGGGGCTCTCAAGGTATATTCCAATGTTCAACCAGGTTTGCAAATGCTAAATTACTTAAACAAAACTTCTGCCATTACTCCTTGGTAAAGTAAAGCATGAATCCACACAGTCACTCGAGGAATATTTATTGAGCATATACTATGTGCAAGCTACTATTTTACACCTTTAGGACACACTGAAAAGAAAAACAAATATGGCCTGTATTAGGTCCAAGACCCAAATCTGTCAGACCAGAGAAGTAGGGAAAAGCCAATGTCACAGTTCAAGTCTGAAGGTCGTCTGCAGGTAGAATTCCCTCTTGCTCAAGGGAGCTCAGTCTTTTGTTCCATTCAGACCATCAACTGATTGGATGAGGCCCCTCCACATACGGAGGGCAATCTGCTTTCCTCTAAATCCATTTAAACGTTAATCTCATCCAAAAACGCCATCACAGAAACATCCAGAATAATGTCTGACTTCATATCTGGGCACCACGGCCCAGCCAAGTAGAGACATAAAATAATGATCCTATATCCCATAGCATTACGGGACTAAGGATCCAACAGGGCACTGGATGATACTAAAGCCCACCGACAAAATAAGCGCATGTTGCGAAAATGGTATGACAGTGCTAGATAAAGTCGACAGTCACAGGAAAAAACCTCGTGGAGGTGAAGAATAGGAGGGAGCAAGCAATGAGAAGTATTAAGGGAAAGCTGTTATAGGCAGAAAGAATGACGCTCACAAAGCCACAGGAGCTGCAAAGAACTGGGTGAGCTTGAGAAAACGCTAGAAGGCTAGAGGGGTTGGTACACAGGAAGCAATGAGAAGAAAGGCAGGAGATAAAGTTAGAAAGACAGGCAGGGGCCAGGTCATTCAGAGCCCTAAAGTTTAGATGAAGCCCAAGTCGGGAAGCAACACCATTGGACGTACTTTTGTTTTTTTTTAGGAAGATTAGTCCTGAGCTAACTGCTGCCAATCCTCCTCCTTTTGCTGAGGAAAATTGGCTCTGAGCTAACATCTGTGCCCATCTTCCTCTGCTGTATATGTGGGACACTTACCACAGCATGGTGTGCTGGGTGGTGCCATGTCCACACCCAGGATCCAAACCGGCAAACCACGGGATGCCGAGAAGTGGAACGTGTGCGCTTAACTGCTGCGCCGCCAGGCCGCCCCTGGATGTACCTTTTAAGATGCTCTGTCTGGCTGCAGCATGGAGAGGCATAATAGAGGAAGTCTGGATGGGGGATGGGCAGGAAAGGTCCTGAAATGGGTCCAGACATCAGATGTATGCTCAGAACAGGATGGTGGTGAAGATGGGGCCATCTAACCTAACCTGTGACCTAACCTGTGTCTATTTCAGCAGGAGAAACAATTGAATTTTCTAGAGCATTAGATGTGTAGTAGGTGGGGCAGAATGGATCATTCTCACATTTCCGGTTTAAACAATTCAAAAGAAACAAGAACTTTTTCCTAGTTAACAGCCTGGCTCAAGTTATACCCAATAGCCACTTGTGTTATGCAAATTGTGTATACTAATTAACATAGATACACTTTGAATTATGCAAATTCTTGCTTCGGGCTGTATTAGTCACTCCCTGCTACCCATGGAGACCACATCCCATCCTCCCCACTGCTCCTCTGTGGACTAGAGCCATGAGTGTGCCTGGGATGAGTGAGCACTGAGTGGCCATTATATTCAACTCTAAGGACAAGACGAAGGGGTGTCCCAACATCCAAACTTAGCCAGGCACCTCCTGAGTGTCTCTCTTTGAGAGCTTGCTCATGAGCTCATCCAGGCAGCTGCCCTCCCTCCCCCCGCCCCACCAGTGGGTATCTGCACCAGTCCTGTGCAGAACTCCTGTGTGTCTCAAAAGATGTGCCCAGCCTTCTTGCAGTGCACTCTGATGGAATGTTGATTTCTGGGTCCTGTGCTTCTGATTCAGATTAAATCCAACCATCTGTATGCTGGAACAATATTGACAACCCTCTGACCCATCGCACCTATTAAAGGCACTCCCACACACGAACGAGCGCCTGGTTTTATTGAAGCAAAGTCTGTGTTTTATTTAACTCTGGACGCCAGGCGCCTAGAATAGCTTGCAAGATAAATGTCAATCAACTCTAGCATAATCAAGACACCCATTCTTGCCTCATTAGGGTCCTCTCATTCCCTTTAAGCTTCTCAGATTTATACGCTGTAATTAGAAACTTGGTGATTTTGACTGCTAAACAGAAAGGCTTACTGGGAAGCTTCCTATGTCTGAATTTTAAATATTTTCACACTTCGTTAACCCAGTTGCTGGTGTAACATCCTCTGGCTCAATTCCTTCACACTGTGCGATTTTTATTTTTGGACAGAGATGAGAACAATTAATTGAATTGAAACACATATTGATTACTGTTTTTCATGAACTCGGAACAGCTTGTCTATGAATGATTTTATCGAGGAGTTTTTAGACAACTCTTTGGCTGGATTGTCTCCCCTGTGACCTCATATTCGGGCTGTAAGTGCCAGTCTGCAGTTGGGATGGTCTGTTTTTTGGTGAGCTGTGTTGTTCACAAGATCTGAATCAGAACAGGAGAGTCCACACCAACCTTCTTCACATACAGGCCCTGACTGGGGAGCCCTGATATCTCCTTCAAAGCCAAGCAGGGCTCTGGAAAAGTCTACAGGAATGGCATGATTTCCACATCCCTGTGAAAAGGCTCAGCTGGTTGGACCCCATGTGAGCAGAGACAATCCTCCTTTCATTCAATGGCCATGTTATTCATCCAAGGACTGCAGTGTTTGCATCAAGCAGAGCTTTCCAGATCCAGATTAGGAAATTCTAGAATGTCTCTTAGACCAGTGGTTCTCACAGTTTAATGAGCACGTGAATCATCTGGAGATCTGGATAGAACACAGACTCTGATTCAGTGGGTCTGGTCTGGGGCCTGCAATTCTGCATGTCTGACATGCTCCCAGGTGATGTTGATCCGTGGGCTGGTGGGCATGAAGCCTCTGACGCTACCTCTCTCTACACACTATCTGTCACTCTGTTAGGAAGTGTCACAAAGTGCATTCTGCATTCCCTCTAAAGTGCAAATCCCTGAAGATCTGAGGCCCTGGTCTAATTCATCCTAATACTTCCTGTCGCAGTGGAGGTGAGCTGGCCTCAGTGGGCTCTCATGAGCATTCTGAGCTCCCACTGCAGTGGGCAGGGAGAAAGGTCATGGCTGCTGGAGAATTAAGCCATTTCACAGCCTTGGGGTGGCATCGTGGTCAAGGCTAGACTCCCATCCCTTAGGGAAGGGAGGCCCAGGATCTAACAGTCCCTAGTGCCAGGGGGCCCATCAAGATAAGAACTCCTGACTGAAAGGAAGGTGTCAAAGTCAGAGTTAGCAGCAGGAAAGAGGCAGATGTGACAAAGTTTTCATATCTTCTACCCGGGTACAAGATTTTCCAATAAATAGCTGAGCACTCATTGCAATATCATAGATGATAGAAGTGTCCTTGTCTTTGTTACATTTCCCAGATGTCCCCAAGATGTTTGTATACCCACAGCCCATTAGCCACACAACAGCCAGGTGATCTTTTAATAACATAAATCTAATTCCTTCATTCCTCTGCTTAAAGTGCTCCAAGGGCTTTCCATTCTTCTTAGGATAGAACACAAACTCTAGGAGTCCTGCCTAACCTGACCTGCCCACCCACTTCCCCCATGGTCTCCCCACTGTCCTCCAGGCTCACAAAGCTTCATCACTCTGGCCTCCTTGCTATTTGTCAAACGTGTCAAAGTCATTCCCATCCCAGGGGCTTTGCACTAGCTGTTTTTCTTCAGGTGTCATCACTGCTTTACCTTCGAAGCCTCTGGTCACAGGAAAGGTTTTCACGGCAAAGCAACTCCAAACCCTCTGATTTTGTAGGTTTGACATGGATTTGTTTTCTCTTGATTCTTACCTAGTTGAAGCATGGGACAGTCTGACACCTTCATGTTACAAAGAGGCGACTGAAGCCAGAGACAGAATGAGACTTCAAGCCGCTCAGATTTTGGGGGGCAGAATTGTCAAGGACAGACCCAGGGGTTGTAACTTGGACTCATGGGGAAGGAAATTTAATCTTAACATTCTACATACTACCTGGACCTGCTGCATTTAACAATATTTACAATATTTTGTCATAATGCTCCTCCCTCTTTTTTTTTGGATTTTGTCTTTGCTGAGTCCAAGGTTGTACATAGGAAGCTACAGACAATCCTGAATTTCTCTTCCATTTGTGTTACCTTATTTTTCTTGGTCACAAAATACACTTTTTGAGACCAGAAGAGGGTGATTTGTAATTTATGGATTTCTCTCTAGGAATTACAACCAGAACCTAATTTAAAAAATCCAATTGGTTTCATCTAATTAAATTTGGAAATTGCCTCATAAACACATATTCTGTTATAAATGTCTTTAAAAGCAAAGTCTCCTGCTTACTGTCTGGGGCAGAATTGGGTTGAGAGCAGCGTGGAGGGGACGTCCTGTCTCTGCTCAGGAGGACACACTCTCTTGTCAAGTGCTCAAACTTTCTAAAGGGTAATGTGGTCTAGAGCGGTGCTCCTCAAACATTAATGCCCATATGAATCACCCAGGGATCTTGTTAAAATGGGGACTCTGATTCAGGCGGTCTGGCAGGTCTTGAGATGCTGTATTTCTATTCAGATCCCAGGTAATGTTGATGCTGCTGGTCCACGGACCACACTGCGTAAGGGGCAAGACATCCACACTTATATTCAGGACTCATGAATTGGCCATATTGGCTGGATCACCTTGGTCTTTTCACTTCATCACTCTGAGTCTTAATTTCCTCATTTTTATGTAATGATAAGAGCTAACATTTATTAATGCTATTTCTAAATGCCAAATACAGTACTAAACATATATTTATGTTTATAAATAAATTTAAATGAGAGGTTACATAATATACCCAAGGTTACACAGCAAGAAAGTGGCAGAGCTGGGATTCAGAACTAAGCTGTCTGATCTCAAAAGTCAACATTCTTAACTTCTGAGGCCTTGCCAGCATGTGATACACATGGTGTCACAGCCATGTTTATGGCCTAAGTCCACAACCTTAGCTCCCTTCACAGCTTCATCCAAGGATTTTGACATGTTCCCAGAAGGCAGCCTCAAATGCCCACAAGTAAATCAGTCAATTTCAGCTTTCTAGCTCTGGGTCTCTGTCATCAGAACCCAAGTAGCAGCCAAGAAGCTACTTGAAGATGTCTCACCATAGCTGTTTCCAGTAGAATCCATCCTGGGAATGCCAACATCCCTGGCATCTTCGAAAATCCACAAGGCACTGAGTTCACATAAAAGTGAGAAGAAAGGTGCATTGTCCCAATCTGTGCCCACCTTTGCACCCAGAGCTCCAGAGTGTGTATCATATAACAATGCCTCAACTTCAGGAAGCTATTGCTCAAACAGGGTGTCTAACTCACACTTGTGTTTGCATCCTTGTTCTCTCTATATTTCTTTTTGCTTATCCTGGAATAGCAGTCAAGAGTTTCCTCTCCCAGTCCAGTGCATAATCCTGTTAGAGGAAGAGGTATATTGATCCCCAGGAAGACGTCTGTGCCCACATGTGACTCTGCCTGCAAAATGGCCTAGATTAGTGGTTTCCAAGAGCAGGTAGGTACAAGGACCAGGGTCTTTTCAAGACAAGTTGTCATCAACTCAAGGCAAAATGAATAAACATAAGGAGGCTGTCATGAGTTATTCATAAGTCTACATTTCAATTTGAAGGAATGCCTTTTATTCTGAAATTTTGTCCTAGCTACATTTTTGAAATTATGTCTTTTATGAAATGATGCTAATAAAAGATAGTGAAGTATTCCATGTTGGTTCCCTCAAACCTTTTGAAGTATTACTGGCCTGTGAATTCCAAAGTTCTTGAATATCTGACATAGAGAGCCATTTGTATAACAGTACCAAACAACCAAACTCTCTAAATTGTGAGTCCTTTCCCTCTGCTTTACAAAGAACAGGTTGCCGCACACAATAGATCTTGATTTCATTTGTGTGTGTATAATTGTGGCCTCTGCTTTACAAAGAACAGCATGTAGCTTTGAAATGATTGTTTCAGTTGAGTTTCCAGTCCCTCACTTCCCTGAAAAGGTTTTGAAAACATCCTAGACAAGGTCTATCAGTATGAGTACCATCCTTCCTCTAGCAGCATCCTCGAGAAAGAAGCTTCTCCCAACCCTGTGGCCCAAGATGGCTCATAAATGGTGGGGTTGGATGTCTGCTCCCTCCTTCCATGTGCTGACCCTAAGAGCTTCACCAAGCTCCCTACAATTTCTAAAATGGAGATGCTAGCTCTTCTGAGGAAGGCTGGATCTAGTGACAAGGCGTTTTCTGAAGGTATTTTCTCAAAGACTTTGTACATGATGCATAGTTTTCTCCTCCCTCAGAGAGCTCTGAGGTCCATCCAGGTCTCTCTATAGAGCTTCTGTGTCCATCAGATTAACCATGAATGTTGTTCTCTCCTCAAGTACTCCTTGACTTTCTTCCCAGAGCTCATCCTCCCTTATGGCAGAGATGTTCTTCCCCAAGCCTACCCTCAATAGGTGTACGTGTCTCCATGAGCGCTCTGTGTCTTAAGTTCCTCCATGGGGTTGTAGTGCATTTCAGCCTGGAAATGTTTGTATCCTCTCCCCCTCAGACTCCCTAGAGGAACCCTGAAGCGGTGATTACCACCCCCATTTTACAGATGAGGAAACTGAGGCTTGGAGAGAGGAAGAACTTGCCAAAAGTCATTTGAGACTATGGTAGAACTACTAAGATACTAGATTCCATTTGTCCAGCTTTGGCTTCCGTGCCCTTCCCATGCATTGCTGTGTTTTTATATTGTAGCCTATATCTCAGTCTCCTGGTGTCTCAGGTTATAAGGGGTGAAAGGAGAGTAAATCTTGTTCACATCCCAATGCTAGAATTTAGTGATGTCAGCCTTATTGTTTTTCTGTTTGTTTGGTTTTGTTTTGCAATGAATTAGAGCAATTTGTTCTAATTTTGCAAGTTTTCAGGAAGCCACGTTGTGCTGGCTTGATGGGTGCATTCCTGCCTGAGGATATGATAAGGCTCTGCTAATCCTGGGAGGGGAGCTTTTGATTC
Source organism: Equus quagga (assembly GCF_021613505.1). Lineage (NCBI taxonomy): Eukaryota > Metazoa > Chordata > Mammalia > Perissodactyla > Equidae > Equus > Equus quagga. The sequence continues at coordinate 94,072,102 of NC_060278.1, forward strand.
CATCACCTAGGTGACAAAAACATATGCCTTGGCCACAGTATGAGCACCTCTTATACTGTGAGAGTACCTCTCGTGCTGCAATGTGAGAGCTCAAGGATCATGTACCCCCAGGGTAGAGAATGACACTGGGATTCTTTTGGAAGCCCAGGGACTGATATGGGTAGGACTCACATCATGTGAGAATTGCGGTTTTCCAGATGAACTGTAACTACTGTTTGCCAGGCCTGGGTCTTCGCAGGCAAACTGGGGTAATCTGACTCCCTGAGTCCTGACCCCTTTGCTGAAGAGATCAAAAGTCACCTCAGTGCATGGCATGTCCAATTGTCTTTGTCACTGGGGCCATGAAGACACCTCAACAGTACACCCTTATGTTTTCCTCTCACTGTATTGTCAGAAACCTTTTGGTAAGTTGAGTCTCACTCACCTCCATGTCCTCAATAGAGCTTTGCACACAGTAGGTATTCACCAACTTCCAGCTGAAGTCAATTGAAAAAGCCAAGGCAGCTGATATAGCAAAAGGGACCACTTTACCTCATAGAGTGTGATGACCCCATTGGTCTCATTGGGAGGTTTCCACTGGATGTAGATCTTCTCCTCAAAGGGCCCCCCTTGGATGGATTCTAGAGGAACAGCTCCTGGAACTACAGAACGGAAAAGTTAGGAACTTAATGGTACCTTCTATCTCATTTCTCCAGCTCCATTGACCTAGAATAGGAGTCGGAGAAGTCTTCCTATAAAGGATCAAATAATAAACATTTTAGGCTCTATGGGCCATACAGTCCCTGTAGCAGTTACTCAACTTTGTGCTTGTAGCACAAAACAGTCGTAGACAATCAGTAAATGAATGGGTGAGGCCGCATTCTGATAAAACTTAATTTCTAAAAACAGGCAATAGGCTGGAGTTGACCCATGGGCCGTAGTTTGCTAACCCCTCTCCTGGAAGGCCAATGGCTTTTCATTTGCAGGCTGAGCAAGTTTGTTCTTGAACTAAACCTGACCAAGGTAGGGAGGGCATCAGTAGGCCTCAGACCTGCCAGCAGGTGGGATTTTGGAAGTAGCTTCTTTCCTTGGGATCGCTATTTGAGGAAAGAAAAGTGAGTTTCGCTATCGTTTTCCTAACCCTTCCAACATTTTTCCAGCTACAGGAAGTGCTCCCTCAGTTTCCTAATTCCTGAATACAGCAGGTACAATATGCCTTGAAACCTCAATCCAATTAGAAGAAGCTTGCCTCACTCCAAGAAAGCAGCTAGTTCGTCTCACTGCTGAGTTGCCAATGCCTGGCACATGGTAGACCTTTAATAACCATTTGCTGTTTGGGCAAATAGGTGAATAAATGACCTACGCCAGCATTTTGCCCTAATGAGCAAAACCCTTCCTGGACTGCTTCTATACCCAGGTCAGTCTTCCGGCCAGCATCCTCCTGCTGGATTCCACCATCATTATGACAGTCTGGAGGATGCTGAACCATACAATGAATGATTCCCCAGACTTCCAGTTATAACCTCCTAAAAAATCATGAATTCATGTAAATCGTTACCTGATCTATTTATATTTTGGCATTAGAAAAGCAGGTATTTTTACTAAGCGCTTACTCTTTGACCAGAATTTTACATATATTACCTCATCTAAGTGACAGAACAGCTCTGCCCAGTATGTATTTTCTCCATTGAGCTGATAGAGAACCGAGGCTAAGAGAATTAAATAACTTGCTCAAGGTCATATGGCTCTTAAGTTGTAAAGAGGGAGCTGAACACCTGTCTGTGAGCTTCAAAGCATATACTCTTAATCATCACGCTATGCCTCTCTAGATTTAGCCGTGACCATATGTTGCAATCAGTTCCCTATTGTTAAATTAAAACATATTTAGTTTTTGTCATTATGGACATGATACACAGAATCTGTTGAATATTAAGACTATACAAAAAGGTTAAAAAAAGAAAACAAAATCATTCATAATCCCCATAACTGCAGATATTTTTCCGGTATTTTTATGCCTATGCATATGTATATTTTAATTTTAAAAAGTAAACTCCTACTGTGTATGTTGTGTTGTGACCTTCTTTTATCGCTAAATAAATCACAGATTAAAAAAAAATCCTTAAGAGCTCTTTGGGGCCATGCATTTTAATGGCTGCTCAGAGCAGGATACGACCCACTACAGTCACCAATCCTTTATTATTGGGCATTAAAGTTGGCTTGAATTCTTTACGATTATGAGTAACACTGCAATGAGCATTCTTATAAATAAGTATTTGCATGCAACTCTGCTGATGTCCCTAAGATAAATTCTTGGAAATTAATTTATTGGGCCAAAGTAGATGAATACTTTACTTTTAATGCTTTTGACACATATTACTAGATTGTCTTCCAGAAAGTTTCTACCATTCTTGGCTCCCCATCAGAAGAATATGCCTATTTCTAATCCTTGCCAACACTGACTATTTAAAAAATTAAGTGTACGTGTGTGTATCTTTTTTAAAATGCTGGAGAGTGCAGATTTGTTTCTCTGTTTAATTGGCCATTTGCATCGATTCTTTTATGAACATGCTCTCTATACCCTGTGCTCATTTTCCTGTATGGCTCTTCATTTTTGCTCATCGTTGTCTTATGGGTTTGTAATTATAATTGTTTTTAAGGACATAGCTTTTTTGCATAGGTTACAAAAATTTTTGCCAGTTTTTTCATTTGCTTTTTAAATCTTTTAGGTGTGTAGGAGCTTCTAAGTAGTCAGATCTCTTATTGCTTCTCCTTATCCACTAATTGTTTCCACAAATGTTTGTTGGATATTTAATATGACCAAGGGACTGTGGTGGACACGAGGGGTACACCAGTGACAGAGAAAGATATAGTCAAATTCTTGATAAAGCTTGTATTCTGGAAAGGGAGACAGACATTAAATAAATAATTACACTCCTAATTAATTTTCTTAAGTTGTTACCAGGACTTTGAGGTAAAGGCACAAGGTGTTGGGAGAATTATAACAAGTAGAAAAAATCTAGTCTGGCAAGTCAGGATAATACGTGGAAAATAAGTGAGAGTTGATGGATAAACAGAAGTTCCTAGGGCAAAAGGGTGGCGAATGGATGTTGAAGTGTGATGAACACCATTGTGAGGGCCAGAGGGGAAGCAGAAATACCACCCTGGGGAGAAAAGATGGTAGCTTGGACTAGGGCAATGGTAGTAGAGAAGAGAGCAGGCTGTGTAGGAGATTTGAGGGTGCCAAACTAACATGATTTGGTGGTGATGGATAAGGGTGAAGGGGGGAAGAGATGTGTCAGGGAAGCTCCCAGATCTTCTGTTTTATACAACTGGGGTGGATCAGAGAGTTGTTCACAGAGAGGGAGCCTAGAAGAGGACTAGTTTTGGAAAGGAAGCTGGTGAGCTCAGTTTTTGCCATACTTCATTTGAAGTGTGTGTCAAACACCCAAGTGGTGATGTTGAGTAGTAACTGGATATATGAGACTGAGATCAATGTTTAGAAATTGAAACCATGGGCAGGGAATAGATCTTGTAGCAAGAGTGTAGAGCGGAACAAAAAAAGCAGGTCTAGGGGCCGTCCCCCCGGCCGAGTGGTTGGCTCCGCTTTGGCGGCCCGGGGTTTCGCTGACTTGGATCCTGAGTGTAGACATGGCACCACTCATTGGGCCACACTGGGGCAGTATCCCACGTGCCACAACTAGAAGGACCCACAACTGGAGGGATTTGGGGAGAAAACACAGAAAAAAAAAAAGCAGGTCTAGGACTAAAACAAGAGGAACTCCAATCTTAACAATTAGGATAAAACAAGGAAATGGAGAAACTGGGAGGCCATGTTCAGAGAAACAACCAGAAAACCAAAAAAGTGAGCTGTGATTGAAGCAGACAAGGGAGGATCAAGAAGGGACTGCTTAACAGCAACAGATGTGGCTGAGTAGTCAAGTAATATGCGACCGTATGTCTCCCCATTGAATTTAGCGTCTTCAAGGTCACTTGTGACCCGAGCAAGAGTAATTTAGGGAGAACGTTGGTGTCACAAGTCATCCTGCAGTGGGTGGGGATGAGAGTGGAAGGGGAGGGATTGTGCTGAGACAAGTAAACTATTTTGGCTGTGAAAGGGAGGGGAATGCAAGAAGAAGAAGGGATGACACATGGAACCTAAGTAGTGCCCTCTCCCAAAGACGGGAAAAATCTAAAACTGAAGTAAGAGGTAGAAAGGTGGGAAAGAGAGAGAGAATAACTGACATTGGCAGGGTCCTTAAAAGGCAGGAGCAGGGCAGGTGGAAAGAAAGTACTTTCTCCTCTGTAAGATAGGAGAGGAAAGAAACGTGCAGATGATCTGGAGGGGGAGTTCAGCTGTCCTAATGCCTCCATTTTCTTGAGAAGAGAGGGTAAAACCATCTACCAAAAGTGCAGTGGAGGAGGAGTTTCCTCAGGAATTTGGGAAGAGTAGAGAAGGTTTATTCACTGAGAAGTGGAACGCAAGCTGAATACAGAGATGCTGACACTTTAATCCATCTGGAATCTATCTTACATATTGTACAAAGTGGAAATCTAACTATAGTTCTTTACAGTTTGCTTAAGAAAATCAATTGACTAAGTCAGAACTTCCTCCAGTGATTGAAAATGCCACTTTATTACCATGTTAAATTATTATACATCCTGGCATATGTTGTGTGGCTTTCTGTTCTATTTCATTGAGTCATAACTTCTACTCTGACAGTATCTCTCTGTTGTGTTGATATAACATGCTCTGATATTCAATAGAACAAGTCCTTTTCTTTTATTGTTCTTCATTTGCAAAGTTTTCTGGGCTACCACTGTTCTTTTATTCTTACAGAAGAAATTTGGAATAATTTTATGAAACTTCAAAAATGTGCCACCAAAATTTTTATTTCAGTTGCATTCTTCACTTCTTTGGGGGGCAAATGACACCTTTTTATAATGCATACTCCTACCAGTAATACTGTATAATCTTTATTTATTAATGTTTCTTTTTAGCTCCCTCTGTTGAAAAAGATATTTTTTTAAAATTTCTTAAAAATTGTATTCCTAGGACTTCCTTACTTTTGCTTATATTATTTTTACATTATATTAAAAAGTTTTTCTTATAAAACATATGAGACAAAAGTATATGTAATAAATGCACAGCTTAAAGAATAATTATGAAATGAACACACATATACCCGCTATCCACTCTCAGAGATAAAACATCACTGTATCATTGAAGCATCCTGTGTGCCCACACAGTTGACTTCTCTCTTCCCTCACCAAAAAAAAAAAAATCGTATACTATCCCGAATTTTACATTAGTCATTCTCTTTATATTTATTTGCAGTTATAAATATATACATGTATCCCAAGACAAAATACCATTTAGTTTTTCCTGGTTTTCTTTACATATACATGGAATTGTGTGTTTGTATTGTGCAATTTGCATGTGTCACTCAACATTGTTTTGAGATTCATCCATGTCGACACATGTAGTTGTATTTCATTCATCTCCATTTTATGAATATAGTCTTATTTATTTTACCATCTACTATAGATATACATTAAAGCTGTTTCCCAGTGGGGCTATCTTAGAGCACTGCTCCTATGAATATTTTTGTACATTCACTTGAACATATACAAGATTTCATTAAGGTACACGTAGGAATGGGATTGGTAGACTAAGGGCATATATATCTTCAGTTCTATGAGCAATGCCAAATTAATTTCAAAAGTGGTGATAGCAATTTATACTCCCTTCAGCAACGTTCTAAAGGTTCCCACATCTCTACATCCTTACAAACACGTGGTATTGTCAGGTTTGTAAATTCCAGATGATCCAGTAAGTGTGCAATGATCCTTCATTGAGGTTTAATTTGCTGTTACCTATTTGCTAAAGAGGCTGAGCATCTTCTACTGTTTCTTGGGCATTATTGTCCTTTTCTTATTGATTTGTAGAAGTTCTTTGCATATCTTTGTTATTGATCCTTTTATTGGCTATATGTGTTATAAAAATCTCTCAGTTTGTGTCTTCCTTTTCTTTTTATATCACCTTTGGATAAATACACAGTTCTTAAACTTGTAGTCAAATCTATCAGAGTTTTTCTTTTTTTGCATGGGAGAAAGAAAGACTTAATAACTTAATTGTGGTAATCATTTCACAATGTATATGTATATCAAATCATCATGTTGTACATCTTAAATATACAGTTTTATTTATCAATAACACCTCAATAAAGCTGGGGGAAAAAAGACTTAGTGGCGGATCCTGTTGGTGCCCCACCCATATACTAACCCTTCAGTAAAACACTTGCTGCTCTACTGAAGGCTGTGAAAGCAAACCTGGTCTCCACACAGAGCAAGCAAGAAGTGCCAGAGTTAATGCCCCAAAACTCCTTCAAGTAAAGAAAGACAATGAAAAGAAAGGTAATGGATGAATATCCTAGTCCTTATCACTCGGTTGCATTCACTCTGAGACATTTTCTATTAATACTTCTCAAACTAGCTCAAATACTGAAATCTTAGTTATTTCCAACCCACTGTGGATCAATATTATCATAAAGTACAAAAAAAAATGAGTAATAGGAAAGTAAACTCAAAAAGTAAAAGTGAAATAAAAAAACAGAAAATGCAAGCTCCTCCCTTTTAAAGACTTATTCTCTGTTTCTGTAATTATCTTGTCATGGACCAGAAAGACTTCCTGAGTCTATGCTGGTCCCTGGATCACATTCGGAGTGGCACTGTTCTAAAACCCAGTTATTCACATGGTAATTTTCTTGATAACACACCTTGTATTGGCTTCTTCCCCTTCCCTGACTCTCTTCCTCACTTCCTTATCAGTGTGGCCTGGACCATCTCCTAAACAAACTACTTGCATGTGAATGCTTATCTCAGGGCCAGATAAACTCAAACAAAAATAATAAATGCAAACAAAATATTAGCAAATTTAGTATTTAGATGCCTCTTATTCTTCTTTAAGAAATCCTTTCTGTACCCTAAGGTCATAAGAATATTCTCTTAGATTTTCTTCAAACAGTTTTAAAGTTATGCCTTTTATAAAATGTCTTCAACTCATCTGCAATTGTGCTTTCATGTATAGTGTGAGGTAGGGATCCAGTTTCAATTCTTCCTCCCCATCCCAGTACCACTTAATGAAAAAAAATTTTATTGACTCAAGTGATCTGCCATGCTGCCTTTGCCTTCCGTCACATTTCCACAGATGTACAGGTCTATTTCTACGTTGTCTCTATTTTGTTCAATAGTTCTATTAGACTATCCCTGTGTCAATACCATAATACCACTATCTTAGCTATTCTTGCCTATTTTCCTTGCATGTACACTTTACGACTAGCTTGTAAATTTTCAAAAAATGTCTGATTTTTATATCAAAACTGCATGAATTATAGATCAATTGGGAGATAATTTATGTCTTTATATATTATGTCTTTATAATATTGAGTTTTCCAATTTATAAACATGGCATATCTCTTATTTAGATCTTTAATGTTTTTCAGTGCCTCATACATTTATAAATACTGTACATCTTGAAAACTTTTGTTACATTTAGTCCTAAATACTATATATTTTTGTTGCTATTGTAAATAGTATATTTTTAAAAATTACCACATGCTTGTTAGGTGACTGGAAATGAAATTGACTTTTTAATGTTGACTTCTTTGGCAAACACGCTATATTCTCTTATTAATTCTAATAATTTGTGTCCAAATTTCTTTGGATTATCTATGAAAATAACCATAGCATGCGCAGTGAATAGCAGTTTTGTTCTTTTCTAATCTATATAACTCTTTATTTAATTTTCTTGTCTTCAACCAGAGCCACCAGTACAATATTTGGTAGAGAGAATGATAAGCATCTGTGTTTTTTCCAATTTTAAAGAAAATGATTTTATTATTTCATCCTTGAGAATGGTGTTTTCAGGTTTCTTATAGTTACTCTTTATCAGGATAAGAAGATCTTTTTCATTCCTGGTATACAAGGACAATTTCTTTTTAAATCATGCTGAGCTTTAAGCGATGCTTTTTCTGTATCTATTGTAGTCACGATATGTTTTTGTCCCTCTCTTAGTTTGTTAATGTAGTGAATTACATTAATGGATTTGCTACTGTTGGACTAATATTGATTTCCTGAAATAAACTATTTTTTTCATAGCTATATACAGTGCTGGACTGTTTGCTGATATTTTGTTTGGGATATTTGTATCTAATTATCCTTTTCCTCATAGTAAGCCTTTCTGGTTTTGATATCAAGGTTACACTGGAGGCACAAAATGAGAAGAGGCGTGTACCTTCTGTTTCTGCTCTATGAAAGTGCAGATGTAAGACTTGGGTTACCAGTGCCTTGAGTGTTTGTCTGACCGCATTTGTAAGACCATCTGGGACTGGTGTTTTATTTGTCGGAAAAGTTTAAATTACTGATTCGATTTCTCTAATTGTTGTAGAATTATATGGTTTTCTTCTTTGAGTCATGCCTTTAAATTTATATTTCACTAGGAATTTTTCTGTATCCCCTAAATATCAAATTTATTGGTATAAAAGGACATTTAGTATCCTCATATTTTCCTTTCTATTGTGAAATAACCACCATACAAGTGTATAAAACAGACATCTCATTAATTTATTAATAGTCAACCTCATACCCTCCAAAGGTAACCACTTTCTTAACTTCATAATAATCATGACCTTGTTCTTCATTATAGTTTTTACTCCTTAAACATACATCCCTAAATACTATAGGGTTTATTATTAAATAAAAATAATAAATATAATAAACAGTGCTAAACACTTTTACAAATATCTACCTGGGAGAACTAATGTCTTCACGTTATTAACTTCCATTCCATGAATATGTTCCACCTCAGGGTTTATTCATCTGTCCTGTTGAGAATGCAGATTAGCGTCTGCTTCTGTTTTTAAATCTTGTTTCTTGCCGTGATGCTTAGAGGACATTTGCTTTGCACTATCAGATTACTCCCCTTCAATAAGAATGGAAACCTGGTTTCATCTGGTAAACTTTCTTTATGCAACTTTACAAGAGGTGGTACGGGGTGGTCTAGTTTGGTGGGTCAAAATGTGTTCTGTTAATGATTACATGAGTCCCTGTTTTAAACATTTCTAACCCAGAGGGAAAGGAAATGATTAAATATACTCATCCATTACTTGGCCAGATGAGGAGTCTGCTTGGCTGGGAGTGGGGGTTGGCGAAGAGGAAGGTTAGGGAAAGGAAATAACTAGGCAGCAGAAAGCTTCTTTTTGGTGAGTGGACTTTTTTGCTGTTTTGCGGGGCAGCCTGAAGTTACCTGGAACAATGTCCCTTTCTTTTTTTTATTATTATTTATTTATTTTTTATTGCAGTAACATTGGATTATAACATTATATAGCTTTCAGATGTACATCATAATATATTTCAAATTCTGTGTAGATTACATCATGTTCACCACCCAAAAACCAATTATAGTGCATCCCCTCACATGTGAGCCTAATCACCCCTTTTGCCCTCCCTCAACCCCGCCTCCCCTATGGTAAGCACCAATCCAATTTCTGTTGCTATATGTTTGTTTGTCGTTGTTTTTATCTTCTACTTATTAGTGAGATCATATGGTATTTGACTTTCTCCCTCTGACTTATTTCACTTAGCATGATACCCTCAAGTTCCATCCATGTTGTCACAAATGGCTGGATTTCATCATTTCTTATGGCTAAGTAGTATTCCATTATGTATATATACATCTTCTTTATCCATTCGTCCCTTGATGGGCACCTACGTTGCTTCCAAGTCTTGGCTATTGTGAATAATGCTGCAATGAACATAGGGGTGCATGTATCTTTATGCATTTGCGTTTTCAAGTTCTTTGGATAAATACTTAGCAGTGGAATAGCTGGATCATATGGTAGATCTATTCTTAATTTTCTGGGGATACTCCATACTGCTTTCCATAGAGGCTGTACCAGTTTGCACTCCCACCAGCAGTGTATGAGGGTTCCCTTCTCTCCACATCCTCTCCAACACTTGTTGTTTCCTGTCTTGTTAATTATAGCCATTCTGCCCAGAGTGAGGTGATACCTCATTGTAGTTTTGATTTGCATTTCCCTGATAGCTAATGATGTTGAACATCTTTTCATGGGCCTGTTGGTGGTCGTATATCTTCTTTGGAGACATCTTTGTTCAGATCTTTTGCCCATTTTTTAATTGGGTTGTTGGTTTTTTTGTTGTTGAGATGTACGAGTTCTTTGTATATTTTGGATATTAACCCCTTATCTGATATACGGTTTGCAAAAATCTTCTCCCAATTGTTAGGTTGTCTTTTTGTTTTGTTGATGGTTTCCTTTGCTGTGCAAAAGCTTTTTAGTTTGATGTAGTCCCAACAATGTCCCTTTCTTTAACTGGATTGTCTCTTCCTAAGGAGAATCTTTCATTAACTCCCTCTCCTTTCCTTATTTATATCCTTATTTATTCACATGTAGGCTTGGAGTGAGAGCTCTCTTCTGCTCTGAGGACTGGCATATAAAGAAGCCCACAACATTGAGATCTCCCCATCCTCCACTCCCATCCACCAGCTCCATGGCCCACCCTTGCCTTCAGCCCTCGTCAGTCATATACATATTGAAGGATGAGCAAAGAGAATGTGTCGATAGATAGGATCTTTGGAGAGAGCAGGGCTGCTGCTTCGCACAAAGCAAGGGGGCACCAATCATAGAGAATACAGGGTGAAGGGTGTTCCCTGGAGTTGTACAATGCAGGAACTTGGGAGTGATAAAAGTGAGGAATCACGGTGTTTGACTCAAGCCACTAGTAAACTGGAGTCGCCATTAACAGAGATGGAGAAGGCTGTGGGAAGAATGAGATTGGCGGTGCTTGAGGGATGATGAGGAGGTCAGCTCCGGATCTGTTTAATTCCAGAGGCCATTAGCCATCCAGGTGGAGAGGTTGAATGGGCAGTGTGACTCTGGAGGGCAACAGAGAGTCTTGCCTGGAAATATCAATTGGGGAAATCTTTAGCATATGGATGGATTCTAAAGCCAAGAGACTGGAGGAAATAATTAGGGGAATGAGTGTGGATCAAGGGTCAGCAAACTATGGCTTCAGCCAAATCCAACCAGCTGCTTGTTTTGTAAATAAAATTTTACCGGAACACTACTGCTCTCATTCACTTATAGGATCAGAGTGAGAGGTTTGAAATCGAGATTATAGACGTACTATAGGTTATTTTAATATAGTCCCTTGCCCAAGACTAACAGAAATTTTGCACAGATTCCTGATTCGGTTTTTCCTAGTTATACACCCTTGATTAAAAATCTGTCTGCCGTGTCTGATACTGGCCACACATCACTTAGTATTGATCTTGACAGAAAGAAAGTTAAGTGCTTTACATATAGTAGACTTTCATGTGTACACTTTCAAGAGGCCAGTGGGATTGTCATCCCCATTTTACAGATGGGGGCACCCAAGTGTACAGAATGCAAGTAATTTAACCAAGGTTGCATAACAAAGTAGTGAATGGAGCCTGGACAGAGCTCAGATCCTTCTGTCTCCAAAGTATTTTCTGAATCACCTCCTTCTTCTAGCACCTGGTGGACGTGTGGGTTCAGAAAGGCTGAAGGGCAGTCACGCCACCTGTTAGTGGCAAAGCCAGCATGTCTTAGCCCCGGGTCAATGTTCTTTTTACCACACCACATAACCACTTCACAGGTCAAGAAGTCCTTTTCAATGAAGCAAACTAATTTTCTTTTGATTCATCCGGGTTTTGTTTTGGTTTTTTTTCCTCTCTCTCATTGTGAAACGACTTCTGGGGGAAAGATTCCTTTTTTGCCTTATCTTCTAATTCTGTGTCACTTTACCCTTCATTTTTTTTTATAATTCTTTAATGAATCCACATATTCCCGTTCCACAATTTCATTTCTTCTTCTATGTAACAGCACGGAACTTTCCATCCTTTTGACAGAGTTCTACAACAAAGGTTAATTACTTTATAATTTCATTCTCTTTAAAAAAAGCGCACTAAAATTGCTAATTTTAACTGTGCTTCTTGTCAGTAAGTTCAGGTAAATTCACTGTAATTAAACCAGATGTTTTCTTGTGCCTAAAAGCCAGGTGGTAATTTAAGGGAAATTTTCATTTCAACATAAAGGAGGACAGAAGGTGATCCAGGGAAGTTTTCTCTTCTCCTTTCTTCCAATTCATTGTCACATCTGAAAAGTGGCGCTAACATGGTGAACTTGGAGGGTAGTTGTGAGAAGTAACAAGTCAGCTTATGTAAAAGCACAGAGCCCTGCACAGTCAACAGAAGTTTCCCTTCCTACTTATCCAGTCTACTCATTTGTTTTTTTTTGCCTCTTCAATCCAGGTGCCATATTTATTGATTAGTTGGTTGTCGTTCATATAAAGAAGCTCAGAACTAACTTAAAAAAAATCAAAATAATTTGAAAATTGTTCAGAGGCCACCAGAACCTGTAAGTGAGTCTTATGGAGAGAAGACAGATTTAGACAATTTCAATCCACTTGTGTTTTCCAGTCTTGATGGAGAAAAGGTAATCTTTTTCTGGATAAATTTTTACATCTTCAGACACCAAATACCTTTTTAATGGAACCATACAGTGGTGTGTTAAAAGGCGTTTCACAACTAGCTTTCCAGAAAACATAAAACACTATGTGTTTGCCAATTTCCATGGTGTAAATATCCCCATGATGGCCAGTTTCAAGAAAGAATGTGATGTCACTGAACTCAGAGGTGGGAAGAGAGACTAATGATTAGCTCTAGCAAGCCAGTATGACTTGGTTTTGAAGATTGCTAAATTATATTCCACATATCCTCACTTTCTTAAACAGTGTGTATGAACAGGGCCCTGTGATATCTTGAAAGATACACGAACTTTGATGTCAGATATTCACTCATTCAACAAATAGCTGATGAGCACCTGCCAAGTGCCAGGCAGACAATAAATACATATACATAGGTGTGTGTGTGTGTCTCTATATATGCGCATATATATTTATATGCGCATGTGTTTCAGATAATGCTAAGTGCTATAGAAAAGAAGTAAAGTGGAGAGAGTGTTAGGGAGATTTTGGCCAGGTATAGGACTGTATATTAGATAGGGTTAGGGGAAAAAAATCACAGATAAGATTTTGGGATTTATTTATTGGCTCTGCCATTTGTCACTCGGTAGCCTTGGACAGGTTCCTTAAACTCTCAGAACCTCAGATTTCTCTTCCACACAACTGTATCAATAGCACCTACCCCACGGTATCTGGAGATTAACTGTGTGAATGAAGACACCCAGCACAACGCCTAGCTCACAGTGGGCCTTTGGAAACCATAACTGCATTTCTCCTTACCCTTCATGATATCTCAAGGTCATCTTTGTAAATGTCAAAAATGTACCAAGCTCCAATTAAGTGATGCCTTCAGGACTCGCTAAGGTGTGCACAGCTTCTCACCCTTCCACTAAATGACCATGCAGTGCGTTACTTACTGCCTTGTTGTTACTGCCTTTTATACCTTTCCTCTCACTTTCCTCTTGTCCTGATTTTATGTGTGACATCTTGTCACTATACGTGTACCTATCCCTAGCAATATGTATCCTCCTTCTAGCTTCCTGTGACCTGAGAACCCAGATGATTCGTCTGTTAGAAATGCATCGAACATACAGGTGCTCATTCCTCAGCTATGTCAGTCCTCCTTACAATTCAAGTACATTTACTATATTAGAGGAAACAATATGTCTTATATGTGATTAATCATGTTACATATCAATTATATTAATATAGTATGTCCTATATTAATTATAATCATATTTTATATAATTATTATAAATTATATGGGAGCCTAAATGTCCCTATTGTAAAATAAGAAAAATAAAAATAACACTGTTTGCTTTTTCACATTTGGTGTTAAGGTTAAATGAATCTACATTGCTGGTGAAAATGTAAAATGATACATCTTCTGTGGAAGAGGATCTGTCAACATCTAACGAAACTGCATATGCATTTACCTTTGACCCCAGCAATCCCACTATTAGGAATTTACCCTGAAAATACGTCTCCACAAATACCAAAGAGCTTCTGCACAGGGCTGTTTGCTACAGTACTATTTGTCACAGGAGACAATGAGAACGACCTGAGGATGCACAGGACCCTGCTTGACTAAACCATGGTATAGCCGCATAATGAAGTCCCATCCAGCTATCAAAAAGAAAGACACAAATCTGTACAACCCCCTATGGAGGGATTTCTAGTATATATTAAGCGAACAAAAACATGAGATGCAGAGTATATCTATTATGCTATCTTTTATATAAAAAATAAGAGAAAGAGACATTTTTCCTTTTTTGCAAAATGAACTATAGGAAAGATAAATCTGAAATGAACAAAAATGGTTACCTTTCAGGTGTGGATAGAAACAGTGTGAAAGAGATAGAGGTGGTGACACTACTTCTCTGAGTGTACTTTTTTATATAGTATTTACTTTTGAACCATGCAACTGTTTTGATGTTAAAAAACAATGAAATTAAATAAAAAGGACGGGGGGGGGGAGGGCAAACCTTAAAATAGAAACAAATGAACCTAATTGGGTATCAGATTGATAATATAACCATTCAGAGAAAACAATGAACCTTCGAACAGCCAGGATTTTGGCTGCCTAAGGAGAGAAAAACTGCATAGAAAACCTTTAACCTAACCTCATAGCTTTCGTGTTTGTTAGAGTGATTGGCATTGTAATTCTGAAACTATTTTGTATGTATTGCAGGATGCAGCAAATGAGAAAATATGCGGATGCTGGGAACCAGGGTTCTCACTGTGGGAGAAGGGAGGTATATGTATGGAATGAAGCAAGCACAGAAGAATCCTGAGATGCTGGATTTGAATGAGTATGAGCTCATGATTTAAAACAGATAATTCATATTCTTTAGCTCTACCCCCTTGAAGAGCCTAAAGGCCATAACACCCCACTAAGAACACCTAAGATATGTATCTTAGCGCCAAAATACCACAACCCACTGAAAGCAACCAGAAATCCTTAGATGAGCAGTTGACTTCAGGTCTGCCCCAGACCTGAAGATCTAGTATCAAGGTAGTCTAGAATATTTCATTGTGCCAGAAGCAAGGAAGACTGATGAGAACATGTCAAAAGGACCTAGGAGCCAACTTGAAGGGACTCCCACTAGCCATATTTAAGACAATTCGAGCATCAAAAAGAACAATAATAGTAATGAATTTTAATACATCAAGTAAAAAAAAATCTATGAGTGAATATAGGGGTACTAAAAATGGGGAGAGGAATGAGGAGAGAAAAGCTCTTCTATAAGTAAGAATGCTCATTAATACATTTAGAGGGAATGTCAGGTTTAAAAATCACCCTTTCGTAAATACTAATGTAATAATTGATTCAGGTGAAGGTTATCAAGGAGTGCTAAAACCATTGTGTGAAAAGTTCCTTGGGTCTAGGACGCTCACAGGACCTGAAAGTATCGATGCATAGATTAGCTGATTTCCAAAGGGAAAAGGTCCCTTTTACAGTGCAGAGATTCGGTGGTCTCCATCTTATCTAAGTGACCAAATGGAGCATCACCGGTAGAGGCTCCCTGACATTATGTACCGCTTGACATGGTACAGTGAGAAATATACATCACCAATCCATGTAGCATTTTTGCCGAAAATGTCTCATATTCTGGTTTTGTCACATAAAATCAGGCTTAATGTTACTGGAGATGTAAATGTGGATTTTCTGTTTGATTATTTTTAAGTGAATACTAAATTTCTTAGATGTCCTATGGTATTGTGGATATGTAAGAGAACATCCTTATACTGAGGTCATGTACACTAAAGAGATTAGAGGTCAGGTGTCATGGCTTCTGCAATTTTCTTTCAAATAGTTTAAAATATGATGTTTTTAAAATATAATATTTCCATATCATATAAATTACACATATGTATCATATATATATATATATAAAAAGAAAATGCAGCAAAGTGTTAACAAATGTTGAATCTAGGTGAAGGGTTTACAGATCTACTTTGTACTATTCTTTCAATTTTTCTATAGATTTGAAACATTTCAAAGTAAAATCTTGTGTATGAGTCAATGAATGGAACATGCCTATGTGTTCCTAGCACAGTGTAGGCACTCAATAAATGGTAGCCAAAATGAGACCATCATCAATACCATTTTTATCTTTCAAGGCCTCCTCTATGCCATTTCATAGTCTTGGCTGTGGTCTGGATAAAGGTGGAGAAATAACCACTAAATAAGTGAGCCGTGGTTTTGTCTGAGACATTTGTGAAGAAGAGAGAAATAAAGAACCCATTTAGTCTCCTATCAACAGCTGCTTCCCAGCTGAAGCAACAGGGCTCAGTGGCCACGAGCCTCTCTCACCAGCCGTGGATTACTTTGCAGGCCCTCAGAGGCACTGGGGTGCTGAAATTACAAATTCTACAAATTCCCCAGAAGACAATTTTGTTGCACGGATGAAAGCAGCATGAGTCCAGTCAGCTCCATCTGAGAGGTTGTTCTTTGGCTCCCAGAGGGGGGTTTCAGTTAATCGACTAGAGCCAGGCACCATCCTCAGCTTGTCCTTGAGGTAAATGAGATCCCAGCAAACAGAAATGGTGTTTCTCCCCTCTTTAGAAGGAACCTAATTCTGGCATACAGAGGAGGCCTGTGCTGTTTGAGACCATCCTTCAGCTTAGTGGTTCCAGAGACAGGGCCTCAAGACGGCTACAAGACTGAGGACTGGTGTCCTGTATGTTGGTGTTTTTAATATGATAAAGTCCACATATCTCGGTAGAGTAGGAATTGATGTTTTATTAATGGTTTTTAATTAAAATTTAATGTCAACGCATTGCTGCTCTCACGTTGTTTTGATAGAGGTTTTGTGATCTTTTCCTGGTGACAAGGAGGATAAAGGGAGAGGTTAAGACATGCCTTAAAGATAAGACTTGGGATGTGCTGTCGCACACATAGGTGATATTCAAAAAGCAGCCCAAGGTGGGCCCAGCATCCTCGAAGAAACACCTTGAGTTGCTCCTGGGCCAAACCCTATCATTCATCTCTGAGTCCTGAATTTTTACGCTGCTTTTCAACAGGGGCTCCTCCCTGTCTAACAACCAGGGGGACCCCAGGAACGCTTGTCACTAAACCACCCTTCTCGCCCTGACTCTGCTTCTCAGATCAGGTACCAATCACATTGCCACTCCTCGAGAGTCTATGTCATATTTTCTACAACCTTGTGGAGTGGATGTCTAGAGCTCTCGGGGGATTTCCTAGGACATGTGGGTGATTTCCGAGTTTCTTGTGCTAGAGGAGCCTTTGTCAAGAAATTTTTTTTCTGGATTTAGTGCAAATATAGTAGCACATTTATTGAAAACTTACAATCTGCTGGGCATTTTTCTACTGTCTTTGTATACCATCCCTTTTAGTGAGCACAACAACCTATAAGGTAAGTACTATTATCATCCCCATTTTAGAGATGCAGAAACCAAGGCACTGAGAGGTTAAGTGACTTGTCCCAGGTGCATTTGGCTCCAGAGTCCGCCTTCTCAAATAGCGCACTCTTCTACCTGCTGGAAGAAGGGGCTGTATGTTTTTGAAACAACGGAGCCAGACCTAGGGAAAGGTCTGGCAGCTTTATCAGAAGCCAAATCCAGGGCCACAGCCCCTGGGCTGCAGAATAAGGGCAAGAAGGAATGCCCAACTCCTTCTGCTGGAGGCTGGATGGGAGTGGGTTCATAGGAAGTAGAGTGCTCAGATCACCTGGAGAAGTTCATCCAGGGGGAGCTGTACCCACAGAAGACTAAGGTTCATTGAAAGGCAGGAAGGTGGGGGGCCAAGGTGACAGAGGCTAAGTCCCCACTGCTTTTGCTACCTAGAAGCATGGTCTGCAGGGGCTGAAAAGAAAGTGGCTGCAGGGGTGACTTTAAAGGGGGTCAGGAAGGGCAAACCCTTCCTGTGAAGGTATTTTCTTTGTGTAAAACTTGCAGTTCTAGCATAGGACTTAGAGGGGACTGAGAATCGGGGGTCCAGGGGAAAAGAGGCTGGCGCTCTTTCCTCTGTCTCCTTACGGGAACTTGCAGCTGAAGATATGGATCTGGATCCCACCAGGGGCCATCACTCAGGGGTCCTTGGACTGACTTATATGAAACAAGAGTATAGAGAGGATTGCCACGGTAGAGGCTCTGCTTTGAGGTTCTAAGGCTAATCTGTGTCAAGTGGGGGTATTTTCTTCATGTAGCTGACAATGACAGTGCTCTGCCCAGATCCCTTCTGATCTCTTTGTACCACTTTTGTGCCCCTTGATCTTTTGCCTGCACGTGCAAAGAGCCAAAAGTTCCTGACAATTTACTTTCCAATCCTCCTTCCCCATCCTAGCCCTAAACATTGGCCGGCAGTTCCCTTCTCTGATTTGAAACAAGAGTGATGCATACCTGCCCTGTGGAGCTCTGTAGGCTCAGGTCGCAGACCCCCTTTGCTGGACTTGGCCTGAAGTTGTATCTTGGCTTTCTCTCCTTCCTTGTCCTGCTTCCCTCACTCCCTTCCTAGTCTCCCCTGAGAACACTTCCTTAATCAATCACTTGCACACAAATCTTCACCTGAGAGTCTGATTCCAGGGAACTCACTAAAGTCACCCCACGGGGCCAGAGGCAGCCTGGCTAGAGGGAAAGCTGAAATAGGGCCATGGAGAAGTGTTTCCTAATGAAGTCCGAGAGCTGGCAAGTTGTTCTGTTCTCCCATAAATAAGATAACTGCTGTGGTGGAGTTACATGGTACATGCAATGGGAGCCTGAGTTGGAACACCCACGTTGGCTTGGGGCAGTCAGAGAAAGTTTCCTGGAGGAAGTAGCATGTAAGCGAAGACTTGAAAGATTAATAGAGCTTGTCGCACAAACATGGAGGGAAAGGCCATTCCAAGCAGGAGAAACGGCATGAGCAGGGAGGGAGGGGCGGGAAAGGTGATGTGTTCCAGCAGGTACACATGGCTCTATGTTCCTGGAGTCTCAAGTTAAGAACCAGGTTGGAAGATAAACTGCAGGAAGCAGACATCAGAATCTTGTAGGGGTGGAGGGGGGAGTGGTGGAGTGGGAGGAATGGAGGCCTCCAGGCTGACTTTATCTTGAGTGACTAGATGAAGGTCATTGAGATGAGGAACACCGGGAGAGAAGTCAGCCTAGAAGAGCTTAGTTTATTTTTGGATACTTTGGGTTGAGATGCCTGGAGGACATCCAGGTGGGAATTCAGTTCTGGGTACATTCAACGTATGCGCTAAGCTCTTTATATGTACTTTTTGATTTTAATTCTTAGAGTCCAGAGTTGTCTGACTCCCAAACTCAACATGTTTAAACTGTGCGATCCATATACACTGTCTCTTTCAGGATGCATCAACGTGGTTAAACGTTGGGCATAGAAGGTGGTATAAAGTGAGAAGAGGGATGGGGATGTAGAAACGTCAAACTTGAGTGTGTGTCTGTGGCAGAGCTACCATTATCCATGGGAACAGCGCCCCCTGGAGTTGTGTAATACACAGCCTGCATGGTCCTTTATTGAAGACCTTGGAAAAGAGGCAGATACAGAGGGGGAGATTAAAGATTCAGGAAAAATTAAAACCTCATAACTGACAGGTATGGCCCCGTGAGCATGTCCAACATTCTCCATTCCAAAATAAGCGCGCCTCCCTCACTCACCGTCCTCCTCCGTCTGCACCACCAGCTCCTCACTCTCCATCCGGCCCTCCGGGTTGGACAGCAGCAGCCTCAGCCGGATGGTCATGAATGGGCGCAGGCCACGCAGGGTATAGTGGGAAGATGTCTGGATGACCTCCTCAGCCTCATACTGCTGCTGGTTGAACACGTACTGGTACTGCACCGTGAGGTTGTAGCTGTGGCAGCGGGTCACCGCATAGCCAAAGGGCTCCCACTGCAGGGTCAGCTGCCGGGCTCTAATGTCCACAATCTCCACATTCTGTGGGCCGTGCACTGGATCTGCAAGACACACATGCAAGACACAAAGGCTCTCAGGAGACGGTCAGGAAGGCGGGGTTGGGTGTTTCAATAAAACAGAGGAGACCAGCACTTCAAACTTATCTCAACCACTCAGCCACTGCCTTCATGATTTTTGCCACATAGAATGTAACTGAATTAACATTTTTCTGTAAATCAAACTCCTTTTTCTTACTTAAATACATGCATCTGAATGAAAACATAACTATATAAAGGGAAAACCTGAATCACTTGCCATGAATAAATGTTAACCATGTAAATAAACCAATAAATAAACCATAAAAATAAATGCAAATTGTTAAATTTTTAAAGGTTCATCAGGGTTCCACTAAAAATCATCTTGGGGACCACCAACAGCATACACAATACTTTGGGGATATACTAGTTTAGAAGGTTGCTAGGGTTCTGACCTGCCTCCTTACGTTTAATCCGGGCACATCCTTTCCCCTTAGGAAACCAGCCCCGTATCTTCAGTTAACTGCACGAAGGTGGCCAGGCTGGAAATTGAGCCGCATCCTCAACACACAGCACCCAGTCTATCCACATGGTCACTGTGACCTGTTGACTATGCCTTGGAATTTTCCTTCCTTTCAATGACAACATACTCATCATTTCTCAGCCTCCTATGACAGCCCTCAACCCTTCTTCCTCTCCTCGCCACTTTTTTCCAAACAGGCCCCTCCAGGGACATCATTCTAAAAGCAGATCTGATCACCCTAATGCTGTCTCCTACTCCATCCCTCCCTACTGATCTTGGCCCCAGATCCCCATATATAGCATGGGCTATATCTTTGTTTATTATGAATATTCTGTTTATACTTTACACAAATTAAATATGTGTTTTTGTACAAAACAGAGTATAACAATCAAAATAATTTTTTTAAATCCCCACGTATAAAGCTCATTCTGTAAGGTTTAGGCATGTGTTATGATAGAAGCATAACTTTTTTTGTGATCAGCATCCCCATAAGTTCTTGTGTCACGTTCTCTTAGCCAGGAGCAGCTAAGCACAGGCTAGAGATCAAATCAGTATATTTTCCCCCATACCACCTATAGGACCTACCAAGTTATACAATCTCTTTGGGTCCATTTTTATTTTATTCGTAAAATGGTGATGATAATAGTAGCTAACTTCATTGGGAGAGGAGCAGGAGTTAAATGAGATGTGGTTTGAAAGCAGTTAGAACTGCACGTGAAACTTAAGTATTTGATATATGGTAGTTTTTCTTTTGCAATAATAGGAATATAATAAGGCTTCATATGCTTTATCTACACTGAACATATTATAAGTGGCAGTGCTGGGTAGCATCCTTACGCAAAATAATGGATTCTATCATCTCTCCGGTCCCTTCAAAGCATTTAGGGATAAGGCTGCTTCTGCCAATGCAGCAATAAGAAAGGGATGGGGGACTTGATGCCAGCTGAATTCCTTGATTGGTCCCTGTGGGGAAAATGTCCTGGACTTGTGTCAGAGCCTTACCAAGGAACATACTTCAAAGTGGTCCTCTTTTGAGAAGGATGCCCAGAAATGTCAGGGAGCCTGGCAAACCTGCCCAGATCTGCTCATGTGCTGCTGGGGAGAGTGGACAGCATGGCCCCAGCCCAGCTGAGAAGTTCACAGTCACTTTTATAGCCCCATTATTCATGCTCACAGGTCCTTTGTGTAAAGGAAAGCCAGCATCCCAAAAGCAAATGGGTGACTTTGAAAATGTGACATTGAACAAGCTGTGGCTGAGGATGCATTGTGCTGAGCCCACGTGGAGTAGGAGGTGAAAAGTACGGTCCCTATAGTTCGGGGTTATGATCTGGCGGGGCTGCCACGGCTGCTTGGTTTAACAACTCAGGACGCCATGAGAACAAATGCACAAGCACAGGGATAGTGAGAAGCTGCTTGCTTGGGAAGTCCAAGCATTCCCACGAGCCTTACCCAGCTGGAGCCTTTCTGCAAGTCCAGATGCTAGAACTTCCCTAGCTGGGAGGCTGCCCACCCTGCTCAGGATCCCATCTACATTCTTCCTCTGGGTGTGCCTTCAAAACTGATGCCAAATCCCAATAAGATAATCACCCGCACTCATTAGAGACAAGAACAGGAACATTTATGACCCTTTTAGGTCCACAGCTAAAACCTCATTTTGTCAAACATCTTAAGATGTGCCACAGCCCAATATGCCCTTAAAGCACAAACAAAACAATAATAACAGAACACCATTGATGGCCCGCAGCCACAGCATTGGGTTCTACCACCTGCATCACTGTGCAACCGTGTAGGGAGGGCGTGTCAACCCACTTTACAGAAGAATAAACTGAGGCCCAGAGAGGCCCAGGAACTTGAATAGAGTAGCAAGGTCCACAAGTATGGTTTTGAACTTGTGTCTGTCTGACTCCATGCCTAGTATGTGAAGTCAGAAGATGGGCCTGGCCACAGGGGCCTGGAAAGAGAGCCTGTATATGCTGTGTATGCACCCCGAGGAAAGAGGACACAGCCTCTCCCACTGCTCTCCTTCGCTCTGCCTTTCCCCTCCTGCTGGTGTTCAGCAATCCCCTCTCCCCACCGCAGTCCTCATTCACTTTGCCTCTTCTGTGAAGACTTCCTTGCTGAGGCCCTGGGCAAAGGTTATGGCTATTTCTTTCTCCTTTTATTAACTGTTTCCTTATATATTAATCATTTTCCGCTGTGACAGCTTTTTAAAATTGTCCCTGCTCACTAGGATGTGAGCTCCTTGAGAGCAGGGGTGCTCTCTGCTCATCACTCCAGCCCACGTCCACCGCAGGGACCTGCAGAGGAGGGTCTCGGTAAGCATCAGCTGAAAGGATGCTCTGTTTTGTAAATCTCACCCAAACCTGTGAGGAAAGCATCACTAGCCTCATCCTGGAGGAAACCAGAGTGAGGTGAAAGGATTGGACCAAAGCCACATAGTGAGTGGCACAGCGGAGATCTGAAGTCCTTGAGGGGCCAGCAGCTCTGTTTTCTCTGCACTGTGACACCATGAGGGACTGAGACGAGGGAAAGCACATAAACATGAGGCATGCCACAGTCATCAGGAATCTGGGGGAACCTGGGGAGAATGTAAGAAAGCCTAGAACTGTGAGGCAGAAATGGCTTGGTCCTCAGGAGCCTGAGGTCCTCCTGAGGAGACGGTGATTTGGAGACTTAATCATTTAGTGCTAAGCTGGCCACTGGCCTGTCTTCCCACCCCTCGTCTCCAGCTACTACAGTGTTCTCTCCACAGCTCACCCGTGGAGGAGTGCACAGAAACACTTTCTGCTCCTCTTAAAGGAAGGGGCAGGCAGGGGTGCCTTTTCAAAGAGGGCAAGGGATGTTGCAAGCCTGCTACAGAACAAAGAGATTTTCTCCCAGAGAGGGAAGGTCAAGACATGGGAAAAGTCACTTGGTCCCTCTGAAACACATGTGACTGATCGTCATCAGACAGGCCACAAGGAAAAGTGGAGCCGGGCAGGGAACAGCTTGAAGCCAGACTCTCACGCTCACTAGCTGTGTGAACTTGAGCAAAGACACTTCATCTCTGAGCCTCTATTTCCTCGTCCATAAAGTGGAAATTATTGCAGTAATCTCCGAGGGCTGCTAATGAGTATAAAATGAACTATAAAGAGACAGAGAAAACTACCTCTGCCTAATAGGGGGCATTCCTCTTGGAGAGAATGACCTTTCCTGGAGAAACGTCTTGGGAAGCTTGTTGGAGTGGAAGCTGCATTCTCAGAGCCTTGGGATCAGTTGTGGTCAGCCTTCAGAGGAAGAGAAAAATGAATTCACTGGATGCTGGGTTTGAATAGGAGAAGCTGGGGGTGAACAAGATGGCAGAATGTTGGGTGGAGCCCAGTGTGACTGTTCTTCACGTGACGCCTCGATCTTCAGCAAGGTCCTCAAAATACCACAAAATGGTTTGTCATGATTGAACTTCCTGCAGATTCTAGAAAGGGCTTGGATCTGCATGCCTCACTTGGGCCAAATAAGATGCCACATGGGAACACAGGGACCAGACGCAAAGGGGACTCAAAATACATCCATATGTGTTACCAACAGATGATTTCGGGATTTCCCAAGGCTATGGAAATTAAGAGGTTTAAGAAATCTCAGTTCACGTGCAAATGGCAAGAAGACCTCTGGTGGACCTGTGAGTTGGATATGTGTAGGTGAAAGTGTTTTGTAAGTTCAAGAACTCCCCTTCAAGAAAGGGGAAGGCAGCGGCTATTTACCAAGCTGTAACTCTGGACGAAGAACTTTCACGCTGAAAGCAGCCCTCTGGCACAGAGAATTGAGGCCAACAAAGGGACATGACTGACTTAGGGCCACACAGACAAGTCCTCAGCTCTGGGCTCCCCTGGCACTTTGCACAGCTGCCCACCCACTCAGCATTTGTCACGCTTTCTAGGAACTGCTTGGTCATTTATCCATCACTCCTCCCAGGCTACAAGGGACCATGTTCTGTTTGTCCAGCAAGCCCAGCACATGGTGCAGGGCCTGTCGAGGGGCCAGTTCTTGTTTGTTAAGCTGAGATGAACAGATGGTGACCTGTTCTTGGGAACTGAGCTCAGACCCCCTGACTCCACAGTCCCTGTTCTGAGCTCTCCAGCGCGTCATCAAGTCTTTAAGGTGAACATATCTATTTTTGGATTCAAGCAAGAGAATGTCTTGAAATTCTACACAATAGAAACTGGTTTTCAAAATGGTGATGGAAGCATTCATGCTTTCAATCTGACACCCCCCTCCCACACCCCGAAACCTCAGCTGCTGAACCCAGCTTCTGCTCCAGTAATTGCTGCAGCAGCGAGAATCTCAGGTTTACATTCGGGGTGGTGCAAACACATTGGAAATTGCTGAGAAAGCCTTGTGTGTGCAGTGGAGATTGGTTTGTTGAATTTATATCCCCCGTGTAAATATATCCAGGCCTAGGGCCTATGGTTTCTGCCTCCAGATAAGGCGCAGTCCACACAACCTTCTTGAGTAACAGCCTGCAGGCCAATGAGATGAGAAACAGTAGGAAGCGAGCGTGGCTTGTCTGGGAAGCTGGAAAATCTTCCTGTAATGGAAAGTCACAGTGGTTCGGCCTCTGGGTGTACTTTCTTTCTGCCCTTAGACTTGGCAACAGGGGCCCTGTCCTGAGCCCTGCGCCTTAAGGAGCACACTCTGGCTCTCTTCAGAGTGTGCCCTCTTCCTGGAGCAGGAGTCAGTGAGCCAACATGTCTACTGGGCCCCTGTGCTCCCCCTCCCAAACCAGGCTCCAGGCACCTGACACCCCAGAATTCCCTGCCCCAGTGGCCCAAACTCACTTCCAGGGTTTGTGGGAACCTCTTTCCTTGGTCTGCCCTTCCAAGATCAGACCATACTCCATGTGTGCACCCTTAGGCCCAAGGGGCGACCAAAGAATGGTTGTTTGTGGGGAGTGGACAGAGCTTGGACATGAGGATTAAGGTCTCCAGATACATGTGCAAGAGGCCTTTTGTGAAGAGGGATGCAGGTGGGTGAAAGGGGAAGGAAAAGGGCCACAGGCCTCCGTTTGGATTCTTGCCCCAGACCCATCCGTGTCCTCACACATCTTAAGGACAGGGGTGTGTGTGTGTATGAGACTGACTCATGTCTTCGGAAGCTTCTTCATTCCTGTAGCTGCCTCTGGAATGCAGGTTGGTCCTCCTAACCTCTGATCACTTCTCCCCTTCCAAAATAAGATCTTACGAAAGTATCATTTCCTCCTGAAGGACTATTTTCAACCTAATATCGGAGCCCACCCTGCAACTTGCACCCTCCCACCCCCAAATTCCCTCCCTCATTTTCCAATGCTCACTCCTCTAACCCTACATTCCTAAAACAAAGTCTTGCATCCTGAATCCTTTCACACCTCCAAGCTTTTGCCCATTCTTCCCCCTGCTTGGCATGTTACCGGCAAATCCCTATGCAATATATTCAAGACCCAGCTCCAATGCCACCCTTTCCTTGTAACTTCCTCCAAAAGTCTTCCTTGTCCAAGCAGAAGGAATGCCTCCATTATCTGCTTTCTTGAACGCATTAGCACATTTCTTCCATAGCCTTTATCAAATTGCAGATTAATTGTTTATATTTTTGGTTCATGTTCACGTCCTCTGCTAACTTGAGCGTCCTTGGATCTCTTCATTTTTATAACCGGAAAGTTGTTTAATAAATAAATGAAAGATTGAGTAAATATAGAAAGTGGGGGATGACTGAAGACCAAACCAGAATCCAAACCCTAATATAGTGCAGGGGAAATGTAGTAAGTAAAGGGGTGGATCAGGGCTCTCTCTACACTCCAATTGTTAAGGGTAATCATGTGGTTGTCAGAATTCAAGCCTGTTTTGTTCTGTACGGACCCAGCCTCCATCCCCACTGTCAAAGGCAATAGCTGTAGAATCTCGTAATGACCTTAATCAAAGCAGAACATCTTATTAAAAAAAGGAGCAGCAAAGCAGATTTCCAATTCGTGAATTTTCTATGTATTCATCTTTGCATGTGAAGTTTGTTGTAACATATGTACTGTTCAAAGTTGAACCTAAATTGAGATAATTTGGGGCATGGGGCTGAAAATGTGGAGGTGGATAGCTTGTATGTAAAATTAATTTTTTATCCATTTGGAGATGCAATTTGAGTTCCTTTCAAATTAAATTGCAATAGAGTCCTAGGCAGCTGGAAACATTGCCAACATAATTTGATACTGCAAGAGCAGTAATACGTTGACAGATAGTTCGATGTGACCATTAATTTGCAATTTCTGCATGGAAATGATACACGAAGGGAAACAAGGTAAAAGGAAAAAAACTAAAATCCATCTTCTTTCCAGCATCATCCAAACCCACTCTTTTGCTTACTTTCACCACCTCCTCTAATTTATTGCAGGTGTTTGCTGGACAGGAATTTGTTGAATATTACCAGGGGCATCTTATGAAGGTAGGCAGGGACAGGAATCCACAGGCCTCATATGGGGATGCTGGTGCCCTCCCAATCGAGGGTCACTGGGTTTCACCTGTCCTGACAACTAAAATCATCCAAAGTTGGAACATGTTACCTTGTGAGAAGGTGACTCGGTTGTTAACCTCTTGTAGCAATGTTATAAAAGAGATAATTCATTCAAATGTTCATTAGCTCACTCAAAAGACTCTTGAGCATGGAAGCATCATGAGCTGGTGAAAAAAACATGGGCTGTCCTATCACCTGGACCTAAAGCAAGTCGCTTGTTCCATCTGTGTCTATGCCTCATTTTTCTCATGTGTAAAACGTGGATAATACTCCCTGCCTGTTAGGGCTACAAGGTGAATTAAGGCAACTGTGTCCACCAAACTCCGGGACTGTAATTGCCACAGCTGTGTTCCCTCACACACAGCTCCCACCTCCAGAAGGGAGGTGAGGCAGGGGACACATTGAGATAGATTGCAATCATGTAGGTTACTGTGGACCCCTTGCCTGGTTCTTAATCTAGCTGACTGCTGGGTTCACTCTTTTAACTAACTATAGTTTGCAGTTAGCAAGCTTCCATTAATACACGTTCAGATATTGGTGTATCTATGTCTTCCTTTCTATGAACATGTCTTGAACCTCTAAGATGGAGCACACATTAACGACGCAGGTGAATGAGACAACCCTTTCTTGCCTTCATGAGACTCACACTCTAGAGGGGGATACAGGCACAAAAACTGTGAAGGATGGAATGGTGAGCCTGATGAGTCTTTCTCAGGAGGAGTACTGGGCTCCTGGGTAGTACATGGCAGAAAGACACAGCCAAGGTTTGGAAACTCATCTGAGCCAATTTAATCATGACTTGTGCACAATGCTTACGTTCTTACTCATAGAAACTAGAAGCCACCAAAGAAATTTGAGGTGAGTGAAGGTTAATGATTCCCCCACAACTGCATTATTAGGTTATAATAAAAGCAAGTCTAAGGCCAAATTCTACCACACAGATGAGCATTTATTATGCAAATGTTTATTAGCAAGCAGGCAGAAACAGGTCAAACAGTGCATTCTGTAAAGTTCAATGAAGTCCCAGCAAACTGTCCTCTTAGGTGATCTGGTTACTGTCTTGCATGCAAGGTTCATTTAAGGGCTAGATAATAAATATTTTAAGCTTTGCAGGCCAGACAGTCTCTGTTACAACTATTCATCTCTGCTGTCGTAGTGCAAAGGCAGACACAAACAATAAGTGCACAATGGGCATGGCTGCGTTTCAATAAACATTTATTTACATAAACAGGTAGACAAGGCCATGGGCTCTAGTTTGCCTACTCCTGTTCTAGGGGCAAAATCAATTACCATTATTGTCACATCAGACAACCAGGAATCCTTATCATCCCATGGGTGACACAGGACTGTTAAGAATCAAGGCTCAGACACCATCCCTGAGGTCAAAGACTAGAGGTCTTACTGAGTTCTTCATTAGGTATGGCTGGAAAGTTCTTTAAAAATATTTTGGCCAACTCATCTATTTTGACTACCTTCAACTTTACCAATTAGAGTCTATTTATGGTACTTATTATTATGCTAGTCAACAGGTCCCTCATTTCCACCACAAAGACCTGATTTCTGACATATAGTGTGGTAATTAGCAAAACGAAGGTGGTTAATCAAGATATGGCATCAGAAGCACCGGAGTGACGTAGAGCTGTCTCTGGAGTGGGGGCTCTGGAATGGAATACCAGGGCACCTTCCCTGACAGTGTGGTCTTGACTGGAAGGATGGCAGCACTGGGTTATAGCTCAACCTATAAGTCAGCCATAACATTTCCTGTTAAATACTTGAGAGTAAATCGCCAACAGTGTAATGTGATGTCTAGAGGCCAAGAAGGCTGTCCTGAAGGAGAGGACCTTGGGTAAAGCATGGATAAGATTTAATCAGGTAAAGGTGCAAGGTGTGGGGGACCGGGGAAAGGAGGATAGGAAGTGGGAAGGTTAAACCCCAGGCAAGAGAGGAAGCACATTTAAAGTCCAAAAGACAAGAAAAAAGGAGCAAACGGCCATCAAGATTCTGATGCGGGAGTAGACAGGCTACGGGAGCAGCAATCCTCCAGCTTCCACCACGCATACGCACCCCCACACAGTGATGGGTTAGGCCAGTCTGGGTATTACACATGACAACAGTCCCTCCTACCATCCCTAAGAAGCAGGTGAGAATAATAACCAAGGAAAGTGCAACAGCGTGATATGAATATTCTTTGCCAAAAGTAAAGCACTGGACAAGTTCATTCTCTGAATAAATATTTTTGAGTTCCTACCATGTGCCAGGCACTATACTAGATGTAGGAGTGAACCAAACAGACAAACATCCTCTCTGCCCCTAAGGGCTTATGTTCTAGTGAGCAGGGGGGATTAAATGACATATGAAATCAATCAGAAAATTACACGGCGAGTCGGATGGCAGTAAGTGCTCTACAGAGAAACCAAGCAGGGAGGGAGACTCGGGGTCCGGGGAGGCTTATGCCTAAAATTTCACTTCTTTGATTTCACATACTGCCACTAGCTCTTTGATATTTTCTGATCTTTCCTCTCCATTTGCACTCAAGTTCTTACTCTTTTCCTGAACATGGTTTAGCTTGAAATACTTATTGAACACTCATGGGGTGGCAGGTGCTGGGGACATAGAGTTAACAAAAATAGACCCTGTCCTTGCCTTTCTGGAACTTAAAATCTGATGGAGACAGACTGAAACAACCATAATGGCAACTGAACATGTGAGCTGACAAAGCTGCACGTTGTAATAAGTGTTTTGAAGGGAACAGGTAAGGGATGAGCGGGATAAAAATGCAAATAAGGCAAGCGAGGGCCTTTAGGTATGGTGGTCAGGGAAGACGACTCTGAAGAGCTGAAATTTTGGTTAAACGCTGTCACTCTTCTCTCCTCTCTCTATTCCCATCTTTCTCCCATTTTCCACTCATTCTTTGGGCCTCAGTTGTTCTGGGAAAGCCTTGTCTCAAATGTTGATCTCCCTCATAGTTGGGTGAGGTGTCTTGCTCCATGTTCCCACATTGAACGGATGAGTGAACTTGGCTGGGATGGAACATAGGGTCAAACCAGGGCTGTTCCAACAGCGCTGTCCTGTAGACCCTACAGTTAAGCAGCTTGGGGTATGGATCGGGAACCAAGAGTCAGATCCAGCCCAGGTTCAAGAGGCACCCTAGTGGCTACGGCCAGGGACTTCAGGCCCAGAGTGAGCATGAGAGCTGCAGTCCAGGGACAGTTATTAAATCATTATCTCTTGGCTCCAAACACTCCTTCTATAACCTGTTTTGTGATGCTGGAGCTAGAATCCCAGAAACCACATTTCTGCTCCACCCCCTAGCTCCACGCTAGTCTCTGCCAGTAGGGGGCGATAGAGGGAGCCTGAGAGGCTGGAGGAGGAAGAAGAGACTGCTTCCCATTCCTCTGAGCATCACTCCAGCATGACTTCTTCGCCTGGGGGACGTTCCTTCCATCACAGCAGTTAGATCTAGTTTGCAGTTTCTCCAACACCCAAAGAGCCAGTCTCATTGCAGCACCTCAGAGATACGACCACTGGCCAAAAAGTGCTCCCTCTTCCAATCTTTTAAATGTTTATATTCCAGGCTGTTCTCCCTGTTCTCTCCTGCCCCAGAAGTACCTGCTTCCCACAGTTGCTACACTGGTGTAATACCTCCATGTCTCTTTTTCCCTTTTCAGTTTCCTAGCCAATTCTTTATATATAGTTCACCAGAGCTTTCCAAACTTGCTCGGTTCACGGCGTCCTTGGTGTTTGGTAATTTTTTCACAGAGCTCCGAACCAAAGAAATACCTAACACTTCCATGTATTAGTTAGCCCAAACGGCTTAATAGTATTTATATCCTAATGACTTAATAGCAGTTTGAGAAAACAGTGCACACAGATCAAAGGAAAAAGTATTTTAATTTCATTCTTAAATAACCACAATTACTCACTAATGGGAGGCACGCATCTGTTGAGCACTGAACAATTTCTCAAACCGTGGGTCCAGATTAGACACGCCACTCGTTGCCTGCTCCACATTAACTTTTGTGCAATATTTGCTTTTCATCACAGCAACTACCAGAAGCCCAGCTTTGCAGAGATATGATGTCATCGAAAGGAATGTAGCCCAATCTAATGTTGAACGTGTGGACCACCTCAATTTAGTAGTTTGTACAGTCTTCGACAGATGACACTGAGCTTTTCATGATAATTTAAAGTTAAAAATTTAAACGCCCTGAGGGGTTGGCCCGGTGACACAGCAGTTAAGTTTGCACATTCCGCTTTGGCAGCCCGGGGTCGGCTGGTTCGGATCCTGTGTGGAGACCTATGCACTGCTTGGCAAGCCATGCTGTGGCAGGCATTCCACATATAAAATAGAGGAAGATGGGCATGGATGTTAGCTCAGGGCCAGTCTTCCTCAGCAAAAAGAGGAGGATTGGTAGCAGATGTTAGGTCAGGCTAATCTTCCTCAAAAAAAAAAAATTTAAATGCCCTGATGTGGCCCCCTTTGTGAACTCATTGTGGTGTCCTGAGCTGCCTCAGCACAGTTTGAGAACCACGACAGCTAACAGTTCTTTTCTTTCTCTCTCTCTCTCTTTTTTTTTTGGTGAAGAAGATTGGCCCTGAGCTAACATCTGTTGTCAATCTTCCTCTTTTTATTTGAGGAAGATTGTTGCTGAGCTAACATCTGTGCTAACCTTCCTCTATTTTATATGTGGGACGCCTCCACAGTGTGGCTTGCTGAACAATGTGCATGTCTGTGCCTGGGATCTGAAACTGTGAACCCTGGGCTGCTGAAGTGGAACATGTGAACTCAACCGCTACGCCACTGGGCTGACTCCATTAACAGCTCTTTATAGGCAATCCTCTCTAGGCAATTTTAATCCCACATTAAAATAAGTGGCGTGATTTATCTCTGAACTAGACCTTGACTGCTGCAGGACTCTACTTCCCGAACTTCATGAACATTCTGCGTCTCCGTCATTCCTCTCCCAGTGCTCCATTCTCCCTGGGTACCTTCTGCCCACAAACGTGATGTTCTAGCTGGCCACACTCTGCTTCCCACCTCCAGCTCGGGCCGGACTCTTCCCTCTCAGCCCCATCCAAATGCAGCTACCTGGATTGCTGCTGAGCTCGGGGGCCGGGTGGTTGGCGCACCTCCTGCCACATGGACTGCTTGGGTGCTCAAATGCCAGGAAGAATTAAATGGACACAGGCACAAGATTGCAGCCTGGAAATAAAAGCTTTAGAATGTTTAAAAATTACTTTTGTGGCAGAGGAAATAGGGTTGGAAAGAGAGAAGCAATTTCTAAATTACATGGTTTCAGTTTCCAGAGAAAGGAAAAGCATTTCCAGTTGGGGGGGTGGGGAGGAGAAGGTGAGGCCATAACATCTTCTGGGCTTCACTTCAATTCACACTTAATTCACGGCAAGTCTCCTGTCTACTAAAAAAAAAAAAGGGCAGGGGTGGGGAGAGAAAAAAGTAGCTGGAGAAAGGAGAAAATCTGAAACATCTCTGATGGTCAAAAGCCACCTAGCGCTGGGCCCATGTGAGGTATTAAACATTCTAAACACTTCTCTTTGGGAAATAAAGTCTGGCTGTGAACAACATGGACACTCGAATTAGGAAACAGTCTTCAGTGTATCTCATCTGCCATCACTGTGATGCTGGTGAGAAGCCATGTGTAAATCAAATTATTTCCAGAATATCTAAAACAAACAAAAGTACTATTTTCTGATTGGACTCTGACAGCCCCTCTCCCCGAACGACTACCTTCCCTTTCAGTTGGAGAGTTCAGCTTTTTATATTCGCACCTGGGGCTGTTCCAAGCTGACACTACCTGCAACTGAGAACCCCCACCCCAGGACATTCTTGACCTCCCAAGGAAGCCCATGAATCTGTAGACATTACTCAGGATTACTGGACCTTGAAGAGCCCTGCTGTGTTAGCAGCCCAGAAATGCCTACCAAGCTTTTTTATGATGTCCAAAGCTTCATTCTTTGAAAGGTACAAGAGTGTCATGAAATTGAAGGAAAATTTTCAAACAAAAACCACTGTCCATTAAAGGTGGCTTGTTCTCCATCGAGGCTCATTTGGGATTTACCTGGGCAATGAGAAAGGGTGCGCGACAAAGCAAAAGCTGTCTATTCCAGTCACCTTATGGCAAAACATCAAGAAGTGAACCCCAGTAGAAGAGGGGGCACAGCAGAACAGCAGCTAGAAGACCCATTTATCCTCTGATTGTCTGCCTCGCTCATTTGTGAAGCACCCTCTGGCCTGGCTGAGCATCTCTCCTCAGCAAAGATAATGGGCTAAAAATGTACACGTCCTGTTTCCTGGCTGATCCCTCTGAAAGAAGGTGCCCCTGGACATGACACAGTGGGGCCAATCGTAGCACAGTCTCTTCCATTAGCTACCAAATGATAATGACATCACAATCCCAAAGAGATCACTGTCCTTCCCTTGACTTTCAGTTTTGACTTTCCCTTCTAAAGCTGCCTCTGCAGAATGTGAGCTTCCCTTCAGTGTCATCAGCCAGCATGCCGTTCCCACCTTTCATCTCCCCTCCATCTGCAAATAGTGTTGCTCACATGCCTGATGTTTTCACACTTTCTCTCTGCTGATGAACAAAATTTGTTTATGAAATGTGCGACCTTTAATGAATAATTTTATCCTTTCTGAGCCCTGCTTTTATGTAAATATATAAAGTGGAGCTAAGGATACCTATCTCCTATGATTCTTCTGAGGTTGAAATGGAATTATATGTGCTCATATATTAGTGGGATATTGCTGTGTAACAAGTTTCCCCTGAAGTCACTGTTTACAACAACAGGCATTTATTCCTCAGCTCATGCATCTGCTTGTCTGACCTCGTCTGGGCTCAGCCAGGCTTGGCTCCAGGCTGTGTATTGTGCTCAAGTCTGCTTCCCGTGTGTTTATTTCAGGGCTCAGGCTGAAGGGGCAGCAGCTACTCAGGGTACGTTCTTTCCATGACAGATGCACCAGAGCCAAGCCCACCCATGCAAGAGCTCTTAAGGCCTCCCTCAAGTCATGTCCACTAATACCATAATGCTCACAGCAAGTCGCATTGGCAAGCCCAACATCAATGGGGCCACTCCTCCCACAGTGGGGAAGTGGGGGTGAGGGGAGTGAATATTTGTGACATGATAACCCAATATCACTAATCAACACGAGTTTACACTTTGGTTAACATGCCAGCGAGCACTTCTTCACACAGCACAGGCTTGGTCCCGTGTGGGGAGGAAAGTCTGACTGGGTCAGTTCTCTGGGGAGCCAGAAGATTCCACTAAAACCACAGGTGTAGGCAGTTGCTTGCCCTACCTCCATTTGGACTCTTATGTGATGTGTCCCTGGGAGAGAGGGGCAGAAGTACAATAGATAGGCCTGGAGAAGGCAGCCTGGCATTTGAAGTCCTTCTCAATCTCAATAGGAAACTTTCCCATCCACCAGCCAAGCTGGTCAAGTCAGTCATTCCTGTCCTCGTCTCCCAAATGCTTGCTCATCGCTCTACATGCCCTGCTCTCCTCTGCCCCAAATCAAAACTCCTGTGATAGGCAAGATAATGGCCCCCTCAAAGATGTCCACATCCTGATACTCAGAACCTGGGAATATGTTATCTTACATGACAAAGGAAACGTGAATGTGATTAAGTTAAGGATCTTGAAATTAGCTTAAGGAAGATTACCATGGATTATCTGGGTGGGTTCAATGTACTCAAAAGGGTCTCTATAAGAGAGAGGCAAAAGGTGAGAGAGAAGAGAGGACCAGCTATGCTGCCAGCTGGAAAGATGAAGGAGGAGGCTACAAACCAAGGACTATAGGCAGCCTCTAGAAACTGGAAAAGGCAAGGAACATGTTCTCCCTAGAGCCTCCAGAGGGAACACAGCCATGCAGACCTGTTTTAGACTTCCAACCTCCATAATCCTAAATGTATGTTGTTTTAACCCATGAAGTTTGTGCCGATTTGTTACAGCAGTGATAGGAAACTAATACAACCCTCAAATATTGTTCTGCTTATTCTATATTTTTTATCCATACTCTTTTATTTTTAATAATTCATGGATGTTTAATTTATAAATAATATTTACACAACATTGTCTAGAGAAAAGTAGTTTGATGAAGAGTCAATTTAAATAAAAGATGAGCCTCCTAATCAGTGCCAATGAGGGATAATCCCAACACTATGTCAAGAGAAATAAAGTCCCACTTTTCTGGGTGTGTCCTGGGAACTCCAAGTCTTCAGATTTGGAGGAATTGACCATGAAGGAGCTGTCTGCTGTGTCTAGCATGCGAAGGCAGAGGATCTCAGCCCAGGAAAGGGGCTCCCCTGCACCCACTGGCCTCAGTCACGCTCAGATGGAGGTCAAGCTGGGTGGAGGCCGCCTGGCAGCTTGGGAGGCCTGAGTGGAGCGGGAGGGAACAGTTCTGTTTTAAGACCCAGACCCACTCCTGGGGAAGGGACCATCAGGGCTTGGCTCTTGGCCTCCTGGCAGCTTTGGAAAAGCTCCTCGTGATGTGTTGAATCTCACACCCTTTTCTATGGGCTTGAGCACTTTGAGCAGCTCTGCCATCTCCTCTTCTTGTTTAGATTCGGATCTCTCTTCCTTCAGTTCTTGAGCCAGGTCAGTTAATTCCTCCATCAGCATTAAGATGGTCCTCTCCACCTTTCTGTAAGTGTCTGTAAGGCTGGGTATATTCAGTCACTCTTTCTCTAGCCTGGCATTCTCTAAAGATGATTCGATCCCCATATACTCCTTTTGAGCAGTGCTAAGCTTGTCAGAGTTGGCATTTCTCCTCAATCCTTGCAGCCACCGTTTCTGCCAGCTGCTTTTCACGTCGTACATAAAGTTGACTTCTAACAGACTGAACAAGTCTGAATATAAATAAGAGACCTACCAGTAAACTGACAGCAGGTGGGCACATCATTGTCTCCCACTGGAGGCTGTGGAAAGTGACTCGGACTCAGGCCATTGGGCAGCAGCTCTACCACCACCTCGCCCAGCTTGCCAAGGATCAGCCCAAAGCCAAGCTCTACAGAGGATGGCAGCCCCTCCATGGCACTGATTCACCACAAGGCTCTGCCCAGCCACTGTGGATCAACAGCCATGACAAACCGCAGGGAATACCCCGACATTCCGCCTGGAACCCAACCAGCAACTGACAGTCTGGAAATGTCAGTTATATGGTGGGTGTCGGGGGAGATTTGTAAATAAACTATACTTATCTTCATTACTGTTTGATGATCCTTCTAATTTCTCTCTTTCTTCTTTGTTCTTATTAATATAAAATTACAATATAATGAAATGTGTCTATATTGTCTTGACACATCTTGAAAACTCTCTACCCCCTACAGCATTCAAGAACTCTTTCAATAAATGAATCATGTCACTGAATACAGAAAAAACCTCCCCGTAACTTTTCAATTAATACCCACCCACTCCCAACATCTGCAGCCTCTGTTTGGTTTGTAGAAATATACATCAGTTTTGCCAGGTCTTGAACTTTACAGAAATGAAATAAATCAGAATGTACACTTTGCTGTCTGACACTTTTAATCATAATAATGTTTTTGAGGGCTATCCAGGTTTTCATGTCGATATAAGTTTATTCTGTGTTTATGGGTAAATAATAAGACATTGTACAAATATATCAAAAAAGATTAATCAATTCTCCTTTTGGTGGACATTTTGAGTTGCTTTCAGTTTGATGTCTTTTGAATAAAGATATTGTGATTATTTACACTTGTGCCCTTTTCATAAATATATGTTTTAATTTCCCCTTTATGAATAATTGGGAGTAGAAATGTCCAGTAAGTGTATGCTAAATTCTTTTTTGAAAAAAAAACACTGAGGTATAATATATGCTAACATTCACCAATAAGTGTAGATTTCATTGACTTCTGCAATTGCACAGGTTTCTACAGTGATCACAACAATTCACTTTTAGAACATTTCCATCACCCCAAAAGATTCCTCCAACTTTACACTATCGGGTGCATTTGACACAGTTGGCCCCTCTCTTCTTGAAATGATTCTATCACCTACCTTACAATTCATCACATGCCACTATATTTTTTTTTCTTTCTGTACTCACTGGCTTTTCCTTGTCTATCTCTATTGCTGGTTTCTCTTCTTTCCCTTACTTCTCGGTATTAATTTTAAGTCAAGACTTAATCCTTGGAGTGACGTCAGCAAGATGGTGGAAGAGGAGCTTCCAGCACGTGTCCCCTTGCAGAAACATCAATTTGAACAAATACTCATAAAAACACCTTCACAAGAGCCAAGGATTCCAGGTGAGAGATTAAAGCACCTAGTAAACAGCTGGTCCAGGACCTGGTGGGATGTGTTGAAGGCCGAGTAGTTGAACACGAATTGGTGATGCTGGAGATGTTTCTACCCTGGAAGGCTGGTACAGTGGACTCTGTCAGCCTCTCCATCATGCCTACCTGGAGGGCACACATCCTGCAGGCCTCATTTAAATTCAGTTGACTCATCTTCACACCGTCCAGGCAGTCCCCGTGCCCCGGGCTGGCTGGCGGGAGGCGGGGCAGGGCTGAGGTAGTGCAGACCGGGGTCCAGCCAGCGGCTGCTGAGTGTGAGGCAGTTGTGGGGCAGCAGAGCCTGAGGCAACGGAGTCTCTCCATACTCTTCACTCCCATTGCTTTTCTTCCAAAATGCATGCAATTATTTAATAGGAATGTATATTAATTATGTAAATAGGAAGATGTTATAGCTCCTTTACCTTTGTGTGATTCAGCACTATGTTTTTGGCATCCACCCATGCTGTTGTGTGCTTTTAGGCCATTACTCCCAACCATTGTACTGTGTTCCATGCACCAACATCCATGGTGTACATCCTCCATAATTTATCCATCTCTCCCCCATGATGGACATGCAGTTTACTTCCAGCTCATCATTACCAGAAATCATGCTGTTATAGACGCCCCTCAGATATGCCCCTTCCAGATTTGTGTGAATTTTGGGGGGTATATATTCATAGGAGCAGAAGTGACTTATAGGGTATGTGTAACTTAATGCAACAAAATACTCTTAGATTGCTTCCAGAATAGCCGCACCAAAACTCCTAGCAGGGTGTGAAGGTTCCTGTGAACCCACATCTATGCCAACACTTCGCATTATGCAGTTTTTCTAATTTTTGCCTATTTGATGGATGTGAAGTATTTTTTCCTATTACTATTTTAATTTAACTTCTCTAATACTAACAAGTTTGATAATTTCTTTATATGTTCATTAGCCTTTTGGGTTACCATCTTTGCAAACTCTCTGTTCATATCCTTTGCTCAACTATCTACTCATTTGTAGGAATTCTTTGCATATTCTAGATTTTTTTCTGTTGATTGTGTTCATGGTAATCTGTGATAAATAAAAAAATTCTTTATTTTTGATTAAATAAAATCAACCAAATTTTTAAATAATAGTTTGTTATTTTAAAAAATTTCTCCCAAGTGGTAGACATGGCGTCTATTCTCCGATTTCTCCCTTGTTCCCGACATATGGTCAGATTGCACTTTCCAGTTCCTTTGAAGTTAAGTGTGGCCACGGGGCTTGCTTTTCCCATGGTATGTAAGAAGAGACAACTTTCACTTTCAGGGTACCTTTAAAGCTCCTGTGTGATTGGTCCGTTTCTGTCTCTCCTGCTGCAGAGGCTGTGAAGCATTTACTGCAGAAAAGTCTTCTTCAGCTTGGGTCCCTGAAATCTTGAGGAAGCAGAGCCACCCTGCTGACCCCCGTGGTCATGGAGCATGAGAGAGAGAGAAACTTCTGCTGTGGGTTAAGCCGCTAAGATTTGGGGGTTGTTACTTGAGCATACCTTGCCTATTCTGACTATATCCTGACTTGCTGTTTCTTTATACCCTTTCTCTCAGTCCCCACTCCCCTATCATAGGCAGCCATTCCAATTTTTATTTTGAGTTCTTAGAAAATATATATTGTTATGTGTGCGTTGTTTATTTAGATAAATGGTACTGTGTTGTCTCATTCTGTTTCCTTCTTCACTCAGTACTGTGTTTTTAAGGTCCATCCATGCTGCTGTATACACACATGGAATCTGCTGCTGCCTACTGCTATGTGGTACCCAAGGATGAGCAACTGCTACCCTTTCCCTCTGCCTCTTGCAGTGAAAGACAGACAATTTTGTGTAAGAAGCTCTTGCCCAACTCTAGGTTACTCTAGGTTACTCTAGGTCATTCTTCAGAGTTCTCCTCTAACTTTATAGATTCATCTTTCACACTGACATCTCAGGCCTTCAGGAGTCTACCACCTTGGTATGAGGTATTAGGTCAGGACTCAGTTCTATTTTCCTCCATATAGTGAAAAAGTGCTCATCAAAAACATTTACTAAATAGTCTGTCCTGTTGATTTGTAGAACCACCTTTTATCACATCTGAAGTTTCTATATATACATGGGTTGATTCCTCAGCTCTCAATTCTGTTCTCTTGGTCCATTTTCCTGCTATAGCATGAATACAAAACTGTTTTTATAATTATGGCTTTATAGTATATATATTTATATCTGCTAGGAAAAATCCTCTTTTTTTTAGTCCCCCCTCAAAGTTGACTGCTAACTATGGACTTTTATTCCTCTATATACATTTTTGAGAAAGTTTATCAAGTTCCTTAAAAATCCAACAGCAATTTTTATTGACATTGCATTAAATTTACAGGTAAATTTGGGAAGAATTTTCATTGGTGTAATAATATCATCCCATCCATGAGCATGGATTGTTTCTCCATTTATTCAGGTCTTCTTTCAAGTCTCTGATTAGCTGTAAAGTTTCCTCCATTGAGATTTTGTCTATTCTTGGGCTAGCCAAAACCTAAATATTTTAAAATTTGTATTACTATTATTTTAAATTAGATTTTCTGGCTCATTTTTGCTGGTATAGAAGCTTGTTATTGATTTTGTAAGTTGATCCTCTATCTGGCAACCTTATCAAACTTTTTCATCATTTCTCAGCACTTTAAAACATTTTTCTGAGGATTATCATAACATCTACAAACAATGAGTTTTATTTCTTCCTTTCCAATCCTTATGGTCTTATTTCTTTTTCTTTCCTTAAAATGTGGGCAGGAAACTCCAGCATTATGTTAAATAGCAGCTGTGATAGCAGGCCTGCTTACTTCCTGATCTGAAAAGGAATGCACTTAAATTTTCTATATTAAGTATAATTACTGTAAAATTTTGGCTTATAAATTTTTGCAATTTTAAAGTTTCCTTCTTATTTTCTAAGAGTTCAAAAAATCACGAATTGGTGGCAATCTCTATTAAATGCCTTGGCTCATTGATTGAATTAGTCATGATTTTTATCCTGTAGTATATTAATGTGGTAAATTACATTAATATTGAAACAAGATTGCTCCTAGGTGAGCTGCATATGAACGTGATTATTATTTTTATAAATCTGTGTTGGAGTCATTAGCTAATATGTAATTTAGCATGTATTTTCTGCATGTTCATACATAAAATGGGCCTATGGTTTTCTTTTCTTGTATTTTTACCTGTTTTTAGTATCAAGATTCCAGTAACGTCACAAAAAGAACCAAATAACTTTTCTGTCTAATTTTCTAGAACAATTTGCATAAATTAGAAATTAAATATTCTTTAAAAGTTTGTTAGAACTCAGCTTAAAACGACATAGGCCTGATGTTTTTTGAGGAAGAAGGGCTTGATGACTATTTCGATTTCTTTAATCTTATTGGTTCATTTTAACATTTTCTTCCTCCTCACGCCAATTTTGTCACTTTTTGTTTTTCTATAATTGTATTCAATTAATCTAAAGTTTAGAATTAATTAGCACATAAGTCACTATATTCTTTTTTTAAAAAAATATATTTATTGCATCTTTCTTTTTATCTAGCTTTTTTTTAAAGTATTCTTTTCAAACAATCAGCTTTCATTCTTTTAAACTCTTCTTCAATTAATATGGATCCTTATTTTATTAATTTCCTTCTTGTTGCTCCTTTGGGCCTTTTCTGATATTCCTAAATTGAATGTTTAGCTCATTTTTTAAAATTTAAAATAATTATAGATCCACAAGAAGTTGCAAAGAAATGTAGAGCAAGGTCCCGAGCACCCGTCACCCAGCAGCCGCTGAAGTTAACGTCTCACAAAACTCTAGCACAGTGTCCTAAGCAGGAAATTGACACCGGCACAGTCCACAGTGTATTCAGACGTCACCACTTATCATGCACTCCTTTGTGCGTGTGTGTGTTTCACTTTATGCAGTTTTGTCATGTGTGCCATTTCATGTCAATATCACTACAATCAAGATACAGAAATGTCCCATTCCAGGGCACCCTCACGATGCCCCTTTACAGACACACCACCCTCTCCTCCCCACCATGTGCATCCCCTGGTGACCACCAATCTGCTCTCCGTCTCTATAACTTTACGATTTCAAGAATGGTATATAAATGAAATCATACAGCATGGAATGCTTTGAGATCTATTTTTCATGCAGCATAATTCCCTTGAGGTTTCTCCAAGTTGTTGGGTCTCTCAATAATCTTCTTCTTTTTATTGCTGAGTAGTATTCCACGGGACGGGTGTCCCACAGGTTGTTTAACCCTTCACCCATCAAAGGACATTTGGGTAGTTTCTGGTTTTGGGTTATTACGAGAACAAATCTGCTGTGGACATTCATGTACAAGTTTCTGTGCAAACATAAGTTGTCATTTCTCTAGGATAAATGCCTACGAGAACAATTGCTGGACCATATGCTAAATTTATTTTTAGTTTTAAAATAAACTGACAAACTATTTTCCAGAGTGACTGGACCATTTTACATCCCCACAAGCCGTGTCTGAGAGTTCCAGTTTCTTCATAGCCTCGCCAGCACAGGTGCTATCGCTAGTTTTTATGTTAGCCATTCAGGGGGGTGTGTGGTGATGTCTCCTGGTTTTAACTCGCGTTTCCCTAATGGCTAATTATGTTGAACATCTTTCCATGTGCTTTTTGCCATCTGTATATCCAGCTCATTTGTTTTTAACTTTTGTTTCCTAGCAAATGAATTTAAAGCTCCAGATTTTCCTTTAAGTATTGTTTTAGCTCTGTCTACAATATAGACATGATCTGCTTTCATTATTATTCACTTCATGATATTTTTATGATTTCCTTTTTAATCCAAGTGTTATTTAGTAATATTACTAATTTAGTAATATTGTTATTATTTAGGATATTTGTCAAATTCATGAGATTTTAAAAGCTATCCTTTAGTTATTAATTTCTGATTTTATTGTATAACAGTTGAAGAACAAGTTCTGTGTGATGTGGACTTCTTTTATGGCCTAACACATGTTCTATTTCTATGACACTTTTGCAAGTGCTCAAAAAATGCATTTTCTCTGTTTGGGGTAGAGTTATATATATTAAAATTATCTAATATTAATTTTTCAATGTACTAATAAGGTTGAGTTTATGAATTATATTTTTCAGATCTTCACCATCTTTGTTTATTTTTGTCTCCTTGATATTCTGCTTAAATAGATTGATATCCTAGTTTGGTCATTAACTTGCTTCCACCTAGAATGATGACCATAACAACAACCATAATTTGTGAACATCTATCCATTTCACATAAAGTTTTAAATTCTGTGTCCTGGGCACTTGGTTAAGCACTTTGCTTATGTCACATTTGATCCACACAATTACAAGTCTCAATGTCTCCATTTTACAGATGAGGAAACCAAGACTCCAGAAGTAGAGTGACCACATCATGCACTCAGCAAATGCAGAGCTGACATTTAAATGCAGATTTGCCTACATAATCCATCCTTTAATGACTCTACTCTAGGACTCAGTTTGTTCATGTGCAAAAGGAGGGGGTTTGGAGGACCCTTAGGCTTCACTTTTAGGCTAAGAAATTCTCCATCATTATCATCGTCTGAGTTAACGTTTATCTTGCTATGTAAGTTCTAGGTTCTGTGCTAAGCACTGTATGTGCATGATCTCATTTCATCCTCACAGCCACCCTGTAAGTTAACTATTGGAATCCTAATGTTACAGATGAGGAAACGAGGGCTCAGAGAGGTTGCCAGCTAGGATATGAATTCATGGTGACAGGGCCCATGTTCCTAATCACAATGCTAGACCTTGGTTCCCCACACTGACTGCAGGCTTGATAGACAATGTTTCATGTAGCCCCACAAGAGTCTTGAGAGGGAGGAAGCAGTGTGCTTCCTCTATACATCCATCCAATATCCCTTTGGTTGACCCTGGGGACTCCTGAAGAAGTCCCCTGCCTGTCTTACTTGATGGAATTGTCCCTTCCTTGCTTGGAATCTGAAGCACAGCATCCTCTTCTGATTCTCCAGAAGTGTTAACCCACTCTTAGATGGAGCACTTAGTCCTTGTCACAGGTGCTTTCACACTATTAGCTCATGTCTTCCTCTTCACCACCCCTCCATCTCAACTCCCCATTTTCCAGGGAGGTGCACACACCCCCTCACATTGCTGATCCTCTCCTGTTTTCTCCCAGAAAAGCCCGCCCTAAAAAGGACTGCTAAGCCAGACACAACTTCTAGTATCTTTTATATGTGGAGACATGGGCTGTTTTCTCTCATCCCAACCCTTTTATCTACCTGCTTTTTCTCCCTCCCCATGGTTCCCTGGAGTAATGAGAGAGAAGCAGTGAGTTATTACCATGTTAAGCTGCACTAAATGGCTTTATATTATGGTTAGAGACCTCTGGAGAAATAACGATGAGATCACTACATCTTTTGTTCTTGGAAAAATAATGTGGCAAAAAGACACCTCTAATCCTCTGTTTTAATTTGTTTTTATTGATCTTTTTCAAAATTAGGGAAACAAGTTTTCTCACAGCAAATGTTATGACAATGCATGGGGAGGTCCTAGTTATAAAGAATAATGAAGTCGGGGCTATAAAAGAGAGTCTTTTCGTAAGGCGGGGGAGAGGGAGGTGGTGGGTGAGCAAGTGTTTATGAAGTGAAATACACAGACGAAGGAAACCCACCAGATATTAATGGTTAACTCTGAGTGGTGGGTTCATGAGTGATGTACCATCAAAGAAGCCTTGCGTGACCTCAGTCAAAATACTACCCCTCCCCAGCTACCAGGTCACTATATCACTATCACATCAATCTTTATTGTCTAGCACTTGTCACTTGCAGAAATTATCTTATTCGTTTACTTACGGAATTGTTTACTTGCCTGATTTCCTGTACCCTAGCCTGAAAAATGAATTGCACAAGAGCAAGAACTTCATATATTTGGTTTTCTGCTATTTCCCCAGTGCCCAGAATAAGACTTGGCACATAATAGGTAGTCAAATATTTAGACTAATGGATGGATAGA
The DNA here is from genome assembly GCF_021613505.1 of Equus quagga. Taxonomy (NCBI): domain Eukaryota; kingdom Metazoa; phylum Chordata; class Mammalia; order Perissodactyla; family Equidae; genus Equus; species Equus quagga. Next base: position 94,116,387 of record NC_060278.1, read on the forward strand.
TAGATGGATGGATGGATGGATGGACGGATATGCAGAATAAATGTTTTTCTCTGTTTCCAATCTTTTGTGATTTCCAAATTTCCTATAGAGAAAAAATTACTTCTCTAATTAGAAAAAAAACAGAAAAAAATAGTTTTAATTTGGCATTATTTCTTCCTAGAAACCTATTTAAGACATATGGAAAAGCACAAGGTAAAATATAACAAACACCCAAAAACCTAGCACCTAGACACTGAATTGCGGGTTTAACATTCCCATGTAGTTATTCATGTTTCCTTTCTACATATATGTATCTAAGAATTACAAAGTATTGACTTGCAAGTTTAAAAACTATATTATTGGTATTATAAATATATCCTTTTGTAGCTTCTATCATTTTAGTAAATGACTTTTGTACTGATCTGATATCTAACAATTTTGACACCATATTTTACTACTTAAAATTTGCTATAATTACAAATTTTTTCATTTATATTATAATATTTTTTCTGTCTAGACAATCACGTTACAGGTGAACGGTGTCTTTTTGGCTTCCTTTCCAGTAATTACACCTTTTTTCCCTTTAAAAAAAAATTCTCTGCCATACTGGCTGCCTCTAATAATATGTTAAGTAGAAACAGTGTTGGTGCATTCCTTCCTCAGTTTTCGTTAGTTTTAAAAGTGATATTTTTTTTAAAATCTCATCATTTATTATGATGCTTGTTGTCTGATTTTTGAAGAGGCCTTTATCAGATTAAGAAAGTTATTTTCTATGACTACATTTATCAGATATTTTTTAGTTTATTACCAATGGGTTTTTGATTTTAGCAAATGATTTTATGCATCTATTCAGCTTTGAGTCTTTTATTTGGGTTGATTAATGTGGTAATTACATTAACATATTTTCTAATGTTAGACAGCTCTTGCATTTTCTCAATGAACCTAACTTTGCTTTCATCTATTTACTCTTTTTAATTTTTAATTTAAACTTTTAATTGATATATACATATGCAGAAAAGTGCATAAATCAAAAACAAGCATTTTGGTAAATTTCCACCAAACATTCCTATGTAACCAGCACAGATGTTGACAAAACATTACCAGCACTTCAGAAGCCCCATTCTACCCCCTCCCAATCACTTACCCCTCCAAGGATATCCAATATCCTAACTGATAATATCATAGATTATTTTTGTCAGTTTTTGAAATTTTATATGGATGGAGTCATAAGTATGTACTTTTGTGAGTCTATTTTGTTGAATTTTACGTTTGTGAGAATCTACCGCAGTGTTACATGTCACACGATTCCATCCATTCTCATTACTGTATAATATTGCATTGTATGACTATCCCACAATTTGTTTATTCATTCTATTGTTAAGGGACATTGTGTTTGCTTCACGTTATTAGCTGTTAAGAATAATGCTGTTACGAACATTCCTTTACACGTCTTTTGGTGAGCATTACATATCTACTTCTGTTGGGAATATACTTAGAAGTGGAATTTGTGGGGCATAGAGTAGTATACATTTAGCTTCTCTATATACCAAGGATTTGCAAACTACAGCCCATGGGCCAAATTCAGCCTGTCACCTGTTTTTGTAAATAAAGTTTTATTGGAACACAGCAACACCCACTTTTTTAGGTTTTGTCTATGACTATTTTTGCCCTGCAGTGGCAGTGTTGCACAGTTGTGACAGAGACAGTACGATCTGCAATGTCTAGAACATTTACTATCTGGTTCTTTACAGAGAAGGTTTGCTATTCCCTGCTGCTGAATACTGTCAGTTTTTTAAAGGGATTGTACCAATTTATATATCCACTTTTTAACATGCAAAGCTGAATTTTATTCCCACTTACAAGTGACATTAGGCTATAATTTCTCTTTGATATTTTTGTCCTAGGGTGGTTTTGGTATCAAGACATCCTAGCATTATGAAGTGAATTAGGGAATATTCCTATATTTTCTATTCTCTGGGACATTTTGCAAGGAAAAGAAAAATAAATTATCATTTCCTTGAATGTTTGATCAAATTTGCTTGTAAAACAATTTGGGTTTGGCATTTTCTTTGAAAGAAGATTTTCAACTATTGATTTGATTTTTTAAAAAATTATCTTCAGGTTTTCTATTTCTTTTTGAGTCCGTTTTTGAAGTTTTAATTTTCAAGCAAATGATATGCTTTGTCTTAATTTCACTTGTTGACAAAATGTTATTTATGATATTCATTCACCGTAAGTATTTTAATAGGAATTATTTCATATATAAAAAGAGCCTTTGAAATGTGTACATAGAGAAGATAATAAAAGTCACTCCTGTGCATGCAACACCCTCCCTTAAGAAATAGAACGATATCAATATATTTAAAATCTAGATACATACCTCCCCATTGTTCCCCCTTCCCTCTAGCTCTTTATCTGGGAGGTATATACATGTACATACACACACACACACATCCCCAAACCAGATATTGTTTAGTTTTGCATGTTTTTGAAGTATATATAAAACAAAAGATATTATATATATTCTTCACGTTACATTTTTCACTCAAACATCATGTTTGTGACAGCCATCCATACTGAGTGACTCACTTTTGTGTTGATTCACTCATTTTTACTGTCCTATAAGATGAGACTAGATGAGTGGAAACAAACTACAATTTGCTCATCAATTCTCCTGACATAGACATTTATGTTGTTGCCACATGTTTTAGCTACTGTGAACAAAGCTCCTCTGAATGTCATGTAAATATCTCCTGCGAGTACCTGGGCAAGAGCTTCTCCAGTCTAGGTTCTGCAGCCGGGAGTGAAATTATTGGGTATTATGTTACACACATCTTCAGTTTAAAAGATAACAGCAAATTGTTTATCAAAGCTGTTGCAGCAGATTACATTCTCGTGAGGAGTGTTAAAAAAGTTGCTGTTGGTCTAAATAGTTGTCAATACTTGGTAATTCAGGCTGTTTGATTATTGCCAATCTTATAAGTGTATTTCTTATTCTAATATCAACTGTATTTTTAGGTATTCTCTTTTATTCTTAACAGCTTATTTCTGGAGGTTGGTGTGTTTCCTATAATATTTTCAAAGAGTTTTGGCTCTGTTGGTACACTCTTGTAGCTTTTGTTTCTGATTTAATTAACGTCTGCTCTAATATTTATTTTTTTGCTTCTATTACCCTGCGGTTTAACCTATTCTCCTTGAGATGGATGCTCAAATCATTAATTATTTGGATATTCTTTATTACTATAAGCACTTTAAAGCCATAGTGTTCCCTCAAGGTGTGAATTTAGCCAAATCCCATGAGTCTTATTTGTATTATTTTCACTATCATTCAGTTCTAAGTCTTTACGCAATTTCCTTTGTTATTTCTTCATTGATCTATATATTTTGTAGGAATGCTTTTAAATTTCCAAATGTAAAGGGTTTTATAAAGTTTACTTTTGATTTTCTTTCTAACAATTTCATTGTAGTCAGAGGGTAAAATCTGTGTGATACTGACTCAAAGGTTTTGAGATTTGTTTTATGGAGTGATTATCAATTTTTAAACTGCTTTATGTGTTCTTGAGAAGCCTCTAATCTTTGGATGTAGCATTTTATATTTTTCAACTGGATCAGTCTCATTAATTGTGCCATGCAAATATTTTATTTCCTTACTCTGTGCCTGCTTGGTCTGTCAGTTACAGAGATGTGCGTGTGATCTCATCTCCAGGCACTCTTCTTATGCACTCTATTCTCACCAGCCTCCTTGCTATTCCTAGGACAAGCCAAGAACTCTGCCTCTCCAGGGCCAGTATACTTGTTGATTTCACTACTTGGAATGCTTTTATCCAATCAATACAGCTGGCTTTCTCCCTCACTTCATTCAGGTCACCTTATGAGAGAGTCCTACCTTCCACACAATCTAAACAACATCTCCTTGCTCCATGACTTGATGTCCACGCACGCTCATTTATTTTTTCCTTCTTAGCGCTTATCAACAGCTGACACATTAGCTATATCTTTTCATTATCTTTTGCATCCAGGAGAAGGTGTGCTTCGTAAAGAGCAGGCATTTTGATGTTTTCATTGTTATCTCCTCAGCACTTAGAAGGAATCTTGAAATAAAATAGATGTTCAGCAAACATTTGTTTCATGAATGAATGAATGTTAAAACTTTCCCACTGAAGATATGAAATTTTCTCTTTGTAATTTTGCCAAATTTGACTTTACACATTTTAAGATCATGTTTTTATGTGTAAAGAAATTAAGAGTCATTGGAAGTCCTAGAATAAACAAATCTTTTATAACTGAGAGGTCAATCAAATCCTCTTTTACTAAGACAATAATTTATCATTTTACTTTTGTTCTATTTTACCTGATATTAGTATGGTTTCACCAACTTTTTTCTATTACTGTGTTCCTAATATATTTTTTCCCACTTCTGACTTTCCACCTCTCTTTTTCGTTCTGTTTTAGGTGCATCTCTTTTAAAATGATACACTTTGGATTTGGTTTCCTTATCAAATGTAATAATTCCATGTTTAAACTAGAGTTTAGTTCATTTTCATGTGTTGAGAATACTGTTAAATTAAGAATTATTTGTACCATCTTATGTTGTCTTGCTTTTCCTACGCTTTTTTCTTCCTTTTTTGCCTTGCTTCACATTTATTGAATTTTTAATTCCATTTATTGTAAGTCTAGCCTTTTTGTGTCTCTAATTATTTTACTAGACTTTGCAGGTTATCAGGAATAAATTATGCATAAATATCCAAGAAATTTATGCATTCATACAGCATCCATTCAACATGTCCTACATTCTGGAACCTGAGCAGAGTACTCACAATATACTATCTTAGGGAATTCAAATACCAGCTCCCCCAACCAAGGAAGTTATTTCAAGTTTCTCTTGAAAGTGACTCTTTCCTTTCTCTCCCCCTGTTTCACACCCAACCAAACAACTCAGTTGCCAAGCATACTGCTCTGTATATTAAGGGGTTCTTAAGTTCCAAAAATACGCTTGGTGGAGTTCATGACTTTATTATTTTAAATGGATATGTGACAAATTGGACTCTAGTTATTTGTTGAGACGACAGATTTTTAGGGTCCTAGGTGGAGAGTGAGTTTGATATGAGCAACAGGAACTATTGCTTTAAATGTGTAAATTAACACTTCTCTGCATATCAAGATAAGCCCACCCTTCTGCTTGGTCTCCAAGGGACACAGATGGCTCACAATCCTCTGTGACATTGGAAAGGAAAAAGAAACATAAGCTATATTTGCCCTTTGACTGTGTTTTCCATTGGGATTTGATTAAAGAATATTCTACTTTGTTCACTGTCCTTTTTAAAACATTGAGCTCAGTGAAAGGTTGAGTCAAAACAAGCAGCTGAAAAGCTTCCCTGTGTTCCTTCCCCTTGGGTTCTATAACTGCTGGCAACAAAGTCACTTCCAGGCAGAAAGATACAAAGCCCTTGACTCAGCAGAGGGTCAGATACATTTTAACCCATGCTCAGTGATCTGTTGGAGGGTATGGGAAGAACACACCAGATGATCTAGTTCTCTTTATTTATTCATCCTTTTAACATTTCCCCTTTAGTGTATGTTTTATGTACATAAATGTATATATAACATACATAATAAATTGCTCTAGTAATATATATATATTTATCAGTTAATATATGAAAGCATGCTCAGAAATGTTTCAAATGATGAGATTTGCAATAAAAAAATGAGCCCACTGGTTTGTGGGGCAGATATGGAAGCCTGATTGCCCATCCATATCTTTCTGTGAGCACAGCCTATGGACCATCTCAGTCACACAATCCCATTTCATGTCTTGGGCTTTCTTTATTGACCTAATTCCTTATAGTGACACTGATGCCTTCAGGCTGAATCTCTTCCTACAGTCTTTTCCTCCTACCTTCTCTTCCTTCCTACTGTCTTTGTCTAAGACCCAGATTATCGCCACTCGGTTCCAGAAATACTTCTCATATCTTTTTCTCTATTTGAGGTAGTGAACAATATTGCACAGTGTCTTGTGTGATCCCTGAATATATCTTTCCTGACTCAAGAAAAAAATGAGGATGTCTTTTAGTATTAGGGCTCCCTGGAGACCAGGGACATTGAACAGCCTGTGGTATTATCCCTAGTGTATATGTGAAAAAACTGACATCAGGTGATTTTAGTGCAAGGTTACGGAATGAATGGATACATTTTAATCTCACAGAGATTCTGAGCCCTATGCTTTCTCCTGCTGGGATCCTAAGTGGGCTGATGGAAAGTCTCTGACCAGAGGCTGTGTCTGTGCCCCTCCCTTGTCCTTCACATGGTGAGGCTAGTGTAGGACACTGTCCTCCTGGATGCTAGGGTCTAGCCGTGTCTCATTAAAAGAGTTTGGGGCAGCAGACAGAGCAAGGTCTTTGCAAACAGACAGAACTGCATTCAAATCCCAGCTCCCAGATTCATCCAAGTTGTGGGACCTTGACCAGACGTAATAATTAGGGCAGGCCAGGTAATGCTGTGGTAAGAAGAAGCCCCAAATCTTAGTGGCTTCAAAACCGTAAATATTTATTTCTCACTCATCTTATCTATCCATGGGCACGTTAGAAGAGGGGCTCTATTCATCCTAATTATATGTGGACCCAAACTGATAAAGCAGATGTGAGAGGAAGAACACACATCCATAGACTTGCTCTTGAAGCTTCCACCTGATGAGACACATGTTACTTACACTCAGGTGATGCACCTTACTCAAGATGGCAGAGAAGGGCAATCCTATCATACACCCAGGAGGGGAACCGAAAATATTTGAGAAGCCTCACTATTAGCTGCCACACCAAGTTATTTACATCTCTGAGCCCCAGTCTTCTCTGTTAAAACAAGATAGTGACAAGGATGAAGACAGGATAAACCATAACTAATGTCTCAATATAGGAAGTGCCCGATGCAGTGGCTGGTCAGTGACTGAGCTTGACAGATATTAGTTTCCTCCTGCCTGCGTTTCGGCCTCTTCCCTCCAGATCTGAGAATGGAGGAAACTGGTAAGAGAATGCCAGGGGCCTGGTTTCCAGTTTCCCTGAGAAGAGGATGAAAATGGGGCTGCAACAGCAGCCAGAGGGCAGGAGGCCAGAGCAGCCAGCCAGGCCCCAGGGATCAGACAGAATGTCATTACCCAGAGGATTTTTTTAACACAAAATAACTAACCCTCTAGAAAATCTAGGTGAAGAGAAAGTTCACAAAGAGATCACAAAGGTAGCCCGACTTCTCCCAGACCAAAGCGTGGTGTGCATCTCAAGGCAGCCTGGCACTTTCATTAGCATATTTAATGATGCTTTTATCTTTAATCATCAAGTGGCTTAATAGTGTGCATTGTATTCCCAGGCCTGAAATAACAATGGTTATGTGGTTCTGTGATAGATGTTTTTAATAAAATCAGTAATTACCCTTTGTGTGTGTGTGTGTGTGTGTGTTATATTATTATTCTGTTTCCTTTTTAATTTTTGCTTTTAGGTAGAAAATCAAGACTAAGGTAGAACACTCAAAATACCATTTTTTGTTTGGTTGTGTTTTAGCAGTGCGTGCCTGAGTGATGGAGGGAAGAGAAGGTGTATTCTAGGGTGTGGGTTCTAACGCAAGCTTCACATAGAATAGCTGGGGTGGGGGTCAGGCCAGGCTTCCATGTCTAGCCAGCTGGATTTGAATCCCAGCCAGCCATGTGAGGGAGGTTCATCACGTGACCCCCCCGCACTGAATTCCAAATCCGTAAAATGGCAATCAAGTATTCCTGATAAAGTTGCTATGAGGAAACAAAAAGATGCTGAGGAGTAGTTTTCTTTGATAGGCACTTAGACAGCCTTTACGATGCTCCAGGAAATAGTCTAAATAACTTAAATTATTAATTCACTTAATTCTCAATGCAACCTTACCACCATAGGTACTTTGAATATCCCGAGTTTATAGGTGGGTAAACTAAGACACAGAGAGGTTAAGCAACCTGCCCATGGTTCCATAGCTAATAAGTGGCAGAGCTGGAGTTAGAGCCCAGACGGTCTGCTTCCAGGGTCCATGCTCTAAACAGGTGAGCTGTTACTGCTGCTGCTATTTGTCCTTTAGGCCCATTTTCACCTAACAGACCTGGCTTCTAGACTGGACACTTTGGCCATTATAAGTTCAACTTGCTTGCCGCTCACATGTTATCCAAACACCCTTTGCCTTAATTTATGTTTCTAGTCCAAGTGCTTTATGGTGTAAGGTGTTCCACAGATTCATTTCTCAGTGCCAGATATAGACTTGATCTTTATTTATATTCACACTATCTCACTCTGCCAAATTGTTCAGCATATTTTTTAAATACTCTGATTCTCTCTCGTTACATTGTTGAAGGCAAATCACTTTGAACCTCAGTTCCTCTCTCTGTAAAATGAGGCTGTACCTGCCATTTTATAAATGGAAAGGATGGAAAACTACCATCAGCTCTCATTTATTTAGCAAATATCTATTCACCATCCACTCAGAGTGGTCACTCTAAGGATAACCAGTACTGTCCACATTGTGGCTTTCAACTACTCCTTGAGCGTTTTAATCAATCCTGACACAGCAGCCCTGGAGCCCTCCACTTGTAGCAGGACATGTCACCTCATCTTCTGAGCCCCATTTATAAAATGAGGTTGGCCCAAAAAAACAAGCATTTGAGAATGTGAAGATACAGTGCTGGGCACAGCAGGGACAAAGAAGGAGGTTGTCTTCTTCTAGTTAGACTTTTTTTTTTTGCTGGCGAAGATTTGCCCTGAGCTAGCATCTGTTGCCAATCTTCCTCACTCTCTCTTTCTTTTCCTCCCTAAAGCTTTGTATATAGTTATATATTCTAGTTGTAAGTCCTTCTAGTCCTTCTATGTGAGCTGCCACCTCAGCATGGCTACTGACAGACAAGTGGTGTTCCAAGCCTGGGAACCGAACCTGGGGCACTGAAGCAGAGTGAGCAGAACTTTAACCACTAGGCCATCAGGGCTGGCTCTCTAGTTAGATTTTATCATATACAAAAGGCAAGGACCTTAAATGCATATGGTGTTCTCAGTGCAAAAGCACCAGAGTCTAGGATCACACTGTCTGTTTCCAATACCCACTCTCCTTTGTGGCCTGTATGCCCACAGTAGTGTGGATAGATTTGGAGGACTGTGCGTTCCTGGGGCCCTTCCTTCCCTAGGAACAGTAGCTCATAGCCCACATTCTTCCTGAATAATCTGGATTTTTCTTTTGAAATGCATTCCTGGGACTTTGTTGGGTTAAAATTCATCTGCACTTCTACCTTCCACATGCACGAATTCACACCCTATAGAATGTTAACAACAAAACAAAAAAGGAGCTCCCAGGGTAGAGACACACGCAGTAGGAGGAAGGGAGTTTACTGGTCATGCAAGAAGCGCTATGTTGAGCTCCTGGGAGCTCACATCCACCCCCAAATCTATTTTTCCAATCCCCAAAGATGGAGTAGAACAACCTCTCCCATTATCTCCTTGGGCAAGAAATCAAGACAAAGGGGTGGAACCCAGGGACAGCCTGCAAGACAAATCCCTCAGAATGCGAGTAATAGACTAAAAGCATTAATAAAGACCTTGCCTGTCTGCAAATAACAATAAAGGTCTTGATACAGCAAAATCAACCTAGCAGAGGCCAGCATGAGGCAAGAACAATGAGAAGTCTAGGGGAAGCAGAACTTGAACACCCAAGGGGAAAAGAAATTTGAACAGTGCCAGGACAGAGACTTTTGTCTTATTCGAGATGACTAAAGGTTTTCACGAATTGTTTTGTACGGAGAGGTCATCGTTTGTAGTTTTGTTGACATAATTATGGTCAAAAGGTTGAAAAGTGAAATGTGTTGGTTCTCAGTCGATAATCTGACACAATTATTCCTGGAGTAGCCCCTTAACTGCAGACTACAAAATATATTTGGAGATCAAGATCAAATACTCCCAACTTGATTAGTACTGCCATGATTTTGGTGACAAATGGTCAAAAACTGAAAAACGGCCTATCGTTTAGAACCAAAGTCTTAGTGAGGTATGTTTCTGCCTACCCAGTGCCTTCATGGATCTGCCTCTTGTTTTCTCAATCTAGGACAAGTTCCTACCAATGACAGAAAAGCATCTCCATTCCATAGTAACCCCCAGTCTTTAGCTTAGAACAAAATTTGATTTTGTGCAGGGTGTACATTACCATTCAAAATTTGTGTATCATGCATGAACGTGATACCAAATTCACAAGGTACAAAGGGTAAACAGGAAAAGACTCTATTTCTCCTCTGCCTGCGCTATCTGTCCTGTTCCTCTTTCTGGAGGCAACTACTCTTAGCATTTTGGGGTGCAACCTTTCAGAGATATTCTGTACTCAAGCATATATATGTATTTTATACATGTGATCTTTCCAAATTATCATGCAAAATGTTTACTTCAGTGGGTTACAGTTCTGTGAATTTTAACAGATAGCTAGATGATTGATAGATGATAGATAGAAAGACAGATAGATTTCATGTGACCACTACGACTATCAGGATACAGAAGAGCTTCATCATCTCAAAAAATTCCCTTGTACTATCCTTTCATCGTCACAATGTCCCTACCAACTCCATACCCCTCCTCCCAATTCCTGGCAACCACTGGTCACTATCACTACAGTTTTGTGTTTTTGAGAATGCACATAAGTGGAATCATACAATATGTAACCCTTTGAGATTATCTTCTTTCACTCAGCATAATGCCGTTGAGATTTATCCAGCTGTTGCATCTTTGTATCCAGTTTTTTTTTCCTTTTTATTGCTGAGTAATATCCTAATGTGTGGATGTACCACGGTTTGTTTATCCATCAACCTGTTGAACACCACCAGTTTTTGGTAATTATGAATAGAGTTGCTATAAATATTCATGTACATGGTTTTGTGTGAACGTAACTTTTCATTTCTCTAGGATAAATATGTGTGTGTTGGGTTGCTGGGTCATATGGTGATATATGTTTAACTTATGAAGAAAATGTCAAACTTTTCACAGTATTTAAAAATTTTTTTAACACAGATGGAAGTTGACTGTATACATTGTTTTGCATTTTGATTTTTTTTCAATTACAATGCATCCTACAGATCATTTTGGATATATCAGTATACTTAGATCTATCTCATTATTTTAATCATGCTATTTGGTTGTTGTTTTTTTCTTGTGTTGTCCATTGATTCTTTGGTGTTTTCTAGGAATACAATCAATCATTGTGTGAATTACTCCTTAGGGCCTTGAAGAAAGCATTTATTTTTCTTACTTTATTAATTTCTGGATACTTTATTTTCTTTCTTCTACCTCCTGTGGTTTATTTTGTTGAAAAAATTCTAATTTCTTGAGTTAGCTCCCTAATTCACATACATTAATAATCATAAAAGAGTATCAATTAAGTCCATGAGAGCACTACTTTAGCTGCATTCCATCGCTTCTGGTATGTATTGTTTTCATGGTCATTTTCTAGGTCTTCTTCAACTTTAGTAATGATTTCTTCTTTTACCTGAAAGGTGTATGAGAAGATTATTTTATTACTGTTATTCTTTTAAATTTCCAGGTGCCAGGACCTATACGGTATACATAAAGTTTAAAGAAGAGTAATAAAAAGAACACCATCACCAATAGTTTAAGAAATAGAACATTATCAACCTCTCTATAGGCTTCCTTGTCTTCCTCCCCTAATTTATACTTTTTCCACTCCTAGAGGCAAACACTATTTTGAATTTTGTGCTAATCCTTCAATTGCTTATATACATAAACATGCAAAATCATTCTTTTTTTACCTTTATATCAATGGAATCATAATGAATGCATTCCACTGTGATTTACATTTTTCTCTCAATAATATGTTTGGAATTCACCCATTTGGATATTTGTAGCTACTGTTTGTTCATTGTCACTTCTGTATAATATCCCATTGAGTGTAACTATCACAATTGATTTATTCGTTTTACTACTGATGGAGCATTTGGATAGTTTCCAATTTTAGCTTTTACAAACAAATTTGCTAAAAATATTCTGTGCGTAATCCATGATGTCCATGAATGAGAGTTGGTCTAGGTTAGCTGGTTCAGAATGGAAGAGCTAGAATGGAGGATATATCCCTCTTTAGCTTTATAATAAAACGCTCACTCTTATGTAGAGTGGTTTTGCCAATTTCTACCTCCTTCAGATGTCTATCAGCAAGCCTATTGCTCCACATCCGTGCTCATATTGACAATGTCAGGCTTTTTTACTTTTTTTTTTTAACATGTAGGATGTGAAATCATATCACATAGTACATTTAATATCTTATTTCCATGATTTTAATGCAATTGAGCACTTTTTCAATTATTTCTGGTCATTCAGTTTTTATGAAATGTCTTTTTTTCTTTTCTTTTTAAATGTCTTTATTTTATTAATTCACTGAGATCCAATATATTCTAGATACTTATTTGTCATTGTCTTTGTATGTTACAAATATTTTCTCCTGGCGTGTAGCTCATCTTTTTAATTCCTTTGGGCTGCCTATTGTGGAAGAAAAAAAATCAAAGTTTTAATATATTTGAATTTATCAACATTACTATTTATATAATATTTAGGAAATCTTTCTCTAAGCCACAGTCATAAAGTATTTTCTCTACATTTTTCTCCCTTTTTTTTAATAGTATAGGATTGCTCTATTTCATTTTTTTTTGGTTAAAGATTGGTATCTGAGCTAACATCTGTCGCCAATCTTTTTCTTTATCTTCTTCTTCTTCTCCCCAAAGCGCCCCCAGTACATAGTTGTATATTCTAGTTGTAGGTCCTTCTGGTTGTGGTATGTGGGATGCCACCTCAACATGGCTTGATGAGCGGTGCCATGTCCACACCCAGGATCCGAACCAGTGAAACCCTGGTCTGTCAAAGTGGAGCACACGAATTTAACCACTTGACCACGGGGCTGGCCCCTACATTTTTCTTAAAATATGAAGGTTTCCTTTTTTTTTTCATGAGGAAGATTCGCCCTGAGCTAACATCTGTTGCCAATTCACCTATCTTTTTTTTCCTGCTTGCTTGAGGAAGATCATCCCTAAGCTAACATCTGTGCCAATCTTCCTCTATTTTCTGTGTGGGATGCCTCCACAGCATGGCTGATGAGCAGGTCCACATTTGGGATCTGAACCTGTGAACCCGTGGCCCTCAAAGTGGAGTGTGTGGAACTTTAACCACTCAGCCACGGGCCAGCCCCAAAAGTTTCCTTTTTATATATGAGTTCTTAATTCATCAGAAATTGATTCTGTGCATGGTAAGAGATAGGAATCAAATCAATTTTTCCATTTGGATAATCGATTATCCCACTGCTATATATTGGATTGTTCCACTACAAATTTACAAACAAATTCCGTATCTGTATGGGCCTATTTCTGGATTTCTATCCTTTTCCATTTATCTATCCTTGTACCAATATCAAGCTCTCTTAATTTCTATAACTTATAACATGTCTTCATTACTGGGAGGGCAGTATCCTCCATGATTTTCTTTTTTTGGGTATCCTCTCCTGTACATATTAGAGAATCCACTTGTCAAGTTGCATTGGGATTTTTATTTTAATTGCCATTGGATCCATAGATTAGTTTGGGAAGAACCGACATCTTAAACATTGAGTCTTTCTTTCTTTCTTTTCTTTTGTGAGGAAGACTGGCCCTGAGCTAGCATCTGTGCCAATCTTCCTCTATTTTATGTGGGATGTCACCACAGCATGGCTTGACAAGCAGTGCTAGGTTTGTGCCCAGGATCCAAAGCCATGAACCCTGGGCCACCGAAGCAGAACGTGTAAACTTAACCACTACACCACAGGGCTGGCCCCATATTGAGTCTTTTTATCCAAGAATATCTCTCTCTATTTATTTAGCTCATGTTTAATGCCTTTCAATAGAAAGTTACAATTTTCTTCATAAGGATTGTGTACAAATGTTGTTGTTCACTTCTAGAAAGTTATGTTTTATATATGTGTTATCCTGTTTTGAATATCTTTTCTGTTTGCAGCTGAGATATAGAAATGCAGCTGATTTTTATAAGTTTTTTCTTGAAGTATAATGTACAGAAGAGTGCACAAGTCATAAGTGTACAGCTTTGTGAGTTTCCCAAGAACCAAAACATCACCATGACATTAGAACTGTCCCCCAGCCAGTGACCGCCCCATATCAAGATTAACACTATGCTGGCCCCTTTTACCATAGATGCATTTTACATCTTTTGACACTTATGGAATCATATGGAATGTATTCTTTTATGTCCAGCTTTTTTTCCCCTCAGTATTGTTTTGGTGACATACATCCATGCTGAGTGTGGCTACAATCTGTTATTCTCTTTGCTGTATAGATTTACATTGTGTAAACAGACTATCATTTACGCATCCTAACGTTGATAGATTTGTAAATAGTTTCCCGTTTGGGGGATATGGCTGCCAAGAACATTACTGAATATGCCTTTTTGTGTGCTTATGCTCTCATTTCTGTTAATTTGTTCCCAGGAGTAGAATTGCTGCTTATGAATATGCTTACCTTAGTAGATCCTGCTATATAATTTTGTTTTTCCAAAGTGGTTGTAGCAATTTATGATTCACTTGCAGTATATAAGAATTCCAGTCAGAATACAACCTGTTCTTGACATTTTAATATTTCTAGTTTATAGAAATCTTGGTAAATTCTCATATTAATTTTAATATTTTATCTACATAAAAAGCTACCATTTGGAAAATGAACTCACCTTAGTCATCCTGTTATTTTTGTGTATGGCTGGCTCTAACAATTTTTTGCTATTAAATGTTTGGTTTCTGAATGTTTGTGAGAGAATTAAGTGATAATTTCCTTTTTCATGTTGTCCTTATCTACTTTTGGCACAAAGTTTATATTTGCTTTGTAAAATCAATCAGGGAAAGTTTCTGCCATTTCTCTTCTCTGTAAGATTTTACGTAAAATTAGAATTTCCTATTCATTTAATGTTTGGTAAAACTCACCTCTTAAACCATTTGGATCTGATGTTTTCGTTGTGGGATATTAGTTACTGATTATCAAGTAAATTCTTTAATTTCAGACTTTCAGGGCTGTTTAGATTTTTTATTTTCTTCTTTAGTCAGTTTTTATATTTTTCTAAAATGTTCATTTCACTTAATTTTTCAGATTGATTATCCTAAAGATTATAATCTTATCTTTTATATCACTAATGCATTTATAATTGTCTTCTTTTTCCTGTGTAATATGGCTTATTTGTACCTTCTCTTTTTTTCTCACTTAATCTTGGCAGAGGTTTGTCAATTATATCAGTTTTTATTAAACACCTAACTTTCACTTTGTCGATCTTTTCTATTGTATTTGTACTCCATTTAATTAAATTCTGCTTTTTTTCTAATTATTTCCTCCTTTCTATATCCTTTGTTCTAACTTTGAAGTGGGATGCTTAGTTCATTAAATTTCAACTTTATGTCTTTGCTAATATGAACATTTTATTGCTTAAATTTCTCTCTAAATACTGCTTTAACTGCATTTCATGCATTTTGCTATACAATATTTTCATTATCATACAGTTCTAAATATTTTCTAATTTCCATTGTAAGTTCTTGTTTGACTCCCAAGAAATTTAGGAGGGATTTCAGTTCTCATATAGATAGTTTTTATAAAGTAACCTTTTCATGGATTTTATGTTAATTATTTTATAATTAAAACCATATAGTAAAACCATATAGTTTTTATAAAGTAACCTTTTCATGGATTTTACGTTAATTATTTTATAATCAAAGAATGCAGTCTGTGATGCAGACTGTGTTGAGAATTGCTTCATGCCTAATATATGGTCATCTTTCATAAATTTCTATGAATGCTTGAAAAGAATACGTAGTCTCCAATTACTGAGTACTTTGTAATTGTGTTGTTCAAATCTCCACACTAACGCTTTTATTCTGATTAAAATATCACTCACTGAGAGAGGGTATGTTGACATCGACCACAGTGATGGTGTCCTTGTCACGTTCTCTGTGTAGTTTCAATAACATTTGCCTTGAATTTTTAAATCCATGTTAATAGTGGCATGCCCAGTTTAGAATGGGTTATGTCTTCAAGGTGAACTGAACATCTGTTGCTACATAATGGTTACATTTACCTTTGGTAATATAAGGTTTCTTTTTAGTAGTGTTTCCTGATATATCCTTTTTCACTAATTTCTCTTCAACCTTTCCATAATTTTATGTTTTAAATTGTGACTCCTCTAAACAGTATATAGTTAGATTAAAAAAAAGAAAAAAACTAGTCAGAAAACTTCAGTCTCTGGAACATTTTGTACCTTTGTCCTGGATGTATTTCTACCATTTTGTTTTGTGTTTTCCGTGTCTAGATTTCTTTAATGGTCACGGTTCATGCAGTTTAGGTGCTTATTTGTGAGTTAGTCTTAGTGTTTTATTTCTCTTGAAAGTCGTCCATTTCATCTAAGTTTTCAAATTTACTGGCATAAGGTTTTCTATAATATTCTCTTATATTTTAAAGTCTGCCTTATCTGTAGATTTACCATTGTTTCTCTTAATACTGTGTGTGTGTCTTCTTTCTTGTCCTTTTGACTTTGTTCATCTTCTTTATAGTATTTTCTCTCTCTTTCATTAATTTCTATTCTTATGTTAATTATCTCCATTCTTTTACTTTCTTTGAATTTGTTTGATAATTTTTTTCGCCCTTATTAGTTTGAAAGAGTAGTTTACTAATTTTCAGCCTTTTTGGAAACAAGGATTGAAGACTACAAATCTTGCTTTCACTGTACCCCACACGCTTTAATTCATAGTCTTTAACATTTTTCTATTAAGTTTTTAAATTTTGAGATAATTGTAGACTTAGATGCAGTTGTAAGAAATAATAGAGAAAGATCCCAGGTGCCCTCTATCTATTGCCAGCCACCCCAATAACATCTTGCAAAACTATAATAGACTATCACAACCAGGTTATTGACATGGATACAGTCAAGATACAGGGCATTTCCATCACCAGGAGGATCCCTCATGTTGCCCTTTTACAGCCACACCCTCATCCCCTTCCTAACCCTGGAAGTCATTAATCTATTCTCCATTTTAAACTTTGTATCATTTCAAGAATGTTATATAAATAGAATTATATAGTATGTAACCTTTTGGGATTGGATTTTTTTCACTCAACCTAATTCTCTGGAGATTTATCCAGGTTGTTGTATGTATCAATAGTTCATTCTCTTATTGCCTAGTAGTATTCCATGGTATGCAAATACCACAATTTGTTTAACCATTCACCCGTTGAAGGACATCTGGGTTGTTTCCAGTTTTGGGTTGTTAATGAATAAAGCTGTAATGAGCATTCATATGCAAGTTTCTGTGTGAATACTGTTTATACAAAAACCTGTACACAAATGCTTATAGCAGTTTTATTTACAGTAATTGAGTATATTTTAATTTAGTATAATTTCATTGTTAATCCATGAGAGGTTAGTTGGAATTTCAGAAAAAAATTACTTACCAACATTTGTACAGGGTTATTTTTGTAGTTGACATCTCTTTCTTCCTCTCTTTCTTTCATTGGATAGAAAGAGATCACTGGATTGAGAGAGATCATTGGCTCGAGAGAGAGAGAGAGATGTCTAAATATCTGGGTTTGTATGCATGTTTTAAAATTTGTTGAGTTCCTATTTGATCAATTTTATATGTTTTCCTATGTGCTTGAAAAGAATATATATTCTCATTTCTAAACGTAGGATTCTTTCTATTTCTGGTAGGTCTTATTAATTTTGCTATTTAAATCTTTTAAATCCTCATAAATGGTTTATATACTTGATTTATCAGTTACTGAGACGTGTAAAATCTCCCACTAAGGTGGTGCATTTGAACATTTCCTTTTAAGTTTTATTTCCTATGTTTTAAGCTGCTTTATTTGGTGAATACAAGTTTAGAATTATTATCTGCCTAGTGAATTCATCCTTTCATCATCATAGAGTTTCCTTTTATTACTTAATAATTTTTTTTTTTTTTTTTGCCTTAAGGTCTGTTTTGTCCGATATTACTATAGTTACACTGGCTCTCTTTTGGCTAGTTTTTGCCCATAATATCTTATTCTATTTCAAAAACAAAAATTGTGTTCGTTTCTCATCTCTTTACTTCTAGTCTCTTTGCATCCTTATGTTTGGTATATGTCTCCTAAAGAGCTTGTAGCTTAAAGGATAAAATAATTTTTTATTGTAAAATATAGTACAAATATAGAAAACTGAATAAAACAAATATAGAGCGAAATAAATGTTTATGAAACAAACATCCTTCACATCAACACTGGGGTCAACAAATAAAATTTGCTAGTCACCCCAGAAGCCCTGTTCCAGTTATAAGCCCTCTTTTTTTCCCCAAAAAAGTGACCAGTATCCTGACTTTATGATAATCCTGCTCTGCTTTTATTTATAGTTTTATCTTCCAAATGTTCATCCACAAACACCACAGTTTAGGTTTTTGTTTCCCTATTTGTGTTTGTTTGCTTGTTTTAAAAGATGAGCTTTAAGTCTCTTCTGGTCTACAGGCCCCCTCTCTGTCCCACCATCCTCCTTTTTTTCCAGCCCAATTTATTTGTTAAAACACTGGGTTGCTTGATGTACAGACATCTCTGGCTTCATCTTATATTTTCTCTGCTCCAGCGCTGAAATCAACACTTGTCTAAGGAGGCCGGGCTCCTTTTATGGGAGAATGGTATTTAGAAACCAAGATCTGGGCGTCAGCTGTGTTGTTACTGGAGTGTCATTGCTTCTAGGTCTTCTCAGGAGACAGAGCTCGGATGCATCTATACTCACTCATGCATACACAGCCACTGATATTTATTTCTCTATCTGCCTATCACCTATGTGTCTGTCTGTCTGTCTGTCTCTCTCTCTCTCTCTATCATCTATCTAATCTATCAGTTCATTCTGAGACCTCTGATCCCAATCCAACAGTGTTTAGTCTTCCCTTTCCAATTCTGGCTATTTCATATGAAGTCAAGATAAATATCTCTTGAATTCATAATGACCCTTCTGATTCAAGTTCAGAACTACACGGTTTTTATTTTCTCTCTCCTATCTTACATCTGTATTCCCTTTCTTCACCAAAAATCCTAGTTCTCCAGGAGACAAGGTAAAATAGAATTAGAATATCACGTAATCACTCATATGCTTTTTCTCCAGAATGTGTACTTAACAGTCTCAGAATAATGGTAATTATACCAATACTAGCTCCACTAACTTGATTATTGCAACAGGGACATTTTCTCACAGATCCTCTTCCTGTATTTCCGTATCTCATAGATCCTCTTCCTATATCTCTGCATCTTTGATGATTGTACTGAATACACATTGTCAGAACATATAGCCATTTAATCTTATACTTATCCACACAAGTAAATTTTTATTTAATGTTCACTATCAGCCCTTATGTTGAGATCTCTCTAATCATGTTGGTTGACTTAAGCTTGTTCTTAAGCAGATTCCTCAGGAAGACCCCAGGGGAACAATATTTTCTAATTTTTTGCATGTTGATAGCAATTTGTCTGCAATCTTTACGCTTGGAAGTCAGTTTGGCTGTATATAAAGTAATTGGCTCACATTTTCTTTACTTGAATAGCACAAATATATTGCTCCATTTTCTTCTGGCACAAAGCATTGCTGTCAAAAAAGTCTGATAATAATCTGATTCTCTTTCCTTTATATATCTGTCTTAGTCATTTTGCCTGGAAGCACAAAAGGTTTTTTTTCTTTTAAACCAAAAAAAATTTACTAAAATATGCCTCAGTGTTGGCCATTCCACGTTGACTTTTCAAGTAGGTATGGTGCCCTTTCAGTATATAATTTTTATTGTTTGTGTTATTTCAGTAAAGTGTTCTCGAACTGTAAGTTTTTTTTTTTTAAAGATTGGCACCTGAGCTAACAACTGTTGGCAATCTTCTTCTTTTTTTTTCTTTCTGCTTTTTCTCCCCAAATCTTCCCAGTATATACTTGTGTATTCTAGTTGTGGGTCCTTCTAGTTGTGGCATGTGGGACGCCGCCTCAGCATGGCCTGACAAGTGGTGCCCTGTCCGCACCTGGGATCAGAACTGGCGAAACCCTGGGCTGCCGAAGCAGAGTGAGTGCGCCAACTTAACCACTCGGCCATGGGGCGGGCCCCTTGAATTGTAATTTTTTATATTGTCTCCTTGCTTTGAGTTTCTTCTTTGAGAAGTCTACCGTAGGTTTGAGGATGTTAGCCTGTCTTCTAACTCTTTCATTTTCTTTTTAATCCATTTACCTCTTTCTTTTGTAAAAGTTTCCTCCTTTAACCTATTTTTCTTCAGACACTCCCTGTTCTGTTGATTCATTCTTGGGCTACTTCCACCTTAGTCTTCATTCCTAAAAGAGATTTTCTTCAATTTCTAATTATTTCCTGAGTCCTATGACCTCATTCTGGGTTGACTAATTCTGACTTTTACTGTTCTTTGATGTCTCATATAATTTCCTTAATATCTTTAGCACTTTTTGAAATAGTGGATTATGGTTTGCGTGCAGCCACATTGATCTGGCATGCTCTTATTGTCTGGAGGAACGCTATTCTTTGTCTTGATACTAACTTTGTATGTGTTCTGATTCCAATCATTTTCTGTCCTCTCTTTTATGTGAAATTAGTTTTCCTGATCATTTAGAAGAGGAAGTAGTTTAAAATTTAATATCTAACTCCACAGAGCTCTTGCTTTTGCTCTTTTTGTATACTGTTCAAAAGTATGGTGGTTTACTTTCTGAGATTCCCCGGCTCTTTTTCTCTCACAGTCTTTTATCTGGACCTTCAATTTTATGTCACTATCGTCTCCGTGCTGCTCTGTTTATTTATATAATTTATTTTAATTAAATAATTAATTTTATTGAGATAACATTGGCTTCTAACATTATATCAATTTCAGGTGTACATCGTTATATTTCAACCTCTGTGTAGACTTCACTGTGACAACACGGATGGACCTTGTGCTGCTTAATTTAGATTCTTAATTCTAGTACTTAATGGTACTCCTGGGAGGGGCCTTAGGCTGATTATTGTAAGAGTTCACAGGGTCCAGACTCTTGCAAACACTTCACACTTTACTGCTGACCCCCTGTTTTGATCCACCATTAGAATAAGCAGGATGACTCCCAGTTTCAGCTGCTTTTCTCAGTTTGATTTCTAAGCTTTCCAGTGGGCACCTGTTGGCTATTTTTGATTCTGTGGTCCATATGATGCCTCCTTGCTTTCCTCCCCTTCTTCCTGCACAGTCCTGATACCATGCAGGGTTTGTAGGTGTCAGTCTGATAATAATCTAATCTTCTTTCCTTTATAAGTGATTTAGTCTTTTGTTTTTTGCCTGGAAGCACAAGAATTTATTTTTCTGTTAAAGCACAGAAATTTTATTTGAATACATCTCAGTTTTGGCCATCCTGGTTGTCAGCTGCTTGTCCCTCTCCACTCCTAATTTGTAATTCATGAGGATAGTTTGTCAGCTACTTATTTTATAGATATTATCAATGGGGTTTTGTTTTGCTGTTCGAGTTTCTTTGTTTGTATGAAGGGATTTGGGAAAATTCAAAAATTAAGTCACCATTGTCATTTGCCAGCATGCAGCTTTTTCTTTTCTATTTTTTTTTTGTGAGGAAGATTGGTCCTGAGCTAACATCTGTTGCCAGTCTTCCTCTTTTTGTTTGAGGAAGATCGTCCCTGAGCTAACAGCTATGGCAATCTTCCTCTATTTTGTATGTTGGACACTCCTACAGCATGGCTTGATGAGCAGTGTATAGGTCCATGCCCAGGATCTGAACCCACGAACCCCAGGGGGCTGAAGAGGAGTGAGTGAAGTTAACCATTATTCATTAACCACCAGGCCAGCCCCTTTCTTTTCATTTTTTAAACAACTTAATCTGACAATATGTCTCTTAATTGGTGAGTTTAGTACAACAATACAGACATATTATGGTTACTGATAAATTTGGGATTAGCTCTTCACCTTATTTTGTATTTTTACCATGCCCTGCAATTTCTAAACAATTTTGTAGACTCTTTAATACAATTTTCTTTCTACTGTTTCTTTCTAGTGTATCTTGTACTTAAAATTTTATTATGCGTGTTTCATTTAAAGTCTACATGTTATCAGCCCCCCACTTCCCAAACAATCCAAAGATGTTAGAACACTTTATACCAACCAAGACCCTCCTACTTTACATATATTATTGTCTAATAGTTTAATTTTATCATGTTTTCCACACACACACACACATCAAATTGAGTGTTACTATTTTTTCATACAGTCAAGGTTTATTTAGATTTCTCATTCTGTTTACCAATTTCTTTGCTCACCATTCTTTATTGCATATTAGGTTAGGTCTTTCCTCAAGAGTGGATTTATTTTCCCTTTCCAGAACTAAAACTTTTGACCTTCTTATGGTGAGATTTTATTGGTGGTCAATTCTTGATTTTTGTTTATTAGAATATCTTTCTCTCACCTCTATTCTCAACTATGTATGCGAGTCAGGATTTACTTTTTTCTCTCTCCCTTTGCACTTTGCAGATTTTTCGCTGTTTTCTGGCTTCTGTTGCTGATGTTGAGAAACCTACTTTGGCTGGTCATTCCATCGTAAGGTGATCTGGATATTTTTCCCACCTTCTTTGAAGAACTTTTTTTTTTGCTCTCAAATTTTCTATAAGTCATCTAGATGTTTATTTATTCTTTTTGTTCATCCTGCCTAGGACTAACTGGGCTTCTTAATATGAGAATTGACTTTCATCAGTTCTAGAAAGTTCTTAACCATATCTCTTTGAATATCGCCTCTTCCTCCAGATTCCACTTCTAGAATATACATGCGAGACTCTCTCACCCCAGTTCCATGTCTCTTCACTCCACTTTCATGTTTGCCATTTTTGTCTTCCTGTGTGCATTTTGGATAGTTTATTAAGTTCTATCTTCCAAGTCATTCATTTTCTTCTCATGTATGTCCCATTTCCTTCATAACATGTCTGTTGAGTTTGTAATTTCTTCTCTAAATTATATTATCAATGTTTGGTGATTTCTTGATCCACTATCTGATCTTTTATTTCTTTAAATGCTTGAAATATTTTTTTTCCCTATTCAGCTGTTCACGAGGATATACCATTTCAAGTGTGTGAGCTCTATTGAGGGTGGGGCCTTACTTCTAACTCTCGAATTAGCTATTAAAACTCAGGCCTCAAGTTCTTTTTACTGGAAAATTCCCCTGAGGAAAGCAGTGTTTCACATTATTTACTACTCTGTTCTCAGCTCTCTTTTCACTTTGTCCTCTGAATATTTCCTTTAATTACACAAGCATAATTATTCACCTAAAAACACACTTGTGATTTTCCAGCAAATAAGTAATTGTTACAGGAGGATTTTTTTTAGAATACCTTATTTTCAATATTGGCCATAGTGGAAGTCAGTTGGGTAATTTCCACATTTCCATTTCTGTAATTTTAATTCCAAGAGTGTAGTTTTTTTTAATGGAGAAGTTACAGCAATAAGGCTAGGCAGAGAACATTGAATCCATTTATGTGTTGTTTGCTGAAGTTTATCTTCTAATAATTTAACAAGAAATGTTAATGAGGACTGTGCTCAGAGAATTGTTATATGTTCAATAGTGTCTGTCTCTTGCATTTATATGTGAATGGAAGTTTGGCTGGTTACAGACTCTGAGGGTCAAATTTTATTTCTCTGAAACACTTAAAGATATTATCCTACTGTGACTTACCATTTAATGTTTCTATGGAAAAGTCTTTTCTTTTTATTCTATAGGACACGCTATGTTTGCTTGTACTAACAAATAATTCATTGTTTAGATTTTAAATCTGTTAATTTTACCATGATATACCTTTGTTTTGAATATTCTGGGTAATGTTTTCTTGGAACACAGTGTGATCTTTCATTCTTTAGATTTAAGCCTCTTTTAAATTCTGGAGCATAGTCTTGTTTTCTAACTTTAGATTTGTTTTTCTATTATATTTCTTCAGCCTTCTTCTTTGTGCCACCACTTATGTGTATATTGGATCTCCTTTGTTTATTTTCTCTCTCATGATTTTTAATGTTTTGTTGATGTCCATTTCGTTTTCCCCACTGTTATTCATGTTCTATAATATTTTTAAGACTGCCTATTCTTCTTTGTAATGTTTCCAAAATTGTTCCTTCATTTCTGTGACAATTTTATTTTGCTGTGCCACTCATTCCTGTTGTAAGCAAGATCATGCTTTATCTCCTGCTTGATCTTCCTCTGTGTCGAGTTTTGGTATAACAGTGTGTGCGTGTGTGTGTGTGTGCATGTTTACTTGCCTTCTCCCTATTCCTTTCCTCAATTTTATTGTATCATCTTTGTGTAGAACTTGTACTGGTTCCTCTTTAAATAAATATTATTACCAACCTTTGATGGAGTTGAGTTTTACTTGCATTAGCTATTTGTGGAAGGTTTAATTGGAAGTGAGGCAGGGCCATGTTTCAAGCTAGGAGGAATTCTCCCTAATTCATAGTAAAAGTCCTGATGCTACAAAGTGGTGGGTATGTACCTTAGTTATTTTATCAAAGGTCAATGTCATAAGATTTGGTCTCTGCTACCCTGACGCCCCAGTGGACTGCCTCCTTGGGTTGTTATTTAGTCTCTCCTTCATTGCGTCTCTGTGGTGCCAAATTGTATCCAGGGATTGTCCCACCCTATGTACTCTATTCCTGACATTGACATCAAAGGGATTATTGCTTTTTACCCTTAGGGTACGCTACCAATCTCATAACCTGTCCTGCTGACATCGTTTGAGGTCTGCAGCCATAGACGTCTTCTCTCAGCATCTGATCACACCCTTGATCTGCACATTGCATGCAGCCCTTCCTCGTAGTTATTGTCCAGCATGATATATTCCTAGTTTTACCATAGCCTTGCATTTCTTTTTCTTCTGAGTTTTCTTTTTACAAAGGGGTAATTTCTGAGAGCCGAAGGGAGCAGAAGGATCTTTCCTCTGCCATCTCAAAATCAGAAGTCTGTTACTCACCTTTCCTAACAACCTTTGAGAGGGAAAATGTTGGAGGCTTTTCACAACTGTAAGAAGATTACAGGCTGTCCCCAAAAATGTCATTTGTAATTAGGCTGTCTGGAATTTGGAATGCATTTTCTTATGGAAACCAAATTATAAATGGTAGTAGGCAACCAAGGCCAGCTTTTCAAAAGGCTGTTTAGCCAGATACACTGTACAAACAGCATTATTCTGGCTTCACAGAACTATGATTTATTAAATTATTTCTATGGAAAATGAATTCCAAGTTCTAGCTAGTAGAATATAGTATATTTTAAATGCTAAGCTGTGTCATTCTCTTGCTTACAATCCTTCAGTGGTTTCCCATCATTCTTAAGCTAGAGACAAAATCCTTCCCATGGTCTAGTAGGATCATGATCTGGGTGTGCTGGCCCCTCTGATTTTGAACCATTACTCAATCTGGCTTTCTCACTGTTACTGGAATGTCTCATGCTTCTTCCAGCCCTGGAGCCTTTGCATGTTTAGTTCCTTTTGCCTAGAATATCTTTCCCTCACATTTTGCCTTTTAATGCCTATTTACTCTTCAGAACTCAGCCCAAATTTCATTTATTTGGGTAGCCCTCATAGATCTCGAATCAGGCCAAATAACTCTGTGTATACATTCTAATAGCATCATGTTGTCTTTATTTATATTTACATGATGGTATTTGCCCAACACCTCTCACAGTGCCTGGCATATAGGAGATATCCAGTAAGTATGTGTTAGATGAAAGCACAAATGAATGATTAAATATTTTGAGTCAAAGACAAGAGCTCTTAAACTCAAACCCACTTGCGTGGAGCCAAGGAAATTTTTGTATCCTGTACCACTTCTCATGGTCCTGGCCTGGATAGCTTGACTCTAGGTCTCAGATGGATCACAATACATTATATATTACTCTAAGTTTCATCCTCACGATGGCCAATGCTACACGTAGCCTCTATTACTATTATGTGCAAACTCTGAAAAGTCTTTTAAAACAGTTTATTATCTGATTCCTCACAGGATCACAGTTTTAAATCCCTAAAATATAAACATAGAGATATCAAATCAATTGTATTTTACGGTTGTATAGTCTTAGATGTCTCTACTTCAACATTATAGAACTTAGATATTTCAATTTCAATAGTACAAAATTCCAGGCCATTTATTTTGGAATTTTCAGGGATAATCTCGTTCTTTAAACAATTGGGCTTTTGCTCTTAGAAAGTACATCTAATCTGTAGGCTTTGTGCCCTAATATATTTTTTTTCCCCCATAAAACACGGCCACTATCCATTTATGGTGCTGTCACTCATCAGTCTGTCAAAACTGTTTTTCTGAATCCTTTTACACTTCCTGCCAGGCCTAGCTCTTGTAGAAAGAAGTTAAATAAGTTTCTAACCCTCTACGTGAGACAGAACTGACCTTTGTTATTCTAAATTTACTTGCTCCATTTTCAATGCATAACCCTTATCCCATTTCCTCACCTGTAAGATGGAGTTAGACAGTGTCCTAGCATGGTGTGTACCACTTTGTAGGTCCTCAGTAGAGACGTATGGAACATAATTGCTGAACTCAAAGAGGAAGGGCAGAACCCCAAAAAGAATATTAGTTAAAAGATCTGTTTGGCCAAGGTAAGAAAGACTGTTTTGAGGTCAAATAGCCTCAGTGAATAGCATGGGAGAGATGCCTTGAGACTGCAAGGTCTGATGAGCTGTCTGACGTCTGAGAAACAAGAACACCCACAAGTGGGGAGGGAGGAATGGGAGAAGGAGGAGCCTACTGTTGTTAGTGGTTACCATCAAGTTTGGAAACAGCCTCTGGGGGCCCAGCTCAAAGTCCATTTTAAAATCTTGAAGAAATCACTTTTGCTCCTGAGCAACTTGTTAGGGCCAAAAGATGACTTGATGTCTTTGTCATCTGGGCAAGGAATAGACTTTTCATTGAAATATTAATACATGAGCTACTGATGGGTTTATTTAGCTTCTCCCCTCACTTCCTTGGCTCTGTGCTTTCTTGTCCCTCCATTTCTTCACCAGCTGTTGGCTAGAAAATGTTGCTAGAAGCCTTCATTGTCCATGAGCAGATCAAGCCTGTTTGCTAGATTGAGCTATGTTGATACTGGATGATTTTATAAGGCTGTAGACTTGCTATTTGCTTCTAGCCACTAACTGATTTCATCTATTTTGAGAAAAGAAAGGGCATGTATATAGGCTGATGAGAAATTAGAAGTGGTTCACTGAAACCAAGACCAGATACATAATTTTGAAGGGAGATCATAGCTTCTAGAATGATCTTCTTTTACAGAATGTGGGGACCAACCAAACAGTCCTATGAACCCTCTCTAACTCATCCAGCCATCATTCCTCAGTTACTGCATGTCTGCTGCAATCCAGGCACTGTGCAACATGGTTCCCATCCATAAGGAGTGTAGAGCCTAGTGGGAGAGTCAGACACAGATAATAGTAACCTAATATGTTCTGTTATATTTGGGGGAGGTACAAACTGCTGCATGTGCATTGAAGAGAGAGCAGTTAGCTTAGCCTGGACATCTTTGGGAAGGCTTTTCAGAAGACGTGACCTTTGGGATCAGACTTATGGTGAGAAGAGGAGGTAATCAGGCCAATTTGGGAAAGGGAGAAATAGAAGTCCTGAGTACAATGTTATCTTGTCTTCTCCTTCATGTTTGTGAAAATATCTGTGCTTTCCCAGTGGAACAAGGGTTCTGTGGACCCAGGCTTCATTCTGACCCATTGGCTTGTCCAATCATCACCCCAAGCTGTCAGCAAAAGCCAAATGGAAGGGGATAGAGGGTGAGATTCAGGCATCCACGTTAGCAGGGACATAAGTCAGGCATCCACAAGCACTCCTTCTGTTTTGGCAGGACTGGGGTAGGGCCAAGTTCTTGCTTTTTAAACAAGAACACAAGATAAATTGGACCAGTGTCCCTGGAACATGCTTGGAGAAACATGGCCCTAGACTCTTCCCTATGACACGGTGCCCAGCACAGTGCCCTAAACCTCACACCCAACACGAAACCCAGGAAACGCTTGATGGAAACAGAAGCAACCAACTTAATCACTAACACTAAAATGCCCAAGTATAGCTCCCACTGCCATCTGTTGGTGGCATATAGCTTTGACCCGCCTTTGGTTTGGAAGTACCTTTTTTAGAATCTAGAAACGTTGGTAACCTAAAATCTGAAAGTTAGGGAGACATTAATAAATGTTGAATTGTGAACGGTCGTTTTCTTCAGGGATAAAAGTTTTCCGTTTAAGCAAGGCTGAGATGTTCTGAAATATTAGCATGTGGCAATGAGTCTTATCTCCTTTTGTATTCAGAAGAACAGAACAAAGATAGAAAATTGAAAATTTACCTGTTGGTGGGTGGACAAAGTGAACTTTGTTAAAAGGGATTATGAATACTCAAAAGGGCATCACTAGAAATTGAGAAAGAAAGGAGGCTTCTATAAATTGATTACCTTCTTACTGATTATCATTATTTACTCTAGGATAGCAGATGTTCCTGACTCACCATGGGGGATGTTAATAAGAAAGTCAACGGCCATTCTCGGGCATTCATTTAGTAAGTATGTATTGCATGCCTCTGAGCTACCAGGCTGTCTTGATTCCTGCTAGTGGCAATTTCATTTTGGAGTGTAGACAACCATAACAAGTAGCTGTCAGTGGAATCCAAACTATGGTTAGATGCTCAAGAATAATGCCACATGCAAGAGACCAAGTATAGAAGCAAGGACTTCCAGGACTCCGGTGGAGTATGTGTTCACTCCAAGGAGACAGTCTTTATGTTGGATAGACATTGGTTACCCTCCAATAGTCCTACAAATGCATAGCTTCACAGCACATCAGAGATGGAGGGGAGCCCAGACATCAGCATGGAGTCTAGTCCTCTAACGTTACTGAAAGAGAAACTAAGATACAGAAAAGGGAAGAGACTTGGCCAAGCATGTGTTATCTGAGCAATGGTGCTTTTGTCTGTCTGCCACATGCTGAAGCTAGAAAAATGGGCATGCCAGGGCTATTATCCTCATGGGGGTCTGGTGAGCTATACAGATGTCCAAATAGACAATACCACTGTGGTGTAGGGTGAGTGGTGATAGAGTTACAGTGCATGTAACTTGGTTTGGGATAGCCAAGGCTACAGGGAAGAGAGGAGGCCATGCTGTGTTGACCCTTTGTCTGTCTTATGCCTGGGATGGGAATGGAGCCTCCTGGATACAGACCCATGGAGGAAGCATACAGCTTGGGATGTGGGGTCAGCCACCAGGGGTTTACAGGTTCAAGTCCCAAGTTCAGTAAGTTCTTTGAGTCTCAGCTTCTGTTTCTGTAGTCCCTACCTTACAGAGCTGTTTCTGAGGCTGATATAGCGGGTGCACATGTGCTCAGCACGCAGTCTTTCAATGAATGGCATCATTCTAGAGTCCTTCAGGGATCCATTCACACCTTCTAAAAAAGGGCTCCACGCAACTGTGGCCAGCTCCCTCTTAAATGAAGGAGAAGGCCCTGAGGAAGTGTATTTGCTGCTTTAGGCCCCAGACCATTTCCCCAGACCTGAGACGTCCCCCCCAACTTTTGTCAGGAGACCCTGGGAGGTGCTTAAGCTTGAGGATCCATGGGCTCCAGGTACAAACCCAATCCTTTCAACACAGACTTCTCCTCCTTCCCAAAGCAGACCTACAGCTCTGGGAGGAGAGGCCCCCAGAACCCCCTCGAAATATGATGCCCCACTGAGCCCCAGAGCTAGCTACAAAAGTCATCTAACAGAAGCCTCCCAAATCCCCCTCTTAATGCAAGGAGAGGTGCGGGAGCCCCAGCAGCTTCCTTTAATGCAACTGGGTTAATTGCCTGCTCAGAAAACAGCTCGATTCTAAATGATCCTAAATGGCCTCTAATACCTGTAATCTTCCCTCCACCACGTAGCCCCAGTGCATTACTAACGCAGGGCTGGTTCCGGGAGCGGGTTTGCTAAGCGAACAGCGGGCAGCGTTGCAGGAGGCCGAGGAAATCAGGCTCAGTTCCAAGGGAAGGCTGAGAAATTGATGAAAATGCCACTGGCTTATTCACCAGCCTAATTTGATTCCAGAGAATCAAGCGGAGGAATTTGGGCTGGCCTGTTCCACAGACTCAGTGTTCCTTTGCAGGACCAGTAATCACACATGGGCGTACTGCCAGCTCTCAACCCTGGGTCCTTCCTGGCTGGGCAGTGAGTGTCCCTCTCAAGGATCTTGCTCTTCTTTCTGAAGGCCACAGAGGATGCTGACAGGGCACAGCTATGCCTTTCCATCAATCATCTGCCTGGAAACCAGGCGTAGGCTGGAGGCTGGGACCGGAAGGACAGTATATCTTGCTTTGAGTGTGCACTTGCCTACTGTACAGGTGAGCATCACAATTGAGAGAATGGACTCAGGTTGATATCCTGGCTCTGCCCTTACTAGCTATGCAACCTTGGGCAAGTCACCTCTTGGTGCCTCTGTTTCCTCATCAATAAAATAGAGATGAACATATGGCACCTACCTCAAGGGGGTAAAGGTTGTGAAGGATAATGCCTCAAAATAAGATGCCTCAAGAGTATCTAGTCATGGAGAATGTTCTCTAGGCATTTGCCTTCATTGTTACAGCTTCTGTGCTTACCCATGGGCAGGCAGGTGGCCTCGATGCCTTCTGTAAACTGAAGACGATGGCTGTTGTGCAGGCGAACTGGGTGAAGGTGCACGGGGCGTGGCACTGAGACGTCTCTGGAGCATTAGCTGCCTTCCTCTCCTGCTGAGAAAATGCTGGAAGCTTGGCCACCTTCTCATACATGCTGCCAACCTTGTGACCCCTCCTCTAGCTGGCTGCCCTCTCTGACCACATCTGCACTTTCCCTAGAGATCTGCATGGAGCACTGAGAGAAGACAGGGTCACACAGGTGGGGAGGCAGGTCAGGAGAGAGTGGGCTGGACTCACCTGGGAAACCAAAGGTGAGTAGACAGGGAACCATGTTCCCTCCCTTCAGGCCAGTGATGGTGAGGGTCAGGGAAGGAAATTAGGCATGCTATGTCTGTTCGAATCTTTCAGCATTTGCGCCTCCCACAGCCTTTACTGTCTCTTCCTTGGGACCTTTCACTATGCCAATGTCCAGCCGTGAAAGTTCTTCTGAGTCCTTGGCAAGGAGATTCCAGCAGACAGTGTATGTGGATTTCCACAAGAAGAGCATCTTGCATGACACAGACATCAAGGACAAAGTGCAGAATTGGAGTCCTAGAGACCACACCCAAACAACACAGCTACATCTTAATCAACATTATCACTAGTGTCTTCCATGCTGAAAGCCATGCTCGTCCTCCCTCTGTGGCTGCCTTACCCTCTAGACCTGGTATACATGCCTGTTTCTCTATTTACTGGCTGCCATGTGATCACTCTGCCTCAATTGTTTCCTCTGTAAAATGGGACTAAGCATCACGCCTATACCACAGGTGATGTGGGGATGGAAGGAGCATATCAACAACGGTGAGTGCTTGCTGAGCACCCATGATGCATCTGGTGCTGTGCTAAATATCTGATATGCACTATCTCATTGAATTTTCCCACTATCCATGTGAAGTGAGCCCTGCTGTCAATACCCACTGTGCATGTGAGAAAACAGAGGAAAAAGGAGGTTAATGAGCCTGCTCAAAAGTCACACAGCTAGTAAATAAGGAGCTATTCACAAAGCCCCTGGCACACAGTGAGTACTCAATAAAAATGTTGCTGTCCTTGCAGCTGCCATCAGTGCTAAGCTTTGAGGGAGAAAAGGGGTTTGCAGCCTGAGGTAGGTACCAAATTAGAGTGAGAGGCTGATGGGACCGCCGAGTCAGTGTGTCAGAAAGGTCCCAGCAGTGATGGTGCCTTGCATAAAAAGACTGAGGGGTACCCATGGCAGGGCTACTTTTGAAGTAAGCTTGATTCAGCTGGGAGCTGGAGACCCAGTACCCACCTTCAAGCCCACCAGGAGTAGCTGGAACAGATCAGGGACCCCACACAGACAGCAGGGACTGTCAGAAGTCACTTCACTGCTCTGGGTCTCAATGACTGCCTTTGTAAACTGGGCATACAGATTCCTAGCCTGTCTACCAACAGGGGGCTTTGGAGCCTCACTAAGATTGGCTAGTCTGGTTATTCCTCAGAATCTCTCATAGAGGAAAGAATAACTCCCTGGAATAGGTTTAAGACGAAAACAAACGGCCCACCAGGCAGAAGCCTGAGAGCTCTCCTAGGGGCATGGACCCAAATGTGTCAACATTTAACGATTTTATAAGCAGCAGCTTCCCATGTGCCAGGAAGATTTTCTTTTTCAAAGCGAAAGAGCAGCTAATGTTTCTCAAAAGCTGCCTGTGCCCTGTACATTATCTTTTAATCTTTACAACAATGCCATGAGATAAATCTTATTCTGACTTTACAGAAGTCAAAACTTGATATTCCCAAGGGATGAATGACTCACCCAATGACAGACAGCTGGCGATTTGGGACCTCTTGGTTTGAACCTAAGGCTGTCTAGCTCCAACATCCTTATTAATGATTTTTATTCTACTTTCAGCTCCTAACCCTTCTTTACTCTACCTCAGCACACCTGTCAGGAGACATTGCACTCCTTTGTGTGAACATTTCACCATTATTAACCTCGTGGGCTATGGAGATGTTATGACTGTTCCGGGCCTGTGGTTACGCATCTGTAAAATGAAGACAGTAACAGTTCACTCACTGGGTTGTCTCAAGATTAAATGAGAACGCGCACAAAGCATCCATCGCAACACACGAGAAGATGCTCAACTTCTCTATTAGTAGAGCAGATGCAATATCAGTTTTGGTCCATCAGATTGGCAGAAATGAAAATATTCCTGTAATATCAAGTGTTGACAAAGATGAGAGGAAATCGACACTCTCTTACACCGCTGGTGGAAGCATCAATTGGTAGAGCCACGTTGGAAGGCAATTTGACAAGACCTAGAAAAATCTAAACTATTACTTCTACATGCCCAAGGGAGACACCCTGTGCCCCAAGAAGCAGGTTGGGGGAGCACCATTAAAGTGTTTATTTTGGTAATGGCAAAATATTATAGCCAACCTAAATGTCTATTAAAGGACTCATGATTGAATAACTATGGTAGATCATTTATGTGGAATATTCTCCAAGAAGCAGAGACAAGTTCTAGAATATAAACAAATATCATCTAAGTTAAAAAAAAAAACCCCTCAAACATGACCATAGGTTTTCCGGATGCATATGTCTGTATGAAATGCGGTTGATTAGGCCTTTTACACTGATAAGCGTGGTACCTATGAAGCAGTCGGGGAGGCCACAGGTCTAAGTGGACTTGGTATTATCTGACCCGTTCTAATTTTTTACAAGGTGAGTATATATTCACATATGATTTGTGTACTTACTTACTTAGGTAAAATAATAATAATTATAGTAATAATAATAATCCATTAGGTGCTAACTCGGAGTCTTCATTTTCTTTCAAAATAAAATAAATCACTTAATAAATAAGCTTCAATGTATCTACTCTAGTTAGCGTACTTGTATACTTTTTTTTACTGAAATAGGGATGATCGTCTTCATTTTGCTGCTGATGAAAGTGAGGTTCAGCTTAAGCAATTTGCCCAATTAGTAAGGAACGAACAGTATTGAAAACCGACTGAGCCTCCAAGTTCAGTTCTCTTGCCATCTCTTCATTCATTCAACAAATCTTTGAGCACTGCCTGTACCCTGGGCACCAGGAAGGGTACTGGGGATACAACAGGGCACAAGATAGATGTGTTCTCTGTTTGACTGCATAACAGTCCAGTGAGAATAGCAGAAAGATCAACACCCATTACAATGCAGTGTGCCATGCTTAGACTCCACGGGTAACGGCTTACTCCTTACTGACGTCTGAAACAAGGTAGGGAGCACAACTAAAGAACTAGATTTGGGTCTGGATGATCATCATAAACTTCACCACCAGTGTGGCCTGCTAATCCCAATATTTTGATTCTCAAAGTAGATTCCTGAATCAATAGTAATAATGAAAACATCGACTGAGCACTAACTATGTGCCAGGCATCATTCCAAGATTTAAATGCTTTGACACATTTAATTCTCACAATATTCCTATGAAGTGAGTACTACTACAATCTTCATTTTACAGATGAGGAAAGTGAGGCACAGAGATAAAAAATAACAACAACAGAACAAATAAAGGTTTGCTTGAGGTTATAGAGGTAGTAAATTCTGGAGCCAGGGTGAACTGCAGGGCTGTCTAGCTTGAGCTCCCCAAGCTCCATGCCTCCCAGTGAAATGTTCCAAGGTACCCAACGTGACACACATGCATCAAGGTTCCTTCTCCAAGTCTTCTTTGAAATCTGAGCAATATTAATTATCAGATTGTCTCTTCTTTTATAAGAGTCATCAGGGTTAGAGAGAGGGTGAAAGAGTGGGTTCTTTTGGGCTAAATCTCATGTCCCCTGTTGGCAGAAATTAACAAGCTCTGCAAAGAGAGGACATCTTTTTCAGCAAATGCAAGTGTATAAGAGCCTCTTGACCATGTCCCCCTAATCAGAGGAGCATCTTGCTAATTGTTCCTAATGTGATTAGCAGAATTAATTGGCCACTCAGAAATATTACACATAAAGCCACCTGGGGACTAACCTGTGCCATCATCAGGAGCGTTATAGCTCAGTACAGAGAGGGTGAGACAATTGGCTCCCATAGGGACATCTTGATGTTCTTATTTATTCCTCTCATGACTCGTGAGTATGCTGTGTACTAGACAAAGGCAGACAGATATTCTAACTATTCATCTGGGCTACTTCACTGATCGTAATCTGTCACTTCTAGCACCCTGTCTCCTGCCCCACCCCCAGAGACCCTTTCATACTTCTACTTCATTATCCTCTCGGATCTTCACTGCAATTTGGTAAACTCCCATTAATTGTCCAACAAAAGGTCCAAATGTTGATAATCCATTGAGTTATCTCTAATTCTGCTCCTCTGGTATTTCACAGTGATATGAACAAACTTCTATTTTACCGACACTATTGGACAAGTCTCCTCCATTGGCAGCAGGAGCTTAGGGTCAGGTGCTCTGCTGTTCTCGCTGCTGTATCCTCAGATCCTAATTACAATGCATGGCTTTCAGGAAGGCTCAGAATTTGCTGACGGATTGCCTCACCTCTGTGTCTCCAGGAGAGGCATGGAGCTGGGTACACACTTACTGTGGATCTGGGCCGAAAGGTTTGGATTTTGGAAATGTGCACGTTGAATTGCCAGAGAATTATGTGAAACCACTGCACACAGAATTGGTTTTACTTGCCAAACTTTTTACCAGGGGAAAAAAGCCATATGCCACACAAAACCCAAACTCACCATTTCCCTCACTAAATATTTTTCTCTTTCCTACTGTTTCTGATGTCAGTGAATCAAAAAACTAGAGAATCACCATCTCTTTCTTCATTTTCCCCCTGCTTAAATCAGTGATCAACTTCAATATATCTATTTCTTTAATTCCTCTCTAATCGACCCCTCCCCCACCAGACTTGTCTCAGTCTGTCTCAAAATTTCACACCAGATTTAGACATCTGGGGAAAGCATCGAACATGAGAGACAAACATCAAAACAAACAAGCAGAATAAAGCAATTTGGAGGAAACGGACTATTCAGGGTTGAAGATAAATTAAACAAAACAAAACTATCATTAATATCCCCAGAGAGATAAGAAAACATATGGTAAAACTGAAGAAAATGTTAGGAAAAAAGCAACATTCAAAGAACAATAAAGAACTCTTGGAAATTAAGAATATGGTAGTATATATTAAAACCCAGTGGGAGGGTTAAGAAGATGAAGCTGAGGAGATCTCTTGAAAAGTAGAGCAAAAAAGCCTAAGATTTAAAAAATAACAAAAACAGGAGTACTAGAGGACCAATCCAGCAGTTCCAACATCCAAATAATAAAGTTTCAGGAAAAGAAAGCAGAGAAAATGAAGAGCAGGAAAAATTAGCAAAAGAAGTGAAGAAAATTTCTGAGAAGTAAAGAATGTGTATTACCAGAATGAAATAGCCCACTATGCACCCAACCAAATAAATGGATAAAAAATGATTCACGTTAAAGCATTTAATTGTGAAATTTTAGAACTATGAGACATTTATAGCATCCTACGAGTTTGGGCAGTGAGAGGGCAGCAGGTCATAATCAGGCACCAGAATCGATTTAGTCTTCTCAAAAGCAACGTTGGGTGCTGGAAAGTAATGCAGCAATGCCTTCAAAGGAGCAAAGGAAATTATGTCCAGTCAAATTGTTAATTAGTGCAAGGATTGAGTATGGAAGTTCTTCATATATTGATCTCCTGGACACATTTCCTCAGGAAGCTGCTGATGCAAGTGTTCCTCCAAGACAAGGCAGTAAAACAAGAAGGGAGTCAGAGGAGATGGGAGCACTGACATGCGAGTGGAGCACAGAGAATTCTTGGGTTGATGGTGAAGGAGGATTCCAAGTTGATAGCTGTGCACCAGGCAGAGAGAGCAAAACAGCGGAGTAGAAGAGGTCAGAGGCTCTGGAGAGCTTTCTGTAGGAGGATGAAATTGAAAAAATAACTGAAGCATCTGAATATTTTGAGAAGAGCTTTAGATAATTGGCAAAGAATTTTGGGCTGAATTAGTAATAAAAACATAAAAATGAAGCAAACAAACCATAAACGAGGCAAATATTAGCTTCAGGGAAAGCATAATAGTTGTGCAGGAAGGGAAAATGATCATAATTTACTGCATGGCTCAGTTTTGAATGGCATTTAAATAGTCAAAATATTGTAAACACTGAATGTTGATCTAACCAACATCAAGATATAACTTATTGGAAGGATGGGGAAGGCGGGTGGGAAGGATGCCTGTGTGGGTGTTGTGTAGAGGGTGGGGGCCAGGAGAGCTAAATCATCTTCTCCAGTGAGAAGTTAATAGATAATGGTAAAATGGAAAAATTGCAAGCATCAATAAAAGTTGCTAATTTAGAAACATGGGATCAACACAATTGCGAGCAGGTGAAAAGTGCTTGCTACTGGGTGAGACAGGGCATGGGGGCTACACTTATGCCTAACGTAGACTGAAGAACAATTCAACCATGTGCATGTATAACTTGGATAAAAAATTACAAGTATAAAGAAAATTGCACAATATGATGTCGACACGCCCTAGGTTAATTCAAACTTAACATGATCCCAATAAAAACACCAAGAAGATGATTCTAAATTTCATACAAAAAATGAACAACTAATAATATCAGACAACTCTAAGAAGAAGAGCATTATGTTGGAGGAAGAGGGGCAGGGGGTGTGGACTAGCTCTCCAAGAGATTCAAGCATATTTCAGTTTCTTTAATAAAGCTGTATGATTCTGGGATACTAGTAGACAAAATGAATACATTCAAAAATATAGACATAGATCAAAATACAGCATGGATTTAGAATATGATAAAGGTGGAATGGAAATCAATGGGAAAAGAGATAAATTATTTAGTAAATAGTGCTAGGTGGCCACTTAAGGGAAAAGAAATGCAGTTGGATCCATACTTCACAGGAAGGTAAACTTCAGACGGATCAAAGAATCAAAAGTTTAATGCAAAAGATGAAAGTATAAAAGTAACAGAAGAGACTGTCGTTTATTGAGAACTTGGAGTGTGGGAGGCCCAAGTAGGACACAAAATCCAGAAATCATAGGAGGAAAGATTGATACAAGATATGTCACAAAAATTAAAAATAATCTGGAAGGCTAAAACCACTATAAAGCTAAGTCAAAGCCTTTTAAACTGGAATAAATGATAATATAGTTTTCCTAATATAGAAAGAACTACTACAAATCAATAAAATAAGGCACAACCACCCAACAGAAAAATAAGCACAGGATAGTTTCCAGGGAAGAAAAATATTAATGACTCTTAAAACACTTGAAAAGATGCTCCAATTAATTGACAATTTCAGATATATAAATTGACATTTTACTGAGATACAATTTTCACATATCATATTGGAGAAGTAAAAAATGTGTATAGTATACTTTGCTGGTGAGAATTTAGAGAAAACAAGCTCTCTTACACATTCATGTAAAAACTGCAACATGATATAATCTCTACGGAGAAGATAATTTGGCAAATCTAGGAAAATTACATCTGCAACCACGTTGGAGCCAACAATTCCTCTTCTAAGAATTTCTCCTACTAATATACTCACACACACATGAAATCATGTTTATAAGGACAAATGGCTGCAAATGATTATATATTAGCAGGGGACTGTTAATTCATTAAATTACATCCATATCATGAACTCCTAAACAGCCATAAAAAAAGCTCTTTATGTAATTGAGTGATTTCCAAGCTATATTGATAAGTGAATAAAGCAAGGTACTAAATAGTAGATTTATTAATGTCTTTGTTTACAAAAAGGTGTTGGGAGGTTCTATGTGCATGCCTGCTTACATATGCATAAATATCCCTCTGCTGCTCAGCTCTGTCCGCTGCCTAACCACAGGAAAGGAAATTGGGCAGCTGAGGGACACAGACTGGAGGGAAATTTACTTTTTATTGTACGCTCTTTTGTGCCTTTTGAATTTTGAGCCTCAGAAACGTATTACTTATTTAGAAAACAACATGCTAAAGTAATTTAAAACTTTTTAATAAGCCAGCTTAGATGTTGTAGAGTAAGCAAGAAGTTCAGAAAAGTGGAAAATATTTTGCTGACATGGAAACCAAGAAACATTAAAATTAATTTTGAATGATACTATGTGCCTATGTTCACATGTCCTTCCTTTTCTTAATGAATGTGAGTGACTTCAGTTCTCCACGTATGAGTGGCAGAAACACTGTAAAATGAAAGAATTAAAGATTTATAGTTAAAGACTTTACATTCATAGCAGGTAATAGAACCTTTATTTTACATATAAGGAAATAGGATTTTTATTGATAGAAAAGCAGGTAGAGTCTCAGGAACACAAATCACATCATTAATAGACTGAAAGAGGGGCCAGCCTGGTGGCATAGTGGTTAAGTTCATGCGCTCTGCTTCTGCAGCCCAGGGTTTGCAAGTGCAGATCTTGGGCCTGGACCTATACACCACTCATCAAGCCAGGCTGTGGCAGCGTCCTACATATAAAATAGGGGAAGACCGGCACAGATGTTAGCTAAGGGACAATCTTCCTCAAGCGAAAAGAGGAAGATTGGAAATGGATGTTAGCTCAGGGCCAATCTTCTTCACAAAAAAAAAAAACCCTAAAAGACTGAAAGAGAAAAATGATAAAATTACCCCAAGTGACAGAACAAAAAACCTGATAAAGCTCAACTTCTACTTGTGATAAAACAACTCTAAGCAGCTAAGAATAAAAGCTAACATTTTAACTTGGCAAAGGTTATGTACCTAAAACCTACAACAAATAGTATACATTTTTGGGAAACTTTAGAAATATTTCTTTTAAGATTGGAAACAAGTCAAAAATACCCACTATCGCTGGATCTGTTTATCGAAGAAAGAAACGGACTGAGACGTAAATATTAGAAGAGAAGAAATATAACTGTCATTATTTGCAGATAATACAATCATATATACGGAAAATGTAACACAATCAGCAAATATCAGAATCAATAAAAGTCTTATTCGGTAGCCAAATACAATATCAACTCAGAAAAATCAATAGCATTTTTCAACACCGTCAATAACTAACTAAAAAACACAATAAAAAAAGATACCATACGCTCTAGCACTGAAAGCTATAATATATCTGAGAATTAACTTAACCAGGAGCTCACAAGACCTACGAAAACAATTTTTAAAAATCTAATAATGGACACGGAAAAATTGAAAAAAATCCAGTCATTTCACATTCTTGGATGGGATGAAATGATATAACAAATATGCCAGATTTTTATTAAATTAATCTAAAAACTCAACGCAATCTCATACAAATTCTGATTGGGTTCTTTTGAGAACTGCCTAAACTTAGTTTAAAATTTATAAGAAAGAATAAAAGTCCATGACTAGTTAAGGGGGCATGGGGACTTGCCCTATTGAATTCTGAGACAGAGTAAAAGGGCACAGTTACAGCAGAATGAACAGCAAGCTCCGAGACAGACCACTGCAAATATAAAAATGTATTATATGCTAAAGGTTAAATTGTACATCAATGAATAAGCAATGGACAGATTAATAGATGTATTGAAAATATGGGCTCACCCTACAGAGAAAAATAAAACACAACATACAAAGATGGATTCCAAGTGGATCAAATACCAAAACTTGAAAAGTAAGACAATAAAGTTAATAGAAGAAAATATAGGAGAATATCTTTGTTATTCAAGGATGGAGGACTTCTTAAAACTTTAAAGGCACACATCACAAAGCAAAGAATTGAGGAATTTTACTCTATAAAAATTATGGATTCATGTTCAGTGGAAACAGAACACAGATTGAGAAAAGATATTTGCAATGTCTAAAAGTGACAACTGAATAATATCTAGAATATAAATTCAACTCGTGAAAATTTAATAGAAAAGACAGGAATCCCTCCTCCAAAAAACAGGCAGAAGTTATGTGACTAGATGATTAATACAGAAAAGGAAACCTAAAATGTTAATAAGTATTGGATTGATGCTCAAACTCATTAGTAATCAGAGAAATGAAAATTCAAACAATGTACTGTCATTTACACTTTATAGACCGGCAAAAGTATAAGAACACTAGACAGTGCTATGGGCGGAGTTGTGGGGATACATGAAAACCCACGCACAGCTCTGCGAGTGTAGACAGGTCAGAAATTTTGGAAAACAATCTTCAGTACTTAGTCCAACTAATGTAATCTGTGACCCAAAAATTCAAATCCTGATTTTCAGTCCAAGACCTTCTCACAGAGCTCCATGAGTGAAAGTATAGCAGGATGTCCTATGTGGTGGGGGTGATCTGGAGGCAATCTGGGTCTCCCTTCTGGGGGAGTAGATAAGAACGGTGAAGACTATAATGCAAGAGTTGGAAGTAATGGATGAAATGCACATATACTACCCCAGACGAAACTTAAAAAATAGAGTGCTGCTTGAAAAAAAGGATGAAACAGACTGAGTTATAAATGATTCATGTGAGTAAATTCAAACTATTCAAAATAATAAAGTGCATTTTCCCAGAACAAGACAAAGGAATGTAAATTAAATGCAATAAAAAGGCACTGGGTGGGAGGGAGGGAAATGGGAGAGGAGAACAGCCATATAAAGGAGCGACTCAATAAAGGAAATTAGAGAGGGGTCTGTGATTATGTCATAAATGAAGGCATGTCATTAACTCAACTACCTGCACCGGAGGTCAAAAGGAAAGCCAGTTTCATCTTACTTCTATGAAATAAATATTGAATGAATATTGTAAAAGTATCCATGTGAAGAGGCATCTGCTTATTCACCTGCCTAGACCCCTGTGTAAATGCATTTCCCTCAGTAACAGTCCCTCACCACACCTACAGAATGGAAGGAAAGGTTGGAGTTTACATTGTGTACAATTTCCAACAGCTAACTGTGACCCACTGCCTCCTCTCCCATTGATCAGACATGCTTAGGGTATCTCAACGTCACTGGGGAAAATTGTGGTACTAGGTCAGGATACTCTCAAGGGCAAAGACCCACCCTGATTCAATTCTATCTCAAGAATCTCTCTCAATTCACTGAATGAGTAACTTTGAACTTAGCCAAAAGCGCTTAGACAAAGATCAAATTGCTTCAAATTAAAAATGGCATGACCTGTGAATGGTTTGAAATTTTGTAATTTTGGGAGGGACTATGGGCTGGTTCAAAATTCAGAAATCATGGGAGCCGTTAATTGAACAACTACTATGTGCCAAGCCCTCCTCATTTATTATCCTTTACACTCACAACCAAGCTTACAAGATAAATCTCAAAGCCATTTTGTAGATGAAGAAATGATTGTTTCATAGTGGATAGTTATCTACTGTTTTGCCTTCTGTACACCCCTTGCTTTTGTGAATTGTCACTCTCCTCCGTTGCTAATCACTTTCCCAACTTTCTTGACACGGGGGTAGGAATGTGACCTCAGCAAGGGCAATAGAGTTTGCTATGAAAGACGGAGGTATCTCCAGACCACCTTTCCAATTTCTTGATGGGAGTCCCCTGGCAAACGTAGATAACAAAGAGAAAAGCAGTGATATGAGTGAGGAGAAGCAGAGAGTAGGAGAGTGAAAAAATAGAAGAAAGACATAAGGCAAATCCTACCCCTGAACTTTTTAATTACACGAGCCATAAAGTTATTCCTTTGGTTAAGGTTTTTTTGAGTTGGGTTTCTATCAATTGAATCAAAAGAACAGATGGCCTGCCCAAGATCACACAGCCAATAAATGGTAGAGCCAGTTGTCTTCCTGATACAAAGCTGAATCATTTCCTATTGAGCCACGCTGTCTCCTGCCTAGGCACAAACTCACACTGGTTCAAACGGGCCACCTCAGCTCCCAACACATTGGACATTCCATTTTGGAACTGCTTCAACGTGGAGCCTAGCTTCATCCACTACAGGTAGATCAAATTTTTAGAAAAGGCACAAGCTTAGGTCTTTGGAATGAAAAAAAGAAGACCCAGAAAATATTTTTCAAAATTTTGGTGTGACTGCAAAGAAATAAGGAAGACACATGGTAGGTCAAACACTGGGTTTTGAAGGCATTTCTCAGTGAGTTGGAGTCTGATTTGAGCAATGGCCTCCTCATTGCAAGAAGTGAATTACTATCGAAGAAGGCTTCTTTGAAGAGATGGAGCTCAGAGTGTTAGCACTGGAGCTGGACTCAGTTCTTCCCTTACTGGGTGTGTACACCGGTAACCTATTTAACCTCTCTATGCTTCAGGAGCCTCGTCTATACATTGGGGATGATGATACCTTCTTTATGGGGTTGTTTTTAATAGAAGAAAGGTACTCACTTACATAAAACATCTGTGAGAGTTCTTGCAC
Source organism: Equus quagga (assembly GCF_021613505.1). Classification (NCBI taxonomy): domain Eukaryota; kingdom Metazoa; phylum Chordata; class Mammalia; order Perissodactyla; family Equidae; genus Equus; species Equus quagga. The sequence continues at coordinate 94,159,386 of NC_060278.1, forward strand.
ATTGTTGACCCTCAATAAATTATATATTCCTCTATAGAAGGTGTATGTTCGATGTATTTATGCATATTAGACTTTTTAAGGCATTATTCCTGGTGTGTTGATTAAAACATCTGCCTTGTTACTCTATCATCATACCCTGCAAAGAGCTGGACCCCTCCCATTTCACACACTTCCCAGTGGGCTCATTCTTTTAGAAATAGTCATCAGGCACACACAAAAAGCAATTTAAATGGTTCATCTTTCCTCTTTTCATCCATAGACAAATTTCAATAATTATCTTAGTCAACCCATTAATTAGTCTAAATTTGCCCAAGCATAATTGATGCTGCCTACACAATTTTCTATAAAAATTTGAAATGGATGGCTAAACAGAGATTTTTTTTGTTTGTTTGACTAAGTGCATTTTCCCCTTATGCAAAATGTGTTAGTCAATGCTTATCTAGTGTTATAAGCTAGCTTTTAGTATTCTTGTCTGCATCTGTGACAGAAAGAAGTTTGAATCTCGGAGTTCAGTTTACGAATTGGCAATTTCTCACTTGTTGACCTACGGTGTGCTCCTTGGACTATCTGAGAAAATCTTCCATTGCCTTCCTTGTTGAATGGGGATCTGGTTGCCTAGGTCTGCCTTCTGGAACCCTTCTCTTGCCTTGGCTTTCCTAGATGAACATTGGTCTCACTTCTATACCCATATGTTTGAGTATGTTGTTTGGTCTGGGCCTTCCCGATGCCTCACTTGTTGGGTTTTCCAAGGTTCCATTCTTAATCCTCTTCTATTATTTAGCTGCATTCCATTCCTTGGTAATCCGATTGGTCTTGAACATTCACTACCAAATGTACATGAGGGAGATGCTCCTTATATAGCAAAACCAATTTATAACTCCAGCATTTCTGTGCATAATTCTTTTCTAATCTCTAGAACATTCTTTTCAACAGAATCTCTGTTCTTCATGGAAATGACTAAGGGAATAAACAAGGGAAAACCTGTAACAGCATACAAACTTCAAGGGTTTTTGCTGGATTCATAATAAAGAGGAGGCCATGATGAAAGAATAAAAGAAAAGAACGATAACTTCCAAGCCAGCTTCTTGAGAAATCTCAGACACCCCAGAATCAGATACAGGAGAAGAATACCTCCTTACCCCTAATTGGGAGAGGTGATGGCTGTAGCCACAGGAGACGTATATATGGAACAGAATGTAATGTCTAGAAGCAAACAGATATAAATAAAAATTCCGAATCTAAATGTGGCATTTCAAAGCAGCAAAAGAATCTTGGATTATTCAATAGGATTGGCATAATTGGTTAAAGATACAAAAAATATCCTACCTTGCCCCCAAATAAATGCCAGATGGAATAAAACTCTCAGTGTACTACAAAGGTAAACAAAAAATGACACTACAAATTAGGTAAATATTTATGAAGTTTGCACTGGAAGCTTGCAAAGACAAAACCATTACAAAATGGATAAATTTAATTACATAAAAGATAATATTTTCTCATTCTCAAAGACTATTAACATTGAAAAGTAGGTGTCTAACTGGGAAAATATTTGCCAAAGACAGAACCAACCAAGATTGATGCTGCTAATACACAAAGTGTTCTTACAAATCGATAAGAAAAGAGATGAGTGGCTCCAAAGAAAAATGTGCGAGGGAGGTGGAAGAAACACAAGTAGCCAGCAAACATGAAAAACGGTTCCACTTCAGGTATCAAAGAATTGAAAATTAAAACAGTAAGATTTTTGACATATGGTATTGTTATAGACTAAATGAAAAATAATGCCAGGTATTGGTGAGGGGGCAGGGCCATAAAGAACTCCCTTGACTGCTGGTACTGTTAATTTTAGAGGTCAGATTGGCCCTCTATAGTCTATATCTATACCTAAAACCTCAAAATGTGAATAAGTTTTCACTCAGCAACTCGATTTCTAGGATTTTATCTGAAAGAATCACACCCATCTGCGTTGATGCATATATAACAATGCTCTCTGAAATAGTATAGTAACGGAAAATTGGAAACGACATAAAAATTCAGTGATAGGCTAGCTCGAATAAGATCTCTACCCAATAGAGTTCCTTAAACTTATTTCCAGTTCATAACCTCATCCCATTCTGCCCTAAAACCATAGCAATCTCTATTTGATCCCTAAGTCCTAACAAACTCACAAAGTCACCAATGACCTCTGTCACTAAATTCCAGTACACTCTTCGATCCTCAGCTCACCTGATGCCCCAGCAGCATTCTACATACCTGGCTCCTCCTCTCCTGAGACCTCCTACTCCCTAAGCCAGCTATTGTCAGTGCTCTTCCCTTTGCTACCTCTTCTTTATCATCTCACTAAATGTTGGCATTCCTTAGGCCTTTTCCTCTTCTTTCTCTATACTGGTGCTTTGCAAAGTGAGGCCTGTGGACTAGCATCGTCAGCATCACCCGGAAACTTACTAGAAATGCAGTCTCGGGCCCCCCCCTCCTCCAGATCTACTGAATCAGAAACTCTGGGGGTGGGGCCCAGCAATCTGTATTTTAACAAGTCCCCCAGGAGACTATGATGCACATTTATGTTTGAGAACCATTATGTTAAATTGCTCTGTGCCAGTGAAAGGAGCCAGAGCAGCATAGTGGGCTCATGCCAGGGCATGGGAGACAGACTACCTGTGTTCAATACTCTCCTCTGCACTTATGTGACCTTCAACTGATTACTTAACCTCTCTGTGCCTCAGTGTCTTCATCCATAAGATGGGGCAATTACTATGTCTACCTCCTAAGCTTGCTGTGGAGATAAAATGAGAAAATCCATGTCAAGGTCCTGGGCCAGTGCCTTGCACAGAGAAGTGCCCACTAAATGGAAGCCATCCTCAGTCACAAGTTGATGTCTTTAAGCCAGACCTCTTCTTGGAGCTCCTAGCTTATGGCCTCACTGCCTGCTTACCATCTCTACTTGGGTGTCTCCCAGGCACATGTCCCCTAATGAACGCCCCAACTTCTCCCCAGGTTGGAAACCTCTGGTGCTTCCATCTCAGCCCTGGCCCCCATCCACCTCTCAGTTTCTGAAGGCAGACACTCCGGAGCTAGCTTTGATTCTGTCCTCCCTTTACCTGCCACGGCAAGCCAAATGCCAAATCCTAAAGATCTCTGGAATCCATCAAACATGTCTTTATCTGCTCTCCTAACGCTCTAATTAAAATTCCCAATCAGCTCCGCGTAAGCCTCCGCGCTGGCCTCCCCACTTCCACTCTGTTCACCTCTACCAATCCGTTCTCCCCACAGGAGGCAGAGTGATTTTTCAAACATGAAGGTGGCATCATATCACGTCCCTGCTTAAAATACTCTAGATACTATCCACTGTATGCGGAGAAAATCCAAACTCATCACCATGGCCTGGAGCCTTTCTAGGACCAGGCATCTGTCAGTATCTCCATCCTCATCGCGTGCCTTCTTTCCCTCACTGATGAGGCACCCAGTTTTCCTTTTGGTCCTCCTCGGATGAACAGAGCTTACCCCCACCTTAGAACCTTTGTACAGCCCAGGAGGCACACTCGCACCTCCCTAGTTCGGTCAATGCTTGTTCCTCAGGCTGTAGGTGAAACACCTTTCACTTCCTGTGATGGTTAATTTTATGTGTCAACTTGACTGGGCCACAGGGTACCCAGATATTTGATCAAACATTATATGGGGTGTTTCAGGGAGGGTGCTTCTGGATGAGATTAACATTTAAATCAATAGACTGAGTAAAGCAGATTGTTCTCCCTAATGGAGGTGGGCCTCATCCAATCAGTTGAAGGCCTGGATAGAATAAAAAAGCTGACCTTGCCCTGAATAAAAGGGAATTCCTCCTGCCTGTCTGCCTTCGGGGCAGGAAATTGGTTTCCTCCTGCCTTTAGACTGGAACTGAAACATCCCAGCTCTTCCTGGGTCTTGAGCCTGTGGGTCTCCAGTCTGGAACCACTTCATCAGCTCTCCCGGGTTTCTAGCTTGTCAACTGCATTTCCTGAGATTTGTCAGTCTCCATAATTGTGGACCATCTCCTTATAATAAATCTGTATGTAGATCTTTATCTATCTCTATTGTTGCTTATGTTTCTCTGGAGAACCCTGACTAATACACCTTCAGACAGCTTTCCATGACTCCCAAGACAATTTCAGTTGGCCTTTTATATATATCTACTCCACAGGCTGCATGTCTCCTCTGTAACACCTAGCTCTCCTGAAACTCCTCGGCCAGACCAAAGAGAATGGTCTGATTTTGTTCACAGCTGTATCTTCAGTAACTGGCACTGTCCCATAACAGTAACTGGACTCTTACATTTATGAAATGCAGACCTATGTAGAATATCCTATTCTATTATAAAAAAATTACTGTAACAGAATATTTGCTACCATAATAAAATAAAGCTAGAGAAATATATATACAGTAGAATACCATGTTAACATAATACGAAAAAAATATTGATTATAAACACAAAATTGCTTAGCTTTGGTTCGTTTTTCTGCCTCTCCGCATTTCTCCGTCTAAGTTCTCTGAATGGAATATGTACTTACTTTTGTAATTAGAATATTTAGTAATAAACATCATAATTAAATTCTTCTGCATACCTAAAACACAATAAAAATAAAAGGAAAATGAAAAGTAGAAATGATATTTGTTTTCTTTAAATTTTATTTTATAGGAAACATTTTAATTTTTTAACAACATATTTTATTTAATTAATTTACTTATTGTGGTAACATTGGTTTATAACATTATATAAATCTCAGTCATACATCATTATATTTTGATTCCTGTGTAGATTACATCATGTTTGCCACCCAAAGACTAATTACAACCCCTCACCACACACATGCCTAATCACCCATTTTGCCCTCCTCCCTCGCCCTTCCCCTGTGGTGACCACCAATCCAATCTCTATGTGTTTGTTTGTTGTTGTTTTTACCTTCTACTTACGAGTGAGATCATACAGTATTTGACTTTCTCCCTCTGACTTATTCTGCTGAGCATAATGCCCTCAAGGTCCATCCATATTGTCACAAATGGTCAGATTTCATCATTTCTTATGGCTGAGTAGTATTCCATCGTGTATATATGCCACATCTTCTTTATCCATTTGTCCCTTGATGGGCACCTAGGTTGCTTCCAAGTCTTGGCTATTGTAAATAACCCTGCAATGAACATAGGGGTGCTTGTATCTTTACACATTCGTGTTTTCATGTTCTTTGGATAAACACCCAGCAGTGGAATAGCTGGATCATATGATATATCTATTCTTAATTTTTTGAGGAACCTCCATACTGTTTTCCGTAGTGGCTGCACCAGTTTACACTCCCACCAGCAGTGTACGAGGGTTCCCCTCTCTCCACGTCCTCTCCAACAATTGTGGTTTCCTGGCTTGTTAATTAGAGCCACTGTGACAGGAGTAAGGTGATATCTCATTGTAGCTTTGATTTGCATTTCCCTGATAGCTAATGATGTTGAACATCCTTTCATGTGCTTGTTGGCCATCTGTATACTTTCTTTGCAGAAAAGTCTGTTCATATCTTTTGCCCATTTTTTAATCAGGTTGTTAGTTTTTTGTTGCTGAGCTGTATGAGTTCTTTATATATTTTGGATATTAACCCCTTATCAGATACGTGGTTTGCAAATATCTTCTTCCAATTGTTAAGCTGTCTTTTCATTTTGTTGATGGTTTCCTTTGCTGTGCACAAGTTTTTTAGTTTGATGTAGTCTCATTTGTCTATTTTTTCTATTGTTTCCCTTGCCTGGTCAGACATGGTACTTGAAAATATGCTGCTAAGACCAATGTCTAAGAGCATACTGCCTATGTTTTCTTCCAGAAGTTTAATGGTTCAGGTCTTACATTCAAGTCTTTAATCCATTTTGAATTAATTTTTGTGTATGGTGTAAGATAATGGTCTACTTTCATTTTTTTGCATGTGGCTGTCCAGTTTTCCCAACACCATTTATTGAAGAGACTTTCCTTTCTCCATTAGATGTTCTTGGCTTCCTTGTTGAAAATTAGCTGTCCATAGATATGTAGGTTTGTTTCTGGGCTTTCAATTCTGTTCCATTGATTTTTGTGTCTTTTTTCATGCCAGTACCAAGCTGTTTTGGTTACTATAGCTTTGTAGTATATTTTTAAATCAGGGAGTGTGATACCTCCAGCTTTGTCCTTTTTTCTCAGGGTTGCTTTGGCTATTTGGGGTATTTTGTTGTTCCATATAAATTTTAGTAGTCTTTGTTCTATTTCTGTGAAAAATGTTGTCAGAACTTTGATAGGGATTGCATTGAATCAGTAGATTGCATTGAATTTGTAGAAAAGTATGGACATTCTAACTATGTTAATTCTTCCAATCCAAGAGCACAGAGAATCTTTCCATTTCTTTTTGTCTCTTCAATTTCTTTCAACAATGTTTTATAATTTTCAGTGTACAGATCTTTCACCTCTTTGGTTAAGTTTATTCCTAGGTATTTTTTTCTTTTTGTTGCAATCGTGAGTGGGATTGTATTCTTAATTTCTCTTTCTGCTACTTTGTTGTTAGTGTATAGAAAGGTAACTTATTTTTGTGTGTCGATTTTGTATCCTGCAACTTAACCATAATCATTTATTATTTCTAAAATATTTTTGGTGGATTCTTTAGGTTTTCCATGTATAAAATCATGTCATCTGCAAATAGTGACAGTTTCACTTCTTCCTTTCAAATCTATATCCATTTTCTTTCTTTTTCTTGCCTAATTGCTCCGGCTAGGACTTCCAATGTTATGTTAAATAAGAGAGGTGAAAGTGGGCATCCTTGTCTGTTCCTTTTCTTAGAGGGATAGCTTTCAGTTTTTCTCCATTGAGAATGATAGTAGCTGTGAGTCTGTCATATATGGTCTTCACTATGTTGAGGTACTTTCCTTCTGTAGTTTATTCAGATTTATTTTATATTTATTATTTATATATATTTTATTATATATTTATTCTATATTTTACTATTTCCTTTCCTATTTTATTCAGAGTTTTTATCATAAATGGATACTGTATCTTGTCAAATGCTTTCTCTGCCATCTATTGAGATGATCAAGTGATTTCTATTCTTCATTTTGTTAATGTGGTGCATCACGTTGATTGATTTGTGGATGTTGAACCACCCTGCGTCCCTGGAATAAATCACACTAGATCATGGCATATGATCTTTTTAATGTATTGTTGTATTCGATTTACTAGTATTTTCTTGAGCATTTTTGCATCAATGTTCATCAATAATATTGGTCTGTAATTTTCTTTTTTTGGGTTGTGCTTGTCTGGCTTTGGTATCAAAGTAATTTGCCTTCATAGAATGAGTTAGGAAGCTTTCCCTCCTCTTCAATCTTTTGGAAGAGTTTGAGAAGGATAGGCATTTAGTCTTTGAATGTTTGGTAGAATTTACCAGGGAAGCCATCTGGTCCTGGAGTTTTACTGTTTGGAAAGTTTTTGATTACTGTTTCAATCTCCTTACTGGTGATTGGTTTATTCAAATTATTTTTTCTTGATTCAGTTTTGGAAGTTTTTACGATCCTAAGAATTCATCCAATTCTTCTAGATTATCCAATTTGTTGGCATATAGCTTTTTGTAGTATTCTCATAATCTTTTGTATTTATGAGTTGTCTGTTCTAATTTCTCCTCTTTCATTTCTGATTTTATTTATTTGAGGCTTCTCTCTCTTTTTTTTGGTGAGTCTAGCTAAAGGGTTGTCAATTTTGTTTATCCTTTCAAAGAACCAGCTCATACTTTCATTGATTTTTCCTATTTTTTTTAGTCTCTATTTCATTTATTTCTGCTCTGATTTTTATTATTTCCTTCCTTCTACTCATTTGGGGCTTTGTTTATTCTTCTTTTTCCAGTTCCTTTAGGTGCACTGTTAGATTGTTTATTTGAGATTTTTCTTGTTTGTTGAGGTAGGCCTATGTTGCTATATTGTATTGCTATAAACTTACCTCTTAGAACCACTTTTGCTGTATCCCATAAATTTTGGCATGTCGTATTTTCATTTTCATTTGTCTCCTGATATTTTTTGATTTCTCCTTCCATTTCTTCATTGACCAAATCATTGTTCAGTAGCATTTTCTTTAATCTCCACATATTTGTGGCTTTTCTGATGTCCTTCCTGTAGTTGATTTCTAGTTTCACACCTTTGTGGTCAGAAAAGATGCTTGGTATTATTTCAATATTCTTAACTTTGTTGAGACTTGTTTTTTGGCCTAATATGCGATCAATCCTGGAGAATGTTTCATGTGCATTTGAAAAGAATGTGTATTCTGTGGTTTTTGGATGGAATGTTCTGTATATATCTACTAAGTCCATCTGGTTCAATGTGTCATTTAAGGCCAATGTTTCCATATTGATCTTCTGTTTGGATGATCTATCCATTGGTGTAAGTGGAGTGTTAAAGTCCCCTACTATTATTGTGTTGCTGTCTATTTCTCCTTTTAGGGCTGTTAATAATTGGTTTATATATTTAGGTGCTCCTATGTTGGGTGCATAGATATTTACAAGTGTTATATCCTCTTGTTGGATTGTTCCCTTTATCATTATGTAGTACCCATCTTTGTCTCTTGTTATAGTTTTTATTTTAAAGTGTATTTTGTCTGATATAATATTGCTACCCCAGCTTTCTTTTCATTGCCATTTGCATGGAGTATCTTTTCCATCCCTTCACTTTCAGTTTGTGAGTGTCTTTAGGTCTGAAGTGCGTCTCTTGCATGCAGCATATGTATGGGTCTTGTTTTTTATCCAATCGGCCACACTATGTCTTTTTTTTTTTTTTTGAGGAAGATTAGCCCTGAGCTAACATCCACTGCCAACCCTCCTCTTTTTGCTGAGGAAGATTGGCCCTGAGCTAACATCTGTGCCCATCTTCCTTTATTTTATATGTGGGACGCCTGCCACAGCATGGCTTGATAAGCAGTGCACAAGTCCATGCATGGAATCCGAACCAGTGAACCCTGGGCTGACAAAGCAGAGCACATGAACTTGACTGCTGTGCCACTGGGCCAGCCCCCATCTTATGCCTTTTGATTGGAGCATTTAGTCCACTGACATTTAAAGTAGCTATTGATAAGAATGTACTTATTGCCATTTTGTTGCTTTTTTTTCTAGGTGTTTTAGTAGTTCTTCTCTGTTCCTTTCTTCCTCTCTCACTCTCTTCCCTTGCGGTTTGATGGCTTTCTTTAGTATTATATTTGGGTTCCTTTCTCTTACTTTTTTGTGTACTTATTGTATGTTTCTGGTTTGTGATTGCCTTGCAGTTTATATATAATAACTCATGCATACGGCAGTCTATATTAAGTTGATGGTCCCTTTAGTTTGACCTCTTTCTAAAACCTCTACTCTTTTACTCCCCTCCTCCCACATTTTATGTATTTGATATCATATCTAACCTCTTTGTGTGTGTATGTGTATCCATTACCCTCTCATCAACAAAATAGGTAATTTTAGTACTTTTGTCTTTTGACCTTCATGTTATCTTCATAGGTGGTTGATCTGATACCTTTACTGTATTTTTGTCTTTATCAGTGATTTCGCTGCCTTTTATATATATATATATATATATATATATATATATATATATATATATACACACACACACATATAATTTTATCATTCCTATTTGTGGGCTTCTCTTTCCCACTTAAGTAAGTACCTTTAACATTTCTTGTAAAACTGGTTTCTTGGTGATAAGTTCCTTTAATTTTTGCTTGTCTGGGAAATTCTTTATCTCTCCTTCCATTCTGAATGATAACCTTGCTGGGTAGAGTATTCTTGGCTGTAGGTTTTTTTCCTTTCAGCACTTTAAATATATTGTGCCACTGCCTTCTAGCCTGTAAGGTTTCTGCTGAGAAGTCTGCTGATAGCCTTATGGGGTTTCCTTTGTATGTCACTTGTTGCCTTTCTCTTGCAGCTCTTAGGATTCTCTCTTTATCTTTAATTCTTGACACTTTAATTATAAAGTGTCCTGATGTGGGCTTCTTTGGGTTCACCTTGTTTGATGCCCTCTGTACTTCCTGTACCCAGATATCTGTTTCCTTCCTTAGGTTAGGAAAGTATTCAGCTATTATTTCTTCAGATGGATTCTCTGCCCCTTTGTCTCTCTCTTATCCTTCTGGTACACCTATAATACAAATGTTAGTGAACTTGATATTGTCCCAGAGTTCCCTGATACTCTTCTCATTCTTTCTAGTTCTTTTTTGTCTGTTCAGCTTGGGTGATTTCCTCTAGTCTTTTGTCCAGCTCGCTGGTCCATTCTGTATCACCTCCTCTGCTATTGAGTCGCTCTAGGGAATTTTCCATTTCCAGTATTGTATTCTTCATTTCTGATTTGTTCTTTTTTATATTTTCCAATTCTTTGTTGATTTTCTCACTGAGTTCATCCATTCTTCCCCAAGATCAGTGAACATCCTTATGACTTTTTGTTTGAACTCTTTGTCAGGTAGATTGTTTATTTCTGTTTCATTTAGTTCTTTTTCTGGGGTTTTGTCCTGTTCCCTTACTTGGAACATATTCCTTTTCCTCCTCATCTTGTCTCTTTCTCTGTGCTTATATCTTTCTATTAGGTGGGTCAGCTACACCTCCTGATCTTGGAGAAGTGGTCTTATGCAAGAGATGCCTTCTGAGGCCCAGCAGTGTGCTTCCTTCTCTTCACCAGTTCCAAACATTCCACAAGTGACTCCTGTATGGGCTACATGTGTCCTTCTGTTGTGGCATGATTGTTCTCGCTGCAGGTGCCCAGGGAGGCTAGGCTGTCCCCCGCTAGCTGATTGTAATGCTCAGCTACGTGTGGCTGTTCTGGACCCTTCATTCACTTTATTGGTGTGGGGAGCTCCAGCACAGCTGGCTGCAATGTCTAATAGCACATTCCTGTTGCAGTTTTTCTGTTGAGTAGGCCCCAGCATGGCTGGTTGCTAGGCTTAGCTTCTTACAATTGCTCTAGGCCTCCAGCCTGCAAGGCTCTTGTCAGCTCTCAGGATTGCAGCTGAGTGGGGCTGGCCCCAGGCATGGGAGCACCCAATTGTTTCAGGCTTTGGAAGGTGGGGCCAATCCCTTATGTGGCTGTTTGAGAAGCATAGGTCTTCTGCAGCTGACAAGCCCTACCACCCACAGGGCCACACACACTGTCAACACAGTCCTGCCCTGTGCACATGCCCCAACCCCCTGAAGCAGACCCAGTCACCCCACTGCAGAGGCCCCACACACTCCACCAACACCCCACACACTCTACCCACTCCTCATGCATGCCCTGCCCTGCAGAGGTGGACCCACTTTCCTGGCTGCAGAGGATCCAGGTAACCTGCCTATGCAGGCCCACAAGTTGCCCAAGGGCTTGTTGTTGGGTGGGGCCAATCCCTAGGGCACCTGCCTGCCCTGGCTGAGCTGGATTACATCTAGTAGGTGGGGCAGACTGTGAGCAACAGGCCCCCAGAAGAACTTTAATGGTGTCTGCCAGCATCTGTGTCAACACGCCGGTACCAGGTCACAATAATGGCTGCCACCAATGTCTCGGTCCCTGGAGAGGTCTCACCTCTCACTGAGAGGCACCCAGAACCTATCAAGTGAGTCTCTTTTCACCAAAAGACTGTGCATCTTTCTCTCTGATGATTTTAAGTTGCTTTCCGAAATGGGTGAATTTGCGTGTGGGCCCTTTAAAAGCTGGCTTTTTCCCCTTATGTCCAATAGCCTTTCTGAGGGTATTTCCTGTTGTTGTTAGTGGCCAGCAAAGTCAGATATTATGACACTCGTCTCAGTTGTGCTGAGTCCAAAGGATGCTTATAGCAGTAATGATCCCCTGCTCAGGTCCCCCACTCCTCTAGGGAAGGCTGCCTACAGCAATGATATTTGTAACACATGAAACACCATGCTTTTACTTTATGTAAAGATCTCTATAGATCAATAAGTCAAAGACAATCAGGGAAGATTTAAAAAAGTTGGAAAGAACATGAATAGATTGTCTACATTTAGAAAAGACATTAAGATGACTGACAGGATATGTGCAGCATCACTATTAACTAAGAAAGTACAACTATAAGCAAAGGATCCATTTTGTTCTTGTTATTGGCCAAGATGGAAAAAAGGATAACATCCAATGGTGGCTTGATTCTGTATAATTTGACTCAGTAATTCAATTTCTTGGACTTTATCCTAAACAATAATGATATAAGACATAGATGGTTCTCACACATTTAAACAATAGTGAAAATTTGGGGAAATCCTAAAACCTATGTTTGGGAATTAATTAGGTCAATTATAGTCTATCCATAAAATACAATGCTATTCCATCACTAAATATGACCCTTCAGAACAATATTCATAATATGGAGAACTGTGTTGATCTAATTTAACTATAAAAATTGTGTACTGAGGGGCTGGCCCAGTGGTGTAAAGGTTAAGTTTGTGTGCTCCACTTCGGTGGCCTTGGGTTCCTGGGTTCAGATCCTGGGCATGGACCTACACACTGCTCATCAAGCCACACTGTGGTGATGTCCCACATACAAAATAGAGGAAGATTGGAACAGATGTTAGCTCAGAGTCAATCTTCCTCACCAAAAAAAAAAAAAAAAGCATACTGAGAACTTCACATATCATCATCTGAATTTTGGAGGGAAATATATACAATGTAGAAAAAGATATAGGAAATAGAATGAATAGTTATCAGGATTAACTGTGAATGGTGGAATTGCTAATTAGTTTTGCCTCTTTAAACCTTCCTTAACTATTCCATAGAACATGTCTTATTTTTATAAACCAACAGCAAATTATATTCTGGTTAAAGAACAAAAAAGATGACTCAGAAGTGTTGAGAGTATGGGAGTAAAGTGTGTTAGGAGCTGTCTAAAGTAAGAACAAGAGAGTAATGGATGTAAAGGTGGAAGGGCTGGTGCCTGTGCAGATGAAGGGAGAAGTCCAAGAGATATTTCAGAAGGAATCAAGAGAATGTAAGGAACTACAGAGCACGTCTACAGGAAGACGTCTCTGCCTGTCATATTTTGAATGAACATTAATTAAGACCTAAACTATAGAATTCAGGACAATCCATGGCTTTTGGAGAATGTCAAGGGATGTATGAGTACTTTGGGAATATTCCAATGACATTACAGAATCTACCACTAGTGTGTCTATCACACCCTAAAGTAGGCGTCATATATTAATTATTTCTGTTTTCTCTATGCCCAGCACTTCGCCATCATACAGTAGGTCCTTAGAAACCGTTTGTCAAAGGAATAAATGAAGCAAGAGGAGAACTCCTGACTTGAGAACAACTTGAAATTGGCTACACATTACCATGAACGAGCCAATGATAAATCACAACAAAATCATTTTATTCTACTTACAGAAACCCCTATGCGTAAAACCACAAAGCTTTTTTATTCAATCCGGCTCTTTTTAAAAAAAATGTAGTCTCAAGGACTGACATAGCCTGAAACACCAAATATTATTTTTCTTCCAAAAAAATGATGGTGCATTAGATTTATGTAATGCATTGTATTTGGGCATTCATTAGTAAGTCAGTTTGACACAGTTTCTTTCTGTGGCATATGTTTAAACACTGCACTTCTGCCTTGGCATTTATACTTGCTCTTGTCCCTAAAGAATAATGACTTGCCCTGACATCCCGCCTCCAGCCTGAAGCCAATCGATAGCAATAGAATACAAACAGAAGATAATATGTAGAAAAGCAAGGTGCTCACGTGTGTATTTTTACATCTCTGCTCACGTCGGTGTCTAATGTGCTCATGCCCATATCTCAACCATCAATTCTGTCTGCACATAAAGCGTGACTGGGGCAGAGGGTAAACAGAAAACCAATCGGTGTCCCATGCTTGTGAAATGTGAGTTGAAAGTCAAACTTTGTCAGGCTGGTACCATTCTCCCTGTGTTTCTCCAGGATGACTCATCTTGGTACCTTCCAAAAACCTGCATTTCCTTGCCTATGAACTGGGGTCCCAACAGTGGGAAAAGTTCCTTGTCATGGTGACTAGTATCAGGAAATGACTCATCTCTATATAATGTCCCCTACTTCCATCCCCAAGTCATACATTAGGGAGGATTTACATCTTTGATCTGCCAAGAGGCCACTTTTAACACAGCCTCCGTAGGACACAACTCCAGGGACGCGTACATCTTGCCTCTGATACTGTGTAAGTCAAGTCTCCTATTTCAGAGAAAACAGAAACCTGGAAAGAACCAGATTGTGAAGGAGACTTGTTAGCTTGCCCAAAACTATGGAAAGGGGCTCCAGGCACATGTGACCCTGGGATATGACGTCACTCTGTCTCTCATTCTCTCTTTTTCACTCATTCTCCCTCACTCTTTCCCTCTCATCTTTATAGGGACAGTCTCTCTCAACGCTTTGTATTTACTTTCTTTTTCTCCCGCGCTCACTTTTACTTTTTCTCTCACACACTCTTACCTTTTCTCTCCCCACTCACTTTTCTTTTCCCTCTTTCTCCCACGCACACTTTTCTTTCTCTCACATGCACTGTTACATTCTCTCAAAACCCATTTTACTCTCTTTCATACACTCGCTTTCTCTCACACACTTACTTTCTCAAACACTTTCACACACTTTCACTTTCTCTTACACACCTACTTTCTCTTTCACACAAACTCTCTTACTTTCTCTCTGTCTCAATTTTTCTTTCTCTTTCTCTCTCCCATATGCACTTTTTCTTTCCCTTAAACACTTTTACTTTCTCCCATGCAGTTTTCTTTCTTTTCTCCCTTTTAGTTTTTCTTTCCTCACACATTTTTCTTTTCTTTCTCACGACCACTTTTACTTTCTTTCTCACACATGCTCTTTTCCTTTCTCTCTCTCCCCCCACAAATTTTTTCTTTCTCTCTGTCACAAACTTTTACTTTCTCATGCTTTTACTTTCCTACACATGTTTTAATTTTCTCTCCCCCATACACTCACTTACTTTCCTTCTCTAACCCATAGAATTTGAAGCAGAGAATGAAGCGGTCAGATCAGGGTTTTCTAGAATCACCTGGCAGCCAGGAGGGTTAAGACCTCAAGCAGGAAGGCTGCTGCAATATTCCAGGATGGAGCTGAAGTCTTTCCACTAAGCAGCAGCAGTGGACTAGAGGGGGCATCATGGATACAGGAGACATTTCAGGTGGAACTTATGGACCTGAGTAACTGTGCAGCTGTGGGGTGAATGGAGGGCAGAATCTAGGATGGTGTCAAAGTGTCTGGCTGGGGCAAAAGAATAGAAAACACCATCAAGAGCTATGGAAAGTGGTACGAGGGGCAGGCCTGGGTGTCCCTTGATCCTAGAGCCACTTTATCTAAGATATGAATATACTTGTGGCATTTTCAGACAGAAAAAAGCTCTTGGAAGAAGAGAAAAGAATTCGCAATTACACACAGGCAGTGCTTGAGTTTTTTCATTCAACTGTGAACAATTCTCCCTCTTGTATACTATTCAGAGACATCCTTAAAACACTTTTTCTCTGCAAAACTTAAGCTTTGTGCATGAACAGATTAAAAAAAAAATAGAGCTATCATTTGATAGCAACTTTTGCCACCCACCAGTTAAATGCTGGCTGCATTACTCCTTTGCACAATATTGTTGAGGCAATTATCTCCCCAAAGGGTTTTCAGACTCCATGAGGGCAGGCAGGTTGTTCTCACTGCTCCCCGCTGGGTCCCAACTGCCTATTAGAGCGATGGCCACTTAGTGGGCGCTCAGAAAATAGATTTGGAATAAATGAATATTTGAAGTATTTTTTGATGTATTTCATTCGTTACTACTTTGTGAAAACAGAATCCCAAAATGAAATTATAGAAGCGCTCACTTTTGTGATGAGAAATGCTGTTCCCTAAACCCAGGGCAATGATGAGAATCACTAAGCACCACTGAAAGTGGTAAATTTTTATCCTCAGTTGGATGCTTGTTGGATTTAAACTGGTCAAATTTGTGATCAGTTGTCAATGAAAAGAACAAAATTAAAGATACAGTGAAGGCAAGAAATAGAGCATTGAAGATTTTATGTTAAAGGTAAAGGTAGTTGGGGAATTATTATTATTTTAGATGTCTTAAAACAGCCCTCCTCATTCCCTGCCAAAAAATAAAAACCACCCTACATCATTTTTCTGACATCGGACATTTGACTTTTAAGCACGTTTTTGGGAAAGTATTATGTTCCAGAGTGTAGGATGCCCGCCCAATAGCTTATCCTAATATTTCATCTACTGAGGGAGGTGAGTATTGTCAGCAGACCAGGTTGTGGGGGCTGAATGACAGACAAGCTCCCAAGTGTGACCTTCAGAATAACTCAGGGCACTGCTCCTACAGCATCTGGGGACAGATGTCAATTAAATGGGTACAGAACATGCTGGGCCTGGAAGGGAGGACTTAATGATCAGAGAGGAGCTTGGTGCACATCATCCATCATTATCCTCATGTAACATATTGAGCAATTAATCAGTTCAAAGTACTTGTGTTATCATCCCAGGTTCTGAGGATACATCCATGAGGACACAGACAAATACTCCTACCCTAACGGAGCTGACATTCTAGAGTGGTCAGATATAGACAGATAGACAATTTAAAAACTACATAAATAAGTTATATAGAATGATGACAGAGCATGATGAAACATGAAAACAAAACAGATTGGGTAGGTGTGCTGGTGCTGGGAGCAACTGTAATTTTAAGCAGGGTAGTCAGGGAAATTGTGGTAGGTTGTGTTATTATTCAAAATCCCCTTCAACAGATGAATGGATAAAGGAGATGTGGTGTGTATATACAATGGAATACTACTCAGTCATGAAAAAGATGAAATCATGCCATTTGTGACAACACGGATGGACCTTGAGGGTATTATGCTAAATGAAATAAGCCAGAGGGAGAAAGGCCATTACCATATGATTTCACTCATATGTGGAAGATAAACAAACAAACAAACCCATAGATATGGAGAACAGATTGGTGATTACCAGAAGGAAAGGAAGCAGGGGCAAGGCAAAAGAGGTGAAGGGGCACATGTGTATGCTGAAGGATGGCACTAGACTTTTGGTGGTGAACACAATGCAGTCTACACAAAAGCCGAAATATAATTATGTACACCTGACATTTACATAATGCTATAAACCAATGTGACTTCAATAAAACAAATTTTAAAAAACACACAAAATCCCATACTTCCTCCCCTCCAAGGCAATTTTACATCCTGTCCCTGCCATGTGACTTGTACTCCTTCCCTGCCCTGAGACATGAGGCTTGTCATACGACTTGCTTTGGCCAATGGAATACGAGCAGAAGTGATACAGATTAGTCCAATAGGAAGCTTCGATTAAACGCGTATGTTTAGTTCGGGCTCTTGTTTCTACCTGCTGCCATGAAACCTGAATGTTCCAGGCAAAGGTGGTCCTTCCACCTGGTGCTGGAATGAGAAGACCTGTGTAGCAGAGCCACAGCCTCCAGCAGGCTCACATCTATGGAGAATGTGAGTAAGAAAAAGATGTTTGTTGTGTAAGCCAGGGATGTTGTATTTTGTTACCATAACAAAGCTGATTGATACAAAAAGGTTTTCTGAGAAGCTACCCTTTATGCAAAGACCAGAGGGAGATAAGACAACAAAACTGAGGCCCAGAGAAATGATGTAACTCTCTCAGGTCACACATTTATTATGTGGTAGAGATCGTATTGGAGACCCTTCTAATCTCATTCTGTTCACACTTCCCTCTCAGGCAGGGACCTGCCTAGCTCAGATCACAGAAGTCACACTGTCACGTTTCTCCATTCTGGTCAGTTGCATGTCCTATTTCTCTAAGTGGGATCCTAAAGCAAAAGGCCCCCAACAGTCAAACCAGCCCCAAGGAACTTGAGGCACATGGTCCTCTCCTGCAACCGAAGGCATGTGTGACTAAGTTTGCAGCTGAACTCTTCCATCTCCTCCTCATCATTTACATCTCACTCCAATCTTGGAATAAGCTTGTGAGACAAGGCAAGATAGTGATTATCATCACCTCCCATTTACAGACGAGAAGGCTAAGGCTTGGAGCTAAGCAACTTCTTAAAAATCATGCAGGAAGTGGATGTTGGTGATGCAAATTGAATCCAGGAATATTGCTACATTGGTAGAATTTTTACATATTTGATTATTCAAGCCTCATTACAATGCTATGAGTTGGTTTGTTATTCCTATTATATAGATGAGAAAATTGATGCTCAGGGACATGAAGTGACTCTCAGAAGGCCTCACAACTTAGAAGAGCAAGATTAGAACCAAGCATTTTTCTCACCCCAGAACTTGCATGCAGCATGGAGCCCTGCCCTCTAGGTAGGTTTCTATGAAGAAGGGGCAGGACTATGGCTATTGCCTACCAAACACTGCACACTGTGGCGAGTTACAGCTCAATGAACATTATTGCTTAATCAATTTATCCCTAACTTGTTGACAAGAAAGGCAGCTGCTGATGCCAGTGAGAGGCTAAATTCAATGTGCATGAGGAAACCACACGTCATGGTGCATCTTCATTCAGATAGGGCCATCCCCACCAGGTGCTGAGACCACCAAAAGCCGCATGAGAAGGAATGTGTGCCTCTCTCCTCTGCACTTTTGCTCTGCTGGATGCTTTTCCAAATTGGGAACCGGCAGCATCCTATAAACGTGAAAGGCTACCCAGTGTGACAGAGACAGGGAAGTCAGAGTTGGAAGCTCAGCTCCTCCATGGAAATGCTGTATGGTCTTGAGCAATGCCTCCAAAGCCTTGTTTTCAAGTGTTCATTCCAGAAGTCATTCACTTATTCATTTATTCAACCGTATATTGAGCACCCACTATGTATCAGTTATTATGCTAGACCCTAGGAATACAGAAATGAACAAGTAGACAGTCCTGATCTCCAAACAAACATCCACAAATGTTCAGCATTGTTTCATTTTGAATGTAGAGAATGGCCACTCTGCCCTTAGCCTTTGCTCTGTAAAGGAGGTCTCTATACCAGCAAAAGAGTTCACAAGATCATAGGGAGGTCACATAGCCAGAGAGAGGCGGTAGGGAGACAGTATTCCCCTACACTCTCCATCTCTCTGCCAAGGCAGAACCCCACCTCTCCTGACACCAACCATCTTTGGATAGCCCGTGCCAGACAACCCCGCTGATAGAGATCAAACCATTGACTGATCTATTTCCTCATGATTGGAAGAGAAAATGGGTCCAGACAACCAATGGCTAGGGTGTAGAAGGGTCACTTTGAGTAGCAAATTTTTGTATAAAACCATTAAAAAAAAAAGTCATACAAAGAAAATGGTTGAGTTGTCATAGTAAAAAACTAGCAATACCTGGCTTCACTTCCTTTCCTTTACCTGAGTAGCTCTGATCCTGAAATGCCTAGGCAAGAGTGCTCAGGAAAGCTAGAATGGCCATTCAACTGACCCAGAAGACCTTGCTCATGGCCAACACAATAAGTATTTACAGATACAAATATCCTTTCAGTTAAACGAGTGATGTATTTAATTGAAAGGTTGCTAGTACTGTCACTGCTGGTCTTGACAAACCCATAAAGAGGGAAATGGATTCTCACGGCAAAGTGCGGAGGGACCATGATCCATTCTACAACTCCTGGGAAGAAGGCAGGCAAGAAGGCCAGCTCCAGGCAGTAATGACTAACAGACTAGGTGAATCCCCAAATGGAGCTGGGCGTCTATTAATGTCAAAACCACCTGACCCTCATGGATTTACTGACATCCATCATCACTTGATGGGAGTGACTCTCTTTTGAATTATGACTTGATATAACCACCTACAAGCCAGCCGTATCCCTTTCCGGCTGTTGTTCAATGCCAGTTTGTGGCTGATGCAAAGGTGGCTGGCCACAAATAGGATCCTTAGGATTCACGTCACCTTGTGGCTCAGCTTCCCTAAGATGAAGGAGTTCATGGCCAAGATGGCAGATGTCAAGTGATGACTGGATGGTCCACATACAGGCTGCATGAGTTTGCTAGGTGAACTTTATGAAGAGAAATACCTCCAAAATGAGGACAAAAGTCAGATGTTCATGTGTGGTTCTTCCGCTGTCCTTATAATGTCCTCACTGCTTATCCTGAACTATGGGTTGTTATGTTGATGGAATAGAAAGTCAGAGGGACTGGGAAAATTGTTGTAGTATGGAAAAGGACTTATCTATATAAACCTTTGCAAAATTTGGCTCTTTGAGCAGGGCTCAATTCTAATGCGACATTGCCTGCTTTGTGATGTGTTCAGGGAGTCCAAGCTATAGAAGTCCCCTGAGAATCTGAAAGCCGATCTGGGTTTTGTCCTCATCATCTTTCTTTTTGTGACCCCAGAGGCCACAGCTATAGGGAAGTGAGAGTGGTTGGAGGAAGATCTGTTTTGACAACAGAGATAACTTATGTAAAGCACTTAGCAGAGTGCCTGGCACCCACTAGGTTGCTAAGTGAGCAACAAACCTATGTTCCCTTGTCCCAGCGTCATCCTTTTAATAGATTTTAATTTTAATAGATTTCCAATGTATTCGTAGTTTCTGTCTCATGGTGTCAAAAGGCATCAGCTATTATTAAGGCAAGAGTGGTAGATGACTAGGAAGAGAACAGAATGATACCTAGAGGCTGGAGGGCATGGCCTGACATTACAGTCCCTTCCACTGATGTTCTTGACCATGACTTGAAGAAAGTGGGCTCTGAGAAGAGAGAACTTGGTCTCCAAACATCCCTTCCAACGCTATTCTAAATGCAAAGAAATGTCAAAGCTGAAATAACCATAATGCAATTGTATTTACCCTGTTTACTGAAATATCAGTCATTGCTTTGCACAGCAAATCCATTTTTAAAGTTCATTGTGCTAGAAAAACATTGCAGGTTCTTAATTCTTACTTTCTCATCCAAGCCGGGTGGGAGGTGAGAAGTTTTTGAACTGGATGAAAATCCACATGAGACATTTCAGGAGCATCTTAGAGCTTTCTTCCAGCATTCTGCACACTCTCTCTTCCCCAAACCCACATATAGCTTCCACCCTCAAGGGCTGCCCTCATTCTGACAGCAAGCGTTAGAAGAGCATCAGCAGAAGCAAAGACAAAAAAGAGGACAGCACACGGATGCTGAGCACCTGGCCTGCTGTCTGAGGGGGACCAGGGCTCACCTGGAGCCATGAGTTGAGTCTGGTCTCCTTGCCTTATAATGTTGGTCCTTTTATCTTATAATGGATGTTGGCATCAACAACCAGTGTTTAGGAAGTCAATTTCTACAGATTGGCCCACTGGGCTCTCTTGTTCTTTGGTTTCTGGTTGGGTTCAGCCAATAGGAAGTGCGGGTTTGAGACTACAGATCAGGAGGATGGGGAAGTTGGGACAATCTTTCTCTCCCTGCTTCTTCATGGTTTGGGCAGTGGCTCCCTTCTTCTACAGCAGAGTTTCTTTACCTCAGTTCTATTGGCATTTGGGGCTGAATAATTTGTTGTTGTGGGGGGTTGTCTTGTGCACTGTTGGCTGTTTCACAGCATGCTTGGCCTCTATTTGGTATATGATAGCAGCACCTTCCCTAAGTTGTGACTACAATGTGACCAAAAATGTCTCCAGGCATTGACAATGTTCTCTGGGAGGGAAAACCACCCCCAGCTGAGAATCACTGCCTTCATCTTTGTAGACAGCCCTTCATTTAACTCCCTTTGCTAACCCACTGAGCATGCCATCTGTCCGGAGCTGGGACCCTGAGACGTGTACATATCAGCATATGTGCACCTCAATCTGGACTCTCTTTGTGAGCAACTGAGGATATGTTGCATCCCTCAGTAGACTGTGAGCTTCCAGAGGACAGGGACCAGGGCCCACACATTTAGGACATCCTCACCCAGGAGCGTTTCTAGGTGCCTAACTGTAATCCCAGTAGCTTTAGTGAAAGCCGCTTTCCTGGCTTACTCCTCAGTGGAAGCAGAACATAGGCATGCTGCCCCACCCTCTCTCCAGCCTCTTTTTATAATGACTCTTCAAGATTGTGGGCAATTTCCTCCCAGGGACTGAAAGGTCTAGGACGCTTCTGAATTGGCCCCAGTGCCCTGTGGTTAACCTGTGGCTGGCAGCGAATGCTGGTAGTCTCCAGGATGCAGCAATCGCCTGTAAATGAGGTCTGCCTTTGCCCTCGCTTTAAGGACTGTAACAATTGCTTTCTCTTCCTTGGAAATATAACCTTAGAGATGAACTGCTCTTGAATCAGTAAATGTGTGTGATAGTTTCTTTAGAGAGTTCCATGAGGAGATACCAGCCTCCTCCTGCAAACTCAAGAGGAAAGCACAGGCCTGCAGTCACTGCCTATGTTCCTAAGTCTCTGCAAAGCTCTGAGGCTGAGGGCTGGAGGCTGTGCTAGGACCTCAGCAAGCAGCAGGAAGGTGCCTTTGGCCTGACTTGCTTTCGGACCGCAAGTGTCATCAATGAGTATTTAATATCTACAAGGCTATCCTAGTGTCACCATCAGCATTCCGTGCATGCCATGGGGACATCTTAAGAAAAAAATTGGCATGAATGATCCCACAGGTGTGTGCCAGTGAATCCAGATGTAAAGTTCTTCTAGAGCATATTTAGATCCTTGTATCGCTTCTCAAATTCTGGAACTGCATATACTTCTGCTTGTTTCTTGCCAAGACTTGTTTCTCATGGACTTAGTGGGTGGGGTTAGAATGCTGTTCTCCACACTTCATGCTGCCTGCCTTTGTCAAGCCAGATGTGCTATGGTTGCGGGGACATCAGAACTCTGCTCCTGAGCCCCAGTATGCATGTACTTCCAGCTCATGACGACATATACTCCATGCCTCAGTTTCCTCACGTACCATGCCATATTTCTGTTGAGACAGCAGCCCCACTGATTGTGATGCTAACACTGGTCGTGGTTCCCACTGGGGCACTCTGAGGGGCGGGATCATAGGCCTGCATCTCCGTCCCACAGCCGATCAAGGTCATACAATTCTATCATCACTTGGCTCCAGCCTTGATATCAGGCAACCCTGTTCTGAAACAGCAATTCAGAGCGAATCACATCACCTCTGTGGGCTCCCATGCTTCATCTGTAAAATAACGTTGAACATTTGATCCATTCCCAGGAGTTTTTTTCTTTTGAGCTATAATTTGTATTCAATGAAATAAATTTTTAAATGTACAGCTTGAAGAATTTCTGTATATGTATACATCCACATAACTGCCACCCCAACTGATACGGAGAACATTTATTTCTATCACCCCAGAAGTGCCCTCGTCCCCCATCCCAGGTAAGACCACACCCCCACGGGTGATCACTATTCTGACTCTCATCAGCATCAGAGTAGTTTTGCCTATTCTTGGACATCACCTAAATGGAATCATAATATGTACTCTTTGTGTTTAGTTTTTTTATTCAACATGAAGGTTTTGAGATTAATCCACATTATTGAATGTACCGACAGTTTGTCCTTTTCTATTGCTAAGTAGTATTCTGTTGTATGGGCATCACACATTTATTTATCCATTCTCCTGTTGATGGCCACTTGGGTTGCTTCCAATTTGGGGCTATTATGAATAAAACTATTCTGAATATTCTTATGCAAGAATGATTGTGGACATATGCACTCATTTCTCTTCCAAGGTCCAGTCCCAGAGATTTAACTATCGACTTCATCTCACACCCAAGTTCCCCTCAGCATATCTGGATGTCCCACAGGCACCTGGGATCAGCATGCTGTACACGTGTCCATCACCCTCATAACCTGGCCCTGACGATCCCCCCAGCCTCAGTGCTACGCATCCTCCTTCAACACTACCAGCCAGCCGTCCCAATCTTATTTTAGTGCTTTGAACACGCCTGGTTCTATCTTCCTTCCTGGTCTTTAGAGTAAATTAAAGCCAGATGACTACATCACCTCTATAGGGAAATACATTCTAGAAAGACTATAGGATGAAAGGCAAAAAGAAATCATAAAAATGCTAGAAAATCCAAAGAATATTTTCACATTCTGGCCTTAGTTACCCAAAAAGTACAATTATGCTAAAAACAAGGAAGAAAGACTAAAATAACAACTAAGACTTCTCTATAGAAAGGACATAAAGAACATAAATATGTTAAAAACTAAACAAATTTGAAAGACACATTAGTAATATATTATCCTTAATATGCAAAGGACTCTTACAAAATTATAAGAAATGTGTAAAACCCCGACAGAAAAAAATGCATAAAGAAGAGGTAATTGGTAATATAAAGGTCCAATAAACATGAAAAAGTGGCTCAAAATTATCAACAAACTAAGAACAACATATTAAAACAAGATATTACTTTTCACTTATCAGCTTAGTATTCAGGAAGTTGATGGTTTTGGGAAATTAGATCTCTCATATAGCCCTGCTGGAATTATAAATCAATGCCTCTTTTCCAAGAAGATATTCCAATAATGAGCAAAAACCATTTAAATATAGTCAAGTAATTCAATTTCTAGGAATATGTCCTAAGGAAATGGTTGGATATGTGCACAAAGACATGTACCAGCTTGTTTATAATAGAAGTGCTTATAAAATCTAAAAGTTGGAAGCAACCTAGATGTCCAGGAATAGAGAAGCAGTTAAATAAATTATGGTACAAACATATAATGGAATATCATACAGACATTAAAGTAATTGGGTAAATAAATCTTCATTATGGATAGATGTTCACACCATTTTTGAGAGTATAAAACAGGTTGCAAAAAAT
The DNA here is from genome assembly GCF_021613505.1 of Equus quagga. NCBI lineage: Eukaryota > Metazoa > Chordata > Mammalia > Perissodactyla > Equidae > Equus > Equus quagga. The sequence goes on from NC_060278.1 coordinate 94,184,063, forward strand.
AATTAAAGAAATGACTCCGTTATTGTACAGGTGGGTCTGCGCGCACGTGCACACATGGACCCATGGCAAGTGTTTGGAAGGTGTTTATTCAAGGTAGGCTGACATCTGTAACCTCAGAGACTGAACACAGGAAAGATCTAATTTTTCCTCCTGTCACAGTCAAATACAGGTCTGCAGGGAGACCCTGCTTTGCTTGGTCATTAAAGAGCCCCGGCTCCTTCTATCAGTAGCTCCACCATCCTCCAGAGTCCTGTAGTCCTCCACTGGGTCCTCTGCATCTGGCCATCAGAAAAGGGAAGAGACAGTGGGTGTGGAATGTTTTAAGGGCCAGGTCTGGAGGTGGCACAGCTCATTTCTGCTCAGATAGCACTGACTAAAATGCTACCACGTGGCCACCCCTAACTGCAAGGGGGGCTGAGAAATGTACCCCTGCCAACGGGCAGCCAGTCTCTTGCACATAAGGAAAGAGAAACAGAGCAAAATTCCAAAACTGTTAGGTCTAGCTAGAAGCATTGGGGGTCAACTTTGCTCTCTCCTTTCACTCTTCTGCCTTGTCTGAATTTTTCCCAAAGAAGAAGTATTACTTTTAACATAAGGGAGCAAAAGTCCAATAGAGCTATCTCCATTCTGATGACCACACAGAGGAATTAGGCACGGTCCTCCACTATGGATCAAGCTGTCACTTGTGTCCTGGTACCCTGTGTCCCTCATGTCAGGGCTGGGTGTGGTCAGTACCTGGAGCATCCCTCACCTGCCCCTCAAGCTCCAAAAGACACAGACACCAGCTCCCAAAGCAGCTCAGAGCCCGCCCACCTGGAACTCTCGGTGTGCCTGTGAGGCCTCAAGCTGAGAAGCAACCCCCCTGCTGCTTTCCGACAAGGCCTGTTTTTGTCTGTCTAGGTGCACAAGCCCACCTCATCACTCAGAGGAGTCTGCTCCCCACACCACCATTTGTCACTGTCAGCCCAGGGAGCAATTAGATTCCATCCAGCCAGAAATAAACAGACACTGGCATTACATGTGAGATGACAAGCAGACACGCTGTCTCTAATGCATTGCCATCCCCACTGTGCCCAGTGGTGATGGAGCCTTGGGCACGGATGCTGCCTAGAGCCTGGTGGGACAAATGAATCAATTTGGGACCCTTGGACTGCCTCTCTATCCTTTGCTCTTTTCAGGGAGAATGAAGGAATTAGAGGAAAAGCCTTCCTCCTACATCGAACAGTTGTAAAACTTCGGATAAAATGCCCTGACCGAAAAGTGCGAGATCTAAAGGTCAGTCTAAAGGCCTCTGGATCAGGGGAATGAGCACAGGCTGGTTTGGGTGCCAAGGCAGAGCTGGGGCTGGGTTCCTGCAGCCCTGCTTAACAGCTGTGCTATCTGGAGTGAGTCCTGTAACCTTCCTGCCTATAAAACGGCAGTGACAGCGCTTGCCCTTTCTCTGCTTTTATTAATACCATTTCTGCTGCTTCAAATACACTCCTGTTTCCTCCTGTGGCACAGACAACTGGCTCTCCACCAAACTCATTCTCTGCTTCCAAAGCGTACAGCTGTAGCTGGGAAGTAACTACTCAGCTAGAGAATGCATTTTGCACCCCCATTTTGGCTATGGGTGGCTTCAAGTCTAGTTTTTTTTTTTTAATAGTTTTTTTTAAGAACAGTTTTAGGTTCACAGCAAAAGCAGAAGATAAAGAAGCTCAAGACTAGTTTTCACCAATGAAATGCGAGCAGAAGCGATGGATGGGACTTCGCTCCGCTCTCAAGAATGCCACGTGCTCCCCTCCACGCACTTCCTCCCTTGCAGCTTGCTGGGGTGGAGATGACCAGGACAACCTAGGAAGCAATGTGTCAAGGAAATCAGGTCCTCTGTCCACCTAGGTCCCTGAGTGACCGAGTCAAGGACTGTTCCTCCTGTCTGCCTGTCCAGAAGGAGCAGAAAGGAAACTTTACTAAATGCAATGTGGTACCCTGGATGGGATCCTGGAACAGAAAAAGGACTTTTGTGGAAAAAACTGGTGAAATCCAAATAGAATCTGGTGTTTTGTTCATCGTAACCTACCAATGTTACTGTCTTAATTTTGACAAATGTACCATGGAAATGTGAGACGTCAACATTAGGGGGAACTGAGTGGAGAGTAGAGGAGCACTATATATCGTCTGTGTAACTTTTCTGTAAATCTAAAAATATTCCAAAATGAAAAGTATATTAAAAATGATAATAAGACATTTTCAAATGTATTAAGCCATTCTATGTTTGGGTATATTGGTTGCGGCAGTCTAGCCGACCCTAACTAATGCAGTCCTCTTCATCTATAAAAGTCCTAGTCACATTTCAAGACTCAGATTTGACTTTTTCTCCACTAAGAAGCTTTCTGTGATCCCTGGGGCGATGAGCTGACCCTCCACTGTACTTCTGTCCTCTGCCACACTCAAGAGAGGCAACTAATAGACCCGTCCACTTTCCAAACTAGCAAGAAGTTTTCTTCGAGTCAAAAGCCTTGTCTCCTTTGTAGCTACAACATTCCTCACTGTGCTCTGAGACATTTGTCCAATGAGTTAACGCCAACCTCACCTATTTGTTGTGAACATTTACTACACCAACCGGAGTGAAACTGCTTCATTAACTCTGAAGTACTGCACAGATGCAGAGGATGATTAATCAGTTGCAAATCATTTATTGAACACCAGGCCTGCTTTCCAGTTGCGATATATTTTTCTGGTGGCCTACAGTGTCTGCACGGATACATGGTATTGGTCTCATTATTGTGATTGCCTTAATTAGTACTGATGTGGCAAAACGGCTTAAATAGTCAATTCAATGCCTTCCACCGAACATCCAAAGGCATTAAAGGCAGGAACTTGCATTCACGAAGTGCCTACTGGGTGTCAGGCAAGCATGTGTGAGGGCTTTCACTCCTATTATTTCATGGGACCCCAGCAGAACCCTCCGAGGTTGGGATTATTATCCTCCACTTTACAGTTGAGAAAATTGAGGAGCAGAGAGAATAAGCAATGTGTTTACCACCGCTCACTTTGTAAGTGGAGCTTGGCCTCCAAAGTCCACCTATAACCTGCTTCCATTCAAAACAGCATCTTGGCATATGATTGATGGCCACTCTCCACTAAGAAGCGTCATAAAAATAAATCCAATTTCTTCCATATCCCTCCGGGTTGGACCTCAAATAAAAGCTGAATGCCAGAACCCAAACAAACTGCTGTAAACTGAAGTCTAGCTGTTGGAGCAGGGCATGGGGTCAGAGGTGCCCTATCCAGTCCACAGAGAGCTGTCTGAGCTGCTAAACCCAGGATCCTTCAAGTATCCTGGAATTATCTGGGAATAAGAATGATATTTCAGCTCTTACTGCACACTGGTACTGTGCTAAGCACTTTACACAGTGTAGCTCATCGAACCCTTACAACAAACTTAGGGGAAGACGCTATTATTACTGCAACTTCAGAGATGAGGGGACTGAGCCTCAGACATGTAAGGTAACAATTACAGTGAATACAGAAGTCACCAGGAAATGAGATGTTCAATGACTCCTTTCCCAACAGACTGCAAGCCACGTGAGGGCAGGGACAGCCCCTCCCTTGTTCATCTTTGTAACTAAAGTACTCACCACAGTCCTGCACACAATAGGTGCTCAACAAATAGCTGCTGAATAAAATGAGATGATCAAAGTCACAGGAAATCTGGTAGCATCTTTGGAAGGACATAATGAGTCACCTAATGAATCATAATGTTATCTCTTGAGTATCAGCCAAAGGCCTAAGCTTGCACCCTATTGACTAACCCACTTCTGCCTGCTCCTCTCCATTAGACTTCGTTCTCTACCGCGATCCCTGAGAACACACAGAGAGGTACAGTTCCATGAAGTCAAAGGCTGGTGGTTTCTCTTCAGGCCTCCCGATGTTCTTGCATACCTTATCACTTGGCCCTGAGTTAGCATGCCTTGTACTCAAGATTTCGAAAAGTCCCCTTTGAAGACAGTTACACGATCCAGAAGCCATTACTCAGAGCCGTCTCCTAATCCCCATCTCTTCTATTTCCCCACTAAACATCCCTTTCTCCTTCCCCTCACAGACCCCTTGCCCCCAGTGTGTATCAACCCATGCTATCAGATGCCTGAAAATGACCAGTTCAGCAGAACCCTCAGACTTGGAATCCCAGTTTAGGCTCAAGTGGGACATGATAACAGCCCGTCAGGAGCTTTCCACAAATGTGTGCTATAAACTTGGGGAGGTGTCTGGAGCTGGGGAGGAAGGACACTACCATTCCTGCAGGGCTGCCTCCCAGTCCTGTACCAGCATGCAAAGCTTAGGGGGCAGAGCATGCATGCAACCCCCACTGCCGCTGGGAGTCTTTACACAATGCACATACTGCACAGCCATACACAGCGGCCTGACCTTACCGAACGCCTACCATGTGCCAGGTACTCTGCTAAGACTTGACCTTAGAGCCCCTTATTAGAAGTCCCTATCAGCATCCCTTACTTTCCCTTTGTAATATTTATGACAATTGTCATTAATTTTCGTGCCTTTACGTGGTTATTTGCCTAATGTCTGGCATGCACTGTGTTCTAAATTGCATGAAGGGGCCTCGTTCAGAACTCTGTGTCCAGCACACATCGAACAAGTCCCTTTCAAAAAAAAACAGTTATATAAAAAATTATGTGTTAGATTGCACTATCAGCGCAAAATTTCACTCTCCATTATCATGGTCCTTTGCCAAGTGACTTTCCAGTTCTCCCCACTGAAGGAATGGCCTGGCCTTTGGGCCCTGTGACTTGCTTCGGCTGATAGGATGAAGCAGAAGTGTTGATGTGCCAGTTCTGACACAAGTCCTCAGAGGCCTTTGTGTTTCCACTCAACCTCTATGCCTCTGCCTCCACCATGAGAAGACCAAGCCCTGACTAGCTCACTGGTCCCCAGAGGAGAAAGAGAGACACAAGAACAGATGCAGGTCAACAGAACTGCATCAAAAGCAGAGCAAGCCCAGCCACCTAGACCAGCTGACCCCCAGTCAAGCTGCAGATGTATAAAGGAACTGAGCTGGGATCATCCAACCCGCACACACATGAGGTAAATAAACGCTGGCTGTCGTATGCCACTGACATTTTGTGCTTGATTTCTTACATACTAATAGCTGACAGATGCAAATTAATATGCCCATGTTGCAAAAGAAGAAACTGAGGATCAGCAAGATTAGTTTGCAGGATTGGGTAACATTTCCCACTAAGAGTGGAAGCTAGTACGTAAATTCAGAGCTGTCTGTTTCTAAAACTGATGTGCTTTCACCACCCCACATTGTCTCCCTTCATCCTTTGGAAGCCTCATTTACATCTGAGAGGACATCCAGGGTATGTCGTCAGTGTCTGGGGCATCTCTCCCATCTGCACCTCTGGAAAGTAGCACAGAGGTGACATTTGGGCAGATGCTGTACTGAGTCAGGATATTACACCTGGAAACCTTGCTTGTCCTTGCTGAGTGACTATCCCTGCCTCCAGAGCTGTCTCAGCATGCACAGATATTCCTCACTTTAATGTGTAAACGCCATTCCGAATAAGCGACCAAATCCACCAGGTAGGGGAGCTCCAGGTGATTAATGCATCTCTCAGGTGGTGGAAACCACTTAATCTTCACCTGCAAGTTTCTGACTCCACCAAACACAGCTCTAATTGCCCACAAATGCACTGCCTGATGAGCCTTTATTGCTTAATTAGCAAGGTGAGAGGCTCGTAATTAATAAGCCATTTACTCCTACATTTAGATGTTTTCAGGAAATGTCGCCAAAGACTTTCCAAGGAAATTCACATTATTTGTCATCTTACTCTGCACCTCCTCCTACCTGAGTTGGCACCTCTCTCGGGGTTTCCGGAACTTTTCTGCCTGCAGCTAACTTGAACAGGAAAGCTACAGACCCCACAGGTTATCGACCCCTTGTCGTCTCACTTTCTAACTGACCAGGAACTTGATGATATATTAAAATCAGACGTGGACAGAATGATCCAAATTGTAACAATGCAGCAATTACACAAGAACAAAAGTAAAACCTAACAGTTATTCTGTAAATAGATTAACGCAAGAAAAAGAGTTAATGAAAATTACAACTCATACAAGACCACACTTAAGATGTATAACAAAATGCCCTTTTTGAAAATTGTGGAGATTCCCACTATTTGTCAGCGTGTATATCCACTGGTACCTTTTTAAGGTGTCTGAGTGCTGGCATTGGCAAGGAAGCCAAGATTTAGCAGAATAATGAATTAGATCCTCAGAAAGCTCTACTAATGAACTAATTTTAGTTCAAAAACACAAAGTTTCACTTCCCTTACAAACCAAGTGACCTTGTGGGTTGCTAATAAGCAGCTTTAACTGCATGTATAAATGAACATCAATGGAACTGAGTTGCTCTATACTAATGATGCACAGTTCTAAAGATGTCCATTTGTATGTACTGCTCAGCCATTCTTGCTTGGAGCCACTGAGGTCTTACGCGCTCTTTCCCTCCCTCCTTCCTTCTCCCCTCCTTCCCTTCCTTCTTTTCTTTCTTTGTGTCACTGTTGATCGATTTAAAAAAAAAAAAACAGCATTTATTACAGAAAAATTAGGGAAAGGCAGAAAGTTGGAAATTAACAAATAAATGCACATGATTCAACTACCAGGTATAACAAAGGTGAACCATCATTTCCTTGCAATCCTATGTGTTCACAATTGCTCATCTTTTTTTACACGTTATGAAAAGCACAATACTTTTTCAATGCTGCACAGTTTTCTACCGAACATGAGAGCATCAGCAGGGTCCATGTTAGAAGCAGTTCTTCATGAACGTTTCAATGGTGGCAGACGTGATGAGGAGGAAGAGATTATTTAACCATTTTCTTCTATGGGGAACTTAGCTTGTTCTAACTCTTCATCATTATAGCACTTCTATGACGACTATTGTGATAAAAAGAACAATGCCTTCCCCATAAAAGTCCACATCCATGTTCTAATTCCCAGAATCTGTGAATATGTTATCTTACATTCCCAAAGGGATTTTGCAGATTAAATTAACTGATTAATTTAATTAGGGATTAAGTTAAGGGTTTTGAGATGGGGAGATGAGCCTGGATTATCCAGGTGGCCCCAATGTGATTACCAAGGTCTTCATAAGTGAAAGACTGTGTTAGGAGAGACGGGGAGAGAAATAAAGGGAGGGGAAGAGGAGAAGGAGGCGCAGGCGCAGGCGCAGAGGGAGAGAAGGGGAGGGAGGAGGTTGAAGATGGAGAAAGAGGCCACAAGTCAAGGAATGCAGGAGGCCTCCAGATGCTGGAAAAGGCAAGGAAATGCATTCTTCCTCAGGGCCACCAGAAGGACCGCTTCCCTGCTGACACCTGGATTTTAGCCAGGTCAGATCCATTTCAGACTTCTGATCTCCAGAACTGAAAGGTGATAAATCTGTGTTCTTTTAAGCCACTACATTTGCGGTAATTTGTTATAGCAGCAATACAAAAATAACACAAATGTCCTCGTAAATGAATCTGTTTATATAACTCAGATTTCTATTAGGACAGATTTCCAGAAGTGGAATTACTAGGTGAAAGGGAGTGATGGTTTTGAGAGCTCTTGATGGATGCTCAAACTGCTTTCGAAGAGGGCTGCAGGGCATTGTTGTAGATGCTCTGGAAGAGGACCACGAGCTTGGGAAGGTTGCCTGCTTCTTTCTATCTCAGCTGCCAACATCCTTGCTCAGGCTGCGTTCCCCTCATCTCCCTGCTTTCCTCCCCTCTCCCATCTTCTCCCTTCTTCCTCGAGTCCCCTCCCCTCCCCTCTGAAGAAGAATGCCCAGGGCCCCTTCACAGGTCTCCCTGCTTCGCCTCCTGGCAGCCACAGCCTGTCCTCCACACCTGAGCTGGAGGGATCTCATCAGAACACGAATTGCCCTCCTGCTTACACCCTTCAATGAGTTCCCATTGTTCTTAGCTTAATGAGAGCAATCCCTACCCTGGCCCCCCAAACCCCGCCTCTTTGGCTGCCCTCCAGCCTCACATCCCACGGGCACCCCTCGCCCCATGGGTCTTCCCCGGGTTCTGCTCACAGGCCACACTCCTGCCGACCTCAGGGCTTTTTTGCACGTGCTGGCTCCTTTGCTAGAATGTTCTCCCCACTTTCCCCTTTGATCCTAGATAACTCCTTGTCCTTCAGAGCTCATATAAAATGCCCCTTTCTCAGGAAAGCGCCCCTTGACACCCAGGCAAGGTCCACTACTCATACCCTGCTCTCCTCCTTCATAGCACTCACCACAATTAATTAACTTTTTTAATTAGTTGTTAACTTTTAATCAAAGTTTAATATCCATACAGAAATATGGACCTAATGTAATCTCTATAAATTTTCACAAACTAAACACACTTGTGTAAACAGCTCCTAGGTCAAGAGATAGAACGTTCTTTGCATTTGAGGGCATCCCAGAAGCCCCCACCCCATGCTCCTTCCAGTCTCCAGCCCCCCCAAAGGTAGTGTCTACATAGACCTCTAACAGCAGAGATTAGTTTTTTATGTAAGCAAAATCTGTAACTAGCCTTTTTTAAATGTCTGTCTCCTTCATTAGACTATATATTCCATGGGGCAGGGTCCACATCTAACTTGTTGGCTGGCATCTCTCCAGCGACCAGCATCTTTGCTCGACCAGTGCTTGTCAAATTCAAGAATGCATTAGTTAACTAACAATTAATTAATGTCATAGGAGCTGGGCAACAAGGTGCAGGAGGTATGCTGAGCAAGGCAACCACAAGAAAATGGGACAGCAGAAACAAGATGCTGTCCTCACAGATGAAACTCATCCAGAAGGAGGAGACAGATGGGCCTCTGGGCCACAAGGTCACTGAATGGGGGCTGTTTACACTGGAAAGGAGAGGAAGCTTCTAGCTAAGGAGTGGCAGCAGGGACGCAAGGTGGGAAGATGAGAGGGATGACACGGGCAGGACAAGCCCACCCTGTCCTGGGCCAGGCAAGCATCCTGGCAGTTCGGGGTGCTTTTCACCAGTGGAATGAGCACTGCCCCCCCCGCCTGCTAAGCTGTGCTGCCCATGAAATTCTGGATGAAATATCCTTCTCTGGCAGGAAGGGCTTTTCTGGAAGAACAAAAGCTGTGGGGCCCAGAGAGGGGTCTCAACAAAGACGTAGCTTTCGACAGCCTTGTGGTAGAAGTGAAGCCAGCGTCTGTCAGACTCAGACTCTGGGAGAAAGTCTAGTCTGTAGCCCAGGTATGGAGTTGGGGGCATTTATTGGAATGACTACCCCATGATCCGAGTTCTGACTTCAGCAGACCTTGCTTCCTTCCTTCCATTCAAACCTCCACACACATATCAGAGCAGGCCCTCCTGCTTGGGGCAAAACAACCCCACGATCAGCAGGCTGGTCTCAGAGTAGTGCCAACTCTTCCCAGCCCTCTGACTGAGGGCCATTTGGTGCAAAGTCAGGGAAGACTTGGGCCTGCAGCTGGGGGCTGCAGAGCCAGCCAGAGCATCTTGGAGCCTCTGACATTCTCCAGTCAGTTGGAGGGCTGTGGCAGCCGGTATTTTATTTAAGACACTCAGGGTTTATGGTTAAAAACCCATAAGTCTGAACAAATTCTTTAACTGGCAATTCCCTGCAAAGGGCTCCGCAGTTTGCACTGTTCCCATCATGTGTTCAATCAAAAGGGTATTGGGGACAGAAGTGTACATTATCGCTATTGACATTTTCCAGCCCACTCCACTTTGGTTAAAAAGTGGGTGCCCAAAGATGCCACTTAATAACTTTGGGCATCATGAAAATGTCACTTTGACAAGTAGAAAAGTGGATTTACACACCCACCAAAGGTGACCTGCTTAGAAAGAGACAGCGTGGATTGTTCCCTGGCCTCAGAGAAAGACAGTCACAGCCCATGTTCCTGCAGGTTACCATTGCTGGAGCAGAGGGAAGGAGAGGAGAGACAACAGAGGACAGTGTCGGCTCCAGGGCTTCCTGATCCACTGGTGCAGGCTCAGCTGGACAGACAGGCTACTGGAAGTTCGGCCACACAGCAGGGGTGGACTTAGGGGAAGTTGGGAAATAGGGACTGCCTGGCCTAGGGCTGGGAAAGTGATTGGATCCAGTTCTGGTCCCAGATGGCGGTTACATGTGCATGGAAAGACCCAGGAAGGTGGGCATTGACCAGAAGGCCAGTCCTTGGGTCAAGGTGGATGGGGGCAGCAGGTAATCCTGTGGTCAGGTAAAGCCAAGGTCATGGCTTTGAAAGAACCATCAAAACCCAGCAGAGTTCCCACTAGATAGAGAAGGGAGGACAGGGCCAATTTTCCCTGGGGAGGAGGCTGGGAAGAGCCAGGCAAAGAGTCAGGACCCAGCTAAGCAGCAAGGCTGAAGCGTGGCTGAAAGGACTAAGGCCCTTTTCCACCTCCTGGGTTTCCATCTCAACAGCAGGCACCGACATACAAAACCCGGGTGTCGCCCTGAAATCCTTCCCCTCCTCCCCCAGTGCTTTGCATCTAACTCAGAGGTTGACAAATATGTTCTGTAAAAGACCAGAGAGTAAACATTTGAGATTTCGCAGGCCATAAGGTCTCTGTAGCAACTACTCTCCTCTGCCATTGTAGCGTGAATGGGTTCCCATAAAACTTTATAAAACCAGGCACGAGGCCAGATTTGGTCTACAGGTTATTGTTTTCCAATCCCTGACCTAACAAATCGCCAAGGCCTGTCAATTTTACCTTCTAAAAATCTCTTGAATCTGCCCACTTGTCTCTAGCCCCCTTGTCCGCCCCACTGGCTCAGACACAATCCTTCCTGCCTGGAGACGACTGCACAGCTGCCCCTGTGGACATTTGGATTTCACTTTCGTCCCTACAGTCCTCCACCCAGCAGCCAGAGGAAGCATCCTGAGATGCGCTTCTGATCGTGTCACCTCTCGCTTGAATGTCTTCAGAGGCTCCCTGTTGTGTTCACAACAAGATCTACACTCTTGACTGGCCAACCAATCTCTTGAGACAACGGCTCCTATTCAGCCCTCCACCCTTCACACACCACAACCCAGCCAGTGTAAGCGCCTTTGGGGGCACTAGGTGATCTCTCCCTCCTGGGCCTTTGCCCCTAGATCACCCAGCGGGGACCCACGTGTCTCTTCATCACACAGGACCCCTTTCTCTTCTCGCTTTGACCCATCCCACTTTAGACATCACTTCCTCTGAGCAGCCTTCCCTAGGTCCTGAGTCGGCCTCGAGTGCGTCCTCTGGACCTTCTGTTTATTTGTCTGCTGAATCGTGAGCATCTGGAAGGGGGTTCTGTTCGTGCTCAGCAATGCAGCCGTGCCTCGCAGCACAGTGCCTGACCTGAAGCCAGAGCTCAGTAAACAACCGCTGACTGACTGGGTGCCTCAGTGAGTCAGTCATTTAACTCTCTCAAGATAGGAGAAAGTCAGAGAATATCCAATTGGCCATCCTTGCCCAGAGACCCGAAGATTCTATGGAATGGGTTCCATGGCTCTTCATGCTTGGTATGGCTATATGCCCTCCTAGTATGCTCTGGAACTTGCTTTCTGACCCAAGAGATATATTGGTCTGGAAAATAACCTGCCTTCTATAACTTTCTGTGCTTTATAAGATGGACTAAAGTTTGGAGGGACACAAAGGCAACATAACATGTTTACATATTTTCCTGGGTAGGAGCATAAGGGAATTCACGATCACCTTTTCCTCTGTATGGTTATTAATTTATTAATTCCTTCATCAATTTGTTCATTCTACAAATGTTCCCTGAGCTCTTATGGGTTTCCGCCCCTCAACTGACTGTTGCACCTACAGCAATGGCTGATACCCAATTCTTGCCTTACCATCTGGTGGGGAAGACATGCCATTTCAACAGAGTGCGGTAAATGCTATGATAAATGGATGGTCAGGGACGGTGCCAGGGAGGAAAATGAGGAAGAATAAAACTGACAATAAAGTATACTAGAATGTTCAGGTCAAGTAGTATTTTAGAAATGAGTAGATTTAATAGTCAGAAGAAAAACAGGCCAGCACCAAGAATAGGACCAATATAGAGATGGTTAAAAAAATAAAGCTGGATAGGTCAGTTTAACACCATCGGTTGTTAGAATAGAAAAGAAACATTGGGCTCTTTGCAAAATTGAATCACAGAAACATAATGTGGTTTGCAAGGAAATCAACGAGCTTTAAAGTAATTCATTGCCGAAAAATGAACATGTAGGTGCCCGTCACAGTCCCCTCCCAAGAAGAGGTGAACGAACAAGCCTAATGCGATGTATGGAAGGACGCAGCCTAGAGAGACAGCCAGGAGGTGGTGCAGGCACCCCAAGGGAAGGGCAGAGGGGACACGGAGGGAGAGCCAGCATGCAGGTCTGAGGACATCAGAAGTAATGCAAACCTGTTGTTCCTTTCCTGACCTGATGCCTTTCAGTGTAAATAGAATGGTGTTCCAGATTCGTGATGTTTACCTCCTCTCTTTTTGGAACTGCTGCAAAGAAGCGGGCAGTTCATTCCCTTGGCAATGATGCTGGTTACACTGGGCTAACAGCGGCTGCCTGGACTGCTGTCTCTGTCTGGTGTGGCCACCAGGCAGGGCCAGGGCTGCCAGACTACGGGCCAGAGAGGAAGGAGATCAACAACATAGAGATGTGTGTGCCTCAAATTAACGAGGGTTTGGCCAGGTGCAGTCACTGGTAGGCCCACGGAGACGGGATCTGTCCAAACACAAGAAAATCTGAAGAGCTGCGCTGGGCTCTGCGAGTGTTTGTGTGTTGTGTACGTGCATGCACACACGTGTGGATTCCCAGTATGAGGCAGGATACTTGCAAGGTGAAAGGTAGAGCCCCTCCAACCCTGAGGTCCTCACACTCATACAGGCTTAATGCCAAAACCGAGATGAAAGGTTACTCATGTCAACTCTCATTTTAGAGACGGGGGAACTGAGGAGTGGGAGACGCGAATTGCCGGAGAGTCTGTGAGCTGAGATTGGAATCGATCTCTGGCCTTTCTGGGAACCTAATAAGCAGGGACTCACCTCCATAGCTTACTTTGCTTCCAGGACACATCCACCCTATTATTTCATCCTCATCTCAGTCTCCACTGCAGGATATATGGAGCGAACTGTCTATATTGTAGGGGTATAAAATCTGAGACCCAGGGATGTTAGTACTTTTCTGAAGGCCACAGAGCTAACCAGTGGTGGAGAAAGGATTTCAATTAAGCTATCTTTTCCACCTTCTCACTTTGTCTAATAGACATGCAGTGGATATGTCAAACTTAATGCACCCAAAACTGAACTGCTGCTCTCCCCCATAAACCTGCTCTGTCCACGCTCTTCCCCACTAAGTTGGCAGCAATTCGATTCTTTCCCGTAGCCCAGGCCTAACTCCCCTCTTTCTCTCTTCGGTCTTTATCCTTTCTTTTTCTCACTTCCACCACTGATCCGCCAGCAAATCTGTTGGCTGGATCTTCAAAATATGTCTGAAATCCAGTCGCTTCCACCAGCTCTCCCTTTGCAGTATGACCATCTTCTCTAGCCTCCATTGGTAACGGCCTGCCATGACTCCATGGCCAGAGTGATTCTCTTCACATGCAAGCAAACTGTCTTATTCTTCTGTTCATAACCCTTCAACACTCCCCATTTCTTGCAGAGCAAAAGCCTCCAGCCTTACAATGGCCTTTGGGGCCTTGAGAGATTCAGTCTCCAGTTACCTTCTTGCCTTCCTTTCCTCCCACTCTCCCCACACTCAGCTCCAGGCCCCCTGGCCTCCTTGCTGTTCTCTGAACACAGGAAACATGCTCCTGCCTCAGGGCCTTTGCACTGGCTGTCCCTCTGCTAGAATGTCTTCCCTTCTCCCTGACGCTTCAAGATCCATTTATCTAATTCTTTCTCACCTCCTTCAAGTCTTTCAATAGATCGCCTCCTTAATGACACTGAGATTAGCCACTCTCTTTAAAATTATGAAACACTTCCACCACAAGCATTCCCAATCTCCCTTACTCTGCCACATTTTCCCTTGCAGGAGTACCTTTAGTATGCCATGAAGTTTATTCACGTATTATATCCATGGGCTAATTTCTGTCTCTCTCACAAGACATGAAGTCAGGGATTGGTCTGTTTTGTTTACAGACGTATCCCAACCCCCCAGAACAGTGCTGATGCCCTACTAGGTGCTCAACAAAGATTCTTGGAACTGGAAGGTCCCTCCAACTGGTGACTGCAGAAGAAAAAGGTCTGAAGCTGCAGGCGAAGAAACAGTACTAAGTCATTAACTTGTGTTTTATCACCACCCCATCCCCAATTCTTCAGTCGGAAGGGATGAATATGTAACCTTAACAAAGGAGTTTGCATAGAGGAGGAAATCAAACTTGAAATGAGAATATGAAAGGTGCTCCTGGGGAGGGTAAATTGCATTGCCTTTAAATGGAAAAAAAAAAAGTGATAATCTAAAAGCAAAAGCAAAGATGCTTAAGACATCGCCACTGTAGCTGGAAATAACTCAGGGATTTGGGTGGGGGCGCTGCTAGGTGTGGTGGAATTCTTACTGCCATCTGGGCTCCTGCCTGGAGCATTACTGGGCAATTTACAGCCAAATCAATAAACAACTTAAATTCTGCTCTAAAGGAATAACTGAAATGAATGCACAACAGCAGAGGGAAACAACAAAAGGGCTAGGATCTTAGCTTTGATTCTCCCAAGTGAACCCAGCACAGGGCTACCTGCTAAGCGCTCAGTGATGATCATAATTATGGGAGAGTGTCGGCCCAGCCCTCCCTCCCTGGTCCCCATAAATGCAGCTGATTCTGGTTTGTTCTGCAGAGAAAAGGGAGCAGGGGAGCATCTGCCTTGGTCCTGTCTGCAGGCTCTCTTTGCTGGGGTGTCAGAGGCTCTTGCAGGCGTGGTGTGGAAGGCTGGTCCCAAAGGCAAGGTTTGGGATGGAGACTCCCAGAAATGAGTCTCAAATCCAGTGTCAGCCAGATGGAACCCCAAGGTTAAAGACAGACTCACAGGCTGGACCACATTGTCCCGAGTTCACATGGGCAGAAACAGGATGAGAGCAGGTCACACAAATGACCTAGAATGATCCAAGGCACCTGGGCTGCCACCTGTGGTTGTGCAATGCATAAAGCTATAGGTCAAGAGGGTGAAGGAGGCTGACATTAGTCTGGGAGCCATCGTCCCCTCATTGATTGGGTTTGTCCACAAGGAGGGGCATCATTTTGCAATTTGTTCACCAAGAGGGGTTGCCTTCTAAAAATTTGCACAGAGATCCCCAAAATGCTGGCAACCATGGCAGTCTGTGATTGCCCCTTAGTGGTTTGCCAGTAGAGTTAGGAACGCTAGCTTGCTCAAAGACCTGGCATACAGATAAATGGGAAGCCTATGGAACATTCCAGACTTCATTTTCAAAATCTTGATTTGAGCTACACGTTTGACTCCCCACCCTCCCAAATTCATTCCAAAATGGTTCTCCCATTCATTCATTCATTCACTTCATTAGTCCAAATATTCACAGAGTTACTATGAAGTGCTGGTCCTAGGCCAGGCCAGGAAACAGAGATGACAGACTTGTCCTGTGGCAAACTCTTCATGGACAAAGAACCCATCTCATTCATTTCTACAGCCTGGGGCTTAGTAGAGTATGTGGCACATAGAGCTTCCCTTTCCTTAGCTTGCCCCAGGACCTTTAAACATGGCATGTTGACCATATGCATGAATGAAGGATAAGACCATCTGCAACTTCCCCTGACCAACAGATCCACAGAGATGATTCTGCGCCTGATCTTGACTAGGGAAACATTTTCTTAGAGATTTGGTAGTCTCCTAATAGGGCTTCAGGAAAAGTGTTTTTAAAATCAAATATACACTTGGTTTAGGCTCGTGACATTGGCATTTAGTCTGCTCAGAGTCATCTGAACAATGGCCCACTTTCTCCACAGTCCCTGATTAACTGTCAGTGGGCAGACTTTAAAGGGGCCCATGTTCATGAGATTCTGTCTAAATGGCCACACAAGAGGGCCCGTAGACTCCCCGATCACTCCTGAAAGATGCTGGCGGCACATCAGGTCCCCGTCATGACTGAACATTGACCCTCCCCTGCCTGAGAATTCTTCAGGTGCACAAACATACACATGCAACCCTGCACAGACAAGCACAGACACACACACAGGTACACCCTGCATTATCTTCCCTCATCCGTCACTATTCTCTGAAAATACAATTTTATCGGTTGACAAATATTCCATTATGCGAATGTAAATATATATAAAATATATTTAGCCACTTTTCTTGGTTGGATATTTTAGTTATTTCCATGTTGTCGCAATTTTAAATAGCACTAAAATAAACCTGGCCCTATGACTCCTTTCTCTCTCCGATTGACAGGTAAGGTCTATTCCCCTTCTGCTGAAACCAGACTGGCATGATCATTAGAATGCAGTGGAAGTGACCCTGGGCCAATTTCTACAAGAGACTTCCCACTTCTGTTTCCTGCCTTTTGGAACATTCTCTGGAAGCCCTCAGTTGCCGTTTAAGAAGTCTGACTATCCAGAGACCACATGCTGGACAGTTCATATGCAGGCGCTCCAGCTGACCATTTCAGCTGAGCTCAGCTTTCCAAGCATCCCTGCCGAAGGGAAACCAACTTGGACCCTGCAGAGAGACCAGCTCTTCCTCCAGCTGAATGCCATATGTCAATACAACCTGGAGCAGAAGAATCTCCCAGCTGAGCCCTGCCCACATTCCTGACCCACAAAATCATGAGATACTAACAAACAGCTATTGTTTCAAGTATCAGCCAGTCTTCCTGACATGTTCACAATCCTCACAACAGCCCACAAATCTCTGTGTGATCTTGCTCTCTGCTCCTCTCTGATTTAATCTTTGATCTTCCTCTGGCCCACTATGCTCCAGCCACACTGGCCTCCGTATTCCTCCTTGAACACAGCAAACATGCTCCTTCCACCTCAGGACATTTGCACTTGCTGTCCTCTCTGTGAAGATGCTATTCCCCCAGATGTCAGCATGGTGTGGTCCTTTGCTTCATGTAGGTCTTTGCACAAATATCAATTAATCAGAGAGGTCTGCTCTGATACCTTATCTAAAAATAGGGATTTTTTTTCCCCTCCACATCAGCACTCTTGGGGAACTGGGAGACACCCCTCTCTTCCTTAGCCTGTTTTGTTTTTCTTCCTAGTACTTTCACAATCAGACATTATATATATATGTATATTCTGGCTCTTTGTGTGTATGTGTGTAAAATACATTTATTGTCTGCCTGCACCACATCTTCTCCCCCTCAGAAATGCACACACTCCAGTAAAAACTCCCTGAGATCAGGATCTTCCTCTGCTTTGATCACTCCTGCAACCCCAAGACCTAGAATGGTGCCCTGCATGCAGTGGTGATCCACCCATAGTTGTAAATGAATCAATCAATGAAACATATTCTTGTATAGAATTTTTCTATGCATTTCTGATTATTCTTCAGAATAACTTCCTGTAAGCTAAATTGTTGAGCTACAGGAGTTGCACATTTTAAAATCTTTCAGCACTTACTGACAAAATTCCCTACAGACGGCACTGAACTGGTTTTCGTTCCCATTAGAAAGGTGTAAGAGTGCTAATTTCCTTGCATCCTCACTGATATATGATAAAATCACTCAAAAATATTTGCTATTTGAGTTGGTAAAAAAAAAAAAATTGGTTAACTCTTATTTGACTTTGCACTTCTTTGATCCTTGGTGAACCAGGCTCCTTGTTCACGTTAACTGGCCACTAGAATGTGAGTTGTTCGAGAGCCGGGGCTTCCTGCTGCTCACTGCTATACCCCAGCATCCCGGAGAGTCCAGCAGGCAATAGGTGCGTGAAATATTTGTCGAAAGATTGAATTAATAAGAATACCTCCTTTTACGATTGGCCTATTGAAGCCTCAGTTCACGTTCCTTTGAGAAGTCTCTCTCTTTATTCTTATTGACTTAAAGTAACTACACATATAGGATATTCACCCTTTTCCTGTCGTCTAGGTTGAATGTTAATGTGATTTGCATTCTATTTTGGGTATGCTATTTTTTGACATTCAGAAATTCTAAAACTTTATATAGTCACATCTATCATTTTATTTTAGTGCCTCTATTTTATATCATGTTTAGAAACAATCATAATAATTAACACTTATATAGTACTTACCACATGTCAGGCACTTTTCTAAAGACTCTACATAAATTACTCGTTTAATCCCCACACCAATCCTATAAGATAGACACTATTATTATCTCATTATATAGATGAAGAAATTAAAGCAGGGAGCTATGAAACAAATAATTTCCAGATAAGATTTTACATATATTTATGCATACATTGTTTAATTGCTTTATGGCTTCACTTTTAATATTTGTGTTTCCTATTTCATAATAGTAATCCCCGGAGGCTTTTGGTGTTGTTTGTTTGGGAGTTTGGTGTGAAGTCAGGATCTAATTATTTTTCCCCAAATAGCTGCCAAGTGCCCCAAAACAGTTTGTTGAATAATTTACCCCTCCTCTACTAAATTAAAGTTTTACTCTTAAGATATCTGTAATTTATTTTATATATATATACACACACAACCCATATGCATACACATACAACTACACACATATACAGTGTTTGCTGGTATTCTTATTCAGTTCAGTTGCACTGTCACTCTTTTTAGTTGTTGAATAATTTTTGTGGTATGTGCAGTGAAACAAATTTATAACACAGAAATATAAGGAAATATAAAGGGATTATCAGTGATTCTCTGCAAATCCTGATTAAATACACTTTCAAGGTTGTTCTCATGAAATATGTATCTGTCAAATAAAAACCTAAGCGCTCCTAAACGGCATTGTAAATGCACAATACATTTTGGAAGCAGTTTGCTTCAGACCTTTGGCAGCCGCACCCCTACCACGCACAAGCCTCTTCTCCCCAGAGGGAACATTTACGGTGTATGGATGTTTAGCTCAATCACTTTTCACTGCTTTGGGCTTCTTGCAAAACCATTTTGATTCCAGTTCAAACTAATAAGCAGGGTTTATGGTCAGGTTTGCGAAGCACATTTCCATCCTGCTGTGGGAAAGAGACCGCAAGGAAATTGCTTCTAGTAGGTCAGGACTCACCTGGCTCCCAAAGGTGGAACCCCTCCACTTGGCCCCTTTCCCCACCAGCACCACACTCAGACAAGGACGTGACCTTGAGATGTTTCGGCAGGAATGAAGAGCCACGGCTGCCCAGTCTGGGGAGAAGCTATCGAAGACCCGATATTCACACTTCTAAGTCTGGTCCCTGGATTGAGCTCTCCTCCTTGTTAAGAAGACCCTCCTTGGCAACCTCTAGGTAATAATAACTACTTTTATCAGTATCTCATCCATCCTTTGGCATTCACATTTATATTTTTATTTCCATGTTTTCATACACAAAAGAGAGCATACTCTACATCCTGTTCCCACCTTGCCTTTCTCCCAACAATTTATTTGAAAATTGTTCCTTATTCATTTCTACAGCTGAGTAGAAATGGCTATACCATCACTCATTTAACCTATGCCGGAAACGACCCCTTGTGGCCCACTGCCAGAGACTTAACTCATTTTAACAAACAGAACCTTCCAGGCCCCTGCTGGTGGTGACCGCTCACTTAGCTTGGTCCTCAGGAGCGAGTGACATGCTCCCAGAATGCCTTGACCCATCCCATGGTTCAGCCACGAGGAATAATGACAATGAAAACAACAGTAACAGCAACAGTAAAAATAACTCACATTTACTAGGTGCTTATTATGTGCAGGCCCAGTTCTAAACGTTTTATTTAAATCCTCACAATAATATCTAAAAGGAGGTACTGTAATTATCCCTCTTATTGAGATGGGAAAACTGAGGTACCAAGAAGTGAAGTAACGTGCTCCAGGCTGCAGGGCTAGCAAATGACAGAACAGGGATGTCAGCCCAGAATGTCTGGCTCCAGAATCTACATTCTACGATAATTGCCACATTCATTAAGGACAGTCAGCCTAATGTAGGCTGCCTTCCTGAGAATGGGTCACCTCACAGGGCAGAAACCTGTATTGGACAGTTAAATGCTGTCATTGAGACACGAGCAGCAGTGACATCCACCCCCAATACCAGGCCTCTCACCATCCATCATACTGGACAAGACCCAGCAGGATCCTCGCTGGGGTGGGAGACTTCTCTCATTTAATCTCTTGCATTTCTCGTGCATTGCCTGCGTTATCTTCACCTGGCAGAATCAAAGAGCACAGCTTCCTCCATTCTTCTAGCTTTCTCCGTTAGTGAACAGCACCTCTGAGAGCAAAAATGATAAACTCAATTGTTCAAAAAGCGAGTTCAATTCTTCAATTTGTGTGCCAGTCATAAACACAGCACCTTCCATTTGAGCAGAAACCCTACATTTCAGCAGAAATACTTAATGTGTCATTTCTCCTACATCCATCTTCTTCAAAGCACTTATTTCAGAAAGTAGAGAAGGAAAACAAACCCTAAGAACCAGCTCCTTTGAATGGGAGAGAGGATGTTTACAATCAAGAACTCAAAATGCTTTACAGTTGTGACTGCACACATCCTCACGCAGCTCCTGAAACTGCTCCCTAGATGGGAGAACTTCCCAGGAGCCGAGCAGCTCAGCTTCACGCCCGACCCAGTGGGGGTAGGGAGCACGCTCACCTCAGGCATCTGTTCTCTTGCTGGTCAGTTGGAAGTCCTGGTTCAAGTCTGACCCCAGAATATAACCATCCTGGTGATCTTGAATTGTGCTTTTACAAATATTTGACAAATATGTATTGAGCACTCTGGCAGATTATGTTTTCCAAAGGTGGCCATTACCATACCGCTTATCCCCCATGTTCTACAAGGTGACTTTGTCCCCCTCCATCAAGAGGTGGCATTTATGTTCTCTTCTCTGAAAAGTGGGTGGACCTTTGAGACAGCCTCAATCAAGACAGTATGGCAGACGTGTCTTGATGTTACTTCTGAAGCTAAGTCATGAAAGGTGATGCAGCTTCCGCCAGGCTCTCACTCTTGGAGCCCAGCCACCATGCTGTGAGGAAGCCCAGGCCACATGAAGAGGCCATCAGCAGGTGTTGCAGCCAACAGCCAGCTGAGGCCTCCAGTGGACAGCCAGCACGAACAACCAGACTCGAGTGAAGAAGCCTTAAACCAGGCTCCAGCTCCACCTACTGTCTGGAGCCATCACATGAGAAACCTCAAAAGTGGAAGGAGCCCCAAAGTAGAGCCACCTAGCTGAGCCCAGTCAGTTCACCAAAACAACGAGAGATAATAAAAAATAAAGCATTGTCATCTTATGCCCTTAAGTTTCAGGTAGTTGATTATGCAGCAATAGATACTTGGAGCAAGTGCCTACCATGTGCCAGGCAGTGTGCTTGCTCCTAAATGATGCAACAGTGAGGTTGAATCCGTGCTGCACTCAAGGGGGGTGTGGCCCCGTGAGGGAGGGAGAAAAGTATCCAATCACAAGCCGGCACCATATGAGCAGGTGACAGAGGGGCCTGAGGAGCACTCTGGGAACAAACCGGGGTTGGGGAACCTCAGCCTGAGGACGTCAGGGAAGTCTTCCCAGACGAGAGGATTTTTTAATTGAGTCTTGAGAATGAGTCAATGTCAATTAGATGGAGACAGAGCTTTTAATTCATTCTAAGGAGCTTAGAGAAAACAGAGTAGCAAGAATAGATAGAAAAAAGCCATGGAAAAGCCTCCCCAACTTTTAAAATTAGTCTCTTTTATAATTAAAACCTTAATAATCAATTGTCATATCAACAGACCAACTGACCAACGAAACATCAGAAAGTCCAGAAATAGATCCAAATGGCACAGGGATATAGTAGATATTAAAAGTGGCATCTCAAAGATGACTTTTCTAGAAATGCATCATGTTGCACATCATATACCAACAGCAAATCAATCAAAAATCGAACACACAAATTAATCCACTGAAATCCTAGAAGAAAATACACGTACATTCCTTTATAAACTTGGGGCATCTGAAGTTTTTCTATTTCTTTACTCAAAATCCAGAAATATTAAGAGAAAGATGAATAAATCTGACTATATAAAAAGAAATTATGTAATGCCAAAAGAGAAAAAGAGAGAAACAAACAGAGCTGAGTGAATGAGTGTGTATATTAGGCTAAGTCTAAAAACAAAGACTCCTATCAACATTGAATATGAGTACAAGGTCAACCTGAAAACTCAGCTTCTCCTTAGGAACCTTAAGCTATCTGGAGCTTCCTGTACCCATCACAGGGCATGGCACAAAGGAGATGTTTAATAAGATATATTGGGTGGTGCAGTTTACAGAGGTCGGATCTAAGATGGAAGTTCTGGTTTAGTCTTGACTAGTTATGAGACCTAGGACACACAAATAGGGGTGTGTGTGTGTGTGTGTGTGTGTGTTCGTTCCTTGGGTTAGGGGAAGCGGGGCAGTCCATTGGTTCCCTACACCCTACTACTTCATCCTGGAAAAATCTCATCCTTGTTTTCAAGGTAATATGTTGACACTACAGTCATCGAGATTGCCACACAAAGTCACTGAAGCAGTATTAATGCAAGCCCAAGAATCAGGAAAACAGCTAAAACGTGGCATCATTACACGGATTTCATCCTGTTCCACTAACCCTAGGCTCACTTCTCCAATATTTAGAACCTGGCTACATCTTGCCGTACCTCAATTTTCTCATCAGTAAAACAGGGACCATGACAACTACTTCAGAGAGTGTTTGAGAATTTAAATGGGAGTGATGCACATAAAAAGCCAAGCCCGGGGCACACAGGACGCAACACGAGCTGCGTATGTGGGCTCTGCGGTCACCACATTTGCTACTGTTGTGGTTACTTTGCTAGCGATTCCATCATGATGAAGATGCAGGCCAGGTCCTGATTGGCCGAATGAGCAATCTCCATCTGCCTGTCTCTGCCCCCAGGAGAGGCTGATTTCTCCTATTCTTTGTTTTCTGCCTTTAAGCCATGTTGCAAAGATGAATAGACCGTGTTACCAAAGACACACAGGAACAAAATGCAAGCACACACTGGGGCAAAGTGAGCTCTTCTCAGGATGTCCGGTCACAGGCCACACTCCTGTGATTTCAGGCTGAGAGACAAGCAGCCGTTAAAGCTGGGGTTTTCATGTCTCATTCCCCCCTTAATACAGCGAAGTTGGGGAGGCATTAAGTGGATCAGACATTTTCAGAACAAAGTGGAGGAAAAAAGATGTTGTGGCGGGTCATGCTTAGAAGACATGAAGCCACCCACTCTGAAGGTCCTGTCCATCTCCCTGGAATTTACCTTTTGCACAGACTTCACAAAGCTTGCATTGGGGGTGCCTGTCAGTCAGCTTCGGCTCCCCGGTTTCCATCTGAGGACGCTGAGGACTCCACCTGACCATGCCTTCAGTCCCTGCCACTTTAAATCAAGGATTTGAAAGGCAGCTTTTTGGGGTTTTCTGTAGCTTTGGGAATGAAAACGATATTGAGGAATATCCCGGGTTTTTCTTCCATCTCCAGTGTAGTGAAATGGTCAGTGAATTTCCTGTGTGTGAACAATTCAGTCATTGGAATGCTATGGGGTCAATTAGGCCATTAATGGATCAAAGCAAAGAGCTGGGGAGTCTTTGACTGAGTAATGGGGCAGCGAACGCATGGAAAGGAGGAGGCGAAAACTGAACTGCAGCTTCTGGTTCATGAATCTTTGCATGACTCAGGTCTCGGTGAAGGCATAGGAATGACCATAGGAATCTCAGAAACTTAGGAGAGCAAGATCCCCAAAGCTGCCCACGTGGTCCCGAATGAAGGTCAAAACCCCCTGCACACCTTCCTCATCTAGTGGTCACCCAGTCTCTGATGGTCTCAGGGCCTGAAATTCTGCTCTGGAGGTATGGGGAAGGGAGGTTGTGCTCATCATTCAGACACCAACTCCTATGTTACCTCCCCAGAGAAGCCTGCCCTGTCCACCCTCTGGGTCACTGTCTAATACGTTACCCTATTTCGTCTTCATAATAGTTATGTTAGGTGCATACAATTCACTGGGATTCCACAACTGTGATATCACATAACTTACTTATTGCCATTTAGGCAGAGTTAGAGAGCTTGTTTAATCTGTGAAAACTAGATTTGAAGGAAGGTGCTATTTCCACAATTGCTGACAACCTTAAGCTCCCAGAGAGGAGTAGGAAGTTGCTGCTCAAAATCATATTAAAGTAATAATGACAACAGAGTTAATGTCAACTACGAAGATGACAACTTCTACTCATAATGGCAGCACTGATTGCATGAAGGATCCAGTAACCTCCGGTACAACAAAGGGACACATTTTAAGCGACTCCGAGATTGTTTCCTAATCTATGGGGGAAAGTCAAACGTCACTTTGCATTTTTCACACTGGATGATGGGGAATGGCCCCTTTGCTAGAATTAGAATAAATATATTGGGAGGAGATGAATTTAGCCTTATAAATGTGTTTTCATCTCCTTGGCCAGCAGGTCTATGGCTCAGGGAGAGACTGAGGCTGGAGATATGGATTTAGGAGTTATCTGTAGGCTCAGTTGGTTGAGGCCTTGGGAATTAATGAAATTGCCATAACAGAGAGAAAGGAGTTGAGTGGAGGTGGGGAGGAGTCCCAGAGAACAAGCCAGCACAGAAACAGTCAAAACAGCCAAAGGAGGAGCATTGGGAGCACAATGTTAAGGGAGGGAAGTGAGAGACATGAGGTAGCTCGTGCCAAGGGGGATTAAGAATGATGAGGATGAGAACCCTCTTGGAATTGTTGGCTGGAGATGTTGCCTCCATGCAAATCCCATTTGCCACTGTCAATCTGGATTCTGTCCTACTGAGACCATTTCTGAGAAACACACTCAAGACACAAAAAATACGTCTTTCTGTAAAATTCGTTCATGGAAACAGAAGACAGGCATTGACATCCTTTATGGGTGACAATTTACAGCCAATATTTATTCTTTGTGATGTTTATTCTCTATCTCTTGGGACAGAAAAGAATGCTGCCAATATCAACAAACATTTTTAAAAAAACTTATTCCATCTGGAATCAGTCTTTAAAAAAATTCTCAACATCTCTATATAGTATGCCTATGCCTTTATGTACCTTGAAAGATGTAGACAGTATTTAATGCTAATTTATTTCAATTTCACCTTTTCTCTGGACTGCTTTAGAAGAACACTGTCCTGGGAGTGGAGAATCCAAGTAGTCTGTTTGGACTGTCACATATAGAATGCCCAGCTCAAGCGAAGTCATATCAAATATTTATCCACTCCCAGAATTTCAAAAATCCAGCCTCCTCCCTCCTTCCATGGCTGACCTCATCTGCCATGCTTCCGTCTGGACCAAGCGAATGGATCACCAGAATCAAAGCTGGTGTCAGTACTTTTGTGGGTTGGTACAAGATGTGGGAACCTTGCCAAATGGTAGTGAATGCTTATAAAAGTTAGACTTGGGGTTTGAGAGGCAAGATATTAGGATGAGCAGTATTGCTTGTGGCCAGAATTCTGGGGGGTGAGCTTAGGGTGTTGAGTCCTCACTCCCATCCTCAGCATCAAGGAAGCCAAACAGTACCTGGAAGAGACCCCAGGGACAGAGTAAAGGATTCGGGGAGGCCAGTTATTCACAGAGCCTGGTCCAGTGCTCAGGACATACTGTACACATCTCTAACTTGGACATATCATTAATTCATACCATCTCTCTTGTTCCTACTTAACCAGGATTTCTCAACTTCAGCACTGCTGACATTTAGGGCCAGATAATTCTTTGTTGTTGGGGACTGCCCTGTGCATTGTAGGATGTTTAGAAGCATCCCTGGACTCTATCTACTAGATGCCAATAGCACTCTCCCAATTGTGACAACCATAAATGTTTCCAGATATTGTCAACTGTCCCCTAAGTGGGGGCAAACGGCCCCAAGTTGAGAACCTCAGTACTAAACTGACCAAAGGACTAAGTGAGGTTTTGAATAACCCACACCCGAGCTCAGCAGGACCAGAAGGCTTTCACGACCTCAGCTTTGTTACTCTGGTGTTTCCCCTCTACACCCACAAGCGGGAAATCCAAACATGTTTCAACCCTCTAGCCAACAGGTCTTCATTTCTTCCATTACAGACTGTAGGCAGCATTTCTTCATTTCAGACGGCTTGTGGAGTCTTCTAGGGTCTAGGAAAAGACCAGGCTGCCTTCTCTGCTCTTGCCAGAAATTTCCACGTGATGTCTAACATCTTACTGGAGTTTTTTTGCTGCAAGGCTAAGTCTCCTACCCACCCTCACTTCTGCCTGGAGACAAGGCTGCCCAGGGTGTTTAAGGAGAAATATATCCTGTACCAGGTATGCCCAAGTGCATCCTTGTTTGAGCAAACACTCCTGTCCATCTGCTGAGCTTCAAAACCACAGGTCTGTGTGAAGTGCAGGATTTAAAGAAAACGCAGCCAAGAGTAAAGGCTTCGTCTCTTAGTTGGGAGGGAAGAAGAGCCCCCAGGAATGATTCATTCATCCACCCACTGGAAATAAAGGCAGGGCTGTGATCACAGGAGGTATGTGCTGCCTGGTCTCAGGAGATTAGGAAGGCCGAGGGGCACTGGTGGGATAACTCGACAAAGGAGAAGCCTCCTCAGTGAACTTCCTACCTACCAACACAGGCAGGACTATGCATCACTTTATTTCTAAGTCTCCATTTACCATCTAGTAGAAAGTCAGTTCTGAGAATACCAAACTTTGCCAATTTCATTTCTAAAACGTCTCTGGGCTCAGACTCTTTTTTTCCATCCCTACAGCCTAATGGAGTTCTGGCTTCATCTTCACCAGCTCACATGGGCTAATGTGATTGCCTCCTCACTGCTCTCTTATCGTCAGTGCATCTTCCATACAGACTACCAGAGGGGCCTTTCTAAAACCCAACAACATGAGAAAACATCCATATCCCTCCTCATCAAATACCACAAACAACATTTGAAACAAAAAACAAAATTTTCAAGCTGAAGAAACAAAAAGTACTTACAACATTTGTAACAGATAACACAATATCTATATTTCTACTTCTCTCCTGTCCTCCACATATGTAAAGAGCTCTCACAAACCAATAAGAAAAATTCAAAAATAGGCAAATAATATGATTAGGCAATATACTAAAACTGAATTTTAAAATGGAAAATAAAAATATGGAAAATGTGCAAAGTTACTTGTAATTGAGGGCCACAAATTAAACAAGCATTTTTTTAACCTCGTAGATTGGCAAAGATTTAAAATTTTGGCAAAATCTGGCGTTGGGAAGAACTCATGGAAATGGGAGTTCTCATACTGGTTGAGAGTACAAATTGGTGTGTAATTTATCAGAGGCAGTTTTCCCATATTGTATTAGTTTTCTATTCCTACAGAATAAATCATCACAAATTTAGTGGCTTAAAGCAGCACACATTTCTTATCGCACAGTTTCAATGGGTCAGGAGTCCAAGAAGGGCTTAGCTGGGTTCTCTGCTGAGGGTCTCACAAGGCTACAATGCAGGTGTCAGCCAAGGCTGGGAGCTCATCCGAGGCTCAGGTCCTCTTCCATGTGATTATTGGTTGATTTATTTCCTTGAAGCTATAGACTCACGGTGTTGTGCATCTTCAAGGCCAGCAGGAGAGAATCTCTGACTTCTAGACTCTCTGTTAAAAGAACTCACCTGATTAGGTCAGGCTCACTCATAATAATCTCCCTTTTGATTAACTTAAAGTCAACTGATGAGTGATCTTAATTATATCTGCAAAATCCCCTCACTTGTGCCATCTAATGTAACATCATCATAGGAGTCCCCTCGCCCTTGCCACAATCTATTGGTGAGAAGCAATCACAGGTCCTGCCCATACTCAAGGGGAGTTACTTATACAGAGACACAGGTTATCAGAGGTCATCTGATAATTCTGCCAACCACATATGTGGACCCAAAGGTAAAATGTTCACAATTTTTGTCATAGCAATTTCACTTCCAGGACTTTATCCCAAGGAAATAAATAGACTACAGCATATATATCCTGCTATAAGTCTTCACCATCTTGCTGTCTGAAATCATGAAAATATAGACGCAACCTAAATATCAATAAATATGAGATGAGTTATATAATTTATGATATATCTATATGAGGTATCCTATAAATGTCGAAGAAAAGAACACAAGTGATCAAAATATATTTAAATAAAAAGAGAGCTATAATGTATTAAGTGGAAAAAGCAGGCTAAAGAATAAGTCTGTCTACCTCTGTATCTATATTTGTATTTATCTCCTACTGTGCTTATGAACATGAAATTCTGAAAGAACATACACACAGGTGTTAGCAGAAGGTTCTCCAGGTATGGAAGTAGTAGGTGACCTTTGTTTTACATGTAGTTTTCATTTCATAGAATTGTTTGAAATAGCTATGTATTCCTTTTATGACAAAAAAGAACAATAGAGCTTTTTTTAAATATTATGGTATCTGTTAGTAAAAAGAACTGTGTACAAAATAGTATACCCAAGGGCAACACACGTTTTGGACAATATAAATGTGAAGAAGAAAACTTGTTAGGGAAAACACACAATTTTAACAGAAGTTAGATAGAGGTTGATTCCATGGGAAGTCTTAAGCTTCTATTTTAGCTGTTTTCTGCATTTTTCAATATCACACAAACATTATTTTCGAAGTTTTTTCAAATCAATCCCTGGTATTTTTTTTTAAAGTATAGAAAGGGAACCTCAAGCAGGGAAAAGAATAAGCCCAAATGCCCTCTCACTTCTCCCTGGTCCCACAGCACTGAACGCAGAATTCCTTTAGCGGTTTAACACTGCCCTTTGTGGCTGTCTCTTCCATCAGGCTGCGAGTACATTGATGGCAGTATCCTGTCTCATTCACCTTAGTACCCCCGGGCTCATCACAGGGCCTGCCACAGAGAGGGTGCTCCACAGTAGCCAAATAAATGAATGAAGAGAACACTGGCAGGCCACGGGAGCCATCCAAGCTGGGATGCCAGGTGCTACAACAATCATCTTATTAGCAATGGTGGAGGATGGGGTCGTGGGAGCAAACCTGGAGGCAAGGAGACCAGATTGGGCAGTGGTTAGACGCGGAGCATTGAGGACCTGGCACGGGGGCAACAACAAGGTAGATGCCCAGGAAGTAGAATGGGCAGATTTTGGGGAATATGGGATTGGGGCTTCAGGGCAGGGAAGTGTTGAAAGCAACTCCCAGAGTCTGACTTAGACAACTGGGTGGTGATATTTGCCTGAATAATGGGCAAACATTTTTGAGAGTGAAGAAATGACAAGTTCAAGTTTGGACACACTGGGTTTGAGGTTCATAAGTGACAGCTAGATGGAGACATCCCAGAGGTGCTCCAAGGGGCTTCTTATGTCACCCTCTCAGCTGTCACATACACATGGCTGATTCTGCAAACCACAGGAGCTTAATAGATGCATGTCTTATGAGTAAAATCCATCTATTCCCTCCTCAGGGATGAAATGCCCCCTGCCTTATGATTCCGTTACTTCCTGGAGCCTGGAGAGAGGATGGTGCGATGAGAGGGCTGGATTCCAGTATGGGGCACTGCATGAGCTGAGTAACGTGCTGTGGAACTGAAACAAGGCCCTGCTACTCTGCTCCCTGGGAAGATGCTCATCTGCATGGCTCCTCTTTGCGCTGTGCGCATTCTCCATCTGCCTTCCCGGGATGATGCATGCTGTCAGCATCCCCACCCTGAAAACCTTTCATGTCGAATTGGCTACACATTTCACAAAGCTGTGGGTGACTTCCAAGACCAGCTACAATGGGGAGAAAATTGACTCTGAGTGTAAATTACATTTGTAATCAAAGGACCTTAATTGGATCCCACCAAACTATCATCGCAAGACGGCTCCCACAAACACCATCCCCTCGCCCAGCTTAGGTTCTGCGTGGCCCTCAAATTATTTGCAAAATGGTTCCTACCACCATGTCCACCTGTATTCCAGGCCTTTCCTCCGCAGCAAAGCCAGTTTCCTAAACTTGCCTAAACATCACTCTGTCTTTGTGCTTTTCTCTCAGCCTTGATTGCCCTTCTCGATGTAACCCTACTGGTCAAGCACACTGTAGCCTTCAAAACCCAGCTGAGTCATCATCTCTCCTGGGAGGGCTTCAGCCCATCTATAACAAGATGGGTTGGGGTCCCTGCGTCCTGAGCCCCGTCAAGGCACTGCACTGTACCTTTCTGTTTATGATTCTGTGTCTCCTGCAAAACTTTGAGCTCTCGGATGGCTGTGCTTGGTCTCAGTATCTTCCATCCTCACACTTATCAGAGGCTTAGATACCGAGTGGTACTTGCTGCAAGGTTGAATGAACTCCTCCCCATAGTGGAATCCTTTCCCATTTATTCTAAACAGCACAAAGGACCACCCCTTAGAATAAAGGCTTGGGAGCCTGCTTTGGCTCTTCTTTGCTCCATCCCCAATGTGCAACCTGCCCTCCACCCTCCACAACAGCCCCTTATTATATGATTCCATGGCCACAATTCCCTGCTTGCCAATTACCATCCTACCAGTAACAAAAGCATCGTCTACAAATTGCTTTAAAGGCCATCAAGCATCAGTATGTGTCATGATTATCTGGGTGCTCATAAAATCCTAGTGCCATTCACAGGCCAGACACCATCTTCCTCGTTTTGCAGATGAAGAATCGAATCTCAGTCAGTTACTCCAGTTCAGATAAGAAATGGCCGTTGAGACGGAAACTCAAGACTTGCAGTTCTCAGGCCTGAGCTCTTTGCATGTCACCTCCATTAAATAAGAGTTCATTGTGTATGCTTTACTCAGAAATAGAGAGCTCTCTCGATTTTCTCTAGCACCTAGCTTGGGGTCTGGCAAACTTGCTCAATAAATCATTACTTGAATTAATGAATAAATAAATGTCCCTTTCCATCATGGCTTTAGTTTTATCATCTGTAAATGAGCATGTTGGTGAAATGGTTCCCAAGGGGTCCCTTTCTGTAACTACAGATCTCCAGCCATCAGACTAGTTACTGGGCCAAGGTCTGTGCTGGATAGAGCACAGAGAATCTCAGGTGCACTAGTTGTGAACAGGAAGCAAGAAAAAAAATGAATTGAGACCATTTATGAAAGGCATAATAAAACCACATTTCCCTTGATGCTGGAAATAATAGGGGGCTCCGTGCCTCGTTACCGGCTCTGCTTCTTGATGTCTTTGCCATCCCAGCGTCATTCGTTCCCACTTCGCCTGAAGTTCTTTTCTTGTGCGGTAATGTAATTTACTAGGTGGCTTTTCCCACAGCCCCATGTCACTAAGACATCCATTTCCTTCTCGGCTTTTAAAGTTTATGTTCCTTTGCCACACAACAGGCCACACATTACCACTCTCCTCCAGAGTCACATGCAACAGAGAATCTCCTTGTAAGAGCTCCCACAAGTCTTGAGAGAGAGACTGGGGTTTTCCAAAGAGAACTGTGTGCTACCAGATTATTCTTAAGGATCCCAAGGAAGATTCAGCAACACACAAGGTGAGCTGTAGGATGATGATAATAGTAAAAGAGTAGTAAACACTTATTACATAGTGCTTACTCGTGCCAGACACAGGTCAATGGGCTTTACATATATTCTTTCATTTACTTCTCATGGCAACTCTGTGAGGGAGGTGTTATTAATATGTCCATTTTACAGATGGAGGAATCAAGGCACAGAGAGCTTAGGACATTTGGTAGGGTGCATAGTTAGGAACCCAGGCAGTGTGGTCCCTGGATACATATTTTTACCCCTGGGCTATTCTTCCCTCTTATAGTTACTTATGCCCCTCTTCCAAGCAGCCTTCCTGGCCACCTCCTAAACAACATCAAATATTAGATGGTGATAGAGCAAGGAGCTTTAAAATCGGATGGGACTGGTCTCTGTTTCTAGCTGTCCCAAGATCACCTGTTGTATGATTTGGGGCAGATTGAATAACCTGTTTAAGCCTTAACTTCTTTATTTGTCAAATGGGAATGATACATATTTCCTGGTACGTTGACAAACATTTAAGACATAAGAGACAATAGATGTCCTGCGTGCTCCGAATTTGGAAGGTCCAAGGCAGAGCTGGGGGACAGAGCAGCCTTTTACTTGTTGTCCATTTAATCACTCATTTACCCAATAATTCTTTACTGAGCACTGGCCATGTGCCATGCATTGCATGGGGTGCTGGAGAAGCTCTGGCTGGGGCTGCAGGTTACTATCTAGTGATGGGTCACAGAAGATTAAAAGGCAAATACACAAACGACATGCACACAATTTCAGAGAAAGACCAATGCAACGAAGAAAATAAACAGCATGTAGGATATGTGAGAGAAATAATAAGAGGGGAAGAGGGGAGGAAAGGCGGGGATACATTAGACTGGCCTGGGAGATGATATTTGAGCTGAAGGAGAAGCATCAGCCAGCCAAGTGAAGATCTGGAGGAGAGAGAACATTTCAGACAGAAAAGCAACAAATTCAAACAGGCAGAAAAACCTTGAAGAGTTCCAGGAAAAGAAATAAGGCCAGCGCGGCTGGAGCATGGTGCACGGCGGCGCTGGGGAAAGAGAACAGGATGAGTTTTGAGAGGTAGGTGGGGCTAGATCATGCTGGGCCTTGCAGGCCACAATAAGTAAGGAGTCTGTATTTTATTCTAAATGCGATAGAAGCTCTTACGGGATTTTAAGCAGGGGAGTGACATGATCTGATTTATGTTTTCAGAGCTCATTCTGGATTAGAAGTGGAGAATGGATAAAAGGGGAGATGAGTAGAATACATTTAGAGGTGAAACACGGAGATTGAGATAAATGTTAGATTTCAAAAATTCACTCAGTAGATGGGCAAGACTGGCATTTCTGCTCCATCTCCCTAGATGAGTTTCCCAAGATACCTAGGAGAAAGGAAATTGGAGCCAACAGTGAATAATCACTCTCCACCCACCCTTCAGACTCCCTCCTCCATGGATCTCCAGCTTCTCTGAGCCCAGGTCTCCCTCAGGAACTCTAGGTTCAACAAACGCCACCAGACCAACATCTCCTTCCTTTTTCCTTTGTCTTACTGTAAAAACATATTTGTGGAAACAAGTCAAATAATGAGGGATTGGCACATAAATAAACCGAAAAGTAAGAAAACTGAGAAGTAGACCCAAGTGTGTGTAAGCAGTCTTTAGCTTTCTAACACAGTGATGCCTGTGTTGCAGGTGGCTTCAGGCACACACGGGGCCGAATCGGGACTTCCTGCCGAAGTCGGACGGCCGTGAGTCAACAATGTCCTAGTTAATATCTCTCCCCCATTTTTCTTCTGCCTCTGCATTTCCTGGTCTTTTAAACATCATCTGGTGAGAACCCACACATTTTGAAATATTTTGTCTTCCTCTGTCTCCATGTTAATACACAGGGCCTGCCAAAGTTTGAGACTCATCTGAATTATTGATGCTGGGTCTGAGATGGAGAGCCAAGCGGTCCCTCTAGAGACAGGGAATGTGGTTTGTCTAGATCCTCAGGAGCTCATGAATACTGTGATTTTAACACACAAAGAAAAGAGAGTCGATAATATTCCAGGACAACGCCTCAGTAGCAGGCTTCTTTCTCTCTTTTCTCTTGATAATGTTCTTTCTAAGCCAGCACCAATGTGGGTGGCTATGGTGGTAGAAGGGGAGGTCTTAACAGAACACGCTAGAAGGAGGTTCTCTCATTAGCATATTTGTCCTGTGCACACATCTACCAGGATGCTAGGTGGAGATGCTTGAGCCCCAAGTCTTCTTGGTCCAGGCATCCATCAGGGTCAATAAACCCTCCCAAGATCCTGAAAGCCAGGCCACTCTCTGTTCCCTACATGACTCATCAACACCCAAGTTTCGTGGCTGCCAAAAAGGGTACAAGAGTTCCATACGCCAAAGTTGCTGCAGAAAAATTAAGACACACTGAGCAAAAACCAAAATAAAACAAAAACATTTAACTCTACCTCTCCTCTGCCTGTGCTCTTCCTTAGCTGGTGTCATTACTTAAATCCATCTTCTTCCTGGGCTTTCTCCTATTTTTCATCTACAGGGTCTGCTCTGCCCATGGCCCCCCTCCAGCCACTTGATTGATGAAACGTCTTGTCCCTGAAGCACACACATAGTATAAAGGATCTTTTATACTCAGATACACAAGGGCACTTAAAGGTCACAAAGTCCAGTCTCCCTGATGATGCCTAGGGATGCATGCCCTCTAGAATACAGAAGCTCCTCAAGATATGCCTGTTGGAAAGAAAAGGGGGTGAGGAAGAGAATGGAAGGGGAAAGAGTGCCCACACTTCTTTCTCTCCCAGCAATGCGCATCTGAGCTGGCTCTCTTTGACCAAACCTCTTTTCCCTACTCTGAAGTTGTTGAGTTCCATGACTGCATCATGCCCTGCCTGCCATGGCCTGCATTGCCGTGGCTGGTGGCACAAAATGGGGGCTTGGTCAGTTGACTTGGGCCCCTCTTTGGCTTGGCGCATGCTGAGAAGGAAGCTCCCACTGCAGGCATTGAGAAGAAACCTAGGTAAGGGGGGTTGTATTGTCCACAGTGGGGAAGCTATCAGCAGGGGTGTCTGACGTAGGCTGTGGGACTCTTGGCCAGCTAGAAGGCAGTCAATGCCAAGAGAGAAAGAGCATCTCAGAGCCACTGTTGGTCAGAGCAGGCAGGGATGGGAGTATAACTCATGGAGTGAGGTGGCGCCTGAGTGCTACAGAAACTGAGACTCATGCAAGCACAGGCCTAGATGGAGGCTTAAGGAGTCCACTAAGAATCCAGTGAACTCATACAACTCAACAGAAAAACAAATAATCTAATCAAAAGATGGGCAAAGGACCTGGACAGACATTTTTCCAAAGACATACAAATGGCCAACAAATATATGAAAACGTGCTAACATCACTAATCATCAGGAAAATGCAAACCAAAACCATGATAAGATATCGCCTCACCTGTTAGAATGGCTATTATCAAAAAGACAAAAAATAACAAGTGTCGGTGAGGATGTGGAGAAAAGGCAGCCCTTGGGCACTGTTGGTAGGAACGTGAGCTGGTACAGCCACTACGGAAAACAGTATGGAGGTTCTTCAAGAAATTACAAATAGAACTACCATGTCAACCAGCAATCCCACTTCTGGGTGTTTATGCAAAGGAAATAAAATCATTGTCTCAAAGAGACAGCAGTACTCCCACACTCGTTGCAGCATTATTCACAATAGGTAAGGTATGGAAACAACCAGTGTCTATTGACGGATGAATGCATAAGGAAAATATGTATGCATATATATATATATATATATATATATATATATATATAATGGAATATTATTTCACCTTTAAAAAGAAGGAAATTCTGTCACTTGCAACAACATGAGTGAACCTAGTGGGCATTATGCTAAGTGAAAGAAGCCAGACAAAGAAGACAAATAGTGCATGAACTCACTTATATGTGCAATCTTAAAAAAAAATTTTAAAAGTCAAACTCATAGAAACAGAGAACAGAATGGTGGCTGCCAAGGGCTGGGGGGTAGGAGAAACAGGGAGAGGCTGGGCAAAGGGTACAAACTTTCAGTTATAAGATGAACAAGGTTGGGGCCGGCCTGGTGGTGCAGCGGTTAAGTGCACACGTTCCACTTCTCGGCGGCCTGGGGTTCGCTGGTTCGCATCCCGAGTGCAGACATGGCACTGCTTGGCACGCCATGCTGTGGTAGGCGTCCCACGTATAAAGTAGAGGAAGATGGGCGTGGATGTTAGCTCAGGGTCAGTGTTCCTCAGCAAAAAGAGGAGGATTGGCAGTAGTTAGTTCAGGGTTAATCTTCCTCAAAAAAAAAAAAAAGATGAACAAGATCTGAGGATCTAATGTATAACATGGTGACTCTAGTTGATAACACGGTATTATATAACGGAAATTTGCTAAGAGAGTAGAACTTGAGAGTTCTCACCAAAAAAAAAAAAAATAAAGGGTAAATATATGAGGTGGGAGATGTATTAAGTTGATGGAAGGCATCCTTTCACAACGTGTACACATATCAAACCACCCTCTTGTACACTTTAAATACATCACAATTTTATTTGTCAATTTTACCTCAATAAAGCTGAAAAAAAATAAAGAATTCATTTACAGCACCCTGGAGCCTGTGAAGATGGGTTTCATGGTCAGAGCTGGGCCCCATGGCTGAATCCACCCCCATCAGTGGGGCTCCAGCCACTTCCGGCCTCAGGCTGAGACTGACCCTCAGGACACAGCCTGCAGTGGGGGGCTCTTTGCCCTGGCTTGGGGGCAGCAACGAGATTCAAAAGCCAGATGGGGCTAGGTGACACTGACCTTCTAGGCCCAGTTCTGCTCACCAGCCCCTGAGTGAGAGAAGCTGCAGGTCTGCAGGCCCTGTCCTTCCCCGCTGGTGTTAATTTGCTCACTTCTCAGACATCTCCAGAGAAAGGTCAAGGGCTAGGTGAGGAATCATGGCTGAGCTAACGCCTCGGCCGCGGCCATTGATTCTCAACCTCAATTTTCGCAAATGTCTCACTATCTTATCCAAATATGTTTCAGACCTGGGAGCAAAGGATGTTCCTGGTGAAGTTTGTGAACAACCGACTTAAAGGTTGAGGCTTTCAAGAACTGGTATAAAGAAGGGTGTGAGCAAAGACTGACCTCTCAGCACAAGCCCCGACAGCAGTGCTGCTGGGGGAGGTGTGTGGACACCAGGAAAGCGGTTCTCTCCTCCCCAGTAGGAGCTCAGACACTCCCACTGCAGTCCACAGATCAGCGGTTCTCAGGTAACAGGATGCATGAGAATCACCCAGAAAACATGTTGATCGTGCAGGTTCTGGGACCCTGGCCCGAGAGTCTGAGTCTATAGATGTGGTCCAGTGCTCAAGAATCTCCACGTGACCAAGATCCCCATTGAGCCTATGGGAGGTGGGTCCTTGGACCCTTGACATTCAAAATGTGGCTGGTGGACTGTCAGCAACAGCATCATCAGAGAATCTATTAGAAAGGCAGAATTTCAGGCTCCACCCCAGACCCATGGACTCAGAGTGTGCATTCAACAGGCTCCTCAGAGATTCTTGTGCACCAAAGTTTGAGATGCGTTGACTTAGACCACTCTGCGAACCCCCTGACTCTTCTCAGGCTCCTGATTTTCCCTGACTGTTTGTGACCCTATCCTTATATCTCTACATCCCTGAGGGACTCCTTCCACTCACTGATAAATACAACTGTCCTCCTGGACTAATCTTACAGGGAGACACGCACACACGGACATCTAACTACAGGGCTGATGTGGTAGGGATGTGGCCCTACAGAACACAGACCTTGGCACAGCCAATCTGAGGCAAGAGAATCAGGATTGAAAAAATATGGAGGCTGCAGGCTTGCTGCCTGCTCACAGATTCAGCAAAGAAAACAACCATCACTAATCCAACCAACATTTGTTGAGCACCTGCTATGTGCCAGGCCCTGGAGGAATGATGGATACCATTCATACAGTGCCTTTGGTTGATGAAATACGTTCACATCCATTCTCTCATTGAATTGCACATGCAAGAGAGATGCAAGAAGCCTGTGAAATAGAAAGCATGATCCTCATTTTACAAGAGATGAAACTGATGCGCAAAGAAGCTAAGTAACTTGCCCAAGATTAAGAAATAGCACTTGAGCTGGGATCCCTGCTAGGTCCGTCTGATTTTAGATGCAGCATTGTCAATATAGTGAAGGAAAAGGGGAGGCAGTTAGAAGGGAGAAGAGCAACATTCACAGATTTGTGTGGATTTTGTTACAAAGTTAAAACAGCTCAGGAGAGGATGATCCCCCGGTGGTGTCCAGGCTGGTGCAACACATATGATGTCAGTGAATCTGTGGTCATTCCATTCACCAGGCTGATGAGGCACCTGTTCAAGTGTTGTCCAACAGAACCACCTGTGATGATGGGCACCTTCTAGACCCGTGTTGGCCCACACTGTCACCACTAGCCACAGCAGGCTACTGAGTCCTTGAATTGTGCCTAGTGCAACCAAGAACCAAATTTTTAGTTTTATTTAATTTTAATTTAAGTCTGAGGAGCCACAGGTGGCCAGTGGCTACCATAGGGGACAACACTGGATAGGTTACTAGTTCATTGCTCTCTGTTCTACTGCATCTAAACAGAGAAAACTGGAACAAATAGAAAAAGGGTGGATGGGAGTAGTAGACCTTTTGAAGGAACCCAAAGTGGCTGTTTCTCCTCAGCATCCCTGTGTAAAGCAGTGGGCTAAAGCATGTGTTTTCAGTGGGAACCAGAGCACCCCCAAGGGGGCAAAAGTTGGTTCTTTGGGTGAAAAAAAAATCTTGTTTTTTCTATAGGCAGTCATGCATCACTTAATGACAGGGATATCTTCTGAGACATGCGTCGTTAGGCAACTTTGTCATTGTGCAAATATCATAGAGTGTGCTTACACAAACCTAGACGGTGTAGCCTGCTACACACCTAGGCTACATGATACTAATCTTATGGGACCCCGTCACATATGTGGTCCGTTGTTACGCGGCACGTGACTACATAAAGTGCAGATACACATAACAGTACATAAATGTTCATGGGAGTCAGGAAAAAATGGCTAAAAAGGGTCCTAGGGAAAGGAGGCTCAGTAATTTTTGAAAGATTGAGAAACATTGTTAAAGTGAAAAGCCAAGCGACATCACAACAAAAAAGAGGCTTTCTGCTCAC
Source organism: Equus quagga (assembly GCF_021613505.1). Classification (NCBI taxonomy): domain Eukaryota; kingdom Metazoa; phylum Chordata; class Mammalia; order Perissodactyla; family Equidae; genus Equus; species Equus quagga. The sequence continues at coordinate 94,222,795 of NC_060278.1, forward strand.
ATCCAACGTGATCAATTTGTTTTCTGTACATAGTCATTTGAACATTATCCCAGAGTTATTTCTGCCTTTTCTACCATGATGAATGTCTGCTTCGGAGAAGCACTGAGTCCAGCTGCCACTGCACTTCCATTAGATGGTGCCACTCATCCTGAACTGCAAGTGGTCCTGACTACACCCATGTTTGTAGCAGCATTATTCATTATAGCTAAAAGGTGGAACCCAAGTGTCCATCAACACATGAATGGATATGCAAAATGTGGTATATCCATACAATGGAATATTATTCAGCCTTAAAAAGGAAAGCAATTCTGACACATGTTACAACATGGATGAACCACGAGGACATTATGCTAAGTGAAATAAGCCAGACACAAAAGGGCGTATAATGTATGATTCCACTTACATCAGGAACCCTGAGCAGTCAAATTCATAGAAGCAGAAAGTAGAATGGGTCAGAGGGAGGAGGAAATAGGAAGTTGTTGTTTCATAGGTATAGGGTTTCAGTTTTGCAAGATGAAAAGAGTTTCAGAGATTGGATGCACAACGATAAAAATGTACTTACTACTGCACAGTACACTTAAAAATGGTTAATATAATGAATTTTATGTTATGGGTATTTTCTCACACACACACACACACAAAATTGAAAGAAAAAGAGACAGCAGTTCTGAGCAACATTTATGTAAAGACCAGATCTTAGAATTGGTGGTTTCAACTGAGCCAACAACCGTGAGTGCAATCACTGTCTAGACTGGACAGAAATATACCATTATGTCCGCCAAAACCAAGATTCAGAAGCTGAGCATGGCTATGCAGGAGGTCATCTTAATTGTGGATTTTTTATCACTCATCAATGATAATTTTTACACTTGTGGAGTGACAATAAAACACTTCCTGAACACACTAAAATAAAATGAAATAAAATAAAATAAAATAAACCCCGAATGACTGAGATTGCCAGCAGGTGAGGGTGATGAGCATGAGGGTGCTGGAGGTGCGGGTATGAGGGGCCGGTGGATCTTATGGTTAGGGTTAGTGCAGGGAGAGGGGAGCTTGGATGGGGAGGCGGAGAGCGATCTGTGGGTGCTAGCTTTTGCTGCAGGGTCTTCATCATCATCACAGTCCTGGAGGAGTTGAGGGGTCCTCATTCTGCCCTGCTGGTTCTCACTCCCGGTACAGCTGCTGATCCTCCCTCCAACTATAGCTAATTGTAGCATCTTCACTTGGACCCAGAAGCAACGACAATCAATATGAAGATGACGTGTCACAGTTCACAGAGCATCTTCACATGCCACCCACTTGTCACAGAAACTCTATGCCCTGGTTTAGGGCCTAGTAGGACTACTAGCTCCGCCCATTTTAAAGACGAAGAAACTGAGACTCAGAGCAGTAAAGCTGTCTGTCCAAGGAATACCCAGAGGGTAGACACACATCCAGACTCTGGGCTCAAGTCTCAAACTCTGTGTTTGGTATCTCATGGCCTCGTCTGCCCCTGGAATGAGCTAGTGCTCAACGGCCCCAGCTGGGGAGCCCATGTATCATAAGCAGCCTTAGACACTACCTCAGTCCCCTTGTTTGATGAACAGGCATCACGATGTCACCCTAATAAAGGGACTGTTGTTAGGAAGGATTAATTCATTAATGAACATGAGGCCTCTGGAAAGCCAAAGCATGATATAAATACCCGTGTTGTCAGCTTTGCCTCTCTGCTGCAGAGTGAAAAGGACCATAGTCCTTCCATTGTCCTTGGATAATAGCTTCGATTTGGTGCAGAATGGGAGGAAAGAGACTCTGTCTGGGGATAAACAGTGCTGGGCTGTTTGCACAGTCCAGGCTGGGGAAGGAGGGAGGAGGCTGGGGCTTCAGTCTTCCCAGAGAGCTCTGTGTCTTCACTCCTAAACTTCTTCCCACACCACTCCTACTGGACACACACACACATACTCTCTCTCTCTCTCTCTTACTTGGTCCAATTCTTGCCGTAGAAAGGACACCTCATAGTGGCCTCTTGTTTGAAACTAAGATTTCTCTCCCGGGGGTGTATCTGCAGTGACCAGTTCACACTTTGTAGAACACACTCAGGGTGACCAATGGACCAGGTGGAATGTCAGAGCTCAGAATGGGTATATTTCAGCTTTCTTCTGCTGTATAGCTGTCTTAGTCAGTTCAGGCTGCTATAACAAAATATCATAGGCTAGGTGGCTTAAACAATCAACATTTATTTTCTCATAGTTCTGGTAGGTGGGGAAGTCTGAGATCAGGTGTCAGCATGGTCAGGTTCTTCTGAGGACTCTTTTCCTGGCTTTCAGATGACCGCCCGCTCACTGGGTGCTCGTGTAGCCTTTCCTCAGTGCTTACACATGAAGAGACAGAGAGAGAGAGGGAGAGAGATCTCTGGTGTCTCTTCCATTCCTTATAAGGGTACCAATCCCATCAAGGGGGTCCCAGACTCATCACATCATCTAAACCTAATTGCCTCCCAAAGGTCCCACCTCCAAACGCTATCACAATGAGGGTTAGGGCTTTAACATATGAATTTGGGTTGGGGACATAAGCATTCAGTCCGTAACAATAGCAAACATTCCAAAACATAGTGGGATAAAACAATAAATAGTTTATTATGCTCATGGATTCTGTGCATCAGAAATTTGGGCAGAGCCAGCAGAGATGGCTTGCTCTGCCTTACAATGTCTGGGACATCAACTGGGGAGACTGGAACTGCCAGGGGTGATGTGGATGGCCGAGGGCTGGAGCAGGTGGAGCTGGAGGAATGCATTTCCAGTAAGACTTCTTCAATCACATGTCTGGCACTGGACTGGGCTGGCTGAGGGTCAGCTTAGCTGGGACTGTCACCTGGAACACCAACACATGGCCTTTCCATGTGATCTGGGTTTCTCATTGCATAGAGGGTGAGTTCTGAGAAAGAACATCTCAGAAGGAACAAATGTCCCAAGAGCACCCTCAGAAGTCACATCACTCCTGCTTTTCTCGAGGGGGAGGAGAAATCACAGCCCTGCTCATATTCCAGGCGAGGGAACAGAGACTCCAATTCTCGGTGGAAGGAATGTCAAAGAATTTGGGGACATGTTTGAAAACCGCCATAGGGAAAGATGTCAGAGTTTGCTATAGGATTTTAGAACTGGGTTTGAGTATCGTGGTCGCAGATGCCTGTCTCCAGTCCCCAAGGGGGAGGTAATTCAGAACATTCCAGTACTCTGGATTATGCCACTTTTATTCCTTTAAGGCAACAGAGTAAGGGGTCCTCCAAATTTTAGGGTCCTTGAGGAACCAAGGTCCACGCTTTTATTTTAACATTGAGGAAACCAAGATCAAGGGAGATCACTTGCTATATCCAAAGTCACATGGCTGCTAAGTGACATAGCTGCTGTTCACAAAGGAGAATACTGACTCCAAATCCAGTGCTCACTCTGCTCCTCGGCTGCTGGCTGCTACGGGAGCTGAAGCCACCAGTTTCTTTCTCCCCAGGTAAGGAATCCATCTTTAGAGCTAGGTAGCCCGCTGCAAAGCAGAACCTTCCAGTGGTCCTCCCTCTAGGGATACAGGAAAGGAGCAGGGGCGGCCAGGAGATGTTTACAGATGAGGTGGCTGTGGGTTGGCAGGCAAAGGTGAGCAAGTTGGCCCAGCCTCTCAGGGCGGGTCTGTGATGGGCAATTGGATAAACACATTCAGAGCAGGATGCGTGTGCAGCCGAGTGTGTGCACATTTTTAAATATGCATTTCACATCCATATGCAGATCCCACTGACATGTGACAAATGTGCAGTGGCCTCCAGGAGCTGTTCTCCAAAGAGGCACTTATTCCATTTGACTCCAGGCATCCAAGCCTCAACAGACGCCAAGATTCAGACAGGCTGTGGGAAGCTGACTTCAATTGCAGCAGGAAGACCCGAGTTAGACAGCAGGAAGAACTTCTTTCTTTCCCCAGAACAACAGCTTTTCCCAACAGATTCTTTTGCAATATGGTACTGCAGACTCCATGTAGAAACAGATAAATAAGAGAGCTCTCTGGAGGTGTTAAAGAGAATCCAATTAATAGAAACTGGGGTTTTAGCTCATACCCCCAGATTTTCTGGAACACGATTCCACAAAGGGTATAGCCCTGGCCAGCACTTTTGACTTAAATGAGGGCTCAGTGCCTCTTTCGGGAGAGCAGATATTTTAGAGTGGAGATTCGAACTTGAAAAGCTGAGAACTGAGGCCCTGCCAACCTTTCCTAAACTAATCTGTGAGACAGGAAAGGGCTTACATAGTTTAAAGAAATTGTCTGCTGTACACCAGGCACTTTTCTTCTTTTTAGGGGGGTGGGTGGGTGAGGGGAGTTAACTCCTTTATTAAAACATACTATACAATTCACCCACTTAAAGTGTACAATTCAATGAATTTTAGTATATTCACAGAGTTGGGCAACCATCACCTCAATCAATTTTAGAATGTTTTCATCATGCCCAAAAGAAACCGCATACACTTTAGCAGCCACCTCCCCTATTCCCTCCTAATCCCCTGGCCCCAGGCAACCACTAATCCACTTTCTGTGTCTACATACTTGCCTATTTGGACATTTCACATAAATGGAATCATTCAATGTACCTCTCTCTTTTCACTTAGAATAATGTTTTCCAGGTTCATCCATGTTGTAGCATGGATCAAAATTTCATTCCTTTTTATTGCCAAGTAGTAGTCCTTTGTATAGATATAGCACACTTTACTTATTCATTCATCAGCTGATGGGCATGTGGGTTGTTTCCCCTTTGGGGCCACTGTGAATAACGTGGCTGTGAACATTCATGTACGAGTTTTCCTGTAGACGTATGTTTTTCTTTCTCTTTGGTATATACTTAGAAGTGGAATTGCTGGGTCATATGGTACTTCTACATTTAACTTTTTGAGGAATTCCCAAACTGTTTTCCAAAGTAGCTGCACCATTTTAAATTCATACCAGCAGTCTATAAGGGTTCCAATTTCTCCACATCCTCACCTTGTTATTCACATCCTGCCAACACTTGTTATTATCTGTCGTTTTGATAAGAGCCATCCTAGGCAGACAGGCACTTTTCTTAAATTATTTCATTTAATCTTCATATTACTACAAGCCCAGGTATCACAATCCCACTTTATAGATCACGAAACTGAGGCTCAAAGAGGTCAATCACTTCTCTGCCAAAGGTTGCACCACTGGTAAAGGGGAGTGAAGATTTGCTGCCAAGTCTGTCCAGTGTTCCTCCCACTGCCCTGTAGCCCCACCAACCCTCTCAGGCTAGTGCTGCCACCCCCACAGCCATCTGCAGGTTTCTCTTTGTGCTCCAAATGGGACTCATTGCTGAGATATTCAGGAAGGGAGGCAACTGAACATTCTATGGAAACTGTCCTCTCTCAACTGCGCCCTGAGACTGACCGTCCCCCTCTGGGCATCTGTACTCCTACTGAGCGTGAGTGGGAGCCCAGGTGCGAAGAAATCAGCATGCCTGGTGTGCTACTCCGGTGTGGGTGCATTTCCAGATGCAGCTCCACTAGGCTGCAAGTAGCTCGGCAGCCATTTCACCCACCTCCGGAAGCACATGAGATTTTGCCTGGCCCATTGGTGGCTTCAGGGGCCCCCAAATCAGACTCACAGGAAATCTTCCTTTAGTTCAAGAGATTATAATAAGCATGACCCTAAACAACCTAGCACCTCCTAAAAGACACCCTACAATGGGACCTCGGTCATGGGATGCACCACCCAGTCTCATGGAGGGCACTGGACTACCCACCTCCCCCCGTCTCCCCTGCCTCCTCGCCCTTCCCACAGCACAGGAAGATAAATGATGCTGAGGAGCTGTCAGGTGTGCTGCATTTACATGATGCCCATCGTCCCTTATTCTCCCTCCATTGTTCTCGGATGTATGACAAAACTCTCAATTTGTCAAACGCTTAACAGCAGTCCAGATAATCTATTCTCCACACATTCACAGAGCTTTTCATTTTGCACAACTGTCACCGAGACTGGTTTATGAATTTTCCATCATGAGGAATCTGAGAGGATGGAAGGGAAAAAATAAAGAACCCCTGTCCCCACCTGCTTCTCCTGTGAGTCACAGGCTTCACTCATTAAAGAGGATGCAAGGCAGCCTCTGAGGCCTCCATTTTATTAGACATAATCACACCTTGCGCTTAAGCCTGTTTTCCGTGCAGCCAACTCTGAGTGCTTTCCTGTTTGTACCAAAAACTTCCCCATGTCATGCAAGTGAAAATCAGGCAGTGCCCGTCTGCCAATGGACCTCGCATTCAAAGCCCAAAGGAGTCAGCTAGGGACTGGGTACTCAAAAGCCCTCTGTGCCCTTGGCTGACCTTCAGCAGATTCTAATGCAACCCCCAGAAGCCTCAAGCTTTTAAAAAAAATCATATAATGAAAAATGTACATTGAATGGTCTGTACTAGAAAAATCTAGAATCAACCTAAATTGCCAAAGAGAAGGGATTAGTTAAATAAATTACAATAATGGGAACGTGCAGTTCCGTGACACGGGAATGTGGTCAGGATACCATGTTAACTAAAGCAAGTTTCAAAACTGTATTACAGTACGACTCCAAAATAGTAAATGTATGCATGTATATGGATGCCTAGGGAGAAAACGACCAGATGGCTAGACACCCTAAATGTTAAGACTCAAGAGATTATCTGCTTTTTACAAAGATATTTATTTTCCGACATTTTCCAAATTTTCTTCAATGAAGAAAAAAGTTATTTTTTTAAAATAAGATATTCTTTTTTTAACGTTGGTTTGCCCAATGTGGTCTATTCACGTGCTCTTCCAAAAACTTTAAACTTGGCAGAAAGCGGCCAGTCGTACAGTAAACAGAATTTACAGCCCGATGGTTTTCTGACAGCGAGCACTTTTTCATTCACACTGGGTGACACCATACTGAACAGCAGCTGTGTATATGATTTTAATCACAGACGCTTTTGAAACCACAACCCACTTTCCCCCTCATCTTATTTCATTAAAAAGCTGTCTCTCCAAGCTAATGAGCAAATTTCCCAAGTGCTGGAACCTAGGAAATGATGAATCATGGGGCAAAGAGCCTACTAAATCCACACTAGTCATAAAATCCTTTGAAGACTCACACAGCTCAGATGACTTGAACGTCCCTCTGAGGATATATTCGATCTGTGGTTATCATATGGAAGGGTAAGCCAATGCCTAACAAGAAACGATTATTTGCAAATACCTTGGCTCTGATCTAAGTTGCAGTTCTAATTTAAGGAGTAACACCGTGTTCACATCAGCAAGAACCTGGAGGCTAAGATTAACCTTTACAGGAAAATTCTGAACAGGGTTGATATTTTCCAAGAAACTGAGATCTTAGGAGCTGCTCACAGTTACAACTGTAGGAGCTGCAAGAAGAGTTCAACACCAAATCCCTTAGTCTCTCCTGTTTTAGCTTCTTTCCCTCCACACCTTGGATTTCTTGAGCTATCTCTTCAATCAAGCTTTAAGAATTGGCTCTTAAAATGTTTGCCCTAAGTCTTTCAAAACCACTTGAAGGGCAAAACAAGGTAAAAATAAATAAATAACTCTATCCCTTGTGTATTAGTGTTAGGGCTGTCATAACAAAGTACTACGGACTGGGTGTCGTAAACAACAGCAATGTATTGTCTCACTGTCTGGAGGTCAGAAGTCCAAGATCAAGGTGTCTGCAGAGTTGCTTCCTTCTGAGGACTGTCAAGAAGAATCTGTTCCATGACTCTCCTTTAGCTTCTGGTGGTTTGCCAGCAATCTTTGGCTTTCCTTGGCTTATAGCAGCATCACCGTGATCTCTGCCTTCATCTTCACATGGTCTGGTGTTCCCCTGGTGTGCGTGTGTCTAAATTTCCCATTTTTCTAAGGACACCAGTAGCATTGGATTAGAGCCCTTATGAACTCAACTTAATTGCATCCACAAGGACCCTATTTCCAAATAAGGTCACATTCTGATACCCTGGGGGTTTGCGCTTTAACATATGAGTTTTGATACACACCGTGTATCAACTCAACCAACCATGCTCCAACCAGGCTGCTGAGCTCTGCTTCAGAAAACTACACAACCTCACAGACTGACGGGATGCCCTCCACTGTCAGCTGAGCTGATCCCTGCCCACCTCCCTGGTCACCTCCCCCTCCTATTCTCCACTGCTGCTTTTACAAACTTTCACTATGCTCCTGAAATCTTCTCTATTCCCCTGACTTTATGAGATGATCTTACCTCCAACTTCATAGAAGCAAAAAGAGACCATCTCAAAGGAATGTTCTGACCAACCTGCCATGAAGCCTTTATCTTTCCTTGTATCCCTTCTTTCTACCTTATTCCCTTCTGCCCTCCTGCCCTGTCATAGAGCAAAGAGCATTCCTCCTCCTGGGCTCTAGATCCCCTGCCCTCCAGCCTCCTCAGGGGCCTCATCCATGCCAATTACTCTGCTTGCTTCTATCTTCAACCTCCACCTCTCCACTGGCTTCTTCCCATCAGTATTTAAACACGCCCAGATCTTTCCCAGCATAAAGAGCTCTTATCTCCATCTCTCTCCTCATTATTGTCCCAACCCTCCCCTCCATGTCACAGGCAATTTACTGAAAGAGTGAAATAAAGTGATGTCCACTTTTCTTGTCCTCAACTCATTCCATCAGACTTCTGACCTCAATTATACATTGCAAATTCTCCTGCCATGGATCCTTTGTTGCTAAATGAAGAGTTTCTTTTAGTCCTTCCCTTAGGGACCACTCAGCAAGTGTGGAATGCCATTGACCACTCCCTCCTTTAAATACACAATTCCTTGGCTTTTTAGTGATCCTATAGCTTCCCAGTTCTCCTTCTTGGTTTAGTTTGCTGGCCTCTCATCTTCTGCCCATATGTTCAAGTTCTGTATTCCTTGATGTTGTGTACTAGGTCTTTCTCCTCCCCTTCTGATCTCATCTATTACTATGAATTAAATTAGCACCTTTATCCTGATGACTCTCAAGTCTAAACTTCCAGTCCACCTCTTTCTCTGGGATTCCAGATGTCCATATTCCTCCCTAATATTACATCCCCCCTTGGATGACCCACACCCAATGCAGTCATGAAAAAGGACAGCCAATAGGCAATAGACAGAGTAATGGTCTGATACGGACTCAGGAGGGGCAAAGATCCCCTTAGAGGGTAGAGAAAAGCAGAGCTGAAATGAGGGTTAAGGGAGAGTTAACTGAATAACTTGATCTTTAAAATGTATGCTCAAATCCAAATTTCCCTAACTCCTTGCTACCCCTTCTGTACACCTATATCTTAAAAGACAGGGCACTCCTTGACATGAATTAAATTTGTATATGCTTCTACTCTAGAAAATATATTCTTCCTCCACCAACGCCCTGGCATATGGAGACCGTCCACTGAAAATCAGGGACATGTCATCAAATTGTGTAATGCTAGCATTGGAGTGGGTATGGCTTTTTCTATATAGACACACACTTTAAGTGAGGCAGCCATATTAAATTATCCTTCCCACTGCCCACTCAGCTTGGTCCTCGACTCCACTGCTGGATTTTACAATTGCTAGTAGCTAGGAATTAGAAAGAAGTTGGTGTAGAGCAATAGATGTCAAAATAAAAAACAAGATTAGAAACATAAAATCTCATGGCTTCAAGATGTATGTTAGCCAGGAAAAAAAGTCAACTGCTTTTCCAGGAGACTGAGTACTATCATTATTAATAAAACAAAACAAAAAAGCACAAAGGCATGGATCTGAGAGAACATGTATTCCAACCCTCTCATTTTGAAAACAAGGATAGGGAGGCCCAGAGAGGAGAATGGTTAAACCTCCTCAAAATTAAACTCTATGGAATGGGAGGAGATGGCAAAAGAATTTGGCGTTTCTTCCATCAGCATACGAGAGCCTGGAAAACATGGCTTCATTCTGCTAGGCCTTTGTGTTATCAGAATTTTTGCAGAGTGCCATTTTAGCCAGCAGAACCTCTGGCACACTCATCTCATCCATGAGCTTCTTCCAGAACCTCTCATCCTAGCCAGCTCCTACACCCACATTGCAGTAAGCCCCTGATCCTCCTAGCTTCTAAATGCTACACTGATGTCCCCACACCCAGCCTTATCTCTTCTCTCAAACTAACCTCATCCCCATTTGCTCTGCTAGAACGTTCCTTTCTGTTTTCTTCCTCCTTCGGTTCTACTGCAACCAGGCTCACCAAGCAGCATTCTGCTCACCTGTTTGGGTTCCCAGGGGCTCTGCAAAGTACCCTGAGCTTACGCCCTTGCTCAGCTTCACCAGCCCCATGAGTAGACCTGAATGAGAAATGATAGCTGCCTGCAACCCTTACCACAGCAAAGAAAAAATGAAGGAAAAAACAAACAAAGCAAAACAAAACAAAACAATAACCCCTGCTGAGTTCAGATTATGATTCAACTGGCATGAAGCCATGATCTGTGCCAGGCACTGTGCTAGGTGCTGGTGTTAACACTGTCTCCTTTAATTTAATCTCCTAGCCTTTCATAGAATCCTGCTCTGTGAAATCTGTACAGGGGCCAAGAGGAAACAAGGCATTATTTATAATAATTGGCTCACCATTATCCATTCACTGGGCCCTGCCTGGAATAACATGATGGGCCCTTCTGCTATTCGCAGCCTATCAAAAAGTAGTTCTGTTGTGATTCAACATATAGTAATCTCCATTTTAAGAGGACAATAGAAACACTCAGCCATTATTCATCTGGGAGCCTTAAACAGGAGAGAATTCCTTTATCAGGAACATAAGGTTAGAACGACATGAGTTATTAATATTGCAACTAGGCCAATGCATTCATCGAGGTGCTCCAACTATTGAAAAAACTAATGATTTTTAAAAGCCATATCTAGTAAAAGGCTAGGACCAAGGAGCACTTTGAGAGAACTGTATAAAAAACACAACTTTTCAGAACTGCTTAAGTCAAAATGAGAATGAAGGCTAGAATCTTCATCCCCAGCTCAGTTCTAAATGTTCTGAAAAAAGCAGACAAAGAAGAAAGGCAATGGATGTTCAGAAACTCAGATTTGAGAGGAGAGAAAAATATGACAGAAGGCCCAAATCTGAGTGAACCAACAATCCTTAGTGGTACACGCATAACACGTTTGGTATTTGGTTAGTCGTTCATTCATTCATTCACCACCATATTCCACAAAGGATTTAAGACAGCCTGCAAAAAGAACACAATACAACAATGGTGAAATGTAAACAAGAGTAAAGAATCAGGATGAGCATAAGGGTGGCCATGACTCCCAAGGCAAGAAGGACACCATGTGCTGACCACAGGTTGTACACAGGTACTACAGTCAAGTTTCCAATTTGACTTGAAGTTTCCTGGCAGCCAAAGTTGAAAGGAGACAGAGTCAGTTAGAGAATTCTCTTTAACACACACCGTTAAGCATTTTTCTTTCAAAAGGGTAAGAAGGTGAACATTGACACAGTGGCTCCCCCAGATAACCACAAAAAGGGGAGGCCCATTAAATTGTAATAAGATGGAAGGGACCAGGGTGGACAGGAAAGGACTTGAGTTCTGGAGCTGAAAGTCCTTACTATAAGGTCTAGACTAACTCTTAATAGCTCTGTGGCCCTGGAGAAGATCCTTAATTTCTCTGAAGCACATTCTTACTATTCACAAACTAGAGATTTAAAAATATCTAATTTGCTAGAGAGTAGAGAGAGAGAGAATGAATAAAGAAATGATAAGATAGGTGAATATGAAATGAAATAAAACACACAAAGCCTTTGGCTCCGTTCCTGGCACTTGAAACATGCTCGATCCTTTCCCAGAATGATTTTTTGTTTTGCTTTCATTCTTTCTGTGAAATTAAATCTGGTAGTAAAAGTATAGCACCCTGCGTTTTCATTTGGGCGGCTGCTTTCAGTCTCTCTTTTCCCTCTCGCACTTCCCCTCCCATTCTCTACTCACCCTCAACCCCACAGGTAGCTGTGGCTGTGCCACATCTCAATCTCAGAATGCTAGAGTGAAAAGAAGTCCAGAAACCCAAGTGATGGGTCAGCCTATAATTGTCAGAGCATTATTAGAAGCAGCGAGTGGCTATGGGCACAATATCAATTACCACTACATGGAAGAAAGAGAGAGTCAACTGAGAAACAAGTATTGATTGATAATCATTGAAGCTCATAAGGAAGAACCATGGTATACTAAAATGTGTTGATTTACGATAGACATGTCTACCTTGAGCACTCATCACAAATATTGGCTACCTGCTCCATTCTGAGCTGGATTAAAAGTTCTGTCTTGTGGGAAATGCAATACTGGCTCTCTTGGTGCTCAACATTGTCAGACATGAGCTAACAGCATGAGTCTAAAGTTTAGGTCTTCATGTTCCCAGGGACCACATTTCTAAGCCGAACATGAAAAAAACAAAAGAGCAAAATGGTCTAAAAATGAAATTACTTTTACACATTTTGGGGATTAGCTAGTTTAAGGAAAAAAGCTATGGGAAGTCGGAGCTGTCTTGGAAATTATAGGTCATATGGTCACTGCATTAAGCAACTCTGATAGGTGGTATCCTCATTTTTTTCAAACGTTTCTCCTTACTTTCAAGCTTGGGTGAGAAGTCTCTGCTCTGCGTTCCCTTTGAACTTGCACACACCTCCAGCCCAGCACTCACCAACCTCTGCATCCTTTTCACCTTTTTTTTTTTTTTTTTTGTCTGAATGATGACCATACTGTTTGAACCAAAGCTCTGGATGACCTGGCATGTCTATGAGATTCTGAAGATTAAGCCTCAAATTTTTACTATAGTTTTCTTTTTCTTCATTCTCAAATTCTCCTAAAGCTCTGGATCCATTTTTATAGTGTTTAATCATAAAAAACAACACTCACGTGGTAGGGACCCTCAGTTTTCTCGTTTGAATAGACTACATGTTTCTGAATTAAGAATTAGAAAGTAGGGTAAGACCAAGGGTCTTTTTACCTATATTTGGGTCCTGATCTGCTCAGGTTTCAACAAAATAATTCCACTGTCTATTATTTGAAGAAAGGTCCTAGTTTTGGTGTTGTGGGGTAGTTTTATTTCTTTGCTTTTTGTCTTTTCTTTTTTTTAATGTCTCCACCAACATGGTAATTACAAGCTGGGACAGTGTGTTTCAGAGACAAAATTTAAAGCCAGAAGTTCAAGTTTAAATGTCTTTGATTTGTTTTCAGGGGTGATTAATAATGAAAGGGGGACATCTTTGTATTTGCTTAAATATCGTGGAGGGTTGTCTTTTCTTGGACACGTGTACACTACACGGGCAAGGTTCCATCCACCAGATTGCCTGAGGGGACCACGACAGAACAAGTCAGTCATTTGCAGAAACAGATATAAGAATTCTAAGACCTAGGAGCCACCACGGCTCCCAAATCATTTGGATAGCACCAAGACACTCAGCATGGAGAAGAAAGGCAAATGGGAGCGCCATAGGGGCAGAACACAGGCACCCCTGGAGCCTCCACATCTTGAACTTTAATAATCTTCTTAGACTCGTTGAGGGAAGTTATGCAGGAGCTGAGGGAAGGTGGGATGGCTCTAACTCTCACAGAAAAGAGTTCCTGGATGGGATAAGGAAGATCACTAGAAAAGGGAATAACCGCTTTTTTATTGTGGTGGCACAAGCCTCTATAGCTTGCCTGTTTAGCACAGTTGCTCTGCTGCACGTGCCAAGACATGATTTACCCACTCAATTAGCCCCATTCGGCCTATTATCCCTTTAGCTAGGGAGAACTGTCTCCCAGAAATTGGCAAATTATTATTCAATATATTTAGTTTCAATATGGCTGCTCCCTCCCTCTTTTTTTTTCTTCCTTCTCATCCTTTCCATTCACCCATGCATTCACCCACCCATTCACCCATCCATCCATCCACTCATCCATCCATCCATCCATCCATTCATCTACTCATCCACCCATCCAAAGGTATATTGACCATATTCTTTGTGGCAGGTACTTTCTAAACACTTAATATACATTATTTTATTAAATTTTAACAATATCCTGAAAATCAGTACTCAATATTCATTTAATATCATTAAAGTTTAAGAGGTTGAGTATTTTGCTCAAGAGTCAGCAAAATATGGCCGATGGGTCAAATCCAACCTACTTTTGCAAATAAAGTTTAACTGGAACACAACCATGCCCATTTTTTACTTATGCTACAATTTTAGCAGAGTTGAGTAGTTACAACAGAGACCATGTGGTCCACAAAACCTAAAATATTTAGTGCCCAGGCCTTTACAGAAGAGTTTGCCACTTCTGATCTTGCTTATTAACACTTAGCAAGAAAGTAGCAGTGAAAGATTCAAACTCAGACCCATCTGCCTCAAAAGGCTACATTCTTCAAGGACATGCCATACAATTGAAGTATTCGAACTTCATCGGCATGACTCCTGGACACTCAGGGTGAGCCGGCCAAGCTAGGTTTATGGTCATGAGAATAAAACCGACATATATCACTTAGTAAGTAGCCAACCACGGTTGAAGACCCTTTTCATTATTGAGAAAAGACAGTGAGGATTTTTTTTCCTGGTGAAATAATTATAGAGATGAGTGTTGATACATGTTTTGACTTTGCTGCAAAAGTAGTTCTGTCTTCTCCAGTTTAAGTAATTACATTTGTTTCTAAATAAAGCAAATGGAACTATAGTTGTCAAAGAATGCATAGATCAGTTGACTGCATTTATGGTATGCTAGGCAGAATAGAAGTTAAAGCAATTATGACATTCTAAGGAGAGATACTACAAAGTATCTTTGGCACATCCAAGCAGGTGAGTGCTATTGAGTACCTTGTGAGACAGAAGAAGATAGGGGGAAGATGTGGCTGAATGGAAAGGGAAATTTCCACACAATGGGATCCAGTTTCAAACGGCTTTTGCTATCATGATGCCCTAACAATTGCTTGTTTTAAAGTGTTTTCTAATGTTGCCATGTGTGAGGGATACGTTCTGGGTGTTCCTCCAAGACTTGTAGAGCTCAATTTTTCTGGGGCTCTAGGATGCTTCACTTGGTACTCTTGAGTGCAAAGGGGCCTTGCACAAAGTAAGCAGCTTAAGAAGCTAGCCATGACTTAAGATTGACACATCAGCTCTAAAGAACAGGGAGAGGCTAGAATCTAGAACAGGGCAGGAGTCGTGACATGGAAACTGGCCTGGCCATACACCAAGGATCCAAAGGACATGGGAAACCAGGCATGATTCAAAACAGCCACTGCTGAGCACCTGCACTACCAGAAAAATAGGTGCTCTTGGCACTGGATTCCACAGCTTATACAGAGTCTCAGCTGTGATAGGCTTAATAATGCCACCCCACAAAGGATGTCCTCATTCCAATCCCCAGAACCTGTGAATTTGTTACCTTATATGCCAAAAGGGACTTTGCAGATGTGATAGGATTTGAGATGGAGATATTATCCTGAATTAGCTGGGTGGGCCAATGTAATCATAGAAGTCCTTATCATTAAAAGGAGATGGGAGAGTTAGAGTGTGAGAGAGATTCGAAGATATTCTACTGCTGGCTTTGAAGATGGAGGAAGGGACCATGAACCAAGGAATGTAGGCGGCCTCTGGAAACCGAAAAAGGCAAGGGGAAAGGATTCTCTCCTGGAACCTCTATAAGGAGCACAGCTGGATCAACACCTTGATTTTAGCCCAGTGAAACCCACTGCAGACTTCTGACCTCCAAAAGGTCAGAAGACAAACAATTTGTAACCATAAGATAATAAATTTGTGTTGTTTTAAGCCACTAAATTTGTGGTAATTTGTTACAGCAGCAATAAAAAAACTAATACAACACCCAAGACTAGGGGGAGGGGAAAGAGCCACATACTACCCTCTCACTGTGGGAGGGGTAGTTGGAAATAGGCGTGACTCCAGGTCCCCATCGAGCAGCTGAATGGGCATGAGGATAACATGGTAATAATTCATTCACTAATTCTCAGCTCCGGTGTTGCTTGCTTCAGATTGTAAAGACAATTTGAAAAGTTCCTTAGTTTTCAAAACTTAATTCATTCAGTGATCTTTAATTTGAAAACCTACATTAGTTATCCACAAATCTTTATGTAAAGGTGTGTGTACAGGGAAAGAAATAGAAATACTTGTTGGGCAGGTGACACGAAAACAAAGAGTACTAGAGATTGGAAAGCACTTACCATTCAGGTCTAAGTGAATTCACAATGACCATATGACACGATGTATGTGGTGGCTCTCAGGAGTGCTGTTCATGGACTTTAAGACCATGGAAATAACCATGGGCAGAGTTCAATAACAGGGGTACTCTCTGAGTGACTCAAGCTTTGCTTACCTTGGCAAGTGGCATCTGAAAATGGTCTCGTGCCCTTGGCCTCCCTAACTTAGCCATGATGAGTGATGAGACTCTCACTCAAGGAACCAATTCAGAAGAAGAAAAAGCCTCAGTATGAATGAACGGATGATAATCAACTTTGGAAAGTTACACTTAGAAGCATATTGAAAACACGTACATACATGTGTCCCCAGATGAGAGATGATAAGCATGTAAATACAATTTGAAATAACCACTTTATAGCATAGAGAATTTCAGTATCAAGAAACACTTTAAATTCCATGCCATGGTTAATTTTATCCCTGAAATCTATGAACAAAAGGGTAGAATTATGAAAAAATGGATATATTCTATTCTGAAATTCATAAACAAGGAATTAAAACACGTAATAGGCAACAATGTGCTGCATCTTAATATTTAAGAGGCTTTGATAGCCATATTTTCCTCTGATGTGCAATTATACAAATTTATAATCCTTGAAACATTGTTTTTATTTTTGTTGCTAGTATTGCTTGCAACAAGAATAACAGATATGTTTAGAAATATGCCTAGATGATTATATTTGAACCAACATCACAGTAATAATTCTTATTTTGGGAAATGGTGGGATTCTGGAATTACACATCAAATTAGTAACTTCTCTATCTGGAAGTTTTGTGTTTTGTTTTACATTTTGATTAAGACCAAATAAAAGTCCAACTTTCAGAAATGGATCCTGAATTCTAGATCTAGTTACTAGAACAAGATCCAAATGGAGCTCAAAATACATGCTGAACAATACCTGTGAATTGTGAGCTTGAAGATCACCACTAAGAATTCCGGAAGCTGAGTATCCACATGGATTCTTAAGGATTTGCATACAATGCAGTTATATACAACTCAAAAAACTAATTACTAACTACTAGACTGTGAGGATTCTTCCTTTGGCTTTAAGGAAAGTTCTTGAGTTAATATTGAATATGTCCCTAAAAATTCGGTACTTGTGAAATTAACAGAGTTGATTGATGATTTGAATAATATTAGGCTGCATTAACTCTATACTTGGTTACTCTTAAACGTGCAATTGAGAAATCCTGGGGAAGGGTCCTGGGTCTTCACTTCATTATGGCCACATAAGGTTGCCCAAGCCCTGGCATTATTTTATAACTTCAAGGGAGGGCAAAAGTTTCAGGGACACAGCCATAATTAATATGATTTAGATTTGGTACCACGGAACAATTCATACCAGTTACATATAAAGTATATAACCTTTATGCTGTGTTACAAAATGCTCTTTTTGCTACATTTCAAACAGATGGAGGAAATCATCCAACAGAAAAGATTACCAACATGGAGATATGTTTGATAAAACTGTTGAGGGAGAAGCAAACCTTTGGTGAAGAGAGTGATGTAATCACCGTTGGCTTTAAGAATGCACACGTAGGATTTTAGAATGGAGATTAATCACTTGTGGTACGGTGTGTGAGTCCCAGCACATGTGGATGCCACGGCCTGTGAAAATCTCACCGTGGGAACTCTCTTACAGTCCTTCAGGAAGCTAATAGCATTGAGATGCATGATAAAAAGTAACACTTTAACCTTCAGGGAAGACAGTGACCCTGACTTGGGAGGGATAAAAGGGAGTGAGAGTACCCAGCTATAGTGTAGGTCTCAAACTCTAGCATGCATCAACACCACCTGGAGGGTTTGTTAAAGCACAGATTGCTGCATCCCACCCCCAGAGCTCCTGATTTAGGAGGTGTAGTGTGGGACCTAAGATTCTGCATTCCTCACAAGTTTCTAGGTGATGCTGATGCTGCTGGTCAGAGGTCTACACTTTGGGAGTCACTGGTCTAGATGCTCCACCCAGAAGCCAGAGTGATCCAGCCCTGCTCCCTTCTCACTGGGCTTAAAATCCAAAGTTTTAACAATGGCCTAAGGCTCTCCAGGATCTGGGCCCTGGCTATCTTTCTGGCATCATCTCCTGCCTCTCCCCTTGTTGCAGGATCCACTCAGGCTCATTGTCCTGCTGTTCCTGAAACAGGCCGAGCTTGTTCCCAACTCCCATCCTTTGCAATTTCAGTCCCTTTAACTCAAAATGCTCTTCCTACAAATCTTCAAATGGCTTGCTACCTCATTTCATTCAGTTCTCTCTTAAGAGAGGCCTTCCGTGGGGCCAGCCCAGAGACGAGGTGGTTACATTCGCACGTTCCGCTTCGACGGCCTGGGGTTCACTGGTTCCAATCCTGGGTGTGGACCTATGTACTGGTTGTCAAGTCATGCTGTGGCAGGCGTTCCACATATAAAGTAGAGGAAGATGGGCACAGATGTTAGCTCAGGGCCAGTCTTCCTCAGCAAAAAAAGAGGAGGATTGGCAGCAGATGTTAGCTCAGGGCTAATCTTCCTCAAAGAGAGAAAAAGAAAAAAAAAAAGAGAGAGGCCTTCCATAACCATCCTATTTAAAATCGTCTCTTCTCCGCAGTCCCCCTTCTCATCGCTTTCTATTCTCTTTGTTGGCTTAATTTTTTCACATCATTTTCACCTGGAAAAATAATATCTACTTTCTAATAGTCTGTCTCCTCCAAAGAACACAGACTTTGTTTGGTTCGCTGCTGTATTCCCAGTGCTTAGAAAAGTATCTGATACATAGTAGACATTCAGTGCATATCTGCTAAATGAAAGGAGGAATGACTGAATACATGAATTGAAGAAAGAGCAATGAAATAAGACAGCCTCCAAGCTGACAATGCCAATGGGGTAAAGGTATAAGGTTTCAAAATCAAACCTGGGTCTATGAAAACAATCCATAAGTAATAATGTGCATTGCATAATAGAAGTTGTTAGGCAGAAGGTAGGTTGAATTGTATCTACTCACAAAAATTAATTGCGCATATCTCTTCCCAACCCCACATTCAGTGACTTTACAAGGATAGCTTGAAATCAGCCATGGTAGAAAGATTTACACCAAAGGAACTGGCAAACACTAGACAGTAAGGCTTGTTTTTGTCAGAGGACCTGTTTATCAGCACACCACTGGACCTACCCACAGAGAAATACATTCCAGTGCTCAGTTTGACAACCAAGCCCACGGACGTGTCATTGGATGAGCTGGTTACCAATTGAAAGAGAGAAAATGGGACATGTTAGTAGAGTAGATTGGGAAAGTTCATCCAAATCCTGCTCTGGGGGGGTCCATCCAACGGGGCTGAATATCTACTCTGCCCTGTATGACAGTCAAAACCTAAAACAAGTGTACATGGAGACATTTGTTGTGTGGTACCCACACTTCCCTCCTGCTCCACATGTACTATGGGGAAACTGACCCCATCCCTAGTCTACGGGTGGAATAAATGACTCAGGCTCATGCTAATCGATCCTAAAGTCAGACCCACCAAACAACTTTCAAATACATAAGTCGATAAATCTCCCTCTCTGTTACTTAAAACTAAATGATTTTTTAAAATGTAGTATACAAAATAGTACAAGCCCAAGTGTGAGTACAAGTAAATAAAAAACATACTCAAGGCCACAAGTGACAGAATGGAATAAGGACCAGTAATTTCAGTTACTATTGAGGGTTATATGGGTTTATTCGTTGTCTAAACATTTTTGCTTAAATTTTAGTCACATTGTCTTTTCAATTAAAAACAATATCCATAATGTATAGATCAGATTTCAGATTTTTACTCTGTTTATAAACTATTTTCTCAGACACCAGTAAGAAGATGTACAGGTGAAACTCACAAATTAACAGGGAATTAAAATGCAGAGTTAATTAAAACACCACCTATTTAAAGAAAGGCCAGAAAAAAACCCTCTTGTAATAAAAATTGCCATCGCACGTTAATTATAAGCTTTCAGAGAGATTTTTTATAACTCGAACATGGAAATTTTAAATTACCTTCCCAATTGTTTCTTTAGCCGTTAATATCTTCAACAGGAGGACAAGTTGACCTTTAAGTTTGAACCAGTTCAGAAAAATGTCCAAATTTTCACTTGACCTCTTCTACAAGAATCGATTTTTATTCACAATATAACTTCATTCTTTACAGGTGCGCTCTACCAGCCTGATGATGGTGTTTACACTTTTTTAAACACAAAGAAACAACAGAACAAGGGGCACTGGTTAAATTGTAACTTTAGGCCTCTGTCCGTTTCACCAGCAGTCTTTGCAGAAGTGTGCACGTCCTCATTCCCAGTGTCCCTTGCAGTAAAGTAGGGAATTAAAACCTGTGTCGGGACCCCTGGGCCTCTGATGCCCTGTCTGCTGAGTCTCTGCACACAGCCCTGTCCCTGCTCTCAACCAGCTCTCTCTACCATCCCCAGAGCATTCCTTGGACCTCAGCTCTAATGAAGAATCTGCATTTTACTAAGCATTTTGCAAAGGACCCTGAAGAGCAGGTTCACCTTGCACAACCTTTGGAGCAAGACCCCCTCCTTAGCCTACAGTCCCTTGGGCTTTCCCAAGCTTCCCCATCCCCCTTCTATTGTGCCTCTCCCTGTTCTCTTGTTCCTATAGTTCATGTCACTAGCAGACACAAACCAATCAAGAGATTCCATGTGCTTCTTTAGGTCCTGTAAATTGCAATGCAATAGTATTTAGATATGAGCTACTTTTCCACTCTTTCCAGGCATTTAGCCCATCTTTTTAGTCTGGCCACAGCCTATCTGCATTTCAAAATGCCTGTCATTCTTCTGCGTTAGGAAAAATCTCAGAAAAAAAAAAAATGAAGCCAGAAACTTTAACCTGCTGTCTCTCCGCAACCATCAACCTGTATGACGCCCCCCTTCCAGAGCTGAACCTCATGAACGAATTGTCTAAACAGGCCATCCATGACCTCTTGAGCGCACTGTAACCTGGTTTCTGTCCACACCACTCCACTGCACCTGCTCTCACCAAGATCAACAAGTTTTCAGTCAAATGGGAATGTTGGACATTTAGTTACTTGAACCAATGTGCAGTGTGAATCATAATACACATTAGCATATTACAGATTTGGAGTACAAATTTGTTTAATTTTATTCCACATACATTTTGAAACATGCACTGGGGAAAAATGGTTAGAGATGTTTAAAATTCGTGGGGAACTTAAATCAACACCGTGGTTCTCCATTCGGCTTGCTCCAGACACCTCTGTGTTAGTCCCATCTTGCTTTCTAGCTCAGAACTGCTCTCTCTCCAGCTGGCAACTAGGAATGTTCATTGTTGCTGGGTCCACACCATTTACAACAACACAAATGCACATTTTTACATGATTTTAATCATTGTGTATGTTCAATGGTGTCTCTTGGCTTGTTTATGTAGCATTATATCATAAGCATTTCCCACGTTGCCCAATACCACCTCTAATTGCCATTTTAATGGCTGCATAATATTCCACTAAGTGGAACAGCCATGATTTACTGAACCATTATCATACTGTTGGGCATTTAGGTTGCTTCCAATTTTCACTACCATAAATTGCCCTGCATATAGCTTTTCCTAAGTTTGGATTAATTCCTTATGATAATTTCTCCCACATTAGATTACCGGGTTAAAGAGTATAAACCATTTTTAAAACCTCTGATACACATTTCCAACTCCTTCCAAAAGTACTATCCCAATCTGTACTGCCCCCAGCAATGTGTGAGGGGACTTCGTAAAGAACCCAAGAGAACTGATAAACTGCGCTCAGAGCAGAGTGGAATCCTGGATGGACAAGCAGCAGCGAGAGCTGAGAGTATAGGATATTTTGAGGGATTATCAGTCTGTAAGAGTTCTCTTTGATGGAGGACTTCCACATCGTCTCCTGTCCCCTCTCTCCCTCACAGCCCCTGCTGGGAAGTCATTTAGAGAGCCACTAATGAAAGTCCCTCCTGCAATGATGAATCAGCTTTCATATAAGCCAAAGCCCCAGGAGCCTTGGGAAATGACCCTCTGAGTCTGTGCCAAGCCCAAGCAATGTGAAAATGCTTCTCCCTCTGCGGGAGCCAGATAAAGGCTGACGGCAACTCTTTCCAGTAGACAGACAAGTTGCAAACTGCTTGGATGAGCCATTTATGACTGATGGTCACTTGAGAAGAACCCAAAGCAGTTGGACCAATCAGCCACGGAGACCAGAAATGGTAAGGAGACCCAAGGCAGAGGGTAAAGAGTCATGACAGGATGGTCCTCTGGGCCCACGTTCCAGTCCCAGACCTACCTTTACTGACCAGGTGGCCTCATATTGACTCCTCAGCATCTTTGAGCTCTCTCTTATCCAAAGGGACCCAGACATCTGCCTCACAGCTGGTGTGGGGCTGAGAAGGCGGAGAAGCTGAGCTTGCCTTGGAAAACCCAAGGATCCTCAAGTAGCCTGAGACCAGACAGTCTGTCTACAACAGTGCTCTTGCCAAACCACGTCTAAACACACCTAGGAGT
This sequence comes from Equus quagga, assembly GCF_021613505.1. Taxonomy (NCBI): domain Eukaryota; kingdom Metazoa; phylum Chordata; class Mammalia; order Perissodactyla; family Equidae; genus Equus; species Equus quagga. The sequence goes on from NC_060278.1 coordinate 94,245,492, forward strand.
TCAGCCTGGGGAGACAAGTCTCTGGTCTCTTCAATGACCTAAGTCTCTGGAAGACGACCATTCAGAAGAGGACTCACGTCTACCTGAGGCCCTACAAAATAGAATCAAGGTCATCGGGCCAAAGCTGGAAGGCCTCAGGTTTGGGATCAGAAGTAGAACTTTCTACCCAGGTCAGTGCTTTTTCTGTCATATCACACATCAGACTATTTTCCAAATTAGGTCAACCCCTAGAGAAAGCTCTGACCTTTATTGGTGGGGTGACCTTTATTGGTGGTGTGACCCTGTGACCTTGGGAGAGTTATTAACCTCCCTGGGTCTCAGTTATTCATTTGTCAAATGGGGATAAAAATGCCTACATAGGAGGCTTTTATGGTAGTGAGATAAGACAATGGTAAGAGTCATAATGACAACAACCATAAACAATACCAACAACAAAAATAATGGTGAACACTTGTTAATACGAGATGCTGGCATGGAGCTAAACTAAGAGTTTTACTTACATACGTTGTCTCGCTTGGTCCTCAAAAAAGCCTCGGGATAGGGGTCGGCCTGGTGTTGCAGCAGTTAAGTTCACACATTTCACTTTGGTGGCCCAGGGTTCGCTGGTTCAGATCCCGGGTGCAGACCTACTCACCACTTATCAAGCCACACTGTGGCAGGCATCCCACATAAAACAGAGGAAGATGGGCATGGATGTTAGCTCAGGGCCAGTCTTCCTCAGCAAAAAAAGAGAAGGATTGGTGGCAGATGTTAGCTCAGGGCTAATCTTCCTCAAAAAAAAAAAAAAGAAGTCTCTGGATAGACACATTTAGTATTTGGAAGCAATGAGGTGCCCAGTGAATGGTAACTAGTATTATGCTCTTTACTACTTATAATTCCCAAGGAGGAATAGCCCAATGAGTAAGTGGGAGAGCAAGAGTGTTGAAATGAGTATTGCCTCAAGGATTGGCCCTCCCCTGGGAGGTTTATTAAAAAGATCAGAGTGGTGTTGATTCCATTAATGACTATATTTAGTGTCCTCCATGTGTCCATGCTATTAAACCTGTAACTGTGCAGTTCCACTGATGCTGGGCTTGGCCATGTGACTTGTTTTGGCCAGTGGAACAACAGCAAGCTTTATGCAAGTGGAGGCTTGAAAAAGTGCTTGGGCATTTCTGCTTCCTCTCTTGGACCCCTGCTCCCACTGTGAGCACAAGCCCAAGATAGATTGCTGGAGGACATCAGACCATGTGGAGCAAAGTGGAGTCACCAAAGGGGAGGCCACCCAAGGCCATCTGGCTCTAGCTGACTTGCCAGCTGATATAAGACACACATCAACCAGGGCTGGACCAGGTCAGTAGAACCCTCAAGACAAGCCATAGTACCCATGAGCAAACATAAATGTTGTTTGTGGTGTGTCACCGAGGTTTTACGGTTTTTGTTACACAGCATTATTATGGCAATAGCTGACTGATACTACCAGTTCTGATACCTCACAGACACTGTTTTCCTGCATATATTCTGATAATACACAGTGAGCAAGCATTTTGTCAAACATCTTGCATGGATTATATCATCTATTCCTCACACAAAAACCCACAGAGAACATGCTATTATGACCTTCACTGTAAGATGAAAAAATAAGGCAAAAAGAACTTAAATACCTTGTCCAAGTTCACACAGCTAGTAAGTAATGGGGACAAGATTGGAAGCTGCATAGTGTGGCTGCAGAGCCCTCACCCCTCACCGTTGCCTCATGCACATTGCAAGATTGCTCCTCAAACCAGGCTGCTCTGGAGGAGTAGTTGCAAACTCCTACACAATACCTTACCTGGACACAACACCTCTCTGACTTCCCTTTTTGGACAGGCCGGGGATTGGGAATCAAGGGCTAGCTGCCTTCCTCTCTGAGCTCGCGGCTCCATCTCCCTCTTTGACAAGGTACTCCGGATTAGGGAACATCTTCAGAAAAGGAAGCCTTCTACTGACACAAGATCCAAAGATCAAGGGGTGGAGCGGGGGAAACCAGTGAGGGCTTTTCATGACGCAGTGCTCTTAAAACCCTGGCTGTGTGAGGTGCTTGAGGAGGCCCAGGGAAAACCCGCTGGGGCCCTGACTCTCTGCTCCCGCCACTTCTCAGCAAAGCTCCAAGGATCCACTACTAAGGCTTCAATGAGCCGAGCAGGTTAAACACATTTACAGCCCTGTTTTCTCCCAGACATTATCGTCTCTGTCATCTAGACCTTTGTGACAGCCTCTTCTTAGGTCCTGCAGCGTTTCTAATCCACCCTACACCTCAGACCAGAGAATCTTCCCCAAATATACATTGGAACATGTCACTCTCTGCTTAAAACCCTGCAAAGTGTCCCTGAGGGGAAACACGTGAATACAGCTCTCAAGTCCCCTCAAAATTTGTCAGCACATCCTCCCAGACCTAGGGCACAGATCCACGTGTTCTCAGAGGAGAGTGTGGGTTTTCCCGTTGTCCGTGTTCACGCTCGTCTCTCTGGTTTAAATGCTCTTCATCACCAGGTCAGACTCTTACTATGCAGGATGGATCTGGGCACAGGTACAGGAATAGGGCTGTGGATGGAGTGCAGACTAAGCTGTCTTGCATGGAGATCCATGGTCTGGGATCTGCCTCCCCTCTGGCCATGAGCCCCCGAGGCTGGAAATGTAGCAAAGTGGTCTTCAGTGTACCCTCAACACCTGGTCTGGAGAGCAGGCAGGGGTGTCTGGGAGGCAGGCTAAATAGAAGCTCCAGCTGCATACATATTAAAATAAAGACCTAGGATAATGACTACTAGTCCATTTACACTGCCTTAACCACAGCACTCAGCCTTAATCAATAACGTACACCCATATGTGCTGCACAGATCACTACGTATGTGCTCATCCATAACCCACCTGAGGTACAGAAAAAGCCATGCCATGACTCCCATCACACAGAGGGGGAAACTGAGACCTGGAGACGTTCAGAACTATGCTAGGTCAATCAGAAGTAAGACCCAAGGCTGAGGCAGCAGTTTCCTCATTTTGTTACCCCAAGTCAATAAATCTGTAACTTCTCCCTGACCGTGCAAGCTGTCGAGCAGAGTCTATTGCACTGTGGAAATTGGTGCCAAATCCCTTAAACTGAAAAAGTCCATAATTGGAGAACCACTAGTAAGTACAGAAAGGAGAGTGTGACAGATGCTGCCAGGACCCTACGCGCAGCTCGCAGGTCAGAGCCAGCCTGCTTCGTGGGTCTCTCTGCCTGAGGGGGAAGGGGTTCACTCTGAGGAAGGATGCTCGACCCTGGGCCATGTAGACGTGTTGAGGAGATAACCCGCCAAGGCCCTCATCCAATGTGAGATGGTAATAGCTGGATAAATACCCTACCTTTCTAAGGTGTGTGTCCAGCAGGGTCTCCAGGGGGGATCAACCTTAGTTGGTCACAATGGTAAGCCACCTGTTAACACATCCTTTACTGCCTTTATTCCCTTCCCTGTCTCCTTCTCCACTGCAACGTGTTTTCTGGGATCACCTCCCAAGGAAACTATCTGTGCCTTAATCAGCATCTGTTTTTAAGGGAAATCAAAATAAGACATGGAGAGATGGGCTTCCTATTTCCTCCTAAGGAGGAAATCTTGGCTGCAAAATACCCTAGAGGGATGGAGTAGGTAGAGGAAGCTGGTGCAAAGAAAGATCAGGTCATTGGGGTCTCTGGGAGCAGGACAAAGCTACTTGGCAGAAAAAAATACATGACTGCCACTTGGTGACATAATACCTCTATTTCAGATGGAATGTGTCTTTATGTGTATGTGTATGAGAGAGAGAGAATATCTTAGGGGTAACTGGTAACTAAGCCAACAAAATTAAAGTGACGCAAACCAGTGAACTTTATAGGCATGCACTAGAGATGCTTGCAGTACTTTCCCCATTGGGGTATTTTGAGAACTGAATGAATAGAATCCATGTGAAGCACCTAGCACTGTGCCTGGCACACAGTGAACACACAATAAGAACTGTTGCTGCAATAGACACTGGAGTCTGCCTTCTAAATTCTCCTTACCTGGCCTCCACATCCATCCCTAATGGCTGTGATGGCAGTTGGGCTAAGAGGTCATAGCACCCCACCACTACCCTTCCCCCATTCCAGGAAATGCCCTTGGGCCATGGCAGTCGCCTTGCCCAGAAAGTACCATCCTTCCCTCAGGTGGCCTACACTAATGGCAGACTGACACAGGCTATGCAAGGCTGGCCCTTGCTGGGTGCATGCAGAGGGGGAACTCTGCAGTTTGCTTTATAGCTCAAGGACCAAATCTAGCTTGCCACTTGTTTTTGCAAGTAGTTATTGGCACACAGCTACAACCATTCCTTTACATATTGTCTATGACTGCTTTGCTGCTGCTACAACAGCAGTTGAGTATGGTCATGTGTTGCTTAACAATGGGGATACGTTCTGAGAAATGCATAATTAGATAATTTTGTCGTTGTGTGAACATCACAGAGTGTACTTACACAAACCTAGATGGTATAGCTTACCACACATCTAAGCTATAGGGGACTAACCTTATAGGGCCACCATTGTATATGTGGTCCATCGTTGACCAAAACACTGCTATGTGGCACATGGCTGTAATTGCAACACAGGCCTTCTGGTCCACAAAACCTAAAGTATTTACCTACTGGCCCTTTACAGAAGACATGTGCTGGCCCGTGCCGTAGAGGTGCCCTGTCCAGTACAGTAATTTAATTAAATTAATTAAAATAAAATAAAATTAATATTTCAGTTCCTCAGCCACATCAGCCACAGTTCAAGTGCTCAGTAGCCACATGCGGCTGGTGGCTCTGCTGTAGGACAGCACAGCTACAGAATACTCCCACCATCACAGAAAGTGCTGTTGGACAGCACTGCTCCAGGGCCTTTAGCCTATGGGTCAAGTCAAGACTAGACGTTTCCTGCTCACATTCTTATTCTATCCCTTCCACGTCCTCTTCCCTCCCTCCATCTCAGCTTCCTCCCTCAATAAATCACATGTCCCTGTACCCCTATTTCAGGCTCTGCTTCAAGGGAACCCAACCTAAGACAGTTCTTTACATCCTTGTATTACATCCAGAGGTCCACATCTATGTCTCTCTTGTGACCAAGCTGGGAGCTACTAAATCACAAGGCAGAATGCCAGGTCCATCCCTAAATCTCCAGTCCCCAGCACAATGCCCGTCACACAGCAGTCATTCAACAAATACAGAATGAATAAATGAATGAATGAATGAATCACATAAATAAATGGCCCCCTCACATGCTGTACCCCTGGCGTCCAGCCAACAGCCTGGAGCTCCTCTTGACTCATTCCTACTACAGAAATCAGGCTCAATTTCTCAGCCATTCACCCTTGCCCAGAAGTCCAGCTGCGACAGCTAATAGATGAAACTGTTCAATTTGCAAGTTCCCCTGAGTCTCAGCCATAGAATAAGCCATATCACCAGGATGCTGCAGACCTGGATCTTAGCACTCAGCCCCATGACCCCACCTCTGCAGACACTGTGCTTTAACATTCCACCCTCGGAGCCTCTGAGAGGCAGGAACAGGAGACATGAGAATGGAGGCTGTATGTGCATCTTCGTGAACCCACTAACAAGGACGGTGTCTGCGAGACCAGCCAGTGCTCATTAAACCAAGACTCTTGTGGCCAGCTCCTCCTGGGTTTCAGGATCGGGAGAAAAATCTGGTTATCTAGGCTTCTGCTTTCATTATAAGATGCTGCAAATCACATCTGAACTGGCCAGGGTAAAAAGAAACCATTGAGTAACAAAGGCGGGGGTTTCTCCTCTGCAAGAAGCCCAACAAGGCATCCAGGAACACATGGTGGGCAGCAGCCTGGATGTGACCCTTCAGCAGTGCTTTCCTCAGAGTCCAGCTGGGAACTCTCCCCTGATGCTCTGGAGAAGGGGCTCACCCTGAGGTTGCCTGCGGTTTTCACAGCACTCTTCCCAAACCCCTGGGCCAGCCCCATAGATCTGGGGCCTGTTGTTTCCTTGCTGGGTTGTCCGCAGTCATATTGATGACAGATGTGTACAGGGACAAAATGGCGCAGTAAGAGCAGACACCCCTATCGCCTCAGTCAGGGGTGTTTCATGATGTACTCCATTAACAGAAAAGGGGGTGTTGGGGTCGTTTGTCCTTACCCTATACCACCCTTCCAGCTCTCCAAGACTCTTTTTGTCCACCCAGCAGATCAAGCCTGGCAGAGAGAGAGGCCCTCACAGGACTGCAGTCGACCTCAGCAATCTTTCATTCTCTTATTAAAGCACTTGTTCAATGACCACAACTGTGGTAGCAGCAACCGCTAAGGCGAGGACGAGAAACAGCAGATTCTGTCATTAGGTGAGAATCTGCCCACATGAAGGGTTTCCCTGTGTCCCTGAACGGGTCTAAAAGGCAGCCCAGGAGGGCCCCTGCAGCCACAATCTCGTACCTGGGGAGAAGTCCCCGAGTGTCCACAGCCACCATATCCTGTAACTCCAGGGCACGCCGTTCACATGGAAGTCTATGTAAGTGGTGCCCCCTGGAACAGGGCAAGGCCACAGCCCTGCACGTGGGCACATGCCTTGCTGACCGTGCAGAACACTCATCTCCCTTTGTCCACCCGTAACAGGGCAACTTGATTTCAAAATCACTCACTTTATATACTCACCATGTCCTACTGTCCTGGTACATTTGGGCTGCTATAACAAAAGACGAGACTGGTGGTATAAACAATAAACATTTATTTCTCACAGTTCTGGAAGCTGGAAATCCAAGATCATGGCCCTGTCACGGTTCTGGTGAAGACCCTCTTCCAGGTTGAAGACTGCCAGCTTCTCCATGTCCTCACATGGTGGAAGGCACAAGCAAGCTTTCTGGAGCCTCTTTTATAAAGGCACTAACCCCATTCATGAGGGCTCTAATCACCTCCCAAAAGTCCTACCTCCTAATACCACCATTACTTTGGGCATTAGGATTTCAACAAATCGGGGGACACAAACATTCGAACCATAGCACCTACAAAGTGAGTTCCTTGATGCACACACTTATCTGACTGAAGTCCATCTCTACAGAAGCATCCACAGATTCCTTGGAGTCAAAAAGATATAATGACAGGTCAAGGTAATAACTCCCCAGTCCCTTAGGATTATGTGAAGGTCCTTAAAGAGCCCATGGGGTCAAGCTTCACTTACTGCAAAAAGTGTTTGTTCCCTGAGGGCAGACATACCCTTCAACTTCCCTCTCAAGTTTGGAGACACAATCCAGCTGCAGTCAGCATGAGAGCCTCTTTGCACTTGTACAGCAGTCAGGGGTCCACAGCACAGAGCCAATCAGAGCCTTGCCCCAGCTACTGGAGACCTGCCCAGCTTAATCACCTCAGGTCTGCATTACCCAGGCAAGGGGAAGTGGAGGATAGCAGTAAGGGGCCCTCACCAACGGCTGGCCTCTTAGAAAGAGCTCTCCCAGAAGCCCTGCCCACCCTTCTACTTACTTCTCACTGGTCAACACTTGGTCACATGGCCACACCCAACTGCAAGGAGGACTGGGAAATTTGGTCTTTTATCTGGTCACATTATTGCCACAACAAAATCTAATCTCAGTAAAGAAGAAGGTGAGAACAAATGATGGTAGGGCAACTGGAAATCGCTTCCACCTGGGCTCATTTTTTTACAGGGGATAAAGAAGCACGAAGAAGTTAAGAAACTTGCCCGAGAAAACAGTCAAACCAGGACTAGGAATGAAAGTTTTCCTGCTCAATGCCCAATTCCCTGCTCGTTTCCCTAACGGGGTACCTTCGGAACTGTTGAGACTTTTACAGAAGTCACTACCGGAGGCCATCAACAAAGCAGTATTCTCCCTCCCCATCCAATCTCTCACACACACACACACACGCACACATGCATGCATGCACACACACACACACATACACCCTTCCATCTCCCCAGGCTCATCAGGATCATGAAAATCAGCCTCAGTTTCGAAGATAAATCTGTCACCTCCATCAATCATGAAAAACAACTGGCCCATCAGCTGCAGGGGTGGGAGTCAGGTCAAATCAGGGGTTGGACTAAATTGGAATTGACCAGTGGATTCATTCCAACCATCACCTTGACAGTTCCGAGAGACACCGCCACAGAGGCCAGCGTTGCTTTTATTCTCTGCTGCTCGTGTTTCTGCCTCGGCTCTGCAGCAACAATACAGGAGAGGTCGCCTCCTGCGCTGCTCTGAGATCCCTGAGAACAGTTATGCAAAGATAAGGCAGAAGAGAAAAACCAATTTCCTCCCAATATTTTTAGCTTCTTAGGAAAACAACTACAATAGAGAAAATATTCATCTGTGCCACTGTGGCAAAGAATGACAAGGATACAAAGCAAATGCAATCGAGCCTCATGCGCAGTGAGAAAACAACACAATTAAGAAACCCCAGTGACACTCAAATTCTTGAAAGAAGTGTGTAGACTTCCATTTCTCTGGGAAAGCTCCCCAGAAAGGCCCCAAAACAAACTAAAGGCTACTTTATTCCCTAAACCATTCAAATAGGTTCTTTTACACATGCAACTAAATGGTTCTTATATCTGGACAGTGTTAGATTACACAGGGTTCTACAAGCAAAAAGCATCTTGATTAAGAAAGTGTGTTTGGTATGTATCGTCATGAGAGAATAGAGTCAACGCCTTTACAGAAAGGAAGATGTCCCTCAGATGAGAGGGATGACACTGCTGTGACAACAGAAAAATATTAATCTGGATCAAACAGGAATTACTGAATATGTCCAAACCTCACTGCTTGCCAAAGTCAGATGTTGCAAATATGGGCATACTATCAATTGATGTCTAACACCAGAATCAATTAACATGTGTTCATTTACTATGTGCCAACAAGTGTGCTAGGCACTTTCACAAATGTTACCCATGTAGTCCTGGTTCCAAGCTGATGAGGAAGGCATATTTTATTCTCATTTCACAGATGAGAAAGTTGAGGTTCAGAGAAATTAGGTATCAGTCATTAATGCATTCCAAAGGCCAGTCTGGAATCCACTTGCTGTGACTGCGAGTCCAGAGAGCTTTTTCTCTGCTCCAGTGAGCAGTCTCCTTTTCCAGGATATTACTGATGACGTTCAGGCGGGGTGATATTGCAGACCGGCACAGAGCAGAGGCTTCCTCCAGGGTTCAGAGCTGCTCGTTAGCTCATTAGTGGACAAGAGACTGCCCTCTCTGAGCTTCTTCCTCATCTTTCAAAAGGGCATGATATTACCTCTCCAACTGCTATTAATGTTTAATTAGAGAATTAGGTAAAATGCCTGCCATATATTTTGTTTCTATTCTATTCTAGTGACAAAAATGGCCCATGAAACATTCATTATGAAATCAAGATACTTGGAGAAACTCCTTTATGGGAATTATCTGCTCTGAATTCCCATGGCTGTTTGCATGGTTAGACCACTTCGCCCCTCATTAATCCAACAGACCGTCCTCGAGCACTTGCTCAGTGCCGGGCTGTGCTGGGCACTAGGGGCCCAGAGCTTTGAAGACACTGTAGTCCCTGCCCTTGAGGCATCTGCTGAGGGGCAGTGCACTGAACAGGTGCAGTCATTGATTCCAGGCCTGTGTCCGGTGGTGGCCACTCTGGCTCACAGGATTGTTCTTGCTGTGCCCCGACCTTCCACTGGGGCTGATCTCCTGCTTCCTTCTTGGAATATCAGCCTCCTCCTCCACTCACGATTCCAACAGCCTCTAGGAACTACACTTGATGCTCTCAACACCTATCCTGTCCACCATATCCCTTTCTTCTCTGCCATGGAGGCCACAGAGGACTTTGACGCCCATGGAGCCTCTGACAGTGGGCAAAGTCAAGGATCCGATCTCTTGCCAAGTGTGATGCCCACGTTTGTGTCACCTCCCCCATGTTTGTGTCACATCACTTACTGCAGACTTCCTGAGTAATGTGTCCTTCTGTTCACATGGGGTGCATGTGGTGGAATGATTTGAAGGGGTATGGCAACACTCAGGCCTAGCGCTGAGCACCCATGAAAGGCAAATTCCTCCAGAATCCTCTTGCTCCATGATAACTCCCAAGGATCAACCAGCACTCTCTCAATTAATAGCACTGAGAGCCTGCATTGTGTGCAAAGTCCCGTGCTCTGTGCTGGTGACCCAGTGGGTAACAAGACCAACACATTCTCAGCCTTGGGTGGCTTACGGCATGCTGGGGGCAGCATCATATATCACAGGATTGAGGGAGAAGGAAAAAGAAAATGGCAGGTGGTCCTATAATCAGCAGGCACAAGTGCATGGCTGGAGGCAGCGAAGGAGTGAGGGGCTGGAGGTCGAGGGGCTGGAGGTCAAGCGGAAGGGGAAGCCCGAGCTGTGTATGATCTTCAAAGGCCAGTCTGTTTTTGGAGTTCTCCTTCATCTCACAGTAAGATGCACCTATGTTGTACCTCCAACGTTAAGTGTAATATTTTTTGTCATAAAATTATTTTGAAATATTTAAAAAATAATTTTGCTTTCAATATTATTTGGCTCCCCATAACTTAATAATTTATCATTGCCTATAGTTTCTCCAATTACTTTGTTCCTTTAGGAATTCTTGATCTGGAGGAAAGCTAAACTACAGTTTATTGTTAAATGTAATGAAATTTTTGAACAGTAAATTTGACTACATATATATAAAATAGGCATGAAGACAGTTCACAGATACAGAATTAAATACTGATTAGTTTCAAGACAGTTTTCCTTACATATTTTTGAGCCCTAAATTGTTTTTCCAAGTCTTCAAACATTCCTACAAGTCCTGATGTCTCCTGGCCACCCTGTCTAATGATGAAAGGGAGGAGGACGGGACAGGGAAGGTTGGGAAAACTCATGAAGGCCTTTGAGTGGCAGGGAGGGTAGGAATGCCACTCTAAGGGCTGGAGGGGACCATGGGAGTGATGCAAACCAAGGAAGAAATAGTGCCAGATTTGCATTAGAATGGGCACCCTGGTTGTCCTGTGGAGGACGGACGGTGGCAAGGGCTGTAGGCAGGAAGAGGAAGGAAGGCTGGTAGATGGTCCAGCAGAGACGTGATGAGGCCCTTCCCAGCAGAGCACACGTAAGGATGGAGAAGACAAACACGTTATAGGCAGGCAGAGAGGGACTTCTGGAGGGTATCTCTGAAAGCTCTAGTGGAACAAGGAAGCACACTGGCCACAAGTGAGAACGTTCCACATCAACACCCAGAGCTGCTCTCTCCACTGGGATACGCCCCCTGAGGGCATGAAGCTATTCACACCAGAGAGTTTCTTTGCAGACAGGGTAGGGGCAAGCAAAAGAGTGTGTCTTTACAGACTGCACTCAATCCAACACACCGAGCTCTCCAGAATCGCCGTCTTTTCCTGGGAACAGGCCATCTTCTCCTAGGAACCCATTATGTTCTGAGGACCTGAACGAACCTTTACAAATATCTTCTAAACTCAAGCCTCACAACAGCCCAAGGAGATGGATACTGTTATTCCGAATTTATAGATGAGGAAATGAAGGTCCAGAGAAGTTTAATAATTTGCCCAAGGTCACACAGCTGCTCAGTAATGAGATAAGAGTTTGAATTTGGAGAGTCAGACTCTTCTCACAATAGTTGCATCCAAAAGGCCACTAACATCAGGGCAAGAATATCACTGCTATTGGCATTGAAGGGAGATTTATAGACAACATCTTACTGTACCAATATTCTACACACAAATTCATTTATGCATTTAGTCACCATGAGACTATTGCCTCAGCATGACAATCTAATGAATCTAATAACGTTATTTCGTATTTGATCCTAGCGGCAATGGGGTCTATAGATGCCCCTCCCACCCTGAAAGGGTCCATTTAAATGGACCAAAAATAGAATGATATAGAAGTAGCAAAATGAAATTACATTAAAAAATACAATATAGTCTACTGGAAAAGAAAAGAAAGTCATAATCTGCCTTAGAAATTTACCAGGTCTATGAGACTCAGTAAGACAAAATTAGCAATGGGTGTGAAATCAAATGTGAAACTTCAATGAATTGTGGCAGCAAAGAATCCTCAGGTCATGTACGTGGATGGGAGAGTAAAACTGGAGAAGGGGCAGATCTAAGGCATAACCGGGAAGAAGGCGCAGTCTCATGGCTGATTGCATGTGACAGTAGGGGGTGGGAGAGGGAAGGATCCCAAACAACTCCAGTTTTCTGAACTGGGTAGGCAGGCTGCTGTTTATCAAATAGAGGCAGACCATTTTCAGTGTCCAACCTGTAGGGTTGAGCTGGGCACAAGACAGGTAGAAAAAACAGTTAGGTGTGTAGATCTGGGCCTCAGAAGAGAGATGGGAATGTGTCTATATCTTGTAAGCCATGGGAACAGGTAAGACATCTAGGGAGTACAATGTATAATGAAGAGAGAATTGGGCAGAGGACACAACCCTAAGAAACACCAACAGGTAGAGAAATCAGAGATGAGAAACAGTTGGCATAGGATGCTAGAAGCAAGTCCTCAATGTATGTGAGCTGATAGAGTTTTCATCGAAAGTCAGAGCTGGCAATGCAGCCCTCAGGGAGGTCAAGGGGGAATTCCCCTCCACTGGTCCAGGTAAGATGGGATTTTCCTTGGAAATGGAGACATGGCCATGCCTTAAGAGGATGAAATGCCAAGGCAAGACAGGCATGCCCTAAGAAAAAAGAGGAATGGCCATGGGAGGGAAAATGTCAGATGCTAAAAATTCAGAGCCTGTGTAAGGCAAGCCTAAAGAAAGATAAGAACCTGCAAGTATTTGACATGTGTTAATGCCAACAAGGGAGAGAATTGATTCTGCTCCCAACAGGGGGCTGCGACTTGTAAATAATGATAAGAAATAAAACCCATTGATTATCAGCTCCAAACACCAAACCACTTGTTTGCAGATTTATTGTCTCAGGGAAATGGAGAACAACAAAAAGAGAATGCAGACTCGTAATAGCTAAAGATGAGCGTGTCCAAATAAACAAAGCTGCTCCTCCGCTGTTGAGGGCAGGGTGTAAATTGATCCAGTTTTTGAAGAACTGTCTCAAAGTCTTGAAAATGCTGCTGACCCAGCAGTGACACTTCCAGGAATTTATTCTGGGAAAAATATTAGATATGTGCACATAGATTTGTGTCTATAAGGATACTGATTACAATTTTTGAAAAATTAGAAAAGACCTACATGTCCAGAAATGGAAGTTGGGATAAAATCAATGGTACATCCATATAAGAGCACATTAGGACTTTACTTAAAACAACATTTCCACTTTCTCACCCCGTTTCACCTATCTTATGCTGTTCTGGCTTCTGCCTGTGTGTAGCCAGCAATAGCTGCTCATGCTAAGTCATCAGTGACCACCATGTTGCCAGATCCAAGGGGACCTTTATAAGGCACATCTTACTTCACTTTCAGACTTGACAACTTTCCTTATCCTCAGTTTTGCTGTTGCCTTGAAGGCACCGCATTTTCCTCCTGCCTCTGTAGCTATTTCTTCAGCCTCCTTTGCAGGGTCTGCCTCTGCAATGCAATCTCATGGTGGTGGCATTCCTCAGGGTTCCCTTCTCTTGTCGCCACACTCTCTATCTAGGTTGATCACCTTTATTACCATGGCTTTGTGGGGAAAAATCTGTGTTTCCACAGAAAACAAAGCATTGTCTACCGCACAAGCTTCCTTGTTATCTGATTCTGATCCTCTGTGAGCTATTTCACAACTCTGTAAGTTGTAGATAACTGACAGTGATGCAGAATAATTTTTGTCTGTAGACATGCAAATGGTTCTGTCTGAGGAAGGGTCAATATTTCCCTCTGCCAAAGAAAGGAAAGCCAGTTTTGACTCTATTAGCATATTCATGTTGATATTCCTGACCTATAAACAACCCTGATTATTGGATTTTCCTCTGTACTGGTTGACACCTCACCAGTTTCCTCATAAATGAATTAAATAAAATCATGCTAATTTTTACATCTGTATGAGAGTCATGAATTTACCTCTTTTTGAAAATTATCTTTTAACAGTTTTAAGTGACATCTAGAGCAAAAGAACCCAATGTATGTCTCCAGCGCTGACCACCCCCTCCTCACTAATTTGTATATACGTATAATTGGTTCTCATTACCTGCATTTACATTTATATGTGGTTACATTCATAATGTCACACTGAATTAGCAAATACTGAACCATTGCTCTGAGGGGAAATATGGAGTTAGGTTCCTGGGAGCCTCTGATAAAACATTTTTGTCAGTTAGTCAGTATATAACCTTGTTTATGTGTGGTTTTGCTTAAAGACTCCTTATTTAATATATACTGTTAATTCATTAACATTGAACTCACAGCCAACAGCACCATAACTCACACCTGAACAAAGCTTACTTAATACACGCATTTTCTCCATAAAGCACATCACAGTCTTCTCGCTTTTAAGAACACCAGGCAGCATTCAGCACTATGCTTGGGGCCCATTTTAAACAGTGAAATCACCAACAAAAATCACAAAAATGGGAAAAACATGGCACTAAATAGACCGCAAAAAGGATGTTCGTTTACAGGAGGAGAGCTGAAACAAGAAGCCAGAGTGTCACCTTGTTCAACCTCAGCTGGGAACATGTGCATTAGGCAACTCAAAATTTTCACCACTCTGCTCTTGTCTGCAAAAGACGGTGAAAGCACCATGAGTATTGATTTTGGTGTTACAATTAAATTTTAGCGAGCAGGTGACTTTGCAAACACAGAATCCGCAAATAATAAGGATGGACTGTATTTCTGTATTACATTAAATATAATGCATGTCTCCCCCATGAGACTTTGGGGTCTGTAAAAGTCAAGATCATTTCTATTTCATTCGTTGTACTACATACTTAATACCAAGTTCCATACCTGGTGCATAGTTCTTCAATATGTATTTGTATTTATTGAAGTATGAAAACATATATAAGTACATGTGAAAATATTCATTGTATGTTGCAAAATAAAGCAATCAGTTACAGAACAGCATGTATATGTTGGCTCAATTTTGTGCAAGAAGACGCACACGTCTGCATTACAAAATTAAATAAAACAAACAAACAAACAAAAACACACGAGAAGACTTACACCAAAATTTGGAGTAATTTCTCCAAGTAGTGAGGTTTATGGGTGATTGTTCCTATTTATTTTTGTAGTGTTTTTTGCCCTGTATCTTCCAAAATAAAAATAATAAAAACATATTTCTTCCATCATCCCTACAAAATGCTTTAAAATGTGAATAGCTGCCTGAACTTTCTCACCAGGTACAGAAGTCTGAAGAGCTCCAGGCACCAGAGTCTCTCTAACTTGAAAGCAAATGCCTTGGTCAGCATCTCCAGCCTGGTCCTATGACAGAGCTCATAGCTCATCCCCATAGGGCCAGCACTCACCTAGGCAGTATCTTTCATCTAACGTCTTTGAAAATATGTGGCCAGAATTAAGTGTCATGTTCTTGGGATATTTTGTGTGGCATATTACAGGCACCCCCACTCACTCTGAATCCTAACCTCCCCATAATACAGAATATTGTTACTTTGATAGCAACACCTAACTGAGGATACACACGCATCCATGCTTCCAACCTCTGGCTATGTCAGCCAGACACACAGGTGAAATGCACTGGGCTCTGTTCTCAGGGAGTTTAGAGCGTACTACAGCTCAAGACAGTGGGGTTGCGCTGAACTGCCTGCCACAGGCCTTTAGATGTCTAAGCTGCACGGCTCTGATCGAATGGTTTGGGGTGGGAGCAGCAGTCAAGTGCACACACCAACTGTAAAAGGCAATTAAGGGTCACATTATTGACTTCTCGGCGATATTCCTCTGGGCTGAGTTTTATTGTGTTTAGTTCATATACTGTCCTATATAAAACAGTCTGGGCCAACTTTAAATGGATTTGATGCTTAACCTCCAAACAAAAAAAACCATATTTAATTAATTAGAACTCCTGCCTCCTGGGCCCCATCCCCCCCTCCTTTCCCCCAAGCCATCTTATTAATCCAAGATTCACAGCACATAGAAACCTTCAACAGTGGCTGGAGGGCAGGAATTGGAAGAACTTGGGGTCAGAGGTTATTTCACAGCTTTCCAGAGATTTGAGATTTAGGGAAGGTCACTTAACTCCTAAGAGATTCAGTGTCCCCCACTGTAAAATGGGGGTGATCAACAAGTCAGTCTCAGAGTCAAGGTGAGGGTCAATAGAGACAATGTTTATAAAAGCCTCTAGAAAGACAGCACTCTAAAGGATTTGCAAATGTAGGTGGTGCTGGCCACCTGGATGGGGCTGGAGCTTTCCTCCCAAAATAAGTTTCCATAACTGTGGTCTGGGTGTCTGCCCTGCCATTATGTCAGGCCAGGGGGTTCACAACAAGGGCCCTCCCTCACTTTGACAGGCTTACTTTTGCAAAGCCTCTTTGGGTCAGCCTCCCAGCTTACTTCCCTTCTCTCTCCATAAAGAATTCCCACCTTTCCTCTCCTCATTGCTTAGGGCACTGTAAGCTTATTCCACCAATGGTGCTGGGATAATAGGTTACATAGTTGTAAACCAGTTGAAAGATCACCATAGACCAAAGGCTAACATAAACCTTACACTGATTAATGAATTAAACATAAAACATGAAACTACTGCAAACTCGGTAACAGTTGTTATTGCTGAGTGATGCTGTGTTGGGTCATTCAAATTTTTGTCAGTGTATTTTTCTGATTTTCCAAATCTTCTGCAGTACGCACATATCTTCACAACATTCATGCATTGAACACCTATTCATTGAGTGTCTTTTTTGTGCCATGCTAGATTCCAGGCACTAGCGAGAAGAACAGCTGAGGGCACGTCCTTGGGGAGTGCCTAGTCTAACGGAAGGGGCATGCAGTAAACAGACAGACAAATCATTAGATGAGTACAAACTGGCATAAGTTCTATGAACAGAGTTATAAATGGTTAGAAAGGGGAGTGGGAAGGAGAATAATTTAGACCAGGGTGTCAAGCAAGTTCTCTCCGTGAAGCGATGTGTAAAGGAGGATGATGAGTTAGCTGGGGAAGAGTGTGAGTGAGGAGAGAGTTCCAGAGAGAGACAAGAGCTTGGACAAAGGTCTTGAGGCAGGAAAGGGCTTGGCCATGGTGTTTTCGAGGAACAGAAGAAAGACTAGAGTGGCGGTTGGCACATGCGAGCGAGGCGGAGGAAAATGTAGAAGCAGAGATTGTAGATAGACAAGAATTAAAATAGACTTAAAATACCACTTCATGCTTATGAAATTGGCAGAAAATTTCTTTTTAAATGATAGTACACAATTCTGTCAAGGTTACACTGAAAGTGCTCATATCATTATAAAATAGCATAATTATTTCATTGAAAGCAATCTGTGAAATGTAGCAAAAGCCATAAGGATGTCTCTACCTTTTAATACCTCACTCTTTGAAATTTAGTTTAAGAAAATAATCCAAGCAGAAGGCTACAGATAGGAGGATGGTGACATTTTAGCAACACCCAAATATCCAACAATACAGGAATCGTTTAGCAAATTACGGTGATTAGACTCCATGGGACAGTATGAAGCCATTAAAACAATGTTGACAACTTCTTCAGAACCTGCAAAATATTTACTTTATGGTGTTGAGTGCCAGGTGGGGACTACAAACGGCAGATGGGGCATAATTACATAACAAGAATGGGATCAGTAATTGAAAGAGAATAGGCACTGGCAAAAAAAATTAATTGGTACATGGGATCTATTTTCTATTTTCAAAAATTTGTTTTGGTGTCGATGCTACTTTATTCTTTTCAAGTATGAATGTGAAGAGGTCAAAGAAGGATGAACAGCAGCAGCCACCGCAATGCCTGTAGCAGCTGCGTCTGTTTGCAGCCCTGGGTGCAACTGGGAAACGGTTGGTTGGAAGAGTTATATGTTTCTAAGCATTTAAGACATCCCCAGCTACGGAAATCTGTATAGCAATGGCGGATACCCATCCACACCCTGCTGGGTCCCCAAAGACTCCCAGACTCCCACTCTCAGCCCCTGCCACAGCTCCTCTTAAGAATATCAGAATGGCTGTGGGTCCAGCCAATGGGGAATGTGATCTAGAAACCACAACGGACACTCTGATTTCCCTCTTTTCTGGATTGCACAGTCAATTCCACTCTGCATCACGCCAGGTCTGTGATCACGTCTCCACATAACTCTCCCCTTCTCCTCAGTGTAGCGGGATCTCTGCATTCCAGAATGCCAGTGATGGGCAAGGCACCCTGAGATCCTCTGGCTTTGACATAATTTTGGCTGAGGGCACACCTCAAGCTCTTGAAATTGTGAGTCCTCCCAGATGCCTTTGGGAGCGAGGCAAGTGCTAACATTTGCCCCTTGGAACCACTACAGTGAAGACCATGGGGTTAACTATGAGGAGGGTATGGATAGGGAGAGAGGAAGAGAGTCTCTAGGGTGCTAAATTGCCAAAAGCTCCCATTTACTGAGCCACCAGGTGCGTTAAGAGCAGGGACTAGACTCCGTGAGCTCTAACCTCAGCCACTTCTTAAGCTTTGTGGAACAAAGTATTTAACCTTTCTAAGCCTTGGT
The DNA here is from genome assembly GCF_021613505.1 of Equus quagga. Lineage (NCBI taxonomy): Eukaryota > Metazoa > Chordata > Mammalia > Perissodactyla > Equidae > Equus > Equus quagga. The sequence continues at coordinate 94,264,051 of NC_060278.1, forward strand.
AGTGATGGTACTAATGGTACGTACCTTCCTCGTGGGGTACAAGCCGCTTCAGAGCATTATTAAGCCATCATTAATATTAATGACCCTTATTTCTACCCACTGAGGTAAGTAGTATTATCATTTAACAGATGGGGAAACTGGTTCAGAGAGGTTAAGAAAATTGCCCAAAGCCATCCAGCATTCCAATGACCAAAGCTGGATTCCAACTCCAATGGGACTGTAGGCAAAACCCTCATTTGACTGTCCCTTGCTCTATTTGAACACAGCATAAAACTTGACTTGCATCCCAGGGCTCAACAAATGCACAACTGTTCCTGTACCTTCCAGGAATGTCAATGATTCACTAACTATGATAAAAATAACCTCTTACATTATACAGAATGCTTTACAATCTGTAACAATCTTTCACATTCACATTTGACTCTAAGGGGAAACCGACTTCTAAATTGTATAAATTTTACACAACACAGCAAAACAAAGAGAAAATACAGTGACCAATAACCTCATTTTATACACACACACACACACACACATAAATATATACCATATATATGGTATGTGTGTCTATGCACGTGCATGAGATTAAAACACATTTTTTTTTAAACGGAGAGCTTTCCCATTAAAGAAGGACTTTGATCTCAGCATTAACAGCCCTCCCTACAACCCCTTAGTGTTCACCTTGATGCAAAAGGTGTGCAAAGGGAGGCCTCGACCTGAACCTGGAAATTGATCTGGGGAAAGTTGAAATGCTCTGCAAATGAGAAGACTTGGCATCACCTGTGGTTAATCTGGGAGGAAGAGGAGAGGAAAAGGTGAAAAACCTCTGCCCACTGAAAGGACTTGAAATTCTGCAGGATTTCCAGTTGTTTGCTGACTAGCGTGCGATGCAATCCCTTGCCTGCATCGCACCAAACTTCTAGAGAAATCCTGCTGCTGCAGGAAACATCCTTGTGTTTGTGCAGATTGGGAGAGTGGTGGAGAGGGGCCAGTTCCACGTTTGGTCCAGTTAGGACAGCCAAGAGAAACAGTGATGTTCTAGAACTCAGGGCAGGCAGTGAAAAGGGACCACATGTGCTCCCCTGGAAATCTCTACACATCCTGGGGGCAGGATCGGACCATGTTCAGGATCTGAAATGGGGGATTCTGGTCAATACTTTATAGCTGTAACCAGTAAAATGGCATCAGCTGATATATGGGCTGCATATTTATATTTCAAAAAGTAGGACAGTAATTACTTATGTGGTTCTGTGAGGTGATTTTTTTTCTCTTATCATAGCATGAACACTGACCAATGCCATTAGATATTCTATGAAAACCTGGTTTGTAATACTAGCATAGAATTCTACTGTGTGCATGCACAACAATTTACGTAACTATGCATCTGTTCCTGGGGCATTTAGGGGATTTCCAAGTTTTTGCCCTTATAAGTAATGCAGTGACGACCTCTATGTATACAATTCTTTTTAAGCAGCTCCGATTATTTTGTCAGAGAAAAAATTGGCAAGTTGTCCTCTAAATATGCTGTGCCAGTTGACCCACCTGCAGGAATGCCTGTGAGAGCCTGCTTCATTGCTCCTCGCAATGCTGGTTACTACCAGCTAAAATTAGACATACTGTGGTCATCTTATAGGTTAAAAGTGCATTCATTTGATCATCTGAGCATTGGGCATTTTAAATTTGTTTTTCACCATTCATATTTTGTTTGGCAATTATCTGTTTAGACCTTTTAGCTTTTTGTTCTATCAACATGATGACATTTTTATTGACTTATTAGAGCTCATAATGTGTAAGGAGATTATCCCTTTTTTTCTAAACTTTGTCACATGTTTTCCCACACTTAGTTTACCCATCTGCTTTTTGAATTCTGTTAATATAGTATAGAAGGTTTTTCTTCTCTTTCTTCTTCCCTTTTCAAGCAGTAAAATTTTTAAACCGTGACTCAATGGTATATTTATTTGCTCATTTAATGAACTGAAAGTCCCTCCTAATACAAGAACAATATTTTGTTTATTTTATTCTGGTTCTTGCTTTTTTCTGCTTTTAATTTAAGTTCTTAATCGATCGAGAATTTATTTAGCATGTCGTGATATATATGAAATGCATTCTATTTTTTCCAAATTATTAACCAATGACAAATACACTATTTGTTAAGCAATTCTCCATTCATATAAACTTTAAAAGCCAGGTTCACTACATACTACCTTATTTGCTGGGCTTTAATTATTATAGCTATAATAAATGATATTTCACAGTGAAATCTACCCCCCAACCACTTTTTCAAAGTATTCTTCATTACTGTCTCTTGTATGTTCTTTCAGATCAATTTTGAAATCACTTTGTCAAGTTCCAAAAAAAATCCCATTAGAGTTTTGATTGCAATTGTATTAAACCCATAAATTAATTTAGGGAGAATTGATATCTTTGCAATATTAAATTTGCTAATCCAACAACATGATATATCTCTCCATTTATTCAGGTCTTGTTTTATCATCCTCAATAAAGTTTTGAAGGTGTGTGTGTTTTCATATAGTTTCTGCACATTTCTTGGTTTACTCCTAAGTATTTGTATTTTAATTGCATTTGAGAACAGAATACATTTTACTTTATTTTTATAATGGTTATTTCTGGCATATGGCTATTGATTTTTGTTATTTGCTTTGTGTCTGACCATAATACTGAAATCTCTTAGCAGTTCTAATAGCTTTTGGTTTTTTTTTTTTTTTTTTGGTTTAGTTTATTCTCTTAGGCTTTGAGGCTATAAGAACATTTTCTGCTAGAAATAAGAAATTGCCTTTCCATTCCTGGCTTACTAAGAATTTTGATCAGTAATGAAGACTGAAATTTTTCAAATTACTTTTTGGCCTCTCCGGGGAAAATCAGATGGTTTTTACCCTTTGACCTCGTGATATGAGGTATTATACCAATAGTTTTTCTACTATTCAACATTTTTCATCAGTACATTTCTGGAACAAACCCAACTTGGTCATGGTGCCTTATGCTTTTATAATGATGCTGGATTCCGAGGGTCATATAAGAATGAGCTCAAGCTTTGTAGCAATGTTGTTAAAGGTTCAGTTCCCAGCTGGGTCATTTGGGCAGGTATGTGGCCTTGGGTAAGTCACTTACCTTCCAGATGGTCAGTGGAGGAAACTATACCCACTCTACCAGGCTGCTTTAAGAATTACACATAAAATACTCAAAACAAGCTCAGCACTATGGGGCTTCCATATCATAGACACTCAAATTGGGAAACCACTGTTTTCATTACTAAAATCATCCATTTCTTCCATCATCCTTCCAGGTGGCTCTGGGTCTCTAAGGAGCCTGGGGTGGCAGAAAAATCTAAACATAACAGGATGTTTAATAGGGCTTTTCTTGTTACTTTGGAATTTTACCTAAGGCTACAAAACCAAGAAGAGTAAGCAGCAAGTACTGACACATCCTACACAGAACAGCTAAGGCACTTCCATATGTCCCTTCCTGAGATGGCGAAGAGGTGCCCAACTGGACTCCCACTCTTCGCTCCAACACCACACTCGGCCCATGCCGTATAAGGAGACTGTGCGGGTTGGGAGGAGAGAGTCTCTGAGGTTGTAAATTGTAGGTGTAAGGAGAGAAGGCTTTATCTTTTTCCTCCTCTTCTCTAAGCCAACTTGGGGGTGGGAGACTCTAAGGTAAGCACTTGTAGATATTGTGTGTGTGGTGGGAGGGAGGAGAGAGGGTCTGCAAGGAGAGGAGATAGACGTCTCACTGCCGGCAGATGCCTGCTCATCTGTAGACACTTCTTGGCTCCTGCAGCAGCTCCTGAACCGAGTGTGGTGAGAGCAGGCTTGTCTCCTTCATCACCCTCTCATCTCTCCTCCCTCCTTCATCATCCTCTCATCTCTCCTCCATGGTCTTCCATCCAAGGGGCAAAATCAAGCACAGAAGCAGCAGAGAAAGTGAGGGAGGAAGGAGCAGTGAACGAATAGCCAGTACTCCTTCTCCAAATCATTTTGAGGAAGTGGTGGTCATAGGTTGTCCTTCTGTGGCTGCCTTCAATCTGGGCTCAGCTGCACTGCTCTGGCAACAGTGTCCCTTTGAGCGTGGTGTAGCATGCACGGAAGCCCCCTCTTTCTCTAGTTTCTCGCGGTGTCGAATATTTCTCCTCTGATCTCTAGATTTTGCTTTGATTCTGGGTAGGATAATGATTTAACCTCTATTGGCTAATCTCGTTGTGTTTCCCTAAGGTTTATGGATCATCTCACCAGGATTATGCCCGGGTAGAGATGGGAGTTTGATGTCTGTGCTCCCACCACCATCCTTCCCAGAAGAAAGTTCCATTTACTTCTAATTCAGAGCCTTAAGAGTTAGGCCAGTTTATGCTACCCTCATTTTATAGATAGTGAAGCTGAGGCTTATAGAAATGAGGAAAAAAAAAAAGCCTCATAAGGCTACTTAAGCATCTTTGTTCTACCTTCTAGACTCTCAGTTCCTCTTTCCCGCTTTCTACCCCTCCACTCTGCTCTAGAACTGCAAGGTAGACTGGAAACACAGAGCCCTCCTGAGGATGCTCCTGCAGAGGTCAGCACTCACCTCCACTCTGATTGCAAGGCCTCATTCTCACTAGCCTTGGCCTCCCAGAAGAGAGAAGGTTCTGGATAACATGTTTCTCTCTCTTACTTGGGATTAGAGACAGAATCATAAAAAGGACAATTCCCATCCTCCCCCCACCCCACCTCCTAACTCCCTTTATCAGGTAGCATTGCAGCCACACATCAAGGACTCCAGAACACCTGCAGAGCCACTTATCTCCCATCTGCGCCGCAGCCACCAGAGCTTCCACACTAATCCACCGCTGTCTGAGAAAGCAGAGAGTAGCAAATAGAAAAATCCTTTACAACAGGGTCCATCATGCCACAGTGAGGAAAATCAGTTTAGGTTCTGACACCCTATTCCCAGGCCTGAGATTTATTTCTAAATAATGTTAATTAAGGGTTCTCTGTTAGGCATAAAACTTATCTCACTGAATCCTCACAACAAAACGTGTGTTGTAATCTCCCACAAATGGAAGAAAAGAAACTGAGACACAGACAGAGGTACTATCATCCAGCTAGCAAGTGCCAGCCTGAAATAAAAACCAGGTTATTTTTGGCTCTGAAGCCCCTATTCTTTCCACGAAATTCTAATGACTACTCTCATTTCATTGAGCCCAGCAAATTTGAATTTCTCTTTTTTATCCCCTTGGAGAAAAGAGAGAGGTAGACACATAGCACTTCAAGTAGAAATCCATAAGTATGAAAATAAAATATAATGTGCAATCAACCCTCAGGTAGAGAGAATAGGAAGCGAGCCCTCCAAATGAGCAGTGGATGTTGCGTTTCTGGCTGTACAAAGTCACTTTTCACTTGGAGAGCTTGAACTCTGCAAGACCAAGATGAAGTGGGTTCCCAGGCAAGGGGCCTTTGATTTGCAGGAGTGAGCAATCACACAGGATGTCTGATCACTTGGCTGGCTGGAGTGTTGATTTGCGATTCCATAATAATGATGTGAAGATGGCTGCCCAGAGTCTGGCTCAAGCAGGGCTTTGGGGGATGAAGAGAAGAGACTTCTGGAGCATAAGAGAGGCATCTTCAGGGTGCTAAAGACCAGTTTCTGAGATAAAAAGGAATATGTCTCCTGAAAGTAAAACCAAAGTCTATAAACGGGTGTTGTATGGAGGCAGATCTGAGTGACAATCAGAGAGTTTCTTCTGTGTGATGCAGGGAGATAGTTTTATGACATCGACAAGCAGGTGCTCAGGCCACTAAAAGTGGTACCTGCAGAAGAGATGCAGGACTGAATTGGACCAGTGTGGTGTCCGCACCACTCCTCATCTCACCAGCCTCCTCCAGTTACCGACCTTGGTCCTCATTCTCAAAGCCATTGCCTTTGGTTCTCCTTGTGGACTCCAAATAGTTGATGCTAGCAGCTTGCCTGCTGTCTCTACTCTTTTGAATCTAAAGGATGTTCTCTGTTCCCACATAAGACCCCATCCAAAGTTCTGCAATAACCAGGCTAACACTGGGTAGAGAATAATAGTATCCACCCAGGATCCCCAGCAGTGAAATGGTCTGCCAAGGGAGAGCATGAGTTTCCCAGCAGAGGCAGCATTCAAGGTGTGGCTGGGTGGGCACCAGATATCCCTAATAGGACCCAGCTCCTTTCACGGGATGTCTGCTGTTGGAGAAGTGCCAGGGAAACCACATACTGCTCTAGACAAGAAAACATTTGAGAGTCCAGACTACACTGTGATCATCATGTTCTGAGATGGGATATCCCATGGGATGATGAAGAACAACAAAAGAATACGGTCTACACTTCCACATGCCAGTCCAGAGAAGCGGACAAGTAAGACTTCCCATTTTGATATAACAATTCATCATCATAACATCCATAATAACAATAGCAGCAACAAATAATGATGTGTTTCATTATAGGCATCTAAAGAATATTTTGAGCTTTTTAAAGCACTTTGGAGTATATTATTGCATTTACTCCCCAGGCCTGTATTTCAGGAAGAATAGGGAATGATTAAACTGGGCAAAAGGAACAAAATGATGAATGAAAAAAATAAATGAATGGGGCATCTCAAGAGAACAGCATGAAGAAAGAATTAAATTGCTTCCATTGGTACTAAGAAGTCCTTTGATTCTAAAATCCGGGTGCAATCAGGTAGTTCTTACAGAGGAGAAAGAGGTAGTCTGCCTGTCTCTCCTGAGCTCCAGATTTACATTTGTCAACACCCGGTGTGCACCTTCACCTCAAACACAACACATCCAACCTGTACTGGCTCCTTTGACCCTAAACCATCTTTTGTGTTTTCCAACTCAGAAGACAGTTCCGCTGCTCGTCTCCCAGTTGTCCAAACCAAAAGCCTAGACCTGTCATCTCTGGCTGTCTTCTCTCATCCCCACAGTCCAAGATTCCTATCTGATAGTCTGTCCAGGCTCCAGCTTAACTGGCTAAGAGTCTCGCTCTGAACTCCAGACTTCTGGGCTAGTAGGCTGCTCTGTAGCCAAACTCTTGACAGTCTCCGCCCTTAAGGGTGGGACCCTGCTCCCAGTGTCCCAAGGATTTGTATGGTCAGTGACCCATCAGACCTGCCAGAAGTAGAATACATCCCCACCTGCCCTTGCTGAACTGCTCCCCGTATCTTCCTGAGCTATAGCTTCCTGTAGCTTCCTGCTCCCAGCCTCTGCCTACTTCTACCATGCCCTTACTAGGCCAGCCTCTGCTACCAGTGCCTAGCACAGAGTTTGGCACATGGAAGGGACTCAGTAGATGTTTGATGAAAGGGACTATAGCTGTAGTGCACAGCAGCCATTTATTCTCAGCTGGTCTCTATAGTTACCAGTCTCCCTATGACCCAATCCTACCCTCAGGAGGACACCCATAGAAGAAACTTCATCAACCCATGTGATGGGGAGTTCCTTAGGCCAAGAGACTTAGCTCTAAGCACTTAATTGACTTGTGATCTTGTTCTGATGATTCTGAACCTTAGTTTTCCTCTCTTATACCTCTCAGAACTGCCTCAAGGATCAAGGAATATAATGAGTATACTACCAAAGCTTGCTGGTGTGACATAGCATATCAGTGGTTCTTCAATGTGGGTGTGCATCAGCATCACTCAGAGAGCTCCTTAAAGCAGAGATGCCTGGGCTCCACTCTCAGAATTTCTGAATCATTAGGTCAGGGGATAAGGGCCTGAGAATGTCAATCTCTAACAAGTTCCCAGGGGATGGCGATGCTGCTGCTGGTACAGGGACCACACTTGGAGAACCCTTGCTCTAGATTATTATAAGAGCATTGCTCCTTCCATGCCAACCCTGTTTTTCTCCATGAAGTATGCTATTTCAGTACTCAACTTAATATTTTACCCTTTTTGCTGTTCTGTTGGAATCTTAACCCAGCCTGTAAATTCCTCTGGGCAGAAATTATACTTTCCACACTCCGCACTCTCTCATTTTCTTTTTTTGTAAAATAATGAGTACATTTCCAGTGTGATTAATCATAGAATAAGGAAAGAGGGGAAAACTCAGACCACCAAGCCCGATAAACAGCATCCACAAATGGATATCAGCCCTGGAATCCTCTTTAAAATTAATTATGAGGCAAAGGACATTCTACCATCAGTGGCAATGTGGGAGAGAAGATTATCTTCTTGATGACACATTTTGTAAAATGTGGGTTATTCAAGATTTTAGCCGTAACTTAGTTAAACACTAACATTTTTTGAAATATAAAACCACAAACAGCATTTCAACTCATAATTTTTATAGTCATAGTCAGACAATTGTGTTTTCAACACGTAAAATCCATTACACAGTCGTGGCAACAGTTTGCAATAGACTGTAAATTTTTATTGAGATGATCATCTTGCGATTGAATTTCAAAATGTATTATATGATCATCAGCAAATAAGTCCATGGGGGCTGCTAAAGTACTTTGAATATCATTTATAAAGATCAAAAACCCTGGAAACCCTTAGATTTGCCCTGTGGAAAGAGAAAAGTCTCATCAGCAGGATCAAATCAATTATTTTTATGGATGAATATTGAATTGCAAAGCTGAGATAAGACATTACCTGGTTTAATAACATATTCTTATGTCCTTTTAAAGTAGTAAGTTTAATAATCAGGTTTCAATGAGGAATTTTAGCAAAGGCCCGTTTTTGACAATAATCAAGAAAATGGCATCTCTATTCATCATAGCGGTTCAATAACATTCAAAGGAATATTCCCAAGCAATGGAAATTACTCGGTAACCTTGGGTTACGTATGACTGAGATGCACTACTAAGATACTTAAAAATGGTTACGGTCAATTCTGCTATGACACTTGTTTTGACAATGCGAATGTGTTCCAACATGATTGAAGTAACAGGGAACAATTTGAGCATTACACAAACTTCACATTTGCTGGGTGTGATTTCGTACGTAGAAACACTACTGAAGCAGAAAAGTGCTCCCAGCTGAACTAAGCCACGTAGGGATACACAAAAGGCACCCACCGCAAACATCTGCCTGCTCCCTCAGGTCGCTGTGTGTGTTATGAGCCACAACTATCCACACGTGGTGTCACAACTTTCCACCACTTTCAGAAAGCCATCCTTCACTGCTTCACAGTGGGTTGCAGGCCACAACCTTTCTAACACACACTTCCATAAGTACACTTCAGGTCTTTCCAAGGTAATACACCATAGGTATTGCAGTGTTTATGCATATCTTAGGCATTAACGTGTGCAAAATTGTGCCACCATTTTTAATAGTTTCCTTTCCTGTTTTCATGTGTCACTGATGAAGTATGAGTGTCGGGCCCCAACCCTATTTTTTCCCCAAAACACTGATGGTTTTTATTGCATACTACAGTGCTTTTTAGGGACACATATGTCTTACTACAGAAGAACTGGCTGTATTTTTGATCCATGGGGGGTGCTGTGCTTATGGTCCTTTTCTCCCCACCCAGAAGCCATCAGTGACTCCTTTGTCCTTGGAAGCCAATGGCTCATGCTGCCACTTCCATGGACCCCCAGTGGAACACACCCAGCTCTGTCAACCATGCTGATGGTGCATACCTCTCTCTTTATTTACTCAGCATGGTATGACCAGTGATCAATGGCGCCAGTGTCAGAAAATCCTGAATGCAAATACGACTGTGCCACTGACCAATTTTATGACTCTGGATAAAAAGTTTTAAAATATTGAGTCTCTATTCCTTTCTATATATGAGATAAAAGTACTTACATCGAATGGTTACTTAGAGAGGAAAAATGAGATAAATAAATGTGATTTACAAAAACAATAAACACAGAGTTCTTTTAATTTCTTGAGTTGCATTCAGAGCTGGAACATTTCATGGATATAGTCAGAGATACAATCCCAGCCAGTATCCTTATTAGAAACACCATAGGAGCCGAGAGCCCTCAGGGATATTAGATCCACGGAACTCTCCCGACACAGTCCCAGCCAGAAAGCTCTTAGGCAGCATCCAGGAACGTCAGAAAAACAGTTGGAGCCAGGAGCCTCCGGGGAACACTGAGCCCAGAGCCCATAGGGATATATTACCCAGAGGACCCCAGGAGGAACAATCCAACCCAGACTCTTAAGTAGGAGCCAGGAGCTCCCAGGGGACACAGAGTCAGGAGACTCTTAGGGACTAAGGGAGTTCCAGAATCCACTGAGAGACACTTTCAGAGCCAGGAGGCACTCAATACGTAGTTGCTACCAGGAACCCCTCATAGACAGAACTAGAACCAGGAACTCTCAGGGAAATTGTCAAAACTAAGAGCTCATTAGGGTCACAGGCCCAACCCAGGGATCCTCGGGGACAAAGTTAAAGTCAGAAACACCTTAGATATACAACAGGAGCCAGAAGGACTCAGAGATAGTCTAAATGAGGGCTTCAGGGTACACAGGCAGAGCCAGGAGCCCTTAGAGATACAACCAAACCAGAGCCTGGAGCCCTCAGAAACACAGAACCAAGAGTCCTCAGAGATACTCTCAGCACTAGGAAGCCTCAGACATACAAATGGCATCAGAAGCCCTTGGAGCGAGAGAACCAGCGCCCCATTGGAAACACCATGAGAACCAGGAACATCTCCATGACACAGTCAGAGTTAAGTGGTTCTTAGGACCACACAGTCAGAGCCAGGAGGTCCCCACAGATGTCACCAGAACCAGGAGGTCCTCTAAGGCAAGACCAAAATATTGACTATTTTCCTCCACAATGGGACGCACCCTCACATCAAGGAAGTTTAGGGATGACCGTCACAGAAAGCCAAGAGAAGGATCATTCACAGCAACTGCCCGGCCTCGCAAAATAGTCAGGAAGGAGGTTCTTACCTGCACACTTGGTCCTGGTGGTGAGCGGAGGCCCTGGCGGTCCCGTGCCTCCCTCCCCTGGTCGTGTGAGTAGCACCCGGATCTCATACTCCACATCAGGGTCCAGATGCCACAGCTTATAGTTGGGAGAGTCAACTATGTGGGTCTCGGCCCAGGTGCCCGTGGTGGTGCGATATTCCACCTCCTTCAGGATGATGGGGCCGTCCCCAATGATGGAGTTGGCATTTGGCTTGATCCACAGGTATGTGGCCCCCACAGCCAGCAGCTCTGGGGGGGCAATTGGTGTCGGAGGCTCTGAAAGATAAACAATGAGAAAGGATGTCAGACCCAAGTCATGTACAGAGCAGAATTCAAGCATGTGAGGACAAGGGACAAAATTCCAAACAGCCATACGAAATAATCCAAATCCCTTTCTTAACCCCATTCACATGCTACTTTAATTTTCATGTTTTTGTATGTAAATACTGGGATCAGTACTTATTTAGTAACTATATTCAACACCTACCATATATCCTTCATTTAGAGAAAGGAAAGAAAGAAGGCAATGGTGAGGAGATGGTTTTCCAGAACAGAGCAAAGCTGCCGCCGTTAATATTCTGCTCTCCATCCTCAAATGAGAACCCGCCTTTACTGAAGTGGAGTTTGGTTCAAAACCCAGGGGAGTCCCAGGTTTACAAACATTTCTTTTACAGGAACACACAGAGTGTTGGTGGAAGTGCTCCCAAATAGTAAAATGAGACTAGGCAGACAAAGGATGATGGCACAGCAAGAATTCAGCTTCTTCCTTAACTCCAGCAGGTTCCTCCTAGCAGGGAGTGTCACTGGCCACAGTTTTCCCAGTGAGGACCAAGAGTTAACAGAAAAGTCATGCTGAGTTATCCTGTATCTGCTGTGTGTTGACACCCCTCTTTGCATTAAGTTCTCTATCTTCAGCTAAATAGACCAGAATTTCAGCAAGCATCAATGGCTGCCTCTCTCTGGCAATCCTTAGCCTACTAGCAAGGCTGCAGAAATCAACATTTTGTACCTATTTGTCAAGAAATCTCACATGCATTCTTTTGTATAATTCTTGGGATTTTATCACCTCAATTTTAATAGATTTAACAAAACTGAGAGCCCAAGTGATCAGGTCACCTAACCAAGATCGTGGAGCAGGTGAGGCAGGATGGAACTCACATTTGCATGCCTTCCCAGGCCAGCTCTCCCCTTGGAAGGCTGTTTGCATCAGTATCCATTTTCTCAAAATCAAGGTGGATATCTTTTTATTTGTTGCAAAAAATAGCAGTGGAACAACAATAAAGGAAACAAGAAGAAAGAGAAAATATCTCTCCTTCCCTACCACCCAATAGAACAGGCATTTTTATTTCTCCATGTTCCATCCCAATTTCAATTTGCATACTTAATCCTTTTACATGTGGTTAAAGTAACGCAAAGACCAATGCAGATTTGTTTTTCTTCTCTCACTTATTACATCCTAAGGACTTTGTTTATGCATTATGCAGATTTTACCATCACTGTCTTTAATAGTCACAGAACAATCCATCAGGTAATCACACTAACTATTCTTCAATTGTGGGGCACATGAGTTGTTCCAAGTTTTGCTATGGTAAATAAGGTTGCGATGAACATCTTTGTGCAGAAGACTCCTGTCCTTCTTGTCTCACATTTTCTTAGGACCAACTGCCAGGACTGGGACTATTTGTCAAGGGATATGAACAAGTTAATGATTCTTGGAGATGAACTAGGGAGTGGAGAATGGGAGAGACACTTGGGGGTGGAGTATAACGTTGACGTGTTCAAGGACTTTGGGAGGGCCTCTGGGCTGTTCAGCTGGATAAGGCAGGTCTGAGTTTCAGTTTGGAACTCAGGTGAGAGCTTTGGGATAGATAAGACTCATTCAGTGTTTTCTTTCTAATTAATTACCTAGCAACAAAGATTCTCTGGAAATAGAATAATTGCTATAAAACAGAGGTGGACAATATTTTCTCAGTGTGACTCGAGGCAAATCTTATGGGACAATTTCAGATTGCCTCTATTATAGCCTGCCATTTGGTCAGAGAAGGAAATTAAGCAGATTAGTCAAGCTAGATGCTTTTCTTTACAAAGCCGTGGAGGTTATTACTCAGGGCCTTGTTATCTCAAAGGTGTTTGCAAATTGATTTTTGGATAATTTGTTCCAGGTAGAGAAGTTAAGTTGGCAGGCAGATAATTTCTGAGCTCATCCTTTGTGCATTTTAAATATATAGACCCTTTGATCACCATGATCAACTCTCCAGAGTTCCCATCAGTTTCCAATGAGGCCCCATGGGTGATATTTTGTAGCTCTGTGATGACTCTGCCCAATTCCTTAATCTAATTACTCACAGACCGGCCCTGGACAGAATTAACAGATGCAGACTTCAATACTTTGGGGCTTGAGCAAGTGACCACATTAAGCTCTCTTCCATCGAATTTCCACCATGGTTTTTGCTCTCCTATTTCAGGCATTAGCAGTACATTGCTGACCACCAGAAAGAAAATAAAGTATTAATCTTTCCAAATGTTTAGTCTCTTCCTGTATATTTCTGATGGGAAGTTCAAGTATAGTAACAAACATTCACTCGAGTATATGAATGTCTCCATCTCAAATGACTGACTGGTTCACATGTCCATGGGCAGACTAGCCAGTGTGGGGATTTCTCCCTCTGTCCCCTCAAGAATATATCATGAAGTACATCATAGTGTTTCCTGTACCTGGCACCAAGAAGCAATCAGCTTATTGTTTTGCGTTTCTTGTTTGGGCAATCCATTGATTTATAATCCGCATTGTTTACAAGGCACATGTACTAGTGGTTCAAAGAGTGAGAGTCAGGGATGAGATACAGAATGATCTTTCTTTGGTAGGTACCACCTTTTTAAAAATTGCTCAAAAAGACTGTGTTTATTTGTATCAGTTCTCCTCTCTGAGATGAGCTGTTCAGCCAGACAGTGCAAGAAATCTGTGAAGCCTCTAATCCAATCCCGAGTCATCAGAAGGAAACCGAGGCCCAGGAAGGGCTTACAACCTGTTCAGCTAGAAGGAGGTGAGGGCAGAGAACTCCAGCCCAGGTAGCATTCCTGCTCCTCCCTTTCTCCTCTTGTACTTGAGATGTTTAAGTAATTAACCAGAAAGGTCATTAAAGGAAATCTATAACAGTAGTTTTTAACTTTTGAGGATGCACAGCCCTTACAAAAATCTGGTGAGAAATTTCAGACTCTCTTCCCAGGAAAATGCACATAAGCATATTATCTAGAGTTTTGAATACTATTTCAGGCATCCACAAACCCTTCTGAGGCCCATGCATGAACCTCTGAAGAAACTATGTTGAGAATAAAGGAAATGCACAGAGATTCTGCTGACAGACTACATGCCCATAATAGCTTATCCTTCTTTGGGACCTTGAAGCCACCCTTTGTTGCAGGGCTACGGGTTGGGAGCACAATTATGTAAGGGAATGGAACTTGATGTAGGGGTCACAGATCTAGTACTTCCAGGCTCCCAGGTTCCCAAACATTTGGGCGAAAATAAACGTACTAAGATTTCCATAGGACAAAGACAAGTAAATGTCTAGGTTCCCATGACCATGACCCAGCCAACACATTCACAGATTTAACATTTGGTCTAAAATATTTAAAGGGTAAGGACATGACCCTGACCATGAAATGTTACATCCTAAGCAGAAATCTTCCACAGAAGCTGTCTTTGTGGCTTGGGTTGCTATAACACAAGACCATAGACCAGGTGGCTTAAAGAACAGACATTTATTTCTCACAGTGCTGGAGGCTGGAAAGTCCAAGATCAAGGTTCCAGCCAATTCAGTTCCTGGTGAGAACTGTCTTCTTGGCTTGCATTCTGATCCCTTCTTGCTATGTCCCCACATCGGTGAGACAGAGAGAGATCTCCGGTTTCTTCCTCTTCTTCTAAGGACATTAATCCCATAATGATCTCATTTAAACCCAATCACCCCAAAGGCCCCACCTCCTAATTCAATCACATTAGGAGGTTAGGACTTCAATATACGAATTTGGGGAGAACACAAACATTCAGGCCATAGCAGAGGCCATGTTTTCAAATCCATTTTTCTTCATGAAGGGCTTTGTCTAACTGTCAGGTTCTTGAGATTAACAATCTAGCAGAGACAAATTCTCTATGAAAGAAACCCCAACTAGTATGTACTCTGTGCTTGTCGTGTACCAGACAGAGTGCTCAGTGTGTGGAATTTTGTGGGGTAAGAAATGCAGGCTCTCTGGACTCATGGAATCAGAGGGAAGGCAGTCGGTTAAAGCAGCGATGAATAAAGAGGAATGAGGGTCATGTTGGGGGTGACAAAGGAGGTCGTGAGGCCTACGGAGGGACGTAACCTGGTCTAGAGGTTAGGAAAGCTCTTGCAGAGAGAGCTTGAATGTGATCTGTGGGCCAGAAATTCATGTCAAATCTGTGAGCAAAGAGAGAATGTTCTGGGGGTCCTGTAGTTCTTAATTGCTTGGGAAGGTACCACATAGGGCAAACTGGTAAACAGCTAAAACTATGTACTCTGAACACTCATTCACTCACTCATTCTACAGACAATGAGTATCTGCTATGTGTCACACACTGCTCCAGGCACTGAGGATGCAGCAATGAATAAAACAGACACAATCCTAGCCACCAGAAGCTCACATTCTAGTTTTCACTCAAGGACTGAGAGAAAGAGGAGTAAGGAGAGAAAGAAGCTGATGTAGAAGCCAATGAAGAGGAGGAAATTGGAGGACAAGCCAGGCCTAGGTGAGTGCTTATGGATCAACCAAATTCAATGGAATACTACACAGCAAGTAAAAAAGAACAAACTACCGATATACACAACATGGATGAATCTCAAAAGAAAATTCTGTTCTTCAAAAGAAGAAAAAAAAATGCATGATATTCAATTTATAAGAAAACTTCAGGAACAGACAAAATTGGGGGCTGGCCCTGTGGCTCAGTGGTTGAGCTCATGCGCTCCGCTTTGGCGACTGGGGGGTTTCGCTGGTTCAGATCCTGGGCGTGGACATGGTATAGCTCATCAGGCCTCACTGAGGCGGCATCCCACATGCCACAACTAGAGGGACTCGCAGCTGAAATACACAGCTATGTACTGGGGGGATTTGGGAAGAAAAAGTAGAAAGAAAAAAAGAAGATTGGCAACAGTTGTTAGCTCAGGTGCCAATCTTTAAGAAAAAAAAAAGAACAGAGAAAATTGATTTATGGTGATAAAAGTCAGAATTACAGTAACCTACGGGAGCAGGTACTGACTGGGATAAGGCATGAGAGAGCTTTCTGGAGGGTCGGAAAGCACTAGATATTGATTTGGCTGATTAAATCATAAAACCCAGAACACTGTTGCCTCTAGTGGGGTGACTGCCTGGAAGAGGACATGAGAAAACTTTCTGGGATGATAAAAATTTCTGTACCTTGACTAGGGCTGTGTAAGATCCATCAAACTGTACATTTAAAATATAGGTATAGTCATGCGCCACATAATGCTTTGGTCAGCGACCACATATACAATATACAACGGTGGTCTCATAAGATCAGTACCATACAGCCCAGCTGTGCAGTAGGCTATACCAGCTAGGTTTGTGAAAATACACTCTGTGATGTTCACACAACAATGAAATCGCCTAATGACGCATTTCTCAGAATGTAGCCCTGTCGTTCAGCAATGCATGAGTGTATTTTGATATATGTAAATGATATGTAAAAAAAAAGTCTAAGGAAAACAAAAATATGGTTTATCTGTGAACTACCAGGTGGGAAGAATGCCACTAAATCTTACTTGGAGCAGAACTCCAGAATATTTGGAGAGAATGAGCCTTTAATACCATATCATTTCTCTTTGAACAATTTTGCCAGCAACATCAGATGTTGCATTCCTACTATTTTTCCTAACAAGAAGCCGCTCAGGCACACACCAGTTCTCCTTCACGAGCCTTTTCACATATGAAACAACCCATGCCCTTTCTTCACCTGACCCCACACCATCAAGTGCGCAAAGCCAGGAGTAGGTGTTTGACATTCATTGGCACAGTCCGCTCACGAAGTCTGAAACCAAATCAAGAGGGAGGAAGGCTGGCCTTCAGGGACCTGAGATCTGAGCTGGGAGATGGCACCGGCCCCCTCCAGCAGGGCATCAAAGCACTTCGAAGACAAGGACCCATGAGCCACCCGTGAGGCCTGGGCAGCAATGGCCCCTGACCTGCCAAGGCTCTCCTTCAACATGTAGGTGGTGAGGTGACCTCCTAATGTAATTCCACCTCGTCCTCAGGCAGCAATCTCCAGACCAATTCTGTCTTTCTTTTCCCTGCTGTGAGCACTTGTAACAGTTTGACTCCCTAGAAATTCCCACAGAGAGCAAAAGTGCTTCAAATAGCTGGAGAGCAAGCTTTGCGCGTACGTATTGTCTGCTCCAGACAGAAATCAAACGCTTTGAGAAAAACTGAATGCAACTAAGATGTGGAGTGAGCCTTGGCATGTTTAAGGTGAATATAACCTGGCTCCAACACAGTCCACCACCCTCCCCCTACCTGATCACTAACAATAGTATTGTTATTTACTGACCCATGAGGGTTTGCAGGAATGCCCCACCCCACTCCACTCGCCACCATACACACACACCCACACACTAATTTATTATTCCCACTTCCATATTTTTGCACATGCCATTTCTTCCAACTGGAATGTCTTTTCTTTTGCTTATAACTAAACCAGGCCCATCTTTCTTTTCAACTCTGCTTCATGACTCCTCAGTTGTGTGGACCACAGGGCAGATGTTCAAAAGTCCCATGCTGATTAGATATTCCACTGATTGGCGTGCAACACTGTTTCATAAAATAATGGACTGAGGATCAAAAGGAGAAGGGAAACTAGATTGGGGCCAGAGTCTGAGCCTTTCTTTGCCATGCTTCACCATTAGTCAGCTGCGTGACCCTGGCTGGACCACTCAATCTTCATGGTTCTCAATTTTTTCATCTTCAGAATGAAAGATTATTTTATATTTCAGGTAATAAAAGCATTTAAATTCTCTACTAAGGACCATGGGGACTCTATGTGCATATGTTCACTGACTGCACCCTGACTGTGAGTTGTCAGCAGTAGACCTCACCTTATTATTCCTTGGATGGGCCCATGAGATCCCTGAGCAGAAGATTTAACAAGTAGATATAGCACCCAATCTACTGGTAGGTACCTGCTAGAATTAGTCTATGTGATCTGGTATAACATATGGTCAATGTTCACTAAAGATGTGATGTCTTATTTAAATGAGTAGAGAAAATATTTGATAAGTTTTTCCCCAAATAAGAGGTTGGGGCAGCAATATAGAGGCGAAAAAGAGTAAGAAGGTGAATGTTATAGAGAATAGTGAATGGGCATCCAAGCTAAGAATTAGAGGTGTTTGGGGATAAGACATCAAGCCACTGGAACAGGACAATAATCAAAGACAGAGCTATGGAAAATTTATGTGAAATAAATGAAGGTCTGACTTTGCACGTGACAAAGAGCACAGTGGGTTCCAGGCAAAATAATGACAGGACTCAAACGTAAGCACATACTGGCAATATTTTGAAATACAAGACTAAAGAAAAATTTCCACAAGCATCTAGACAACAACAGACCGCCATCAAAACAAAAAAGAATAAAAAATCAGTTCTCAGATTCATCATTTCAATTTGAAACACTGGGATATGATGGTGAGGATGATGACGATTATAATAACCACAAATGACAGCAGCGGCAGCTAATATGTATTGCAAATTTTTATGCACCTGTCACTGTTCTTAGTGCCTTAAAATATTAACTCATTTAATGTTCACAACAACTCTAGGGATCGATACTACTATGATTCACATTTTTCGGAAAAAAACAAAAAGAGATGCAGATTAAGTAACCTGCCCAATGTCAAACAATTACTAATTCAAAGAGACAGGACTTGGACCAAGGTGGTTTTACTGGGGGTCTGCACTCCCAACCATAATAGTATAACACACACATGAGGTTTTAAGAGGATGCTTCATGTCCCAAGAACTTCATCGCTATCTAAGTTGTGGTGCCTTTGCAGAGCCAATAGAAAGACACTCGCAGATTCTGAAGAATACAGAAAAACACACTGACTACTTGCCCTTCCTTAGAGAAAAAATTACTTGAAGATAGACCCCAGTCCACATTGGGATGATTCAAAATCATGACCTCTATACTCAGCCACAAAAAAAAGATGAAATTTTGCCATTTTTGACAACATGCATGGACCTTGAGGGTATTAAGCAAAATAAGTCAGATGGAGAAAGACAAATATGATACGATTTCACTCATATGTGGAAGATAAACAAAGAAACACATAGATATGGAAAATAGATTGGTGGTTACCAGAGGGGAAGGGGGTGGGAGGAGGGCAAAAAGGGTAAAGAGACACATTCATACAGTGACACAGGGCAATTAGACTTTTGGTGGTGAACACGATGTAGTCTATACAGAAGTCGAAATATAACTATGTACACCTGAAATTTATATAATGTTATAGACCCATGTGACCTCAATAAAAAAATGACCTCTAAGATGGGGGAATTGATATATTAATAGGATTGGTCCTATCAGATGATGACTACACAAGAGCCTTCTTGTCAGATAAGAGTCTAGAAAAGAAGCATTGCCTCATGCCAGACAGAGCTGGAGACATAACTATACCGTAAGGAGGGAGACAACTTCATGCTTCTCTTCCTAATGGCATTTAGACGATGCTTAAGAACAAGCAATTTCATTATGAATGGTTAACCCTTGCTTTGGCAATAATCCTGAAAATAGACACAAAATACATCTCTGGAGTAGTCACTCCGGCCGACAAGACTCTCCATAGGTGCAGAAGTCCAATTTTAACTAAATTAAAACAAACCAAAAATTCCCACCTACTTATGCCTATTAAAATGCCTAGACATAAATACACCAAAATGTCGATGTTTTTCTTTGGGTTGTGAGGAAATGAGTACCGTTTTCTTTCCTTCTTCCTTTTCTTCTTTGTTTTTCTATAAATGTCCTCTAATAAACCTGCATTGGTTACTTATTACAAAGATAAACATTTTAAATAAGTAAGATTTTCTTCTATTTTCAGGTTTTATGACTGGGTGGGACCTCTGTTGGGATTCCATGCCTTCGCTCACTAGGAATGTTTAACAGCCAATCTCCCCTCTCATCTGCCCGGGTACCAGGTACCAGGAATCAAGAACCACAACTGTGTCCATTTGCCAAACCAGTTCCCCACCCAGATCTCCCTACCAAGGAGAGCTCCTGACTGCTTCTGGTACTGCTCAGATGCCTCCACCATAAGCTGATGCGTGACTTCCAAATAACCCTCTAATGATTGCAACTAATATTTTATAGCGGTTTACCTGTTTCCTCATTTTTCTCCCTACAGTGACCCCACAAAGCAGACAGTATTACTCCCATTTTATGGACGAGGACACGAAGGCTCAGCCACTTTGGGTGTCCTGCCTAATCTCACACAGCTACCAAGCAGAACGAATATTCAAACCCAGGTCTTCTCCTAGTGTGCACTCTTTCCTCAATACGGTGCTGATCCTCTTTATGCTGTAAGAAAAAGTCTGCTCCTATTTCAGCTCATGGCCTCAGAAGACGGCAGAACAGAAGTTCTCACTAAGAAGAGCTGTGTGCCAGGCACTGTCCTCAGGACTTGGCATGCATTATCTTCTTTAATCCAGGCAAACTCTTTAGGCAAGTGCTATTATCAATCCCATTTGATAAATTAAGGAAAAAGAAAACGCTGAAGCTTAATGAGGTTAATTGCTCACAATTACACAATTACTAATAAGAGAAGAGACCAGGATTCAAACTAAGGAAGATTCCAGAGCAGTGGTCATAATCACTACATTATACTATCTCCTGCTGATAGGATTCCCATGGTTGAGGAAGATGCAGTGATTCATCCAATGTCACAGAGAAGTGGTTTTGGTGAGAAGAAGTCAGACCTGGTAACTAGCCAGCACTTTGTTAACCCAGCAGCAGTAACACTGGTCAACAGTCATAGAATGGTAGACGTGGAAGGAGTACGGGAAGTCATTGAGCCCCACCTGCCCAACGCAGAGGTCCCCAACATGTGGCTCCAAGTTAGCTGAAGACCTCGAGGGACAAGCAGCACATTCTGTTGTCCACACACTATTTTAATAGTGAGAAAGTATTTTGAAATATAGGCCAGAGGTCTATCTCCATCTGCTGTCCACCAGGGTGTCACACTGAGCCTCCAAGAGCTGGCCTCTCTCTAGTTCTTCTAAGCTCCTCTCACGCCACAATTTTATACACAAATGATGTAGAAGGAGCTGCAGGTACTTTTGCTTATGCTGTTCTCTCTGCCAGATCACCCTCCCCCTTCTCCAGGAGACTCATCTTTCTTGTCCTTCAAGAGTTAGCCCTCCTCTGGGATGCCCTCCTGGGTACTCTCACCTCAAGGTGGTATCTCTGTGATCTGTGAATGTTTTAGCCCAGGGTCCCAAGAAGAAGAGCTTGAGACAAGGATTCTGTGCAAGTGACTGATTGGAGGAGAGTCCTCAGAAGTAGGCAGGATAAGAGAAGGGTCAAGAAACCAAACAAGGATGTGGTTTTGGTTGCAAACTAGTTTCAGGCTGTTCCCACAGGAGCTCTAGAGCTCAAAATGCACCACGTTATGGTGCCTCACTGAGGCAGGGGGTCAGCCTTATGTACCCCTGTTTTATTAATTGAATGTGGGCTGCTCTAGGGGTGCAGGAATTTCCCCTCAGTCAAGCAGCTCCCGTGTGGATAGTTATCTTAAGACGGGTGTATTAGTTTCCTAGGACTTCTGCAGCTGGGTATCACAAACTGGGTGGCCTAAAGCAAGAGAAATTCATTGTCTCAGAGTTCCAGACATGAGAAATCTGAAATCAAGGTGTCAACAGGGACATGCTCCCTCCAAAGGTTCTACAGAAGAATCCTTCCTTGCCTGTTCTAGCTTCTGGAGTTTGCCCACAGTTCTTCATCTTCCTTGGCTTACAGATGCATCACTCCAGTCTCTGCCTCCGTCTTCTCATGGCCTTCTCCCCTGGGTGTCTGTGTCTTATCCAAATTTCCCTCTTCTTGTAAGGACTCCAATCATAGTGCCCACCCTACTCCAGTATGACCTCATTTTACCTTAATAAATTACATCTGCACAGACCCTCTGTATTTCCAAATATGGTCACGTTCTGAGGTTCCAGGAAGAACGTAAATTTGGGAGGAATATAATTCAACCTAGTACAAGGGGCAACTATGAGTCTTCAGTAGCCAACATTCATGGCAACTAGGGGATGGGTGCACCAGCCTGGTAAAGGAGACTTGGACCGGGCACCAGCAGCATCTCCTATAGTGGATAGGCCCCTCCTCAGGGGTCCCAGGCACAAATTCATCACAGAATTTGCACACTATCTGTCTTGAGGGCACAGACCAAGTCATTTTTGCCTGTGTCCCAGCTCCTAGCACAGAGCCTGCTATATGGTGGGTTTGGTCCTGGATTCACAGCCCTCCAGGAATTTCTCCCTTCCCAATGTGGTAGTCCTCCATATTTGAGGACACTGGGCATGAACACTTACTATTTCCTGGCATAAATATTGCTAGTTAGGATTCTAAGTAATTTCTTTCTATGGCATGGTTTCCATTCCTCTACCATCCTCATCATATTTTAATGTCTCTTAAACAAAAAATAGTAGTTAAAGATAAAATTCTGGAATCAGCCTTCTGAGTTTGAATCCCTTTTAGCTATATGCACCCAGCCCATCTCTCCTTGAGGTCACTTGTGGTTTCGGTGTATAATACCTCCATGCACTGATGATTTCCTACCTCCAGCGTCTACATCTCCCTGCCTGATGACTTTCCATCACCACCAGAGCATGAGAGGCCCAATGTAGAGCAGACTGGACATGCCAGGGTGTTACCACTCCCCGGAACAACCCTTTCTTAATGAGGGATGGGAGTTGGTGGATAAACATTCAGTTTCCTTGACCTTTGGTGGGACAATGGGCTTGGTTTACTCAGTCTTTCAGAGGATCTCTTGTGGGACTGACATCAGATAACCCCCAGGGCTACCAGCTCATCCTTACCCCCTTAGGAGCCTGCCTTCCTTTCCTGTTCACTGCCCTGCCTCTTTACCAATGTTCCCTTCAACTGCCAAATGAAATACCTGCATACTGTTGTCTCAGGGTCTGTTATTGGAGAAATCCAAACTGAGATATTATAAAGCCAGGGCAGTTACTTCACCTCTCTGTGCCTCAGTTTCCTCATCTGTAAAATGGGTATAATAATAACACTTTCCTCATAGGTTTGTCATAAGGATTACATAAGGTATTAGATTTAATACCCTTAGAACAGTCCTCGGATGTAACACGTGCACTGTGTGACTGACTATTATCTCCATCCTTCCAACCAGCAGTCGGTGGGGCTACTCAGCAGTCAGTGGAAAACTTAGCTGGTGCCCCCATTTTGTGTCCCCTAGAGAGAGACACAAAGATCCCATTAAATGCATTCTCTTTCCTGCATCAGGATAAAGAGGGCCCACAGTAATGTCAGTGTGTACTCCTGCCAGCTCTTCCACAAGTAAATACATTAAAGACCTCAGCCTCGGTCTACTCAATGCAGTCATGTTGCCACCAATGAAGTTACTTAAAAATGCATAATTCAATAACAGCTTGGCACCAGGTGAGATTTTGTGATGTACAACACTCTATCTGCTCCTGGCTCTTCTTTCTCCCCCAGCACCTCGACATTTTCAAGATTACTGTTTTCTGGGCCACTTCCCAAAATTAAGAGCAATCACTCTAGAAGAGCCTTTCTTTCCTTGCCTGCTAATCAAGAGTCCTAAGAAAGTATGAATTAAGAGTATATCTCCCTGGGAGAGGGGCTGGGAAAGTCAGGAGTCTAAATCTCTGGAATTAGAGGCCACATTGCACAAGCATCCTGTCCTAGGAGAGCAGAGGTCCACGCCCAGGCATGTTTTGCCTCCTCTGCCCCTCTTTTGCACAGCAGCCCAGCTACGGAGAATTGGATGGAAGGAACCCATGCCTTAGCCAGTTTGGATCACTGAGTTCCAGAGACATCCAAGTTTGCACACCCTTATGATGGGGAGGGATATTATTATCACTATGGGGTGAGGGCAAATGACACTGGCTCAGTGTTATGTGCCTGGCTCTGTTCCAGGTTTTACATATATCAAACTCATGTATTCCTCATATCACACTGTGAGGTAAGTACTATTATAATATCCATTTTACAGATGAGGAAACTAAAGGAATATGTAAGTTATTTACCTTTGGTCCTTTCACTTCAAGCCCACCCTGTTGTAACTGGCTCTGCAATTCTGGGACTAGGACTCTGCAAACCAGACTTCCGGACTCCCTTTGCCAGCTTTGGTTCAGTCCTACCAATGGCAGGCTCTATATAGAGACTCGAACGCTGGAAGAGGGAAGAAAATGCTCCCCTCCTGTTTCAAGGTCCTTGCAGCATCACTCAGCAACAGACACAGCTGCGCTCCAAGCTTTCATTTCTTCTGGCCCTCACAGCATCTATAGCACGACATCTTTTTAAAGGTACCAGCAGAAGATAGGCCAGGCCCCCTTACAGATGCAATACATCTGTGGAGCCTCCCTCTTCAGAGTCCCAGCATCAGTCCCACAGGGCCTCTCTTCCAGACTCCCAGCCCCCTAATCCCACCTATTCCCTGTGTTGCCCTTGCTCCAAGTGGAGTAGCTGCTTCCTGTAATCCCTGGCTACTTTAGTGCCCCATGTTTGCTCTGGCAACCATCCAACATTTGTGTGATTCCCTTCAATAAGAACTCACTATTTGGGGCCAGGCTGGTGGTGCACTGGTTAAGTTCCGCTTCTCGGCAGCTTGGGGTTCACCAGTTTGGATCCCGGGTGCGGACATGGAACCACTTGGCAAAAGCCATGCTGTGTAGGCGTCCCACATATAACGTGGAGGAAGATGGGCATGAACGTTAGCTCAGGGCCAGTCTTCCTCAGCAAAAAGAGGCGGATTGGCAGTAATTAGCTCAGGGCTAATCTTCCTCACAAAAAAAAAAAAAAAAAAGAAAGCAAAAAAAGCCTCACTATTTGAAATACTTTGTATGGTTTGAGATTTCCTTCCTGGACCCTGACTGGCACAGGTAGATATTATATAATTACCTTCATTTTGCATATGAGGAAACTAAGGCACACAAGTCAAGCAAGTCACCGAAGGTCATGCAGCTAGGACATGATGGTGCTGGGAAACCCTAGTTGGTGATGCTCTAGTTGAAGATTCTCACTGATGCACTGAACTGCCCCCGTAAGCCAGTGAGCCAGACAGTGAGCCAGGGAGATGAGAGTCAGGGAGATAAGGTCTTTTGTCAAACAAACAAGTACTGAGGGCTGATTCTGCTATGTTCTGAGGACAGTGAGTCAAAGCAAATAACTGTCTCTACCCTGGGGGACCCTAGGAGACTAGGGAATGAAACAGATGCAGAAATCAATAAGCTGCAAAATAAAGTGATCAAGGCTGGACAGTGGTGGTCCCAGGGTCTTGGGAACATAGAGAGGAATGTGAATGCAGAATAATGGTCCCCAAAAGATGTCCACATCCCAATGCCCAGAACTTTACATGGCAAAAGGGATCCTGAAGACGTGATTAAGTGAAGGATCTTGAGTGGCGAGAGTATCCTGGAATATCTAGGTGAACCCAATGTAATCGCAAGGATCCTTAAAAGTGAAAGAGGGAGGCGGAAGGATCAGAGTCAGACAGGGGTTGAAAGATGCTGCACCGCTGGCTTTGACTATGGAGGAAGGGGCCATTAGCAAGGAATGCAGGTGGCCCCTAGAAACTGCAAAAAGCAAAGGAACATTTCTCCCCTGGAGCCAAAGAAACGCAGCCCTGCTGACCCATTTGACACTTCCGACCTCCATGTTTGTAAGATAATAAACTTGTGCTGTTTTAAGCCACTCAGTTTATGGTAATTAGTTACAGCAGCCCTAGGAAACTAATACAAGGAGGAGATCAGATGGAGGAGACGGGGAAGGCTTCCTGGAGAAATGAAATCACGAAAGGAGAGGAGAGTTAAGTAGGCACCTGGGGAGGACAGAGCCTTCACAGAGATGAGAAGAGGCTGGGTCCTTCAGGAATGGCACATGATGTTAAAACATAGAGGAGAGTAGGGAAAACAGCAAAAAGGTGATGGGAGAGGTCAACAGGGATCAGATCGGGAAGGGTCTTCCTGAGGAGCCTGCACTTCCTCCCGAGGCTTTGTAAGCAGTGGTGAGACACGGGCGCATGTTCCTTCTGCACCACTCCTCTGAGTGCAGAGTAGAGGATGGGTCTGAGGAGAGAGACTAGAGTCAAGGGGAAAGTGTGTCCATTAGTGAGGGAGAAATGATGGAGGTGTGGACCGAGGTAAGGGCTCTGCGGCTACAGAGACAGAGTCAGAGGGACCAGACACAGGTTTAGGAGATTGGGCAGGACTTAGTCACTGATTGGATGTAAGGGGCAAGAGAGATGGGACCAGTATAAGGCTGGGATTCAAAAGGCTGGGTGAGTCCCGGGCACATGCACACCTGTGAAGCCACAGCATTTCCCTAACTTCCACAATGCTTGCCCCATCCATTTAAGTGGGTGTATACTTCGGTTTCCCTGTCCAGCATCCCAGTGCACCATACTGGCTTCTCCATGCCATGCCCAATACTCTACACTCCATCCCTTTGCATTTTCACAGTCATCTTCAATTACAAAGGGCAGCGTGGTACATCGGAAAGTGCAAAATCACTGGATCAGACAGATAGAAGACAGCTTACAACCTCTATTACTTAATTGTGTGACTTTGGGCACGCTCCCCTGAGCCTCAGTTTCTTCATGTGTAAAACCAGGGTAATGGATCATATCTCACTGGGTCCTCGTGAAGACCAAATGTCAATGGCTGAAACATGACAGGCCCTAAATAAATGTGAGTTATTCCCTTCTCGCATCCCTCTTGGCCTCCCCTTCCCATAGCCCTCTCCATTAATGGGCCAAGCGACCCAGCTTCTCAAGCCTCCTGTGACCTCCACTCTGAGTGTCTGAGTGCTCGGGGCATCTCGGGCTCATGCAGCACATGCGATGAAATCAATTTCAGCCTTATGCATGAGGAAGCCACTAATCTCCCACTGGGACGGGCAGCTCACACTCAACAAGCACCAGGGGGAAAATGTGGCAGCCGTCTTAACAGAACATGTCTGAGAAAAGCTTGTGTAGAGGAAAAGGCAGTGGTGAGAAGGAGGGAAGAAATGCAGGATTTAGGGCAACCTGAGTCCAGGCAGCTTCATCAGTTGCTACGCTACCAGGCACAATGAAAGAGAGAATGAAGGGGGCCAGGGCTTTAGAGATATTGTTATTTTGCAAATTTCTCTCCTTGGCATATCCCTATGTGCAGAGGGGAGATGCATAATTAGTCTCTAAGCTGCTGAAATGGCTGGAAGTGACTGGAAGTATCGACTGCTCTGAAGTGTCGGGAAAGGGTGTCCAGATGGATTAAGAGGCTTATCCATAACAGCCTGTTCCATTTGTGGGGAGAGTTTAAGAGATGATTGCCCCCTTTATGTAAAGGAACTGAAAAATTAGCCTCTTCCAAATCCCCACTGGCTTCCCTAGGGCCACCTCGGTGCTCTGCCACATCCAGCAGGAAGCGAGAGTCAGCAGGGCCTAAGAAGCAGCTCTTCAGAAAAGGCCTTCGAAACAACGGAATACTCAAGGTCTCATAGACCATGGACCATCGTCTCTATGCCCACAGGCCACAAGTCTGACTCAGGCAGGTGGACACTGGGCTCTGAGAATAGGATCAATGGCTTCACGCCGGTGCCCACCACAGGGCTCTGCGGCTGGATATTTCTGAGGCAGGTAGAGAATATGAGGGGAGAGAACAAGGCAAACTTATTGAGTGGTTATCCCATTTCAGGCACTATTCTAAATATTTCTAACATCTTAATCATGTAGTTCTTAAACGTAGGCAGAGGGAACCCAAAAAAATACAGAGCGCCTTCTGAGGAGATCACAAAGTGACAGTCTTTAGATAGAATACCTTCCTGGGACAAAATTCTCCTTGAAGAGACAAGGTGAAAAATAAGCTTGAATTTTCACATGCATTTAAGGTTTTGAGGAAATACCACCTTTACACAAATTCTTTCATGGAATACAAGAGAAGAAATCCTTCCAAACTCCTTTTACAAGCCCAAGATAACAGTCACACCAAGAACTTACAGCAATAACTCAAGAAAAGAGACTTTCACGCCAGTCTGCCACAGAGATAAAAATGCTACGTATTATACAAGCAAACCAAATCCATTGATACATAAAGTGAATAACAGATCACGGCCACGTTGGGTTTGTTCCAGGACTACAAGATCAGTTTAATATTAGAAAATTAACCAGTATAACATCACGTTAACAGACTAAATGATAAAAACCACGTAAAAATCTCAAGAGACGCCAAGGAAGCATTTGAAAGTCAATATCTATTCATGACAGAACTCTTAGCAGAGTAGGAATAGAAGGCAAGTTCTTTAATCTGACAATAGGTGTCTAAAACAGAAGATTAACATCGTAATCAATGGTAAAATACTAAATGCTTTCCCCCGAATTTTCCCAATTCTACTGGATGTTCTAGCCAGTGCAATGGAGCAAAAGACAAAGAAATAAAAGATATAAGGATTGGAAAGGAAGTAATAAAGCTTTCATTATCCACAGATTACTTGATTGTGTATGGAGAAAACTCCAAAGAATCTCAAATTATAATGAAAATCAAAACGTGAATTTAACATAGTTCCATATATTAAAATCAATGTACTTTACCGTATTGTATGTTAGATTTCAATTAACAACAACAGAAGTTTTAAATCCTCCATTTGTACAGTATGCATAAGACTTTCAACCTCGCTTCTACTTCTGTTCTCTTCAGATCCATTCTCCACCCTATAGCCCAACTAATTCTCCTAAAACAACAACTCCATTCCACTATATGGCCTCAGACACCATGAAAGATGTGGTCCCTGCCTACCTCTTCAGCCTTGTCTCCTACCTCTCCAGGCTGCCCGGGCTCCAGAAGTGTGGGTCTGTTTTCAAATATTCCTAATGTGTTGTGCTACTTTCTACCTCAGGGCCTTTACACACACTGTTTCCTCTTCCTCTCTCTTCATCTAGTTCACTCTTCATATCTCAGCTGAAATCTCACTTCCTCAAGGAAGCCCTCCCTGTTCCAAGACATTCTTCTTTATAGCACTTACATGTTGTGGCCCTGCTTATGCTGCTCTTAAGCGCCAGGAGGGCAGAGACCACCTCTATATTTCTCACCCTTTTATTCATAGCACCTGCCTTGGCACATGATAAATAATTCATAAATATTTGTTGAATGAGTCAAAGCAAAAATCAGAAGGATCCTGTTTTGCTGTCAGCCAATCTGATTTTTTCATTCAAGTTTGGAATGAAGGATATTTTGATGAGCAAGAGGGAGTGCAAGAATTGGTAGTTTGACGTCATTGGGAAACCCAGCAGGATGAGAGATGCTGAACAGAGCACTATGCTACAGAAAAGGGGACTGCACAGCCCTGCCCAGAGAGCGCCTGCCAGCTGGACTTGAAAACACAGTTTGTCACTTTAAACATCGGTGTTAATTCTTTTTAATTAAACTTTTTATATTGAGATAATTATAGACTTACACTAGTTGTAGGAAAAAACAGAGAGATCCTGTGTATCCTTTACCCAGCTTCTCCAATAACAACTTTGTGCAAAACTATAGTACAATATCCTAACCAGGACACTGACATTTGGTGCAGTCAAGATACAGAACCTGGCCATGAACACAAGGATCCCTCGTGCTGCTCTTTCATAACCACACCCACCTCCCTCCTCACTCCTCCACCCCATCCTTAGCCCCTGGGAACCACTAATCAGTTCTCCATTTCTAAAAATTTGACATTAAAGAATAACAGTATGTAATCTTTGGGGATTGGCTTTCTTCACTCAGCATGATTCCCTGAAGATACAACCAGGTTGTTGCACACTTCCATAGTTCATTCTTTTGGATTGCTGAGTGGTACTCCATGGTATGGATGTACTACAGTTGGTTTCACCATCCACCTGGTGAAGGACATCTGGGCTGTTTTAGCTTTTAGCTATTACAAACAAAACTGCTATGAACAATCATTTTGTACAGATTCTCGTGTGAATATAAGTTTTCTTTTCTCTGGAATAAAGGTCCAGGAGTGCAACTGCTAGGTACGGAATTTGGAACTGCCAAACTGCTTTCCAGAGTGGCTACACCATTTCACACTCCCACCATCAACGTAGGCGTGATCCAGTTTCTCTGCATCCTCCCCTGCATTTGGTGTTATCAGTAATTTTTTAGCCATTCTGATAAGTCTGTAGAGATATCTCATTGTGCGTTTAATTTACACTACCCCAATGGCTAATGCTGTTGAACATCTTTTCAAATGCTTATTTGCCATCTGGAGCTCCTCTTCAGTGAAATGTCTGCTCAGAACTTTTGCCCATTTTCTAATTGAATTGTTGGTTTTTGTTTGTTTTTTTTTTCCCTATTGAGTTTTAAGAATTCTTTGTATATTCTAGATACTAGTCCTTTGTCATATACGTGGTTTGCAAATATTTTCTCCCACTTTGTGGCTTGCCTTTTCATTCTCTTCATATGAGCATTCACAGAGAAAAAGTTTTAATTTTGACAAGGTTAAACTGATGAATTTTTCCAGTTACAAATCAGGCTTTTGATGTCAAGTCTGGGTTAATTTTTCACTTTTGACTATATTCAAATTCATCAGTGCTCACAAATGAGTTCAGATTCCTGACAAAATTGTGTTCAATCCAACATTCAGTTGACAAACATACAACTATATTTGGTTCTATTTCCTGCCATAGAAAGTTTCTCAATCACACAGAAATGCTGAAAAAATATGTCTGTTTTGTTTTGCAAGGTTTAGTGGCACTCTTCATTTACTTTTTTAAAGTATAATATTTTTAAAATTATGTTTTCAGTCAAGATGATGGATAGTTGCTTAAAAATGAAAAATCAGAAGCATATGCTCAAAACTATTAAAAAGATGTAAGACAGTAAAATACAGAACGACCTACAACCTGGGAGGTGTGTCTCCAACATGGCTTTGTCCTTCAGAATCCCCTCATTGAACTTGACAGGGAAAAAGGTGGGAGCGGTACTCCAAATTCAATTAGTGATTCATTATTAAGCAGCTGCCAATCTGGAAAGTGTGAGATATACTTAGATACTTACGTAATATGTGATTTTTATTATTGTAGAGCTGCAAAGAACTAAAACTCAATATTCTCTTGTGCAAGAAAATCCTGAACAATATCTGCAAATGATCACCACTTTTGTGGCAATGTTTAAAGACCCCAGTTGCTGTGGGCAGTCTCCAAAATGGTCCCCAATGATTCACTCCTGGTATACACACCCTTGTGCAACTCTGACCCTTTGAGAGTGGGCTAGACCTCTTGACTCACTTCTAACAAACAGAGTAGAGCAAAGGTCATGTCATGATGTTACTTCTCAGGTTAGGTTACAAAAAGACGACCATCTGACTAGCCCTCGCCCTCTCTCCCTGTCCACCTCCACCGCCCTCCCCTCTCTCCTCACTCCCTCTTTCCTTCTCTCTCTCTCTCTCCCCCTTCCTCCTCCCTCTTCCCTCTTTTCCTCCTCTTCCTTTCTTTCTTTCTCCTTCCCTCCCTCCCTCTCTCCTTGTTTCTCTCCTCTACTCCTTCCTCCCCCTCTCTCTACCCTGTTGTGAGTTGTCTTATGGAGAGGCACATAGCGAAAGAAATATCTTCAGCCAACAGCTAATGAGGCTCTGAGGCCAATAGCCATGTGAGCGATTTTTTGAGTGGATCTTCTGAAGACTGCCGACAGCCTTGTGAGGGAACCAGTGAGCAGAGCTTCCCTCAGTCAAGCCTTAAGATCACTGCAGCCTGTGAGAGACCCCAAGCCAGAATCCCCCAGTCAGGCTGCACCAGGATTCCTAACCCACACCTATGAGGTAATAAATGCTCGTTGTTTTAAGCTGCTACATTTGCAGGTAATTATTTATGTAGTCATAGGTGACTAATACACCATATATATTCCACTAATAATGTGAAGAAAAATCACTAGACTTTTTTGTAACTAAAAAGGGAAAAGTCTTGGCTTTTGTGATAACAAAGTTCTTAATTCAAAATTAAGCTCAAAATTCTTAATGTGACAAAGAGGCACAATCACATGCACACACACAAAATGCTCAAAGCGTTCTTTAACATCAGTTTCAGAACCACCTTTGAAGGAGAAGCTCACCAACTAGTCAAGACTGAGGAAGACATGGCTGAATCTATCTGAGATAAAAATAAAAGGAGACAACCCACTCTTATTGAAGGATGCCCTCAAAGGAGACATTTTTAATGCAGTTGAAGATGTACTTGAACACTTGGTAAGCCCCATGTTTTATTTTGCAAGGGTCAGCAAACATGGGAATCAACATCTGGCCATTTTATACATTTCTTCCATATATTGTATAATAGTGATATCTATGAAGGCATTGATTTGCAAATTACTTCAAACGAAGATAAGTGGTGAAGAAATTGTCAACAAGATATGGATGGATGTTTGCATGGATGGGACTCAACGTAAGACAGACCAAACTGCGAGGCAGGACAGAGGAGTCAGCACTAAGGTATTGTGAATTCGAATGTCCTAGCAGGTAGTGCATCGTTTACCAACAAAAGCCAGCCCTAAAATCTGCCTCTACTTCTTACTGGGGTGGTATAAAATGGAGGAAAATATTTAAAACTCACCTTTGTAGTCATATATGCAAAAAAATGAGAAGGGAATTTGAATGCTTGTCCTACTACAAAGATATAACTTGGCCTATTCAGTGGGGCACACTGATGGTCTCAGTGAAATTGCTATCATTCTTCACTGAAGAAAAACACATATAAGTAATAACAAAGTTTTAAAAAATCCTTACCAAAAACCTCCTCTAGATCTTAATCAGGAAAGCAATCTGATTAAAGTCACATATACCAAAGGACAAACAGGTTTAATGTCGCAATTTTCCCGAGGTATTAACATTTTTTTTAAAAGAATTGATCTCTAATGGCATCATTCCTACCAAGTTCTTCACAGCTTGGAGGCCTTTATGGCCCCTGAAAATTGCCCCATGAATTTCCTCTCCTACCTTTGATTCCTCTAAAAGAAAGGAAATGTAACTTTGATTTTCGTTCCTGGTTGGAAACCCCAATAAGATTTACCAATAGCTAGGATGTACTCAAGATTGACCCCAATCTATTGATGTTCTGCCCAGAAGGTTGATGTGGGAACACCTGGGGGTCTCAAGGTCAATTAGGAAGCTAAAGTAACCAGTTCCTTTGCAGACAAGAAGCATAAACTGAGCCCCTCTAAGAAATGGGGAGATCACTTTTAAAGTCTGCAAGTTTGATGCTCACAGGAGCCCTCTGAGAGGGCTAAGCTGTGCTCGCACCTAAATGACAAACAGCTTGGGTCCATTCCCTACACAGTGCCAAGTATCGTTTTTACTAAATTTGGATTAAGCTAGCTCACTCTTTAAAAACAATCTTCAGTGGATGCAACAGGGGCTGTCAAACTTAGCTGCCTATTAGAATCATGTGGGGAAGTTTTAAAGCTCCTGACGTTTAATTCTCAACCCTTACCAATTAAAGAAAAATCTCTGGGGTGAGACCCAGACATCAGTATTTTTTTTAACTGCCCAGTTCTTTCCAATGTGCAGCCAAGTTTGAGAACCACTGGGGTGCTTCATTCATTCATTCATCAACATACTTCCCGAACACTCATTACGCGCACAGCCTCTGGGTGATTCCTCCACCACCTTGCTCTTTAGCTGGATGTATGTCTGTGTCTCTAATTCCAGTACCGGAGGTAGCAGTGAATGACTGACACGTGGGAAACTCTGCCAGAAGGCTTTGTAGCCCACTATTGCCCCGTTACACTCTGCATGGTACTGGTCATTTATGTCCGTGTCTCTCTCCCCTACAATAGAGTCTTTGCCAAGCACGTTCCACAGGAATTCTGTATTGAAACCATTTTTCTATTATTGTGTTACCAGCCTCATTTAAGTTAAAGGCAATTGACAAAGGAATGAGCCCGTGAAACAATTCAGGTCATGGCTAAAAATATAAAATTGATATTATCCTCAGGAGCAGCCCTGAATAGATGAGGGGTCATGTCGCCCTTCTCCCCCTCCCCAACACCCTGCAAGTCCTGATCCTTCTCCCTGACAACAGCAGCAGGATCTAGGCCCTGGACTCCTTTTCCACCAGCATGGCCCCTGGGTGACGGGATTCAGGAAGGCACTTCAGTCGCAAGAAATTTGAGAGATTTCTTGACATAGTGCTCAACCCTCTCTAAACTAGTATTTGGGTTTTCTTTAGAGAATTAGCTCTGACAAAACAAAACACAAACCTTGTTTCAATGTGACAACCAGTTTGAAAAGCCTTCGGAAGTCACCTCGCCCTTCTGGCCCAGGGTCCAGGTGCTGCAGCTCCTGGGGTCACGGTCCCCTTCCTGTCCCTCCTATTTGGCCTCAGCCCCCTACCCCCACCCCATGAAGCCTGGAGGTTGGGAGGCCCCCCTCATAGAGGCTTTGTGGTATAAAAGGATCTGACACAGCTTAGGAAACAGGCAGACGCGGAGCGTCTCATCCACACAGCGGATATTTTCTCAGTTAAAAAAATGTGTTCTCACTTAAGAATGCTAATGGCCCGTGCACAGAAATAAAATCCCTGACCTACTTTGAAGCTGAACTTATTAAACAAGCCGACCTTATTACTCAGAAGAGACTGTAAAACAGTAGAATAAAGCCCAAATGGAATGCCTTGCATCCTTCGTGGACAGGAGCCGCCAAAAAAAGCACAAAGAAGAGCCGGTTGGAGGCCTGGGCTGGGAGTCAGGAGACAAGGTTCACATCCAGCTCTCTCGCTGACTTTCACTGTGTGACCTTGGACATATCACTGCACCTCTCTGGGCCTCAGGACGCTCATTAGGGCCTGGATGAGGGGATCTCTGAGGTCATTTCCATCTGTGATAACTGGTGATTCTATTTTTTTAAAGAATTTAATGTTACAACAAAAACATAAGAAAGATGCAGTTATCAAGGGCGTATTGTGCCAGACACTGTGAGATGGGTGAGGGACGAAGACATACACTATGCCTCCAAGGAGTTCTGAGCCTAGCAGAGCGAGTGGGGGGCGGTCCATACTGATTAATGGATTTATCTCCTAACAGCAGTTTGAAAGCCGCCACAAGGCTACAGCAGACACAACGCAACTTGTGTCTGCACGAGAATTCCCTCCGGCAATCCACCTGACAACTTCGGTTAGCTGAATGAATCTTTCAGTGCATTTTAACCGCTGCACAGCCACCAGTGGCCATCCCCAAGTTATAATCAGATTTATCACACTGGAAGGAAGAGAGCCGCGATACATTTCCTTGGGTTTTTAGGGCAATAAGGTAAGTCATCCCTGCTCGTTCCGGAGAAAATCCTGGAGCTGCAAGGTAAATTATCCAAACCAGAGTGGGAGAGAGGCAGGAAAGGTGACTGATGGAACAGTAGGAGTTGATAACCCACACCACATCGGATTACTCAATCAGGATGGGCGCTACTGTGGGATGTTTAATGATGTTCCTCAGAAAATGTCATCATGCACGTAATTGGAGGACCCCTTTGCAGTCCAGATTTCAAGCTCAGAGACGACCCTTCATGGAGTCTTCAGAACTCACTCGCCCACCCTCACAGAGCTCAGTAAGCAAAGCCAGTGGGGAGAAGAGATTTCCCAAAAGGAACAAGTGGATCTGGGGTTTAGGAAAAGAACTGTGAGTCCCATAGTCAGCCCCCAGGGCTGGCCAGGGTGAATTCAGGGCTGTAAAGTTGGGCAAAAAAAGACCAAAGCAGAGTAAGACATGGAGAGCCCTGCAGAGACCGGATGCCCTGCAACCAGACCATGTGGGGTCCACAGGGAAGGATCTGAGGGGCCCTGGCAAAGATGGAATGGGAGTGTGTGTGCAGCCTCATATCACTGAGGTAATCCCCAACCCTAACCCTCCTCTGTCCCAGAACATCCTGTTTACCCACCTCACACTTGTCACCGATGCTTAGACACAAATCTGCCACACCTGCCCATCACAGTCTGCACCCACCAATCACAGCCCATTCCACTCACACCAGGACACTCCCACCTTCTGGTGGAGGCCCACTGAACTTTGAATACAGTCTCTTTGCTCTCCACCAGTGGTGATTTTATAATTACGGGCTTGCTCTGACAGCTATTCTTTGAACTGTTTTGAGAGTCTTCATGTTGCTGGATCCAGAAGGAGTCTGCTCATCTTCTCAGTGTGCAGCTCTCATTAACATCCCTGGGGATCAGCACAAATAGTGAAGAACACACAGAGAGCCCAAGGATGCAAAGAAGGCAAGCTGCACCGGCTGGAGAAGCTCTAAGAGGCTGGTGTGAAAACCCATTTGTTCCCACAGCCCTGAATGGGTTTTCTGTTCTGTGCTTGACAAAAGCTGCTCTGACACACTGGAGCCCCCACAGTCCCAGTGCACAGCATCTCAGTGAGCAAAGGGCTTCCAGCCCCTGTGGGATGGCTGTCCCGTGTCTTGTCAGGAACACAAGGCCCTTGGACAGACAGTAAGATAAAGACCCACAACCCTGCAGAGACAGGAGAACACCGTTCTATCCCCATCAACCAACTGTGGGAAATGGAGGCCAAGAGACAGCAGGGAGATGTTTGGTCAAGTGCCCTTAGGAAGACAATGGCAGCGCTGGGGCTTGAGCACAGACTTCTTGCGTTCTAATGTTCTGCCTACCACTGTCTATACTTCCGTGAACATCCCCAAGGAGGGCAACTCCTAGTTTTATTTTGGTGTCTCAATTCCAATTCACAATTCTCCTGGGTAAGCACTATCCCAAATTTCTCTTGGAGATCTCTTTCCCACAGCCAACAACATACAGTTTGTGATTTGACCCTGCCGTCTGCTCCAGGAGTGAGCTCTGATACAGTTTAGTTGAACGGACCTTGCAGTACACTCTCAGCTGAATCAGAATATCCACCTGCCTCCATGGTTCAGGGACGGTTCAGGGGTGGGCACATGACACAAATCCATCCAATGGCAGTCAGAAGTAGTTTGTTCATCCATTAAGGGAGGATGTCAGGATTAGTGCCACTGCAGACTTCGTCTAACTATGTGGGGACTGAGAATGAGAACAGGATGGAAGCAGAGCCAAAGATAAACATATAGGAAGAGAGGAAGAGAAAGCAAGAAATTGGGATGTGTGGAAGCAATGTTTGAGCCTTTAATCAGGCCATGTTGGAAGCCTGTGAGACCGATTCTTCGACTATTTCTTTCCATAAACCAATACATTTCCTTGTTGATTAAGCCAAAGAAGAAGGAAGAAAGGATGGGAGGGAGGGGAGGTGAGAGAGAGAGAGAAGGAAAGAAAGAAAGAAAAAGAAGAGAGAGAGAGGGAGAGAAGGAAAGAGAGAAAGAGAGAAAAAGGAAGGAAGGGAGGGAGGGAGGGAGGCAGGCAGGAAGGCAGGAAAGGAAAGAAAGAAAGAGAGAGAGAGAGGGAGGGAGAGAGAAAGAGAAAGAAAGAAAGAGAGAAAGAGAGAGAGAAAAAAGAGAGAAAGAAAGAGTGGGGTGAATGGAAGTTGAGAGGCAAAATAACACACATTCACCATACCCAGTCCTCCACTGCAACCTAAAAGTGGTCTTGGCTGTGGTAGGCAGAGCTGTGTGCAGTGCACCCAGTAACAGTTCTCATGGTCCGACTGATGCTCCTGTCTTTGCTCTTCTCACTGCAACCCAGGTGTCACTAACATCCCAGCTAGAGAATCATGAGATCTCAGCTCTCGGGGGAGGAAGCTCAGAGACCATCCAGCCTCACCCCCTCCATTTACTAGGGAGGAAAGTTGATCTCAAAGAGGGAGAGAACTCATCCAAGGCCACAGTGAATCAGAGGAAGAGTCAGCCTAGAAGACCATGCCTGCCCGAGGGAGCTACGCAGAGGCGGATGAGACCTCGACTTGCCCCGACCCCTGCACATTAGCTCTCTGAGGTTTCCTATTGCCCTCTGAGAAAGAGAAGCGCAGCCCCTGCCATCTGAGAGCTGGCCTGGTACCATGAGCTGGGATGTGAGGTTGCTGGAAGCGTGTCTGGCACTCCCAGCTCCACCATTTGGTTCTCTGGTTGGACCTAAACAATCTCACAAGACACCAAGATCAGACCAGGTCACTCTGTGACCATGATAAAGTGAAGCAGAACAAGATAACTTCACAATTTTTTCTAAGAGGAAAATAAGGTCACTGTGCAAACCACAAAATACTACCCAAGCCCCTCACCTGGCTCATAGGAGTGGCTGTTACTTCTCCACCAACTACAGCTTTCGTCTTGGTCTCAGATTAACTCCACTTAGATCAAATTTACTGAAAATATCCAATCATAGACTTGTCTCTACTTCCTGACAGTTCTCAGCCTACAGCAGATCCCCACTTCCTTGGATTCTCCCCAAATCATCCAACCAAAGCCCTGACCCTATAACAAGTCCTTTCCAACACCTTCTTAACGAGACTCCTCACAGTTCTCCACGGTGTGCGTTCTCCACGGTGTGCATTCTCCCTCTCTGCAATGAGTAACAACCCCAATTTGTTCAACTACAGGTACGTTCTCGGTGGTCTTTAACTGGAGGGAAATGACACTTCAAAAAAAGCTCCACTTCCTTGGCCTGACACAGAATGCTCTCCAAGATCCAGCCCTGCAGCTTAGTCCACCTCGACTTTCCTCATCCTATCTTGTGCCCCGGCACACTAAATACCATTCCAGGCCTTTGTGTCTTCCATACGCAGATCTTGCCACCTAGAAAGCCCCTCCCCTCTGACCCTCCTGGAGAACTCAACTGAGAAGCCTTCTCTGACTCCAGATGAGAGTAAAAGCATCCTCACTCCTCTCTATCACTTCCCTATGCTGCACATACATTGATTACAGCACACGGCACACTGAACGGTAATTCTGTTTGCCCCTTTGTGACCCTCCCTCACCAGACTGCAAAGCTCTTTGAAGGGAAGAGGTGTGCAGTGTCCAGTGCAGGGGCTGAAAACAAATAGAAGCTCCATACACTGGCTGTTCCATTTTTCCCTGCACTGATCCAGATGTTTTCCGTATACAGTTACTGCCATATTTCAAGTCATATTCCAAATAAGAGTCAAAATAATATTGTGCAAATCAAAGCCCCTCTGAAAACACAGGCTTTGGTCCGTTCCACTAGTGTTACTGTCATCTGCAGGGTGCTCTGTGATTGGCAAAGCACTTCCCCATTACCTTATCTCACTAATGCAATCCTCATGGCAGCCCTCGCTTTTGTCATGTCCACTCGTTCTTCCAAGCTCTTTAGACATTTGGAGGACTCAGGGCTGGGACATCAACGAGGAAATAAACTATGGCTGCAGTAAATTAGTGACAGGTGGTTGTTGCTGCAAGTTCACCGGAAGCCCAGTCAGCTCATGGGTTCATGGTCAAAGAGTATTCTAGGAACCAAGTCTGATATTTACAATCTCATCTTATATCTCTCCTGCCTTTAGTTAGATATTAGAATAAATACATAAATATTTTAATTCAATGTCACCAGTGTTTGAACAATGGTGGAGAGGTCAGAATTGGATATGAGTCCAGACTCCACTTATCAACCGTATGACTCTGGGCAAAGCATTTAACCTCTCTGAACCTTGGTTTACTCTACTGTAAAATAGGAGTTGAGGCAGTACCTACTTCATGGAGCTGTTAGAGGATTAAATGAGAAAACGTAATTTGAGAATTTCTACAGGGTCTGGCACATAGTACTAATAAGTATGTAGTGAATTTTAGCTACTAATATGATTATGTTATGAATATTATTAACATTACTCCTACTATCATTAACT
Organism: Equus quagga; assembly: GCF_021613505.1. Taxonomy (NCBI): domain Eukaryota; kingdom Metazoa; phylum Chordata; class Mammalia; order Perissodactyla; family Equidae; genus Equus; species Equus quagga. Next base: position 94,303,937 of record NC_060278.1, read on the forward strand.
AGGATGATACTAGGTCATTTACCTTTAGATAGATTCCTTGACCTTGCTCTGCTCTGTATAATGGGGAGGGATGGGGGGATGGGGGGAGTGAGTTTCCCAAGCTCCTTTTGTCAGTTGGCTTCTGATTTGACCAGTTAGATGCACTTATAGAAGAATGGAGGGTAGAAAAAAGGGAGAATTCAGGCTATGTATCTATGTATATATTCCAGGGTATGCATATATGTCCATCTTTTCCCTCTCTCTCTCTCTCTCTCTCTCCCTCTGACTCAGGCATGGGCTTCTGCAGCATGTACAGCTCCTGCTGGAATTTCCATCACAGTTCCAGCTCCTTTATAGTAACCCAGAACCCTGCACTCCAATAACACTGTCTCTATCTTTTCACCATCCAGCCTAGAGGTGGTAGTAGCTTCTGGTCATTGTTAATCTCTGAGTTGGCTCACCCTTGTAACCAGTCCCCTACGTTAAAATCCTTCTGTTTGAAATATCTAGAGTTTGTGTTTTCCCTGCTAGGCCTTGATTGACAGATACACTAGAAATGTACATTTGAGCAAGTTTCTTTCTGCACTAGAGTTTCTTCATCTATGAAATGTTGCTAGTATCTCGAAAGTTTGTACTAAATAGACAATATAAAGCACATAGGCACATATCCACCTCAGCATCTGGCACATACTAGTCATTTTAACAAACTGGGTTCCTTCTTCCTCTGTGGGAAAGAATTTCTGAGCAGAGATCTCATTCGAGAACTCTGCCATAAGGAAACAGTGAAGCACGAAACTCTTTCATAGTCAACAATGATCACTACAAGATTATTTACCATACAGAATCTTCAAACAGCCTAAAAGTACAAGTAAAAAATATTGTTATGGGTTGAATTGTTTCCCCTCAAAAGGGTATTTTGAAGTCCTAACCCCCAGTACCTGAGAATGTTGCCTTATTTGGCAACAGGGTTGTTGCAGAAGTACCTAGTTAAGATGCATAGCCATACTGGAGTGGAGTGGGCCCTGATCCAAAATGTCTGGTGTCCTTATAAGAAGACAGCCATGCGAAGGAACATTGGGAGAACATCATTTGAAGACAGAGGACTGAAGTGATGCTTCTACCAGTCAAGGAATTGCAAAGACCACAGCACTCCACCAGAAGCTAGGAAGAGGCAAAGAAGGATTCCTGTACAGGTTTCAGAGGGAGTATGACCCTGCCAACACCTTAATTCCAGACTTCTAGCCTCCTGAAGTGTGAGGGAATACATTTCTGTTGCTTTATCACACTCAGTCTTTGGTGCTTTATTGCAGCAGCCCTCGGAAGTGAATACAATTGTAATAAAAGGTAATGTGGTAGGCAGGATTCGAATATGTCTCTCTACACTCACGTTCCCTGGAGTTCGTGTCCTGCACAATCCTTGGGACTGTGAGCATGTTATGTTATATGGCACCCTTGACTCGAAGAAAGGGAGATTATACTACTGGGTATTTATCCAAAGAATTTGAAATCAACAATTCAAAGAGACTTATGCACCTCTATGTTCATTGCAGCATTATTGAATAGCCAAGACATGGAAGTAACCCAAGTGCTCAATAACTGACGACCGGATAAAGAAGATGTGGTATATACACACAATGGAATACTACTCAGCTATGAAAAAGACATAATCCTCCCATTCACAACCACATAGATGGACCTCGAGGGCATCATGTTAAGTGAAATAAGCCAGCCAGAGAAAGACAAACACCGTATGATTTCACTCATATGTGGAAGATAAACAAACTTATAGACAAAGAAAACAATTTAGTAGTTACTAGAGGAAAGGTGGGAGCAAGCTGGGCACAAGGGGTGCAGGGGCACATTTATGATGGTGTTTGACAAATATTAATGTAAAACTGAAATTTCACAATGTTATAAACTATTTAGACCACAATAAAAATTTTTTTTTAAAAAAAGAAAGGGAGATTATCATGAGCAGACCTGACCTAACTAGGCAAACCCTTAAAACAGATGGGGCTCTTCCTGGGGAAAGAGATTTGAAGTACAAGAATGTCTTGATGGGAGGGAGATTCTCCATTGTTCGCTTTGAAGATGGAGGGGCCATGAGACAAAGAATGTGGGTGGCCTCTAAAAGCTGAGGGTGGCCCCCAGCTGACAGCCAGCCAACAAATGGGGACTTCAAACCTACAATCACAAGGAACAAGAATGAGCTAGGAAGCAGATCCTTCCCCAGCACCCCCAGACAAGAATTCAGCCCAGCTAACACCTTGATTTCAGCATTGTGATACCCTGAACCTATCCACACTGCACCCAGGCTTCTGACCTGCAGAACTCGGAGATAATCACGTGTTATCTTAAGCCATTTGTGACAATTTGTTATGCAGCAATAGACATCCAATAAGGTGGGTACATTCACTGTCTAAAACTGTTAAATATAAATATGTCAAAGGCCATAAAGGAACACACAAAACATGTGCAATGTAACATTAACTTAAAAATATGTGAAATAAAAATGGTACTCTCTTCTGATGGCATCTCTGCCAAACTGATACATGTGGATAAAAAAAAAATCAAAGGGACTTTAGATGTGCTAGGGTGACAAGACTGCAGGTACAAAGTTGCCTTCAGTCTTCTTATATCATTTGAAGAATTTAAAAGATTATATAAGAACAAGATTTTTCCTGCCCCAGCCCACACTGAACAGACCAGTTATAAGGTCTTTGAGTGAGCACAGTCTCCCAAGAGCTCAAGCTACTTGAAAGAGAGGACCACATAAGAGCTGAGGTTCCATAAAATTCCATCAGAAAGAGGCAATTTCTTAAGTAGATTAATATATCATTCACATCACAAATGAGTCTTTCCTCTGGAATTTCCCACTTGCTCTCTCTGCTGCCATTCACCTCCCTGCCCAAGGGGAAGAAACAAAGACATGTGTCCTTGTGGCTGAAATTGCAGTCTGTGCCAAGGGCCAAAGGTGGTTCACATGCCCCACACTTTCCATACTTACAAAGACTGGACAGAAACTTTAAGAGCCAGTGCACAGTTCCTCACATCCTCTTTTCCTCTTTGTCACAGTCAGTGGCAAAGTTCCAGATGGTGGCTGATTTGTCATCCTGAGTCTCAGAAAAAAGGACAAGTGTAGAATAAAACCCCCATCCAACCTCCAATGGCCAGGTACTGAGAACAAAACATAACCTTGTTGTTTTCAGCCTCTGACATTTGGGGGTTGTTCGTTACTGAAGCATTACCTAGCACATCCTGTCTAGTAGGGTTAACATTACCCTCCCCTTTTACAAGTGGGTAAAATGAGGCTGAGAAATGAAATTACTGGCTCAAGTTCATATAGCTGCTAAGTCCTAACAATAGGACCGAGATTCACGTTCAGGTGGCCTGACTCTAGAGCCCACGACTCTAATCTGTTGTGCAAACTTTCCTCCACTCTTTGCTGCCTGGATAATCCATCCTTGTGTTCACACGGAAGCAGGATGTGGACAAGAGTCTCACTTTAAGATGAGGAGCATAATGCATCTTTCTTTACCTGGACTGAGGAGTCACAGGCAATGTGGGAGACACCAACTGACGGGGCATTTTGACTGAAATGGGATGTCAGTAGGTAAAGAATCCAAATGACATCTCCTTTCTCCCTCGAAGAGGCTCCCATTGCACGGGTGCCAAGGTAGCCCGTTCCCCCAAGTCCTGCAAGATCTAATTGTGCGTTCTGTCCAACCTGGGTTTCGGCTTAGCTTTTCTTAGGCCACAGCTGGCTTGCCAGTGGGTAGACTAACCCTTATTTTAGGAGAAGCAAACATCACCTAGAAAAGAAGCTAGAAAAGAGGCTCCTATTGAGAGTTTTGGGTATCAAGAGTCAGGTCCTGTGTACTTCTCCAATGAGTTGAGGATGTACAGTGAAATTACATGCTTTGACAGGGACAATTCACATCTGGGCATCCTGGGGTTCTGTAGACCACTCAGGTTGAGCAGTTAGGGTACCAAGATTCAGGCCCACTTCTGCAACCGACCATCAGCATGACCTGGGTTGTATCTCTGAGCCTCAGATTCTCTATCCATAGCACAAAAGGAAAGGAAAAGGTGATATATAAGGTGATTTCCAGCTTGAAAATACAGCAATCAAAACTGATGCCAACTCTCACACGTCGCTGGTAGGCATGTAAATTGGCACAACCCCTATGGAGAATAACTTAGCAATATCTATCAAGGTTAAAAATGTTCAGCGACCCCAGCCCTAGGAAATCATACTAAAGATACACTTGCACAGTGAAATGACGTTTGCATAAGCTTATTCCTTGTAGTATTCTTTGATAGCAAAAGACTGGAAGGAATCCAAATGTTCATCTCAGTAACCAGCTAAATAAATGATGGTACATCCATACAATGGAACACCCTGGTTCTATTAGAAAGAAGATGAAGTTCTTTACGTCCAAATAAAGAAATACATGCAAGAAAAATTAAGTGGGGAAAAAAGTAACACTCAAAAGAGCTTGTGTAATATGCTACCATTTATGTAGGAAAAAGAAGACAACAGAATGGGAATTTGATTAATCCACACATAAAATACTTCTGGAAAGATAAACAAGAAAACAGTAATACTGATAATCTCCAGGGAAGAGAAATGTGTGGCTGGGATAGGGAGTGGAAGGGTGAATTTTCAGTGTATACTCTTTTGTGTCTTTTGATTTTCGAACCACTTACGTATATTGCTCCCCCCAAAAATAAGGAGTAACATTACAATGATTTTCTTTTTAACTGCTGCCAGCCAAGGGTTAAATAACAATCAAGAAAATCCTTAAGAGCACATCCTGAAGACTCTGAAGAATCTCAAGTATCTTCTTCCTGGAGCCCAGCATTCAAAGGCTTCTCATGGACAAAATCTCTCTCTTCTCATTTCCCAATATGACTGTACTGTCTGGCTTCCTATCACTCACTGTTCTTCAGAAATTTTGTCACATACCTAAAATGCAACTCTTAGATTCCTTTAACACTTTCTTTTCAATTTTGAAGAAATATGTTTAAGTGTAAGAGAAAGAAGCCATGGAAAGGAGTAAGCAGAACTAGGTTCTAGAGAGAGTTCTAATTCTCCACAAGGCTGTTGGACAAGCCCCTTGCCCTCTCAGGGGCTCAGTTTCTCCACTGGTTCAGCAATGGCTATAGGACAGGTAATGCCTCACATCACCTTCCTCCCAGCTTTATCTTTCTAGAGTTCTAAGAATCACAGGGGATAGAGCAAAGGCAAGACCACATCCTGGAGGGAGCTTTGGACTTGTTAGCTGTCATGTATTTTCTCACTCTACTAACTGTCATCTGCGACATCCCAGATGGACCAATGAGTGTCCAGTCGGGGGGTGGAGGACAGTTTCTAGACCCTGGTACAGGGAAGTGGAGCGCAAGCAAAGCATGGCGGTTTTACTGAATCGAGAAGGCAGAATTAAAGTTTTTAGGCAGCTGAAGTGGCTGGAATTTGTAAGGCAGGGTAACAGAGAGTACATGTGGGGATTCCGTGCCAGTCTTTGGGTGATTGCTGGCCTGCACACATGTAAGGCCAAACTCTGTAAGGTCTAGAAGAGAGCAGTTGATACAGGGCTGAGAGCCGAACAGAAATAGAAGCGGTTGTACAGGGCTGGGAAATATGGGAACACTGGTCCAGCTGCAGTGTCGACTCAGCTAGACTCCAGAAAGAACAAGTCACAGTATTGAGTATCACATCTGAAAGTAAGGAGCACACACTAAGATAATTGACAAAACTGAAATAGATCCATCCTAACAAAGAATAAACAACTCTGACAGTTTCAGGAGGGTGTGCCAGGAAGTTAACTGCCTGCCAGGATAAAATTCAATATCATTTAAAGCAAACTGACATAATCCAGACTATCTGCAGCATATTAGCCACAGTTCTTACATGAAGAAGCAGAAAGAAAATTGAAAACACCAGAAGAACAGACCCCAAGATGATTCAGATGTTAGAATCTGCAAATGAGAGCTTTCAGATAACTATTACAAATGTATTGAAGGTTTTAAAGGAAACTTGGACAGAATGGGAGAACAGACGGGGAGTCACAGGAGAGGAATAGAAAGCAATAAATAAATAAATAATTCTATGACTGAAAAGTACCATATCTGACATGAAGAGTTTACTCTGGGCTTAGCAACACCTTGGATACTGTAGAAGAAAAGCTCACTGAACATGAAAACAGACAAATAGAAATCTGAACAACACAGAAAAAATGACTGAAAAATAAAGAGACGCAATAGTCTATGGGAGAATATCAAGTGGTCTAATGCATTTGGATCTCAGAGAGACAGACGTGAGAGAAGGGGCAGAAAAAGTATTTAAAGAAATAATGTCACAAAGAGAAAACCAAAAATAAAGAAAAACATTGCTGAGAATTTTTTTAAATAAAAAACAATGAATCAGGAGATATTCCATATTCATGGGTTGGAAGATTCAATTTTATTAAGTAGTAAATTGCTCTAGAGACTCAATGTAAATTTTGGCCAACTCCCAGAAGTCTTTTAAAAAATTTGATGTATTGATGCTAAAATTTATATGGAAATGGAAAGAACCTAGAATAGTTAAAACAATCTTGATAAATAAGGGCATGTATGTGGGAGCTGGGGTATACAGGAACGCCCTATACTTTCTACTCCGTTTTGCTCTAAACCTGAAACTGCTCTAAAAATTAAAGCCTATTTTTTTTAAGTGCTTGTGCAGTGGGGCTTGCCTCCTTACACTTCTGTCATTGCCATCAGAATCCTCCACCTGGGTAGCTGCTCTCTCCATTCTGGGTCCCAGAAGGAAAACAGAGCAGAGATTTGAGCTGTTCAGATCCACAACCTGAACGGAGATGTTCTGATGAGCCCAGCTGGGATCAGCTGACTTCTAGCTAACCCCCAGACATGTGAGCAAACAAATAAGTGCTATTTTAAAAAAGCAGAGTTGTAGGATTGATTTCAAGACTTATGATAAAGCTACAATAATCAAGACAATGAAATATTGAAATAATGAAACAAATACATCAACAGAAAAGAACAGAGAATCCAAAAATGCATACCTTTATGGACACCTGACACATTACAGAGGTTCAACAACAATGAATTGGGGAAAGATGATATTTTTAATAATGTTCCTGGGTCAACTGACATCCCTGTGGAGACAATGAACCCTGATCTCTACATAACACATTATACAAAAATCAGTTTTAGATAGATTACATAGACCTACATGTGAAATATAGAACAACAAAGCTCCTAAAAGATAATATAGGACAGTCATTTTTGATGTTGTGGAACACAAGTATTTCTTAAACATGACAAAAAAATAAATAAATGAAAATATTGATAATTGGACTTTATTAAAGTTAGTATCTTTTATTCATCAACACACACTATTAATTAAGTGAAAAGGCAAGCCACAGAATAGGGGAGGATATTTATGATATATAATATATTAGACAAGGACTAATACCCAGTAAATATAAAGAACGCCTACACATCAATAAGACACAACTCACTTTTTAAAAAAAGGCAAAAGACTTGAACAGGCAATTCACAAGAGAGCTTATCTAAACTGCTAAAAAATATAAGTGTAAAAGTACTCAACCTCACTAGCCATCAGGAAAATGCAAGTTAAAACCAAGAAAAGCCATCACCATATATATACCTGCCAGAACAGCCAATATTAAAAGACTGACAACATCAATTTGTCATATTAGAATACTGTTTGGCAGTATATATTTAACCTAAGAGACAATTCCACTCTTAGCTATATCCTCAAGAGAAACGAAACCCCAATACTACCAAAAAGCACACACAGAATGTTCACGGTAGCGTGGTTCATTACAGCTAAAACAGAACACAACTCAGATGTCTGGGTTGCTAATTAATTGGGAGCTCACTGGAACCGTGTGAGCAAGAGATATGGGTGTGGGAGTCACCAGCATCCCGGGTCATAATATAATAGTGAGACTGGATGGAATCACCCACAGAGAGAACATGGCGGATGAAGGGGTACACGAACAGTGCTCTGGGGAAATACTACATTGAGGTACCTGCATTAAAGGGTATTGTGAGAAATAAATGAGATAACTCATATAAAGTGTTTAGCAAATAGTGAGAGGTCATTACCTGTAATCTCCACGATCCTTGCATGTGTAAATCAAGCAAGGTGTTATTTCTCAGGTTGGAGGTAATAGGGACAAGTTTACCAAGCAAAAAGAACCGACAGGGGACAGTCACTGGATACCCCAAAGAGAAAGCAGGAACGACAGGCTCCACCACCACAGGTGAATGGGAGCACCTGCTGCTCTGACAGATGTAAGAACAGACGTGGAGAAAGACACACGTGACAAGAAGTGGCAGATGCTGCAATGAAAGAGGTGATTCCTACCAAGGCCTCCACAGTGAACCTACATGCCTTTGGGAGGACCCCCATCTTTGGGACAATCAGTGCAGATATTAGAGATATTGTAGGAAATAACAAGCTTCATTCATTCACTTATCATTTCATTCATTCACTTGCTTACCTTTAAGCACACATACCAAAGGCCTATTATGTGACCTATGGGAATAAGAAATAGTTCTCACTCTTAAGGAGATTACACTTCTAGGACATCCAATAAGGAAGGAAAGGGGGAGTTAACATATATTGAACATTCCCAATGTACTAAATTTCTGGCTTTACATGCATGATACATGTGTGACATCACATTTATCTTTTAGCAGGACAGGGAAGTAAAACTCACTGTTCCCATTTCACATATGTGAATACTGAGGCTTGAAAAATTCAGTGATTAGTCCAAGGTCATGTGGTTGTAAGCATTAGAGCCAGTAGTGGAGGGAGAGAGATGCATATGAATGAGCAATAATGATGCAGTATGGTGAGATGGGGGGGTCACAGACGTGCAAACTGTTGTGAGAATTACAGAGGGTTCAAGGAAGAAGCTGACATATGAGTTAGGTCTTGAAATAAAGCTTTCCCAAAAGAAAAGGAATCGAGAGAAAGAAAAGGTTGACTAATGTGCAAATGTCAGCAGAACATACGTGCCTGTAGCCTACTCCTCGCACAGAGAGAGAACTTATCTGTAGGTCTTGCTTACCTCCTCGTTATCAAAATATGGCTCCTTTTTGAATAAGCACAATTCACTCATATGACCAAAGTTATACTGGATTTTCTCCAAGCTTTCCTGAATACATAGAATTGTCCTTCTGCACTGTCAAATCCCCAGATCGCATACTTAGCAGCTGTTTTCAAGATATTTTGTCAAAATTGCCTGTCATATAGGCACAGAATAATTTGTCACAGGCACATTTACATCTGGTTGACTCCAATCAAATCATCCAGAGATTAGGTAAGGACTTACAAATTTTATCAGTTTTAATTACTTAAAACAATTTTGATGGTCATTTGAGTCTCTCCCAACCCCTAGATACTCAACACAAAGTTTCAGAAATAATAGGGAACAGATGGCAGAAATATTTAAGACTCTGATTTTTTTTTTTTTTAGCAGAAATGATCAAGAAAAGATTTCACTTATTTTGATTTATTTTTCCATTTAGGAGCAAAGTGCTTTCCATGGAAAAGGGCATCTTCATAAAATCAAGCCTAACTTTCAAAAAATCCCTTTAATCTAATTTTAACCAAAAGGAAGCATTTGTCCCAACATGACTTTGCTCAGGATAGACTTCGCACTTAGAGAGGTCTCAGATGTGTGTGTGAATGGGAGAAGAATGTCTGTGGGTGATTTACCCTCGTGTCTTAGGGGCCTCCGTAGATCCATTGCAACTGATAGATGAAAGGGGCAATCTGGAGTTGGATGAACACTTGTGAAGACTTGAGCTCATGCTGCTTAAGTCTCCATGCACTCAGGGCAGAGCATGGAGAATGGGCCTTGGAGCTGGTGTGGTAGATGCAGAATGTCCACCACTCTGGAGAGAACTGAAGGCATCTCCCTGGGCAAGAAGAGACCCCAGAGGGATGCTGACATCTGAATGCTGCAAAGCCAACCATGCCCAGGATTCCTTCTGTACAGCAGAAATTCTGAAGGTAGAAGTAGAATTCTGAAGCAGAAAGCCCCAAGCTGCTGATGGAGCCTTGAGCAAAATGGCCTCCCGGCTTCCTTCCAGCTCTTGAGTTCTATGATTCTCAGGCTGATCTGGAGGAGAAGTCTCTAGAAGGATGCCCTCTGATATGGATATCGAGGTATAGATGAAAACCCAAGCCTTTTAGTGTCACAAGCCTTGATTCAACTCCTTCTCTGCAGCTAACTAGCCACACAACCTGAACAAGCCACTTAATCTCCCTGAGCTTTGCTTTTCTCATCCATAAATCTTCCTTATTTAATGTTAAAAATACCATAATGTAGGGTCTGGCACAAAAGAACCAACAATAAGGAGGAACCCTGTCCACCCTAATCCCCCTACAAATAGCCCCTCTATCGCAAATACTTCAAAGAGTGGCGAGCTTCTACTTGTCTCTCTGGCTCCTACTCAGGCTTTACAGGGGCCTCACTCAACCGAGCTACCTAAGGTAAACAGTTTAACCAGTGACTGGGCCTCTACTGTCACATTGCCATAGACGAGCACTGGGCCTGGCGCCAGGCAGGGGCTCAGTTGTTCCCTGATAAATGAATAAAGCCCACCTCATTTGGCAGAGACTGTCTCACTGTTCACAAGCCTGTGTTCCTTTCTTCCCTGGCACTAGGTGGCTGACACACCTGGCCTCCTTTGCATTTAGGTGTGGCCCTGCAGCTGAGTTCTAGCCAATGGAAAACAAGTGTAAATATGTGCCACCCTCAGGCTTGGGCCATCAAAACAAACAAACAGTAACAACAGAAAACTAACTTTTCCCTTCAAATATTTGATGTAGAAGAGCAGGTGACTTTAGAAGCCACATGGTGAAATGGCTGACAGAAGACAGAAAAAGCCTGGGTCCCTGAGTCACCACTTGGAGGAGAGCCACCAATTTGAGATATTTCATGAGTAAAGAGTAAACTCTCCCATTTTAATCATTAGGCATTCTTGGATTTGTTATAGCAACTACCCTAAGTCAGTGAGTCTCCATCAGAATCTCCTGGAGGGCCGGTTAAAAGCACAAATTCTTGAGCTCATCCTCCAACTTTCTGATTCAGTAGGTCTGGGGTGGGGTCAAGAATTGGAGGTCTTAACGAGTTCCCTAGGTAGAGCTGATGCTGCTGGTCCAGAGACCACTTTGAGAATCACTGTCTCTAACTAACGTGCTTATAACCCCTGCCTACGGGAGCTGGGATTGGGTAACCCTGATGAGCTTAGTAAGCTTGAGAGCTTCCATGGTACCCACACATTGTTCCCGCTGCTCTGAGCTGACAATCTGTCCATGTGAGAGGACACCCAAGTAAACACACAGCTGACAAATTGCAACAAGTGTCAAATGAGAGGAGTGTGAAATGGACTGAGAGAAGAGAACTAAGTGTTATCTCTACATGAGCAGCGCTCCTCCAAGGAGATACGAGCAGGGTTTGAGCAACACAAATAAAGGCAGGGAGTCGGCATTTCCAGGGCAATTGCAAGAACAAAAGTTATCCGGGCCTGGACAGGGATGGGGTGCTTGGAAATGAGTAGACAACAGATGGTTGAAGTTGGGCTCAGGAGTTCGAAACTATCTTAAAGGGAGCAGGGAGCCCCTGAAAGGCAGAGACCCAGGGAATGTCAAGAGAAGTGTGTGATGGGGGCTGGAGCTGAGATGGATGAGCAAGAGGCAGGGTTGGAGGATGACTCAGATATAACTCAGGCATCAGCAGTGCGGTGGGTGGAAGTATGTGGGGGGTGTGCAGGAACATCTGGGAAATAGTGCTGATGTGATTAGGTGACTGACCAGCCATGGGTGGTGGAAGGAGCAGTCAGCTGGCCCTCAGGCTTCTGGCTGAACAGGCAGGTGGACAGCAATGCTGAGAGAAAGTCACAGACAAAGAAGCAGGTGGGGAGAATAGGCTCAGTCGGTTTCCTCTGGGGTATGAGGGTCGAAGGCCTGGGGGATCTGCAGGCTCTGCGGGGTCCTGGGACCGACGTCAGATCAGTGGGGTTCCCATCTCATTCCCATCAGGAGCAAGTTGCATAGTCAGGGAATTGGCTTGTTCCCAAGAGACTCCTGCTGCTCTATGTTCCCACGCACGCACGAGTGCATGTGCGTGCGCATGTGCACACACACACACTGTCTGGAAACACCCAAACATCCACTAGGGCAGTGCTTCTCGAAGGTCACTGGGTCCATGAATCACTTGCTGGACTTGTCAAAATACAGATTCCAATTCAGTAGGTCTGAGGGGGGGGAGTCCAAAATTCTGCATTTCAAACAAGCTCCCAAGTAATGCTAGTACTGCTGGTCTCCAGCAAGAGTCATCTAGACCCACTGTCTCTACTGCCTCACCCACCTCTCCAACGTGGCTTCGGCCACCCTCCACTCCTCCAGGACAGCTTGCTTAGTTCACTAATAGCTCCAAGTTGCTAAATGCACTGGATGCTAACATTTGACTCCCACTCCTTGAAATAGTCTCTTCTCTTGCCTTTGACACCTCATCAAGAATCCTCCCAGACTTTGGCTTCCATTCTAAATGAGCTTGTCAAGAACTCCCTCCCAAAAGGAACACTGGTGAATTCCATTCTCTCCATCCTAGCTGGGAGCTGGAATTCTCCTCCCTGTCCTAAGAGTCTCAGGGTACTCTGGGTCAGCGTGTCCACTCTCAGGCCAAACTCAGGGCTCTGCCACCATCTGCAGCAGCACTGTCCAATAGAACATTCTGGAATGACAGAGATGTTCTGTATCCACAGTGTCCCATGTGGTTGCCACTAGGCACAGGTAGCTTATGAGACTGAAAAACTGAAATTTTTATTTTTATTTAATTTTAATTAATTTAAAGTTGAATTGAAAGAGCCACATATGGCCAGTGGCTGCCATATTGGACAGCACAGATCTACAGGAACGAATACCTTGGAGACAGTTGAATCACACACCAGATGTTCCTCGGGCCTATGGGAAGTATTAACAATTTTGCAAAGCTATCAAACAAGGAGGTAAACATTAGCAGATGGAAAGCATGTCTGTCAGACTCACGCCCTGAGTTCAAATCCTGCATCTGATACTTGCTAAGTGAGTGACTTTAGCAAGTCACAACCACTCTGACCCTCAGTGTCTTCATAGGTACAACAAAGGCGATGGTAGTACTTATCTCATAGACTTGCTGTGGGCTTTAAATAATGAACACATACGAAGCATTTAGGTCAATGCCTAACACGTAAGTGCTCAATCAATGCAATCTTCTTGGCATTACTATTTTATTATTACATCATCATGTTAGTCTTGCAAAGAAGGGATTATTGTCTTACCATGTCTGTTTTACACGGAGACGTTGAGGTGCCCAGAGGCCACTCCAGGAATGCACAGAAAACGGGGATTTGAACCTGGCCCCGCCCAGCTCCAAAACAGCCAGCACGCCAGCTACGGGCAGGATGCCCTGTCAGAGGCTGAGGTGCCCACCCCCAGGGCAGCTTTCCTTGTGGACTATGGGGATGGCAGAACCTGGAAGGCAGGGGGGCTGCGAACTGGGGACAGTTTTCTCAGAGCTCACTGTTTCCACACCCCTACAAGAGGTTGGTGGTCCAGACATAGCAATGAGGGTCTGCCATTTTGCCGCAGTTGTGTCCTGCGCTCTACCTCCCGGGACCTGACAAGGAGTTGCACACCCCCCCTTTCTAGATCCTCAAGGCCTGGGTGACCCCCTTTTCAGCTCTACTACACAGGGACACATTTCTCTTTCTACTCAATGTTGCCAAACTACGCGCTTCAAAATCTAGTGGTCCCTAGCAAGACGCCACCTGTTGCTGTTGAGATGTGCTCATTGTGCTTCCTTGCAGAAGGTAGCCCAGCCCAGGCAGCAGCATCTCAGAGGCAGCACCTCTCACAGAAAGCCAGCCACCCAGGGAGCCTGCAAGGGATGAGCCCAGGCAGCTGGACTGGGGTGGGAATACCACCGGACTTGGACCCAGGACACTGGGACTCAGATCCTGCCTCTAGTACTTACTACCAGTTTGACCTTAGGAAAATTACTTGACCTCTCTGAAGCTGGTCTCAATTAATTAAAATGAACTTGTGCAGAGCAATCTGTGACTTTCAAAGTCTTTCACAGTTGTACGTTCATTTATTCATTCAACAGACATTCATTGAACACCTACTGTGTGTTCTGTCCCTGAAGAGACAATGGTGGGCAAAACAATAAAATTCCTGCCTTCATAAAGCTCATTTTTAACATAATCATCTCATAATAAGTGTAATATTATCACTGAGATAAATCTTGTGATGGAATATTACATAGCAGTGGACATGAATTAACATCAGCTGCATGTTGCTCTGCCCCATGCAGTTGGAGACCTACCCTAGTTGGAACTGCATCTCTCAGCTCCTTTGCCCTCTGGCTCCCAGCAGGCATCTGGCTCACAATTTGGGCTCTGGTCCTAGCCAACAAGGGGGTACAGCAGGAGGTCCAAGGGCGAAAAGGAAGCACACTGAGAGTATTTCTTTCTTGTTTCTTCCCTTCGTCAATGTCTTTATTTGGCAACAGCTGCTTCCTCTGGGACTCCAGCTCCCCACACCCACCTCCCAGCTCTCACTGGGCTCCAAGACCACCTCTCCCTCTTCCTACCCCATCAGCCCTGGGGAGTACCAGCCTCCTGTATTGCATGTCCCTGGGTGCCTCAACATTCTTAACTCTGCCCACGTCTCTCTAAAGGATCTCTCATGAAACTCGCACAAGAAAGTAACATAGGAAGGAAAGTGTAGGGGTCTGGAGAATGTATAATGCAGGGCTGATATCACCTGGGGAGGGAGGGAATTTTCCCTGAGAGAATAAATCCCAGTTGGGATGGGAAGAAGGAGTATGAGGCAACCACAGACTTACACAATGAGAACGAACACCCCCTGCCCCCATTTGACAGATGAGAGAAGTGAGGCTCAGGAAGGGAAGGATGACCCAGGTTATACAAATTCAGTCTTGTCTGTGTGTGTGCAAAGCAGGGTGGGGTGACACCTGCCTTACAAGCCGTGGGAGCCTATATTGCTTTCCTGTTGCTGCTGTGACAAATGACCACAACCTGGTGGATTAAAACAAGACGAATGTATTACCTTACAGTTCTGGATGTGGGAAGTCCTAAAGTCAACGTGTCAGCAGCATTTCTGCTGGAGGCTCCAGGGGAGAATCTGTTTCCTTGCTTTTTTCAGACTCTAGAGGCCACCTGCATTCCTTGGCTTGTAGCCCCTTCCTCCACCTTCGAGCCAGTAACATCATTTTACAATCTCTCTCTTTCTCTCCCCCTTCCTCTCTGCTTCCGTTGTCACATCCCCTCCTCTGACTCTGACCCCCCTGCCTCCTTCTTATAAGGACACTTATGATTACACTGGGCCCAGATAATTCAGTATAATCTCCCCATCTCAAATACTTAATCACAGCTGCAAAGTCCCTTTAGCCATGTAAGGCAAGAGATTCACAGGTTCTGGGGGGTTAGGATCTGGGCATCACTGGGGGCCATTATTCTGCCTACCACGGGGCCCTAAGGTCTTGGAGTGGCTGAGAAGACTCATAGAGTCATAAGGACTGACTCTTACTGCCGAGGTCTTACCAGCAGCAATGTCGCCTACATAGAGCAGCACACAAAACCAAGACTCCAAGGCCCTTTGGCAAAAGGGGCCAGTCCAGCCAACTGGCAGCTGTGTGACCGTGAGCAAGATACTTAACCTTTCTTAGCTTCACTTTGCTATTTGTAACATAAGAACAACGTCTATTCCTCATGTCAAGAGGACTGCATGAGCTGGGGCGTGTCGAAAACCCAGCACAGGGTAGGACGCCCCCTATCCATCCCTCCTCTTGGCCCCCTTCTGCCTTCCATTCTGAGACACACACGTTCAGCCCACATCCCTCGGTGGCTGCCATCACTACGCCTCGGGGACTGATGAGCTGTTGCTAATGGGATTTTTCTGGGTGGGGGAGAATAGATGAGCTTCAGCGCCTCACTCATCCTGCTGAGATTTTGACACAGACACAGATCTTAAGAGAATTAGGCAAAGAAGGAGAAATGCTATGAATAAATGTCAGTGCCCCTCACAAAACGTTACCTCCCAAGACCTCACTTTTCGCCAGCGAAAACTCTGAGCTGTCAAAGCATCTCTCCGAAGCAGCTCTGATCATGTCACCAGCCTTTTAAACATCTTTTAAAGACTGCCCTGCTGCTGACAGGACAAAATGAGGCCTCCTTTGTCTGGAACCTCAGACGGCCTTGTGCTGTCTCCTGACTGCCCTTCCAGCTTTGTCCTGCAACCCGCGTGTTCCTGTGCAAAAAAAGAGGCTCCCCCAGACCTGTTATCCTCTTTGACATCTATCCTTTTCAAGTTCCAATAGGTGCGACACCCTTAAGTGAAGCTTCTTCAGCTGTAAAATTGGTCATTGTGAGGACTAAGTGAGACTACACGTGGGACACCCCAAGAACGTTGCCAGGGGATAACAGCTAGCAGCGATTACATTAACAATAGCATCTACAGTGTGCCAGGTGCTCAACAGAAGTTCACTCCCGTTCCTTATCACACTGTCTAATAATCACACTCGTCATGTTTCTCAGGAGGCTGTGGACCATGGCTGGGTAAGGATGTTGCTTCACTTGTCTTATGTGTGTATCCGTAATGCCTGGTGCATTGTACTCAGTGAATGTTTGCAGGAAGCCAGATGGAAGAACAAGTGAAAAAGGACAACTGGTATACCAGTCAATGCTCAATTTCAGTAGAATGTTTCTTCTGGGGACTCCAGAAACCGTTGTTTGGTCTGATCCACTGGGTCTTCCTGCTGCCACCCTGCAGCCTCCATGACTCATCTTACTAACAATAAATTTGATCTGGTCACTTCTGTGTTTAAAGTCTGTCAACAGGCCCCAGGATCAAGCTCAAAGTCCTGGTCAAACCAAACCCTTGTGACCTGGCTCTATCAGACGGTCTCTATTGCTGGGTCTTCAGCCACTCCTCTCCTTGAATTTTGTGCCTGAGCAGCACCAAACTATGCACCATCCTCCAAACATCACTGTGCCTTTGCCCACACTGTGCCGCCATCCAGAAGTGATCTTCCTTCTCAAAAATCCCCAGTCATCTTTGCAGAGCTGGCTCAAATTAAACCTCCCAGTCAAGCATGCTGCAGCCTTACTCACCACCTGTTATTTTGCTCTCGCTGCAATAACAGCTGCAAATACCTTTATCAATCATCAAGATTTGGGCAGGTTGTGTGCTGGACAACTTTTACGCCTTGTCTCTAAGCCAGTGCTTCTCAGATTTTAGCATGCGTCATAATCTCCTGGAAGACATTTTAAAGCATAGATTCATACACCCTACTCCAGATTCTGATTCATTGGATCTGGGGTGGGGCCTGAGAATTTACATTTCTAATAAGCTTCCAGCAATGCTGATGCTGCTGGTCCGTGACCACACTTCGAGTAGCACTGCCGTACGTACGAGTAAAATTATATTACCCTTTTGCAAAGGAGGAGAAGTTAGGTGATTTGCCACAGGTTAAATGATTCAGTGATGAGGCCAAATTTTGAACCCATCTCTGGAGCCACAGCCTGAGCTCCCTTCCTCAACAAAAGCAGGCACAGCAGCCGACAGTTACTAACCGTTCAATCCACCAACCATGACATATACATTATCTCACTTAATCCTCATAATCTTCTGGGGTGAACTCTATCCCTCCCACATTGTAACTGATGAGGAAATAGGCACAGAAAGGCTAACTTACCCAAGGTCACACAGGCAGTATGTGTTCAAATGCAGACCTGGGAAGAGGGACAACGACAGCACACCCATGCATTAACAATGACCATTTTCCAAATTCGATGCTCTTCATCCTTCACTGCAATCATTGGTTTACATGCAAGTCTCCCCAACCAGACTGTGAGCATCTTGGAGGTCAACGAAATTGTCTAACTTAACTTTGCACCCTAACCACTGGCAAAATGTAAGTAATTTGCAGATGCAGAAATGTGTTTGACGAATGGATAAATATACAAGACTGTAGGAGTAAATAAAGGACGTGGAAACAACTGAAATCTCAACCACTTGACAAGTAGATTGACCCTCCCTATAAATGGTAAGACTAGATCCACAGGACTATCCGTAGGGGGCCTTCTAGGAGGCCAGTTGTCTTCAAATAAAAAACCACCAAGCAAAACAACAATAACAACAACAAAAAACACTTTGTCCCCAGAAACTGTGGGCTGGCATCCAAAGAAGGCTCCAAAGCCAGGCAAAAGACTGCAGGTTTGGCAAAATAAGGCTCCCACCCTGAACTAAAAATGTTTCTCTTGTTTCCCTTTTAGCTAATTTCTCTCCTTTCTGAGCCGACCAGGGGGGTCGGTCTAGTGGATGCTATTCAAACTAACAGCTGCAAAGGGGGAGAAAAACCAGAGAGGAACTTTTCTGTTGCTTGTAATCAAGGTAAAAATAAAAGAGGCACAATGAAAATTAAGGAATATAAATAGCGATCAAGCTTTTCTTTTCCATTTGCCTGTGGAGTCCTGCTGTGTGTCCAAGAATAGAAGAAGAACAGGGCTGGGCTGGGGGGTTCCTTGTTGGCTCCCATTGCAGGCAAGGACAGAAAGACGCCTACACTGAGCCAGAGTTACAGGACTGGGAAGACATGACTCTCACAGCCCCCTTCTCCCACGCAGAAGTTGAGGTTGTGGCTGCAGAAGGAGAGCTGGGTGGGAAGATGGCACAGGCAGAAGATGGGGGTGAAGCAAGAATGAATGCTGCTCGGCCCTTGCTGGGTTTGCACTTAGGTGTAACCCTCAGGGTACCCATTCACTGAGATCTCTTGGGAGTGGGCTTGGACTGGGCTGAAGGCCCTACAAACAAATTGTAGACAACCTGTTTCAAAATGGCTACCTCCTCTCTTCTCAAGACTTTTGCTACACTTGAGAATGGCTTTCAGCATCTAGGTTCTAAGCTTGGCACTCAGATTTGGTCTGGACTGCCCTTGACCAGGCTGAGTTGACCATGGCTTTCAAGGAATACCACGAGAATGATGACTGTTACTGTACGACGGTTGCTGAGCTGTGGACCTGTCATACAATATCTAGTCCTTACAACAGCTATGATGTAGGTAGACATATCCCAATTTTATAGATGTGAAATGTTCAGAATGATACAAGGATGACACAAGACACATGAATCCATGTCTGTGTCCCCAGTGTCGACAAAGAGAAAAATCTGACTTTCCCAGTATCACTCACCCAGAGAGTGGCAGAGTGGAAATCCTCATCCTGGTCTATCTGACCTGGAGCCTGCACATTTCTCCACTACACCAGGGTGCTCTGATAGATGGCGGAAGTTGGGCTTCTAGACTCATTGCTGGGAATTAGACCACCAAAAGAGAAGAGTCATGGTGGGAGTGGGAAGTGCATTGAGAGGCTGCCTTCAGACATAGTTGATCAGCCACGGGGAACAAAAGCAGAAAGCAGTAAGATGAGAGCCCTGGAGGCCAGTGAAGGTGTTACAAGCAAGTAGAACAGAAGAGAGAGGGGAAGCTGGAGTCCACGCAGTCATGGAACTTGCTCCATTTCACCCAGAGCAGGGAGAGGACAGAGTAAAGAGAACTGGAAGAGAGAGGAGCAGGGGAATCCAAGGTGTAGGGGTTCCTTGGACTCAACATCTGAGGAAGATCAGGAATTCCCAGGAAACGATGAGTTATTGGTTCTGGTTGACCTTATAGTGGATATGTAATGTTCTACTGTCAAGGACAGGTGGCTCCTCCCCCAGCAGCTGGGCATGTCAATTGTTGATTGGTCACAGATTCTTCCCTTTCTGGGAACTGTCTCACGCAAGGTTATGTTTTCTGGGGGTAGGGGGACGTGGCCAATGACTAGTTGATATGGGAGAACAAAGGCCTGGTCTAGCCTCGATTTGGGGCACCTCTGAAGGGCCATCCAAGCTTTTGGTTTCTCCCATAGGAATGTCAGGAGAGTCCTACACCTTCAGTTGTAACCACATCACAAGTCAGCTTCTCCCTCTGCCCAGTCCTGTCTTCCTCACTCTCCTATGGGTATACCTCTGTAGAACTTTCCCAAATAAACCTTTTGCATCCAACTCTCTGTCTCAGACTTTGTTTCCAGGGAACCCAATCTAAGACACTCTCTCTGCCTCAGTGCCTCTCACAACCTCCTTCAAGGAAACTTCTGGAGAGAATATCCATAGAACTCACAGGGAACATGGGAGGATGGGCAGAGGAAGCCAACACCTTACCTGGCCCCCAAGCACAGTCAAATCCTGTCCAGCCAGATTCGTCCATGGTTCCAAGAACCAGCTGCAAGATGTTCACACTGGTTCTGGCATCAGACGTTCAGCACAGACTAATTGCACCAAATTTTATTTGAATCTTCGCTGGGGCTGTCACTTCATCCAATTAAGTGGAGGTTAAAGAAGGATCCACTTGTCATTACAGCAATTCCTTCTTGTGCTAAATGCTCCCAGAATCTTAACTACCAGACAGGCACAATCAGAAAAGATGGCTCTGGTGGAGACAGTAGTATTTCTTTTTCACAGAGACAAACACAAGCAGGCCCCTGAGCCCAACATGCACTACCCATGTACAGCAGCTACATAAATCAGACAGGCCCAAATAAGTCAGGCTGGAGACACAGATGGAGACAGAATGCAGATGAGGTTCACCACCAGGCTGGCACTGTGTGTGAAGCTTGGGAGCCCACATGGCTAGGGTAGCATGGCACCGGAGAAGTACTGAGCTGACAGCCAGGAGAGGTGGGCTCAGCACCCTGCTCTTTCTCACAGGATACAAGGACCTCCAACAAGTTCCTGCCTCTCCCCCATGGCCTCTAACACTTGAGTGATCTGCCCCCTGACTCTCTCTCTAGTCTTCACTCCCACTACCCACCACGCTCATTCCTACGTCTAGTGTTCTCTATTCACTGTTCCCTTTCCCCAGAAAGGTCTTCTTCCTGCTCTTCAAATGGCTGACATCTTCTCACGCTCCAGGTCTTAGGTCAAAAAGTCACTTCCTCCAAGAAGCCCTTCTTGTTCTCTTACCAAAAGGAATCCCCCCACTTATTCTCGGCCACTATAGTCTATCTGATTCCAACATGCCCCTAAGCATAATTTGTAATAATATATTGGTCTTTTAACTCTTTAAAGTCCATCTTTCCCTGGAGAATGGTGCTGTCCAATATGGTAGCCACTAGCCACGTGTGGCTATTTAAATTTAAATTAATTAAAATTAAACAAAATCCAAAATTCAGTTCCTCTATCACAATAACCACATTTCAAGTGCTTGAGAGCCAGATGTGGCTATTGAGTTGTAAAAAGCAGACAGTACCGATATAGATTTCCATGACCACAGAAAGTTCTATCAGACAGTGCTGGTCTATAGTATTCATTTTGTCAGTTTGATGGATCCCTGTATCTCTGGTGCCTTCAATCACACCTAGGCATAGAGTAGCCATTCAATAGCTATTTGAGTAAATGAATTAACAACCCAACAATGAATATTTTAAATAGACGTATGTTCAAAAGAGCTAAGAAGAGGGAATGTTCCTATCTGTTTGGAGAAGTTAAAGAAGTCTTCACAGAGAAGGTGACATTTAAACTGAGCTTTGAAAGATGACGGTGTGAGAATAAGGTGAAGGGGCATAGAGCGAGGAGAATGGCAGAGGGAAAGGCTTTGAAGGAGAAGGACCATGCTGGTTCACGGTCAGGGATTTGGAAGTTTCTCGTTGTTGCTGTTGGAGGCACACTTGAGATTAGAACTCAGGATTCCTTTCCCTGTAGGTCTGATGCTCAGGGGCATCTTTCTGCTGAAAGATCCAGAATTTAAACATGTGCTAGTAAAGTATATCATGGAAAAACAAAAAATATATATAGTGATTTTTAAAAATTCTAGAGAAAAAATGGAATACAGACGTTTATACTTGAATAAACTGTGAAAGATCCTGTACCCTTTTCCCAGGCTGCATCTTGTTGCTTCTGTGCTGAAGACACACTCTAGCACACACAGGTTGCACAGGAGATGAGGTACCAATCTTAGGATGGATAGATAGAAAAGCTGATGTCTCGAGAAGGCTTCTCGGCATGAAAACGCAATGATGCAACTTCATGCGGAAGTAAAGGTGCCCATTCAATATGCTGGCACATGTCTGCTTTCAAACAACTCCTCCTCAAATACAAGGGTTAGCCACCTGCCCTCCAGATGACGTGCGCATCCTGGCATCTGCATAGAAACAGGTGACTTTGCCTCTGGGAGCCAGGAGGGTGGGGAGGATCACAGGGGCAAATCCTGGGACTTAATGTCCCTTTAGGGGAGGGAGGTTCACTCTCCTCTGAAAGCCTGGCTCATTTATACAAGCAAACAGATTAGAACATGATACAGGGAGGAATTCCCAGCGCATGCCTGGCTCTTTGCTTTGCCTTATGGAGATAAAAGGAAAAAGAAACAAAAGATTTAAGGAGAGGAGCTGGTATGAGCCCATGAAACTGCTCTGCATTAATCACCTCATCACCCACACTTGCTGGTGCCCTCTCTGACGCCAGCCCTGGGTCTTTTGCTGGGAAGATGCAAGTCGAGCTGTAGCTGGCTGGGGAGCTCATTAGCACCTCGCTGGAGCCAAGGGCTGCCTGCCTTCCAGAAGGTATTTTGAACTCTCACTTCTTGCAATCAATATAATTCTTTTGCACTTGCTCCATCTGCTGCCCTTGTAGCCAGTGGGGGCTACAGGCTTCTATGGAGAACTGTTTGGGCTTATCCACACACACGTCTTCAGTACATAGGAAATGCAATTCCATCCTCTGCACATTGGTCCTCTGAGCTCCTAACATAGCAAGACCCAGATCTGGGGAGAAGCAGGGATGTGCTGGGAGTAGGGATCCAGGCCTCGGCTGGGTAGGCAGGAGGCCCTAGTGACAACAGGTGTTGCATGGGGAGGCCCTTCAGGCTGTTCCAGAGATGGTTCAAGAGTCCCATCCGGGAACTAGATCCTGAAGCTAAGTCTCCCACTCAGACGTAAAGCCTCAATAACACCGCGTCTGAGATAGATTCCCCTTAATGATTCCTTCGCTGCCTAGAACAGCTTTTAGCTGCCCTGTGTATGGCCACCAGGGCCCAGGAGCATCTTAGCTCTACATATGGCCCAGCAGGCCCCAGGTCTCCGCAGGCCATCACTCCAGCTGAGCTCGAAGACTCTGGGAGTGGGATCCTCAGGGACCTCTGGGACAGTAAGTCCTGTGGAGCACTGCTGACTCCAATTCTGCAAGGCAGCCTTCCAGAAGCCTGTTTCTCTCTGGAGTGTGAAGGACTGCTCTCAGCCCTTCCAAACACCAGTGGGAACTCAAGAGATGGAGTCCCTTTTTGCCCTCAGATTCTCTCAGTAGAGCCTTGATGTCCACACCCAGTCCAATGATGCTGCTCTTCACGGCCCACTGACCACAGCTCAAACAGACAGCTGATGCTGCCAGATCTCAAGGGTTAGGATTACAGAAGATCAGAGCTTAGTAAGCTCCTAGAAGTAAAAGATCTAGCCCAACCCCATATGTAAAATCAAGTAATACTATACCTACCTCAGAGGACTTGTTGTGAGAATTATCTAAGATCATCCTTTAAACATGCTGTATTAGTCAGTTTTTGCTGCAGTAACAAACATCCCTAAATCCTAAAGCCGTACACAGACACTTATTTCTTGCTGTCAGGTCTATGGGTGAGTGTAGCTTGGCTCCAGGTTGGATTCGAATCTGGTCCCTGTGCCCCTCATTCCAGGAGTGAGGCTGAAAGAGCAGTTACTGCCTGCATCAGGGTCTTCTAATGATCGACGGCAGCTGGCATGTGGGGGAGCAGAAACATGTGACCTCTTCTTGGAACTGGCACACAGTTCCTTCTGCCCACATTCTATTGGTCAAAGCAAGTCACATGACCAAGCTCAAAGTGGATGGGGCTCTGTCAATCAGGAAGTGCATTCTGCCCGTGGGTTGGGATCAGGAAAAGTAAATATTTGCAGAACAACACAATCTTCCAGAGAGGCTTGGCACATAGTAATCTCTCAGTGTGTGTTAGATGTGATCAAAATTAGTATCATTACCATCATTAGTAGGGGCATCTGCTGATGATTCACTGAACCTCAAATAAAGCTGAGGCAGAGGAGGCAGAATTTGGGGGGCTGCTAGTTGGAAGTGGCCTGGGAAAGCTTGACGCCCCTTGCCCGGTCCAGACTTGCTCTAAGAACTGGGAGGGGGCCAGCTGTGACTAGAAAAGAGGGAAGAGGCTGCAGATCTGACCCCATAGCTCTCCTTGGGACCAGCAGGAATTGGAGAAGATGACATCCCAGGGAAAACTGAGCTCACGGCAGGGCCAGGACTTAAACACAGGCCCCCTGACCTCAGTCCTAGATTAAATTCCCACTCCACCCCCACGAGGAAGGAGAGCAGGTTGAAATGGAATTGATTTTTTTCTACATATTTTTCTTAAAAAAAAAACGCTCAATGTTTATTTTTATTTCTTTTAGGCTGAAGCTTACCTCCAAAAATAGTCCTTTTCGGTAGCCCTGTCATTAGCAGTTGCTACAAACACTATGTCCCCCACGCGCTGAACGGCAAGAGCGACACTTGAAAGAGCAATTAGCCCAGGAGTCTCCTGAGAATCACGATGAGGGCAGCGGCTGCAGCTGCTGGTGCCCACAATCTCCACAAGGGCGTGGCCAGGAGCCAAGCCTCCCCCAGGGCTTCCTGCATCTCTGCGTGGACCACCCACACCCTGGCATGTGCCCTCCTGTGTGCCTCAGTATGTGCTTCCCCCAAGAGAAATTGGGGCCATTCTTCCCACCAACTCCACTCTAGCTGTGTGCCCTTAGCCAGGTCACTGAACCTCTCAGAGTCTCTGATTCCCCATCTAGAGAACAGAAAACATAATAATTATGGGTTATTTGGGACATCTTTATCATTTGGTACACATTAAAGAAGATCTATTTGAATTCATGGGGACACCCACTAAAAGAACTCCTCCTTTGCACAGTGATCATGGGAATAAAGAGATGAACTGGATACAGCCCTTCCCTTCAATGACATTACAGGCTAGTAGGGGTTCCTGCTGGGTGGACAGAGATTTGGGGGCACCTAACCTAACTTTCAATGGTGGGGAAGGTTCCCAGGGAAGGCAGTCCTGGAGGGAAAACGCCTGGGCTGAGGTATGAAAGGGGTGACAAAGTAGGGAAGGATATTCCAGGGAAAGAGAACAGCATTTGCAAAAGCACAGAGGCTCACAACAACAATTTTGGCTGCTTTCCAGCCCAGGTGCAGTGTAAATGTCTGGAAGAAAAGACATTACAAAGGGCTTTGCTCATCCTTCCAAAGAAGCAGTAAGCAATAGGGAGTTACTGAGGTCTTATAATTGGGGCATTTATACAACAAATGTCCACTCAGTGCCTACCATGTGCCGAGTACTAGAGACACAGGATGAGCAAGCACAGACCCGGTGCCTGACCTCATGGAGCCCAGAGTCCAAGGAACTTGACACATTTGCTAAAAGCTATGCAGTTTAGAGAGGTCAACTTGGATAGCACGTGTAGGCAAGGAAGAATCGGAAAGCCAAGAACTAGGCACGTTGGAAGGTCATGTGAGTAGTGATGTCACTAGTCAGCAGTGGGACTCAAATCTGTGAGATGTGGTCCAGGAAGGGGACTCATGGAAGGGGTTCATGTGGCTGGAAAGGCACAGGGTCCAATTTATGGAGGGCGCCTCCTTCTGTAGGCAGTGGGGCCACCAGAGGTGGGAGGACAGGCTTGCACCTGATGGTAGGGTACAGAAAGGACGTGAAAGAGAAGAGGGGACAAACTCTGAGAGACAGAAGAAGGGAGGTAAAGAACCAGCCAAAGCCTCCCAGCCACAGCCTTAGCAGTCTCCTGCCTGCTCTCATCTCCCAGGTGAGGCTGTGGCCACAGCTCACACCTGGGAAGATACACGTCTCTGTTTCATCATAAAAGAAGGTACCTGAATTCTGCAGAAGCAAAGACACATGAGAATAATTCAGGAGGAGTGGGAGGGGAGATTTCACACCTATAAAACATAAGGAGGTGTTGTGGTTGAATTGCATCCACCAGAAAGACATGCTCAAGTCCTAATCCCCAGGTGCCTGTGAATGTGACCTTATTTGGAAAGTAATCAAGCTTCGGATGTAATCAAACTATAATGAGGTCATATTGGATTTGGGTGGATCCTCACACAATGACAGGGGTCCTTATAAGAAGAAGGACATTTAGACACAGAGACACACACAGAGGGAGGAAGGCCACGTGATGATGGAGGCAGAGATTGAAGTGACGTGTCTACAAGCCAAGGAATGTCAAGGATGGCCAGCAACGACCAAAAGAGAAGCATGGAATGGATTCTCCCTCAGGGTCTCCAGAAGGAACCAATCCTGCCCACACTTGGATTCTAGAGTTCTGTGAGAGAATCAATGGCTGTTATTTCAAGCCCCCCAGTTTGTAGCAATCTGTTAAGGCAGCCCTAAGAATCTGATACAATAGCAGATTGAATCTGTACAGTTAGCTGCCTGGAGAGTGGCAAGTTGAAGTGCTCCAACTCCAAATTGACCCCTCCTTGGGAGATAGGGCCAGGAGGTGACTGGTGTCAGCCCTGAGAGTAGGGAGCCACCAGCTACTATTCTGGCCACATTGCCTTGCTCACACCTCACAACCGACCTGAGAGGTCAACCCCATTGCATTCACTTTGTAGATGGGACAACAGACTTGCAGGAGCTTGGTGGCACACCCAGATCACAGAGCTGGCAACTGGCAGAGCTGGGCTTTGAGTACAAGTCACCTTGTGGCTTGTTTGGGGCTGCAGGCATATGTACAATCAGCCCCTGCCACGAGGCACTCGCTATTTACAGACCAAGAACCACATTCCTATCACTCTCTGAAATGATCTCATGTGTTAACTCATTTCCCTCTTTTCTCCTCCTCTAGAATGTTCCCTTCAAGATAACAGAAGCCCTGTCTCCATAAGCTCTTTGGTGTCCTTTGTGTCTAGAAGATTCTCGGGACATATTAGGTTGTTTAACAAACATCTACCTCACTGATCAGTCAATTAATTGGGGCATTTGGAGAGTGAGACAAGTTTGTCCAGGTATCTATTTCTGTACTGGTTTAACAAAGTAGCAAATGGTGCTAATTGCTTGCTGTCCTTGATCAGAGAAGGCTCATAGGGAGACGCTAATGCCACACATGTGTGCACCCCACCCCTGCAACCCAGGCATTGGAACTGAAGGAGGCTCAGCCAACCACTCCATTGGTGTGGCTAAGGCTGGTGTCACCCAAAACACTGTCCTGCAACAAGACATTAACAAGTAAGGAAAGGGAGAGATGGAGAGCACAGAGGCAGAGGGAGTGAGAAGGAGGGGAGGGCAGGAAAGAGGGGGGAGGACAGGAACGGGAAGAGGGACTGCGTTTTCCAGGAGGAGATGTCCTGCCAGAGGACTCTGACGAGCAGGGCAGAGGGAACTGAGTTCCCTGTTGGTGACCTTCTGAATGCACAGGAAAGGTGGCAAGAGAGGGTGATGGGCAGGCTGGGCAGACATAGATGAGAGGAGAGAGGAGGATGTGGACACGAGAAAGGAAGTCAGAAAACACAGGCACAGAGGCAAAGGCAGAAAGAGATGCCAGCACTGAGAGGCACTGGACTCTGAGAGGGACAGACAGAGAGAGATAACTTAGTTCTGAACTCATCTGGTTCTAAAATGGCCTTGTGTCAGTGTGAAATTCACTAAAACAACAACAACAAAATTAAAGCACATCATCGTTAGTTAAGCCTGAAACCAGGGAACCCAGATTGTAGACCACAACCTAGCAGTCCATCCGAAACCTTCCTGTGGTTGACTCCCGCACCGCCCACTCTAGAAAGCCCCCACAGGCAGGGCCTTCGCCAAGGCAGCCCCGCCTTTGCCCCTGCCCAGAATCCCTCTTTAGAAGCAGGACTCCTGCCCCACTCTGCCTCTTCCCGGAGGTCCTGGACTCACCCCCTGCCCTGCTGGCTGCAGACTCCGGCACCTGACTCTGGCAGGGCCCTTCCACCAGGCAGAATGGTTGCTCCAGCATTGGATCTTGATCCAGGCAAGGATGATCAGAATCCTTTCCTGGGACTGATGTTCAGATATAGAGAGAAGTAAACTCTCTTACCCTTGAGGATGTTAAACTAGAAGGTGTGGATCCAGAGTTGCCAGCCCCCCATGTGCCCCCAACGTTGCCCATGAGCATGTATGAGAATAACGTCAAGGGGGAACGAGCAGAACAGGAAGTGCAGAGAGGAGACAGAGCCCTGGGTCCATCATTCCAGCTTTGGGATGTGACCACACAGAGGTAGCTCCAGGCCTGAGCATCCTGGGGACCTGGGCCAACAACCTGCCTCTGGGACTGCATCCAGTTAGAGCTGGGCTGCTACCACTCACCTGTCAGACGGTCCAGACTGTGAATGGCTCCCCGTCTCCAACCTCACAGAGCAGCCCCAGCTGAGGCCTCCTGCTATTGATTATGTCAATAACCACACAGTATTGGCAGGACAAGAGTGAGGGTGTGGGCAGGGCTGTGGCCCACAGAGAGCTGCAGACCCAGGTAGGTGTCAAGGACAGAGGCAAGGGTGGGCCCCATCCTGGCAGTGAAATGGGGTGCTTCTGAGATGCAGAAGAAAGGCAAGAGTAGAGGCAGGCATCTGCCAGAGGGAATTAATCCAAAGCCAATACGGGGATAACTGGCAAGTGGGGCTGGCAGAAAGGAGCTGTGCAAACAGGTCCCGAGGCAACTGCCTGCTGCCAGACTGCTCTGCCTCAGAGCTCCTGAGGAAGCAAGAGAGGGAGGAGCCGGGGCCCCACGGCAGGAGGCCGGAGACTTCAGACAAGGCAGAGCCACCAAGAACTCCCTGAGGGGGTGGCCAGAGCAGACACACCTCATGCCATTTGGGGGCATCTGCATCTCTGTGCTGTGAACCCCTTGCCTTGCCCTAAATCCTCAAAAGTCTGCTACACCACAAAGAACGTGTGTGTGTGTGTGTGTGTGCACGCGTGCACGCACAAGAAAGGATGGGGAAAAATTAAGGAAAGGGGACTGAGTTCTAAATTGGGATGGTGCGGAGCAGAGAGAAAGTAAGGAGTGAGAGGTAATCGACAGTGAAAGGCAGTGGGAATGGAGACCAGATAAAGTCAGAATAGACCATAATATGAACCCCCAGGAACAGGCAAAAATTTGAAAGAGAGCTTATTCCACCCAGATCTCAATGGGCAGGGTAACTTCTGTTGGCATTGTGGTTGCAAATAAATTTGGGATTAAGGGAGTTCTTCTCAGATCCAGCCCTAGGAACCCATGACATGGGCCCTCCTGTGCAAAGACAATGACTACAGGTGTATCTATGAGCTGCTTCTCTGTGGCTTCTGGAAACCGTAGGGTAGTGCACTGATGACAGTGGGGACGAGGAGCTAAGCAGGAGTCCTACGGTCATGGCTGGATAAGGAAGGGCGAGAAAAGTGGTAGCTTGGGGTTGGGGCCCTAAAGGTGGGGCTCCCAGGCACAGGCAATAGGATCAAGTCCATTCTCAACTGACTTCTGGGTGTGGGTCAAGGCCTGGGAGGTGGGCATCCTGCAGTTTCCTTCATCTCTGCTTGTCTCAGAAATCAAGGAATAAAATCAGAGCCTAGGATTCAGCAGAGACATGCAAAGATATCTGGAAGAGTCACCCTTGTCCCCAGGCCTTCAAGCCTGCTTGGTCACTTAATGGACTGTATTAGCTCATCTAGGAAAAGAAAGGTGAAGAGCAAAGGAGGTGGTCAGCTCAGAGCCCCCAAAAGAGTAATGGACCGGGCCTCCTGGCAGTACCAGCTGTCCCACCAGCATCAGTTCGATCAGTCATGGCTGGTTCAGCTACTGCTCATTCACGTCCCAGCACAGTGAGGTTATGGGGTGAGGAGAGGTGGTTCTGGGCTCCACACATCATTCGGGCATCCAGGCTTCTCCCTGCCTCAGCTCGTGGGCTCCGAGGTCCCAACAGGAAAACATGGGGCTCACACACATGAGATTCTTCTATAGGTCTGGCCTGGAAAGGGCATCTATCACTTTGGCACACCTTCCTCTGGCCCAATCTGGATGCAGGAGCCTGAGAAGTGTAACATTCCTCCCACCCAGGAGGCAAAATAAACAATACAGAGAATAACATTGTCACGTGAATCTCTGAACCTCCCCAGCTGGTATGAAGTAGGTCTTGCTGTGCGATTTCCATAGTTGATTTTACTGGGAAAATGTGAGGCAAGGAACATCATTCTTTTCCTTTTACAGATAGAGAAAGTGAGGCTCGGTCACTTGCAGAGTTTAATTCAACAGCAAGAAGCGAGCAGAGGCAACAGTCAGACCTGCCTGCCTGTTTCTAAAGTGCAGCCTCCTCGCCTCCCCTTAGGAAGGGCATTTTAACTGCTAGTGAAGACACAGCAAAGCCCAGTCCTGTCTCACTGGGAGCCCAGCAGCTCCCTGCTCACATGTTTGAGAGACTAGAAGAGCAAACCACAGAGCACATTTTACCGCTGATTAACTCAAACAGGAGGCTTTTCCTCGCTGACAACAGACGACCGGCCGCTCTGCCAGTAATGGCCTGCTCCACACACTGGGCCAAGCTCCATCAGGAAGGAGTGCTTCCATTTACTGGGCCACAGGCAAATCACATCTGCCTCTGGATACACAGAGAAAGCAACAGGCCTGCGACTCTGATTGATAATGAAAAGCTGGTGCAAGCACACTTCATTTCAAAGAGAAGAGGCCAAATTCTAGCCCCATGTTTCTATCAGGGTCCAGGAAAGCTTGAGAAAGGAGGAGGACCATATGCGTTTGGGAAAAAAAAAAAAAAAAAAAAACACCTTTAAAGAAGCAAAAAAATCCACCTGCCCAGGTGGTGGGGAAACAGAGATTTTATACTATTCTAGGAGCCCCATGATTCCGCAGAGCTACGTCATTTGTTTCTCATACTATTTTAGGAAGGCGTGCTATTGCTTAAGGGGGCGAATAAGCTTGAAACCCACTTGCATACAGCCTACTCTTTTGACAAATAGGAAAGCTGAGGCCCAGACAAATGATTATTCAAAGCTAATTAGCAGTAAAATGCAGGTTATCTCCCTTCTAAGCGAAACCTCACCTGAGCACTGGCTCCCAGTTCCCTGGATCAGGATGGGAGCACAGCCTGGGCAGGGGACATGAGCGTGGACTTTAGAAACAACAGTGTGGGCATAACGAACCCCACTGATTACCTTGGGACCCCGCTACCCCGCAAATGCTTTTTGACATCTGCCTCCTGCTAATTGCTCCAGCTTTTATTTTTACATGTATTGTCATGATTTCTTCATGAGGATCATTTCTAAATGATTGATGGTGCTTGTTTTTGAAGTGCATAATGCTTTACTCTGCCCTTCTCCTCATCCCATCCATTCCCAGTTGGAGTCACTGGGCTCCACTGGTAGGTAAACTGGTTTGGGTTGAAGAGGTAGTGTGCTGGGGGAATCTGGGCATGAGGACAGCTCCCATGGCCAGCTCGGCTGACTCGGACTGTTCACCTAGACATCCTACCTCACGGATCAAGTCCTCCTGGGACCAGAGCCCTAGACCAACCCCTGTCCAGCCTTTCTGCTCTCTTGTTCACCTATATATGGTTGGCGTCCTAAACCCTGATACACCTGACAGAGGTATCACTGGTCCTTGGACTCCTAATGCAAGACCCAGCCTTCTGGATTGAGCTTCCATCTGTCACATCTGGCCAGACTCTACCTGAGCTCCCATAGTTCCTGAGCTTCATGGGCCGCAGCCAAGGCCATCTCGACTCCTTTCCTTAACATAAACACACAATTTCTGCCCTCACATATTGTTGTGGGATTTTTAGACTCTACATCAATAAATAATGGTTAGAGAGAGACACTTTATTTTAATCTTTATAAAAGCAACAACTGACAAAAAAAAAAAAAAAAATTGTGCAGCTTTCAGGTTGTCCAGAACATGGACCCTTGAGCCCAGTGTCAGTGGGAGAAGAAAGAAGTATCTTTTCACCTCTTTTGAGGTAGACTAGAAAGCTTTGGTTCAAGAGATAAGCTGGGGGAGGTTGCTAATGACTTTTCTTGATCAACTTGTATTAATTACTGTTACTAGCCCCTGTAGCAAATAAACCCCAGAGAGCAGTAGCTTTGTTACCAGCTCTTAGTTAATATCAGCCCTGATATTGGTTCCCCTACAGTGAACCTGGCATGTATGGGGTTAAAACTAAAAGCCTGCATTCCCAGTTCCCTGGGTCTTTAGTTACACTCATGTGTAAATGTTCCTTTCTTTAACCTCTGACTCCCTAGCTTTACAACCAAATAGAAGTTACAAATTGTTAAAGTCCAGATGGCCTCAAACTGGGCTCCCACCAAAGTTGTAGCTAATCACAGGACCTTGAAGTTCTTTTATGGAGAAACTAACGTCCAGAGAATATCAAGAAACCGAAGCTCCCCAGGCCCAACTTCTCGGCTTCCTGACGTCAGAGTCTGCCTTCCCCCATGGAGATAAACAGCCAAGGACACTCATCTGAGAAATCCTGTGTCTCCTCCACTGGAAGCAGCCCCAGACACAGGCCAATGGTAAAACACTGACCAAGAAGGCCATGGCCTCCCTACCTTAAACCCCCAATAAAAACCCCTACCTATTTCTTAATGGGGAGCAAGCAACTTGGGGGCACTAGCCCTTTGCTTTGCTCCCTCTGCCTGGCAAAGTAAAGGCTTTCTTTCTTCTCCCAAGACTCTGTTCTCATTATTTGGATTGGCATCAGGATCAGAGACGGAACTTTCAGTAACAACTTAACACGATAAGAGCGTATTATGTTTAAATAACAGGCGTGCTTAAGCAGCATGCAATTTTTCTCCGCAAGGTGATTCAGGGACCCAGGATTGTTTGATATTTTGACTCTGCCACCTTCTAGGGGCTTGGAGTTGTCTGCATCCAGCCAACCAAAGAGGGAAGAGGGAGTGTGGAGAATGACTCTCTACTTTTTAAACACTTTAGCTCTGAAAGGATGCACAGCACCTCTGCTCACCTTCCTTTGACCAGAATGAATGACATGGCCCTACTAAGAAGAAGGCATGCTGGGAAACGTAGTCCCTGGTTAGGAAGCTGCTTCTGGATCACAACTCCAGTGAAGATCACAACTTCAGTGGTAGAGGGGCTCCAGGTCTGGTGCACACTTAGCAGCTTTATTGGCCTAAGAGCTACCCAGAGTTTCTCACGTTCCCAGTATGAGGGAGGTGGTCTGAATTTTCCTTTTCCTGGGTCTCCACGAGTGTCTAACGAGAACAAGGGAGAGCAGAGGCCCAGAGCCACAAGTCAGAGTAAACCAGAAATCAAATGTCAATTTTCCAGACAGAGAGACTGAGACTCAGAGAAGCTGAATCGCTTCTTCATAGCCACATAACTAGCTCTACCTTCTTCCTCCCACATCTCACGCTCCACCTGGCCAGAAGCCCACAGGAATGCAGATGAACACGAGGGCATCAGAGATAAAGACGCCTCCTCATGGGAAGCAGTCTGGGTCAGGGTTTCTCAACCTCACTCAGCACAACTGGCCTTTGGGGCTGGAGATTTCTTTGTGGTGAACGCTGTCCTGTGCATTGTAGGAAGTCTAGCAGCATCTCTGGCCTCCGCCCACTGGATGCTGGTACTCTCTTCCCAGGTGTGACAATTAAAAATATCTCAAAGCATTGCCAAATGACCCGTGGGGGGCAAAATCACCCTCAGTTAAGGACCGTTGAGTATCTAGGCAGAGGCTGTAACATTTCAGAGATGAATTAGGCTCCAGTGAGGAGACAGAGAGAGTGACCTGGAGCATCCTTCCCACATCTGGGGTCCGCGGTGTAGCTGAGTTTAACTGAGCCTGAAACTTAGGTCCTCAGAAACAATATTCCAAGTATATCTGCCACAGATTAAAACATTATGGAAAATTAGCATTAGAAGCATCGGGAAAGAGTCTCAGTTACAGTAGGAAGAGGACAGACCTGTGAGACGGTACACAGGCTGGGTAATCAGGCTCCAGCATCCTCATCAGAAACACGGGAACAGATGAAGATTAAATGGAATCGCATGTGAAATACCCAGTGCAGCGTCTGGCATGCAATAAATGGTCCACAAATGTTAGCGAACTACACACCCTGCAGCTCATTCCATTACCCAGATCATTCTTCCATTTGAACACAGGAGGGTAATGTTCCAAGCGAATGAGGATTTAATGCAATTGCCATTTGATTTAATTTCAAGAGGCGTTAAAAGTGTTAATGTAACACATCAGCATGCAGCTGATGAAGTAGTCAAAATAATTCAAGGAAACCAATACTTGTCAGGTTTTATTTATCCACATTTACGCTTTTTCAAAAATAAGCTGGTCTTTGTGCCCATATAGAATACAATATACATAGATATCTCCTGGTTCGCCTCCCCCCCACACACATATGTCCAAGTTAAGTTTCCTACTTTCTTCCCATCTGTCATTTTTCTCTTCCCATGAAAAACTAACAGTGACGTTATCCAAGAACGAGGGAGTCGGGGACTAAGATCGGGCAGCTGGCAAACGTGGGGAAGATGGAGATTGACGGAGACAAGCATAAACAGATGGACAGAACTTTGTTCACAAAGGGTGAACATATGACCCTCCCCCAAATCTAGGGGAACTGGCACTACTGTTCCATTTTATAATTAGAGAGTCATGGGATGATTTTCCTAGTTCACACAGCTAACATAGGGAAGAACGAGGATTTGAACCCAAGACCTCTGATTTGCAATCTGTGTGTTCTTGCCAATAGCAGTCATAGCAAAAAAAAAAAAAAACAACAAAGTGATGCAACCCGTTAATAAAAGCTATGGTTGAAGAAAGACAAAAAATAAGAACCCCAGCATCAGGATCTTTTCCTACAGAGCATGCAGCCTGCAGAGAAGATGAAGATGCTGAGGTTTCTCTGAAATAGTGTCTTCCAGGAAAGCCAAGGTCAGTCATGGAGTTGGGGGGAGGAGGTGGGCTAAGGCTGACATGAAAAGGTGCTCAGCTTTTAGACAGGCTGCAGCAGGTCTACTCCAGTAGGCAGGACTCTGGGGGGAACAGGGAGGGCTCACCGTGAGAGAAGTCTTCCCTCAACAGGCACTGAAGAAGGCCCAGAGGTTTTTAAAAAGACCATCAAAATAGCCACATGGTAAAGTGGATAAGGAGCATGGCTATGGCAGGTCAACTGAGACCCCAAATTGCAACCAAAGCAGAACAGAGGAAGGCCATTGGAGGAACGCAGAGAATTACAAAGCTCACAGCTTCCATAACTAGGAAGAAAAGAATGAAGGGAAAAAACAACACTTAAAGGAGAAGATAAAGAGGTACCCATAAAGGAGACAGAGCTTGCTCAGAGGTAGGAGAAAAACCTAGAGCTCAAACAACAAGGAGAACTTTGGAAATGGAAAGAACGGTGGGGCGTCTGCAGCGCTACTGCCTGCTTGCGAAATAAGGATTTGAAAACTCTTCATTGGACATGGCACGTGTTTGAGCACCTGCTACAAGCTGGATACTGTCCTAGGTGTCGTGAATCCAACAGGAAGCGAGACCTACAGAGCTTCTTCCTACAGGAGCTTGTGCAATATACAGATGTGAATGACAATGACAGACAGCAATGAGAGCTAGGAAGAAACCCACAGCCTAGTACAACAACACAGAGTTACAAGAGGTAGGGATAGGTGCTATTTTTAGATAAGGTGGTCAGGGGAGGCTCTCTGAGAAGCTGATGTCTGAGCAGAGACCACAGTGAATAAAACAAATGGGCCTCACAATTATCTAGAAGAAAAGCATTTCAGGCAAAGAGAGAACAGCAAGTGCAAAGATCCTGAGGTCAGGATTATCTTGGTGTGGTTCAAGGAAGAGGAAATGGACCAATGTGGTTAGAGAGGAGAGTGAGAGGACAAATGTGGGGAGGGGGTTCAGGAGGGATAGAAAGGGGCCAGATCTACAGACTGTGTTAAGAGGTTTGGATTTTATTCAGAGTATGATAGAAGCTACTAGAGGGTTCTGAACAGGGAGATGCTATGATTTAACTTGTTTCCAAACTATCACCCAGGCTGCTCATAGAGAACAGACCTCAGTGGTACATGAGGGGAGCAGGGAGGAAGCTGGCATAGTCATCCAACTGAAAAGAGAGGAGGGTTTGGTCCCCCCGTGCAATGATCAGCAAACTGTGGCCCAGGAACCAAATACAGCCCTGTGCCTGTTTCTGTAAATAAAGTTTCATTGCCACACAGCCACATTCATTCAGTTACATATTTTCTGTGGCTGCTTTTGCTACAACACCAGAGTTGAGTCGTTGCAACAGAACCTATATGGCCCACAAAGCTGGAGAGTGGAGGGGTTCTAGATAGACTTAGAAAGGGGGGTTTACAAAGCAGAGGCCAGATTCCAGCCGAGGCTCTTTTACCCCAAGCCTGCTCTCTGACCTCTGAGCGATATAGCCCCCAGCTCGTCTTTGCCGCTGAGGGCTGGCGGAGAACAGGAATGGATGCTCCTAGTCCGGTTCTGCTGGCAGCCTTTGCAGAGCTCTGTGGCTGTCCAAGCCGAATGCTCAGGGGTTGCCAGCTTTCCCTCTTCTCTGAGCAGGCAGTTGTCTTCCTTCCATGGCTGCTCTCACCGATGAGACAGGGCCGGCAGCCTTGGTCACCTCGGAAGGCTGCAGATGCTTCTGCAGGAGCAGAAGCTGTGGTATCCCACGAATCTCAGTGGCTGTGTGCTCTCACCAAAGCCCTGGGAGGCCCCTCTGTCCTGAGCAACAGCCTGGAAGTTCCAAGAAATTAACGCCCCAGGAGAAGTTCTCAACCAACGACTTGTGGGGGACTATGGGGCAAATAGCCAGCTCCCTCCCTTCTTAGAAGTCCACACTGAATCTCAGAGTTCCCCCAGAATCCGGCTCCAGATGCCCACAGTGGTCCCTTGAAAATGCCCCCTTTATTGACCGTCCTTTTTTCCCTGCCTCACCTCTCTACATCCCAAATAAACTGCTTGCACTCAAATCTCTGCCAAGTCTGCTTCCAGGAGTCCCAGTCCTGGATGCCTCTAATCTTCACTCCTCTTCGAAACACAGGCAGCGTCTCTTACCAAAGTCACCTGCCTGACAACAGCTTTCCCCTGGGCACAGGCAAGCACCAGGAAAGAGAATAGACAGATGCAGAGCTCCTGACTCAGGAGTGTGTGCGCACTACTGTCCATGGACCATAGACCGGGGCGTCCATTGAAGCCCCCGACTCCTACAAAACAAAGCTCCAACTTGACTCTGGTACAAAGACTCTGCAAATGTCCCCTGCCTACATTTCCTGCCTCAAACATGTCACCCACTCATGTCTCAAAGCTGTGACCCAGGGTGTCCCTGCTCATGAGCCTGCCAGGCCACAGGACCCAGCTTAGATGGGACCACTCTGAGAAACCTTACAGGACTTTCCCAAACTGCATTAATTTTTTCACCCTCTGTGTTTCTTCAGCTCACACCAGATCACAAGATCTACCATATTGGATTGTATAAGAAATGTGGTATAGGGGGCCGGCCCCATGGCCAAGTTGTTAAGTTCGCACGCTCCGCTTTGGTGGCCCAGGGTTTCACTGGTTCGGATCCCGGGCATGGACACGGCACTGCTCGGCAGGCCATGTTGAAGTGACATCCCACATGCCACAACTAAAAGGACCCACAACTAAAATATGCAACTATGTACTGGGGGGATTTGGGGAGAAAAAGCAGGAAAAAAAAAAAAAGAAGAAGAAGAAGATTGGCAACAGTTGTTAGCTCAGGCGCCAATCTTAAAAAAAAAAAAAAAGAATGTGGTATAGAAGAAAGAGCATGGTGTGAGGCACAGGCAGGCCTAGCTTTAAATCCTAGCTCTGCCAGGTATAAGCTGTGTGACCTTGGGAAAGTTACTCAACCTCTCTAAGCCTCCATGCCCTCATTTGTAAAAGGGGGATGCTAACAGCACCTATATCGTAGAATTGTTGATAGGATTAGTCAGACAGTGTAGTAGGTGCCTGACGCAAACAAGATGGCCACGCGTCACAGGTTTGCATGATTCTTCCTGCTAGACCAGGAGCTTATCATCCTACCTGACACTTAGTTAGGGCCCAATAAACTATTACAAATGAACACAGGAATGAGGCAGCTACTCCAGCCATGCGAGCTCTAAACCAGGGGCTGTGAACTCAAACGCCAAGAGGAACTGGACGAGCGATGTGAGCAAAATGGGCCATGTCAAGGCAGTGGTCAGCGGTGAGCATGGGCTCCAGAATGGAGCAGCCCCACTCATCCACTGCTGCCATCCCAGGTGGTAGACTCGACGTGCCCAACCTGGTACAACCTCAGGAGGCGTTAAATACTGGAACAGAATGTTAGGGGGAAATAGAAAGCCCAACATAAGTAAAGGATTTCTGCAAATGACTTCGACCTGTGGGGTGCACTTGAGGACCCCAACCCCATCTCAGAGGAGAGAGGCCTTCAGAGGACTAAATTCAGACTTCCATAGTACAGGTAAGCTCTCCTTTAAGCAGGACAAGGAAAAATGAACAATGTGTTTTGGCAATACCCTTAATAATAACCATAAAATATGATGATCAATAGTCACAGATATAACGGTATGGTGTCCACTTTGTACTAGGATCTATATATATATATTGCCTCCCTCTCATGGGAATCCATTTAGATACATTCAGCCCCGTTGAATAGATGAGGCAACTGAGGCCCAGAGTGAATATGTAATTTGCCTGAAGTCACACAGACAGCTGAGAGCAGGACTGAATTGAAATTCGGGTGTGTTTACAACCAAAAAGCCCTACTCCTGACTCTTTCTACCTTGGTAGGAAGTCACATCAGTACTTAAATCAGAACACCTGACTCCCAGCGCCAACATTAGCTTTCTTCCGGGCACTAACCCGCATATTGATGAGAGGGTTCTGAGCCCACGGCAGGTTGTTAAATAGAACTGGAAGACAGATTTAAAAATCACTACCAACCACAAATTCTTTATGTTAGCAGATGTTCATCAGGACTGCATCTGCATAACTTTGGTTGAAGACACCTCCGTCCTTGGGATAAGCTGAAACACCTTGAAATCGAAGACAGCAGGAAACGCAGAGACAGGGAGAGAGGAAGTGCATTTATGAGCACTGATGTGGAACAGGTAGGCTGAGGGGCCGGATTGTCAATCGAGCGAAACCTCAATTACAGAGTCATCTAATGTAGACCCAGGTACATTACCACAACTCAATAAACAGCTCTTCAGAATTAAGTAATTCCAA
Organism: Equus quagga; assembly: GCF_021613505.1. Lineage (NCBI taxonomy): Eukaryota > Metazoa > Chordata > Mammalia > Perissodactyla > Equidae > Equus > Equus quagga. The sequence goes on from NC_060278.1 coordinate 94,343,316, forward strand.
TTTGCTTTCATTTTGATCTGTGTGCCGCCTCGAGAATTTGATATTACCTACACTTAACTTAGGCAGCATCTTCTGAAGCAGTGATGCTCTCAGTCCCAGGATGGCACCTTAGCCGCCAGCCAACCAGCCATAACCACGCCAGCTTAGGGAGACACAGAGACCCAGCCTGGGCCTCCAGTGCCCGGCCCAGCACAAGCACCTGCCGTGGACGCCATCAGAGGGCCCTCCAGTTCCTGGCACCTTTGGATGCTGCGGGGCCCTATGACCTCCCAACCCCTGCATGGCCCAAGTTCTGAATGAGTGATGGCAGGGGGAGGGAGCCCATGTGGTCAGGTGGCTGAGCATAAGCAGGACCAGCTACTTTTCCCTTGTCCTCTGTTCCTGGCTCACCAGTGGTGGATAGAAGAGGAGTCCCAGGAATCTGACCCAGCGTGGACTCCATGACCCAAATGTTCCCAAGACCACATGTTGGCCCCCACTTTGATACTTCCTCCCTCCCTTTCCTTATTCTCAGCACATGACTGCAGAGGAGAGAGCACCAGCCCCACTTTGCAGAGGAGGCCTTAAATGATCTCTCCAAGGCCACACAGACAGCAAGCAAATCGGCACCAGCGTCGGGTGTCGGGTCGCCACCCAGCCAGCCAGCCCTTCACCCTCTTACTTTCTTACCTGGGAAATCCCACCCACACTGGCCAGTTATTTATTTTATTTAACAAACACCTATAGGCTAGTGGGACAGGCACTGTTCTAAAACCTCCTAGATCCATTGTCTCATTTAATCCTCAGGACACACACCCTCTGAGGGAAGGAATCCTATTCCCGCATTCCCAGTGAGCCAGCCAAAGCTGGGAGAGGTTGATGTTCAAGTCACAGAGTGGGGATGCGATGGGGCCAGGACTCAAACTGGAGCATCCCCACTCCAGAGCTCCTTCCTGTCTCTGAATTGAGACTAAAGGCAGGAAACATGGAAAAAATGCTGCCCAGGGGTGGTTTTCCTTTGTGATGCCCCAGTGTCAGCTCCCCCCCCCTCAGCCCACACCATCTGTGTGACATGTAAACCAGGAAGAGGAAATTCAACCTGAGGAGCAGCCCCAGCCGCTGGAAGAGCACTTAGACCTTGAGAATATTTTTGTTTTGTTTTGTTTTGATTCTCAGACTTTCTCCCTTCCCTGAAAGAAGGAAGATTTATATTCTTCCCTTGGTTTTTTTTTTTTTACAAATACAAATACTTCAGTATTAAATAATTTAAGCATCCTGGCTCAGCACGGCAAGGGGCGCCAAGAGGTAAGTGAGTCATTCTTAAGACACTTTCCGCCAAATGCTCTGTTTGCTGCTTCCAATGGGTTCCCGGGCATACCCTCCAGGGTGACAGGCTTCCCCTGGACACTCTGCTTCTGGGGGTCCCTGCCTTTCATATTCTTGTTTGGCTTGGGTACCACTGGCTCTTCAGGAGTGTGTGTGTGGGTAGGGAAGGGTTAAATTCATTCCTCCAGGAACCTGGAAGTTAGTACCCCATTCAAGAGAGGTGGGGGAGTGGTGGGAGGAGGGACATGAGTTCAAAGGGCAAGTTGGCAACAAGTCCAGGGACTCCTGTCATGAGCCTTGCCTGCTGTCTGGACCCTTTCGACACTGTTCATGACATTATGAAACCAGGTGCCAACAAGGCCTCCAGGTGTGGCCAAAATAGCATGCGCCAGCCCCAGGGTGGGCTCCAGCTCTGCCCCTTAGGACTGCTCTCTGCTTCTCAACCTGGCTGTGGCGGTTCTTTCAGCTGTGAAATGAGTTCAAATAAAACCAAGGTGCAGAGCCACATTTAGGACTCAGTTAGGTTGCATATGTAAAGGGAATTCTACACGCAAGGGGCCCAGCTTCTAGCTTACCACCAGCTGAAAGGAAAAAGGAAAAAAATGCAATAGGGGGAAAAAATGGGCACCAAAAATAGTGATATCCCATAAAGGACTTTATCAAGGTGTAATACAACAGGACAGGTTACAGGGCGTGCCGACCCGCCATCGTCCACGGGGAAGGAGACCTCAGAAGGAGGCCACCCAGGGCATCCCTTAACAGGGAGCTGCGAGGGGGTTCAGAGCTGTGGTGGCTTCTGAATTATAGTCACAAACTTGGTCCGTGGAGTGCTCCCTCCAGGCTGAACTCTGGCCCAGACGCACTGCCAGCAAAGGACAAATCACTGCCCCAGTACCACTGGCGACCCCTCCAAATAAAGGCAATGACGCTTCACCATGGAAAGCACATCCTCTGTTCCCAAGGGCCTTGGCTTCCTCCTCTCCCACAACTGAGGACATAAGGAAAGAACGGACCAAGCATTTTCTGGTTCTGTTTCTTGGTGTGTGAAAAGCTCAGAGCGTTACACTAGCTCCCACAATCATTCGCCCTATTCTGTCATCACCAACTGTGTGCCAGGCACATGCAAGGTGCTGGCAAGACCATGGGCAGCATGAGAAAGCACAGTCCCTTCTCTCATGGGGCTTCCATTCCAGTGTGGGAGAGAAAAGAGGTCTAATCGGCGTTCCAGGGGGGACAGCTCAGGAAATGACATAATCACTGAGCACCTGAAAGGCCTGAAAAGGGCACTTTGTCATAGAAATCAATCTTACGGCACCAAGAAAGCAAAGATATGAGCCTAATGCAATCAAAATGATGATTTCTTTTATGTATTAATGGCATTCAATGTATACGATTTTAAAGATGATTTCTTTTTCTGTTAGTTGTTTTGTTCATGACTGTCTAATTTGTTGATATTTAGCTTAAGTGTTCATGGCATTATGATGATGACATGAATTCCTGCTGAGGCCAGTAATTCATTCATTCATCCATCATTCAACAAATATTTCAAGGTTTAGCCTTATAAAATGACTGATGATGCGGGTCGAAACAGTCAGCTATTGGTGATTTCACATGGTTCGATGTGCTCAGCACTTGTGACAGGCACTCAGCTAAGCCTGAGGGACTTATTGTGAACCATGAACCAAGTAGAAGATGCCCCCTCTTCTCAAAGAGCTTAGATCCTAGAGGGGAAGACAGAAAATTACCAAGTAAAGAAATAAGGGAGAACCATAATTTTGAAGTGTGCTGAGTGCTCTGTAGACAAACAGAAAAGCTTATTGATAGAAAGCAACCACCAGAATGGGGGGGCCAGGGAAATTCTCTCAGAGAAGACGGACAGCATGATGCCATTCAAGCTGAGACCTGAATGATGACAAACGCTCAGCCTTGTGAATATCCATCTAGAATCAGGACAGCCCAGAAGAGAGAATTCCAGGCTGCAACCTCTAGTCTGATCCAGGCCAGGCTACCAGTTCCATGGAGGCCAGCAAACAGAGGTCAAGGGTTACATACGAACCTATACTTTGACTAAGGAAACCAACTCAGGAGCCTTCTGGGGGGTCGATCAATGTTTTTACCTTCAAACACACCAGGCATCATTCTACAGCTAGCATAAGATAAATACCTTCATTATTTCATTCACTAAATTATGCTATATTAAAATTTTAATCGGTGAACATAATGCTGGAAAATGAGTACATCCATACACTGCTGTTTTCTAGTGTAAACTGTCAAACTGTTTTTTGCAAAAGCAATATTGTAACACAAAGAAAAATCCATAAAGATGTTCATATTCTTTGGCCTACCAACTCTACCCCGAGGGAATTTATCCGAGGAAATAATCTGGTTCAATTGAATAAAAACGTTCTCTTCTGAAGAACTCCATTGAGGTGTTAATTGTTGCACGCACAAAGGAAAGATAAAACAAAAACAAAAACACCTGGAATTATCTAAATGACTACAAATAGGGAGATTAAAAAAAAGAGGATGATTCACTTGATGAAATAGTATACAACCATTAAGCATTATAATAAAGATTATACAGACTTTCAGAAATAAATGGGATATCCAGTCCTTGAAAGAAGCAGGAAAGGAAGCAATATGCATATTTTAATGGAAAGCATGCCAACGATACCTCAAGGTGAATAAGAACAAGAAAAGTGAGAAAAATTGAATCAAGGCCAGTGGGGTGGGGGATTACTCATTTCAAAAGTCCTTCCAAAGTAATGTCATTATATCAAGTTTTCAACAAAAAAAATCCCTCAGAAACCATTGTACTCTCTGAACACTGCAATAGAACACCACCAGAACACATGGACATTGCTTCATTCTAACTTTAAATGCAAAATAAGCCAAATTTGGAGATGTCTTCTGTGTCATACATCCCATGGGCTTTCACGTATGGATCCTATACGTAAGACCCAACTTCGAGTAACAATGCAATATTGCATGATTTTACAATAACTTCCCTTTTTTGGTGTGTGTGTGGGAGTGAGTGATTGGAAATTGTGTCTCATTCTACTGAACGGAGGAGCAGCAGATGAGAAAAGGTGCCTTAACTCCTCCTACCTTTCCAAGAATGGAGCCAAGGGATTCCCATAAAATCAACCAGTAGGCAGAGGCACGGGCTGGTAGCACTCACCTTTCACAATCAGCTCGGCGTAGTTGGACACACCGGAGCCACCATCGGAGCGGATCACACAGCGGTACTTGCTTACGCTTCGCTGGGCAGTGTCTGCCACGCTGACGGTGGCCGAGAAGCGCCTGTGGTTGACCACGCGGGTGACCATGAGGGCCGTATCCCTGCCATTCCACTGCTGCAAGACACAGGAAGGGAGAGGAGAAATCCTATCATCACACACTCCCGAGTGACTCCTATCACCGAGGCTCCACCTGTCTCCACACCCCTGGGGCCCATGACTTTCCACAATAAGGAGTGTCCATGTCTGGTTTTCGCTAGTGATCCGGTTCAAGAATAAACGTTGCTGGTGAGCTGATACAAGAGGGTGGATGTCTGGTGGTAAGAAGAGAGGGCACAGCCCCCTTCTAAACGCCTTGCCCAGCCTGCATTTAGGGTTGGCACTTAGCCCCTTAACCTTCCTCCAATTTTCCTTCATCTCTTAAGCAGAACCCACAGGGTTTCTCCAAAGACAGACTCAGTGAGGTTAATGAGAACACAGCCCATGAAGCGATAATGAACAGCCTGTCCCCAGCCCCATGGTTGGTGCCTTGGTACCCAACCCAGCCTCTGAGCACCCCCCACAGGGAACAATCTGTCCCCATGGGTAGAGTGTGCATGGGGGCTTTTCAACACCTCCCCTCCTTGGCAGACGCTCTTTCCTCTGCCTGGAATCTCCTACTCCCTGGGGATACTCCCTCTCCCTTATAAACCTAAGTTGAGCTCATCACCACCTCCAGTAAGTTCCCCTGACTGTCACACCACCTCTGGAATCTATTCAGTCTCTTATGTATGGTGCAAATTTCCCACGCAACTTTGCTACAACTGTTTTCCACCATAGACTGTGAACTCCCAAAGGCAGGACTTTGCTCTTTCCATCACCCACACCATGCCCAGAAGCCTCCCGACTCGGTAAACATTTCTAGAATCAAGGTGAATGCACAGGCATTTTTGTCTTTACCATGGTGAATCCTAGGTGTGATATTCTGAGTCTGAATGAGATCTTTTCACAGTAGCAAGTTGTGAGAGCCACCAAGGCACATGCACAGGGATGCAGTTTGGGTGGATATTTATTAAGCACCTACTAAGTGCCAGAACCTGAGTCTCCCCTTTAATCCCCACAGCCTTGATTGAGGTGTGTATTATTGCTGCTCTTCTTAGAAGAATCCAAATGTCAGTGAGGTTAATAAACAAGCAGAGCAAGTAAGTCCTTTATCTAGGACTTCCAAGCCCTCTTTTCACTGAGACCATATCCTCACTGCCTGCCTTAATTTAAAATCTTTTTCCGGGGGCCGGTCCTGTGGCCAAGTGGCTACAGTTCCACATGCTCTGCTTCGAGGCCCTGGTTCGTGGGTTCAGATCCCGGGCACGGACCTACTTCACTCATGGGCCATGCTGTGGGGGCATCCCACATACAAAGCAGAGGAAGATTGGCAATAGATGTTAGCTCAGGGCGAATCTTCCTCACTAAAAGAAAAAAATCATTTTCCAAACGTAAAATTGAGTGTTTTAATTATCAGGTCAGATTTAGGGAAATCTTGAGATTTATCGGATTCCCCACGCCCCAAGTCTTCCAAGATGTGATCTTCATCGCTTCCTGAACAAAGTACACAGTTCCGTCACATGTGTGACCTACTTTCATCCACTTCATCTTCCATCACCCCCATCAGTGATGTGTCAGGACTGGGAGATAAGGGGCATAGAGCCACCGTGCTCAGCTGTACAAGCGAACGAGGTGGGACAGCAGGGGAAGACAGCGAGCAGGAAGCCAAGAAACACGGAGCAACCAAGGCCTCCAGTGGACTGCTGCAGGCTGGACAGAGAGAATGTGGGTAACAGTTTTCCTCTTCTTTTGAATTTTTGGCATTCCCTAGACCTTCTGCCTCAAACATGTATTGCTTTTGTACTTGAAAATAATAAAATAAATGGTATTTTTTAAAAGCCATGACAGTAGGAGAGGCAGCCATTACCCGCTCCCATTCCACAAACTAAGCGACATGACCAGACAAAAACAAGCACAAGGGAATGGAAGGGGAAGGTTGTGTGTGCTGCCAGCCACCCGCCTCACACCTGATACAGTTTTTCAAGAGATGGTACAACTCGATCAAACTATAACTGACCAGACCCCAAACACGATTCCCTTTCCCCAGACAGTGCAAGGAGGAAGTAGAGGAAATTTTGGCAAATGCCAAGAATGTGTCCTGATTTCAGGAAGAGTTGGTCAAATGCATGGGAAGGCCTCCGAAGAGATGGAGTCACCGAAAGCTCATTTTCCTCATTGCTGAGCAAGGCCCTTCAGGGCCACCATGGGAGATATGGACAAGGGAGTGACAAGGCTTTGGGTGGGTATTTTCTAACCTAATTTATTTATAACATCACAAATGCTTTTATCTTTTCTTTCTTTCTTTTTGAAGCTAATAGTGACTGAGCACTATTATGGGCTAAGTGGTTTGCACGCCTTCTCATTAATTCCCCACAAAAATCCATGAGGTGAGCACACTTATTATCACTATTGTATACATGAGGAAGCTAAAACTCAGAGAAGTGACACTGCATGCCCAAGGCTGCACAGCTCATAAGTGGCAGAGCTGGGATTGAACCAGACATCCAGCTTCAGAGCCTGTCCTGAGAATAGCATGTGTGTTGCTCTGATGTGGGGGTAACTACCCCCCATCAGTCATCTCCTCCAGCATTCTCATTCCCAAATGTGGGATAGTGGGTAACAGGTGTGAACAGGATCTGCTTATTTGCTACCAATTTCTGAACTGAAGACCAAAAAAAAGGCAAAGAGAGGGTGGAGGGAGGGATGCTGTATAGGATGTGGGGGGAAACAAGCAGAAATGTCAACCAAACAGACAGCTTATCAGACACAGTGCTTTTGCACAGACATCCAATGCTTTCAAAAGCCAAGAAATGTGGGGGATAAAAAGGAGAGACCAAGAGTGATGTCAACACATGAGCTCTATAAAACAGGGGCTAGGAGGTGAGTGGATAAGGAAAAGTACAAAGAAAGAAATTAAACCCAGAGGAGCCCAGGGATGAATTACAGGAAACAAGCAATGCCATTTGCAGAATTCAAAATGGCATCAGCAGCGAAGAACTGAATCAGCACTGCAGAAAACCAGCGACTCGGAGGACAGGCTTGAAAAACTAACCCAGAGAGCAAGGAAAGCAAAGATAAAGGAATTGGAGAGAGACAAATAGATGAAGAAAACAGACACCAGACAACCAACCACCAGATAAATAACTGGTGTCCTAAGGAAGAGAGCTGAACGAACGGAACACAGATCACATCCCAAGATATATTAGGTCACATTCCTGGATTAAAATAAGACCTAAATCTTCAGATTGAAATGGCCCACCATCTACTTGACAAAATTTATGGAAACTACAATAGTTATAGTACATATTCATAAAAACATTGAATGTTAAGGATAAAGAAGTATAGAAAAAAGCCAGGCAGAAAAAAAAATAATGTGCCAAAAAATAAATAAACCAATCTGGTATAAAACTCCTCATATGCCATTATTTCCAAATCTAAGGCACCCTCTCCTGGATGTGGCTGGTACCCCAGTGGTCACAGGTGAGCTCCCAGGAGGCTACAGTTATTTAGATACTTGTGAGACGACAGGGATGGAGCTAGGGAAAGACAGGATACGGACTGATAATAAGACAAATGCAAGCAAATTTGGGCAACTTCGGCCAGAGATTTCATTTCTCTTAGCTTCAGTTTCCCCAAATATTCGATGGATCTGCCATTGGTGCTCACTTTATGGAGTTATCATGATGAATAAACAAGAAGGCGTGGAAAACACTTAGCATGTGGCATATTCTACTGCTAGCGGAGCTCTCCAAACTAACCGTGAAATTAGCCATGAAAAGTGGGGTAGGTAGGATAATGGCCTCCCAAAGAGGTCCACATCCTAACCCCTGGAACAGGCAAATATGTCACCTTATACGGCAAAAGGGAGTTTGTAGATGTGATTAAGTTAAGCATCTGGAGATGGGGAGATGATCCTGGATTATCCAGATGGGCCCAATGTAATCACAACGGGCTGTATGGGCAGGAGGTTCAGAGTCAGAGAAGAAGATGTGGTAACAGAAGCAGAGGTCAGAGGGACGTGATTGATGGCTTGAAGATGGAGGAAGGAGCCATGAGCCAAGGAATGCAGGCATCCTCCAGAAACTGGAAAAGGTAAGGGAATCGATGTGCCCCTGGAACCTCCAGAAAAAATGCAGTCCAGACAACACCTTGATTTTAGCCCCCAAAACGATCCATTTCTGACTTCTGATCTCCACAACGATAAGGGAATAAACTGTGTTGTTTTAAGCCACTAAGTTTGCAGAATTTCTTATATTAGCAATAAGAAATTAACACAGAGCAATGGCTGATTAAGTGCAAACCATTCATTTTTCCCATTTAGTTTAAATATTATTTTGTTATCACTTCCAGTATTATTATTTTTTTTAACTTTTTGTGTGTGTGTGAGGGAGATTGGCCCTGAGCTAATATCTTTTGCCAATCCTCATCTTTTGGTGTGAGGAAAATCCACCCTGAGCTAACATCCGTGCCAATCTTTCCTCTATTTTGTATGCGGGTCACTGCCACAGCATGGCTTGATGAGTGGTGTAGGTCTGCACCTCGGATCCGAACCCATGAACCTGGGCTGCCAAAGCAGAGTGTGCCAAACTTAACCCCTACACCACCGGGCTGGCCACCAGTATTATTTATTTTTCTTCTTAATGATGTCAGATTCCAGCAAAACCAGAGAGGATTAAGTGCATACCCCTGAACGATTCACATTTTTCTGTTTAGCTCCTGAACCACCAGGCTTTCTCCCACTGAAAGATAGGAAATTGCAGGTTGTCTTATAAAATCTCTGGAAAATAGGCCTTTTGATAATCACACTTGTCATATTGGGAGCAGGCAACAGCAGGACAGGGACGTGCAGGAGGGCCTGGAGCCATGATAGGAAATAGCACTGAGATGGACCACGGGCAAGGAGAAATGGAGGTTAAGTTCAGAGAGCTGAGCCCAGATGGAAGGGCAAGCAGGTGCTGAAGGTCAAGGCAATTGAGCAGGAACCCCGACACAGAAATCAGAAGGGATTCTAGAAGCCCAGGGAGGGTGAGAGGCTCCGATGCCAGAATGCCGCGGCAACGTGGAGAAGGGATTATAGCAGAGTACATGTGTAAGAAGCACAGGTCCCAGCCGCTGTCTCAGCCCCAGAAAGAGGGAGAAGAGAAAATACAAGGGAAGAAAACAAAGGGAGCTTTCATTAAGCAGGAATGGGCTCAGAGATCCAGGCTTACAGGCAAGTGAGTAGTTTGAGTGGGCACAAAGAGGGGTGGAATAGGGGGATGCCAGGAGCCTGAAGTGGACCGCAGCCCAGAGACAAGGTGGGAGAGCACATCTTCCCAATCAAGACATCAAGCGCCATGTCATGCACAGGAATGCAAGTGTTAGGATGCTGGGAAAGAGGAGCAGGAGAGTGAGGGTAGCCAAAGTCCTGGGAAAAGCCAGAGAGAAGCATGACACGGCTGACACACATGGAAGCGTGGGGAAGATGCTGTCAGACTCTTAGATCCTTGTGACCACTCCGGCTTGTTGGAAATTTTCTTCTGGCTCCTGTAATATTTTTCAGACATAAGTACATCCTTCCTCTGAAATTTCAGGGCACACTTCCTCTCCTCTGTGGCAAGTCTTTCAGACCTGTGTCTGTTGTTCCAAAGCGGAATCATCTTCTAGCCCTTCTGAGTCTATGAACCAAATGAATCAACTTCCCAGTGGGCACTGACAACCGTGTCTTAGGTTGGGCTTCTCGGAAGCAGAGTCTGAGAACGGCGACTTACTGAGTGCTCTCAGGAGAAAGGGGGTAAAAAATAGGGAGAGGAAAGAAACCGAGCAAGGATGTGGTCAAAACTGGAGTCCAGCTTCAGCGTGATTCCACGGGAGCTCTGGAGCATGCATGGACCACAGAGATGATCCCACTCTAGGCAAGGAGCCAACACTTGTACCCCATGTCAGTCAGTCCTTGGTCATGGTCTGTTCCCATTTGACTGAGCGCAGTTGTCTGGGGAAGGGGAGCTGTGAGCCTTTAGAGCCAACAGGGACAGTGCCTTGGGGTTGGGGGCACTGGCTCAAAAGGACCCTGTCAAGGACACTGATAACATCTATTCTGCCCAGCGCTTTCCTATCAATGCCTCCTCCATTACACATAGGGTCTCCTAAAATCCCATGAGCCACTGCCTTGAGCTCTGCTGGTGGTTGGCTCCTGAATCGATGTTAAAAAAAAAAAGCAGGGGGAGGGGAGAGAAGGGGCTGGGAACTGAGTTTGGTTGAACACTGACAACATGGGAAAGCTGGAGCATCCTGTAATAACACACTGCTTCCGCTGAAAAGTCAATATGACTCCCACAAATAAAGAGTTCCATAGCTAAGTGAGTTTGATAAATATGTTGTTCAACTTAATGGGATTTGTCTGAGCATTTATTAAGTAAAAGCCACATTAACTAACATTTTTGAGTGCTTAGTCTGTGCTAGGCACTGTGTTAACTGGCTTACATGATAGAATTCACTTAATCCTTTTAAAATCCCTATGAAAGTGCCTCTCAAAGGGTGGTTTCTGGGCCAGCAACCTCAGCATCACCTGGGACCTTGTTAGAAGTGTAGATTTTAAAGAGGATTCCAGGGCTGATATCCATTTGTGGATGCTGTTTATTGCTGTTGGCAGTCTGAGTTTTCCCCCCTTTCCTTATTCTATTATTAATTATCCTGGAAATGTAGTCATTATTTAACAAAACAGAAAATGAGAGAATGTGGAGTGTGGAAAGTGTGATCTCTGCCCAGCGGAATTTACAGGCTGGGTTAAGATTCCAGCAAAACAGCAAAAAGGATAGGAAATAAATATAAAGACGAGGATTGAAATAGCATACTTCACGGAGAAAAACAGGGCCGGTGTGGAAAGAGCAATGCTCTCAGAATGACCTGGAGCAGAGGTTCTCCAAGTGTGGTCCCTGCACACAGCAGTATGAGCATCCCCTGGGATGCTTGTTAGAAATGCACATTCTCAGGCCCCATCCCCTGACTTAATGATTCAGAAATTCTAGGAGTGGAGCCAGGCCATTTTTGTTTTAACAAACCCTCCAGGTGATTCTGTTTCACGGTAAAGCATGAGATAGGTCCTATTAATATTCCTATTTTAAAAATGAGGAAACTGGCAGAGGGAGGTCAAGCAACTGCCTTAGAATAGCACTTCTCAAACCAACGTGCATACAAATCACCTGCGGATCTCGTTAAATATGCAGATTCTGATGCAGTGAGGCTGCGGTTGGACCTGAAATCCTTCCTTTCTAGCAAGTTCCCAGGTATTGCAGGTGCTGCTGGCCTGTGAACTGCTGGAGAACAGCAAAACCTTACATGACTTTGCTGAGTGACTGACTTAGGATTTGGATCCAGGTGATCTGATTCCAGGGACTGAGGCCTTAATGACATCACCCAGCTGCCACCCGGTATATGACAGCGAACAGTTACAATATGACTCTGTGAGAGGAGGGTAGAGCACACAGTGTTCTAGAAACTTACTTTGCTTCGTCAAAGAACACCAAATGTCATCTTGCAGGAAATGACTGCTCCATAGAAAATAGTTTGGGAAATGCTGTGATGGAAGCCCAGATGTCTAGCTTTCTGGAAGCATCAGGAGTCTCTAAGTCAGAAATATCTATGTAAGGAGGGGCAAAGCATCTTCCTACACTCCTGGCTAACAGACTGTAAATATATTCTTCAGGGATGGCATATCTGATATGCTATTAGGGTGAGGTTTTCTTAACCCAACTCCATCAGGCTAAAGCAGTGGTTCTCCAACCTTGAGCCAGCATCTGAATCACCTCCAGGGTGATTCAGCAGGTTAGCATGAGGCTAGATAATTTGCAATTCTAACAAGTTCCCAAGTGATGCTGATGCTGCTGGCTTGTCTTGAGTCTCCAAGACTTGAAGGGTAATGTCATCTGAAGTCCCTCAACAGAAAGCAAGGGGCCAAATAATTCCACATAACACGTGAACGGAAACATTCCTTAAATCCAAGCCACTTCCTGAGGCTGAGCAATGGGCCACTGCACTGAGGATACCCAGCCACGACCCAGGGATGTGGCACCCCAATCCAACCCATACTTTATTGGCAGAGCCAAGAGTCCTGAACACAGGCTGAGTATCTATTTTCTTTGCCCAAAGGCTCTGTCTGCTTGCCAAGCTATATGCCCACAGGGCTGCATCGACCCAGAGGGTGAAACTTTTTCCAATTCGCTCATCCAGGGGCATATGTGTTCTAAGTTGAACAAAGGCATTTTATAGACTAATTGGTGGGCCTCCTTAATCCCATTTTATACTTAATGTCTTTCTCATCTTGGCAACAGGTCCTTTTGAAATCTCTATTTTTCATTCTCCTCTTTCATCTGCTTTTCTCTCGTTTTCAAAACAATTTGAATTCCACCTTCCCTTACCTTGTTTTGTTTTATGTGAAATAAGTCAGCTTGGTTTGAGAGCGCACAGTCTTTGCAAGAGCAGGGGCTGTGAATACCCACATTTTAATATTCCTAACCCTAACACACCTGCATCCTTCCACCCCCAGACAAGACCTCGCTGTCTTCAGGAACCACCTAGAGAGGAAACAAGAGAGGCACCCAATGCCACGGAGAGTCTGCTGTTTTCACATTACCCGATGAGCTATCAAGGTATCCATAATGGCCTCACCATTTTGCAATTCTCCATCCTCTCTGCTCTCGTGTCATGACATTATTCCCTTCACAAAGAGATAAGACAGCCTGCAAAAATGGCTGTCATTATTTCAGAGAGCGCATGCAGCCCTGCAATTGATTTATGGTGGGCAGAAGTGGAAACATTACTGTCTTTAATAAGACAAAACCATGTGCAACAGACATTATGCCTGTTTTACAGGAGATATTTTAATACAGGGTTCTGGAAGCCTTCCATGTGTTGGTTTGAGCTTCTAGATTAAAAAACAATAATAATAAAAAAGTAAAATGAGGCCCAGCACTTCCAGCTGAAAACTGCTCTAATTGTTCCAGAAATCTCCTGGCTAGAAAATACTTAGGTGGGATTCCCACAATTCATTTGTAATGAATATTCTTTTCACTTCTAGTCATACGGCTTCAATGGCATGACATTTGGAAACTTGCTAAAATCTGGCTCATTGATTTTCTTAAGATCATATTTGTACCTCTTTGGCAGTCTCTAAAGAATAGCTTTTGATTATTCTTTATTAAACGTTAAAAGAAATAGAAGTGGACATAAATCATTTTTGATTAGCTGTGCTGAAGCCCTCCCAAGGGTCTACTGCATGCATAGCTGACTGCTCATTTGGGGTTGATTTCTGGGTTCAGAGTTCCTGCAGAGTTAGGAGGATCCTGGCATAAATCCCACAGGGAGCTGTAAGCCCTTAGCAAAGAGGATGAGCAGGGGGTCAAGGGCCTGCACATGTGCCATCTCCCTGTGTGGCACCATCTCCCTTTGACTATATCCAGTTCACCTCTCAGCACTGTTCAAAGGCTGCTTCTTCCAAGGGCACTTCTCTGATACTCATCATCCCGCCCACTCTCCCTACTCCCTACTCAGCAAACCCTTTTTTTCTCCTAGAAGCCTGGTCACATTTGTGATGAAATATTTAATTCTGTGATGAGTTGCTTAATGTCTGTCTCTACTGCCAGGAGGGGAACTCCACGAGGTCAAGAAGCCGGTCTGCCTTGCTCATGACTCTTTCTCCCAGCTCCTGCGCCCTGGGGCCGGGATGAGCTGGGATCAAATCCTGAAGCACAGAAACTGAGGATGGGCTGAGGGAAGACACTGATGAAAAAGCATTAGAAAGTAAAGGAGGCAAGAATAAGTATGTGATGGGAAATTTCCAGGTCAGAGTTGACTGGGGTCCTCAAAGACAATGTGTGCAGGATGGAGGAAGAGGAGGAGGTCCAGGCATCAGGTGCAGATGAATTTGAGAGAACGCAACCTTCTGCAAATCCAAAGCCCAGCTAGATTTTCATCCCCTGTGTTGCCCTAAAGATGTATTTTTTAATCTGGGACACCTACAAGTGACAAGAAGGAAATGTGATGATGGTGCCAAGACTTTATAAATATAGTAAAACCCATCAAATTGTAGACTTACTGAACTTTATGGTTTGTTAATTACATCACAATAAAGCTATTAATAAAAGATTGGTGTTTCCTAAGCATGGGGTTCTTTAGCTGTGACACAGGCCTACTGTATGCAAACCCCACCTGGATCCACCCCCCCTATCATCCCCATGGGACTTGGGGGGACAAGGGAAACTGTTGCAAACGTGAAGCTCATTCTGCCTGCTGGGCAGTGAATAATAAAGTCCTTTGTCTCTGACCCAGGAGAGTCACATCTTCTGCCAGCAGCTATGAAATGGCAGCCTACCTCATTAGCTTGCAAATAAGGTAAAATCTCAGACCCTTCCTAGTTGTGGACCAATGATTTCATGGAAACGAGAGGGCAGGATGATTTTCAAGGAGGGAGCAGTCAGCGCATCAAAGGCTGAAGAAGAGTCAAGTATAAGGACTAATAACAATAATGTTGTAATAATAAGCCCCATTGGCTTTAGCAACAAGGAAAGCACTGGTGACCTTCACAAGGGTCACTTCTGGGAAGAGGTTGGAGTTGAAGAAAGCCATCACATTTAAGAAATTTGGCTAAGAAGAGGAGAAAAGTAAAAAGGCAACCAGAGGGGAGTAATTTGAACAATATTTCAAGGGTATTTTTACTTCATTGATTTTGCCTGTAGATTTGAGAAACTCAAATCTATTTAAGTATCTAGTACAGTGCAAACTAGAGAAGTGTAAATATGTGCTAAAGAAACGAATTTATTTTTTTAATAGGAAGCCATCTGTATAGAAGGAAAAGCTGGCATGATGACATAAAGTGAGAGGACTACAAGGTGAGCGTGGAAGGATGCCGAGAACTGAAGAATAGGACACAGACCTGTGTTCGAATCCTGCCTCCCCTGCTCGATACCTGTGCAACTTTGACCTGTGTGACTCATTTACCCCTCCAGGCTCAGTCTCCTCATCTATAAAATGGAGCTAAAAATAGCATCTGCCTGAAAGACTGGTTGCAAGAATTAAATACATCACAGGTGTAACCACTCCAAAAACGTCAGCTTTTATGAGTATTATCATTAATTTATCATTATTCTTTGGTTGTGATGTGGCCACTACATTTTCAACAGAAGTCCCACGTGGAAGGGACACCTGGTACAGATGCAGGCAGGAGGAGGAGGAGCTGGTTCCAGAACACTCACAGCCCTGGGAGCCAGCGGGAGCCCTTGGGGGACCTGGAAAACAGGTTTACTGGAAGAATCAGCCACAGTGAGAACTGACACGTCTGCTTATCTCCTCCGCCCTAGAGAGGCTGCTGTTGGGCTGAGACGTGCCCAGGGCAGGAGCCTTTTCCTGCCAGATTAGGGTCTGCTCCCTGTCCAATGCCTGTGATTTGTCTAAACACATATGCTGCCCCCACTGAGATCTGTGCAGAGCGTTTGGACACATGGCCTCATTTCTGAGACTCTTCAAACGATATTTGTTGCACTAACTCTCGATGGAGCAAATCCTTTGTAGGGAGGCCTGGAAGCCAGCCCTGCAGTGGACTGACAGGGCCTGCTCTGGAGTCCTGAGAAGTGGAAGCATGGGGCCCTACGGGCCACGGTCTTCCGTAAAGCCCAGATGGCACACACACAATATTTCCACATCTCTGCCTGGATGAGCAGTATCTGATGGTGGAGGTGAGGCGTAGGGGAATCTGAAGGTAATTTTACCACGTCCTCAGTGGGGCCAGGGCTTCGGCTTCTGCTGGAATCAGCTACCCCAATGCCCAGTCAGGGCTTCCCACCATCCTTAGAATATTGTGTATGTAGGAAAAACGACCATTTTTCTCTTTTTAGTAGCATTTTTTAAATTTATATTAGTTACCTATATTCATTTTAGAGTATTTTTATGAAAAAGAAAAGATTAAAAGTGAAAATAAAAAGCATACATAATCTAACATCACAATCAATTATTGTCTTGATACGTGTTGTATAGTGTTATGTGTATATACTTATATAAGTAGGCATATATTTGTGAGTATAAATATGTGTATATTATGTATATGTGTTTGTTTTTGATAAAAAAATTAATAAATTGAACATATTAGTTGTTTTATAACTTGTTCTTTTAGCTTAAATACATATTGTGAAAATGTCACTAAATATACTTCTATAACCTGATGCTTAATGACTCCATTCCAGCATTTACTTAATCTGTCACTTTTGCTTGACATTTTAGGTTGTTTTCAGTTTGTCATCCTATTGAACACACTTGCAGATAAATTCTTCCCTGTCTTGCTTATTTTCTCAGGCACATTCCCATAAGTAAAATCACTTCTTGGAAGAATATGCACACTTGAGGTTTTAGATATATATTGCCAAATTATCTTCCAGAAAAGATGTACGCATATACATTTTCACCGTGCTGCACTGATAATCCCGTCAGTACAGTTGCACCTAGTTGGACCCTGAACATTGTTCTTTTTTCTTTTTTAAAGTGCTCTCCAAACTGTAGACTAGACATTTCACTCAGAATGCACACTGTCTACTTGCTTGAAAAAAATGCTTGAAAAATTACATTTGGATTCCCCAGGCCAATTTATCACATAAGAAATAAGCAGGTTATGACTGAGGCCATAGACAGTCCGCCATAGACCATAGCATTATACTCTCTACCTCAAGGAGAAATCAACCCAGAATGAGATGAGCTTGTTTATAATTTTTATTGGCCTTTATCAGCCTTTTCCCCGAAGAACTAGAATTGTTCTAGGCTCAGGAACGCACATTTCTGCATAGGTCCTGTCCATTGATTCTTACGCAGAATTTGCACCATGAGTCCATGAAAGCACCATCAGACGAGGTCTTCTAAAGAGCATATAAAGTTTCCAGAAGGGTGTCAAACAGGGGTATTTGCCGGTCTTCCTTTTTAAAATATTAATTTATGATCTGTAACCACTCACATATAAGCAGGCTATGGATTCTTGCTCTATAGAAAAGAAGGCAAGCATTCTCTACAACACAGGTGACAAGGATTTATCTCAAACTATGAGCCCACCACCTGCTCCCTAACCATTGCCAGAAAGAAGGGCCACCGGACATACCATTCTGGAAAGAAAGTCACCGTCTGTATTTCCCTGACTTAAAAACTGGTGGATAAAAAGTTTCCACCTTTGGTGACTTAGTGATTCTTCAGCTTATCTTGGAAGCTACAGCAGGAAGTGGCATTGCTGAAAGCTAGACCTGCCGAGGGCATGTTGTGGGGACTCCTGGTCACCACGTGCTTATTTCACTTGCTTAGGAAATGCTCAGGCTGAGTTGCCCCAGCCCAGTTACATGAACAGAGGTTTGGCGAGTCTGCTGGCTGCTCCTCCAGGCACTGAAACAGAGCCAAAGCAGTATTTCATGAGAAATCCGCCACTGCCTCAACCAGTCTCGGGTCAGGGCTGCGGCCGGCTCCTGGTGGCAGGTGTCATGACAGGCACCTCATATTCTGTAGAAAAATGTTCACCGACTTCCAACCACACTGTTGAATATAAGCCTGGACTTAACTAGCAAAGCAGGCATTTGCCAGAGAGCATAGCGTAAACCATCTCCCTCCCAGTATTTTCTGAAATATAGATGAAGGAGACAATATTTGGGGAGGTTTCCTTGAGAAAACAGTTATTGAATCTATTCACTCACCAGATACATTTAAAGTGTCCCAGGATGGAGACGGCTTAGCAGAGAGCTAGGGACCGCTGGCATATCACAGTGCCCACTTCACCCTCCTCTCTTCAGCCGCATCCTTCAATTGCTTTTACACAGAACATCATCACGTGAAACAAGCCTATGAAACTCACTCGTGTGCCTTCAATAAGACTGTGGTGGAGAACACTGCTCCTTACACCACATGCTGTTTTCTTTAGAACCCCTGGGAACCATTCCTGTCTGACCCGTGTGAATGACGGAATTTTCCCGAGCAATTGGTTTGTGTTTATCTCATGGACATTGGGAACTGTACTGTGTATATGACATTTCCTTTATTCTATTGGTGGCTACAGTACTGTGGGCTCCATTTGTGACCCACCAGTCAGTAACAGATATACAGAAAGGTGGTTTTAGCATTATTGCCAGCTCCATTGTGTTCTTTTCCCCCTATCTTGGGTGGCCTCACTTTTAATTTACGCTATCTTGTCATGCTTTATGTCCCATTGTAAGCCACCTGAAAAACGTTCTGTGCAATAAGATTTGGTTTACACTGAAAAGCAGATAAATAAATAAGATGTGGAAGAGCTCCACGCCACGTGTTCCTATCTATTGTCTTCCAAACTTCCATTACATTCTGCTTTAACATCCTTACACTGATAGACCCAAGGTTTAGGGCATGCAACTCAGAACTGTAGAAGTAACGATCATAAAATAATTGGAAAACCCAAAGAAAGGTATTGGAAGTATTGTGATTTTCCCATCTCATTTTCATCACCCAACTCAGGCAATGCCATTGAAATGACAAAGGCTTCTTGGAAGCCTGATGCACTTTAATACACTTTAATACTAATTATAATGAGAAAATAACACTACGTAATACTTGACTGACACGCGGAAGGTGACAGTACTCTCTTTGTCTGTAGACAGCCCAGGGAAGTGGGAGGGGCAGGCATTACTCTTATTTTCATTCTACTGCCCTGCTAAGGAGCAAGGAGGAACTGTGAGCCCCTGGAGGTGCTCTCTCTGCACCTCCAGGGGATTTTCCAACTGCAGGAAATGGGCTCAACTGCAAGAAGAGAAGTGACACTACGAACTCCCATCAAAGTGTGCTGGCCACGGGTTAGGGACCAACGTCCAAACTAAGTCAGTCAGAAGAGATGATAGAGAACTCTTAACTCTTCTTAATATGAATTGGAGGGGCCGGCCTGGTGGGGCAGAGGTTAAGTGCACACCGCACGTTCCACTTCGGCAGTGGGGCTCGCCAGTTCATATCCTGGGTGCGGACATGGCACCGCTTGGCAAGCCATGCTGTGGCAGGCATCCCATATATAAAGTAGAGGAAGATGGGCACAGATGTTAGCTCAGGGCCAGTCTTCCTCAGTAAAAACAGGAGGATTGGCAGCAGATGTTAGTTCAGGGCTAATCTTCCTCAAAGAAAAAAAAAACAATATATGAATTGGAGGTAACTGGAGTCAGCTTCTTTCAAGCAATATTCCTGTTTCCTTGAACCAGAGGTGGTATCTTTCTAGAGTCATGCTCTCCAATAAGACTTTCTGCAATGTCAGAAATGTTCTCTATCTGCATTTGTCCAAAACGGTGGCAAATAGATGCGTGTGGCTATTGTGCACCTGAAACGTGGCTAGTGCACCTGGGCATCTGAGTTTTGAATTTAGTTTATTTTAATTAATTTAAATTTAAATAGCCATGGTAAGATTAACAAGATTGCAGGGCACAAAATCAATACATGAAACTCAATTTTATTTCTATATACTAGCAATGAAAAATCAGAAATTGAGATTTGTTTAAATGCCTTTTAAAATAGCATCGAACATATGAAATATTTAGGGATAAGTCTGATAAAAAAACATGCAAGACCTGTACACCAAAAATTACAAAACCTTGCTGAGTAAAATTACTGAAGATCTTAAATAACTGAAGAAATATACCATGTTCATGGTCAGTAGACTCATTATTGCTAAGATGTCAGTTTTCCCCTAAGTGATGTATAGATAGATTCAATGCAATCAATTCCCATCAAAATCCCAACAGGCTTTTTTGTAGAAACTGACAAAGTGCTTCTCAAAGTCACACGGAAATGCATATATACCCAGAGTCTAAAATATTGTTTGCCTTAGCCCTAGGAATCTGAGCTTAAAGGACAAAGTATGTTAGAGGCAGTTTGGAGAGGTCATAGTTGCAAATTCTAGCTCTGGCACCTTTGTATTTGTGGTCTCAATTTCTCCATCTGTAAAATGGGTATATTGATGCCTACATAGCAGAATTAGAGTTAAGATTTAACAAGATCAAGGATACAGAGCAACATCCAAGGAGCAGAGGTACTTAAAAAACACCCTTCCTCTTCCCCACCAAGCCCTTCATCACAGCACGCACTTTCTTCCCTTACCAAGGGATGGACAGGTGTGAGGAGGGGGCTTCTCCATCCTTACCTGGAGCCAAAGTTTGTCATGCTGAGACCACTTCCCGCCAGCAATGCACTGAAACGTGGCATTCTGCCCCACGTTCACCTCGACATTTTGGAGCCGCAGAAAGTGAGGTGCTTTTCCTAAAAGAGAAACCAAAGGGCACATGAGGACAGAATTCAACTGCCTGCACCACTTCCCTATCAGTAGATGGCAGCTCAGGATGGGCACCAGGCAGGGTGGAATTTGTGCCTGGGAAGTGGCCTCACTCACTGAAGAACTGCTGTTGATTGATCACTTACTACAAGCCGAGAACTACTGTAAGGGCTTCACATGCATCCACTCACTTAAACCTCAAAATAGTCCATGAGGTGGGCAGTATCTCCATTTCACAGATCAGAAAATTAAGGCTCCGTAGTTTGGCACAGTCAGCAGCCGGGAAGTGGGGCATCCAAGACATAAATCCAGGTCTCTGAGAACCTCAAATCCATATTATTAGCTGCTAGGCAATATTGCCATGTCTGGAAGAAGAAATTGAATAGGCGGAGGCTCACCGTAGCAGGTTCCTCCCTGTTGCCTGGGTGAGCAGAAGAAAGAAAGCTGAAGTGAAGCACCTTTGGGCCTGAGACCTCCACACGTGGCCTTGGTGAGGATGCTGGTGATGCAGATGATGCAGATGATGAGGAGGGCAAAGAGCGGAGGAGGGAGAAAAGGCGGAGGAGAACGCTGGTGGCTTCCATTCACTTAGTGCTTACTAGGTGATGGGTGTCATGTGCAGGGTTTACACACAGTAACTCAGGTAACTCAATGCAGTTGGTAGTGGTGTTATCTCTCTTTTACAGTGAGTGAACCAAGGCACAGAGAATTCAAGAAATGTTCAGAGTCTACGCTCTTCACTCTAAGATATGTATCTCCTGAGGATGAGAAGGAGGTGGGACATTTACTCTGGGGACTTGGCCTAACAGGAGAAAGGACTTTCAAATGAAACTCACAGTGACCATAAGCAATCAATTCTAGAATTAAACATATGTTTTATGTTGGGTAACTTTGGTTCATCTTTTTCCTTGTTTACAGACACAGGTTCTCACCTAGGTGAGATCTCCAAAGATGAGTGACTTGATAACCTACGTTTAGAAGAATGAGTTTCTTCACCGAGGCACAAAAGTGCCAAAGACGCCTAGCACATTAACAAATCAATGATGAAGCAGGCATCAATTACCCAGAACAAGATCAAACAGAGTGTTGTCAAGAGGATCGAGGAGGTTCACCAGGGCCCTTGGCCATTTTTCCAGAAGGAGTCAAATATCCAGAGAGACAAATAATAACAACAATGTCATTTATTGAAAGCTCCTACAATGCCAGGTACTGTGATAAATGCTTTATATGTTTTATCTAATTTAACTTCATAACATTCCTGTAAAGCAGACACTAGTCTTATTTCCCTTTTAGAGAAGCAGAAAGCAAGGCTTACCAAGTTTAATTTGCCCAAAGCTACATGGTATTAATGACAGAAAAAGAATTCAGTCCTTTTTAATCCAAAACTCAGCATTTAACTAGCACATTCTCTTGCCTCCTGGGCAATGGGAGGTCAGTGGTGTCACCTGGAACCCACAGTCCCAGAAAGGGCTCATAGGCAAGGCTGTGCTGATCCTCCAGGCTTTTCTCATTGCTCCAGAATACTTTATCACAAGTGGTCCCTTTCCTTGCCATTTGTCCCCATGGCCTCCACGCTTTAAACTATCTGGTCTACCAAACTGTGTCACCATCTGTAAAGCTCAGCAAAAGCCAAGAACCTTGGCGTGATGAGGCAGACTTGCTGTAGGAAAACATATACCTTCTGCTCAGGTTTTTAAACAAATAACAACAGCTCCGAGACCACCCCCACCCCGCTGCCTTTGGGACCCTATGACTAGAGTGGCATCTACAGTCAAAGGCCCAGGGAAGACCTCTCCTTGTGGGCTTCTCAGAGTTGAAGATTCCTGCATCCAGTCAACCTGAAAAATGTCAGGCTGCTTTGATCGTCTGAAATTGTTTCCTTTTTGCTCTCCTGTATAATTTTGTAAAGTTATTTTTGGAACTATCAGTTCAAGTCAATTCTTCAAGTGGGAACAGAGTGAACCCTGTAAGCCAATTTATGCCACAGGTTATGGGGGAAGGAACATCTACTGTGTGTAGGGAGGGAGCGTAGGGTCTCAGCTGCAATGTTGGGAGGCTTTGTGTTGGGTTTTAGAAAGGGACACCTCCCCTTACCCTTGGGGGACACTGGGCAAATGGCTTAACCTCTGGGGCACGTGCAGTTAGAAATGGATCTTCTCTGGATCAATGTCCCTGCTTGCTTCTGACTCTCCATTTCTCCATCTCAGCAGCAGACCTTTTGCCTTAATTCTTTCATCTTCTATCCCTCCTCCTCCCTTCCTTCGAGGTCCAGTGGAGAGAATTTAGAGGCTTAATGGCCCCTAGCATTAATATTCTGGTGAAACATTGATGGTTTACAGCAGACGTGTTGAACCCATGCAACTACAGGAGCCAGACAGTTACGTAGATGAATAAAGGGTTCAGTCAAAAAGCAAAGCAAATCACCACCTCCTTGTCCCATCATTCATTTTCCCACTTTAGAGAGAGACATGGGTAAAATAAAGATTTCTCTATACAGACATGCATCGCTTAATGATAGGGACACGTTCTGAGAAATACGTCGTTAGGCTACTTCACCATTGTTTGAACATCACAGAGTGCACTTACCCAAACCTAGATGGTATAGCCTACTACACACCTAGGCTATACAGTACTAACCTTATGTGACCACTGTCCTATGTGCAGTCATTGAGGCTGCAACGTCATTATGTGACACATGACTGTGTAAGAAAACAACACTGTAAGCACAATAATAACTGGTATCTGACGCCAGCCTCAGCATTGAGGAGGCAATAAGGAGTGGTGGGGACTTACACTCCATGCCCATTGAACGGGGACAGCTGTTCCTTAAATCCAGCAGACGGAGGTCAGGCGAGAGTGCTTTGCTCAGGGTAGCTAATCATCCGACTTCTCAAGGCAAGTAAGAAATCCAGGGTTTATGTAAAATCTCTCACTCAAAAATCTTGACAGAATTTTATTAAAACAACATGCAGACTTAACAAAACATGTCTACAGACACGCTCTTTTAGGTTGTGGTTTCTGTTACATAGCTCTTATGTAAGTCATCTGGAACAATTCCCACTGGCCAATCTTGCCCGAGCTGGACCATAATCTAGAGATGCTCCCACCTCTCCAGGCATCGTGCTGCAGGATCACGTGAGTGCTAGCCCTAGATGGTGGCTCCCAACACAGGAGCTTATCCAGACGCCCCTCCTGCTGCTTAGCACTCTCTCCACGTTCACTGACTCTTGTCTCTGCTCTTTGAGCCCTTGCCTCACCCCCAGCTCATGACAGATCGCTCTCTCTCTCAGGATCCTCCTTATGTTGGGGACCTGTTTGGTTCACCTCTCTGAGCTCCTGGCCTCTCTCATCCCTCTCCCATCCCCTCATTCCAGTCCACTCCTGAGCTCTACGCTCTTTCAACTGTCATTTTCCCCAGCATCTGCAGCTCTGGGAAAGAAATTATCCTACCAGCTTCAATTCACCAATCTTCAGCCAAATACGGCTGAGCTCAGGGCCCAGACGAGCCACCAGCTCAAGATTTTACGCATTTCACGCTTACTCCCTACTGAGACCCAGCACCCCCAAAACAGGATCCTGCTGAATGGGGTTAACAGAAAACTGGCTGTGTGTATGGGGCAAAATGCCTTGATGTTGGTGACATTTAAACTCCTGCAGACGTCAGTGCAGCATCTGAAGACATATTATTGTGCCCTTTATCTTGCTCTTTAATCCTGACACTGCTCAGTAGGAAGCCACACAATTGAGGAGAAAGTGCAGTACATACATTAGAAACATACTGCAGACACTCCGTGGGCTCAGTGACACGGCCCCACAAGGTTGTGATGGAAAAAAAAAAGTTTAAAAAACTCTAAAAGTCAATTTAGGAGCTAGAAACTTTGAAACTGAGTGGAAAAAATTGTGCTGACATTTATCCCACATGGTTATAACGGCAGTGGCCCTGCTAATGGCTAATACCGAGAAACGACAGCGGAGGGTAACTATGGCTAAAATACTTTTAGAATAACACAAAAATGTTAAATGGGCTATAAAGTATAGACGAGACGTTTCAGTTTGTAAGAGAAAATAATCTCCTTTGAGCATTACGCCTGTCTTCTGGTCCCTGTTTTGAGAGCTGTGAGGCTAGCCTTGAAAGTCATCACTTCAGCTCAAATCAATCAAGAAACACAGCTGCAAATCAGGCACGAACCCCCCTGGAACTTTTGGAAAACTAAGTGGAATTGCTTATCGATAAACAATGACCACATGATAATAGAAAAAATGTTTTGTAGGACAGAAGTGGGAAGTTTCAAAGCCTGAGGACAAAAAGAGAATGTATGTTTCTCAGGATACTTAAATTTTTAACAATCTATGAGTGAAGTCATAAATGCATTAATATTAAGGCTGTGGTTGGAGAAAAAGCAGCGTCAGTCCGAAGGACAGTGCAAAAGCCACTAGCCATTTGCTAGTGATCTCATGGGCCCCCAGGACCCATGCATGGTCAGTATCTTGGAAGGCAACACTCATGCTCAATTCTCCCTACTCGCACCACCTCAGCCTGCACCACCCAACACTTAAAGCCAGAAATCGGGAAGCACACCATTATTGATGCCTCTGCTCCCAAACTAACCCATTAAATAGGACCAGTTTGCTCTATCTCCTAAATATCTCTATCTGTCTACCTCTCTCCATCTCTATGCTCCATGTTTCCTCATAGCACTGCTTGCTTACCATCTGTTATGGGCTGAATTGTGTCCCCCCAAAATTCTTATGTTGAACTCCTAACGCTCAATACCTCAGAGTGTGACTGTATTTGGAGAAAAGGCGTCTACAAGGGTGACTAAGGTAAAATGAGGCTGTTAGGGTGGGCCCTAATCCAATCTGGTGTCCTCATAAAGGGAAGAATTTGGGCACACAAAGACACATGATGGGCATGTGCACACAGAGGAAAGACCATGTGAGGACACAGCGAGAAGCTGGCATTCTGCAAGCCAAGGAGAGAGGCCTCAGGAGAAACTAAACCTGCCATCTTCATCCTGACTTCTAAGCCCTAGAACTGTGGGGAAAAAAATTTCTGTTGTTTAAGAAGCACCCCTAGCAACCTAATATACCCTCTGTTATAGATCGTATAATTACCTGACTATTTGTTTCAGTTTCAATTTCAGTCTCGTTCACTTCAATGGAAGCCCATGAGGGCAGAGAATGCGTCTGCCTGGTTCACTTAGATAACCCAGACAAGTGCCTGGCATGGAGTATATGCTCAGTAAATACACAGTGAATGATCAGTGGCTGTCTCTCCATCACCCTGGTCCAGGCCACTACCGTCTCTTGACTCCAGAACTTTCTTCCTAACAAGCCTCCTGACTTCTCTATTACCCTTCAACTCATTCTCCACAGAGCATCCAGAGAGATCTTTTAATACTTAAAAGAGATCAAATTACCCCCCAGCATAAATCCCCTTAGTGGTGCCTCCCTGTACTTACGTTAAAATCTAAACTGCTCAGGATGATGCTCAAGGCCTGGTGTGGCCAGCCCCCAGCTCCCCTCTCCAAGATTCGCTCAGACCAATTTTTTCTGTGCTCCCTGTGCTCTGGATACGCCAGCAGCATCAAGCTCATTCTCCCTGAGGGGTCTCTGCACTTGCTGTTTCCTCTGCCCGGAATCCCCACTCCCCAAATCATTATACAATGAACTCCTTCCTATGACTCAGGTAGCAGCTCAGATCACATCTTCAAAGACACCACCCCTGACCACTCTATCTGAGGAGATCTCAGCCACTCACATTATATTCATAGCATTATCACTATCTGAAATCATATTAGTTATTATTTAATATTACTTAGTTACTTAGCGTCTTTCCTTCCTCTGCTAAGACCATAGGGACAAGGACCTAACCTATCTTGATCACTTAAGTATCCCCTGTGTCCAGCAGAAGCTCTTGACACATAACTAATGCTCTGCAATTTACTTGTTGAAAGAAAGGGTAAGTAAAAACCTGGACTGTACATGGATTGAACACAGATCCTTGGGAAGGGATCTTTGCTAGGCCCTGCTCAACTCCACCTGACTCATGAGCTGTGGATAGACCCCTAAGGAGTGTATGCACTGCCAGTATTTGTACACATAGTTAAATGGAATTTTCCAAATTCCAGCCACTATCGCAGAGTCCTCACATTTTGATTTCTGGGAAGTTTAAGCTTAAGCTGCCTAAGCAACAAGGTTGAACTCAGTCGAAGCATATTACGCAGGAACATAGCCAGG
Organism: Equus quagga; assembly: GCF_021613505.1. NCBI lineage: Eukaryota > Metazoa > Chordata > Mammalia > Perissodactyla > Equidae > Equus > Equus quagga. The sequence continues at coordinate 94,370,454 of NC_060278.1, forward strand.
GTCATGTCTTCCTGAGTTACATCCCATGGCCCATTTGCTGGGTAACTGGCTCTCAAAAATTCCACAACCATGCAATCCACACTTCTAGGCAGGAAAGTATGAAGCTGCCAGGAGAATTCTAAATTCAGGAGTAGTGCCAATGAGACGAGGATTCCAAGGGGAGCCATAAGACTTTGGGTGTAGAAAGGCATCCAAATGTCCTTCAGAAAACCCTCTCCCACAGAGATTTCTCAGATAGAAGGAAGCATTTGACTGCAACAGCAAACCACTGACAGCTCCTGGAGTTAAGGCAGAACTTTTACCAATCTGGCCTTGAAGGCGGTAAAGGCCGGGACAAGAGTCAGGTGATAGTTTGGGCCTCACGGAAAAGGTGAAAATTGTCATTAGAGAACAGAGTTCTGGGGTCCTGGGAGAGAAAGCCAGGCCAGATTCTCCTGGGAAGAGACAAACGTCACCTATCAGAAAGAGCAAGTGCAAGTATCAAGCTCAGGGTAAGAAGCAGGAATGCAGCTGGCTGCAGCAAAGGTGACTGTCCTCTATGAGGACAGGATGTGTGTAGGGCTTGGGGAAGACTGAGACTCGTTTCAGAGAGACTGTCTTAAACTGGTGGCTGTGCAGGGTTGAGTGTGTGAGGCTAAGGGTACCACCGGTAGGGCAGACATCTCCCAACACAGGTGCCCAGTCTGAGGTCAAAGCATTCTCCAATGGGCAGCTGATGATGACTCCCAGGAGTCGGAGGGAGGGAAGACTTAATCCAGGTGAGGGGGACTCATCTGCATATCCTCTATATAAACCCTGCACAGCTGGGGGGATTTCTGGGACCCGTTTCACAGGAGGTCTGGTTCAGTGGAGATATTCGCCAGGCATGACTGAATGGACAGATCCATCAGATAAAATCCCAGACTCAGGAAGCAAACCGGAGGGTAGGGACCTTGAGCCAGAGTAATGGAGAGTCCAGCAGGATCTCAGCATTTCTGAGATGCTGGTTGATTTCTGGGAAAGATTCTCTTGCACAGACACCAAACATAGTTATCCAAAATACTGTCTTGCCAAAACCCCTTGGAACCTGTCCCAAACTCCCTCAGAGAAGGTGCTCTAAGACAATGAGTCAAACAATGGCATTCTAGTGCCAGGGGTAGGAAGAGGTGTTCAAAGCTCTGACAAATTCACTGCAGCAGACATGGGAAGAGACATTTCAATTAAAGCAACATGGATGGGGCTGAAACGAGAACAGCCCCAAAATGGGAGGATTGGAAGGTACATAAGGCCAGAGCACATGACATCTCTTGAAGGAAGAGCAAACTGCACCACACCCAATATAGCATGACTCATGGCTATAAGGAGAAAGTAGAGAGAGCCCTACTAGGAGTCACTGGAACCAGATGGCTGCCAAGAAACTAATGGGATTCTCCAATCTGCAGAACACTAACAAACTAATGGGGCTGGCATCCCAGCGAGTCCTCCTGGGGGCTACCATAATCACCATGCACATCCCTTTGATAGCAGTTTCCCTCCACCAAATGTCTGTAGATATGATGCCATCTCAACTTCTTGCACCTGGGACTTCTCCCCTCTGAGATTTAGCGAACTTGGGAACTGCACTTCCTTGCTCAAATACCTTCAAATAACTTAGACTAAATACAGCCACGAGAGAGAATTTCAGAGGGAAATTGGATAGACATGGAGGAATGAGATGCCTTTGAGGACTCCTGAAACCGTACCATGAGTACTAACCACTGTGAGAAACCTCTCCCTACGCCTACACGGAGCTGACGAGTGTATTTAAAATTACTTTTAAAGGATTAATAGCTTTGGGGTACTTTTCCCTGTGAGTGAACAGTGTGCTAATTTGCTCAGTGCTTTGGTGGTGTTCTTTTTTTAAGACAATTGCAAAAGATTCTATGCAAAGCCCTCTAATTCTTCCACTTCAGTGGTCTGAATCCCACTAATAAACAATCAGGACTTTAGACTCCCTTAATAATGGAGAGAGATTCAAACGAAGATGTTTTGCCACTCTCTGCAAATTCCTGTAGGTGCTTCCTGTTGAAAAGGCCGGCGAAATTATGGATTTATTCAGGACTGATTGCATTGAGTATGTAAGCATTTTTGAAGGATTAAAAAAGAGAGAGAGTGAGAGATGTTTGTGAGCTGAATGAATAGGGGGATTGCAGCCTCCAAGCTGCCCAGTGTGGCATGGAGCAAGGCTGTGTTAGGAGCAGGCAGCAGACTTACTGCATGGATGAGCGAGGACCCGGACCTCGTCCACAGCGATGTAGCCAGGATGACCCTTCAAAGAGACGGATTCAAATATCACCTGCAACACACAGGGCGAGAGTCAATTTCACAGAAGTGTTGGAGGCATTCATCACAGGAATCTGCCCAGCCCCCAAACCTTGACGTTTCTCCTTCCCATCAGAACCACCCAAAGAAGCCTTACATTAGCCTAGGACGCTACCCCGGCAATTGACTTGGATTTTCAAAACAAGGTAGAAAGGCCACACTCTGGTGACTAGCAGAAGAAGAGTCAGCCACATGGAACATTTTTAATGGATTTCAGAAATAACACTTGGATGCAAGGAAAACACCGGAATATGGCCTGCAGACCCAATCTGCACCTGTCTCATTGTTTCAAGTGAAGCACAGAGAAAAATTCCTTCCTAATATCCCAACTTTCTTATGAAGGGTGAGGGAGAAGCTTACTTTGGAAGCTACCATAAGCCAAGGAGGGTTTCTCCTGATTTGATTCTACATCCCCGAGGAACATCTTCCATCTGAATTTCTTAATAACACATCTGGAAAATAAGCCCCATGCACAACTATTGGTATCCGGGAGCCCAGGGGCAACAAGTTCTTTGAACTCTCCCTTCTGACTCCCACCCAAACTGCTTATTTCAGTAATGATTTAAAACTCAGTTAGTTTATTTGTCACCCAACCTCTATCTTCACCTGGGAGATGGGAATATCTGTGTGGACAACACGACCAACACCCTTAACCTCCCTAATGCCTATGGCCTTATCTTCCAATCAGCTTCGGCCACACATTCATATTCATCCTTCTCCACTCCAGAAACTGGAACTTCCATCCTCCTGTACTTTGGCTCAGCCTCCTACCCAACACTCCTCTCCCAACTCACTCCTCTTAAACCTGCTCCTCCGGCTCAAATGGTACCCTGGACCTCAACTTTTCTAGAACCTGTAAGCCTGCCTGGTCCCCCTGTATTCTCAACAAGCCACCAAACATTGGCTAATCACCTATCCCATTCTCATCTAAAGCCCCAATTCCTTCTTACCCTTATTTCAACCGTGGCAAAGCCTATTGCAAATCTGCCTTCTCGACTCTTATACCCCACTCAAATGTTCCTCTTTCAACACCCACCCACCCAATCCCAGCAGACACCCACATCTTCAAGAGGCAAAAGGACAAGGGAGGCTTGACTTCTAATTTCTGACCCATCAACCTACTGCATCCATACCAACCACTGCCTCCTCTCTGCAAGGCATGCTGGAGCTCTTGACCCCTACCTCTACTGCATTTTTCAGCTTGTTGGTTCTTTTGGTTCTCTCTTTTTCTCTTGTATCTTCAAACTCTCCCTATTATCCCTGACTTTGACATTCATAAATGCTTGGGCTTCTCTTATTCTTTAAAAGCGACACTTTGGCATCAGGTTTGTCTCTAGTATAGTTCAATTGTATTTCAATCACATTTAAAATTCTCAATAGTTTTATTTACACTCACTCTCAATTCTTCCTTACTTCCCACTGCAAAACTTGAGTCCACTATAATCTAGACTGTCTCTCCAATACTCCCTCCAAAACTGCTCTCAGGGCAGACACCAATAATCTCTTAGACGCTAACTCCAATAGATATTTCTCAATCTTTATCTGACTTTAAGAGGGAAGACAGTGTAGTATTTGGGCCCTGGATCAGAATGGGTTCCAGTCCTGGCTGTACCACTTACTAATGTGTGACCTTGGACAAGTTACCTACTCATCTGTAGTTGTAGTCTATCTTACTGAGTAATTATTCAGATTAAAGGAGTTAATACACTACTTAGAATAATGTGTGGCACATGGTAGATTCTCAACAAATGTTTGCTATAATTATTACTAATACTTGACCATTTTTCTGTGGTTGTCTATGTTCACAGCTTCTTCCTTTCCAGGTCTTTCATTAGGCTCAGGCGACACTCCACTCTCATGGTTTTTCTCATAAATCTGGGACTATTCTACCATAGGTTTCTTGGTAAGCACTTCTCTTCCTACATCCACCCTTTAAGTGTGGGCCTCTTTTACTCATTTTTTTACTGCACACACTTCCTTCAGTGGCTGTCAATTCACTGATAATCCCCAAGCCCAGCTCTCCACTCTAGACCTTTCACCTGAACATCATTCTCACTTATCCAGCTCACAGATCTCTATTTCCACCTAAATATCATACAGATCCTCAAACGCAGGCTGTATGCAGCAGATCTGAGCAGCTTTCCTGTCAAACCATCTCCCTCACTGCCCAACAGGCCATCGTTCCTGAAACATGGTCCTTGGTGGGTTGCACTATGACCCACCCAGTCACTGAAGATTAGGATTTAGGCCTCTGCCTGGACTTCTCCTGCTCATTCCTCACATTCATTTTCATTTTGATTCTGTCTTCCTAGTATTTCTCAAATCTGCCCATGTCTTTCCATCTCCGCTATTACATTGAACCACATGAAGTAACCATTTTCTAGGTTAAAACCAATTGGATAGCAATGCCACTACTCTGGTTCAAATCTTTGTTGCTTTTCATCTCTAAAACCTCAAGAGCCTATGAAATGGACCCCCTCCCTTCCATCTTTTACTCCTCAGTTTAAGTCTGTGGATGGAATGCATGGTGGGTGATGTCATCAATGGGAAAAGCTCCATGTGGGATCTTTTTGTGGTCCATGTGGTCACTCTAGGTTAGTGGATTCAGAGGTCAATGGTCTCAGTGGGGCTCAGCGCTCCAACAGCTATAACAAGTGAGCAGGGAACTGGTGGAAAGGGTGGTGACGGCTGTGAAGAGGCAGCTTCCTTTGGTGGTAAGACCTATCACTGAGACAACAGGTGGCTGCCTGGGAATTATGTAAAGTGACTTGGAGATGACAGTCACACCAAACATAGAGCAGCTGGCACCAGCATGACAACCACTCTGGAAGAGGGATCCACTAAGATTTCAGGGTCCTTCCAAGAGACTTAACAGACAAAATTGTGCAGTGGGTAGGGGGAAAGTTTGCAGAAACAGCAGTGTGATAGCTGCCTCATCCTGCAGAGGAGGAAGTCCACAGAAGACCTTACTATAAAGAATTATGCATCTAATTATATTTTTAATAATTCAAAGGAAACCAAAAGCAAAGTCTATTAGAAAATTTTTTTAAAAAAAGAACATACACAGAAAATACATTTAAAAAGAAATAGCATGAAAGCATTCAAATTGTGCAATAAAAATTACAAAATTATGAAAAAATATTTCCGTTGTGACAATAAATATAAACGTGTTAAAATAGAGAAAAGCCTTCAGACTGTCTAAATAAGCAAAGTCTAAAGGTATGCTACAAGCTAAACACCTAAAACAGAATGACTCAGTAACCTTAAGAATAATAAGTTGAACAAACACATAACAAGGAAATGCAAGTAAACAGAAAATAGTTATTGCAAAAATAACACAAAAGCATCAAAGTAGAACTTAAACCAAAAAGAAAAATAAACACCAGTAAGTGGACTAAAATGGTTATGTTAAAAAAAGTGCAGGAGTCAATAGACTTACAAGAGAAATTGATGGAAAAACAAATAGTATTTGAAGACATTAACCCATGCTTTACACTCTGACCAATCAAATAGGAAAAAATAAAGATACCAAGTATGTATATAAAATGAACAATAATGTATTTACCAGACATATATTAATGAATATAAAGAGAGAATGAAATTTCTGTTCAAAAGCACATTGATTATTTACAAAAGAATATATAAAAGTCTAAAGTATAACTTCTAAAAACCCTCAAAGAAGAAATTGTATAGATTTGGGTCTATACGTTTTCTAACCAAATTCACATTTGGAAATTAATGGCAAAAGCTTAAAAATCAATTTATTAAAATTGAAATATTGTAGGGGCTGGCCCCGTGGCCGAGTGGTTAGGTTTGCACGCTCCGCTGCAGGCAGCCCAGTGTTTCGTTGGTTCGAATCCTGGGCGCGGACATGGCACTGCTCGTCAAACCACGCTGAGGCGGCGTCCCACATGCCACAACTAGAAAGACCCACAACGAAGAATATACAACTATGTACTGGTGGGCTTTGGGGAGAAAAAGGAAAAAAATAAAATCTTTAAAAAAATTGAAATATTGTATATCTTTTAAATATACAATACTTTCTTACTAACTATGATGCCCAAGTATGTTTTGTATGTTAACAAAAGTCTGAAACAAAATTAAAAGTCAAGTGGCAAGTTGAGAATAATATCTATAATGTATACGCCAGCTAAAAGGTAAATATCCTGTTTTGTGTAAAACATTCTTGAGAATCAGCAAAATAAAGTCTCTAAAAGAAAAACCGGCAAGTGACTTCAAGAGGGAATTCACAAAAGGTGAAGTAGGAATGGTAATAATCTATGAATGAAATTTTTCCTTTTAATGACACTAGAGAGAATATGGTAGATGAATATTTTCTTCTTTATAATTTCTGGATTTTTCAAATTTTCTACAATAAATATGAACGATTTTACATTTACAATAAAAATTAAATGCTTTAAGGTGCATTATATTTTCCTATCTTTCCACATGTTATATCTTCGCTAAGGCATGTACAGTGTGCAGGTGACTCTGCTGTAGCGCCTATCACACCATATTGTAATTGCTATTCCCTAAACTCAGTCCACTGGGAGCAGGAACAGTGTCTTCATTTGTTAATTCATTCATCAACATTTACAGAGACCCTCCTCTGTACCAAACACTGAGGCACATGCCGGGCTTATCAAAATGAACAAGACAAGTAGTGCCTAGTCCTGATAAACTTCACATTCTAGTGAATGGAGATGGAAATGAAACAAATAAATATGTAAGTTACACTCATTTTGTGATTGGTGTTATGAAGGAAATAAACAGAAGATTTTGATTAAGGGTAACTAAGGAGAAGAGGGTCTCCTTCACTTATAGTGGTCAGGAGGGAACTCTAAGGAGGAGACAATTAAGATGACACCAGAAGGATGACAGTGGCCAGTCAAGGAAGAGGTGGTGGCAAGTGCAAAGGCCATAAGGCAGGAAAGAGCTCAAGATGATCTGGGAACATAAGAATGAGAGTGGTGTGGGGGATATAGTGAGTAAGCTAGAGAGGCACTAGGCAAGGCGAGAGTGTCGGGTGGGGTCAGATGACGTGGAGTCTTAGAAGACATAGTAGGGAACTTGAATTTTCTCCTAAGTCACTGAAAGATTTAAAGCAGGGAAGTGACATAATCTAATTTACATTTTAAAAAAGACCATTCTGGATGCTCTTTGGAAATTGGGAGGTGGGCAGCTGAGCAAGAATGAAATAAACAGACCTAGCAGTTGCTATTGCAGCCATCCAATAAAAGATGAGGATGGCGGGCTGGCCCTGTGGCCAAGTGGTTAAGTTCGCGCACTCCCCTGCAGGCGGCCCAGTGTTTTGTCGGTTCGAATCCTGGCCGCAGACATGGCACTGCTCATCAAGCCACACTGCGGCAGCGTCCCACATGCCACAACTAGAAGGACCCACAACTAAGAATATACAACTATGTACCGGGGGGCTTTGGGGAGAAAAAGGAAAAGAATAAAATCTTTAAAAAAAAAAAAAAAAAGATGAGGATGGCTTTGATGATAGGGGTGACTATAGAGAATAAAGATGTTGTGGTTTGAGAGATATGTTCAAGGTAGAGATGAAAATAATTGCTGTTAGAACAAGAGAGGAGGAGTGAAGGAAAGAGAGGACTCAGTGAGGACTCTCCAATTTGGGGCTTGAGCTTCTAGGCTGATTCTGGTATCATTTATTGATGTAGGGAAGATGACATGATGAACGTGTGTACATGGGCAGGGCTATGTCAAGACTTCTTTTGGCCACGTTAAGTTTGAGATGTCAGCTAAACATCTAACGGATATGTTGAGTAGGAAGCTGGCATTATGTTTCTGGAGCTCATGAGTGATTTAGGATGAAAGCTACAAATGTGGCAGTTCAGCATCGAAAGGTCATTTAAAGCTATAGAACTAGATGAGGTCACCCTGGAAGACAGAGCAGAAAGTTCAGAGAAGAGGGCTAGGGCCCAAGGCCAAGTGTTTGAAAGCCCAGTAGAGGATTTTTTAGGATGGGAGAGACTGGAACATAATTTTAGATAGAGAGGAATGAGTCAGAGAAATAGCATAAAATACAAGGAAGGGGATGAGGGATCGATGAAACAGGATTCTAGAGGGGACAGGAGTCAATTGGGGTCAGGATGCCAGTGGAGGGATTGGTATTGACCAGAAGGGGCACCCTATCAACAAAGACTGAATGACAATAAAAATAGAGAAACATAACCACAATAATAAGGTCAACAATATTGACCATTTATTATGCGGTCTTGATCTAGCCTCTTAACAGCCCTAAGAGGTGGAGCCAGCTCAGTTACCAAAGCTCAGAAAAGAAGTCAGAAGTGGACCAAGGACTGAGGCCCTGGTCTCCTGGTTCACAGTACACGGCCAGGCCCACTACTGGACTTTGAGGAAAAGCAGTGCAACTCTCCTTTACCTAAAACACCTGGTTAAGCAGAATTCTGACTTTTTTTTCCAGTTAATCAAACTTTAACTTAATTAAACTCTCCTAACACTTTGTTTCTCATATCATCACCCAGTATCTAATCTAAATCATAACAACTAACAAATATTCCATGAATGAACACAAGGCTTGTCATGGGAGAAAGGATGTGTGATAGTGAAACATACATACGTTCACTGTTCTCTCTCCTTTCTTGTGAAGAAATAAGAATTCCATAATGAGATAATCTTTCATTCATCAGAATTCCTCTTGGGAGATTTTTTTGTAAAGCATTGGGGTAGGCGAGACTTGGGTTTCTCAAATACGAGATAGTAATATTCTATAATTAATAAGGGGAAGAATGTTCTGGTTTTTCATTAAATGAGTTAATAATTGTAAAGTGCTAATAATACACATGGTAAGATATCAATAAATGTTACTAATACTGTTGCTGTTACTCTGGGGAGAGGGATGGGAGATGAGAGGGAGAATGCAAGGGAATGGTGGTAGATCTAGGGAGAGGGAGAAAATAACGGACTGCCCAATGGGACTATCCACTGTGCCCCCACCCTAAACCTCCACTAAAGTTCCTATACTCAACAGTCTCTGATGTGAGTCATGACTGGTAGAAATGGGTAGAGGCTGGGCTTTCGGTCCATGAGGAGGTAGATGGAAGTAAAGAGGCACATGTGGTTTCAGGAGCCAAGGGAGTTGGGGAAGACAGTGGAGAGAAAGCGCAGAAGCATGGATAAGACTGTGACAGTCCACAGAATCCCTGATGAAGGCCCCAGACTCACAAGACATGGAATTCGGTCCATAGTACGTTTATACCAAAGGGCAGGCCCTGGATGGAGCAGAGAATAAAGCACCTCCCAGAAGAGAACTGGGGAACATCCTCCCCATCACTGCCAGATCGCTCAGAGCAGAATGCTCACAAAACCTGCAGGAGCCAAGAGGGTCCTGTCCTTGGCATGCCACCCTGGAATTAGATTTTTTTAAAAAGTGATGCCAGTGCCCAGCCCTCTGGCTGAGTGGCTAAAGTTCTGCACACTCTGCTTTAGTGGCCCAGGGTTCATGGGTCCGGATCCCAGGCATGGACCTACTTCACTCATTAGCTGTGCTGTGGTGGTGTCCCACATACAAAATAGAGGAAGACTGGCACAGATGTTAGCTCAAGGCTAATCTTCCTCAACAAAAATAAAGAAAGAAATAAAAGAGGAGGATTGGCAATGGATGTTAGCTCAGGGTGAATCTTTCTCAGCAAAGAAGACACGCTAGCTGCTGTGAGATAGACCCCTCAATGCCTGGGGAGTGGAGGGTCAACAACGCAGATACAAGGCTGGGTGGATCAGAAATAGTGCCAGGGAGTGGCAGGGCACCATTCTTCCCTAGAAAGGAAAGAAAAGGAAGGAAGGTCCATGCGCATGGGCTTGGACCCTCATGCGTATACCTTGACTCACCTGCTGAGGCAGGTCCCCTAACACTGAGCTCTCACAGCGGGGCTGGCCCAAGTTCCTGGGCCAGCTGACTGTTTCCAGAAACAAGGACCAACCCTGGGGAGCACAACGCCGGGCACCAGAGAGGGAGATCTCAAATGGTGGCTGGAAGGTGCCACCAAAATATTACGGGACGGCAGGCCTCAGCTGCAGAGAAGCACTGGGTACTAGGAGAAAGTGGGCAGGGTCAGCCTCTAGAGATCACATATAGCCCCAAACCTCTAAAGGCCTCCTTAGCCACATTGCGTGCTTAACAGTTCCGCATGGGAATCTGGTGATGCAAATTACTGCTGGGGTTCATGGCTCAAGTTTCTGACCAAGTGATAGGACCTCCAAATGCCAGTTAGGCCTTGAGGAGTTGTTGCAAGAAGCCATAGGGCGGGGTGCAAGGGAACCCGATCAGAGTAAGAAGGTTTGATTGCAGCAAGATACTGCAGGGGCAGCTCATTGGGAAGCAACACCAGCAGTGATGTGCAGACATCTGGAGAGATGTGGGGGTCCGCCTGAATTCTCACTGTTGATGAAAAAGAACAGAGCCCTCTCCAACAAACAGAATTGCAGAGTGGAGCTCCGTCTTGTGTGGTTCAGGAAAGGCGGGCAAAGAGCTGCGGCTCCACCCCTGGGCCAGGCTCCAGGCCACCAAAGTTCTGGGGAATGTGGATCATCGGAGTCCTCTCTTCACATGCCCCTGAAGACATCTGCAGCCTCAGGTGGAGATGAGCACCCCATCAATGGGCTTCTGGTGTGGGAGCTCAGGTCAGGAAGACCCCAGCCAGTACCTAGCCAGCTCCAGTTCCTCAGGACAGACACCACAAGGGGACAAGGTGACACCAGGACCCTCTGTGATAGAAGGACATACCCAGGTGTGATGAGGAGAGGGAAAATAGTCATTTTCAAGTGAAGCATACTCACAAGGAAACTCAAACCAAGGCCCTTGAGGAATGAAATTCAGGAATGGGAAAAGAGCCAGAGGAATGGGTAAAGAATAACGTAGGCCACTCCAGCACTGTCTGTTTACAGGGGGCAGGGCGGGCAAGGTCGGGGGGCAGAAGTAGGCCATGCCAGTGTATAGAGGCAGGGGCCCTGGGGGGCAGGGACTGGAGCAGAAGGTCTAGACTGGGAATCCCGACTTCTCTGCAGGACATTCTGCCAAGTGGACGTCCCGTGAACTGCACACGTCACAGCCCCTAGAACCCTAGGGACCTCCTGGTGTCCGGGGATGAGGCCTGCACAGAAAGGCACAAACCTCTCCCTGTGCATGACTTGCTGGGCAAAGCCAGGAAGTAATTTCCCAAGAGAAGCTCAGAGATGAGTCACCCTCAACTCCTCCAAAAAGCAGGTGGTGGGCACGGTTGGGGGAGAATGTGGATCTGTCAGGACATGGCTTATGGGAGCTGGCCTCTTACCCTCGCCTTCTGGGGTCCCTGAGCAGAGAATCTGTACAGCACAAATTTCAAGGGGCTGCAGACATTTTCTCAAAAGATAAGAGATAAAGAATTGTTGGCTCACCAAAACTCTTCGTAGGAAGAGGACGACCGACATTTTTCATGGGAAAGGATGGCTTAGGGTGAAATCAAGAGAGAAACTCTTTCCCACACCAGCCCAAGGAGGCTGAATATGACAAGGAGGAGGGTTTGCTGCTTAGAGAGAGGGGTGGGTAGACGAGAGAGGAAATAAGGTTGAGTTCCAAGTGCGGGAGAGTGGCCCTCTTCCTGTGATGCACCCTCTTGAATTATGCATGAAGTTACGAAACCTACAGAGTGTCTGATGGCAGAGGGACTGCTGAGAAGGGGACGGGGCTTCAAGTCCAGGTGAGGCCAAGTCAGGGGAGTCCTAAACTTCAGGGGTCAACACAGCACTTACAAATGCTGAATGAAAGGTCATTTCACCGAGGCAGATGATGCAGCATAGAGTGAGCATGTGGCTGCAAAATTAATAAAAGTTCTTTTATTTTTTTAAATCTTGGGACAGAAAACTTCAGAACCACTAAAAACATGAAATAGAATTCATACCACCTGGAAAAGGGCAGCGAGCTGAAGCACAGCTTAACGTCATTTGACAGGCCCCTGCCCTCCTGAGAGGAGGCAGGAGTGGGGTGGACGCAGGGGGACATTTCCCACACCAGGCCCTGCTGAAGGCCTGCTGCAGAAAGTCCACTTAAGAAAGATGAAATTTCCCTGTTTATTAGAGAGCTAAAAGTCAATTTTAGGACTGTGAAATATGACTTTAATAAATGAATACATAAGGTGCCAGAATCGGAAGCCCAGACTGCTGAACACCAAAAATTGTATTTAGTCCACAGAATCATACATGCAGGACCAGAGCTTGGGGTATGGTGAATTTTAAAATCCATTTTGCAAGTGTCTTTGAATCTCCTGATATGTCTGTCCCCTTCTCTCTCCCCTAGATGTATGTGGATGGGGGCGTGGGTGCCCCTGAGTGTGTGGTGGGTCTGGGAGCATGCAGGTGCATGTACACCTGTGTGTGCTCCACTGTGTGTGTGGCCATGGGACTACCCATTAGTGGCTGTGTGTGTGACAGAGAGACACATGTGTCTTTTCTAAACTGCTGCTCTTAGCACATTAGTGGCTTTTTCACCATGAAGCTCAGAGCAGGGGAAATGTAATGTAAGGTAATGATGCTGTAATAGCCAACAAGTTGGAAATCAGAAAACTCTCCCAGAAGAGGCTGCTTATCACAAGGCCAGCTCAGAGATTAGCAGGGACAGCTCAGCCGCAGGGGTGTTTCTTTAAAGAAGGCCTCCCCGCTCCTCCCTCTTTTTCTGTTTTTTCCTTTCTTCCTCCTCTCTTCCTTCCAACAATTGCTGAGGCCCACTGCAAGGTTTACATGATGTCATATATATGCTCTCATTTAATCCACAGAAGAACCTTTCATTGAACCTATTACCCTCTCCATTTTACAAATGAGAGTACTATGGTTCAGAATGATGATGGATGCATCCAACATTACACAGCTAATAAGTGGAAGATTCTCAGAATGGGAAAGCTTTTTTCCCTAAAGGCAGGAAACTGAGCTTGGAGCCAAAGGACCTAGGCAGGATTATGGGGACCTCAATTTACCAATAATTTCCCTTACTCAAGATCACAGGACACATTGCTACCCAACATGGGAGTTATACTGTATAATCAAATGAGAGGCAATATGCTTAGCACACTGGGACATTGGGGATACCCAAGAAATGTCCTTCTCTTCCCTCTATACTCCATCAAAGAGCATGGCCAATAGCAGGACTGGCCCTCTCCTGGGCCACTTTTCCTGCTCATTATACTTGCACCCGTGACCCTATCCTGCACCCATTTGTGTTGGACTAAAGATAGGGGGTTTCTAATTGGAACCCTAAGGCCTCCTTGGGGTAACCGTGGGCTTACACCACTTAATATTTATACTCAGTGATACAGGAGGAGAGTCTTGGGGCTGGGACATTGGGGTTCTGGTCCCAACTTTGCCAATGATTTGCTCTGTGCTCTTGGACTTCATTGTCCATCTCTGGACGTCAGCTTTATCATCTACATCAGGGAACAGCAAACTATCACCTAGAGGCCAAATCTGGTCTGCCACCTGTTTTTGTATGTAAAGTTTTATTGGAACACAGCCACATCCATTCATTACATATTGTCTGTGGCTGCTTTCACACTACATCTGAAAGAACTGTACCATGGACGTTGAACTGAAGGATGTCTAAGAATCTTCCGGCCAGTAACTCGGCACCCTCAGGTCCAGCTTCTACTTCAGACTGTAGAGAAATTTCTCCAAAATGCAGATCTGACTATGTCACTTTCCTACTTAAACCCTCCAACATTGGGCATGGGAATTAACTGCAAATAGGCACAAGGGATCTTATTGAGATCATGAAAATGTTGTAAAGCTGGTTTACGGTGATGATTGCACAATTCAGTAGACTTATTAAAAATCATTGGATTGCATACTTAAAATAAATGGATTCTATGATATGTAAATTAACCTTCATAACATTGTTTAAAAAAAAAACTTTCAACAATCCCAGGCCAAGACGATCTGGAGCTGTGCTCTTCCAAGTGTGCTCCGTGGGCTCGTGGCAGCCTATGCCATGCATGCTATCAGTCCACAATGAGATGAGAGGTGTTTAGAAACTGTTAGAGCAATTTGGCATTGCTGTGACATTTTTATTGCGGTTTATGAAAGTATCGGTCCACAATGAGTTGAGGGGGACAAAATGGTCTTCCATCACAGATGGTTTGAGTAGCACTACTGTAGACTAAATTTAATCTCCTTAGCCTGGCATCTGAAGACCCCATGACCTACTTGCCCCTGCATACTTAGCTCCCAAAATGTCTCCTTTGCAACCTACCCTTAAAGAACTCAGAGTCTCCAAACTCTGCCAAAATCTCTCACTCACTCCCCCAGCCCATGGCATGACCCTGACAACTCCAATGCCTTTCCCTTCCTTTTTCAATAATTATTTATTCATCCTTCAAAACTCAGCCTAGCTGTCATCTCCTCTTAGAGGCCATCCTAATTGCCTTGACCTCCAACACCCTCTTCCCCAGGGGTAATCTTTGACTAATTATCTCATCTATCTGAACCTCAATTTTTCATCTGTAAAATAGGGATAACAATAGCATCTGCCTCATCAGATTGTTGTAAGCAATTATTTTACAAAAGGCTTCAATGTTTATTTTCCTTGGGGAGCCCACATGCATCCTATTGTACTGCAATTGTTTATTTATATATCAGTCTCCAGACCATGATCTCCAGGGAGGCAGGGATGTGTTGGATCGCCTCTGCATCTGCAGGGCCTGGAGAGAGATGAAGCTCAGTAAACATGAGCTGGACAAGTGAGTGAGTAAATGAAGCCCTTTCTGAACCTAAACTCTAAACTCTAGGCAGGGCAAGAGGTATGTAGATATATTATTACTTTTTGAAAAATCAAACTCTGGTAAAACACCATACCTGGTAGAAATGTGGCCAGAAGGTGCTGATGGCAAGCTCTGCCTTCACCCAGCCCTCGGTGACGACCCCGGACACATTCCACACAGGGTTCCCCTGGGGCCCGCCGTTCACCTTCACATACACATTCAAGGCCCCCGGGCTGGACCTGTCGCGGCTGGAGAAGTAGTAATGGAAATCGATGCAGTGGGTGTCATTCTCCTTCAGGGTCGGCAGGAGAAGGTGGGCCTTCTGGCCAGAGGCCCTCCCTGAGCTGTTCACCATCATGAAGGATCCTGGAGACCCATAAAGGGGGTGGGAAGTAGAGACAAGGAGAGAAAAAGAAAATCCTTCAGAGAACCAGTCACACTCATAAACACGGTGGCCAGAAATCAAGCCACTCTAAAGGATCTGGTTGATCCTGAGGAAGCCACATCTCCTCTCTCAAGCTGAGCACACTCTTCTGTAACTGGGAATAAAAAATCCTACTCAACAAGGCAGTTTTTAGAATTAAGAGATGGTAACATGTATGAAGTATTTCTACAAAGTAGAAATAGTCTATAAATATTTACAGAAACAACATTACATCTAGCAGCTCCTGAAGGAAGCATGGAATAAAAACCCAGAAATGTAGTGAATTGCAACCTCCACGGGTGAAATGAGGTGAAATATAACCTCATTCAAGCTTGGGTTGTCTCAATGGAAGCAGGAACTCTACAATACCGGAGGTGTCGTTCCAACATATTCCACCTGGAGCCTTGTATTCAGTACACGGAATATATCAGAGGAGGACATATAAAAAGTAGAGTATGTTCAAATACGCAAAGAAGACCCTGAAGAAATGTAAGAACCAACTGGAAGGTGTTGAGCCTGGAATGGAGGGGAAGTAATATTTGCTAAGCACGTAAAGAAGAGCTGTGTGATGCTAAGTATCTTATTTATATATTATTCAATTTAATCTTCAGCATGACCCTGGGAGATAGAGGATTTTCATTTTATTTAAAGATTGAGTGACTCTCCCTGGGCCACTCAGACAGGGAAGGAAGAGACTCAGATGCTCTCCAACCTCAAAGTTTATGCTTTTACTACTATTTGCAGAAAACATGACTGATTTTCAAGCACTGAAAATGCTGTCTCCTAGAAAGGAAGTGAGCCTCTGTGGAGCTGCTTTGACAGATTTAATGGTTGTTTCCAGTTCTTCATCCCTCCCTGGATCCGTGTCCTTGGCCTCTGGCTTCGCGGCTCCTACAAGAAGAGGCAGAGGGTATGTCCCCTCCCTTGACCTTGGGCTGCACTTGCTTTGGTCAACAGGATGTTAACAGAATGACACAAGGAGAGGCTTGTAACGTGCTTGCCTCGCTGGGCTTGCCCTCTTGCTCTACTGCCCCCTTTCATTAGAAGAATGCGCCCCAGGTGGCTGCTGCCCCTTTCAGCTTAGGATTGAGAATAGTCACATGTAGAGGAGAACTGAGCTCAACCGATAGTGAAGAACCAAGCCATGCCACCCAGGCAGCTAGAAGCACAGCCACAAGGTCAACAAGCCCAACACAGATCAAGCCAACCCACAACCGATGCTCAGACCCATGAGTGAGAGTAAATGTTGACTGTCGTTTAGCACTGAGTTTCCTCTTGGGTTGGGAGGCAGCCTTATTGTGGCAATAGCTATCTGATAAAGGTGACCAAGAGAGCATACTTAGGAAGGAAACCACCAGGAGGCACATTTCAGTTCAAAGGACATTCTAACAAGTAGAGCTGATGGGATTGACTGCCCGGTGACAAAGTGAGTTCCTCATTACTGTAGGTGACTAAACAGGCTGGACGAATTGAGGAGATGTCTAAGGAAATTTCACAATCAACTGTGAGAGCCGAACTCTGTGACCTAGAGTCTTATGATTCTATGAAATAAATTGCATCATAAAACACAGTAGGTAAATTCAGGTGGTTCTGGGATGAATATTCCCACCGAGAAAACCACTGTTACTGTGAAATCTTATCTTAACCACTAAAACCTTCAATTCAGAATGAAACCTTAAGACTACTTAGATGAGCCAGTTCAACAGCTATAAGTAGCCTCATTCTTTCACCCTAATACCAAACAGACTAACAGTTGCCAGTTCATCAGTCCTGGGAAATCTGTATTTTGCTTGGGTTCTGGAGGGTACCAGTGATTCATAGCCCATCTCTCCTGGGTTCCAAACAAATTTAAAAATAGACAACAGGAGAGAGACTTCAAAATCTCCACTTTATTATTCAGGAAGCTGGATTAGAGAAAAGAACTTGAACTTGAGGCCAAATTAGGCTCTGTACATTTTCTTCTCTGAACCAGCATGCAGAGCAGCTGGATGATCATGGGCTCCCTCCTTCCAACTCCACCCTAGAGGGCCACAGCTGTCCTCAAGGGATGACCAGTTAGGGCCATAAGGTGAGGCTCATCCCAAAAATGAGCCAACAAGAAGCCAGGTGACAAAGAGAAACATGAACCAATGGCTATCAGACTTTCACCATTCCACCAATCAGAAAACTCACCCACCCCCTGGGGTAGGGGCCACAGAAAGCAGCGCAAAGGGGAATCTTCCTTCGTGTTTCCAAGAGAGTAAAGTTTCCTAGTTTATGGGCTGGCAGTAACACAGGGTAAGTGGAGAGATGTCCTTTGTCAGATGTCATCTCTAATCATCACAACCTGCCAGTGAGACAGCAAGGAAGGAACCACTGCAGGAGGGAAACTGAGGTGCAGAGAGAAGACTGAGCCAGCATCCATGACCTACATCCCACGAGGTTCCAGAAGGTTTCCCTTGGAGAGACAAGTGATGACCCACAAACCCCACAAAGGTCAGGTGAGTGCCCCTGCCACAGAGGAGTAACACACCTCCAGGAAGGGAAGGTAAGAAGCAAGTGATGCCTGGCTCTCTCCACTCAGAATCCCATGATGTCCTGTGGACATGTCAGCTCCTGATCTCCAGCCAGTTCACGCCAGGCTACTTACCGTCCACGGCAGAGGGAGTTGAGAAGGTTCCCTTCCACCAGCTCAGGTTCCCACTTGTTTATATCCTAGCTCCAGTAGGGAGAAGACTCACTGAGGAGGTAGAGCCAGGTAACATCCACCCACTCCAGCAAGTCTAGGGACACCCTCCATCTCGCTGCCTCCATTGATTGTTAACAGATGATGCTGCCATTTCCAGGCGGAGCTGGTGAAAGTGCATGACCCTCCATCGACTCTCTGTGTAGCAGAAATTGCTGGTCGATTAACAAACCTGTCCTCTTTGTGCTGGGCACATAGCTGGACTACCTTCTCCAGCCAATTTTTACAGTTTGGTGGGGCCATGCAACTGGGTTCTAGCCAATGGGGCCTGAGTAGGAAGTGTGCCACTTCCAGGCTTGGTCCATAAAGGCTGCAACCCTCCACCCTCCACCCTCCTCTGACCCCCACTGCTCCATTCACCTTTGTTCTGTCTTTCAAAGGAAGATCCTTGGACCAGCAGCCTCAGCATCACCTGGGACCTTGTAAGAAATACAGAATCTCAGATCCCACCCCAGGCCTACTGAATCTGAATCTACATTTTATCAAGTTTCCCAGGTGATTTGTATGCACTTTAAGGTGGGAGAATTCCTGTCCCATTGTCTTTTCCCATCCACCAGCTGAAAGCACAGGATTCTAAGAGCTTGAGAGCAGAGCCACAATAAAAAGATCCCAGTTCCCTGAATGACCATGACCATAAGGAAGGCCACCCACCTACTAGGAACACTCATTTTGGACTTTAAGTAAACAAGGAATAAACTATTATGGGTTATTAAGCCACTGAAATTTTAAAGTTTATTCCTGTGGCTAGCATTATCATTATTCTTTCGGCACCCCCATAGAGGCCCTACTTCCTCCAAGTCCCTTTATTTAAGGAGATAACATGAGAAATGATAGTTACTAAGCGAGGCTGCAAGATGCTCCAAATAGGGACATCATTAAGAGCAGTGCCCTAGAGTAAAAAGAAGCCGAAAGAAAGAAGAGAATGAAAGAATGGACTCAGAGAATGAATCCTTGAGAAGGGAAGAAACATTTTGGACCTTCGTTAAGATAACTTGCGTCTTAGGGGGGCCAGAGTTGGGTTGACTAGGGGCACACACCATGCTCCCCATCACCACCACCCTGGCCCCTATTGTCATTTTGTGTGATTTGATATGCAGGCTCTGGCTTTTAGATTAGACAGAAAGTGTTTGGGTGCAAGGCTCAGAGAGATAGACAAGATAATTTAAAAGAATAAAAGAAAATAATAACTGCTCACCTCACCCCACCCAGCCTGCCCACAAAGGAAGGTGGGTGCAGGCCAGAGGGTAGAGCAGCACGGAGTCCTGCTCACGAACGTCTTAATGTGACTGGGGAATGAGCAGTGCTGCTTTCAGGTCCAAGTGACAGAAAGTGACAGGATGAAAAGTCAGCATCAGCACCTGGCATGCCTCACAAGAGAGGAAGGGGTGCTAAGACATTGAGAAGGGCACCCATAACAGCAGCAAAGGTGGGGTCTCCTTCAACAGCTTGCAGGCAGTGGGCTTCCATGAGGATTCCAGAAAGGGGCAACATGAGCAGCTGGTCTTATACCTGTGCACTCACAGGACCCCAGGGATTCTCTTGAGTGACTGGGGAGAGCCTTATGAGGGGAGACAGAGGCCGACAGTCAAGCAGGTGGAGGCTTGCGGGACAGAACATTTAGATCCTGGATTAGTGTCCTATGGCTGCTGTAACTAATTACCATAAACCCAGGGGCTTAGTACAATGCAAATTTATTCCCTTAGTGGAGGTCAGAAGTCTAAAGTCAAGTTGTCGGTAGGGTTTCTTTCATTCTAGAGGCTTTAGGAGATAATCCATTTCCTTGCCTTGTCCAGCTTTTAGTGGCTGCCTGCATTCCTTGGCTCATGGCCCCTCCCTCCATCTTCAAAGGGCATCACTACAACCTCTAGTTGCACCATCACATCTCTTATATTTGACTTTCACCCTCCTGCCTCCCTCTTACAAGGATCCTATACATGGGGTCCACCCAGACAATCCCGGATAACCTCCCCATGGCAAGATCCCTAATTTAATCACATCTACAAAGTCCCTTTTGTCACGCAAGGTACCAGAGGCACAGGTTCCAGGAATTAGGATGTGGACATCTTTGGAGGGCCGTAATTCTGTCATCACAGATATTTATAGGTACCCCCAAGCTGCTGAACCAGAGAGATAAGGATGCCAGACCCATTCAGAAGCCAGCGGGTGCACGCTGTTTAAAGGGCAGGTGCCCTGGGGAACCTGAGTGTTCTTACGTGAGTGTAGAAGATGCCTCATCATATCAGATCCAGTTATCACCAAAGCCTCCGAAGGGGAATATGGTGTAAAAAGCAAAATATAGGGTCAGACAATTTGGCTCCCAATTTAGACCAAAAATAAGAAAAAGGTCTGGGGCTAGACCTGGGGGAGGTCCCCCTCAGCCGTGGGAACCCCTCAGGGCTGCTGGCCAGTGTAACCATCATGGTCACACATCGTTCCTCAGATTCCACCCCCCACATGTGGCTGCTCCTGGGTCACCTTCCAGGTTAATCAGACTGATGACTGCAGTAGAAATTCGCCCCATGGTCTGGCCACCCAATATCTGAATCCCCTTCCTACATTTGGGGAACCTCCCAATTTTTGAAGCAGAGTCCGTCTTCATCTGTGGAAACAGAAAAGGGCAGATGCCCTCTTTCCCAGCCTCTTCTGTAGCTAAGACTCAGGCACAAAATCTGGGCTGCACTGAGCAGATGCACCCAACCCCAGTTTCTGAACCAGAAGCTAGTGATGAAACGAACCAGGGTGCAGGGAACCAGAGACTGTACGGAATCCACTATAGAGAGGGTAGCAAGAGTAGAGGAAGGTGCCTCTGAGGTGCAGAGGCAGCAGTGACAGTGGACGGAGCAGCAAATTCAGGCTTGCATGCCTGGAAGGACAGCCCTGGAGTGGAGCACAGACATGAGTACAACACGCAGAGGCAGGGGTGATTAACTTGGCCAGGGTGGGTCAGGATGTGTTCCAGGAGTGGGCCAAGCTGGGCTGGAACTGAAGAATGAATGGAAGGGAAACCTCACCAGCCAGTCAGCGTATTATGAACCCAGATAGCGGAATCTGACCAGCTTTTAGCCCATACCTATACCTGCAGGAACTCCAGCTCTGGCAGTACTCCCTATGTATTTCCAAAAGTCCCCAAGGTACCTTAATTAATGATGCCAACCCCCTTCTCCTCACTGCACTTCCATTCAAATCCCTCATATGCCCTTGCCATCAGCTGCGGTATCTCAATGATTGGGCAAGTCCTTGTTAGTATTTCTCTACTCTGGGACCCACTCAGGGAACACACAATAGAACTGCTTTGGCCCCAAAGTCAACAAGGTTCAAGACACAACTCTTTTGGCAAACTTACGTGGCTTTTTTTTCTCCTCCATCAAGGTACATGCTCACCCAGCACCACTGCCGCCTAGAGTTCAGCTCTTAATTCCACTCAGCATCGTCCTTTGTGATGGATTTTCTCCTCCATCCATGGCCCCACAGTCACTCCCTGCAAGAAGCCCCCTTCAGTCTGCAGGACACACCTGAGTATTCACATACCCTAACTGCACAGGGCTCCATGTTTTCTCTCCTAACACCCCTTCCCCAGGAATATCCTCAGCCCCATCAGGTTAGTGTAGATCAGTGGTGTAAATAGATACTAGGGGGTACGTAGCTGAAGGCCACACATCAGGATTTGTAAGCTATCCTCTTTCTCATTCGGGATTCCTTCTGCGGCAGTGTGCCTGATGGTAATTTGGGAGGGCATTTCAAATAGAGGGAACAGCATGTACAAAGGCACAGCAGCAAGAAGCCGTAGCATCCAGCAGTGTAAGCATGGTGTCTTAGAAGAGGGTGGGATCCAGCCATCTATAGCCCCCCCCACATCTAACCCACCTTACAGAGGTCTGGCCACATCCTCCAGAGGGAAGAAAGCCACCTCTCCCAGCTGAGCACAGGCCTGACGTTTTAGAGACTGTTCAGAAGTGAAGCCCTCATCCATTGGCAGCTCAGTGGGGCCCTCTTTGATCAACAAGTTGGCTTAATTAACATCATCCTGGGGCTGTCAGTTTCCTGGAGATCAAAAATGAGCCGGTCATTACGCCAGATCAGTCAGAAACAAGAAAGAGGAAGACTGTAAATACATTCTCTTCCCTTCTCCCCTTTTTTTATTAAAAAAAAATCCACTAACGTGAGAAGGAACATAAAACAGCACTAGTTTCTTCATAGTTATTACACATAGCACCGAAAATTGTGGAATTAAACCAGGAAGTGCTCTCTGGCTGGCCATAAATTTTGCATTTTTTCCCCGTCGTGCATAATAATGCCTGATAAGCACCCCATTATTGATGTGTCTGCAACATAGATCCCCTTTTTGGAGGCAAAATGCTTCTCCGTAGCAGGTGGCAGGTATTGTGTTTACACATGAGCCCCTCAGGATTGCACTGCCTCACGTCGGCAGTAAAAAGAAAGCCCTAATTGAGTTTTTAATGGCTCTGCACATTGTTCATTAAGATTACATGAGTGTGCTCGGGCGACTGGCAGCTGAGGGCCTGGAGCTCCGAAAGCTCCAAGCTGTCCCTGTAGACAGGTGCCCTCACCAGCTTCCAGCGCCAGCACCTATGTGAAGGGAGCGGATGGCGGCAGGGACCCAAAAGCCGCCGGAAGCCAAGGCAGCTGTGATGGCATGGAACGAGGCCTGGATTTGCAGTCAGAAAACTGAAGTTCAGTCTCACTCCTGTCATCTCTTAGTGGTATGACTTTGAGCAAGTCAATAAAACTCCCTGGGCCTCGAGGTCCTCATCTATAAAATGGGTTGATGTAAGCTACACGTCAAACTTTTTTTGTTTGTCTGTTTTCAGTAAAGATTAAATGAAAAATGGGACTTGGCTCAATAAATGTTAATTTCATAATAAATGGCCACTAGCAGATGACAGTGGGCCCAATGCAATTTATACCATGTTTAATGTTATTAATGTTTATTGAGAACTTAGTACATATGGGGCATTGATCTAAGCATCTTTTAGCATCCCAATGGGGTGGCGCCATGCTATCCCTGTTTTAAAGCACGGGACACCGAGGAAGAGAGGGGGCAAGTCTGTTGCCTGCACAGTCCTCATCTACTCCACGGTAAACGGAACAAGGGCCTCCCGAAGAAGTCCACGTTCGACTCTCCAGAACCTGTGGATACATCATCTTACACGGCAAAGAGGAATTGAAGTTGCAGATGAAATTAAGGTTGCTAATCAGATGACTGTGAGATGGTGGGGATTATTCTGGACGAGAGAGGCAGAAGAGGCAGGATCAGAGAGGGATTTGACGATGCTCTGCAGCTGGCTTTGAGGCTGGAGGAAGGAACCGTGAACCAAGAAATGCAGGTGGCCTCTAGAAAGTAGAAAAGGCAAGAAAACAGACTGTCCCCCAGAGCCTCCAGGAAGGAACACAGCCCTGCCAACACCTTGATTTTAGCCCAGTGCAACCCATTTAGGACGCCTGACCTCTAGAACTGGAAGACTAAAAATTCTGTGTTATTATTAGCCACTAAATTTGTGGTAATTTGTTACAGCAGCCATAGGAAACAGATACACTCCAGACTTCCCTGTTTCTGAGTTTTTGCTCTGATGATGCCATTCCTGAAATCCACACTGCCCAGCCCAGACACGGTCCCTCACTAAACCACAGTCATTGGTCGCTTGACAGAGGGGATGCATTCTGAGAAATGCGTCATTAGGCAGTTTCGTTGTTGTGTGAACATCATAGAGTACGCGGACACAAACCTGGATGGTATAGCCTACTACACACCTAGACTATAGGGTACTAGTCTTATGGGATCACCACTGTGTATGTGGTCCATTGTTGACTGAAACATCGTTATATGGTGTAAGTCATGACTGTACTTGAAAGCCACTTAGTTTTTGTGGCTTTCACTAAGTCTCAGAGAACAGTTATTCCTGCATCGCTGACTCTATCCACACCTCTGTTATAGCTGGACAAGGCCTAATTTAAAAGTCCAGAATGATGACGTTTAGCTGTCTGGTCTCAATAAATGGGCCAGGGGCACAAAAACGTCAAAAGACACTATGAAGTAAGAAAATAAATGTGGAAGAGAAGCGCAGAGTTCTACTAGTAGTGTCATGAAAACCAATAATCATTCAGCCAGTCATAAACCTAACAATTTACCAATAGCCACAGTAACAAACATACCATTCAACATCATCCATGTTATCAATGAAAGCAATCTAATTATCATGTGTCGAAAAAAAAGGAAAGAAATTTGCTTCTTTTCTAATACACCAGGAATGGGGAGGAGAGATTAATTACAGCTTAATGGATACATAATGTCTATTTGAAACAAGGAAAATATATCCTGAAGTTTCAAAGGAGTGGAACGTTGTGAAGGTTTTGTCAGAGTCAGTTTGTGTGAACAAGTAATAACTGTTTCTGTAATCATTCATTCAGAACAATAAGTTGGGGTTTAAGCATTTCATATGCAAATTTGTTAAGGCAGTTCTCCAAGAAACAGCTATCTGATCATCCATGTAGGTGTGGATAATGTAGTTTAAAAATGAAATTTAACCCAGGTGACTGGATTTGAAGGCGCTGCTGGAAGGGGCTCCGTACGAGGGCCTTTCCCCACAAAGACCAGGTACCAGGGCCGCCTGCGTTCCTTCCCGTTCCTGAGAAAAGGATGAAAGGGGCAGGGGGTGGGAGGGAGAAAGAGAAGGAAGACAGGGTCAAGGGAGAAGTAAAGGAAGAAGGAGAAAGCATCAGAGTAGACAGAAAAAAGAGGAGGAGAGGAGGGAGAAAGGCAGAGAGGGGAGGAGAGGAGAAAGATGATGGACACAAAGCCAAGTAAAATTTAACCCATGCTCAACCCCTTAAGGATGCCCACCCCTTTCACTCCCCAAACCAAAACAAAAGTTTCACACCGCATTCTCCTTTTGGACCTTATGATAATGTTGTGATGAAAACAGACCCAGGTGAACGTCGTGAGGCACACGGGGACCTGGGTCTCCGCTTCATAACTTCATAACTCATCTCCCGCAACACCTCAGCATAACATGTCAACTTCTCAGGAGGAAAAATAAATGCTGGGAAAAACAATGAAACTCAACACACGACGGAGCCAGAACTCGGCTACAGAACCGGTGGAACACAAGGGCTTGCAGGTGCTCTTCAAAGTGGGGAACATCACAACCCTTCTGGCAAGGTCAAGACGGAACTGAAGGGCAGGCAATGCCACTGTCCCCTTCCTGTGCACCGGTTTAGTCACACGGCACCTCTGTGAGCGAGGCATTGCCTCTCCACGTCTTCACCTGTCAGACAGGTATGCTGGTGGGTTTCTAAAGTTCCCTCCAGCTAGAGAAGCCTAGAGTTCCGAGGCTTTACAGTCACATAACTAGTTACTGTGAGTTAGACGCCAGGACTGGCTTGGATTTTCTATGTAGGCTCTTTCTGGAGAAGGAATGAAGGAGCAGAGGCCTTTTTCCTTGGCTCTTGTCTTGAAGAAACAACACAGTGATTTTTATGTTCCCACAAAAATTCCTTTCCCTGTAGTAACACCTGCTCATTAATAATAACAACAGCAAACACATATCATCACATTTTACTAATATTCATTCATTTAATTCTAATATCAACCCTATGAGGTAGTCATTATTATCATCCTTCTCTTACAAACGAGAAAACTCAGGCACAGAGAGCTTAGGTAACTTTCCCAAGGCCCCACAGCTAGTAGCAGAGCCAAGATTCAAACCCAGGAAATTCTATCATCATTTAGCTCTTAGGCTCCATATCACAAGTGGGCGTGTTGTATTTGGTGGCAAGGAGTGATCGCACATTCCCTGGGGTTAGCTGGCCTTGCCCTGGGCAGCTGGTGCAGGTAAGGAGACGGGTCAAGAGTGGGAGGAAAGAACAAAAATGAAACCAGTTGTCAGGCTGCTGCCATATTAAGAGTGAAGAGAACAACAGGGCTGCTGGGAGCATCGTCAGACCCCAAATTGTTCCAGACATTCATTGGGCTGAGTCCTTCACTTCTGCAGCTCTAAATCTCTAAACTGAAATGACATGGAACTAAAATATATATATTTTTTTAAATCTCCAAACTCTTCACACATCCGCTGGCATGATAATATTTTGATTAGTTACATTTATGCTCCAATTACACTCACAGAATGTTCGACTGTGTCTTATATAGAGCGTGTTTGCCATGCTCCATGGAAAATACTAGATTATTACCTCGTATATTTGCAATGGGAAAAGACACAAACGGAAAAGGGGGGAAAACAGAGTGAAGAGATGACTAAGCCTGTGAAAATAGCGCTGCCTTGCCTTCACATTCCTAAATTGGGTCATTGCTATTATTTCCCAAGCTTTAAAATACCAGGGCTTGGAGTGATGTTGAGTATGGAAGTCTACCTTCCCCTTACCTGACACTTTTATCTCCCCCATAACAACGGGGTCTGACTCTAAAAGCAACCTGATCACGCATCCACTGAGTGGCAAGGTCAACGGGGGGAGGTTTGAGTTTTTGTGGGTTTTTTCTGGAGAGAGTGTCCATCTGTTTCTCAAAGAGGTCCTTAACCCTGCCTGTAATGAATAAGTAAATACGCAAATACATAAAGGTTGAGAGCTACTCTGAGCTTTGCAGGACGCCTGCCCTGGTGGTGCTAGGATAGACTTTCACCGTGCGTGCTGGCTAGACGCCTTCACATTGTTTCTTCTTCATCAGCAGACCCCATTGTGGTTGGGGGAGGTGAGGGCATCACACCATCCGGTGCCGATATCAGTTGGGCCCCTCAGCCCCATGGAGATGTGCTAAAACTTGTCTGTCCCCCAATCCCACAGCACCCTCCCCTCAAATCCTCAGCCACCAGGGCCTAACTTTCTCCTCTTGCTCCCCCTGCCACTGCATCCCCAAGTCACCAAGTACCTCTGCGCCTCAGTTTCCTTCCTGTGGCTCCAAGCATGAAAGCTAACCCTTCCACCAGCTTCCTCATAAATCCACTAGAACCAAGCATTTTATAAATTGAATGAAATTGGTTCTAACCTTAAGCAGTATTTGCACACCTACTATGTGTCCGACACTCTAGGAAAACAGCATCAGCACAACAGAGCTTTTGTCTTTGTGGAGACTGCAGACAGGAAAAGGCAGTTTTGAGGATTTTGGAAAGTTCTAGGATAGGGCAGGTACCCAGAGAGAGATCTAACCAGGACTTGATTTAGGGGAGGAAGTATAAAAAGAAAGAAAAAACAACAATGTGCTGGAGCCAATAAACTCCACGCTGAGGCCTGAGGTCATACAGGTGTCAGACAGGTGAAGAAGGAGCAGAGAGAATGTCCCCAGCAGATGAAATAGCCTATTTCAAAGCCAAGAAGTAAGACAGCCTCTAACCCGTGGAGGGACTAGAAGGAATTGTCGATACAGAGCAAGTACCTTACAGACCACCATTCTAACTTCCCACCCCGTAGATATGGGATGAGGAACTTGATATCCAGAGACATACAGTGACTTGCCCAGAGTCACACAGCCAGATGGTGGCAATACCAGAACTCAAACTTAGGTATGTCTGATTCCAAGGTCAGCGCTATTTCCCTCTACAACAGTGGTTCCCAAATTGTAGCATTCATGAGAATCACCTGGAAAGCTTGTTGAAAGACTTCAGGATCCCACCCCCAGTGGGTTAGAATTTGCACTTTTACCAAGTTTCCACCTGAAGCTGATGCAGCTGATCAGCGGGCCACACCTTGAGAATTCTTGGATCGGCTGCTCCCTACCCGCCAGCTCTGACGGGCCAGGGGTTCACGAACTCGGTGCAATCCACAGGTGGTGCTGCCCCCGCTATCCATCCAGGGCTGGCAAGATGCCAACCTGCTTGAAGAGGCTCCCTCCTCCCCAGGGCCACACCCTACCCACCTCTCTCTGGCCACTGACCATCAAACTCGAAGCCCCTCTCTGCTGCCCAACCTCAGCAAGGCCCCCCTCTGACATGAGCAGTCCCCGTTCAATCATTGCCAATTACCAAGAATATCATTAGACACTTATTGACTCCCGCAGATGTACCGGGTCTGCATAGAAAACAGCACAATAATTATTCCTCCTCTTTTACCATCCTCTAAGGAGCTACAAGAATTTGACAGCTGTTATCCAATTAATTCTGACAGCATTTTTTTTTTAATGTAAAGGTATTTATTTCATCTAAGGTGAAAAAAAAGCTATTTCCTTTTTTGAGGTGAGAATGAGGGCAAAGAGAGGCCAAATGACTTGGTCGGTATCACTAGAGTCATTTATCACCTCCTTTGTCCTGCAGGGTCAGTGAAATAATGAATGAGAGCATGAACTCTGGATTCAGACTGCCAGATCCAATCCTAGCTCTGTCAGCCACCAGCCGTGTGACCTTAGGCAAGTTGCTTAACCTCTCTGAGTCACAGTTTCTTTATCTGTAAAATGAGAGTGATGATGGTAATGGTAGCACCTGCCTTGCAGGTTTGTTATGGGAACTAAATGTGTGTATACATGTTAAGTGCTTACAATAGGGCTTGGCACATCATAAGAGCTCTGTAAATGTGAGCTACCATGGTCATCAGCAGCAGTGCAGCATCTCTGAGTCCTCTTGTAGATCTCTGACTACAACAGAGAGTAAGATAGTTGGCCTACAATCCAGCAGGATCAGGTAGAACCCAGTGCCAATTTCCATGCATGGAATGACCCCAGGAGGCACCAGGAAGCCACGGCTCCCCACAGTTCCCCCCAAGGAGCATCTCTCTTTGCCAGCAGTTCTCCAAATGTGGTCCCCCAACCAGTTGCATCAGCATCAACTGGAAACGTAGAAAAGCAAGTTCTCGGGCCCCAGCCAGACCTACTGAATCAGAACCTCTGAGGCTGGGCCCAGCCACCTGTGCCCGCCCAAGCCCTCCAGGTGATGCTGATATACGCTCAAGTTTGAGAAATGCTTTTTTTGGAAACAGGTTCCAAGGGCCTCAGCCTATTCGGGTGGACCAGGATAACCCAGGGAACTTACGCCAGCTCCAGTCTACTGCATGTTCCCTACATTTCCCATGAAAGGACAGGTCACCTGAGGTCACCAACTACGCTCTTGACCACTGCCGTCCACCGCCTCACCTGAAACTGCCATCCCGCTCCCACCTCCGGAGAGGCCTCCGAGCACCACCCCTGTGGACCAGCCTGGGAGGGGCATTCGCTGCCGTGACCGCAGCCGCCTCTACGCGTTACAAGGCAGGAAGAGGAGGATGCGTGGGGAGAACGGATGACTCACAGAAATAGACATATAGAATCTCCCAGTCCTACCCGAGTCCTTGAAGCCATCAGGATGTCCCCACGGCTGTCGACTGGGGCGTCTTGAAATCAAACCCCGGAACGCCCTGACATTCTGCATGGCCTTCGTCCTGAACTGCTCACACTTCTCTGCTCATCCTTCACTTGTCAACCTGCTTCCAGTCCTGTCAACTGCAAGTCTGACTTCCTATTTCAGTACCTAGCCCCAGTCCTCTTCCTTTGTCCCACTTTTTCTACCAAAATCCACTTTGGACTCCTTGAACACAATGCAAATGCCCCCTCCCCCGGCTACCCTTCCTCCTTCTGCTGTCCACCCCCATCCAGTCCAGTGGATTCTATACTCCACGCCACCAAAGAGAATGACCCTGTCAGCTCAGCCCAGCTCCACGCTGGGACCTGGACACAGATGGGAAGACAGAGCAGAACGAGATGAAACAATGAAGTGAAGGGCCCTCTAGGACTAGAAGCTGTCAAGTAGACAATGATCTTTGTATTCATTTGCGAGAACTGCAGTAACAGGGTACCACAAACCGAGTGGCTCAAACAACAGAAATTGATTGTCTCACGGTTCTGGAGACTAGAAGTCGGAGATCGAGGTGTCAGCAGAGTTGGCTCCCTCTGAGGGCTGGGAGCGAGACTCTGTTCCGCACCTCTCCCCTAGCTTCTGATTTGCCAGCAATCTTTGGCCATCCTTGCCTTGTAGAAGCATCACCCTGAGCTCTGCCTTTAGATTCACGTGGTCTTCTCCCTGTGTGTATGTCTGTCCCCAAATTTCCCCCATCTATAAAGACACCAGCCATATTGGACAGAGGCCCACCTACTCCAGTATGGCCTCATCTTAACTAATTACATCTGCAACGTCCCTATTTCCAAACGAGGTCACATTCTGGGGTAGGAGGAGTTAGGACTTCAACATGTGACTTTGAGGGGCGGATACAGTTCAACCCCTACCAAGCTTCCTAGAGCCTAGTGTGCTCCCCGCCCATAGGTGCCAGAGGCAGTCACTTAGGAGGATTTCGGTAGGGATGACTAACCATCAGATTTGGAGATGTGGTGTCGTATTAATTGTTTTTCCTTATAAAATGATGTCTAGGGGAAAAAAACAGAAAAGTAGAAGGGAGGGGAGAAAAACACCCACCAGAGAAAGACAACCACAAGAACATCTTGAGGTATTTCCTAAAAGCCACATTTCCTGGCGTGGGTTAGTGCTTTCTACAGAGTTCTGGCATTTAATTGGGCTTGTGGCTGCAGTTGGCAAACTTTTCCTGAAGGAGAGGCTTAATGAGGGATTACAGTTTATGGTGGACGTGTTTGCATTGAAGCTATACCCAGATGCCACTGGGAAAGGCACGAGCATCTCTTCCACAGGCCTGCCTGCTCCTTGATGAAGCCAGTTTGTTCTACAGGCTAATGTATACTGAGCTCCTGTTGGGCACCAGGCACTGTCGTAGGCCCTGGGAACACAGCTGCGAACAAAACAGTCAAGAGACTTAATCAGAGACAGTTTGCTGAGATGAAAACTCTCCTCGAGAGCTTTGGAACGAGTTGAATAGGGCTTCTGTAGGTCCCCTCCAGGGAAGCTAACTAACTTTTTATCCTGTGATTTCCTCATTTTGAGTTCTTGATTTTCAGCTCATCTTTGGACGCTCTGAAGTAGCTTTTCAGTGATTATTTCCCCAGGAAGAATCTAGGGATGGTATAGTTTCTGGGCCCATGCATTGCTGATACCACATCATTTTTATGGTATAGATCGTGAGGCTGTGACTAAATTTTTTGAGTCTCAATCTATTCCCTTCTAAACAACATAGACCCAAGCTTCTCACGCTTTGCTAATAGAACCAGGAGAGCAGGCTGGTCCCTTGGTGTCAGATCCTCTTCCTGGACACACACCTGGGAAGCAGGTAGATAGGCACATCTCGCACCCTGATTCCTAACACATGGAAGATTCTTTGATCGTATGGGTTTGTACTTGGGAGCACAGCATGGCGGCAGAGAGGCAGGCTCTCCAGTCAGACTGCCCGCAGTCAAGTCCTAGCTCTGCCAGTTCCTACAGTGCCTCCTTGGGCAAACCACTCAGCATCTCCACGTCTCTGTTTCCCAATCTGCAAAATGGGGATAATAAAAATACCAGCCTCCTAGGATCACCATGAGGATGAACTGAGTTAATATGTGTGATGGCTCAGAAGAGAGGCTGACAAACTCTTCCCCAAAATGGGCTGGATAATGAATATTTTAGGCTTTGCAGGTCCTACAGTCTTTGTCGCAATTACTCAACTCTACTGTTGCAGCGTGACAGCTCCACAGACGATAGATAAACAAATCAATGAGGCTGTGTTCCAATAAAACTTGACAAAAACAGCAGCAAAGGCATCCCACGGGCTGTAGTTTGCAGACCCCTGCCTTAGAAGAGTACCTGGCAAATACTAAGCTATCAATAAATGCTAGCTATTATTATTACTAAGAATGATTAGATTCAGAAGGATGGTAGCTGGATCGTCTCCTACGCTCACTGTCTGGTTCTCTGACACTATGAACAGATGGAGTACATGAAAATCCACCATCCACAGAAGCTTTCCTCCCAGCCCACCTATAGCACTCGACTTGTGAAAACTACACCTTCCAAGATGCAACGTGCCGCCACAATTTCTCTGCTAATTTTTGCCTTGTATTTGTGAGTTTCAGCCTCCAGCAAGATGTAAAAAGAAAAGGTGGGAGGGAAACAATAGAACTTCGAGTGCCTCAGAAAGTCTTGCTCATGCTGTAAAGGGATGTCTGCCCCATTTCTAGGCTTGTGCAGACCTTTGTCTTCTCCTAAAGCATCAGGGAATTAAAGCCACATGTCACTTTTAGGGGGCACAGCACAGGTGGCTGATTTAATCTGTTTCTTGATCATTCCAATGAGCCTTAGAGTTGGGTGACATTTCTCCCAGATTCTGTCAAAGGGTTGCCTGTCTTACTCACTACGGCCTTCGGTGCTGCCCTCATGGGGATTTTTATGGGAAGCTGCAAGACGCTGGATTCCCAAAGGATCTTAAGGTTTATTTTTACCCTGGACTCTGAGCATCCAGAGTAGAGTTGCTGAGCCCTGTGCTCTCCATGGTGCCCTATCTCACTCTAAACACATGGCTCCGATTCTTTACCCACTTCTCAGGGTTTTTCTGAGTTTTTCCTTCACCACCTACATCAAGGGGTAAGTTATGCCCTGTTTTTCCCGTCTTGACCAAAAATGATATATTAAGACCAAGAGCCAAAAGCCTAGACAACAGATGTGAGCCAAACTTCTCAACTACTTTAAGTAATTTCTACTTGCTTGGGCTGCAATCCCCTCCATGCCTTTACATTCATTCATTCATTAGTTCACTTGTGTATTCATCCACGTCCATCAAAGGTTCACTGAGTAAGCATTATGCACACGGTACCAGGGATGCAGAGCTAAACATAAACATGTTGTTCTCTTGAGGACTTCATGGTCTAGACGGGTATGGTGGACCTCGTGGCACACTGCCCATATCCCTCTTTAAGGAAGGTCTCGTGGCTCCAGCTACTGAGACACTTGGTTACACAGCCTTCAGCTGTCAGCCCCTCCACGGATTGTCTCAGCTGCACAGAGTGGCTTCATCCAAGACGTGCCCTTCTGGGGCACCACACTCCAATGATTGACGGAGGTAGGGTGCAACACCCCTGCAGACTGTGAGAGGCCATTTTCGCTCCAGAGCTCCCCTTGGGGTTGGCCAAGGATGTCGTCAGGTCTTCATGGCAGCTCAAGTTCTCCCTCCACCTGCTCCTCCTCCCACAGCTGCACCCCAGAGGCACTTCCTAATAAACATCCTAACAAACACGAGCCTCCCTCTCTGATCCTGCCTCCCAGAGAACCAATTGCAACATGGGTCTGGGGACACGAAAGAGGAGCGAATCACTCTGGAAGGTTTAGAGGTGACGTTTGTGTTGGTTCTTAAAATGACATGTAGGATTAGTCCAGGCAGAGAAAGGGAACAATCACTTCAGCCAGAGGGAACAGAGAGAGAAAAGCCTGGCGGATGTCACACAACCGAGTTCCAGAATCTTTTAATATCTTGGTCTGACTGGTGTGTGGGGATGTGTGGGTCAAGGACAAAGCCGAGTCCTTGATGGCCAGGCTAAGGAGCTGACAGTCCAGTGGGAACAGAAGGATATTTTTAAGAAGAACTGAGACGTGATCAAACATTCATTTCACAAAGATCAATGGCCCCAGCAGAAAATCAAGATCCAAGCTGGATATTTCCAGCAGGTAGAGTTTTTGTACGACTTGAACCTTGACACAACCATTGGGAAGTTGGGGGAATGCCCTAACCATAGGGATCACAAGAACACTAGTCTACAGTTCTGGCTACCTATGGCCCCAGAGAGGATGCTCAACAAACACAGCATCCAATGTCTGCCGACTGCCGACACCCCTACACATGCCCTCAGCTGCTGGAGACCTGTGGCCTCCCCAGCTCTAATGCCTCCCAGATCTCTCACTGGTGGAATCTAACTGGGACCCCACAGGCGAAGGAGTCTGGGAAATGTAGTTTCCAGGCTTTATGCCCCTGTGGTACAGGCTGCGTATCAACAAGTAACACCTCAGGACCAACAGGATGTAAGGTGGGTGGGTAGCAGAGCAAGTGACTGCAAACAGGCACTTGTAAATCAGCTCAGAGATTCAAGCAAAAGCTCAGGCAGGAGATGCTGGTGCCGCTGTCCCTGCCCAATTCTCCCTCCTGCTCCAAGGACCCCAAACCTGCTCTGAGGCTGGGCAGGGAGTGAGCAGAACTGAGGAGGACAGGTGACAGGGACCACCTGGAGTGTGTGTGGGAGACCCAGAGCACTATCCAGCCAGTGTGACTACAGGGGAGTCTGGCCCCACATCAGGTGGCTGCTTCATACTCACAGGCCATTGGGCGAGAAGGGCTCTGAGATGGACAGGGAACCAATCTTGCATCAGAAACCTTGGCGTGGAGCCCTTTTCCACCATTTCCTAACCACAGATATGAGATGCCAAGGGCTGTCATAACACATTACCACAAACTTGGTGGTTTCAGATGACAGAAATTTTTTCTCTCATAGTTCTAGAGCCCAGAAGTCAGAAATCAAGGTGAGTCAGCAGGGCTGTATTCTCTCTAAAGACTCCGAGGAGAATCCTTCCTTTTCTCTTCCAGCTTCTGATGGCCGCATCACTCCAGTCTCTGCCTCCATCTTCACGTGGCCTTTTCCTCTGTGTTTCTGTGTTTCAAATCTCCCTCTGCCTTTCTCTTATAAAAATACCTATCCTTGGATTTAGACCCACCCTAAATCCAGGATGATCTCATCTTGAGATCCTTCACTTAATTACATCTACAAATTCCAAATAGGATCACATTCACAGGTTCTGGGACTTAGAACGCGGACATATCTTGGGGGACCATTACTCAACCTACTACAACTACGCTAAGTGACCCAACGCATGTCACTTACCCTCATGATAAGTCTCACGTAAATAGGCAGTGGGAGGAAAAGAGGACCAAGCTGGCACAGTTACAAGCACAGGGAAAGCATGAATTAAAAATCTGTTGAATCTGAATCAAGCACCTGCCCCATGACCACAGAGCAGTCTCCCGGGACTGATCTGGACTTGAAGACTGACTTAGTTCATGCAGAGCTAACACAAAGCATCAAGCCCAGTGCACATTCAGGATTGCACTAGATTGCCTCCAAAGCATTTGCCAGCTCTAAAGCTATGACTGTATGAAATAGCATCCGGCACCTGCAGTCCCTCCTCAGTTAAATGTGCAGGTTGGATGGAACGATCTCCAGATTCCTTCCAGCTCTCACAGCCTATGGTTTCAGGATTTCTACAAAACTTTGGGCATTCGATTCATGACAGGTTAACTCAACAACTGAAATCTCGCCCCCCACCCACCAGGGGAAAATCAGATTTAACAGGGATCACGTCCACCCACAGTGGTTTTTCAATGCTGCTTCCTGTTTTCGCCCGTGTCACACCCCCCACCCATTTCATAATTCCCCCCATTTCATAATTCTCTGTCCTCCAGCATCAAGGCTTGCATCAGGTCTCCACCACTTTCTAACTACGCAACTTAGGACAAGCCCCTTGGCATCTTATTTTTTCTCTTTTAAGCTTTTTAAATTTTAATAAATTAAAAATACAGAAAATAAAGAAGCCTACAAAGAATAAAATAATAAACATCCATAGCTCCACTATCCAGGATTAACTACTGTAAACATATGGACATATTTGCTTTGTCGTTTTTTTTAAAGAAAGATCACATTATTGTTATAGTGAAAGTGATACATATTCATTTTGAAGAATTCAAGAAATGCAAGAAAAAAAAATACAAAGATCCAAGTTAAAAAAAAAAAAATCCCAAGTTTCACCACCCAGAAATAGCTATCATTAACTTACAGCAAACATCATTGTAAATATCTTACGATAAATACAGAGACAAAGGGATGGATGACAGATGGTTGGATGGACAGAAGAACAAGTAGAAATAAATACTATCAAATGTGGGATAAAATATTATACACTATTCTAAAATTTGTACATCATATTTATTTTTACTTGTAGTTAGAAGAAAAAAGGAAATTAAAACAGAATTAAAGCAAACCTAGACCTTCAAAGGTTTCTTCACCATGAGATGGTTGTGAAAAGACTCCTATGAAGTTAAGAATATAGACTGTGTAGGGGCTGACCCGGTGGCATAGTGGCTGAGCTCACATGCTCCGCTTCTGCGGCCTGGGGTTCACAGGTTCAGATCCTGGGTGTGGACCTACACACCACTCGTCAAGCCATGCTGTGGCGGTTTCCCACATAAAAAATAGAGGAAGACTGGCCCTGATGTTAGCTCAGGGCCAATCTTCCTCAAGCAAAAAGAGGAAGATTGGAAACAGATGTTAGCTCAGGGCCAATCTTCCTCACCAAAACAAAACAAAACAAAACAAAACCAATAACAACAAGAATACAGATTGTGAAGAAAACATTAAGAGTTTGCAGTAATTATGTTGTTTTTTAACTATTTATTTCAATTTTAGACACTATTTAATGGCTCCACGCTGTGAGAAACAGCATAGCGTTCTCGCACTTCCTCGAAACTTCCCTCTCTCTCTCTCGATTTCTCAGCTTTAATTGTTGGCGGCTGCTGTTGTTACACTGCCTGGTTTATAACCTTCACATCCTGATCTATAACTGTAATTGCTTGAGTTGTTTATTGTTAGTTCTATCTGTATATATCTATCTGTAGAATCTCTACCCATCATCAATCCTTATACTGTGAGCTCTGCATTCATGAATCTTTTCTTTTTATTCACTCTTAATTAGTTGGATTTCGTGATTCAGTATTTTTTCAAGATCTCATGGAAGTTGTATTTATTCTGAGCACATTTATTCTTGAGGACAATTGTTTGTTAGCTTTATATCCCGGGATATTCTTGAGCTATGCTTTCTTCCCACTAATTCTTTTAGACACTATTTCAGTGTCTCCCCAAACCGAATGTTGCTGTAGAGAAGTTTGAGGCCAGCCTGACTTTTTTCCTTCTCCTTGTGGAGGATGTTCTTGTGTCTGGAAAATTGGGTAGTTTCTTTCTTTATCTTAAGGTTTAATAGCTTAACTAGGATATGTCTTGGTGTTCACTATTCTGTACCGAATTATCCTGGAACACATTGTCTATTTTTTTTTATTGTGGTAAAATATGTAACATAAAATTTGGCATTTTTAAGCGGACAACTCAGTACCTTTAATTACACTCACAAGATTGTGCAATGGGGGCCAGCCAGGTGGCGCAGCAGTTAAGGGCACACGTTCCACTTCTCGGCAGCCCGGGGTTCGCGGGTTCAGATCCTGGGTGCAGACATGGCACCTCTTGGCACTCCACGCTGTGGTAGGCATCCCACATATAAAGTAGAGGAAGATGGGCATGATGTTAGCTCAGGGCCAGGCTTCCTCAGCAAAAAGAGGAGGACTGGCAGTAGTTAGCTCAGAGCTAATCTTCCTCAAAAAAATAAAAATAAAAAGACTGTGCAACGATCACCACTTACCATTTCCAAACTTTTTCATCACCCTAAAGAGAAATTCTGTAACCACTAAGCAATGACTCCCTATGCCCTCTGCTCCAATCTGGTGACCTCTAATCTACTCTCTGTCTCTATGAATTTGTCTGTTCTAAATATATATATATCTTATAAGTGGAATCCTGTAATCAAAAACAAAGCAGACAGTAATAAGTATTGAGGAGATGTGGAGAAATGGGAACCCTCACACAGTGCTGGTGGGAAAGTAAAATGATGCCGCTGCTTGTAACACATTGTCTTTTGAACTTCAAATTTATTTATTTACTCAACCAGGAAAATTTTTCTATTCAGAGGCAGAATAGCATAATTCTGCTCTTTTGAATCTCAGTTCTGTCATATATACTATCTCTGTGGTATTGAGCAAGTTATTTAACTATGTGCTAATTTCCCCATATATAAATTGGAAATACTAACAGTATTGACTTCATACTCTTATGAAAAATTAATACTAATACATGTAAACCTCTGAAAAAGTGTATCATGCCTAGTCAACTCAAAAAGGATTTGTTCTTATTGTGTTATATTAAATTAAGCTATATTGTGTTACATATTTGAATAAATCATGTATATATATATGTACATATCTATAGTTCTATCTTTGAGTAAATCTTCTTTTTCCCCTTAGCTATCTTTATAGTAATCTTCCTTGACTCCTTTCATCATTCTGTTTCATCTGCATTCACGTGCTTGTCAAGACTTTCATCTATACTTTTTCTAGCATGCATTATCTATTTTGTTTTGTTTTGTTTCATTTTTTGCTGTTCCTAAGTTATCTATGGGCTCTTTATTCCTATTAATGCTACTTGGAGCCTCAGTTGGTTTCCTCTTGTCCCTAATAATCTCATTCTATTGATTTAACACCTTATCCTTGAACTCTTATGTTACTGACTTCACGTTCATATCAAGTTGTTCTGTAGAGTAAAATGATTGTGAATAATTTAGTTCTGTTCTTCAATTTGTATTTCTTTTTAGGTTGGAGGTATTGCTCTTGCATGCTATAGTCCCCTGCTTGTTTGCTTTCTCCTTCTTTTCTTTCTTTCCTTTTTATTTTTTTTTTTTAGTATGCTCTAATGTTGCCATGTCATTTCTTTGCTTCTCGCTCTGCATGGGTGGCTCTGTCCTGACATTCTCTTGCTGTGATATACAGCATAGGTGACACCTGACTCTCTTCCCACCATGGCAGGGAACATTTTGTTTTCCCCTTGAGTTGAAGTTTGAAGATTGAGTATTCTTTATTCTGCCCGATTTCTGTGGCCTAATGGGACAGTGACAGGAAGGAGAGAGCTCAGCGAGGGTAACGTTTAGTCATTGTTAAAATACTGGAAATCTATTCCTTCTTCCTACATTTTGTGAAATATCCATAATCAGACTCACTCCATCTGCTTACAGGTGTTTACTCTTCCTCTGAGGAGATAGTCTCTATTTTTATATTATTTCCCCAATCCACTGAGTAGGACGAAGCTCTTGCTGCCCTCAGAGAAAGTTCACCACCTCCATAATCTTTCTCCTTTCAGTGGTCTAGGCCCCCACTCCTGCCCCAGGCCATTTTTCTTACTCCTTAGGCAGACAAAGGAAAGGACAATGTTACTCATTCCATTTGTTTTCCTCCAGATGTTTGGGGATTAGGGACAAATCCCAGGATATGCTTTCTGGTGGGTGGGGAAAAGTTAGAAGTCCAGCTTTACTTACTACGTCACAGCAGTATTTTCTGTTTCTTTCTTTATTTACCAGTTTTGAGTCCATTGCACTGGATTATTCCCTTTACTTTGCTTAGACATTGTGACAATTTTATTTATTTTTCTTTTCTTGTATTCTCATTTGCTCAATTCGAAGGGTATTGGGTAAGAGGGAATTCCATACTACAATTTCTGTAGACGATCTTAACCTGAACACCTGAGTCATGTTTTCCATATGTAAGGTGAGATAATAATAATTATCACACTGAACTCATGGATTTTTTTAGGAGTACTAAATTAGATAATATATGTAAATTGCTTTGCAAGCTCTCAAATTTTACATGAAGAGTGCGTTTTCAATAAATGTATTTATGAATGAATGAGCTGTTATTGCTCTGTGGAAATGAACTTGGTTCTCTAATTCACAGAATTATAAAATGACAGCACTTAAAGGATCCTAGGAATCAGCAGCCCATCCCATTTGTCTTATACAAAAGGAAACAAATGCCATGCCATCATCTTTAGTACCAGGTTTCATCAAGAGCTGGGTGACACAAGAATTCTATTGCTTATAATCTGATGGAATGCACGTTATTCACAAGAATTTTGTTTGAAAATAACCCTTACGTGTGAGAAGAAGTATGTTTATTTATTTCTTATGGGGAAAGCCTTATCATTCACAGGCCCCCTTGTTTTTCTCTATATCAAGATGGGTTTGGGTATGCAAGCTTGTGGGTAGAAGATGCGAGCAAACCTCAATTGCTTTCCATAATTGAAGGGAGACCAAATACAACAGAAGAGAGAAAAGAAATGGAGCAGACTGGACTGAATGCTGAGTAAAGAGCAAGGAAGAGTTAAATAAAATCAATAGAAGTACAGATGAGAACGGGCATTGAAAAATACAAATTTGATATTAATTTTCATTTGTTTACTCTGAAGTGTATACTTTCTCCA
This sequence comes from Equus quagga, assembly GCF_021613505.1. Taxonomy (NCBI): domain Eukaryota; kingdom Metazoa; phylum Chordata; class Mammalia; order Perissodactyla; family Equidae; genus Equus; species Equus quagga. Next base: position 94,410,686 of record NC_060278.1, read on the forward strand.
TCTCACACAAGGAGTATTTACTAAAATCTATACTGCTCACTGATGTTTTTACAGTAAGTTCTCTGGAAGAGGCACTGATGAATGCATTTAGATCTAAGAAAAGAAGAAGCAGACAACACATTCATTTACAGAAGCTAAAGGATGTGGGGCCCATTGGATTATATATGTTGTTCAGTGTTGTCTTCCTGTGTACACACACAGCCCTGGGCAGGGGGCGGAGCGAGGTGGAGGGCTGGGTTAGTGGGATTTAGGGTTTGTCAGGTGACTGAGTGGAGCGATGAGTTTTAACCGGAAGCTAAAAGGATTGCCAACACTGAGGGAAGAAGCAAAGCCCGAACCATGATGTAAATCAGAGACTTTAATATATGGCAGACAGAAGCAGGTAGAAAATTAAGTTTGTATCATTCTCTTCAGCCCAATAAGGGAGACTATTTCTGCCAGTCCTGAACCTACAAGTTGTTGTCTGCTTCCCAGCACATTCTAGGAGGTTTGCACAAGCCTGATATTAAGACGAAATGAAAGAGATCACAAAACGTAAAGAAATATTTTTAGTCAGAAATAGCAAACTGACCATTGATAGTAATCTCTGGGGTCTCTTTGAAATGATAAGTGAATGTTTAAAAGTGCTGAAGTTTAGGGGCCGAACCCGTGGCACAGTGGTTAAGTTCGGCCTGCTCTGTTTCGGCAGCCCGAGCGGATGGGTTTGGATCCCGGGAGCAGATCTACACTACTCATCAACCATGCTGTGGTGGCAACCCACATAGAAAATAGAGGAAGATTGGCAAGGTTGTTAGCTCAGGGTGAATCTTTCTCAGCAAAAAAAAAAAAAAAAAAATGTTTAAGTTTAAAAACAACAAGGACAAGAGAGGGCCTCAAAAGATAGGATATCTTATCAACCACTTTGGGTCCTAGAAGAAAATGCTACCATAGCTTCAAATTTTTAAGGGAAAATTATTTTCAGCCAAAAATTGGATCCCCAGCAACACTATGAATTAAATCTGACCCAGACATTTTGAGTCATATAAGGCCTCAAAAATCTTACTCCCCACATTCTCTTTCTTAGGAAGTTACAAGAGAATATAGTTATATTTGGACTGAAAATATTTATTTAACTTTTGTGCTCTCTTTCATTTTATTTTAATACCAGGCTTCTGAGAACCTCCTAAAATGTGTTTGTAAGCAAATAAACTTTCAGGCTTGAGACTGACAGAAAAAAAAGTCTTCCTTGTTGGGCTGAAGCCAACGATGCTAACTGTGAAAGGGCATCTCAGATGATGGCCATGAAGAGTATCCAGTAATGATTTGAACAGTAAGACAGGTGGCTCTGGAAGTAAGTGAGGCCTCTCATAGAAGAGCAGGAGTTGATAGCTTAGATGGAATGATAAAAGTACAGGAAATAGTGGAATGTAAACAAATGAGAAAATCCATTCAACCTTGAAGCTAGGGGAACTCTCCTTTGAGAGTAGAGAAGCTGTGCCTGAGTCCAGAAGAAAACTAAATATGACCCAAGCACACTGGTTGGCTTTGCAGTGAAACTATTTGCACGGTCATAATAATATAAGTATTATTTATGGATTTTCAACTCTTGGAATCATGCAACTGATCAATCACGAAAGGCAAGAATAGTTACAGAGAAAAGTCTAAAAATTACCAACCTTGGCCACACGAGAGTAAAGACAAGATTGAGAGATGGAAAAAGCAGAAGTGAGTGAGGGAAGGAAAGAGCACCAATGCCTCATCTTACCCAGGAGGCACTACTGAGGGAGCCTGAACAAGAAGTGAAGGTTCAAGCATCTATCTGAATTGGCAAAGATGACCAGTGGAGGGCGTAAAAAGTAAAATCGAACTGTGACGGGAGGTAGATGGTGATTTAAGGAGGCAAGTCCTTCTTTGTCTTAACAGAGAGTGGGTAAATAATGCCTGAAGTTAATGCAAAGTCAAGAAAAGCCACTTAAAGCAAAGTATTTACATATGTAGACATAACCATGAGAAGAAACGAAAATAGAATGGATGACTGTGACAGCGGGATCTGGGAGGCAGAGGAACCGAGCAGCATATGGTGGCTTTTCAATATGAGCCCTTCCGAGCTATTTGACATTGTAACCATGTTTATTTTTTGGTTTAACAAACCTTTAAAACATTGGTAATTAAAACTATAGAACAGTTTCACCTGTAAATACGTACACAAAAAGATGCTTCCTGAATTAATCATAATTAATCACTATATGAAAGAGAAATGTATGCCTATTTCATACATGAAAAAGAAATGTTGGACGATATGCTTTTTCCAAGAATGGAAAAATTGTTTGAAAACATGAAATGCATTTATGTGTTATCGTTTTAGCAGGATGAAGGTAAGAAAACCAATCTTCAATCTATTGTTGCTGAGGAGGCTTTGGGTAAAATCTTTTCAACATTCTTGGCTTTAAAAGTCAGTATTCTGGGCACAGAAGAATAGTTCCTTAGCATAACAGAGTGCCCATCGGAAACTAAAAGACAGCATCTCGTAAGAATCAGATACTGTTTTCATTAAAAAAAGTCGTTTTAATTAAATTCAGGAATAAAACAAGGTTATACCAATATTACTCAACATTGGTTTGCAAATTCTAAGCAATGAAATTAAAAAGGGAGGGAGAGAAGGAGGAAGCCAGGGAGGAAGAAAGGAACATATGATAAAAAAAAGTAAGAGATCAAATTATCACTATTTGCCTGACGGCATGATTGAATACCTAGAAAACCCAAAATATGAACTCAAAATTCTGCAGGACTGATAAAAGTGTTCAGTAAGGTGAGTGGTTAAAAAATAAATAGATAAAACACAACAGCTTTCTTACACAGCAGCAACAACCACTTGGAAAGAGGAAATAAATTAAATCACAATAGTAGCAGATACCTGGGAATCAGCTTAAACAGAAACTTGTGAGGGCCAGATGAAGAAACCCATAAAACTTTACTGAGGAATATAAAAGATTCCTGGAAAAAGTGAAGATACATATAATGATGCCAAATCTGAAGATTCAACAAAGTCAAGATGGAAATTCTCATGCAAAAGAATTTCTACAATATTTGCAATTCTAATAAAACCAAGAGTTTTTTTTGGAATTTGATCAAATAATTGTAAAGATCATCTTAAAGGGGAATATAAAGACTCGCATGCTTTTTTGTAAAGTACAAAGAGAAGGGCGTGTCCTATCAAGAATTAAATACCTGATGAATCTACAGTGATTGAAAGAGTGTTGTACCGACATAAAAACAGATAAGCTAACAACATCAAGAAGAAAGGACATCAGTAGACCCCCCACCCCCACCCCAGGTAAGGGAATGTGTCTAAGGAGAAAGTTCCCACTTCAAATCAGTGGTGAAAGTTTACAGGCTATTAATTCATGGCCTGGGATACTGGTTAACCATTTAGAAAACAACAGACAGATTCCTAGCCACATGATGAACCAAAAATTAAGTAATTAGTTAATTAATAATACATAAATATAAATAATAAAAAACTGAACATGAGAAAAATGAAAAAATCAAATCATTAGCAATCTAGAAAAAATATAAGAGAATATTTATCTCTGTTGGGGGGTAGGGAAATAACTTCTGAAGCCCGAAAGCCACTGAAAGAAAATAAAAACTGGAAAAATACATTTTAATGTAAGTAGCAGGAAAACTTATTCCATAGAAGATTCTATAAACATATAAGAGAAATTTAAAAATCTTCATGAACAGATAATTCACAGAGGACAAAACATATAAAATACATGTTCAGCTGCATAAGTAATAAAAAAAAGCCAAATCAATATGTCCAGTGTCATTTTCTCTTATCAAATTAACTAAGATTTTAAACAGTGATAATTCCTTATTAGCAAAGGTTTAGTGAATAATCACGGTTCTTGGACTATAAGTTGGTGCAAAGATTTTCTGAAGGGCGATTTGACAATATGTATTACATTATCCTATCACCTATCACATATAACAATGTGAATCGCCCAAAACTGGAAATGATGCAAATATCCATCAAGTGGTGAATGGACAAGCAAACTGTCATAAATTCGTACAACAGAATACTATTCAGCAATAAAAGAATGGACTAGTGACACATACCACAACATGGATGACTCTCAAATGTATTATGCTAAGTCAAAAAAGTCAGACTCAAAAGGCTACATACTATATGATTCTATTTACATAGCATCCTGAACAAGGCAAAACCATGGGGACAAAAAGCATACCAGTGGCTGCCAGGGTGGGGAGTAGGGAAGGGAGGGATTGACTACAAAAGGTCAATATGAGATAACTTTTTGGGAGAGATGGGTCTATTCTGTATGTATTAGGGTGATGGATACATAATCTACGCATTTGTCCAAACTCATAGAACTGTATACCAAAAAGAGTGAATGTTACCGTGTGTCAATAAACAAATGAAATTATGAGGGACAATTATACCCTACCAGAATTCTGTATCCAGCCAAATTATCAATCAAATGTAAAGAGAGAATAAAATGACTATCAGGTAGGCATGAGATTTTTTAAAATTTTACTCTCCATGAAGCTCCTACATACTGCGCTCTAATAGAATGAGGGAGTAAAACACAAAAAGAAGAACCCACGGGACCTGGAAAAAGGAGAGAGAAGAGGAAATCTGAGGACAATCACTGTGCCTGGGGTCTAGAGAGTTCACAGGAAGATTAAACTAGCAAGTTAGAGTGCTACAGGCATGTGCCCACGAGGGAGAAAAGAATGGATCCAATAGACAACCTGATGAATTTGAACCTAACAAGATGAGATGAACACTTCCGGGGGAGAGCTGGAAAAAATTAGTGATCAGTTCAAAGAAGACTAAATAATCAATTTGAAAAGGCACTTATTAACTCTAGGACAGGATAAATGAGAAAAAGAATGTCATCACCATAGACTATATCTCCCAGATGTAAATAATATAATAATATGAATACAGTTAAAATGAGGCCAACGCTGACAATCGATTTCCTTCCAAATTATGAGAGATCGTACTGGGAAGATGGATGAGGGAAGCAAGTGGGGAAGTGCGACCGTGTGCATAGGGAGGAAGTTTAAGAAAGCTTCCAGAGAAGTCGATAGATGATATGCAAATGAAATAAACAAGGAACAGCAGAACTTGTATATTATTTAGAAATGCAGTGTTAAACACAAGGGGAACAGCAACAACTGGAAGAGGTGAAACTGGCTGCCTGAGGGAGGAAAATCAAGGGGGAAGGGGAGGTTTTCATGGTAAGCCTTGTAGAATATATTACTTTTAAGACTGTTCTAAACAAGAACATCATTTTTGATTAAAAAGTAAGAAAAAAGAGAAAAGATAAGTAGGAAGGAATGATACCAAAATATGAACGTTGATTACTCTGGTTATTAGGTTTGTAGATAATTATCGTTTTCTTCTTCGTGATTTCCTGAATGCCCCAAATTTTCTATCTTAATAATCAGAAGGGGGCAGAGAGAGAGGCAAGAGAAAGAGAGAGAGACAGAGAATAAGAGAGAGGGAGAGAAAGAGAAAGCGTGATCAAGAGCAGAAAATACTTCTCCTTTCTCCTTGATCAGGCAAAACATAATAAAAATCCATGTCTTATAAGAAGGAATTCTGCATTTTAGAAAGTGGGGATTTCAGAGTGCAGAGAAAAGGTCTCTAGGAGATGGCACATTTTGGAAAGGGACTATCAGGGTGCCTGGTGCTTGGCAGAGGTTGCGCCAGCATGAACCTCTCCACTTGCCCCCGGCCTAGTTTTCCCACCTGTATTGTAAGAGGAGGGCTTGGGGTCAGCCAGCTCTCTCTAGCTCTAGCATTTGACTCTAAGAAGCCAAAACCAAGGAACCTACCAGGAACAGGTCACCTTGGCCTCCTGCTGCCCAGGCTGGAGGCAAGGAGTCCTCTTCTACCCACCATCCATTCAGGGCCAGGCATATCCCCACACTGTCCACTGCAGTACGTTCCTGGCAGTTTGAGATCTTCTCTCAATTGCACACCTCCCAGAAGACAGGTTCCCCAAATCAATGATCAATGGCTGCTGGGACGTCTCTGTCTGGTTCGCGCACTCGCAGCTGTTGAATAAATGGCAACCCCTGGACATTTCTATTTTCTACACAGCCCTCCCGGATCAGAGACTGATCCTCATGACTCTGCAAGCTTGGTGATGCACAGCCAAGCAGAGCATTTGAACATGAAGAGAAAGACCACATCTTTAGAGAATCTCAAGTCCTTGAGCTGTAAGACCTGGGCACAGGTCAGCATCTGGTTTCTAGAGCTCACAAGTCAGAAAAAGCAACGAAACACAAGGCGACAAGCTGAGCTTTGGAACAAAACAGCCCAGGTTTTGAATGCCCAGTTGGCCACTTACTTGCTGGCAGTAATTGAGACACTTTTTGGCAGATTTCTCATCCATAAAACTGAGACAATTTTGTTGTCAATTTAATTTTTAAATTTTCATTTTTAAAAGGCCTACTTTGTATGTAAAGTGACTAGCAAAGAATTAGACGACAAGAACTAATGTTTATTGAGCACTTGCTGTGTCTGTGGCACTGTGCCAAGCATTTTATGTTCATGGTTTCATTTAATCGTCACAAATTAAATGTTAAGAATTAAGTATTACATCTTTATATTAAAGAAACTGACACACAGAAAGGCTAAGTAACTTGTCTCATGTCATTCAGCAAACAAGTACTAGCGTTGGGATTTGAACCCAGACAGTCTGAGGTCAGCCTTACCCATAGCGCCTCACTCCTTCCCTGATGACAGGTACTTCTTGGGTGGTCCCCAGCCCCCTTTCCTCCTGCCCATATTACAGTGGGGAGACTGAGGCCCAAAGCAAGGATGTGGGTGTCCCATAGTCCTACGGGGGCTTGGGGACAGCCAGGATTCAGTTCTAGTTCTTTCCTCATGCCATCAGAGAGTGAAGCCCACACAGCACATTCAGGGGACCCCCAGCCCCCACAGTGAGCTTGCCCAGGCCTCTGCTGCCTCAGACTGCCCACCACCTCCATCCCTCATGGTTCCTCCACCTGGTTCTGACATGTGCATCGTCTTCCGTTGAGAAAGCGAGTTTCTGGGCCCTGCCACCCTCAGCCACACCTCGCAGGCTTGCCATCCTATCATGCCTTCACCTACCCTCTCCAGCTCTCAACACCCTTCTCCATGCTGCCCAAGAGCCCTGTCCATGCCTGCCACCAAGGGTAGGGGGCAGACAAATCCCAGGGCCAGGGTTGTACCCGGCCTGCTAGAGCCAAGGCTGTCTAGACTGTTCAGCCAGCTTGGGCTTACTATGCAATTTATCTCCCTCCTAGCATTACCACTAACTAAACTGACATATTTATTTACTTGGGGACCATAAAGTCATCCACAGCTGGATCCTCAGAGCCTATTACAGTGCCTGGCAACAAAGAGGAGTTCAATTAATATTTGTTAAGCGACAGAAGAAACTGTGAGGTTCCACCCTTATCCCCATCTTCACACTTAACCTAGAGAGACTGATGATTCTCTCTCATGTCTCCTGACTCTGGGATGTGGCCTCGAGAAGACAAGCCCGGGTCAGAACACAACAGAGTAACTATCTTTGCTGGAGGACTTTTTTTTTCTGTAAGTCCAAGTATCACACTTAATACTGATATCCTTGTTGATAAATCAGCAAATCCTCCACAACAATCTCTAACAGCTAAAACATTAGGATAAAGCAGAAGTAGCATCTTCCACAGAGAAGCCTCTAGGCCACCATCCATGCAAGAGTGACTATGACTGGGCAGCCCCCAGGCTTCTGGAGAAGGTGACTTTCAATCCCTTCTTCAAGCCCAGGGTTTGGGACAGAAGACCCTCAGAAGATACCCACCAGGTGGGGTAGCAGAAAAGATATGGGTCTTGGGAGGGGCTAGCCTGGATTTTAGTCCCAGCTTTGTCACATGAAAGCTGCATGAGCTTGGGCGAGTTATTCAATATCACAGAGCCTCAGTTTTTCACACGTTCATTCCCCAGTCATTCATTCATTCAACAGATACTTATTCAGTTCCTACCGTGTGCCAGGCACTGTGCGAGGCACTGGAATATGAGAGTCAGGAAAAAGGTCTGGCAGGCGGAGGGGGCAGGAGACAAACCTTCATCAATAACTATTCCAATAAACACATAGTTGCAAATTGTGATATGTACATGAAGGAAAAGGACTTTAAGATCACTTGATAAGGTCTGTCTCCCTTGGGGTCTGACCCCAAGGAGGTGATATTTGAGTTGAAAGTTAAAGAATGAGATGGAGATGTGGAGTGCCAGGCAGAAGAAGGAGAAAGAATATTCCCAGCTGTGAGAACACCATGTGCAAAAGTCCTGGGGCAGAACAGAACACACCACACATTCAGGGCACTGAGGGAAGTCACAGGAGCTGGAGGGTGAGTGTGTCCAGTTGAGGACGGAGGTGGGCAGGGTCCAGGTGACCCAGTGCTCTGTAGCATGTTGAGGAATCTGGATTTTATTCTAGAGCAACGGAAGCCAGGAAGGCTGTTAGGCATAGAAGGGATGTGATTAGAGTTTGGTTTTACGTTTCCTCCAGTTGCTACGTCCAGAATGGATTAAAAAGGCCAAAAAGAAAGATAATGGCACCCTGCTGGTAGAGAGAAGAGAAGAGAGCTAAGAGCTCTTTAGGAGGGAAAGGGTAGAAGATTGGGGGCTGAGGGAAGGGAGGAGTCAAGGGTGACTCTTGGCCTCATTTGTAACCTGCATGCACGGTACGTCGGTCCTTCCAGGGAAGTGAGAGGGACATATTTTCCAATCAGAGTGGCAGCTGGGGAGTACCAGGCCCTCATTTAAACTGTTAAATGAAACGAGACCACAAATAAGAGCCAGTCTGTTGCCTAAGGGCACAGCATATGATGAGTCCTTGCCCCTCTCTGTGCATTTTTTTTTTTAAAGATTGGCACCTGAGCTAACATCTGTTGCCAATCTTTTTTTTTTTTCCTTCTTCTCCCCAAAGCCCCCCACTACATAGTTGTATATGATAGTTTTAGGTCCTTCTGGCTCTGCCATGTGGGACACCACCTCAGCATGGCCTGATGAGGTCCGTGCCCAGGATCTGCACCGTCAAAACCCTGGGCCGTCAAAGCAGAGCACACAAACTTAACCACTCAGCCACAGGACTGGCCCCTCTCTGTGCTGTTTTAATACGCAGCCCAGGCCAGGCCAGGCCTGGGGTCTGTGAAGCCGGAGACAGAAGTCGAGATGTCTTCCCTGAGGTCACTGAAGACCAGAGGACCAGCTAGGAAGCCCTGCATTGTATGGCCACCTGGATCAAAGGGTCTACATCACAACCTTGAAACTCCAGGGTCCTTTCATTATCACGGGAAAAGCTGGACTCCAGCCAGTGGGCCAGTTTTCGTGACCAGTGGCCAATCACAGAAGAGAGAATCAGACGGGATGGAATGCAAAAATCAATCACACTCCTTCTCTGATCCTGAACCTGCGCTGACTGCCCAGTGCTCTGTGGAGGGCATCGACCTCCCTGGCAGAGAATTCAAGGTTCAACACAAACGGATACCAATCTGCCTTTCTCACTTCTTCACCATTGCTTAGTGTGGCAGCCAGTGTTGGCTGTCTACCAGCATCCATTGCCCTCCTCCTCCTTCCTAGGGGCGTTTTTGGGGGGCAGATGATTTTTGGGGGGAGGTGAGCTATGTGCCTTGGGCTGGACTGACAGCACTTACAGCTCCCACACCTCCGGCTCTCAGGATTGGTTCAGGTCATGGGCCTAGTGTATCCTGTGTCACACTGCACAGCACTGGCGATTCTAAGTGTCTGTCTCCCCCCACTGGACTGTGAGCCCCCGGAGCCAGGGCTAGGCCTGGTTCCTCCCTGTGTCCCTCCAGGCCTAGAACACAGGAGGGAGCTGTTGGGCAGAAGGCCTGGGCACTGGGAGGTGGTCTCCTCCCGGCTGCTGGCTGCTTTCATTCCACACAGCCTCCCTGACCCCCTTCAGCCCTTCCCACTCAGGCAGGATTCTAATTCCCGGCTCTCTTTAATCTTGGAGTGAGAGCCAACTCCGTGTCACTCGGAAGCTCAACCACGCTTACTCTGTGTTCATTCTCAAAAAAAAAAAAAAAGAAAGTGCCCTTCGCAGGATCATTCAGCTCTCAGGCAAATTGGGGGGAAAAAAAACCTTAATTAAAAGAAAGTAAAGCACAAATTTCAAGCATAATGAGAAACATGGCCCTTTGAGCCAGGACGATAAAACCCTACACTCTGAGGTCACCCTTCAGGAAGTGAGGATTAAGAAAGAAAGGTTTTTTATGAAGGTGGCTGGAGAAATGGTACCAGCAAAGTCTTAGAAAGTGCTTACTGTGTCAGACACTGCTCTAAATGTGTTATATCTAACGGAAAGTAGCTGTTTTCCTGAACGGTGTGGGCTGAAAGTTGAGAAGAGAGAAGAGAAAGGGAGGGATAAGGAGAAGGACCCAGCAAACCCTGTGACAGGTGCGCCATGGTCCCAAGGTCAGGTGAGGCCAAGCTCAGACCTGCACCCAGTTACTTCTGGGAACCGGACACCTTGCCCAGCATCCTTGAGGAGCAGGTACCCTAGGCTGTGGTTCTCAAACATGGCTACATTTTGAAATCACCTGGGGAGCTCTCGAAACCCTGATGCCTGAGTCCCACCCCCAGAGATTCTAAGGAAATTGGACTGGGGGCAGCCTGGGCATCAGGACTTTTAAAAGAGCCCCGAAACAAACTGGGCAACTTAAAGTGACAGAGACTCATTGTCTCACAGTTCTGGGGATGGAAGTGTGAAATCAAGGTGTGGGCAGGGCCATGCTCCTCTGAAACCTGTACGGAGCATCACTCCTTGCCTCTTCCAGCTGTGGTGGTCGTCGGCCATCCTTGGCCTTCCTCGGCTTACAGCTGCATCACTCCACTCTCTGCTTTCAAGTCACATGGTGCTCCCCCTGGGTGTCTGTCTTCTCACAGTCACTCTCCTATATGGACACCAATCTCCCTACTCCAGTAATCCAGTAGGGTTCCCCTACTCCAGTAAGACTCAAATACTTACATCTGCAAGGACCCTATTTCCAAATAAGGTCATATTCTGAGCTACGGGGACTAGGACTTTAACGCATTTCTTTTGGAGGGTGGCACAATTCAACCCATAACAACGGGTGTAAGTCCCAGCTCTTCAGCCCACTCAACTCTGGCCTATGGATTCTGCCTGTCCATTGCCTGAACTCCGTGCTCGCAGAGCCACAGTACCCTACATATTTCGGGGATCCCCAGGGGCCTTGCTGTCCATGGAGCTTCTGCCTTTCTCCTTAACGGCCGTGGAAGCGTCAGTGCTACTTGACACAAAGTCTTTTGCCCTTGGCTTCTGGGTCCTCAACCCCAGGCTGCTTGGCCAGGCTACTGACAGCCTGCTAAGCTCCCCAAACCCTCTTTCCATGAGAGGTATACTGCACCCTATCCCCCCAGATCCCACTGCTAGCTGGGGCCTAATCCCAAAACAGATGTCTCATCACCTGCGGGCCTGGCACCTGCCCCTTTTTGTGGAGCATCATACTCAGAACAGTTCAGATTTTTAGAAAGATAACGTGGGCAGAGATAACATCCCCAGTGGGATCTGGGGCAACATTCTGTGCTCAGGCACATAAATATTTCCACAAGGAAGCATATGAAAATTCACACAAGGTGAGATAAATAAAGACTATAAATAACTTCATAACCGTTTGGGTCAAATTTGGCAGCCAAACGAATTTAGGGCTACACTTAAAAAAAAAAAAAAAACTTTCCATTTTCATAGCTTCTTGGATATCTGGACTACGTGTAAGAGAATTTGACCTGAATCTAGTTCATGAGCTTGTGGTGAATATTACAAGAGAGAATATATATGCAGCTACCTTGCAGAATGGCTAGTTCAGAGTAATTAACCACTTGTGAATCTGAGAAAGAAAAAAAAGCTTAAAACCAGTTCGTGCCAAAGTTTGCCATCCTCTTTAAAACACTGGAATTTGGCCCAAAGGCCTCCGACTTCGGCATTATAAATGGCTACAAGGCCCAGCATCCCCCCTGCTCCCCACTTCACCCTCAGCCCCAAAAAGAGATCTCAGCAGGTTACCGAAGCCACATTCATTCTAATCATCATAGTGTTTTTTTTTTTTTTTTTTTTTTCTGGTGAGCAAGATTGGCCCTGAGCTAATATCTGTTGCCAATCTTCCTCTTTTTGCTTGAGGAAGATTGCCACTGAGCTAACATCTGTGCCAATCTTCCTCTCTTTTTTTGTATGTGGGACGCTGCCACAGCATGGCTTGATGAGCAGTGTGTAGGCCTGTGCCCAGGATCCGAACCTGTGAACCCCAAGCTGCCAACGTGGAGTGCATGAACTTAACCAGTATGCCACCGCGCTAGCCCAAATGATTTTTTTTTTTTTTTTTGTAATTCTAGCTCAATTGCACATCTCCTGAGATTTGGCACAAATCACTGTTACAACAAAACCCACTCTTAGAAAAATCCTCAGAATCAGAAAACTCCCATATTCTCCGACAGCAGCCTGGTTTCATGAAAGGCAGCCAGACATGGATTCACGGGTCTTCCTCCTCATGTTGGAAGTGGTTTCCACAGAGGCTGCACAGAGAACATTCTCAAAATTCTAGAAGTCATACAAATAGGAAAAAGAGCCCAGTGTCTGCAAAACAAGGGCTGCCCCTAAGAGAGCTCAGCAGCTACCCTCTGTAAGGCCAAGGCTAGGAAAGCCCCAGCTAGTCAGGCCTCCTGTGACCTCCGATAAGTGAATTCACTTGCTGGATCTCAACTTCTCCACCTGCTAAATAAGCCTGTGGACAACATTCCCTCCAAAGGACCTTCTGGTTTGAAAACTCCACTATGAAAGGATTCTTCCTGTGTGAGATAAACTGGTTCCCTAAAGACATTTGGAAAATAAACTGCAACTATTGGTAGCTCCGGATAGGCAATCACAGGTGGGAGGTAAATAAGCAATTAACAGAGTGTCCATCGTGCGTGACACGCTGCCTCCGTGTGTTGACAGAATCACAGCATCAGTGTGGCCCTGCAGCACCCCAGGAACTCTGTTCCTCTGACCCCCACAGACTGGCCGCTCCCACCATGGCCTCTGCTGGAGCAGCTGCCACAAGCAAGGACCTGTCAGAAATCAACCCAAGGAATTACTTCTTTTTGAAAGCAGAAACTCCAGAATTGGAGGTAATTTGGGTAAACGTGGCAGATGGTAGCAACTCAAGCTGTCATTTCTCCAAAGAAAGCTGGCAAAGGTGACAACCTCTGGTGGTCTGAATCCAAAGATGAGAAACAGAAAGGATGTGGCAGGTGTAACGGGTACTTATTAGGTGGAGGGGTGGATTGAGGGCAGAGCGCTCCCTGAGATGTACAGAGAGAGGGGCCATGCCCACAGGCGCAGTTTTGGTTCCCAGGAGAGGAGTGAGCACCTGGGGCTCCTGGATTGGACTAAAACCATCTCTGTGCTCAAGTGTGGATGTCACGTTCTTATCAGAGTGCAGTAAGGGGTGAAGACTTGGCCACACTGCGTCACGTTATGGTGACCTCAGAAAGTACATCTCCTTCCTTAGGAAGAAAATTCTGGGACTGGCCAGGAAAAAATAACGTGCATGAGTGTATGTGTGTGAAAAATCTTAGAAACCCAGCCAAGAAAACTGCAAGATCAATAACCTGAACAACATTTGTCAGAACTATAGAAGATAATGAGGAAAAACATTGCACTTCAAAACAAAATAGTCGAGTTAATTATACATATTGGGGACAACATTTATGCAGATGAGCATAAGAGACAGGGTGGCCTCTTTCTGAGCCCAGCTGTGTACTAGGCACTGTGCTGGGCGCTTCAGATTCATTATTTCACGTCACTCTCATAAAAAACATATGAAGTAGCTTTGGCAGTTATACTAGCAGTAAAAACGGAAAACACAAGTTGTAAGAGTAATAGCATTTTTAAACATTTTTTTGTGATGAAAAAATAACATAGGTTCATGGTAGGACGTCTGTAAAATTCAAAAGCATGACGAGGAAAATGAGAGCTCTTATAAACTCATCTTCAGAGATGAGCCTGATGTCAATGCTCCTGCTACCAGTGTCCCACTTTATTGTTGGAATTAAGATGGCCTTTCTCCAAGATGACTTCTAGGTGTACAGAATGTCCCCAGGACCAATGATTTTAGAAATGCCAATGGTTCCTTTTTTCCTTGTGGTCCAGAACATTCTTTGTCATAAAACCATCTTGGTTATGTGCAGTGGTAGAAGGCCCCTGGTTGGCACTTCGAGAGGGCATCCATCCACGTCGACCACTCCCTCATATGACAACAGGCTACGCGGGGCTGCTAACATTTCCTTTTCTTCCCACTCTGCTCTCCCCCAATTTACCAAAATACAGGGTCCTTGAATATATCCATCATACCCAGAGCCAGTTTAATACAGCCCTGCTATTCATTCATTCATTCATCCATCCATCAGTCTGAGCCCCTATTTGGGGTCAGACCCCTGCTAGGAGATAGGATTACTGGGCTTTGACAAGCTGTCTACTTTGGAGGGACCCAGGGTCCCTGTCTGCCCATCCACAACTCTCTATTCAGCCTCCCTATTCAGGCTCTTTCTCCCAGGACTTTCTGCAGGCGTGTCAATAAAGTGTTGAGTTTGGGGTCTCTGAGATTCAGCCCTCTGGGAATAGGTGCTTTGCTTGACCTTGGACCATCGCACTAAGCTCCCATCCCCAGCTACCATGCAGGTGAGGATGGAGAGGCCCCCAAGAGAGAGCTGCTGCCTAAGGACTAAGGGCCTGGACACTGCTCGGCAGGAGCCTCCCCTCCCTGGCCTGAGTGTGTGAATGTTCTCGAGATCATCACGGCTGTCAGACGAGTGTCTCATCCAGTTGCAGGATGTTTCTGCCTGGTTTGTTTCCCTCCCCCCAGGATCACTTTAGTGGAAAGAGGTCCAGCCTGGGGAAAGGGCAAAGGGCTAACTCATTGTGTGACATTGGCCAAGTCACTTCTGTTTCTGGATCTCAGTAGCCTCATTGGTAAAAAGGGAGGACTGTATTGGTTGATTGTTCAAGATTGTCCTTTCAGTCTCTGATGGTTTATGATTTTATATATATCTTTCCCCTAATCTATCACAAACTGAAGAATAAAGCGTGTGCACGAGTGTGTGTATGTCAATGTGGCCTGTGGAAAATCTGACTGTGAGTTGCTGTGAATCCCTCCTAGATTATTTTTTAAAAGTCTGTAATCCCAGACTCTCCTTGTGGGGAACAAACAGCCTCTGCAGTGAGCGTGGAGGGTGGGTGCACCTGCACGGGCCACACGCCCCACGTGCTCCAAGGATGGTCCAAAGTCTGGATGGAGAGCAGGGCAGGATGCTCCCAGGTTATGGGCAGGAACCTCCGGCCAGTGTGCACGGAGCTCTGCAGTCCGCTCAGAGGAAATGGACAAGCATGGAGCACATGTTCAAGGGCAATCTAGATTATCCCCAAACGCCTCAGGAAATTAGAGATGGCCCCAAGCCCATGGGAAAGGAGGATGGGCAATAACTAGACAGGAGAAGAACCAAACCTCCAGTTGGGCCGGAGCTCAGGGTTCAACCCAGGGGTGCCGCCAGGGAGCGTGGAAATCCTTGCCCTCTGTCATGAGACAGCCATGCCTGCTGGGTCCAGGGTGTGTCTAGATAAAGACAGATATCTTCGGGGTCTGCAAGGGAACTGAGCAGCCTGCAGACCCCAGAGACGGGGACAGGCCGCTTGGGGATTTAACACCTTCCCATCACCCCTGCGCAGCACAGCAGCCTCCATGTGTCACCAGGAATCGTGGACATCTGCTCACTCGCTCGCTCGCTGCCTGCTCCCTTCTCCCACTGCTGATAAGGTCACCCACTGTGTTTTATAATGCAAAAATAATATTCCTGCTGCCAATGCAAATTATGTCTGAACCATCCACCCTTCCCTGCCTCATGCAGAAAGCAGCTCCGCAGGGGAGAGGCGGCCCAGGCTGCAGTTACAAGGCTTATTAAGACACCTAATGAAACACCTTGTGGTGACCGCTCCCTCAGAGGAGAGCTCAGCAGAAGGCATCACAGAAGCAGATGTCAGGCTGGGGGCAAATGCTTCCAAAGCACAAACGCCACGCAGGGGAGGGGCTGGAGCTGGCCCTGTCCTCTCCAGGTGTTCCCCAAGTCTCTAGGGCTGGGCTCCTCTCCTCTCTTCACAGTCAAGATAACCACAGTAACTGCCTCACCTCTCCTGGCCTCTAGGGGGCGCAAGAGGCACCACTGCCGCTTAATATGAAGCTGGGGCCAAGGCTACAGGTGTTTGTTGAGTCTCAAACACAGTAGGGATAAAGTTTTAGCTCACCTAAAGGAGCTAAAAGTTCAGGCCTCCAGGAAATGACCTCTTTAGGGCTCTCTTGGCATTGTCCCTCAGGAGCTATGAGCCCCCATGTGGCTGGATAGTTCTTACCCTCAGAAGAGGTGACCCTGGAGAGTCAAGATAAGGATATGGATCTGGGGACAAGTCCCAAGAAGGCTACACAGCCTGCTTTTTCTTTTACTTTTTTTCCTTTTTTCTCCTGTCTTAGGTCTGTTCGGAAAAGAAGCAATGGAACTAGGTACCCTAGCGTAGTTGTGAAAAATACGGTCAGCCTGGATGCAGATTCTGGCTCTAACCCTTGCAAACAATGTGGCTCTGGGAAAAACGACTGGATCACTCTATGCCCAAGTTTTCTCACTTTAAAGATGAGGGTGATGAGCGCCAGCACAGTGGCCTAGTGTTTAAGTTCAGTGCAGTCCTCTTCGGCGGCCCAGGTTCGGTTCCTGGGTGTGAACCTACACCACTCGTCCACAGCCATGCTGTGGCAGCAACCCACATACAAAATAGAGGAAGACTGGCACAGATGTCAGGTGAGGGTGAATCTTCCTCAGCAAAAAAAAAGAAAAGAAAAGAAAGAGGGCAATGATAATAATAGTGCCTATCTCCTCCAACTTTTAAGAAGATCTAATTAGATCATGCATAGGTATCAATCAGGGTAGCAGATGGCATGTTTAAATGAGGAGAATCCAGGAGAGCTAATAAAGGAACTATTTACAAAGATGCAGGCAGGGGAAGGGCAGCAGAGCTGTCATCAGCCCTCAGGAGAGTAGGGATTAGAAGAGGGTCTTAGTTGCTGGAATCCTGCAAGAGAGAACTGTGGTGAGAAGGCTTCCTTGAGAAGAGCAGTGACCTTCCGTCAAGGGACATGGCTGGCCTCAGGGGACTGCACAGGGAGGTGTCCATGGAATAAGCACCCAGACCACTTTCTCCTTTCTCCCTCCCCCGAGTCTCTGTCCATATGGAAGCCAAAGGGCACTGGTGTGGTCCCTACAGGTCAGCCTTCCAGGGCAGTGAGCAGGGTGGAAAAGTGTCGAGAATGGATTGAGAAGGTCACACAGAGGACACCAGCACAGCACATGCAGTGCTCAGGGAGCAAGCACTCCAGACACATGAGATGTTGTTCTACTCGTGACCATTGCTTAGGATACATGGATCCAGTCTGGTCTCCAGAAGACTAAATAGGGATTTAGAGCCAGATGCCATAGTCATCAGTGTCTCTCACAGGCCTGAAGCTGCTACTGTTGGGTGAACTGCTCCCCTAGCCCCTGCCTGGACTAACAAGCTGACCTAACAAGTACACCTGAGGACACCTAGGCTGTGGGGACTATGAGCTGGGGCAAGAGGTAGGAGATGTTTCCATCCTCAGATCAGAAAACAGGGCTCCTTCTGACAGCCAAGATGGCTCTTGCCTTTTACTGGGTCAGTGGAACTTGTTAGATGAAAGAAGTTCATTTCTTTGATTAACAGAGAGTCTCATCTTCTCTTAACTCACAACCAGCCCCCTTCTAAGTCTTCCCCACTTTCTCGAAGCCTGAATTCAGAGCTCTGCAGAACAATGGAACTCTTTCTTCCACAGAGGAGCTCCTTGGAGTGACAATCCAATAAATCAAATCAATTGATCCAACATGTACGGAGAGTCAGGCATGTGCTGCTTCTGGAGAGTGCTGGAACAGGTCAGATGCATTTGCAGGCACTGTCAGTGGTTTCTCTTTTCCAAGAAGACCATCCTGGAACCCTTTCCTCACATGTCTCTATGTCAGCTGATGGGGTTCAGGGCAGGCGGCCCCAAGATGCGCCACTCTGGTATGCAGATTATTTCAAGCTGAAGACAATCATTAGGCTCAGACTCAGCAAGAACATTCAACATTTCCCCCCTAACTGCCTAAAACAAATTTAAAATAAAGGCCTGTCCCCAGGACAGGTCATCACCATAGATAACTCTGGGTTGCGGTAGACTGGGAGCACCCTTGCTAAGCCCACTCTTATCAAAGTTCTATGTACCAAACATTTGCTTTTCCATTTCCATGTGGGTTGCCTTCTTCCCCTTTGAAGACCCAAACCATTACCCCAAACATCCTCCTTGTCTGTAGCTGAAGATACATAAACAGGGAGCCTCGGCCAGTCAGCTGAGTTGCTCAGTTTTCCTGAGTCTCTCCCATGTATGCATGTTATAAAGCTTTGTTTAATTTACTCCTGTTATTCTGTCTCACGTGAATTTATTTCATTGTCCCACCAGAGTGGCTAGAGGAAATGTCTTCCTCCCCTCACAGCCCAGACCAAGAGAGGCACATTCTCCAAGCAGGACAGAGTAGTGGGCAGAGCATCAATGATGTGGCCATAATACCCTTGATCTGAACTCCAGCGCCATTATTATTTATTATATAACCTTGGGCAAGTCATTTGAACTCCCTGAACTCTGTTTTCCTCACTTGAATCTTTCAGGGAATAATCCCTAACTCACAGGATCATTCTGAGGATTAAATGAAACAATGTGTGTGAATCTCCTAGAACAGCACCCACTACACAGTAGGTCCTCAATGAATGTTAGCTCTTCAGCCCTACAAGCAGCTCCAGGCCGCCAGGTGCCTGAGTGAGCATTTTCCACGTCTTCCCTTGAAATCTCAGACTCAGAGTTGGCAAATCCTAATGCTTCTGTTTCCTGCATCTTGGGCTGTGTCATTCTGGTTCATGTCTTTCTGGGTCTAAGCTTCATCGCCCACAAAATGGAGGGATGTAGTTTGTTCAATGGACTAGACAAGTGGTTCTCAACCCTCCCTATGAGTAGACTTCTCCCTGGACCCCACATTTTGAAAGACTTGTCTGCTACATAAATGGAATTTCCAAAGTAAAAATTACCTCTTCTTCCATTTTCAAAGCAACACAGAACTGCTCCCACAGGGCTCCTGAGCAGCATGAGATCACCAGCCTTGTTCGCTGCGTCAATTCCCCTCAAACCTTAACCCAAGGAACTTGAGATGTCTTTGAACCCATGTAGCTTAGGCATATTATCCCACAAGCATCTTGAAATACTAACAGTGGTTCAAGGTCTACCACTTCTCCTTCCCAGATCTCCAGGACCTCAAGTTGAAAAAGAATAGACTAATCCATTCCTAAGAAGTCCTCAACTCTACCATTCTAAGACCCTAGTTGGAATAACCAAGGAAGATCAGGCACAACCTGAAAAGGCATTTGCTAACAGGAGATAGCCTGTGGCTCATTTGGCAAAGGCTGGACCCACAAGGATGGAGGGATTGTGCTCCCATTAGGAGGCTGAATGCTATTATCTACTGCTGTGAATGTATTTCCTGAGGCAAACCTTTTTGCATCCTTCCCCCACCCCCTCCCCCTGCCAGCGCCCACCCCTCCCCCCCCAGTAGGAAGCCAAAGTCCTTTATGTTCTATTGCTACATACCCACTGCCCTGTGGTTCCACCCCTGAAGGCACCCACACTTACACATTCCTTCATGAGGCCATGGGCTGTGGGTTTAACCTGCAGCCTGTGGCCTGGTCATTATTCCCCATGTGGCAGGGAGGATGCTCAGAGTCCCATGGGCTTACCTACAAAGTTGTCCCCCAGGAGCTCATCTCTGAGCAGCCCTCCTGACCAGGCAGAAGTGATTTCAGACCAGATGTTCCGACAGAGCAGCCCTGGAGCCAATCTACCTCCCCACTCCCTTTCTTTTCATCACATGGAAAGCTCACAGATGCAAAAGAACAAACTGATTACCCGGGTCTCATTCTCCACCAGGCCTTCATTCTTGATCCTCATTAGAGCCCTTGGTAGCTGGCTCGTTGCTAAGTCAAACTTGCAAAGCACTGTTTTCCTGCCACTTCCTTTAGATGTGCGCTTAATTACAGCTGTTCCTTCCTGTCGGCCAGTCTCCACAATTCAAGCATCCAAGTTACTAGTCTTCTAATGTTCCTCTTATCCTCTCATTAGAGTTGAACATTTTGTTCTTGTCTTACATCTTCTATTCTGTCCCCTGCACAGCTTAAGAAGTACTCGAACTTCTGTCTCTGCCATTACGCTACGTAATAAATAGCATTCTGTCTGATGTGGGATTGAGAATAACTGCATGATTTACTATTTTCTGTCAAAAGTATCTAAAGATACATTAAGAGTCATAAAGCTCCTCTCTGCTGTTAGAAGACTTTATGGCTTTTACCAATATCTGATTTCCATTATTCTTACCCAACTATTAACCCTAATCCAACTCAACTCTAATCATCATCATCTTGCATTTCTCCCTTTCCAAGCTAATTCTCAAAGATCCATTATAGCATCTATACCTATAATACCTCCCTGCCTTCCTGGGGCATTCCTTTCACTCTCAAGAATCCCACTTGGGACAACAGTATATATAGGGTCACCCAACCATAGAGAACAAGATGCTTTCTGTTTATCTGCCATTGCTTCCACTCAAGCTCTTGCTGTCAAGGTGACAAAGCAGAGGTCAGCAAACATTTTCTGTAAAGAGCCAGTGAGAAAATATTTTCAGCTTTATAGATCATACTGTTGCTGTTGCAACTGCTCAATTCTGCCATGGTATCACAAAAGCAGTAGTAGACAACATGTAAATGAATGGGCGTGACTGTGTTTCAAAAAACTTTACAAAAACAGACAGCGAACCAGGTTTGGCCTGGAGGCCGTGCTTTGCCAACTCCTGTGATAGAAAAAAATTTGTATTATTTGATAGTGAGATTGATATTTTTCCCTCCTTTATGAAGATCATGGGAAGCACAGCGTGGGGACGAGAATGTAGGAAGATTATGAGTTTGGTGGTGTACTTGCTAAACTGGAGAAACCAATCAGACAACCAAATGAACACATAACGTTGGCAGCTGGAGACCAAGCTAGAGTTTGAGAGAGGCTCAGGCTAGAGATAAAAAATTGGGAGTCATCAGCCTACAGATGGTCTTTAAGCCATGGATCTGGATGAGATCACCAAAGGAGTCTGCGTTGCTAGAGAAAAGAGAATGTCCTAGGGTCACACCACTCAAAAAGGACTTGGAACCAGCAAAGGAGAATACGAAAAATCAATGTGGGAGGAGGACCACTGAGAGAAGGCTTTGATTTAGAAGCCAAATGATGAGCAAGTTTCAACGAGAAGAGAGTGACCGACTGCACTGATGCTGTTGACAGGTCAAGCAACATGAGCACCACAGTATTTAGCAGTGTGGAGGTCACTGGAGACCTTGACTATTACAGCTCTGATGGAGAGATGGGAGCAGAAGTAGAGTCACTTCAGTGACTTGGAGGGACTTCAGCAAGACCAGGGGGAGAGAAATTGGAGACAGCGAGAATAAGAATTCTCCAGAGGAGATTTTCTAAATATGGAAATAGAAAAATGGGGTATTTTATTTTTATGATTTTTTTTTGAGAAAGATTAGCTCTGAGCTAACATCTGCTGTCAATCCTCCTCTTTTTGCTGAGGAAGACTGGCCCTGAGTTAACATCCATGCCCACCTTCCTCTACTTTATATTCGGGACACCTGCCACAGCATGGCTTCATAAGCGGTGCCTAGGTCCACACCCGGGATCCGAACCGGTGAACACGGGCCACTGAAGCAGAATGTGCAAACTTAACTGCTGTGCCACCAGGCCGGCCCTGTTTATGATATTTTTAACAATAATTTTTACATATAATATCAACCACTCATTATAATTCCCACCTTTGATTTTGTCCTTTGAAATATCATTCTGACTCTAACATCATACAAAATTCAAAGGCATTATGTTTTCTTTTCTACATTTAACACAGTAGCAATCCATTTTCATATATGGACTGAGTTAATGATCTAACATTCCCCCCAAACAGTCAATTTTCCTAGCAGCATTAATTAAATAATCTATTCTCTCCCCCGCTGATCTGAAATCCTCCATTATCACATAATAAATATTTACATACACTCAGATCTTTTTATTATTTTGTTTTCTGTTCTGTTCCAATTATATTTCATTTCACCAGCCACTAAACTAAATTGTTTGTAGTGTTAAATTATTTTTATAACCCTTTATAACTTGTTACTGTGTAAATCTCCCTTTTATTTTTAAAGCATTATTTTTTGCTATTCTTTTGGGCTTAAGCTTCTACATAAACCTTAGAATAATTTTTGTTAGGTTCTAAACAGCAATTCCTTAAGGATTCTGATTGAAATAACATAAACGTGTAATCACTTTGGAAGAGAACTGACATATTTACATGACTAAACTTTTCCATTCAGAAACAGTGGATTTTTCCAGTATTCAAGTCTTCTTTGATGTGCCTCCATGTTTCAAAGTCTTCATGTAGGTCCTGCATTTTTTATCTTCATCCCGAGTCCCAAGCTTTAAAAAGTATTCTGTCCTATTATGATTGGGATTTTCTTTGTTCTATATACAACTCAAAAATTGCTCCAATAAAAAAGTTGTTAATTATTTTGAAATTTATTTTGTATCTGGCCCCTGAAACCTCTTGCTGATGTGGATGGGTTTTTCTCTGATGCTCTTGCATACATTTTTTAGAATACTAATCACACTTGTTCAGAGGGATATGTCCTTTCAATTTCTGAGCCACAGCATTTTTCATTGGTTTGGGGATTTTTCTCCATTGGCTTATTCTGGAGCTACGTCCTATCTCCACCATGGCCTGCCTAGATGCCTCCTTTCCTTCACATAGTCACTAACCTGACCTGTCAACATATGGTCCAACATCTATAGTCTTCTAGTTCGTGAGGCAGGGATGGGATTTGTACTAGCTCCACATAATTGGGTGGTGACAAGAACAGATTAGGAAGTCGGTGGGGCTGGGGAAGCCCATTGGGTAGACTGGATCTCCACAGGGAATAGGCACAAGTCCCATCTAAATGAGCAAGAGAATACGACAAATGCAGGTTCCACACAGACTGCCAGGATACTTGAGAAGTCAAAGCTGGTGGTACAGCTGGACAGCAGAAATGTTCAAGTCCAGGCATCAGGAGATGGGGATGCTGAGAGCTAGATCCTGGATGATGGTGGAACCACAACAGCTTTGTTGCATTTTGGAATAAGAGCAAAGGAATTTAAATCTGAAGCATCCTTTATTCTGACATATCAAGATGAGTTCAGCATTAACAATGTCTCCTGGTTCGCGTGGCTTAGTTCTGAGTCATTGAGTCCTATCCAGGAACCATGGGCTTAGTCAAGGAAACCAAAGAAGAAGCCTCATATAAAGACCTGGAATAAAACAGTTTTGTATGAAGAGAGACTGAGATTCAGGTTTACTCTGGAGTGAGTGTAGGCCAGGTTTGAGCTGGCAGACTGATTTCAATCCCCACCACCTTGAAGATGGGCTCCTAAAACACAACTGAGTCATATATCTGAGTAGACTGAACCTGCGGGTGAGTAAATCTGGACAGAACCAGGTGGAAACATAGGATAATTCTATACCGCCTTTTCTCAATCATGTGCATGTCTGGATAATTGACAGCAAATCCTTTCCCCCCGTCAAACCAAACCACAGGCAGTCGAACTGGGGAGGTATGCTATACCATCACCACGCACAATCCCTTTGTCACATGTCACAGCACGATTTTGAATCCCCTTATATCCAAACTGTGTTTGTCTAAAGAGCAAATCTGTGTCTGGAGACACAGTGGTGACATCCCATCTTCCCTTCCCTCCATTCATTCACGCATTCATTTATTCCTCCATTCAGAAAATACTTATCAAGCCTACTATTTGGCAGGCACCTTGCCAGGTACTAAGAATACAGACAGGAAAGAGACACTCTCTCTGAGGCCCTTACCCTGTTCACACATGGCTTAAGGAAGCTGAGACTCAGGAATTTGGAAGAACTCACCATAGGAAACACACCAGTCAGGTACAAACAGGGTTTAACTGAGGACTGCCTAACCCTTCCACACCTGCTACCCCTCGGAATTCACACCACAAAGCTTCCTTAGGCACACAGGGACAGAATGGACAGAGGAGACCCTTCCCAACACTGCCGACTCACATGTGCCTTGTACCCATCACAAGCACGGCACCCTGAAGCAGTGGAATTGACCAGGAAGAAGAGATGATTCCCACGTCCACTCCACCACTCCCCTTCCTCATGGCCCCTCGGAGAGAGTCTCATGAGGATATCTGGCTGCTTATAAGCACCATGGTAGTTAAAGCAATCACTGGGGAAAAGTTTCTGAAATCTCCAAGAATTGCTCATTATATGCTAATGAGCATAAACCTTGGAGAAGTCTGATAAAGTTCAGAGCTTATCTCCCAGCCTGCTCGTTCCCTCTCTGCCCAGAGCAGCAGCTGGGTCAGAGATCACTTCTTTGCAAGGAAGTAAATTAAATTAAATTAGATCATTTACACCAGTATGAACAGCAGCAGCAGCACCGTCAGTAAAATTAAGATCTTGAAATGAAAACAAGGAAATTATCTTCCGAGAACCTAATCCCACGGCCCAGTTTAGGCACTCACCATTGAGACCTTTCATGGCTACTTGACATCAACACTTGGGGTAGAAGGCAAGGAGAGGCCCTGCAGTATCTTTTGGCAGCCTGGAAGTGGGTCTTTTGTTTCTCGCTGTTCTACTCTTACAGAAAAACATGCCGGTAATGTACTTGACATATAAATAGGCCATTTCGGTGAATACGGTCATTGAAAACCTTTTCCACTAAGAGTATGTCACACTGGCTGTGCGAGAGTGTATTTATAACCACACAGCATGGTGGAGTGGAAAGAATGCCAGGTCTTTCAGAATATATGGCGGCTTGAGTACCATGTCACAGAACCTCCATCTTTGAAGTTGACTGCAATGAACAAAAAGAAGTGAAAAGAGGAAGGAATATACTATGAATGCTGAAACGCAGAAAGGGCCCCAACTTCATGCCAGAGATTGTAAATGTCATCTTGAACCAAAATGAAGAGGGAAGATTCCATGCCCATCTTCAAATGGAACAGTGCTGTTGGAAGGAAAAAATGTTGGATAAACAGAAAAGCTCAGTGATAGCTCCCAATTTGAAGGGAACAAATTGGAAAGTATTGCCAAACCCTGGGACAGATGTGAACCGTCCCTATTGGAATTTGTCTTCCCCACTATGGATTTACATCTTTCCCTAAATCCCGTCCTGGGACTGCCTGTCAGGCAGAAACCAGTTATCTCATGTAAGAACTCAAATGGAAAGACAATGAATGGGCCTAGAAAAACCAAAAACAAAAGCCCATAAAACAGAAAGACCTCTCATAAAAGTGGTTCACTCACAAGCAAATAGAAACTTTAGGGGACCCTCTGCCTCCAGGAACAAGATCCATTACCATCTCAGCAGAACTGGACCTACCATAAGACTCTGGATAAACTTAGAGACAGAGGCTAGAGGCAAGGCTCCCAATGGCTTTTTGCAAGTCCCCATTGATTTCCTCACTGATAATGACAGGACTCCAACTATGCCCAAATAAACAGGGAGAGTAGCAAAAGAAAATTCACATTTCATATTTGGGTCAAATAACATCATCATGGAACTGGCCCCATTAGTATGTATAGTCAAGCAGAAAAAAAATAAAAACAGTCTAAGTCTTAAATGAATATTTTGTCCCCACCAAGGTAGGTTTGACATGCAAAGATAGTTAAAAAAAAAAAAAAAAAAAAACTCACTCTGGAAGAAGAAGGGCTCCAGGAAACACAAACAAGCAACTGCTTTGTAATCTCAGGGAAATTCTTTAACTATGAGCTCTCTGAGACTAGCAATTAACAGGTGACAGAACACGACAGTTGTTTCAAGACTAGGATTGCATCAGCTTCTGGACAGCCTCTCAGGTCTGCATACTTAGGAGGAGATTGTGCCCTCATCAATACCAGATCTGAGTTCCTAAACATGTGTCAGCAAAGGGTGTGAAAAAATGTACACACTATCAGGGCTGGAAGGACCCTCATCTAGTCCCAATCAATGACAGCACAGTGAAACCAAGGTCATATATTTAGCAAGTGGCAGAGCTACAACTTAGAACCCAACTCTCTCCAGTATATATAAATAGGAAAGAAGAGGGAGAGAGTTGGAGGGAGAGAAGGAAGGAGGAAAAGAGGGAGAGAGGATGGAAGATGGGAGCAGCAGCTGGGGTGCAACAGAATGAGCACTGGACCAGTAGCCAGAAGATTCACTGTGGATCAGACCTGGTATGTTTTCAGTTATCCTGGGTCTATGCCAGGAGTGGAATTGCTGGGTCATGTAGAAACTCTATGTTCAACTTTTTGAGGCATGCCAAACTGTTTTCCACAGCAGCTGCACCACTTTGCATTCCTACTAGCAACGTACAAGGTTCCAATTTCTTAGCTCTAGCACTTTCTCTGTTGTGTGACTGGATAAGTCACACCATTTCTCTGGGTCTCAGTTTCCCCATCCCTAAAGATGAGGGGTTAGGACTAGCTATCCCATTTCTGCCTGTGGTGTTTTATATTCACACATGCTTTCTTTCCAGCCAGTTCCACCTTCCACTGCCCACATCTCATTCCAGGAGTTCCCTGACAGTGTGAAGTGCTATAATGACTGTTCCTTCTTAGAGCTGGAATTAGCTTAATGCATGTTCCCAAGTTATATTAATGCGCTTCCATTTCCAGCCATATCTCTCAGTATACTTTTTTTCTCTTGTCTATTCTTTTAACCTTTCTGCAAGCATCATCTTGTTCTGTCTGTTGGCTGTCAGCTTTTCTCTCAAAGCTTTCGCAGAGTTGCCAGATTCTTGGCTATTTCTCCACCCTCAGCTCATAACTATTTTTCCCTCGAGCTCAGCAACTGTTAAGTGGTCTTTGTGAAATCCTATTAGGATAATCTCCCTGTCGTGTCTCCTCTCAGAGGGGCTGCTTCTAGAAACCTCAGCCGTCTTCCTTCCCAGACTTCACATCGTGAGCTATCTCCTGAGCCACCCAGCATCGTACTTACTCACAAATGTGCTTACAAGGCTCTGAACCTAAGGACACCTATAGCACACAAGCAGTGGTTGAACTCACCGGAGACCCAGCTCCGATGTCATCTTCTGCAGGAAGCTGTTCCTGCTCACCTGGGACCCCCATCTTCCTCCACAACCCCAGGGACGAGGAATCTGCCCCTCTATGCTTTTTCTGTTTCTGTTTGTTTTTCATTATCTATCTGTCTCATCAGACTGTGCGCTTTATGAAGGCAGAAGCTGCAGTGTCTTGTTCACAGTGGTACCCCCATGCCTGACATGTTATAGGTTCTCTATACATGTTTGTTGAATTAATGAATGAATGAGCTCCTCTTCCGTACAGCTGATCACAAGTCTGCCTGTCTGTCTACCCATTAGACCCAAAGCTTCCTTTGGGCAGGCTGGGATTTACTCACCATGGCAACCAGTGTTAAAGAAAAGATTATTCTGACACTTGTTAAAACCGTAAGGAAGAATTTATTCAAGACTATTGCACTAGAGGTATTGCAATGGGGAGAAAGATCAGGCTTAACTCTGACTACAGCAAAGACAGACGGGGATTACAGGCAAGGAGCAGAATGAGGGGGTCAGAGGATGGACTTACCAAGAGGAGACATCAGGATAAGGGGGATTCTGGCTAAACTGACTTAGTAGGAATCTTGCTGAAGGCAAGCCAGGGGGATCAGATATCAAGGGGGAGTGACGAGGAATTTGATCAGATATCAAGGGTGGGGGATTCTCACTATACTGACCTAGGAGGATTCTTGTAAAACTGGGCTAGGCAGGCCAAAGACAGGATGGGAGTGGAGAGCGGAGGGCAAGGTCAAGGCCTGGGCAAGAGGAGGGATCAGAGGAACCTAACGAAAGCTTGGTTAAGGAGAGAGTCTTTGTTATCCCAATAGCTGCCACAAGTCCTGTATGTCACTGGTGCTAACTAAATGCTTCTGGAGCCAAGCTGAGCATCCAGCATCCATCCTCAGAGGAGCACTGTTTAACTTGAGCAAAGGTTCAGAGCTCTTTCTTCTTTACTCCTCCTTGAGCTGAAATCACAGGAGAAGGCACCCTAGGAGATGGTGTCCGAGGGGCTGGGGGTACAGAAGGAAGGCAGCAAAATGTGACAGCCCCAAATTAATTATGAACACACACCATGTTCCCAGGTTCCACAGCTCCAAGCTTTCCCAGGCAAGTCTTCCAAATGAGCCTCATAGCCATCCTATGAAGTGAGTTGATGCATCTTCTCATGCTTTGGATGAAGAAATGGACATTCTGGGAGGTCAAGTGTCATGTCATAGGTCACACACAGAATTTTTCACGTTAGACTTATCTCTGGTTATTCCCTTGGAATATGATTCCAAAAATAAAATTTCTGATGAAAGATATATACACTTTATGTCTGAGAGATACTAAGTTGTCCTCCCTAAATATTGTACCAACTTGCACTCATACCAGCCTGTTTCTCAGAAGTCTCACCAACCCTAAACATATGTCTAATGGACCATTTGTCTTTCTCTTCTTGACTTCTAAGAGCTCTTTTGATATTAATATACCAATCATTTGTTCGGGGTAAATATATAAATATATATATATATGGGGTAATATATATAGCAAATTCAGAGCTCAGTTTGCTGTGTATCTTTTCATCTTGTTTATGGTATTTAGGGACAAATATGTAAATATTTTTCTTTATTGCTTCTGCCTTTAATGGTAATATCAGAAAACTGTCCTACTCCCAAAGATTAAGTATTCATCTATGCATCACATTCTTAGATGCTTGCAAATTTTTACCTTTAACTGGAATGTATTACATTTATCTAAAATATATTTATGTATGCAGTGAAGTAAGGACCTACCTCAACTGGCCCACACTCTTCCCTGGTGGGTTATCATTACAAGTTCATCTTGACTCAGCTCACTGATTGGAAGTGTTAAGTTTACGTACATTATGCACACACACACATACATGCACACCTCTTTTAGGGACATATTTTGCTCTACTGATCCGTCTCTTCTTGAATTGGTATATGCTATTTCGACTGTTTAACTCCAGGATATGTTCCTAAAACTTACAAATAGAAGTCTTCCCCCATTATTCTATTTCAATATCTTTTTCATGATCTGTGACCATTTGTTTCTCTGCATAACATTTAAAATCATTTCGTAATATTGCTAATAAATTTCTACTGTAATTCACATTATGTATTTTAAGTTAAATTGATAAACTTTAAAAATATCGTCTTCCCATCCAAAAATGAGATACATCCATTAACTTATCTATTTTCTCAGTTTTGTTTTATAGTTTCCTTCTACAGCCCCTTCATATTGCCTCCCAAGTTAATTCCTCAGTCTTTTTATATTTGTTACTTTTATAGAATGAATTCTTTTACGTTATATTTTCTAAGCGGTTATTGCTAGGATTTGGGAAATTGCTGATTTTAATAGTTTTTCACTTATTTCTCTTGGGTTTTTGGTAGATAATAATATCCTCTGCAAATAATAACTTTACCTCTTCCTCCTCCCTAATTGTACCTCCAATTCTGTTACTAGAAATCCCTGAATGAATGTTAAATAATTTTAGTGATCATAAGCATCCTTATATTTTTAGGATACGGGTTGTTGGTTTGGAATAGACATGCTCTAGTACATTAAGGAAATAGTTTTCCATGCCTTTTCTCAGGATGCCAGTTACTCTCTGTGCACCCCACTCCCAATGAGACCCAGTCCCCACCCTGCTCTGTTCTCTGAGAGCCTGACTTCTGTGATCTTTATCTTCCTGCCTCCCTCACCCTCCGCTTCTGGCTGAGCTTGACCAATGGCAGTTACTGGCAGAAGCCCCAAGGACGGGAGGGAGGAGTCTGGGCAGTGGTTGTGTTCCTCTGCAGCCTGTCGGGCAGTCCCTTAACCCCTTTCCCTACCAATGCCCTTCACCCTAGGGGTAGTAACAGCTCCTCACTGCCGCCAGTCCCCAGGCACTTCACCATCCCTTGTGAATTCTCTTAACCCAGATCCCACCTCTATTTCATCAAACTCCTTCCATTTAAACCCTTCATATGCCGTATGCTTCTCATCCAGACCTTCCTTAATGGACTGATAAATTAGGACCTGCTTTTAAGTATTTTTAAATGTCTTTTCAACATCTCAAAATGATCAAAATATTTTTCTCCCTTGTGACATTCAATCTTTCATTCATTCATCTAAGAAAAAAATTGAGTACCTACTATGTGCTAGTTGCTGTGGTAGGCACTGAGATTGGAACAGAAAACAAAAACAAAAAAACAGCAGACAAGCTGAGTGCCCTAATGTTCTATTAGAGGAAATAGATACATAAGCAATTAAATAAATAAAATACCTAAATATGACAGTAGTGACTAGGAAAGAAAGAGTGTTTTGATGAAGGGTAACGGGGGGATGAATTTAGAAGGACCGTCAGAGAATATTTCCTACAGAAGATGACATTTAAGTTGAGAAAGAGCTGGGGAAGAGCATTTCAGAAGAAAGAAGAGCAAGTGCAAAGTCCCTGAGGCATGAAAGAGCCTGGTGGGGCTGAAGAACTGACAGAAGAGCCAGAAGCAAGGGGGAAGTGCAGTGGAAGAGATGAACGAACAGCTAGGCAGGGGCTAGATCGGTGACATTCTAAAGAAACAGTGCAAGCCACACTTTTGTAGTTTTAAGATTTCTAGGAGCCATAGTAAAAATGATAAAAAGAAATAGATGAAATGTATTTTAATTAAATTTATTAATTTAATTTAATAGATTAAAATTGGGTTTTATTTAACCCAATATATCTAAGACTATCTTTTCAACACTTAAATAATATAAAAATTAATAAAATATGTTTTATATATATATATTTTTTTGGTACTAAGTTTTTTAGAGTGGTGGACATTTTGCATTTAGAGCACATCTCAATATGGACTGGCCACACTTCAAGTGCTGAATAGCCCCATGTGGCCAGTGGTCACCAGGTTGGCAGCACAGGACTAGGTCACGCCCATCAGGCCTTGGTGACAGTGCAGGTTGGTGGGGAGGGGCAGAGCATGTAAGATTCATCTCTACTGCTCCCAGCATCATGCCTGGCACACAGTAGGTGCTCAGTGGATGTCTGTGGGCAGAATGACCGAAAGAACCACAGAAGAGACGCCAGGTTCCATAAGCAGAGAGGTATCACCGAGACCACTCAGATACCTGCTTCAGGAAGCTGGGGTCTATGCTGGGCCCTCAGCCAAGGGAGGAAGTTGGGGTCTGCCTGCCGGGTCTCCTACTGTGGGGGCCGGGCCATGCACGGCCGCCTCTCCTACTGCCGGGCACTTGGCACAGCTGCTCCCTTAATTCAGAAAGATCACGTCACACCATATGCCAGGGAGTGGGAGGGAGAAGCCCATTAGCATTCATTGTACACAGCTTTTCATTTGGAAAAGCACCTCGAATGTGCCGATCTGCATTGCCTTGCTTCATTTTTCAACATTCATGAGTGTAATTGCATTTATTTTTCTCGTCAAGCCTGCAAAACAAGTGATAATTTACTATATTACAGCCCATATCGGCTGGGTTTACAGCCACAACAGTTCTAATCCGCCCTCAGAGGGACTGGGTGGGTTAGCAGGGGTTGGTCTTTTTAGCTGAGAGCACTACATTTCTTTGCAACAGGAAGCTTGGGCCCAGCTGTTCCTCGAGTTTACAATAATAGTGGCAACGAACCCACACAAAGACACTGAGCTCTCAAAGCATGTTCACCTCACGATCTCGACTGCTTTTCACAGTAATGGGGTGAGGCAGACATGTACTCCCATTCCCATTTCACAGAAGAAGAGACTGAGATTCAGAGAGGTCCTCAGTCAGACATGGTGACAAGTCAGTGAACAGCAGAGGCGGGGCTCAAACCTGGACACGTGTGATAGGAAACACTGTGTTTTGCCCTTGCTACCACATGGCTTGAGCTCTGGCAAAGTCTGAGTTCCTGCAGTTGTGCTGGTGGAAAAGCAGGCATGATCTTAAGATTTTGTAAATCTGAAGTGCCAGCAGCAGCTGACCACTGAGGAGACCTACTTCCTCGAGTCCACACCTCAGAATGCTGACGTTCAGGGTCCACACCCCTCCTGAAGGGTCTGGCCAAGCACAGCTCTGTTTGTGCTGGTCTAGCAGGAGTAAGGACGCGTGGTCTAGCCTCATGTTTGGGGATCGCTCTCTGCAGGTGTTCACTTCCCCTTGAAAACAGAAGCCAAGCCCACAGCAATGTCCAGACTTTAGGTCACGAATGTTGACAGATTAAAGAGTAATTTTATAACTGATCAGAAAGACCCAGGCCTAAAAGCTTACAGATTTGTTAAACTCATTTCCTAGCTAAGACTAAAGTAGAAGATGTGTCAGTGTGAGCAAGATGCTCATCTCCTCTTCCAGGGTGTTAGGAGGAAGGAAACCCCATCCCCAGACTTTACTCCCCACCCCCTAATTATCAGATACAGATGGCGGAAAGAGAAAAACGTGAAGTGCTGTCCTGCCCTAAAGGATCTGAGTGGCGTAGGGGAGACCACGTTAAACCTCAGGGCTCAGTCACAGAGGATTGCCTCGGTATGGCATGACGCCTCCTCATTCAGGATGAGACCCTGGGGTCCAGCCCCACCCCTCCAGCTCTCCCCCAGGCAGGGAAGCGGGACTGCGGAGTCACTGCAGATCTGAAGAGTCAGGAGCTGAAGTGGTGCAGAAGTCCCTCCAGCCTCCCGGCCAAGGTGCTCTTGCCTATAGGGGATGCCTCCCTCTCCCCCGTTCCTGTCCTTTCCCTGCATAGTCACGCCCCCTTCCCAAGCAGGGTCCGGCTCTCCTGACACTGGCAAGGGAGACCCTTCCTGTGGGCGCTTCACCCCAGGCCAGAGCTACAATGGCCAGGCCTGACCACTCAGTGACCTGCTGCTTCCGCAAGGACACTGGACAAGGACCTCCGAGAGCCACTTCATATAAAGGGCCTGAGGGCTTCAAAGAGGGCCAGTTGGGGTGAGTGGTGTCATACCCACATCATAGAGTCACACAGACACACACACGTGAGTTCAGGCCTGACAAGGCCTCAGAGTTTTCCTTCAATAGAGATGAGTTAACACAGCCCCCCCACGGTGAGTCCCAGCTGAGACAGGACAGGAAGGAGGCACGTGGGGCGATGGAGAGGACCCTCCATGCGCCCATGCGCCAAGCATTTTGTTCTGTGTTTTCACGTCACCTCATTTAACCTCCACATCCTCTAAGACCATGCAAAAAAACTCTGGGCCACAGAGAAACTAAAAGTTTCGCTCAAGGTCTGCCATTCATGTCCCTCTGGCCAGAGTGTCCACGAGTGTTTTGTGCGTGTGTGCTCACGACAGCCTTTCCTGAAGTCAACCGTGCGGAGCGTCAAGGACAGAGGCTACCGAAGGTTCCTTTCAAATGCAGGAAGATAGTCTTTGAATTCAAAGCAAATAAGCTTTCTGTTATTAGTTTCCATATTGCAAAGTCTAAAAACTTAGTACAATGTCTTAAATCAGGATTGTAAAGCTGACACTTTTGCTTGAAATGGTCAAAATCAGATAATTATTTCATGCCACATGGGTGTTGAATACGGTTTCTCTTCTAATTGTTGCCACTACCCAGAAAAGCAAAATGAGATTTATTTTTCAAAGGTTGGACCTGCACTAGGGGTGCTCACTGGCTTGCCAGGCTTCATTTGCTCCAGCTCCCATACCCCAGGCCTGCCTCATCCACCGTGCACTCTAGACTCTCCTGTTCCTGTTTCATGAGGTCCCTGGTTGCAGTAATGGAACAAATTGTGCAACAGAACTGCCTCGTAGAACCTGTGTGCTGTTAGAGTTAGAAAGAACTGTGGCGGTGTTACTTAATCCTTCATTGTGCGGGTAAGGCCACTAGTGCTCAGAGAGGCTAAGCAACTTTCTCCAGGCTACACAGCAGGCCAAGAACATAGCAGTCCCAGAACACAGGCCTCCTGAGACCCCTGGGCATGGTACCACAAGCCTGTGTTTCAGCCATCTTGGATTCTGTTTCCTTTAAACCCGTTTCCAAGTAGCTTAACATTTCAATCATCCCTGACTCACTCACTCAATATTAATTGAGGGCATCCTGGGTGCCAGGGTCCGTTCTAGGCACTGAGGACACCTGGCTGTGAAGGGGCAAGATGATTCCTGCTCGCATGGAGCTTATACCTGATGGAGGGAGATGGGTGCTAAGTGCAGAGGTTCATACAGCTCCTCTGTAGTGAGCTTTCTAGATGCCTGACCTGGGGCGGGTCTGGAGGCAAAATGAATTCTGAGACCCAGGTGGTCCCCCAGGCAAAGCAAAGAACATGGGAGTGGCGTAGAGAATAATAAAGTCAAATTAGGGTAGAACTGGGGGCTGCAGGAAGGCGAACCATAGAGGCCCCAGAAAAGGAGCACCCCACAGCACAGAGCCTCTGTGAGGGAGGGACACGGGACGGCGCCCTGGACGGCGCCCTGGTGAAAGGCAGACTCATGCCGCCTAGCTCTCTGAGAGTGCTCCTCCATCTTCTCGGGCTCCCGGGCTCCGGCCATTCTCCAGAGCGTGCGAATTTCCAGTTCTGCTCTCTGCCTCCTGCTCTTCTCACACTCCTTGGGAATCTTGACCCCAGTCAAGAGGTTACCAAGCCAGCCCCAGGTCAGACTGCTAGGCGCTGGTGGAACTGACATTCCAGCTCGACTCTTATCTGCTGGATTTCAAAGCTCACGCTCCATTCATTTCCTCCATGTAGAAAGAACACAAAGTCACCTATTCACCCAGGACACCCTGCACTGGAAATGGTGTCTGGAGATTTTGCATCATTCCCACCCCTCTAAGCTCTTTCACACATCACTGGGGCCGGAAGCCTAGAAACTACATCTTCCTTTTAACTGTGGCAAAAACGTATAACATAAAATTTACCATCTTAACCATTTTTAAGTGTACAGTTCAGCAGTGTGAACTATACGCACCTTGTTGTGCAACAGATCTCCGGGGTGTTTTCATCCCACAAAACTGAAAGTCTATATCCATTGAACAATTCTCATTTCTCTTTCCCCGCCAGCCCCTGGCAACCACCATTCTACTTCTGTTTCTATGAGTTTGACTACTTTAGATACCTCCTATAAATGGAATCATACAGTATTTGTGTCCTGTGACTGGCTTATTTCACTTAGGATAATGTCCTCAAGATTCATCCACGTTGTAGCGTATGACTGGATTTCCTTCTTTTTTAAGACTGAATCATATTCCATTGTATGTACATGTGAGGTTTTCTTTATCCATTCATCCATCAGTGGACATTTGGTTACCTCCAGCTCTTGGCTATTGTGAATAATGCTGCATTGAACATGGGTGTGCAAATATCTCTTCGAGATCCTGCTTCCAGCTCTTTTGGATATATACCCAGAAGCAGGATTGCTGGATCATATAGTAATTCTATTTTTAATTTTTTGAGGAAACTTCATGCTGTTTTCCACAGTGGTTGCATCATTTACATTCCCACCAACAGCGCACAAGGGTTCGAATTTCTCTGAATCCTTGCCAGCATTTGTTATTTTCTGTTTATTAGTATTATTATTACTATTAGGCCCAAACTAATGGATGTGAGGTGCTACTCATTGTAGTTTTCATTTGCATTTCTCTAAATGATTAGCGACGTTGCACATCTTTACATACGTCTGTTGGCCATGTATATATCTTCTTTGCAGAACCATCTATTCAAGTCCTTTGCCTGTTTTTCAATCAGGTTATTTGTTTTTTTGTTGTGGAGTTGTAAGAGTTCTTTATATATTCTGGATATTAACCCTTTAGCAGGTATATGATTTGTAAATATTTTCTCCCATTCCACAGGTTGCGTTTTCACTCTGTCGATTGTTTCCTCTGATTCACAAAAGTTTTTAAGTTTGAGGTGGTCCTATTTGTCTATTTTGTGCTTTTATTATCTCTGCTTTTGGTGTCATATCCAAAAGAGTCACTGTAAAATCCAATGTCATGAAGCTTGTCTCTCAACTTTTCTTTTAGGGGTTTAGAGTTTCAGTCTTATGTTTAGATATTTCATCCATTTCAAGTTAATTTTTGTGTATAGTATGGTGTAACATAAGAGTCCAGTGTCCTTCTTTTGCATGCAGCTATCTAGTTTTTCCAACACAATCTTTTGAAAACACTGTCCTTTCCCCATTGTGTGGTCTTGGCACCTTTGTTGAAGATCATTTGACCATATATGTGAGGGTTCCCAAAGGCTTTATAAGCCTCTCTCTAGAGGCTTTATAACACCCAGCATTAAACACCTTCCTGATTGAAATACCTAGGCTGGTTTCTGTTTTCCTACTTAAACCTCAGCTGATAGACTCATCACACTGATGTGTTTTAGTAGCTATGGTTTCGAAGGCTCTTGCAAGCTACAAATCTTCTCTTAACCTTAGAAACTCTCAGCACTCTTCGCAAAGGGCACAGCATACCTTTGCTTGTCCGTAGCTTTTACAAGGTGCTTCACTGACGACAAGTAATATTTTGAATTCTGAGGGAGTGCAACTTGGGTTTCTTAATGATGAACACAACACTCAGGAAAGGAAGCAATTTTAAAAGACATTGGCAGATGGGAGAAAAGTTTAAAAAACAGTTTGCTAAAGGAACCGTTGCTTTCCAAAGCTAACGTGTAATTATGTTAGCATAGAGCACAGTAGGGAAGTTGGATGGAGTGGGGGGTAGGGGGAGCAGGACGTCTTTTTTAGAAAAAGGGGAAATTTCTATAAATGACCAAATGTCTCACTGATCAGCAATTGTGGGAAATAAAATCTGAAGATGCACCCATGATATTAAGGGGGCGTGGAGTAGATGCTGCAGCTCTGGGGGGCGTTGTCTGAGAACAGAGTAGTCACTATAAGCTCGACTGGGAGACTTATCTTTCTGTGCAAGTCTGAGCTGTCAGGGACAGACTGTCCCTCAGGTGCCCCATCTCCACACACTCATGGAGACAAATTCCCCGTCAAGGAATCAGAAGCAGCTGCCACGACTGACAGAGAAACAGATAGGGAGCTAGGACCACAGGATTTCTCATAGACGTTTTAATTTATGAATGTGTCACTTAATTCCTACATTTAAAAAGATATCCTTTTCTTCTTGATTCATAAATTACAAATCAAGGAATGCTAGAGTCAGAAAAGATCAATCTTTGATTTTAAATATAAGGTAAATAAGGCCCAGGGAGGGATGGTGCTCGGCCCGAGGGCACAGAGCATGTTAATGACAGAGCTAGGACTAAACCCCCAGATTTCTTACTTTTAGACTATTTCACAGAAAAGGACGCAAGAAGCACAGAGAAAAGCTGGCCTGCCCAAAGTCTCAGGTTAGTGGCTGAGCCCGGACAGGCTCTCAAGAATGTCTCCCTACCACTTGCTAGAAAGACAGGCTAACTGAAAGGCCTGGTGGAGCAGACAGTGCCTACCTCAGCCCCACCGTGTTCCCATAGACCCCAAAGAAGCACAAATAAACCACAGGAAATTTCCCCATCTGCAAAATACAGAACACAATGGTACCTACACTACATAGGGTTGTTGTGGCCATAAAGGGGAAGAGACATTTAAACTGCCTAGCACAGGGGCCGACCTGGTGGCACAGCAGTTAAATGCACAGGTTCCACTTCTCAGGGGCCCAGGGTTCGCTGGTTTGGATCCTGCGTGCGGACATGGTATCACTTGGCACGCCACGCTGTGGCAGGCGTCCCACGTATAACGTAGAGGAAGATAGGCATGGAGGTTAGCTCTGGGCCAGTCTTCCTCAGCAAAAAGAGGAGGATTGGCAGTAGTTAGCTCAGGGCTAATCTTCCTCAAAATAAATAAATAAATAAAGTGCCTAGCACAGAGTAAGGGCTGAAGCAATGCTAGCTGTTACTATTCTCAAAGGAAGACATCCTGCTGGTGGGAGGACAGCTGCACAATAAAAATCCGATCATCTAGGACAGCACTGGACAATAGAAATATAATGTGAGCCACACATGGAATTTAAAATTTTCTAGTAGCCACAATCAAAAAGTAAAAAGAAATGGGTTAAATTAATTTTAATTGTTTCATCTAACCCAATGTATCTAAAATATAATCATTTCAACATATAATCAATATAAAAATTATAAATGAGATGTTTTACATCCTTTTTTTCATACTCAGTCTTTGAAATCCAGTGTGTATTTTACACATACAGGACTAGCTACATTTCAAGTGCTCAACAGCCACATGTGGGTAGCGGCCACCATATTCGACGCTACAGGTCTAGAACATTCCCAATGGGATTACAGTAGATTATTGGATTTTCCAGATTATTGGATCTGATTTTATGGAGTCACACAAGCCATCTCATTTTCACTAAATTTTAAAAACTACTACATTTGTACTAATCTACAATTTTCTTTTCTTATAAACTTTCGTAACACGTAAATATAAATCAAATTACCCTAGTATTCAAAGGATAAAGAAAATCTGCTTCTTCATTAAAGACAAGACAATCTGCATATTCCAAACAAGGTGTTCCCTTGGAGAAGCCCTCGGCCCTGGACCTGAAGCCCAGTTAGAGGAACGGTCCATGGGAGCATCACACATCACACCGGGCTGCCACCATCACCACCACTGCGATGATTCTCAGCAACATCTTCCTCTCAGGCTGTCCCAGCAAACAGCAGGACATGAAGAGTCATCAGGGGAGTCATCTCGCCCCGTGAGATGTCTCTGATGCACGACTGCTTCCGTGAGGTTCCCTTCCAACAGAAACGATTCAGAACAACACGCAGGCTCATCATGTCCGCATTTAGGTGGACACTGGGCTTAGTCAATTCAAGACACCGATAGGATGATCAACCCTCAGTGATTAGAAGTAGGACATTCCCTTCATTTTCCCAGGGAGAAGACCCCACGCAAAGTTTTCAGCCAATTTTTACACATAAAATTGTCAGTGTGTAGACAAATTAGTCAAATGTCTACTTAAGGTGTCTAAGATATGATTTAATTAAGCACACATATTTAAAATCACGCTTCCTAAGATAATATATTACAGTCATGCATCATTTGATGACAGGGATGCATTCTGAGAAATGCATCATTAGACAATTTGGTTGCTGAGAGAATACCATAGAATGTACTTACACAAAGCTAGATGGTACAGCCTGCTCCCCACCTAGGCTACATGGTGCTGATCTTACCGGACCACCAACATATATGCAGTCCATCATTGACCAAAACATGTTATGAGGCACATAACTGACTATACACTAACAACAGTGGTTCAGAGCACAGACTCTGGAGCCAGAGTACCTGGGTTCAGGTCTCAGCTCCTTCATTTACTACTAACTTTTGGGTGAGTTACTTACATTCTGGGCCTCAGTTTCACCATCTGTACAATAAGGGAAATAACAGTACCCAGCTCACAGTGCTACTGAAGTATTAAATGAGTTAGAAACATGTAGACCCCGTAGAACACTGTCCAGTAAGTGGAGTACATGTGTCAGTTAGAAAGGAGTGGTTTATTATCCCTTCCCATATACTACAGAAGATCTTATTCAAACTCTTCATCTGCACCATTGACCTCTGGGTCTGTTATTGGAGGAAGCACTTTTTAAGTTGAATGACATGGGTCTACATCACCTTTTCTTCCAGTTACACCATTTGGATACAATACTCTTTCTTATTTTTTTTTGGCGAGGAAGATTCACTCCGAGCTAACATCTGTTGCCAGGCTTCCTTTTTTTTGCTTGAGGAAGATTAGCCCTGAGCTAACATCTGTGCCAATCTTCCTCTTTTTTTATATGTGAGCCGCTGCCACAGCATGGCTGAAGAGTGGTGTAGGTCTGCGGCTGGGATCCAAACCTGTGAACCTGGGCCACCAAAGTGGAGTGTGCCAGACTTAACCACTACACTATGAGGCTGGCCCCTGGATACAATACTTTTTGAATCCAGGTATGATGTCACAGAAAACTAAAGGTCAAGGCAAGCATTTATGTGGGTATTATACAGACGTATGTTCCCACTTGTCTGACAGATGTGTATTCTGATCACAGCAAAGATCCTCTGTTGCTTTCCAAGCCATCCTTAGCACTAGTCAGTCTGGGGTCATATCCTCTGAAATAATACTAAACTTGTCTCCAATTTTCCTGCCTTTTTGTTCTACCAATTCTGTGATCCCTGTAAATATCCCAAACTAGCATTGACTGGGGTCATGGCATGCTACTGTAGTTTCCCCAGTTAATTTTTTAGTTCAAAATACATAAGAGACCATCCCATAATATGAGATGCTTTGTAAGAACTTTTCAAGAGCTGTTTGGAGTCCAAGATCCTGCCTTTTATTGGGCATTTGGGGTGTATTCTGGCTTTTCTCTTTTCTTTTCCCACTGCCACTTCTTGGGTGTTAGTTAAATAAACCATGATGCATCCTTCCAGCGGAATACCACACAGCCCTGGAAGGCAAAAACTTGATCTGAATACACTGGTATGAAAAGAGACCAACGACACAACAGTCTGGGAACCACGATCCTATTCATCATCCGCATGCTTAGGAGGCACGAGAGTGAGGTGGTCAAGAGCTCAGACTCTGGACCCAGACTTGCTGTAGCCAAATCCTGGCTCCACCATACGCTAACTATGACCTTGGACAAGACATTTAAGCTTTTTGTGCCTGCAGTTCCCTAATTTGTAAAATTGTAGACAATAACGACTACATCAAAGGACTGTTGTAAGGATTAAATAAGTTAATGTATTTAAAGTGCTTAGGATACTGCCACATAAAAAGCACGACATAAGCATCACTTCCCTATATTCCTGTCACTATTACCACATATATATATATACGTATTTTTTTGTCTCACCCCCCTTCCTCCTCCTCCTCTTCTTCTTCTCTCTCTTTCTCTCTCTCTCAATACATACCATCTGTTAACAGTGATATTTCAGAGAACTGAGATGGGGTCAGAGAGAGTTAACTTATATGCACAAACTCAGCAATTCTTTAAGAATGAATATACAATATTTTACCATTAAAGAGGGAAGAAAAAAATGCATTGATTCAACAGTGGCTAAATGGGACCATAAGAGCTTATAGCTTTAAGCCAATCAATAATAATACTCGGAGTGATTAAGGATGCTTACAGGCCCACACTTGCAGATCATTTTAACGTAAGCACTACATTAAAGAAACAGCAGGTCAGTTTTTGGACGCGTCACACTTTTCCACTGGGGATCCTCTTACACAGGTTACGAGCAGACCATACATTTGTGAGAGTATGCCAGGCCCCGGAGTAAAGGAAGGGGTAATCCCCAGGGTCCTTTCATTTGCCCCGAGTATCAGCTCCAGAGCAGAGGGGCAGGCAGGCTCTGGGACCAATTGACCACAGCCTCATCAAGCTGAGAGGAGGCACTTGAGCTATGAAAGTTACAGATGCCCCAGGTACCGTGAAAATGCCAAAGAAAGCAGCAGCCACTCCAGGATTCTCCCCAAAATTTCCTGACCTCATTTCTCTCTTGACTTTCCTAATGCTAATAATACTGATGGCAGTTTGGTCCATATACGGACCACCTGCCCTGATCCAAGCACCATGCAGGGACAAGGAATTCTGCAATGAGAGGCAGCCCATGTCCTCAAGTAGCTCACAGCCCTAGTGAGGAATCAGAGAAAACACGTTGTAATAAACTCAGCCACAGAAATGCAGAAGAGAGGCAAATGCTGTGGGAAGAGAGTCAGGGAAGGCCTCCTGGAAGAGGTGACATCTGTGCAGGGTTTTAATATAGGAGGAAGGGGTACAGGAGGTGCCTACTAGCTGAGGGGGCAGAAAGTGCAAAGTATGACGGTGTGACCTGCAGGATTTGTGGTTGAAAACAGGAGGAATCAGCTATGACTATATTTCTCAACAATAAGAATATTCAAGAAGAATATTGGGAGGCTCATCATAAATAGGAACTGGAGAATCAGGCTTGAAACTAAGGCCATTGTGGGCAGCCAAGAAGCAGGCAGTTCAGTAATCTCTTTTAGTACCTCTTGTGGCCCCGAGACTGCCCCTACCCCTAGACACCCCACTGCACCAGCCTCTGGCTACTGGCTCGTCCTTCCTAAACGGAAAGTCCTGGCAGGAGGGTCCAACTGGCTGCACCCAGGTCACATGTTCAGCCACACCCAGGCTGCTGGGGTAGCGAATTTCTGGCCCCTTCACCTTCCAGCGAGCTCCACATTTCACCAAGACTCCGACAGTGCGAGATTCCCAAAATCAGGAAGCAGGGCTGGAGACTAGACTCCCAACACAAAAGCACAAAGGCCTCGCTCGCATGATGACATAGAAGAGGAAAGGGAAGAGAAAAGGGAAGAAGAAGCGGCTGAGGCTGGAGACAGATGCTGGGTTCATATTGCAAGAAAGCTCAATTATTAATAAGAGCAATTGATTTAACAAACATTCACTGCTACCTACTAAGTCCCAAGCACTGGGGTTACAGATGTAAAAAAAATGGTGTCCCTGCCTACAAGGAGAGCAGAAGCTAGTTCAGTACACAGACTATGAAGAGATATTCATCCAATAAGCACTGGAGAGCCCATTCTGCTTTTTACAGTGATGTCCACCCTGACTGGATAGTGCGTGGGCCGCTCTGGTTGATTACTATTTTGGACATAATTCCTGCTCACGCCCAGTATGTCTCCCCAGTGTGCTGAGAGCTATGACGCGGTGCGTTCAGCGGACCATCACGAATTCCTGACTTGTGGTTAGGGCTTCAGAATTCACAAGCATTTTCTCAACATCAACTCATGGATTCGCGTTGGACATGTGGATGATATTCTTCCTCCAGATGTCAAAACTAATACACTAGCATTCTGTGTTTGGTCCACAACGGAGTACAGAAATATACATGTACATATATGAAAGCAAAGTTGATAACTTCTCTTGGAGATGACCACAGAGACATACGCACAAGAACACTCACTACAATGAGGTTTAAGAGTAACTGGAAGGAACTTATGTATGCAATAATACAGGCTGGTTAAATAAATCATGGAAGAGTCATTATAACGGAAAACTATGAAGCTTTTAGGAAGTATGCTTTTAAGGAATATTTAATGACATGGGAAAATGCTTAATAGCATTAAAAACAAAAATAGATATTTATTTAAGTTTGTGTGCACATATGACTTTTATTTGGTTCC
Organism: Equus quagga; assembly: GCF_021613505.1. Lineage (NCBI taxonomy): Eukaryota > Metazoa > Chordata > Mammalia > Perissodactyla > Equidae > Equus > Equus quagga. The sequence continues at coordinate 94,454,117 of NC_060278.1, forward strand.
TCATACTATCTCTATTGTGCATATTCTCTACAATGAATATGCATTATTTTTGTAATCATAAATCATGATTGTAAATAGAAATAATTTTAAAGGATGTTTAATGGATGATGGTACCATGTGTATAACATATATTTGTCTTGGATTTGAAGCCTGACTTCTCTTTCACATATTACTTACATGACCTTGCACCAGCCACTTCCTCTCTCCGGGGCTTGATTTTTTTGAAAATGAAGAGGAGGCCATACTTCGGAACTCACGGGATGGTGGCACGTTAGATGAAATATGTAGGAAAATGCCTAACCCAACCTTTGGTTAGAGTGAACACGTGGTATATGCCAGTTTTCTTGAAAGAAAGCAAAGGTCTCAGCACTTATAGCTCTCCAGTATGGGTTCTAACATAGAAAAGGCGATGTGGTCAGGGGCTGATGTGTGAATGACAAGGTATGAGCTTCCTAGAGCTGCTGTAACAAACTGCCCACAAACTGGGTGGCTTGACACAACAGAAACTAGAGTTTAGGAGTCTAAAATCAAGATGTTGGCAGGGCCATGATCCCTTCATATCTTTGGTATTCTTTGGCCTGTAGATGCATTGCTCCAGTCTGTGCCTCTGTCTTCACATGGCCTTCTCCCGTGTGTCTTTGTGTCTCCTCACCTCCACCAGTCATATTACATGAGGGCCTAGTATGACCAGCATGGCCTCATCTTAATTACATCTTGATGACATCTGCAAAGACCCTATTTACAAATAAGGTCACCCTCACAGGTGCCAGGGGTGAGTGAGGGCTTCAACTTATCTCTTTGGTGGACACAATTCAACCCATAACAGACACCAAGCTTTTCTCTGTCAATATCAGTGGTTCCTGAGCAAAGCAGGAACACAGAGCCAAGGGCCCAGTGGCACAAGGGAAAGTTCCAGCACCATCCTGGTGGCTGTGCCTGCTTCCCTGGCAGGCTGACTGGCTGAAAGGTTCCTGTTGGTGTGTGTGTGTGCACCTGTGTGCATGTTTTCTCTGGATGCTTCTCAACACCTGCCCCTTCCAATCAGGTAAGAACTAAGCTCTTTGTAGTTCTCTGCTCTAGAAATTTGTGCAGGATGGCAAGAAGAAAGTGCTTGAAGCCAGGGTTCTTTCTCTCCTCCTTTGTTTTTTTAAAGTCTAAACTTACTGAAGAGATTATGCTGTGGGTCCAAGAAGGCTTGAGCCAAGAGGGGTGTGCCTTTGAGGGCTGAGGACCTGAGTGGAGTTCTCCCACCCTGAGAAGGGGAAAGGGATGGGCCTGCTGGTCCCACGCTGCTGAGTAGCAGTACTTAAGGAGAGGGCAGGGCCCAGAGGGATGCTGGGTGATGCACCTGGGCTGGCTGGACTTGGGACAAGGGCTCCAATCCTGGGAAAGAAGCAGCAGAATTCCTAGGCCCAGAGGGACCACAGGGAATTTGACAGTGGGCTTCTCAGAGGAAATCACAATGGCCTATTTAAGTCTCAGGACATTTGTAGACGCCTAGGGAAGGGGGAGCCCCAATAATGACTACAACTTAATGTCTGAGTCCCTGGAGGCTCAGGGTCACATTCAAGTTGATGCAAATGCAGTGTTTCTTGTGCACCCAGGCTTTCAGCCTGAGATGCAACCCTACCTCATTCCAACACTTAAAGCAATGTCCCCAAAGCATTACAAGGACATAGAAGGAAACCTCCCAAGTCCCATTGCCTTAGGCCTCGGCCCCTTGAAAATGACACTTACAGCACTTGCATCTCCCTTCAGCCTGCAGACACCCTCCTGCTGGGCCCTGGGCTGTACCTCAGGGTGGATACGTGGAAACATGCCAAGGCTGAAGAAGGAAGAGCTAGGAACCAGTGGTGGTTGCAGTTAGTTCCACAGACAAGATAGAGGCCTGGAGAGAAGGTCTATGGGTATAGTGACCCCCATTCCTGTGACAGCCCCAATAAAGATGAGGTGGGGAAAATGAGGTCTGAAGGCTGGAATATTAGCCTGAGGGCTTGTCCCATGGAGAGGGATAAGGAAAAGAGTATGATAGTCGTGTGTGCAGCACTGAATAATGGAGCCAAGATGGAGAAGTGTTCAAACCCTTGGACAGCATTTCTCCTGGGTATTGAAAAGCCCCTGGGCTAAGCAGTGACCCACAGCAGACCACCTGCTGGGTGGTCACCTGTGTTAAGTAGCATCTGGGGTCAGGTGAGCTTGAAGAGGGGCAAGGTTCTAACATGGCCTTAGACTTACAGCCTCAGAGACTGTAGAACCAGAAAAGAACTTAGAAGAACCAGCACTGATTAAGCCTTACCGCGTGCAGACACTTGGCACTCACACAGGCATCAACCCATTTAACTCTCACAGTGGTTCCCATGTTAAGGATGAGGAAACTGAGGCCGAGGGATTAAGACCACAGAGCCACTCAGCTATGGTGTAGGACTGGAATAAGCTGGCCTGTAAACATGTCTGTGATGCAGACTTTGAAAGCAAAGAACAGGATGCTATGAGCAAGAACAATGAGGGAGTGCTTCTTCAGACAGACCAGTTGAGGGATGATCTCCCTGAGGAGTTGTTTGAGCTGAGACCTGAAGAAACCAACCAAGTGAAGAGGGAAGAAAACTATTCCAGTGAGAAGGAATAGCATGTGCAAAGGTCCTACGCCAGGAAAGCATCTGACATGTCCAAGGAACTGAAAAATGGCCAGTGTATCTGGAGCACTTTGAAAAGAAAAAAGGCTTGGAGAAGACAGGCCATGGCAAGGAGTTCAGATTTCATCCTATGTGCCAGAGGAAGCCACTGGAGGGATTAAGGGCCAAAATGGCATGGTCTGATTTACACAGAGTCTAGCACAGAGCTTATCACACAGAAGGGGACCAATAAAAGGTTGTGGAACATCTGAATAAACAGACTCAAACTAGATTTCCAAAAGGATGGAAACTGCTGGCTTTACAGAAGGAAAAGTAAGATTTCAGCCTTTGCCCATGAGAAGAGCAAACAATTTCACCTAATCCAAATTCACTTTCATGCCTCTCTGCCCAAGAAGCATGCAGAGCCACTGAAATCCACAGGCGCATCATGACAGAATAATTCCAGTGACCATTATCAAATGCCTCTATCTAGAAAAGCTCAGAAGATTGTATTAGCACAATCCAATATTTATGAAATGACACTCAGCCATAATGAGGGGCTGAGAAAATTAGGGTTAGAAGCAAGAGGGGTTCCTTTGGGCAGAGAGAGTGGTACGGTGGGAAAAGCAGCAATGTCGCTCAGCTTCTCGGAACCTTGATTTACCGATCTGTAAAATGGAAGGACAGTAGCGAAGATTAAGAATGTGTGATCAGTTAACAGAGGCCCCAAAGGCATTTAATCGTATTTATGATGCATTTCATCATTTAAAAAACACTTGACAGGGGCCGGCTCCGTGGCCGAGTGGTTAAGTTCACGCGCTCCTCTTCGGCAGCCCAGGGTTTCACCAGTTCAGATCCTGGGTGCAGACACGGCACTGCTCATCAGGCCATGTTGAGGCGACGTCCCACATGCCACAACCAGAAGGACCTACAACTATGTACTGGGGGGCTTTGGGGTGAAGAAGAAGAAGAAAAGAAGAAGATTGGCAACAGATGTTAGCTCAGGTGCCAATCTTTAAAAACAGAAAAAAAACAACAACACTTGACAAAGCCTATTTGCCCATCTGTCCATGCATCTATCCAACAAAATGCTATTTAGCGCATACTGTGTATGAGGCACTGTATTAGACATTCAAGATAAAGCTGGGAACAAGACTGTCATGGTCCCTATTCACATGGAACTTCTCCTCCGGGGGTAAAACACACACTGAACAAATAACATCAGCTGTGATGCGTGTTATTGAGGAAAGGGCAGGGTACAATGGGAAATATTTACAGAGAGAGCTGACCCAGACCAGCACACCTAGCGAGCGCCATCCTAAGGATGTGATGTGATGTGTAAGCTGAGATATGAACGGGAAGTACAAGAGAATGGAGTGGAAGAAAAATGCCCATCATATGTGAGTTCCTGCAGCAGGATAGGGTCTGGAACATTCTAGGAACTGACAGAAGCCAGTGTGAAATAAGCATGGGGGGAGTGGAACATGGTGAGGCTGGAGGAACAGGCAGAACCAGCCCTGTAAGGCCTTGGAGGCCACAACAGTACTTTGGTCTTCTTTCTAAGAGCAATAGGAAGCCTCAGAAAGACTCTAAACAAAGCTGGTTGGGGGCAATAAAAAGGTAACATGAAGAAGGCTATATTCTAGAACAATCTCTCTGGCTTCTGTGTGGAGAGTGGATTAAAGTCAAAAGAGGAAGCCAAGAAGTCTGTTAGAAAGGATTCCAGTTACCCAGGCAAGAGCTGGTGGTGATCTGTACCAGGGCAGTGGCGGCAGAGACGGAGAGATGTGAGCTGACTTGAGATTACGCAGGAGGTAAAGTGGCAGGACAAAGTGACTGGCAGGAAGAGGGGGAAAAAGAGGGAAGAGAAAGTTGACCCTGGGCTTCTGAATCAACACCAGAATGGAGGAAGTGGCCTTTCCTGAGATAAGGAACACTGGAAAGTGAGTAGATGAGGAGGGGGAATGGGTGAATCAGGAGTTCAACTTTGAAGATATTGAGTTTGGAGAGCCAGGAAGACCCTATAGGGCTTCAGGTGAGCTAAAGACAGGCAGAAAGAGCATATGTGTGCATGTAAACACACACACACACACACACACACACACACACACACACACCCATAAGATCCGGATATACTTATCCCACATCAAAGATGGCGATGCAGAGCACAGCGGGTGTGGTTTGTTTCAGCGCAGGTGCTGTGGATTCTTGGGGTCCCTAACAGAATGAGTGATTCTAGCATCTAAATCAAGACACTTTTGAGAGTAGAGTCAGCATTGTTAAAAATTATGATGGGGCAACAGGCATAGAGGTCATGGTCACTTTACTAACGAGCATGTATCACTGCTGGTGACTCTGCTCATGCAGAAAGATCCCATTAGATCTGAAAATCTCAATTTTGTAGCACAGTTTTATTATACCTGGGACTTGAGGCTATACTCAGGAGAAACTTACACAAACAATTTATGCCCTTAATAGGAACAATATAGAGCCTTTCAGAAGCCTCTTGCTTTCTAGCCAAAATCAAAGTCAATGAGGCCACACAGGCCACACGTTTACCTAGGCATCTCTGAGCATCTTCTCTGTCTCCAGCTCAGTGATATCCTGGAAAATTCCTCTCCCCAGAGGCAGCAAGAAGACACGGCAGCTGGGCAGTGGGTCTTGTAGTTCTAGAATTCGTTAAGAGAAGTCTGATGGCAACTGAAGCCATGGGAGTAGTTGAGGCCATCCATGGAGTGACTGTTAATTTTATATGTCAATTTGACTGGGCTCAGGCATGCTCAGATCTCTGGCAAAACATTATTTCTGGGTGTGTCTGTGAGGATGTTTCCAGGAGAGATTAGCGTTTGAATTGGTGAACTGAGTAAAGCAGATAGGCCTCCTCAGTGTGGGTGGGCATCATCCAATCCCTTGAGGACCCAAATAGAACAACAAGGCAGAGAAAGGGCAAATTCCCTCTCTCTGCTTAAGCTGGGAGGTCCATCTTCTGCCCTCAGACATGGGAGCTCCTGATTCTCGGGCTTTCAGACTCAGATCAGGGCTCTTACCACCAGTCTCTCTGATTTTCAGGCTTCAGACTCCATCTGAATGACACCACCAGCTTTCCTGGGTCTCCAGCTTGCAGAGGGTGGATGGGGGTACTTCTTGGCCTCCAAAATCACATGAACCAATTCCCATATGTCTCTCTCTATATATCCTATTGGTCCTGTTTCTCTGGAGAACCCTGACTAATACACATTAGTGCAGACCAAGCCTGAAGAACTCCAACGTTTAATGGCCAGAGTGAGCTGACAAAAGAGACTGAGAGATAGCACCAGGAGGGGCTGGTAAAAAACCAGGACAGCGTCGGGGTTAGAGGGAGTCCCCGTCAGGGAGGAACCATGGAGAATGGCCTCCCTTCTCCAACAACCAACTGTCTTTACAACTGCACCAGGGCTCACATTACCCAGAGGTGATCTTCATGTCCCCAGAGTTGCAGCTCTTCCTGGTTTGGGTCACCAGGTAAGCCTCTTCAAGATTCAGCTCACCCTGGCAGACCCCACCCTAAATGTGTTCTCCTGAGCATACCTCTTGCAGGTGTTCCCTCCCTAGCATACACCAGGTGGAACTCCCAAAGGCCTAGGTCGCAGGCATCCATCAGGAGCATACATTAGGCCTTCAGCCCCCTTGGTTAAGGATAAGCTTGACATTCAGGATGTCAGGACATTAACTTCGTGAGCAATACTTGGGCTGTAGAAGTTTTTCTACATATATACAAGCTGCATCTATGTGGCCTGGAAGGAAAAGAATGATCTCAAGTTCTTCAGAAGCTCTTTCTTCCCCTAAAATCCCACAACTATCAGGCTCCCCAAGCAAAATCCAATGATGCCCTACTTGTAGCTAAAGCTTAGAATCCCAAAGCTAAAAGAAATCCTAAAAGTCCCTGAATCCAGATAACATGTGATTCCCCCACATCCTTAAGAATTCATTCAGGTATCGGTTTGCATACCTCTGAGGATGGGGAACTCACTATCAACAAAGTTATCTATTGCCCACTCAGACAGCTCAATCCATAAGAAAGTTCTTCCCCATGAGTCATCATAAAAGCTACCATCCCCATCTCAGCCCCAAACCCAGTGGGTCACATACCTGTAGGCACTGCTGGGTCCAGCATTGGTTTCTCCCACGTGTTAATCTGTTCCCAGGTAAACCCATTGGTCCCCAGGGCCACGCTATAACCACAGTTGCTGTAGTGTTCATCAAAGGAACAGCCGCCTGCAGACAAAAGAGATATGGGTAAATACATCCTCGTGTCTGAGGCTTGGTTCGTTAACCCCATCTCATCGGCTCTTCATTTACAGCTTTGAATTTTAAACTCTGGAGAAGATTTAAAAAAAAGGCAAGCAAATTGGATTTTTATATTTGCTTTGGCGTTCTCAGGAAAGGCGCTGGCATCTGCAGGCCCCCCTATTTAAAAAAGTTAATAAGGCTAGTTACATTGATTTCAATCTTGATTCCTGAGAAAGTAAACAGCAACGTCTCATTCTAAGTAAGAAAAATGAATGCCAGGGCATGCCTCAGTAATTGCTTCCTGCGACACGGAGAGAGGCTGCTGCGAGGCCGCAGAGAAAGCACTAGCTTCGGAGTCTAGCAAAACCAGACACAAATCTCCACTTGCAAAGCTGGGTCCGCTTGGGCCAGATGCTTCACCTGTCTGTGACTCAGTTTCCTCATCTGTAACATGGAAGGAAAGATACATCTGAATGAAATATCATGAGGACTAAATGGGATAATCTATAAAACGTAACTAGTGCAGAATCAGTTCTCAATATCCACTCCCTTCCTTATAAGGGCAGTTTTTGGAAAATCAGGTTTCATGGAGTAAAAATCAAACCATGAGGAAGGAGACAACCAAGCACCTGCAAGATAACACGGTCAATGCTGACGACAGTTAAGGCTTCTCCCTTTAACTTTAAAGTCCAAGCCACCCGCCATTTTACAATAAGTTGTGTCAATTCGATTTTGACAAGAATTTACTGAGCAAATGCTATGGGCTGTAAGCCCCTCCAGATGACATTGAGAGATCTCTGGGGTGTGGATTCGGGGCTGCAACTAGGAAATGCTGGTCTGTCCAGAGAAACAGGAGCCCATGACATCCTGGAAGAGGAGAACTGATCAGGGCTGTAAAGGATTCAAGCATCTCCAAGGGCTGAGGGTAGGAGGAAGGCATTGCAAGGAGACCCGGCAAGAAACACAGAGGCGGGGGGCAGCGCCAGGACTAAGTTCCGCAGCAGCCTCCTGACTGGTCTCCCAGACCTGTTTCAAACCCCAGTCCATCTTTTCCTCTGCCCCTTTCTGGTCTCCTTGATGCTCAGATCTCATCATATCATCGTCTCCCTCCGTTAAACACCCAGTGGTTCCCCATCACACATCCAAACGTGGTTCTGAGTCACGTACAGAAACCATCCCTCACTAGCCCCTGTGACTGCAGTCTCATCCAACTTCATGCCATCCTCTTCATCAGCTGCAAAGCACAAAGTCCCTTCTCTGCACCCCAGACCTGGGATTTCCTATGCTTAGTGGTGGTGGAAGTCCTGTTGACAGATTTGATACAGACTTCAGTCACAACACTGCTAAAGAAACCTGTGATGCCAAAGCTCTCTCCACTTTCCTTTCTTGCTGTGTATGGGAACCCAGAAGGGTTGGCCTTGAGCACCCTAATGAGTCTTGGGCTGGGCAAAGGAGGGCTGGACCTATTTTGGTAGGGCAGGGGTTGCAGCTTGAGTTGCAAATATTAAATAGCTTTGCACAAAGTAACAGGAATTTGGGGTGTTTCATGTAGGCAGCTAGAGAGAGACGAAAAGGAGAGGCAGAGAGGGGACTAAGAAACACAATGAAAAGCAAAAACCTGTAGAAGGTGGTGGCCAGGGAGAAATATCCTGCTGATGCTTTAGTAGGAACTAAAATATCTGTTTGTTTTCATTTATTTGTTCAATAATTAAAAACTTATTCAACTGAGCTCTTAGTGTAGATCTGACAGAGTACTAGGTCCTAGCTGTACAGTGGCTTAGAAAAGAGTCACACTCTCATTATTTAGTGAGCTAGACTGACAGTAAACAAGAAAACTAATAAATACTTACATATTTCAGTATGTGCAGTGGAGGCCGCAGCTGGGGTGAGTGAGAGGACTGGCTGCTAAGTGGAAATGGACCAGGAGGCCCTTCTGACCAGGAACTGGAAACAGTCCCTCCACCACACCCAACTCCTCAGTGAGAGCTGGCTGCACACAAGCACGTGTCGCTGGTGCTTTGGGGAATTGAGGGAAGAAAGGCAATGACCAGTGTGGATTGACAAGGGTCAACAGGAAAGGACGGAAGTCCCAGGAGACAAGAGGGGAGGTTAGGAGCAGATGACAGAGGAGATTTCATCCCAGATATAGCGGAGAAGGATGACCTTTGAAAGGCAAGGACAGAGGCAATCAACCAGCTTCCACCAGACAGTAAGCTTCAGAAGGGCTGGGAACAGTACTGGCTCATGGTAGGGGATTAATGAATATTAGTTGAATGAATCAACCAATAAATGCTAATGGGATGCCAGACACAGACCAAGCTGTACTCGAGTAAAGGGGAGGCCACAGCCATCCCCGAGCTGGACCTGCTCTTTCAAGTCTCATTCTTGCCACTTCTACCTAGAAAGCTCCTTCCCCACATGGCCTGTCTGCCAAATTCTAAACAATCTTCCTAAATCACTTCTTCTATAAGCCTTCTCTGCCCAGAACAGCAGAGTGAATGCCCCAGATATAAAAACACAACACACTCCATCTAGAATTTAAAAAGCAGTAGCAGCAGCAATTGCAGTTGCTCTAAGAGGGCCAACCTCCTTTCCCTACTTTGCCATCACCTCACTGGAGCCCAGCCTGTGGGAGACAAATGAATCAGATCAATGCTATCCACAACAGATCCTGATGTGCTGGAATGGATAAGCGAGTGGAGCCTGCAGCATCTCAAGTGTTCACTGGAAGAGCTGACTGAGCATCTTAAACTAAGATGGGCCTCCAGGGCTAGAGAAGGAGAGTATGGCAAAGACAATGTCATGTGCATGACAAACTGTTTGGGTCTTCTCTCTCATGCACACAAGAACACTACGTTTTCAGGCTACCTTGCATGTGGGGAAGACCATGTGGTAAACCCTGGAAATGTGTCACAAACTGATATCCACTATTTGCAGGACTGGCCCATAAAAATAATCTCTTACAAGCAATCCTTCTCACCTGCTCTGCTGTGAGGACCTTCAAAGCTGTAGCTGAAGGCAATGGCATCAGAGGAAGAAAGATTCTAGATCCCCGAGGCACTCATTGGAGGAAAGTCACCCATAGAGTCACTTGACAGTGATATTGGCAGTCAACTTTTCAGAAGTGAAATATCAACTTTTCTTGTTTTACACCACTGACATCTCAGGGGTTACCTGTTAGCATAGCAGAACATTGCACATCCTGACTGATATAAGAAGTATGTTCTCTGTAGCATTTGCTCCAAGCCAGGCAATATACGAGGCACTGATTGTGTCTTCTACATCATTTGCTTTCACTTAATCCTTACAACTTTATGAAGTAGATTTTTATCCCTACTTTAAGTACAAGATAATTGATGCATGCAGGGGTTAAGTGACCTGCTCAGGGTACACAGAATGAAAGTGTTAGAGCCAAGATTAAACCCGTGGTGACCCAACTGCAGAACCCATGCTCTTTCTAACAGACCAGAGAGAGAATGTATCCCCAAAACCAAGGACCACGCCTTTCACTTACAGGGTCATGAGAGGGGATCAGGCAGCTAAAGGGCTTCCAAGGGGGTTGGGTGTCTCCCATTTGAATCTATTCCCTTGCTTACTGTAGAAACATTTAACAAAAATCTTTCCTACGAGTTCTGTGCAGGGGCACACAATCAACAGATATGATTCTTACCCTCACATAATTTGCAGAGTACAGGGAGAGACAACCACACAGCATACACTTAAGGTGCAAGAAACACTTGCATAGAGATGTATTGAAGCTCATAGATCCCATTCAAAGGATGCTATCTAACTGGTTACTGATCTACCCACTATGAACTCTAGTCCAGCCATAGTGGACTGATAAACACATAAGAAGGAAATACAGCATGTTAAGCATGATGGCAAAAAGCAATCTGAGGACAGGAAAAGCAGGACAGAAGGAGAGAGCACCAAGTCCATGTTGTAATTTCCTACAGGTCCGCCTGCTAAAAAAGAGTTACATATTTGGCTCTGAGCTTCCAATGGCCAATAGAAAAAGGAAAATCTGTTTGATCCTGGCACGCTGTGTTCATACAATAAAAGCCAAATGGCTCAGGAAAATGACAACCATTTCAGGTGCTTAGATCACACAAGAACTTCTCCACCACGGTACTGGTAACAGAAATCCCACATCCCATAAGGAACAATACCTGAAACAACATCCACACAAGGGGAGCATGGCCAATTGCAGGAGACTATTTCTCATAATCATTCTCAATATAAATTGATAGCATCACCCAAACATACAATTCAGGAAAAGCAACTCATTGGGGCCCAATATGACTCAGTCTAGTGATCTGCTCCCTGTTGGTCTGAATTGACTCAGAGACAACTTTTAAAAGCTATTCAGGGGAGAAAATATACGTAAGTATTTTTTAAGCAATTCTCCATGAATTTTCTTCCTCTCAACCAACAGATTGAGAAACAGAGTGGTTACGAGCTCAAGATTACATACCCCGACAGCAACCTACATTGCCAGCTGCATCCAGCCCCATTTACTCACATTCCTTCCTCATTTCTGAGTCTTCATTTTCTGGTGTGCAAGACAGATCACTAAGGAACCTTCCAGTGGTAAAGCGTAAGGATCCCAGAGACCCAGAAAGAACTCAGGAGCCACAGGGAGGCAGAGCCATGCCACTAGCCCAAGGACTGGCTACTGAGAGCCACCAAGGGGAGGAGAAGAAAGGGACACTAGCTTCCTGTGGACTGACAGCATGAAATACTCAAACCCATGATACTGAGTCTCATTGCAGCTCTTATTACTCCTTCAAAAATTACATTTGTCTGGGGCTGGCCACGTGGCACAGTGGTTGAGTTTGTGTGCTCCGCTTTGGTGGCCTGGGGTTCGCAGGTTCGGATCCTGGGTACTGACCTAGCACTGCTCATCAAGCCACGCTGTGGAGGCATCCCACATAAAATAGAGGAAGATTGACACAGATGTTAGCTCAGTGACAATCTTCCTCTCTCACACACACACACACACAAATTATATTTATGCATCTTGGTGCAATTCCTTGGGGTCATGACACCTGACAGAAAAAGCTCCCAGCCATCTCTGCAGGCATTTGCACCAGGCTGCTTAGGGAAGACTTATGGTTGGAGAGATTCCCAAAAGACACACACGTGGGTGCTCACTTGATTCCATTTTAAAGAGTAACTGGCCCCATCTAACTGAAGTCAACCCCATCACAATCATTTTTGGAGAAACAAAGACCTCATAAACCTACTCCCACGCGGGAATTGCACTCTGCCTCCAGAGCACCCATCCTGGGGAAGACAGGGCAGGACGGCCACAGGCGAGGACCCATCACTACCTCACTGCACTTGGATAGAAGAGCTATTTCCCTGGACAGGTTGAGGTCAACATGTGGCAAAGGCCCCAGATGCTCTGATGTGAGTCAAGCATAAAAAGTCAACAGAGAAATGGAAAACTGTAGCAAGGAAATTGGATTTTGAAAATCCATTTGGGTTGGGTAATGTACAGCATATCAGCAGCTGTAAGGGAAGTAAAAATAGTGCAGGATACATACTTTAGGATACATTAAAGCATAAATAAAGTTTATAGTGCCAATCAGAAATTTTTTTTAAACATGAGCTCTTCTTTTGAAAATGAGAGAGGAATAGAATTCAATAAAAATATAAATGTGTCTGCCTCTGCATTTTTCAGATACGATCCTGTGTATTCTTGAACAAAATTAAGTTCAGAAGAGGAACTAAAGATTTGTGGGGCTTCTGCAATGCGCCAGGCACTGTAGTTGAGCTATGGAAGTACATATTTATATATGCATTTACACAAATGGAGGTAAGTCCAGCCACTACCATTCTCTAAGATAGGGGTCAACAAACTTTTTCTGTAAAGAGTCAGAGAGTAAATATTTTCAGCTTTGTGGCCACACTGTCTCTGTTACAACTACCACTCAACTCTGCTGCTATAGTGCAAAAGTAGCCATAGACAGTAGGTAAACAAATGGATGTGGCTGGGTTCCAATAAAACTTTATTTATAAAAATATTTGGGGGGCCAGATTTTACCCAGGGGCCGTAGTTTTCCAATCCCTGCTCTAAGAAAGAAGCATTGCTCTTCCCATTTTACACATGGAAACTTGTCATCAGAGCTACTAAGAGTCATGCCCAGCTAGGAATCTTGGGGAAAGAGTGACATCACATACAGCAATAAGAATAGTAACACTTCCCTTTTTTGACAGCTGAACATGTAACCCTCACCAGTGGCCCTGCCATTTTGATTGTACCCATTTTACAGATGCTGTATCATGGGTTCAGAGAAGTTAAGTAACCCACAAGAAGAAGTGGAGCAAGACGTTAGCCTGAGGCTGTGTGATACCAAAGCCCGAACACTTTCCATTGCTCCAACCCCGCCCCTCTTAGAACACTCTGTGTGTTCACAGAATCCAAGTCTCATCCTACTGCTTCCAGAAAAGAAAGCTGTGCCCATAATATCCAGTGGTGGAGGCTAAGTGAAAAGAGAAAACTGGACAAAATATCCAAAAAGAAAAGAGTGGAAATTTTGCCTTCAGTTACTCTACATGGCCAGTGCCACTCCTGGCAGACCTCATAATTTTGGCAAATATGACCAGAAACCAAGATGATCTGCCATTACGAGGATGCACAGAGACCCCCCTCCCCTGGCATGTATAGCAGGAACTGAAAGCCCTCGTAGCCCTCATGGCGCTCTGAGGGTACCTCTAGCCCTCGGCAAAGGGGGAGAGAGAGGAATGAGACCACAGGACTCTGTCCCTCCAACCCCAAGCCCCAATGCTCCAGGAAAGCAGGGGTGTGCCACATGTCTCTTTATTCAGCATCTAGCCCATAGTAGTGCATGTCCTTTATTGCTCAATGAATAGCTGGATACATTAAAAACCAACCTGCACGCATGTAGAAGAGCCTGGCAGGGGCCCACAAAAGGGGCTCTTGTCCATCGTCTATTGGGCTTCTCTCTGGGGTCAGGGTGAACCTGGGAAGCCTTGCAGCAGGCTAGGGATTTGGGGCTCGGGGCTCAGAGTGTACCTTTCAAGAGTTTTTACCCAATCCTGCAAAGCCCATGTACAGATGGAAAGTCTGTATCCAGAGAGGGAAGGGAAGTCAAATGATGAACCAAGGAGAAACCATGAGGCCACCACGTAAGGGAGAAGAGTGAGGTGAGACATGGACAGGCCAGGAGCCATTAAAGGAGAAATGTGAGCATTAGCAACAGGTCCTGAAAGGGAGGTGAGACTGCTCAAGATTAAACCGTGAGCAGGGTGTGAGCAGGGGTGGAGGGCGTAAAGGCAGGGCCAGCTAATCATGGTATAAGGTCAAACGGATGGAAATGGAAAGCCATTGAGCCAATGCAAATCCACAACAGATCTGAGTGACAGTAACAGTAACCAACACTCAGCATCAGGTGCTAAACTATGCGTCAGGCACTGTTCTAAGTGTTTATCAGTATTAGCTCATTTAATTACCACAATCACCCCATGAGCTAGAAACAATTGTTATCCTCCATTTTATAGTTAAAGAAACTGAGACATATAAAGGCTAAAAAACTAGGCCAAGATCACACAGTTACAAGTGGCAAGGGGAGGCTTTGAACCCAGACCAGCTCAGTCTACCCATTACACCATGGCAATGAACCGGGAAGGCAACCTTGAAAGGAAGTTCTGGTTGAGGGAAATGGCGGCTGTGCAGCTCTTCCCCAACCCCAGTGACAGTGGCACTGAGCCAGCCTGCATGCCTTCTGTCCCCAAATCACTGCCTGGGCCCAAGATGCCTGCCTGCAATCTTGGAGGTCAAGGCATAGGGATAGGCTCCACCCCTTGGTGGGGAAGAGAAGGAATGGAGTTGGGGGCTCCAAGTCAGGCAAGAACGCTGACAAAAACAATGGGCACTGTTGTATTCTAATAAATATTTATTGACACTGGACTTCAAATTTCGTATGATTTTCATGTCACAAAATTATATTCTTTTGATTTTCTAAAAATGTAGAAACAATTCTTCATTTGTGAGCTGCGTAAAAACCGGTGAAGGCCCAAAATTGGCCTGCAGGCTGTAGTTTGCTGACTTTTGTTTTATGCCCCCAAATTTCAAATTTTAACATAGTTTCAGAAACGTATCACGTTTCCCCATTTGCATGCTTGATGTCATGTGCTTTCAACACCTCCTTCTCATTTCTCAGTTGAAGAATGTTTTCTCCTTCCTCCAGAAAGTGGAAGGGTGAACATGTCTTCCACTATCTTTCGATGCTACACTCCTGGCGCATGGGATAAGGGATCACTGAGAGAACCACAATAGCTCCCTAAATTTTAATAAGCACTTGACTCACAGTATAGCATGTGTTCTCCATGCGTGAGGAGTAGTACCCTCCACTTCACAGATGAGGAAATCAAGGCCAGAGAGGATGACATACTCATCACAACACAGTCAATCAGGGGCAGAGCCAACAGTCAAACCAAAGACTTCTTCCTTAGCCAGAAGGTCTGAGAACCAAAGCAGATAGCTCCAAAACTTGTGGGGCCCAGTGCAAAGCTAAAATGCAGAGCCTCTTGCTTAAAAACTATTAAGAATTTCAAGGCCCAGCCCTGATGGCGCAGTGGTTAAGGTTCAGTGTTTTCACCACTTCAGCGGCCCAGGTTTGCTTCCTGGTCATGGAACCACACCACCCATCTGTCACTGCCATGCTGTGGCAGTGGCTCACAGAGAAGAGCTAGAAGGACTTGCAACTAGGATACACAACCATGTACTGGGGCTTTGGGGAGGAGAGAAAAAAAAAAGAGGAAAATTGGCAACAGATGTTAGCTCAGGCTGAATCTTTCTCTGCAAAAAGGAAAAAACAGATAGAATTTCAAGATGACCTTAGCAGAGCATGAAACTAAGCCTGGGCCCTTCCAAGTATCAGGCCCCATGCAACAGCACAAGGCACACACACACGAGGCCAGCCCTGCTCTGAGGACACACACACTCTCATGATAAAGTACCCCAATCTCCCGTTCATAGAGATTCCACCCTCGTGCCATCAGATGCTTTGAAGGCAGGGCAATATCTAAGTGAGGCTTATTAATCGTGAGCAGCCTACGGAGGGGAGGTGAGTCTTGCCCCCGGAATGAATGTAAACCAGCCTTGCAGAAATTGAATTCCTTTTTTGAATATCTAATTGAATTTGCAGAAGTGTGTGCCAGGGGGGTGTTTAAATAAGTGCACAAATATGATACGAAGGCCTTCACACCATTATATCTAATTCAGTAAGCAAAAATAATGGCAGGGCACGTTCCAATTAGTGTTTGATTTATTTGCTTTAACAAATCCAATTAGTAGAATGTTTTATAAAGTCATCCAATGTCAAACACTCACGGACTCAACAGATAGAAACAATACTCCTAATAGAAAAAAAAAATGTTTTAAAGCTCTTTGAACAGTGAATTTGTTATAAATAAGATGTTGCCTCTCTGATGGCTTGGGCACTCCCCAAGGACCAGGGAAAGAGCGTCTGATCTCCTCATTTGGTTCTTTCTCCCAGAGACTCCGGGAGGCAACTCAGGTTAATTTGGCCCATTATAATAAATCCAGGAATGAAAACAACAAAGGTGGAAGTTAGCAAAGGGACTTCAAGGGAGAATAATGAACTTGCTGCTGGGCATCTTCTAGACCAGAGACGTGTTCTGACTTCTGAGGCGGCGCAGTGGAGCAGGAAAAGAGAGGCAGCGCTAACAGAAACAGCGATGTTCTAGAACCTGATCCAATGCTTTCATGCCCTTTCCAGGCTCCAGTTTTTCCATCTGTAAACTAAAGAGTTCAACGAGATTAGCAGCCCTTAGGCATGCCCACTTTGGGTAGTGGATGATGCTCTTTGCCCAGTGAGACATACATAGGCAGAGGTTAAAAGTATGCACGCTAGAGCCAGCAGCATCCCAGCTCTGCTTTTTTTTTTTTTTTTTTTGGTGAGGAAGATTCATCCCGAGTTAACATGCATTGCCAATCTTCCTCTTTTTTTATTTTTTTTTAAATTTTTTGCTTGAGGAAGATTAACCCTGAGCTAATATCTGTGCCAATCTTCCTCTATTTTGTATGTGAGATCCCTCTACAGCATGGCTGATGAGTGGAGTAGGTCCACGCCCATGATCCAAACCTGCGAACCTGGGCTGCCAAAGCAGAGAGCATGGAACTTTAGCCAATTGGCCACAGGGCCAATCCCTGTGACCTTGACCAACTTATTTAACCTCTATGTGCCTCAGTTTCCCCATCTGTAAAACCAGGATATTAATAGTGCCCATCTCTTCCGGTTGTCATAAGGATTAGGTACACTTAATATTTGTAAAGACTTGGAACAGTGCTTGACACATGGTGGGTGCCAAATAACTATTTGTTAAAATCTGTAAGCCCAGTGTATGAATTAGAAATGGGAAAGATAGCTATGTTATATGAGTTCAGTTTGCATAATCTCAAAAGCAAACAAAATATTTTGAAGAAACCATCTAGGCTTGTCCATCATATCCTGTATGGATGGCCGAGCCTACTGTGATAAGCTATTGATCTGCATTGTAAATCCCAGCTTCTTTCACTGCTTACTGCTGTGTGACCTTGGGTAACTCACCTAACCTCTCAGGCCAGAGATTCTTCCCATGTAACAGAAGGCAGTAAGTTAAACCCCCTTCAATGGCACTTTGATTTCTGACCCTGTGAGATGGTGACTGTGTCCTCCACCATGTTACCTGGCTACGTTTGCCGAGATACCAGAAGTGCCAGGTGTCCCCTGGAAATAGAAGCCTCAGTTCAGATCGCAGGCCTCGGTGTGGTACATCTGTATGTCGTACAAGAAGAGAACACAGCGGGACGTGGCCAGCAGATTTCTGTCTTTTCACATGCCCCAGCCCTCCCAGACACTGGTTTGCATGCAGACCCGAGAGAGCGTGGAGGAGACAGGCTTCTCTGCCGCAGGCAACGTCACAGCAGATGCTGCTACTCATTGTGACCGGGAGGAAAGAGCAAAAGGGAAGCCCATGTGTGGGGTCAGCGCTCAGCTTCAACCTGCCAAGGAGAAGGGGAGGGGGCGGGGGAGAGCGCGGTCACCTTCAGTTAAAAGTGAAGATGGCTCAATTTGGAGACCAGCTGGAGAGTCCATCAGCCTGAAAAGCCGCCCCACCCAACCCAGCAAGTCTTTTTTTCCCAAAAACAGCACAGGAGCAGGAGCAGATTCTGAGATTCGGCTGCTCTCCCAGGTTTGAAGATGGAAAGGGTCATCTGGCCCAGCTCCTAATTTTACAGGTGGGTAAACAGACAGAAAAAGGACAAGGCTGCAGAGAGGGGTGCAGAGCTGGGACGGAACCCAGCTCTCCTGGCCCCTGGCCAGAGCTCGGCCCACTCAGAAGCCAGAATAGCATCTTTCATCTTTTCTCACACAACAGCGATGTCTTTTTCAGTTTTATTTTTGAGAGTGCATTGGAAGAAAGAGATGGCCGCAGGTCATAACCCATCTCAGGGAAACTTTAGATCTGCTGGGAAAGGTGATGAAAGGTGTCCTCTACACGGAAGGATGGGTTTCCACTGCTTTCTGGCAGGAGTTGTGTCACCTGTGGAAGGCCTCTGAAGCCCAAGCCAAGCTCTGGGTGGCCTCAGGGTCTTTGCACTGCTGTTCCCCATGCCTGGAGCCTTCTTGCACGAGCACTTCCCACGGCTTCATGTGGCTGGCTCTGGGCATCTTCCATATCAAAAATCAAACGCCACCTTCTCAGAGAACATTCAGTGGGAAATAGCACCCCCCTTCTCCAGTTCCTCTCTATTATACCGCCTTACTTCTGCTGGATGAGGTTGTTGCTCATACCCTACAGTACCTCTGAAATTGTTATTCACTCATTTACTTATTTATCGTCTGTCTTCCTACCACCAGTCTAGGTCTACCAGGGCAGGAAGTGTGTGTCCATTTTCTCTGCCACTGAATCCTCAGGATTCATCGAAGAGCCCAGAACTTTGATGCTTGAGAGCTGTAGGGAAACTCAATAAATGCCTCAGGAATGAATGAGTGAATGAATGAATGAACACACTGGAGTGTGGTAAAGTGTCAGGAAGACTTGGCATCAGAGGATGACACACAGCTCGGTTCTGGCACTTTCTTTGCAACCTCAGGTGGATCAGAGAACATCTCTGAGCCTCCACTTCCTCATAATGACAGCAGCCAGCATTGAGCCTTACCGTGTGCTGTGCACGGGGCTAAGCCATCTCCACAGACCATCTCGTTTAATCCTCTAAGAGCCCCAAGAGACAGGCACTGTAGCTGCACACACTTTACGCATGATGCAGCTGAGAGCCAGGTAGATAACGTGCCCCAACTCTCGTAGCCAGGAATGGCTGGATTGGATTTGAATTGAGTCAGTCCCACTCCAAACACCACATTCCTAGTGGCTGAGCATTAACGCCTAAGTGACCACTCATGTTGCAGCCACCATAGGAATACCTAGCTTTCTAAAAATCTCTTCTTCTGAAAGTGACTTACTTTTTAATATATAATTTTTTCAGAGGCAAACAGAAGGAGAAGCAGCCACATATCCTGAGCCTCAGTGGACAGGCCTCACCCAGGGAGGCCAGCTTCCCAGGTCTCCACTCACCGTCCCGCTGGCTCAAGGTCATGTGCAGTCACATGGTCCACACGTGGCTCTCTTGGGGACTCGAGCACTCCCTCTGACCCGACTCCAGACCTGCGCTCTATCAGTGATCAGGCTTAGAGAACCTCAGGAGAGACCACAGCCAGGTGCTCCACCCTTATAACAGTCACTTCTGAATCATCAAGAATCCCCAAGAGAACATCCTCAGGTCATTTAAAGCTTTCCCAAGTTCCACCTTGGGAAAAAGCATCCCATCCTGGAAGTCTGCACAGTTCAGTGCTGGGCACTTCACAAGCACTTCCTTATTTTCCCTTAGAACAGCCCTGAGAGCTGCTCTTTGGGATTCAATGAACCATTTTGCAAAGTCAGAACCTGAGGCTCAGAGAGGTTAAGTAACTTGCTCAAGGCTACACAGCTTGTAAGGGGCAGAAAGAGGAATAGAATCACTTTCAATCTGACCCCAAAGTACATGTCCTCTCAACTATACCATAATGTCTCTTGCATGGAAAACCAACAGTAAACTCCTTCAGTTTGGTAATTCCTACTCCTCTTTACTATCTTCTCTGAATTAATCCAATCCCGCTTGAATGTCATTCAGGAATCCTATGCTGTGTCCACTGTGTGCCAGACACTATTCTAGGCACCAGAGATGGAGCAGGATTAACAGCTGTGTGCCACTCCTTCAGGAAGCCCACGTTCTAGGGGGACACGGACAAGGGAAACATGGAGAGAAATAAAGCAGGTAAGGCCCCTCCTTGGCTCGTCACATACCCTGATGGCTTGAGCGTGGCAGGTACTCAGTGAACACATCTGTGAGGCGGAGATAGAAAGCGATCCTTATTGGGCACCTATTCTTTGCCCGGCATCAGGTCAGCCATTCCGCATAATCTCACTTAATCACCACAACCATCCCATGATCCATAAATTACCCATTCTCATTTTAAAGTTGAAGAAACTGAGACTCCAGCGAGACAAGAATCTAATCCAAGTTCCCTCCACTTGCAGATTCTGACTCCGTTTCTTTTCCCCGAAGGCCATCATCTCTCTGTTGCACAATGCCATGCATACAAAAGCCTCAGAAACGTTTAGGACGGGTTGACAGATACTGGTTTATATACTCAATTTTTATAAGTATAGTAACATTTAATTACACAAAGTAAAAACTCGGGTTCCATATAGTCAATTAAACTCAATAATAGCATCCAGCATTATATAAATCACCAAACTGGTAATTGTGCAAATAAAATATTTATTGAGGTCTGAGCATGATCATAAGGATAGTTGGTACGAAATGCTCCCTCAAAACAGTTAAGCTCTGGCAAATCTGTCTGTGGTTGCCAGCTGGGCTCCATCTACCACAGTCCATTAAATGGGCATTAAATGGGGAATGAAGGGTTTTTAAGGATGGCGCACAAAGGCACCTCCACTAAGCTAAAGTGCAAACTACCTGGATGTTCCGATGGAGTCAATGCAATAGGAGCGGTGGGTTCGGCACGTTTTGAGGTCTCCAGGATGGGGATGCTGCCTCCGGTGACTGCAATTAGAGCCGTGCCAGCAGATCGCCCTGTTAAATCATTCAGCCTGTGCACTTCCTCTCAAATGTTGACGCTTTGGTTCCCGGGAGAGGTAAATCTCGCCAAGACAGAGGCACCCACAAGCAGGAAGCAGGCGCTCTCCTAGTAATTAAGGAAGCGGCCTTTGATGAAGACTTCAAAAAGAGAGAGCGGGGCACTCACCAGGATTCGTAAGCACAAAAAGCAGACCCAGGACTTCAAAACCGTCCCATCCCTGCCTCTCCAGTGCCTGGGAGATCACGTCCAGGACACATCCACAGGTTTCTCATCTTTGGAACAGCCATGCAGCAACTTCCAGCTCTATGTATATATTTTTTCAATCTGAAAAGGCCCAATGCATACGAGTCCATGAGTGCAGCCGCTACCAGCACGACTCCATCTCAGGCTAAAACTCTTTGGAACAGAAACGAACTTCTAACAAAGCCACCACTTGCCAAATCACATCATAGCTCAGGCCTTGACAGGACACGAACAGCAGGTGGTCTTGAAGATGGAGAATTTGCCTGGAAGAAAGGGCCCCAGCATCATGGACTTGGCTCTGCCACCAGCTGGCTGCATGACCTTGGCCAAGTGGTGTTTGTGTAAAATGGATCTGGCTGGAAGCTCCTGACAGTCTCTCTCAGACGCTCACTGCAATGCCTGTGAAAACCCCGGAAAAGGTGAAAACTTCCAACGGAACTGAAAACAAGGGCTCACAATAAAACTATCGCTGGCATCTGGAGGAAAATATAATGGATTTAAAAATGCAAATGGCAGACCACCCTTGGTACACCCCTGTGACAGTCTGAAAAAATAAAAGTTAAACCTCATCTGCCTGGAATTACCTAGGTAGGCCACGTGTTCCTTCCACAGTCAACCCTCAAGTTCAGAAATACACAAAGGTTAACAAGCAGAAAACACCGCCACCAGCCCTCTAACAAATAAGACCTGTTTCAGGCCCTGGGAGTCTCTCTTCCTTACCATCTCCTACTGGCAGTCAGAAAATATAATCTTCAGGAAAAAAATTCAAGTTATTATTAGTTAAAAACAAAAAGAATATAGAGGAAAAAGCAAAAGAAATCATGTGAAAACTGAATGAGAAGACCTCTAAAAATGATCTACTCCAGGAACCTGAAAAATGCTTTAAAAAACATTTGGCTGCTTCAATAGGATACAGAGACTCAGGCCTTCGTGAAAGAAGAAGAGAAAGCTATAAAGAGAAATGAATATAAGATGCAAAGACAACAGGACAGGATGACAGATCTGTGGGTTAATAACAGATTTCAGGGAAAGTAAAACGCAAAAAGCAGAATCAAAGCCAGCTTTTGTGAGGAAGATAGTGGCATAAATGTAGATTTATCAAACCCTCCAACCTCAAAAATGACTGAAATGAACAAAAGGACGCAAAAGCACCAAAGAAAATGTAAACATGAAGCTCCAGTGCCACGTTTTCTGCTCACTGACTTAGAGGATGCAAGGCAGTTTGGCTCCACCCAAAATGCCAGAAACCTATACACCGTCCCACTCATTCTTGAGAAAACCTCACAGTGTGAGAGGAAGTGGATGAAATTCTGGAAACCCTGGTAGTATGTGCCAGTTAGAACGTCAGAGGCCGGGGGAGGGAAGAGCTGTGGAAAAGATGAAGGATGTCTGTCTTGGGTGCCCTCTTGCGCTTCCTGCACCGCCAGCATTTTAAGGCCTCATTAGTTTGCTGTTGTTTTCTTCCCCTCTCACCCATCCTCCCAAAAGGTCCTGGGACCTTCCCTCATCTGAGAGAGCCCCCAGTTTGAAAGGGTAAGAGCTGGGAGAAGAGTGAAAGGAGTGAGAAGTGGCACAATCATTTTTCAGGTGAGGACCGACAGCAACCCACCAAACCAAAACCAGTCATGAGGACTGTAGAAGCCAGAAAGAGATGTTCTCGTGTACCACCAGCAAGCGTATGAACACTTTCTGAATGGGCAACTATCTACAAGCCTGGAAGAGCTGGCAGCAGAGAGCCCTCCCACGTCTCCCAGGCTCTAGCCATTAGCAGCTGCAACTCCACTAATGCGCAGAGGAGCAAAACCACATCCCCATCACCCACCACCAGGAAGACAGCACAACGTAGGGGTGATGAGCATCTTGGAGATGCGCTGACTTGGGCTCACCACTCAGCCGCACTCATGCCCAGGTGACCTTGGACAAGCCACTTAACCTCTCAGAGTTTCAATTTCCTTATCTACAAGAAGACAAGAATAATTTACCCTCCAGGAGCAGGTCTGAAGCTTAAACAATTTGGGAAGGGTACATTCTTTAGGGGAAAGAGTACAAACTTAGGAAAGAGGCTATTCATTCAAAATGAGAAAAGAAATCACAACAAACAATAAATTTCTAACAGCGTACAAGTACAAACATTGTGCAATCCAGAAAAATAACTCTTATTAATTATCTTCCCGACAATATCTCCCCCCTACTTTCCTGGCTGTGTTCTCTTGGATTACCTCTGCATGACAATAATTTTGCAATTTCACGTTTTATGAAGAGACTAGAAACTTCAATATCTTCTCTGGTAGGTTGATTGAAATTTGTTTACTATCCTTAATAATTTTTTAAAGTTTCCTTCAAGTTCACAAGTCATTATTTATATAGAGTCATGTAAATTTTAGGATTGTGGCCAAATTTGAGGAAACTTCTATCACCTTCCTTTCATGTATTTTCTCTAACACTTCAGGGCATTACAAGTGTCCTTGTGTACTGAGTAAGTGTAAATAATCTTTGATTTGATGACATTAGCTGCGTTTCCAGAAGCCATTTCCACACCAGAGCAGTTAGCAATGGCTTAACTATATACAAGGAAATATATATATGAAATATATGAAATGTGTGAAATACGTATGAAATGGATAGATGAAATATATGTATATATACCCAACTAAATTTCAACTTGCACTTATCTAGATCCCTAAAATGCCCCTGACTTCCAAAAGCCCCACCTCCAACCCCTCACCCCGCAAAAGGAAACTATGACGAAGGGAAAGTTGGGGGGAGTCATAGCGCAGTCTTAGCCAATGTTACTTTTGATAATTTTATAAAATATATGACTATCTGAACATATGGCCAGGGCCCCTCCCAAGGCCTTGGAAGGGTAATGTGACAGTGAGAGATCCCTCAGTAGCATCACAGGTGGAGGGCTCTGAAACTCCCTCACAGGGTGCTCAAGAGCAGGTGCTCAACAGCCTCCTGTGCAGCTGTGCCACATCTCTGAGGGAAGCACCTGAGACCTGTCTACCGTCTAGGAAGCGCTCCTGCCCCTGCGCAGCTCCACCTCTCTCCTTCCAAACTTAACACCAGACCTCAGGCGGGAGAGGGGGCTGGCCCTGGGGGGCAAGATCTGTAACATTCACCAACATTCAGTCACTTTCATACAAACATTTTGGATTTTACCTTGGGGAGAAAAACATTCAACAACTGTGCTGAAAAGCATGGCTGTGGTCCGCAGCTCTAGAAAAACACTATAATTCAGACATTTGCCTGGTTTGCTGAAACATGCTGAGGCCAATCGGTATTTCAGACTCTTGTTAATTTCCCCATCAGTTCCTCTCCTCTTCTTTTCTCCTTGCAGCTCCCTCCACGCCTCAAGCACACCTTTGAACCTTTAAGCAGATACCCTAAAGCTGCTACCTTATCCCGTTCAATCCCTGCAGGTTGTTTGGTTGAAGATATTTTTCACAGGAAGCCCCAGGCCATATCACGTGACAGACTCAGACACCACTCCCCCTCCCCCCAGCCCCAAGGATGGCCTAGGAATCCTGCTACACACTTGGGAGTTGGAAACTGTTTTGATTTAGTTTCACTAGAATTACCCTGATCTCCTCCCATGAGCTTTTACATGGATTGCTCTCAGCAGCTTCCCAACAGCCCTGGGAGGCTCCTCAAGGCAAGCCTTAAGAAGCAGAGCGATGCCCCTGGTTGGCAACATCTGTATACTAGGAATCTGCTAGAAGCAGCAACGCGTTCGATGCTAGAATCAACGGCAATTTTCATATTCTCCTTTATCATTCCCTCATTATTTTGGAAAGACTAAAGATAGGGAAACTCTGTTGTCTAGTTCTTACTGAAAACTTAGGCAGGAGAAATGATGTTGATGGAAGGTGGGCTTAAAGGAAATTCATTCTGTGTGCTCCTCAGGGAGTCCACAGTTTGCTCCAGGATCAAACCAAACAAATCACTGAGAGCAGCATGCTGAGTCTGCACACTGCTTTGAGCCCCGGGAGAACTTCCTTCTCTCGATGGAGCCTTCGTACCCAGAAGAGCATCATAAGAGGCTGCCACATGAAATAAGGATGAAATTGAGGTGGAGGGGATTATAGCACACAAAATCTGCTTTGAAATTACTCACAAAAGAACATTCTCTTAAATCACGGTGCCCCCTCCAAAAAAATCTAACACATCTTATGTACTTTGTGAATCTTGGTGCGCACACACACAAACCCACACACACCCTCAGAATTTCTTAGGGGAATTAAAAGAGACAATAAACATGTAGAATCTAGAAAAAAGCCTGGCACATTTTAAGAGCGAAATATATACTAGCTATCATTTTTGTTATTAGGAGTAGAGTGCCTACAAAATGAATTTGTAATTTAACAACACACATTTTAACAAGTTATAACTGTTGACAGATATTAACCAGTAACTATTCTGGTTACCCTAAAGTCACAAATATTCAAAATTCCTTCTAGCACCAATGCATTTGACAATGTGGCGTTTTTTGGTGTAACTAACATCTGACAGGCGTGTTTATTATATGTATGGAGGCATGCTACATACACTTATTTATACATAAATCTGTATATATGCATGTATATATCAGGTTTATTAGTTTTATTCTAATTGCAAAAGTAATACATTTTTACTGCAAATAACTTGCAAAAGTTTCAGAACACAATCCCCTTTAAACTTACCTCTCCAACAGTCATCAGTGTGCCTATGATGATCTATGGACTTTGAGATTTTTTTTCTATTGACAGAGATATAAATTTATTTTCTAAAAAAATTGAAAACAGAGTGAACATAAAGCTTTGTGACCTGCTTTTAAAGTGCATTTCCATATGAGGAATATTTTTCATTAAACGTTCCTCTAAAACCTAATAGTCATGGTGCCATCCTACATGCCAATAATTTACTAAAGCAAACCCCCTTTGTTATTTTTGTTGTTTTCATAATTCACTATGTATAAAGCAAGGAGACAAACCTTACAACATATCCACATTTATTTACTCAGAATAATTTTCTGAAAGTTGTATTTCCAAGGTCAAAGGGCACGCATAATTTTATATATATAGTCAAATCATCTTCTGGAACAGTTGTTGCAATTAACACTGCTATCTGCAATGTATAAGACTGTTCATTTCCCTTGCATCCTCACCAGTACCAAGTAGAACTGTTTTTAATCTTTGGCAATTTAATTGGTAAAATACTGAAGCCCACTCTTTTAATATTAAGTTATTTGAGTACTAGATGAGGTTGAATGTTTTTCCTAAGTTCAGCTGGCCATTGGCATTTCTTCATTGGTAAACTGCCTGTTCAAGTCCTTTGTTCATTTTATGATCAGGCTGTTCATTCCAACTTGTAAGTGCTCTTAACATTGTAAAAACATGAATCCATTTTCTATATTTTTAATTATAAACATTTCTCTAGTTTCTTTTAACCTCTGAATTAGTTTTGCCATATAGACATTGTTGAGTATAAAGTAAATCTGTAAATCACATCCCACTCTGGCAGACCTGCCGATAGACAGTGCCCCATACTCTGGTATTTGATACTGCAGAAGAAATAAACATTCACCTATATCAACTTTTGATTCTCTTATTAAATTATGAATACACTTAAATATTTAATTAATCTAGAAATAATTTTAATGTATGATGTGGCATATGAATCTAACCCTATGTTACTTTTTAAAGTACTTTCATTACTGTTCCAGTACCATTGAATAATCCATCTACTCCTTAATAACCACCATATATTAACTGCTTACATATACATAGGTCTATTTCTGAGCTTTCTAGTTGTTCCATTGATCTATGTGTCTACAAATATCAGCACCAATGCACTGTAATTATTATAGATCTGAATATGGCACGATTAGTGGTAACGCTGGGGGTCAGTTCAGGAGACAGACTGAGTTTAAGCCACTGTCCTACCTCTTACTAGCTAGAAGGCCTTGGGAAAGTGCACTGATGTCTCCGGGCCTTGTTTCTTCATTGATAAAACATCAATAATAATCATCTCTTCCTCATAAAATTGTTGTGATAATCGAAATGAGTTCATGGATATAAAGTGCTTAGAAGAATCTCTGACACACAGTAAGCACTCAACAAACGTTAGCCGTTCTATCTGCTTCCTAGAGGTGCTATAACAAAGTACCACAGGCTAGGTGGCTTAAAGAACAGAAATGTTGTTTAAGTTCTGGAGGCTGGGAGTCAGCAATCAAGGTGTCGGTAGGGGTGGTTCCTTCTGAGGGCTGTGAGGAAGAATCTGTTCCACCCTGCCTCCATTCTGGTTATCTGCTGGAAATCGTTGGTGTTCCTTGGCTTGTGGATGCAATACTCCAATCTCTGCCTTCATCTTCACATGGCATTCTCCCTGTGTCTCTTCACGTTGTCTTCTCTCTGGGCATGTCTATCTCTCTGTCAAAATTTCCCCTTTTTATAAGGACACCCCTGATAATGGATTAGGGCCCTCCCTAATGATCTCATCTTCACTTGGTTAAATCTTCAAAGACCCTATTTCTAAAGAAGACAATATTCTAAGGTACTGAAGGATAGGACTTTAACATATGTTCTTTCAGAGAACACAATTCAACCCCTAACAGCCATTATTTATTATACCTTTTTCAAGTTGAATGATGGGGTATCAGGCAATTTAGTCTTAATATTGGCTTTAATGTCAATACTTCATAGCAAATAAAGACATTAGCTTTAGATCTAGAAAAGGGTTTTGGGTTTTTGTTTTTGTTTCCTAGTATTACAAGGACCTCTCTCTCAATTCCTAGTTGACCAAAGCATTTGATGTGTTGAGTTGCTTGTTAACTTTTAAACCAGAATGGGTGTTAGATTTTATCAAAAGCCTTTTTGAGACTATTAAACTAATCATATGGTTACTATATGTATGATTTGTCAATGTGATTTATCAATGTGACATATATTATTGATTTACCAAAGTAACATATTTAACATATCAATGTGACATATTATTTAATTTCCTAATGTTGAATTTTCCCTACATTTCTAGGATAAATCTTGTTGTATAGTGCTATATCATTCCTTTAACATACTACTGGAGTAGATTTGGGAGTCTTTGTTTTGTTGTTCTGTTTTGATGGTTGCATCCATCTTCATTTGTGAAAACGTCCTACATACTCCCTTGACAAATTTCACAACCAGGATTGTTTGTGCTTTCTCAGGAAAGAGATTTGTGGATCAATCCTAGGTGAACCCCTTCAATCTAATCCCATCACTGTATCTCCTGGAAACTACTCTGAGTGTGAGGCAGAGGATGGGATCTTTTCCAGTTCCTAGCCTGGTACAATCTTTCTTCAGGTCAATTCATTTCAAGGAAGTGAGGGTGATTAGCTATCTGTGCTCTAATCTTCCTCTATCTTAGAATTCTGGCCCATTGCACATATTTGTATGAATCACTCATAAAGGCAATGCCAGTCATCTCCACTGGTCCTTGGACTTTAGAATCTAGTTCAAAACCAAGAATGTAATATTATTTAGCAGTGAAAAGGAAGAAACTACAGACAGTCCCCAACGTACAATGGTTCAACTTAGGATTTTTTGACTTTATGATGGTGCGAAAGTGATATGCATTCAGTAGAAACTGTACTTCGAATTTTTATCATTTCCTGGACTAGTGATATGATATGCTGTACAACACTCTCTCCTGATGCTGGGCGGTGGCAGTGAACCTCAGCTCCCAGTCAGCCCCACAATCACAAGGGCAACAACTGATATATTTACAACCATCCTGTACCCATACAGCCATTCTGTTTTTCACTTTCAGTACAGTATTCAATAAACTACGTGAGACAGTCAACACTTTATTACAAAATAGGCTTTGTGTTAGATGATTTTGCCCAACTGTAGGCTAATGTAAGTGTTCTGAGCACATTTAAGGTAGGCGAGACTAAACTATGACGTTCGATAGGTTAGGTGCACTAAATGCATTTTCAACTTATGGTATTTTCAACTTATAATGGGTTTACTGGGATGTAACCCCATCATAAGTTGAGAAAGATCTGTGTTGATACAGGTAACAATGTGACAAGTATCAGACACTTTACGTTAACTGAATGAAGCTAGATTCAAAAAGCTGCATAATGCATGATTCCATTTATTCTGGAAAAGTGAAAACTATAGGAAGCACAAACAGATCAGCAACTACTAGCAGTCGAGGGTGAGGGAAGGGTTTGACAACAAAGGGGCAGCATAAGGGAATTTGGGTGATAACGGAAAAATATATTAATAACACATATGTGGTAAGTGGATGGGGGATGGGTGAAACAAAATTGGCCATGCGGTGCTCATTGTTGAAGCTGAGTGATGAGTGTTCATAATGTTGTTCTGTGTACTTCTTCGGTACATGTTTGAGGTCTTACAAAAAGTACAGTTAAAAAACAAACACATAACACCGAATTCGTGTGAGGCAGGGGCCTGGAAAACATGGCCTTAGGGCACCCTTTCCCACTCCAATTATCCAAACCCTTAGCTTTCCCTAAATGGCCTACTTCATGAATGTGCTCTCTGATGACTTAATAAGCCAAGAGATAAAGAGGAAAAAAGAGAGATGCAATTAAGGAAACAGAGGCAGCCCAAACTTGGGCCCATCCAAGTGAAATGACTACGCTAATATCTAATGTTAACGTCTTGTGGTCCAAGCAAGGAAAAAATCACTCCCAGGATTACAGCCTTTCCCATTTTAGGGCCTCTATGGGAGTCCAACTGCAATGTACAATGTGCTTCAAAATCTGAGCTTCTATTAAAAAGTTTATGGCACGGCTGACAGGCCCCCACAGCAGGACACGCTCAGGCTCTCGGAACACATGTCTTGGGCCTGGCCCAGCCATAGGTAAGGCCTGCCGGTCTCTTCCCCTGACAGCAGACCTCTGAGCTCAAAGGTTCTCTGCAAGCTGCCTTCTGGTCTGCTCAGGAGCTTCCTATCCAAGGCCTGGCTGCTCCTGGGGCCAGGTAGGCTGTGCAGCGAGGTGATGTGGGTGCATCTGCAGGGTGGGGACCAGAGGCACCTGTGCTCTCTGCTCCCTGCAGCGCCGAGGTGTTGATGTGTTAGTAAATCGCCACAATGTTTTAGTAGTGGAGGCAGCTGCTTTAAAACTCCTCCTCCCAATGTGGTTGCTGCTTTACTGCAGGAGACAGATAAATTGCTGGGGGGGTTTTTAAGCCATTTCCCTCACTAGGGCTGACTCATTACCAGAGGAAGATCTCAGAAAAGTTAAGCAACTGACCAGTGAAATCACATTGCTTCCTGCCTTTCCAACAGTCCAGAAGAGAAGGGAACTCTCATGCACTTAGAAGCTTGCAAGGCGAGGCAGGTCCTGTCCCCATTTTACCGATAAGGAAACTCCCTCCAGAAGCAGTGAGGAACAAAGCTAAAGTTTGAAGCTGGTTAGAGTGGGAGGATGGGAACGGTTAACTCTCCTCCTTTATCTTCCATCCTCCTAGAGTACTTTTTCCTCCCAGAGGGATGGGGTGGGGGCAACTGCTCATTAATTGGTATAGCTTGCCATTCCTCGGGCCACATTTTGCTAGTGGGCAGGGTCGCAGCTTCTCAGAGATGCATTTCTCTACTTCTACAACCTCTGTGCCCACATGAGCTCAGATGCAAGTCCTCTGACCTGCTCGTTCATCTCCCACTTCCAGGTTCCTTCCTCCTTCCATTTCAGGTGCAGTAAGAAGCCGACCTGGGCAGGGTCCAGCACCGCCTTTCTCTGCAGCCTGAAGACCAGTAGTGAGAAGTAAGCCAGTGCTGCCCATTCATGCAATAGGGTGAGTGGTGAGTCAGGACAGAGCTTGCTGGTGACAGTGTTGAACTTCACCTGAGCCCTGTGCTCCTTGAAAACAGCCAGGGTTAAGAAATCCACTGCCTTCTGTGTTTGGGAATCTGCTTACTGCAAAGACCCATCCTTCCCCCTACAGCTTAGGTAAGACTTGGGATGTCCCCTTTGTTTACCTATGACAAGGCCAAACATAGATACCCCAGATTCCCACTCTTTGTCTCAGAAATGATCAGCTGAACTGTTTGTCTCCACTTACCAATCTGGACAAAATATCCACTAACTGGACTCAACCAAAGTTTAGTCAGGCTTTCTCCTCCCCGGTGCCCCTTCCGAGGATCCCAAAGAAAGACATTTCCTGCTCAGTTAATAGATCAGGACACCTGCGCACCCCAACCGCCCGGTTCCTCCCCTTGCAACAATCCTCCATCCCCTATAGCAATTGTCCCCCTTGATGAACTCTTTCCTTACTACTGTCCGACTTGCAGTTTTGGCTTTGGCACCATCTTCAGTTGAGGGGGAAGGGAGATGAAACCTAACTTTCACTTGAGACTTAGACACAGTTTATCAGACATGCTACACTCAGGGATTAGGGAGTGCCTGCTCAGAATGACAGGACTGGTGGTACTTGCTTCCAGATTTTGTGTGTGTTCTCCATCAGTTAGACTTCTGAGGGAAAGATGAGCAAGGAGAATCTTGGTGCCCTAAACATCCGAACTCTGACGGTCTCGCTCTTCTATTTTCTTCCCACTCCTTAACACCAGGAAAGGCCCTCTTGGCTCATGCCACACCACGCATTCAACTCCCTAAACAATAAAACAGATTTCAGGAGGCAAAGGACATGCGCTGCTCCCATTTCTCGGGGACTGAGGGCTGACACCAACAGACAAAGCAGGCAATGAAAGCTAATGCCTCTCCTATGCGTAAAACACAAAATACTTCTGGAGAAGTGTTCTCTGTAAGCAAGGGCATCCATCATCTTTCCACTCCTTCAGGGCCAGGGTCCCCTCAAGGAAGATATCAAGGGACACCCTGTGATTTGGCCAAGCAGCTGAGAATTTAAACAGCACATGTCTCAAGAAACAACTGCTGGGGACTTTGGGTGGGCAGCAGGAAAGCGCCATGTGCTCCCCTTTTCTCCCCTGTGACTGAGGCTGGCGGCCCCACCTCCTGAGATCCCTTTGAGGACTGAACACTGATCTACAAATGTACAGCAATGGGACAATGAGACCACTGCTCAAAGCCGTGAGAGTCATGGCTGGTCTCTGGGGCCGCACCAGAGATCGGCAGAGGGCAAAGACCAAGACCAGGGGGCCAAGTTCTGAATAACTTCCCAACAAATAGGGTTATATGTTATTCTGATCTGGTAAGAGGCAGATTCAAACCCATGAAACATTTTGCCGCACACACCATGTGCCAAACTCTGCGCTAATTGTTTTTGCAAATATTATCTCATTAAGCGCCCACTACCAAAAAACGAATAAACACGTCAATAAAATCATTTGAATTAAAGTTACAAAGACTTAATACTGAAATAGAGCAGGAACTTCAGAATTCCCATTCACTTAATGCAGAATGCCTTCCTTGTCCACTCATCGGCATAGTTGCTTTCATCTTGTTCTTTCCTTTAGTCCAGTTCAAGGGATATTAAAGTTCAGTGAGCCTAAGAATTACTCTACCAAACATACTTTACCGCAGGAGCCTTAAGGGGTTTTCCAACTGTCATTTTGACAATGTGCAATTCCTAATTTATCTGTTGACTTCAGAACCCAATCCCTACCTAGGATTCTAGTCTGCTATGTTACAATTTACGATCACCACATAAGGGGAGGGCGTGAGCACAATCCAG
Organism: Equus quagga; assembly: GCF_021613505.1. NCBI lineage: Eukaryota > Metazoa > Chordata > Mammalia > Perissodactyla > Equidae > Equus > Equus quagga. The sequence continues at coordinate 94,487,063 of NC_060278.1, forward strand.
GCGGAGCACTCAGCATTCTGAAGGTCCTAGGTGATCAAAAACATATTAAAAGAAGCTCCCTGGCTGTCTCTGTCACTCGCAATTTAAGGATGAAAAAAGCAAGTGAGTTGAGTCAGAGAGAGGAACAAAAAACGTCAGTGAATGGATTAACAAATCGTGGTAGATCCACGCCATGGAGGATCACTCAGCATGAAATATTAACACACACAACAAGATTGATGGCTCCCACAAACAGCAGACTGAGGGAAAAGGCCAAGCCTTATTATTCTTTTTATATAAAATTGTAGAAGCGGAGAAACTATACTATCAAAAGGTAGATAAATGGTTGCCTGGGGCAAGGATTGGGGGTAGGCAGAGGAAGCAATGAGGGGCAAGATGGGGGAGGGGGAGGTTTTAGGGTGAGAATAATTCCATATCTTGATGGAATGGTGGCTGCATGATGGTGTGCAGGGATCAAAATTCATTCCACTGCACACACAACTTTTATAGTCTGGAAATAATATCTTAGCACATTTTTAAAAAGAGAGGGGAAAAGTCATGGTCATACACACAAAAAGATGAGAGAACTTTATCCCAAACAAAGGGCTGTTAAGCAGAGTGGGTCAGAAGAATGCACAAGCAGATCAGATTCTTCCCTTCCAACTTCTCCTCTCCCACTTGTGAAAGAAGAAGAGGAAGGAAGAAAAAGGAAAACCTGAAAGGCGCCTTTGAATCTTCCCTTTCATATCAGGGCCATAATCAGCGCGGAGACGTGAGTAACGAGTCAGACCGAGAGTGTTTAATTAAACTGAGCAATCATTAAACTGGATTTAAGAGTGCTTCTGTTTGCAAAACAACAAAATATTTACAGACATTTTCTTCATCCCCTTCATTAGTTTCAGACTCCACAGGAAATATGGAGGTTGGGAACGTGTCCTAATGAGATCGTGCCGATTTTAACTACCGAGGTTATGGTGGCAAAGAGGCAGCATGGAAAACCGCTCATGATGAAATGTTAAGTGAGGAAAGCAAGACACAGAAATGACCCCGCACTAACATTACAAGTGGTTAAAAAAAAGTTATAAGCAAGGGCGAAAAGGGTAAAGGGGCACATATGTATGGTGATGGATAGAAGCTAGACTTTTGAACACAGTGACCACGATGCAGTCTATACAGAAGCTGAAATATAATGATGTTCACCTGAAATTTACATAATGTTATATAAACCGATGTGACCTCAATAACATTTTAAAAACGCATTTAATAAAGATGTTTATAAAAAACTAAAAACAATTATAAGCATGATGGGAGCGGGAGGCTGAAGATTAAAATACATTCCATCAGTGATGGTACAAGAGACGTGGGTCTAGGGCAATATTGTCATTTTCTTGTTTTCTAAAATTTCTTTCTTATTTTTTCCTTTCAAACTAAAAAACTACTTTTTAGTTCACTATCTCTTTGCTTCCCCTTTAGAACAAGACAAAACTGGAAAGAGTTCTCTACAGTCACTGTATCCAATCTTAAGCCATTGCATCTGGCATCCACTTCAGTCAGGCTCTTGCGGCCACCAGGACAATGAAATGACACTCCCCAAGGTGACCCATGACCTCCATGCTGCTGAATCCAAAGGTCACTTCTCAGACTTCATCACATTGGCCCCACCAGCAGTGCTGACACAGTTGATGGCTCCCTGACCCCGCTCCCGGATTCCAGACACTGTTCTCTCTTGTTGCCCTGCCACCTCACTCTTTCTCAGCCTCCAGGCTGGACCCTCCCCCTCTGATCTCTAGATGTTGGAGTGCTCAGGGCTCAGTCCTTGAAGTTCTTCTCTTCTCTATCCTTCCTCAAGGATCTCAATCCACGCCCACAACTTTAAATCGCATCTATACACTCACTACTCCCAATTTTGCATCTTTATTCCAGATCTGATCCCTGGACTCTTAGACTTGTGTATCTAACTGACATATCCACACAGATGTCCAAGAGATATGTCAGGCCTACATGGCCACTCTCCTCCAAATCTGTTCCTCTGAGTCCTCCCCTGGGGTCCCACACCCTTTTAGGCTCCCTTGGCCATGCCTACTCCTCTAGGAGTTGCTTCATGAAATTCTCTTCAGTTACACACTTTTGAGTATAATTCTACTTTCCTGCAGGAATATCGACTGATCCATCTAAGATGGCAGCCTCAGAGAGGAGAGTCCCCTCCTCTGCCACCACCCACCTCATGATCCACAACTCAGCCTAGCTTAACTGAGGGTCACTCAAACACACAATAGCATTTAATGCCTTCGTGTCCTTATCTTGGCAGACAGGTGAAGCCTAGACCACCCTGCCCCCACTGTCTCCTCACCCTTGGAAATGTCCTTCAAGCATCAAGGCTTCCACAGGGAAGCCTTCCCTGACCACCCCTCCCACTCCATCTGGGCTGGTATCCCACACTGTGGTTCCCAACACCTCACTCCTGGCTATTTTGGAAAGGGCCCTACACCCAATCTTTGTAGACAGGTGACCTTCAATAATACAGTCACAGAGCCCTTCCATACTCCTCCCCTGGCCCCCATCACCACACTAGTGCTGCCAAATCATGGCTGCAGGAGGGCCAGTCACTCCTGCAGCATGCTCGTGCAGTATACCTGAGGACTATATCTGGCAATCGAGAACTTTAGAGGTCACTTCTAGAGATTTCCAAGTCCATGGGTAATATAAATGTGCAAAGTTGTACAGGGCAATACAGGGCAGGGGGGAGGGGGGAGGTGCCAGGGGACGGGCAGGATGTTCAGCAAACCAAAGAATACAGATCCTCTCTAAAGGCATTCTGAAGCAATTTTCAAAGAACACTGTGTAGTCAGAAAAATTCATGCCTGCACATTGAGCTGGGCTCATGGTCCATGAATTTGCCATCTCTAAGCCAAACGATATACAAAGTCCCTAAACGAGCAAGACCATGGGGATTAATACTGAATGAAGGCTTCCTGACAGACAGAAAATGCCTGCACATAACTTTCCTGGTGACAGATGGACAAGCAATGCCCACGCATCACTGTCTAGGTGACAACACACTTTCCACACATCTCTTCTCAGTTCATCCGCATGATAGCCCCAGGAGGCAAGTTCATTATTATCCCCATTTTACCTTTGAGAAAACTGAAGCCCGGAGAGGGCAGATGATTTAACAAGGTCACACAACAAGGACTTGAAAGAAACCCTGGTTCTAATCCCCGGTCCCCACAAGCATTGCTGGGCCAGAGGATGCTTCACAGGCTGAGGGATGCCCAGGGTTCCCTTGGACCAACAGCATCCAATGTCGTCAATACCCCACCCATTTCAAGCTGGGTGGTGCATTCAGATATATGCCATGGGCTCACACAAGAATTCCCACTAACACCACTTTAAACTTGGCTTTTAACGCTTCATTTTTTTTTTCTAATTACAGCCTGTCTTGCAAAGCCCGAGAAGATCTCTGGGGTCAAAACAGCACCCTACTAGCTGAGGAAGGCCATGGCTTTTGCGTGTAAAACAGCTTTCCATTCTGGTAATGGAAGCAGCCATGGTCTGAAAGCCAGGCCAGGGCAGCATTTACCAGAGTCTGAGGCCACACCTAGGAAAAAACATACTTGTTGTCCAAAAGTACACCTACAGGAACAAAATTGGTGAGAGGAACCCAAACTTGCCCTAAACCCCACACAAACAACCCAACCTCTTTGCCATGATGGTTTAAGTGTAAGAGAAATAGCTTTGAATTGCATCCTCGAGGTGAAGAAAGCTGAGCTCACACAGAATGGACAAGACGGGCAGAGAACGCCACAGCTGGTACACTGCCCAAGCCCCACGCCAATGCCAGAAAACATGTGCTGCTAAGCTCCCTTTACAGGTAAGGAAATGGGGCTCCAAGAGGTTAGGGGAGTTGGCAAGGAGGCTGAGTGGAGATTTGAACACAGGTCACTGGATTCACAAACCTCTGTTATTCCAACCTCACCTGTGGTTCTCAAACTTTATTGGTCACATGAATCTCCTGGGAGCTTGTTAAACGGGCTGTGCTCCAGAATTCTCATTCAACAGATCAGAGCATCCAAATTTTTAAGGAGCCTCCCAGGTGAATTCAGTGCAGGTGGCTCCTTGTCCATAATATGAGAATTACTGTGGCCGTATTGCGCTGCCTTTCAGAAGAGATAAGCACCCTCCAAAATGGAGACAATGCAACAAAAGATGAGACTCAGCCCCTGAGAGCATTCCCAGGTCCATAAGCCCAGTCTCCGCGGCACTGTTGGCTTCTAAGCACGCCTCGTAAACTTGCCCACGCCTCTGGCACAAGCTTTGAAAAATCCTAGTACTACCTGTACTACTATTTAGTTAATATTTTTTTAAATGCCTCACTCTTTCCAAACACATTTTAAAAGGAAACCCCATATCACTACCAAAAATGGAAACCCATTCTCATTCGCCATAAACACATAATGAGGCTAAAGGCAAAATTAACAACAACAACAAAAATGAAGCAAACATTGGCCAGATACTATTGCTCACCTAGGGTTCTGACCTTGAGACCTGCTTTCTCCTAGATAAAAATGGGCACTAGTAAATGTTAGAAGGGCAGGGCGTTACCAACACCCCAAAACCAAGAGGTTCTCCTTACATCAGGAGGGATAGGAAAAGAAATGAAGAGTCTTCTCTATGCAATCCAATGCTCTGGAATGCCCTGCCCACACACCACCTAAAATATCATGAACCACCAGTGGTTACATGACATATTTTGGGTGTCACTGGCCTGGGACAGTGGTTTTCAAGCATAAGGGTGAGTCAGAATCACCGGCAGAATCACACAGATTGCTTTGGTTTCTGATTCAGTAAGTCTGAGGTGAGGCCTCAGAATCTGAATTTCTAACAAGTTCCCAGGAGATGCCAATGCCACCAGGGACCACAGTTTGAGAACCACCAGCCTAAGGAAATCAGAGCAGCTGAAATTAAGAGGTCTTAATTCCCAGGGACTCCCAAATATCTATGAGGGGTTGTCAACTGCATGAAAGTACAAGGTGCTCTTAATTCCCACAGTCCCTTTCCAAAGTCCCTTTGTAGATTCCCAACACCAGACATCCCATTATCCCAAAACCCCAGCTCCATGTAAGGTCCTCAATTCCTCGATTCCAATATTCTTCCAGAAGCCTCCTCCAAGAGGGGCTAGACCCCAACAGGGAGGTCTTCTAAATGAGCTATCTCCTCTCATGGTAACTTGTAGGGTGTGGAGCAGGAAGTCCGGTTAGCATGTTGCCCACTAACTTCTAGCACTGCATCAGCAGATCAGGCCAGCCTGTGAGCCTAACCTCCAGCAGGCCATGTGCCTCCTTGAGACCTTGTTGTTTCCATGATTTGGCTTCTGCACCTGCCTAAGGGACCTTTTCTGGCCTGCCCTCCCTCCCTGATCAAACCTGAGCCATGTTCAGACATCCACGCCCTTCTGATCCCACAAGGATGATGACTCGCCTGTCCATGGGTCCCTCCCCACGCCTCCTCTCCTCACCTCCGAGACCTGCCCGGACCCAACAGGGCTGCCCTTCCCCAGGTCCCAGACCCCAGCAATAGGCTGTTAGCCCAGGCCCCACTCCTGACTCCTCTCCAGTAACCGTTAGGTTCAGGACCAAAGAACAAATATTTTTTCAAAGCAACTCTTACTGCAATTCACTTCACTGCACATGGCGCTTTTCAGGAGCTTACAGCATCCAATAAGGGATCAAAGAAAACACGTTTCATGGGGGACAGAAATCTCCCACTGGAAGCACTTCCCAGAGAAACCTGGGCCTGGACTCTAGCTGGGCACCCCAAGGGGATGACATCTCTGAGGAGAGATTTCACAGGGTGTGTCAGAACCCGTGCTGTGAGCGTGGGCTCTGGGGTCTACACACCCAGGCTAAAACGCCAGCCTTGCACTTACTCCCTGTGTGTCCCAGGACCTGTTTCTGAACCTCTGCAAGCCTCATTCCTTCAGCTGCAATACAGAGAAAATCACACTTACCTGCAGGGTTATTATGGGGATGGAATTAAATAATGTATGTCAAGCCCCAGCAGGGGGGCAGCCAGGCTTACAATGAGTTCCCAGGAAAGGATGGCAGCTGCCACCAACACTGCCACTACTATTACTGATGGAACAACCACTCTACATGGCGGTTATTTCAACTCCCGTTCCAGGCTACCCATGGACTGTTAATACTAGGGAAAGGATGCTTCCCTGCTGGTGCATGCACACAAGTGTGTGTGTGTGTGTCTGCATGCACACACACACACATTCACACAAAGTCCCAGCATCCCTGGAAGCTAGAGCAACATGGGTTATGATGAGCAGGTGGTGTTTTCAGGTTGCTCATGGGATGTCTAAATGTCCACAGTAAGAAATGACAGGAAGACCTGAGGTCCAGCACAGAATGAAGCAGCCTGGTCATCCAGGCCTTCCTGCTTGCCCCAGGAACAGGGCAGCATTAGGTGATTCCTGGAGCTGAGGCCACTGCCTCGTAAGTTGAGGAGAAGAACAAAAGGCTCAGAGACCTCAAGGGAAGAGGGAGAGGGAGCCAGGCAGGGTGGTGTGAGGGACCCACGCCTGCAGTCTGGCTGACCAGAGCTCAAAGGCCAACACCCCACTCACCGCCTGCAGGTGCTCACATCTACGACCTCCCCTCCACTGGACTCCAAAATGGGCTACAGAAAATATTCTGTAAACCAGGTAAGATATGGGGAACCGAGCTGTCAGGGGCATTAAATAAAATTCTAATAATATAAACAAACACTATTTAAGCACTTATGCTATGCTCAGGCCTCTGTGCATTATCTCACTTGGTCCTCAAACCATCTATGACAAACACTAGCAACTCTTGCATTTTTACAGAGAGGTTAAGGAATCTGCTCAAGGTCACATCGCCAATAAAGGGCAGAGCTGGGATCTGAAGCCATGCGGTCTGGCTCCAAGTCGCACACCATTAGCCATAAGCAGCACAGCCCAGTGCCTGGCACACAGCAGTTGTTCATATAAACGGCGGCAAGGAGCACGGGGCAGGGGTGGTGTTTGTAGGGGAGCTGTTCACTTTTCCAAAGCTTCTATCTGGATGGTGAGAAGGGGAGTGAATCTGCAGGCTTGATTAATCTGAACCCAAGCTCAGTGCACAAGGCTCTGATTCCCTGCCCCAAATTTAAACAGCTGCTCCCTCGATGTGATGGAACGCAAATGTCTGAAGAGCTTCGAGTTTTAATTATCAAAGTCCTGATGAAAATCTGAATCAACAGCTGCTCCTGGCAAGGCGGTCCTCAGAGATGCCCAGAGAGGGACAGAGGGAGGGAAAGAGAGGACACAGCCCAGACACGATGCGGATGACTGCAGCTGCCTGGGGAGCCCCGGCACCTGCAGCTCTGAGCTGCAGGGTGGAAGAAACGGGTGGCGACCAGGCAAGAGGCGGAGGAAACCTCTGGGGTGCACCTGTCCTCCTCCCATAGAACGTGTGCATCTGGCATATGTCCTGTGAAAGGGACAACATGCAGGGATGACAGCAGGGACTGTGAGGATGTCCAGACATGGTGTTTCTAGAGGGCAGGGTGGGGGTGTGGGTACAGCCGCCTAGGGGACCAAGAAGGGTCACCGGGGTAGGAGGCAGGTGTCAGAGTGATGGCCTTCAGCCAGTTAAGAGATGGTGGATGACAGTGGCTTTGCGGCCTCCACTGTGGCAATAACTCCCTTGTATCAGGTACTGGGGCCTCTACCCTTTCCCACCACCTTCTCTTCTGCAGGTGAGAAACATCCCCCATTGCACAAATACTCCAGGCCAGGTACCACCACGCGGCACCAACACCCATCCCCGTTTGCTTCAACCCAGAAGAGAAAGACATTCCCTCTCCCAAGGACAAACCTTGTCACTCGTATCTTCTGATCCTTCTCATATCTAACACCTTTGCTCGCAGTGACATTGGATACCTCCAAGCAGGAAATGCCAGAAAAACAAGACAGCCAAAAGGACAGAATATATCACTGTCCTCTTTCTTGCTTTGCCCATCAATTTGGCAAGATGGCAGTGAAACAGGTAATGCTGGTGAGCGTCTGAGTCCCCACAACATCCCCTACATTGGGCAACTGTGTCATTTTTAACATCCTTAGAGCTGGATAGAGTAATTCTCTCCTAGGAAGATATTTTATGGCTAGCATGCAAGTATACCCGTAAAGTGTTATTTCTATGAATGCAAAGGAATTCAGAAGTGTTCAAAAGTCGGAGATTGGTTACAGAAGTGGTGGTATCTTCATGCAGTGGAAGCGCATGCCATTACCAATAACTTAGAGTGCCAAATAACCCAGAGTGGGGACACGTTTACAATAGCTAAGTAATAAAGCAGGAAATGAACTAAATCATCACATACATAATTATACCAATTGTGCTGAAAATATACAAATGCATAAGTATGAATATGAAAAAAGACTAGAAGGAAGTAAACCAAATATAACATTAATCATCTCTGTTCTTATGAATGGGTTTTATTTTTTCTGTGTGTGTTTTTCTAAATTCTCTACAGAAAATACATATTAGGTCGAAACTTGAACTTTTCTTTCAATGAAAAAGTTTAAAAACTAATAAACAAGGACAGAGAAGTTAGGGTGGGAGACACGGAGTTTTGACTTCACAGGGCCTAAATCTCACGTCGGGCCAACCCTTCCCTACTCTCACGCCCTCAGAGGCAAAATGATGGGGCATTTTTCCCCTGAAATCAATTCTACGAGATCATATTTGGTCTGATGCTTGTAGGAATTCACGTGTTCTCAGCCCTAGCAAGCATACGTCAGAGAAAGTGCCTCAAGAACCCATTCCGGAATGGACTCTCAAGGATCAGCAGTTGCCATGGCAATGTGTTAGCAAACAACTTGTTAAGTACTTGAGATTTCTCCTCCACTATTGATCAGTAAAATCCAGATTGGTAATGGTTATGTAAGGCATCCCTGCTAGGTCTGTGTCCCCATTTCAGTGCCTCATCTGACTGCAAATGGTCCCCAAATTACAGAGCGTAGCTCTAGGCTGCTGCCATTAGCATGCCTGGTATTCAATAAAGAAAGCGGTCACTTGGGAAAAGTTTAAACATAATCTCCCCAGACTTGTTCCCAATAAATCAGGAAAAGGGCTCGGGTGGTGCTTGTTGATGGTGAGGAAGATGAGCCCTGCCTTTGGAGCACCCACTACCACTGACATCAGCCTTTAGCATCAGTGCAATGGAAAACCACCCAACCGCCCTCCCAGCTTTCTCTCTTGGGGCCAAAGTCATGTCATCATCAGCTGAGGAGGCCAGATCACCACCACCACAGGTCTGCATTCCAGAAGACATGGGCCACATTTTTTTGTCATTTTATGACATTTTCCCCCAAGGAGCCAGAAGCCTGCCCATCTACCAAGGATCAGCTTGTAGGAATACAAGCTGGAACCAGCAAGTGTCCCTGGGCAGTTGGCCCCTTCTCATTCACTCAACAAAACTCCCCTGAAAGTACCAACAATGTGATGAGTACCAATAAAGTCCTTGTCTAACTGCCCCAACTCCTCTACTCTCATAGACAATACCTGGGACTGGCCTTCTCTACTTCAAAACAAAGCTTGCACTATAGCTACAAAAACTACCTTCTAGTAAGTAGCATGGGTAGAGCTGCCAAATAAATGAGCTGAGCTTACGATAATGGTTGTGCCTGGTATTTAGAAAATAGAAGCTTTTTTTAATATCCTCATCTTTATACTATTTGGACCAGCCCTCCTTCTCCAACCACCTCCACCTTAGCCAACCACCACCATCAACAACTCCAGTAGTGTATTCACTCAGGGTGCCAAGTTCTCCAACCAGGAGTGGGGATAAGGAGTTCGACATGGAGAAGAGCAGTGCTGTGGACTGAACGGTGTCACCCAACCCCAAATTTATATGTTGAAACCCTAACACCCAATGTTGCTGCATTTGGAGAAAGGGCTTTTAGGAAGTAATCAAGGTTAAGTGAGATCATAAGGGTGGGGCCCTGATCCAACAGGATTTGTGTCCTTATAAGAAGAGACATCAAGGAGTACTGAACCTCCCCCTTTCCCCTTGCCGTGTGAGGACACAGTGAGAAGACGGCCATCTGTAAATCAGGAAGAGAGCCCTCACCAGCCACTGAGCCTGCCAGACTTTGATCTAGGACTTCTTGTCTCCAGAACTGTGTGAAAAACATGTCTGTGGTTTAAGCCGCCAAGTCTGGTATTTTGTTATGTGCCTGAGAAGACAGAGACAAACAGATTCCAAGAGGCGGGAGTCACTGCTCCCTAAAAGCTGAGGGATTATCAAGCTGCCTCAGAAAAGAAGTGGAACGTGTATAGAGAGAGAGTGCAAGGAGATCCTTCTGCTCAGAAGGATGGAGAACCTTCAAACACAAGGGGCACTGCTCAGGCATCTGTGGGGGCAGGTGGGGAGCACATCACTGGACCGTGGGGCTGGGAGGAAACCTCCCCACTGGGTGGGAATTAGCTGAGAGGACACAGGTAGGCACTCAATAAGTATTTGTGGAAGGAAGGACACATTTTCCTTTTGACTGGAAACCAGGCACAAACACGGACGACGCACAGCTACTTAGCAGGGGCAGGTGGGGGGCAGACAAAATGCTGGTATGGGTAAGCCATGAGCTTGGAATGAACAAAGTGAAGATCACATCCAGTGGTTTTCATTTCAGTTACACAGCACTAAAAGCTCATCCTGTCAACGCTTTTCCTGACTGTGTTCATCTGTATTCTCCCTCACAGCCTGGGAAATACTGTCTGAGGCCACAGCAGCCTCCTGGTGCCGTGAATGGTACACACAGGCCTGGTTTGCACACAAGTCCTACTGGGTCCATCCTTTCAGAGGGTGAGAAACCTGGGGCAGAGAGGCAAACACGACAATGGGGTCTCCCAGAATGCACGGCCTGTGAAGGTGCCTGGGGCTGAGGAAGGGCAGGGCCCATTCCCCGAGGTGCAAAAGATGGAGCGAGGGCTCAGGCCCAGGCCCAGGGCTAGAACTAAGCCTGGGGAAGATCTGGGCTCCTCACAAGAGGGTCCTGGATTAAGGGTAGCTCCAAGGAAGCAGGCAGCACCTCCCAGTGGGGCACATGTGTGGTCTGGACAAGGAGCTCAGGTCCTGGCTACAGCTGAGGTGGCAGGTGAAGGTCTCCAGTCTTTATAGGGTGACGATTACACGTCTTTGACAAAGAAGTCAGGGGACTGAGATGGGACACAAAGAAGCTCAAAAATTTAGAATGGGGTTGTATCTGAAGGTCTGGCTGAGAAGAGAGGTAGGGGGCAAAAAAGCGAGGGCACCTGTTTTCGCCACACTAAGCAGCCAGGTCAGCATCACCCTGCTGACTCAGGTGACCAACTTGTCCCAGTTAGCCAAGGGCCTTCCTGGTTATGGCACTGAAAGTCCTGCCGCCTGGCAAACCAGGACAGTGGGTCACCCCACCGCCAGCCCACCCTCTAGCTGAGACATCCTTTGAGAAGGACCTTGAAAATCTTGGGTCTGCTCTGAACACAAGTCATCCTGAAATGACTATCTCCACATGCATTACCTCCCCATCAGGTGTCTACTGCCACTGGGAGATGGCTGCAGTTAATCCAAAAGGAGGAAAAAGGAGAACGGCAAATAACAGGTGTGGTTCAGTGTAGCATAGAAACAAATACCCTCACCTCTGCTCTCATTGCTCTATCTGTCCATTCTTACCTCTTCCAACCTCTCCTCCCCTAAGAGTGACCCGACCCTTCCAAATCCCAAATCTGCCCGGGCCTCCCCTTTTGGGACCCTACCTGGACTCCCTGTGGCCCTTAGACCAGAATCTAAGCTTTGGCCTGGCCTAAAGGCCTTCCCAGCCCAGCCTCTCCCATCCCTCTGGCCTCTTTCCTGCCTCACACACATCTGCCTTCATGAACTTTTCTATTCCCCAACCCAGCCAAGCTAACTCATAATTCCGGGCCTTTGCACAAGCTGGTCCTTCAGCTTAGAATGCCGTCTGCTCCCCTAAATCCTTATTCTGCCACTTACCAACCTAATTAGTATGCCTGCTCAGAAAACCCTTTACTTTTCCTTCCCGGTTCCCTGTGGGCAGGACCCATTGCTCTCTCTCTGTAGCCTCCCACAGAGCCGAAACCCTGATTGCACTGTATTGTGATTTTTTTATGTTTACATGTGTGTTGCCCATCATTCCATGAACTCCTTGATATCAGGAGATCGAGTCATGTTTAACTATATTTTTCCATCACTGAGAATGATTCTGGGCACAAAACAGGCATAGAGTAGGTGTTTGCTGGTCTACTGATTGATTGATTGACAGACTAAACTTACCTCCTCCAAACTCTTCCTTGTAAGACTATATTTTCCTCCACGTTTTTAGCTATTACAAATGACAGACAAGATGTCTCCTTGAATTTCCAAACGCTTATCTCAAGGCTTTCAGTTTCATCTACCAGTTTGTGCCGCCAATGGGATGAGCCGCATAACGTTTCTGTCAAAGCATCCTTCTTTTTGTTGATTTACTTTAAAATGCAACTCAGTGGCTTCAAGTTCGAAGAAGAATGCGGCCATGTCTTCAGCCTGTCCTCAAACATCTATCACCGGCTGGCTGAGGAGATGTGACTGTCGTCTTCCCAACCCGACAAGATGATTTTTCTCCACCATAATACAAGCCCAGTGAGCCATACAATCACAGTGAATTCCCTATCAGCTCAACATCCTATGAAATTTTTCAGAGACTATGATTCTATCTGAAAATAAGTGTAACAGTCTGGAACTCATTTTTCCCCAGTGCCTAACTTTCAGCTTCCTATAAATACCAGACGGTCTTCCAGGCAGTGACACGCCTTGGAATTACTGAACAAGCATCGCTTATGACTCTGCCTTGAGCAGTGGCAGAAGGTACTGAGAATTCACCCATCTTATTATGGCATCACTAACGGGGTCTCAGGCAGTTTGCTGGGCCTGAAGTTGTGTCAAATACCAATGTCAGGAATACCTCAAACTTACGTGTGTGTGTGTGTGTGTGTGTGTGTGTGTGTGTGTGTGTGTGTAGCTGAGGATAGAAACAGGAAGGAGAATTCAACTCTTTTAATAAGGGCATATAGCTCCCAATGGGCAAACAGAAAACAGAAGCGTATTAGTTACCTACTGCTGTGTAACAAATTACCCCAAAACTTAGCAGTTTAAAATAATACACATTTCTTCTCTCAGTTTCTGTGCATCAGCAATCCAGGCTCAGCTTAGCTGGGTCATCTGCCCAGCTAAGGACCAATGTCCTAAGCCAATATCTCACTGGCTGCATTCGAGATGTTGGCTCGGGCTGTGGTTGCATCCGAAGGCTTGGCCAGGGAAGGACCCGCTTCTAAGCTCACTCATGCGGCTGCTCACAGAATTCAGTCTCTCATGGGCTGTGAGACTGAGGTCTTAGTTCTTAAGAGCCTTTGGTTGGAGGCCTGCCTCAGTTCCCTACCTTGTGGGCCTCTCTGTAGAGTACCTCACAGCATGTCAGCTTGCTTCATCAGAGTGAGTAACCGAGGGGGCTAGAGAAACTGCCAGTAAAACGAGAGTGCTAGCAGGATGGAAGTCATGGTCCTCTGTAACCTAAGCTAGGAAGTGACACCCCATAACTTTTCTGTGTTTTATTCTTTAGAAGCATCTCCAGGTCCAGCCCACACTTGAAGGGAAGGGATTACACAGGAAATGAATATTAGGAGGTGGAGATTATTGGGAACCACGTCAAAATCTGCCTACCACAGAAATGCCCAACGAAACCCCAGGGAAGTGTAACCAGAGCCGCTTGTCTAAGGCCTGGCACCTAAGAGTATTTGGGAAACTCCTTCATTTATTTTTCAACAAATATTTAATGAGTGCCTTCTATAGACCAAGCACTGTAATAAATCGTAGATGAACAAAACATAAAAAAATTCCTTCCCTCACAGAGCTTATACTCTAATAGAAGGAGAAAGACAGTAAACAAGATAACTAATGTGCTAGATGGTACTAACTGCCATGGAGAAGACAAAGCAGGAAGAGACTACTGGGGCAGGGGTGAGGGGCGCAGGATGACATGAACAGCACATAGAAAAGACCCCAGTGAGAAGGTGACATTTGAACAAAATCACGAAAAAGATAAGAGAGCAAGCCACGTGGCTATCTGGGAGAACAGCATTCCAGACAGAAGCTGCAGGTGCAAAGGTCCTGAGGCAGGAGTATAAGTCAGTGGGGCCATGATGGCATAAGAGAGAGTGAGTAGTGGGAGTGAGGAAAGAGAGGTGTGAGGGGCAGAGCATGGGAAGCCTGCTGGGCATTTGTAGGGACTTTGGCTTTTATGTTGAATGAGATGGGGGGCTACTGGAGAGCTGGGGACAGCAGAGTGACATCAAATGTCTTACAGCTTAACAGGTTCCCTCTGACTAGTGAGTGGAAACAACTTTAGTCGTGTGGCAAGAGCAGAAAGAGGGTGCTCACTCAGGGCCACTGCTCTAATCCAGATGAGAGCTGATAATGGCTAACCCGGGGCAGTGGCAGCAGAGATGAGCAGGGTGGATTCTGGATATATTTTGGAGGCCCAGCCAAGGATTTGCTGCTGCACTGAATGAAGAGTGTGATGGAAGAAATCAGCAACAGCTCCAAGGTGTTGGCCCTAGCAATTGGAAGAATGGAATTGAAGATTGAGGGAAAAGGGAGTTTAGAAATGAAGGTCAGGAGCTCATGCTGAGATGTGGCAGAAAATAAGGGAGACCACTGGACTGGGAGTCAGAGCCCCTGAGAGTGCCTTCAGCTCTGATCTGGGTGACCCAGTGTGGTTCATGCAGCAGGCTTGACCTCAATTTCCTCACTTTACCTGCAAATGCCCAACCCCTGAGAAGTCACACATAGCCAGCAGCTCAGACCTGCGCAGTGGTTCTGCCAGCTTTACATGCCACATATGGATATTGTGTTGCTGTATAATAACTTAACGTCTTACTGTGTGGGTAAATGATGAAACTATTCCAAGAGGACAGATCACCAAAAGCCAGCACCCTTTGTGCATCTACTGTGTGCCAGACACTGCTCACATGTTAACTACATGTATACACAGCCATGGGGCTCACAGGGTCTCCAGGGCTTGTGCAGTTGTGGCTCTCGGGTTCCTTGGCAGTGGACTGTGGTCATTTCCCCCCCCATGTGCATGTGTCTCTCTACATTAAGCTTCTCAGAAATGGGAGCCAAGTCCGGGGCTCTTCAGTACTGCAGTTACCATGAGCAACCCAGTCTCTGCCTGCATACTTTCAGTGATGGGAACCTCACTACCCATGAGGCAGCCCACACCATCACCACAGCTGGTTGTTAGAAAGCCCTCCCCTATAATTATCAGCCAAGATCTGATGCCACACTTTCTATCCATTGGTCCTGGTTCACCCACTGGAGCCACCCTAGGACTCTTTTCCAAATCACAAGCTTTCAGAGAGTTAAGGGCAACTCTTAAATCTTCATCTGATGCCAATGATAACAGCACCAGCTAAAATCTGAATCACACTTGATAAAAGCGTTTTCAGAAACATTATCCCATTCGTCATCCATTATAGCTAAATATTAATTGCCTAATATTATTTAGGTATCAGTACTAACTGGGAGAACTCTTGGTAAAATTTGAGATGATTTCACTCTATATTGTTATTCCCATTCTGCAGATGAGGACGTCAAGGCTCCAAGAGGTTAAGCCACTTAGAGAGTATATCTAAATAACGAGTGTCAACAGATAATTTTCACAAAATGGTAAAATCATGACTCTCATACAGACATAAAATGAACACGTGATGATTTATTTTATTCTACCATGAATGTTATTTTATTCTATCATTTATCAATGAAGAGTAGGAAGATACAATAGCTGGTTCAAAAGAAAACCCAAAGGACAGCCACATCCATAGATGAGAGATATTTAAATAGATGTGCAAATGAAGGTAACACCGTTTGGGGGGAGGTTACACGGGTCAGTGGAAGCTCTGCCTGATGGGACACAATGTGCACATCTCTTGGTTATCTACAACGCACAGATTATAAAATAGGTTTCATGAAATCCAACTCAGATAACCCAGAGGGGTGTCCTCTAGCATCGAGAGTCTGGACAATCATAGTTTTCCACTGAAGCACAAATTTCCTCTCTCGTCTAGCATAGCGGGATCTGAACTTGGTTCTTTATGACTTTCCACTTCATCACAGTGCCTTTAAGAAAAGCTGTTTCAAACAGTCACTGACTTTTTTTAAGCCTCAATCATAAAATGGTCAGGCCTCAAATCGCTGGGAGCATATGAGAGAGGGAGCAGAGAGAGGTTCTGAAGAAGAAAGGGTTCAGCGAGAACATTAAGGCTCTGGTTTTCTGCATTTTTCCACGTCAGTAATAGCCCTTCCCTTCCTCTTTCCTGCAGCCTATTTCTCATTCAATAACACGTTGTGTTGGGTACTTCCAGCCTGGCTTCCCTCCCCCTGACGCTCGTTAGAGAGGGCTCCATTGTGCGGTGAAAGGAGGTAAGGGGATCTGCGTGCTTTTTGGTTTTACCGAAAGTCTATAATGTTTCAATAGCCTCTTTGTTCTCTCTCTCAATCATTCTTGTGTCTTAAGAAATTACAAAATTTTCATCCTTCCTATTGCATTAGTAGTTTGAAAAAAAAAGAAAGAAAAGAAAAGAAGCCAATTAAAAAATAAAATTCTTCGGTTTAAGACTGGCATTTATAACATCACAGGTCTAACCTGCACTTACTGCCAGGAGTTTAAATAGAAGGTTCCTTGAGAGGTGAGCAATAAAGAAGCCATTTAGTACTTGTTCTCCAGAGATGCCTTTATCAACTCACTTGCCCCTTAACCATCGCTGGTTTCTGTATAATCCACAGAAAAAGGAGACGTACCAACCAGCTCTCACATATTTGCATGGGTCAGGCCTCTTACTAAGTGAGTTTTCCCGAAATGGCAAGGCTTAGTGCATTCTGATGTCAAATGCTTAAATATTTCATCAATTTCAATGGCGTGTCAATTTCTCCTGTCAAGCAAGGTGGCCTTCTAAGCTAATCTGGGGTTAGGGAGGGGAGTCCATTGAAGAGTAGAATGTGACTCTGAATATATAACGCTTTCATTCCAGGTGTCCACTCCTTCCATTACATCCCATGTTTCCACCAACACTGACTCAGAAACTGGAAATGCTAGGGACTCCTTTTCTGTTTGACAGAGGGACAGAGCTTGTCTATTTTCCCTTCTTCTTTTCTCCTCTTCTGCCCCCTTCTTGAGAGCAGGGTCTATCTTGTTAATCTCTGTATCAGGTGTCTAGACAGCACCTGGCCCAGGGTTAGCGCTGAGACACTGTTTAACCAAATTAAACTAAATCCATCTATTCAATTTTTCATCCACTCATCAAATATTGACTTGATACCTACTATGAGCTACGTTCTCAACTAAGAGCTGGGGCCATCACAGGGAATCAGACAAAGGTTCTGGCTTTCAAAAGGCTTACGTTTTAGTAAGAGAGAAAGGTAATAAACAAATAAGCGGATAAATGATACCATTAACAGATAATATTTCATGTAGAAACAAGGGCTTGGAAGAAAAAAGGGAGGATAAAGCAAGAGTGTTGAAAGGGGAGACAATTCTCCTTCCCTTCATCCATCTACTCAATAAAAACTCACTCAGTATTTTCTTCTCTATTCAAGGAGGACTTGTTGGACAGAGAGATGAAGGTTAAGTAAATTATCTCCCCTTCCTCAACACCAATCCTCTGTCACTCTCTATGCAATGGATAAGAATATACTAGCATTTATTGAGTGTCTACTGTGTGTCGCCATGGTGCCAGGCCTTTAATACAGAATGATCTGATTTAATTCTAAAAATATAATCTTCCCAGAGGATGGCCCTTATTACTTTAGGTCTACCAGTAAGGATGGAGAAGCTCAAAGATGTTAAAGCACCTCGCCCAAGATCACTCATCTGCAAAATGGTGGAGCCACGGCCTGAATCTAGATTCCTCTATCTCAAAATGCATGCTTTCTGTGTTATACTGATCCTAGTCTGAAACCCAGGCATTGTGCCAGATGCTATAGGGTATATAAAATGGGCAGACAGTAGCCTTTGACCTTGTCAAAGAGATGACAAACTCACTGGAGAAATGGGATATATTCACACGGGCATAAAGCAAAGAGGACATGGATTTGAAGAGAGATAAAAAGTGATGGGCTGGAATGACCAGGAAAGCAAAATGAAGGGTTAAAGTGGGCTCATAAAGACTAGATAGATCTGAAAATCAGAGATGAAGTGGAAGGGGGGGAGAGAAACTGTTCCTACATCCGCTGAGCATCTACAATCTGTTAAGCACATAAGAGATGCAAAAACATATGTGACGCCTGCCCTTGGGTGAAAGGATGAGCTCTTATCTATCTCAGACATATGGGGACCAGGACCTGAGGTGTATCCCCCTCGGTAGAGTCCAGAGAGCCATAAGGATGCTCCACCATATAGCTTTATCTTCTCTTGAAGCTGGGTACATTTCACCAGAAAAATGGGATTTCTGCAGTGGGGTTCTACCTTGGCTCCATTCAACTCCACAAATGTTATCAGTATTTCTAGGTAAGTCTAGCGCTCACTAAAACAAAAGTTCAGAAAAGAGCTTCAAAGCCCACTCAGATGGAAACAGTTTAACCTCTCAGAGCCTCACTTTCCTCACTGGTAAAATAAGACAATGATACAAAGCACTCAAAAGTATCGTTCATAAAGATGTCATCTTGTAAAGATTCTGCATAGCCTGGCCCATACCAGAAGCTCAATAAATACTAGTTTCAACCTTCCTCCCGTAATTCTTCTTTTCTATACAAGGCACCCGGTAGTTGAGAAAGCCTGCAATCATCTTGCCTTGCCCCTCTCCCCTTTTCCAAACATATATTCAGTGGGTCATGAAGTCCCACCAATCTTCCCACTCACAGTGTCACTCACATTCAATCCTTTCCCTCATTCCTACAACTCCCCACCTAATTCAACTGCTATGGCCTCTTAACCAGTCTCCATGCTTCATGTTTGTCCTTCCCAGTCCTTCTGAACCCCAGATCAACCTTCCTAAAACACCCATTAATGATGCCACTCCCTGAGATACCAGAAAGAGAGAGATGGGACTTCAACTTCACAGGGTACTCTCATATGCCCTACTTGGCCGTGAACTCCTTGAGGTTGGGGAAGGAAGTGTTAGTAGCATCCTTCAAGGAGAAAATTATGCTGAAGTCAGAAAATTTCATGTAGCTCTTGTGAAAGGGAGGCTATATCATACTGGTCAAGACACGCTCAGACAGCATTGTCTTCAGTGGCCCCTGTAGTTGGAACACTAAAAGGCACAACCCAGACTGTGTCACGGAAGAGACCACACCAAAGTAGCCCTTCTTTAGCACATTGCAATTGAGAAGTCATTCTTCCAACCAAAAACAGCAAAATACAACTCTCCTCAAGGGACAGGGGCAGGAGCCAAGGGCTGAGCTCAGGGCGAAGAGCACTCAGGCTGCAGAAGCACTGTGGCCATGGCTGGAATGAAATGCAGGCCACCCAAGGGGAACCGCTGTCCCAAGAAGTCAATTGATGGAGACCTAATTCTGAAGGTATCGTGGAGCATTTGCACATGCCCAGCCCAAAGACATTCTACAAATAGAAATGGGAATGGCATATTCACACTGGCTGACGAGGAACAAGAGGGATAAGAGAGACAAGAGGAGGTTTGAGCATTCCACAAATGAGAGGAAAGACAGGTCAGCTATCTACCTACCCCAGTCACAGCTCCCAGAGAAGAGCATATACAAACCAATGGCAGAACTCAAGTATGGTATTTCTGGATGGGACAGGTACTTCATGACTTTTCCTTACAGAAGCCTTCCCTGACCAACCCCATGAAAAAAGGACAGGCAGGGTACCCCATCATACCCTTTTAGGGGACTTTGCTTTCATATCCTTTATCGGTTTTGTGGTTGTCTAGGTGTTTGTTTAACGTTGGCCTGCTTGCTCTAGACTAAGGATGAAAGGAGAGCGAAGTGGCCTAAGTTCATATCCTACCTCCACTAGCTGTGGCTAAATTGCCTTTAGCAAGTGGCCAACTCCTTTAAGTCTTACTTATCTTATCCTCAAAAAGGATAGTGACAGTACCATCCTCATGAAGTCGATGGAGGATTCCAAGAGTTAATATACACAGAATATTTTGGTACTTGCCAGCATATAAGTAGTGCTCCATAAATGTCTATTATTACTTTCTTACTTTGGTCAGAGGTCCATAAATCCTTGTTGAATAAATGGAGAAGGCTTACATTAATTGCATATTAAACTCTGATATAGGACTTGGCATCCACAGATTTTAATATTTAGCACTTCCACTCTTCAGGAGAAGGGCCCATGGCTTGTTGTCATTTGAAGTTTTTCTGTGGCATTGATTTCAATCATTCATTTATTGAGAACCCAGACACAACTTGAGGGGGAAAAGGGTCTTTCAACAGAGCTTCTCGGCTCAGCCAAGATTCCCATTTCAAGGACATGCAGGCAGAAGCCCAGTTGCCTGGCTGCCAAAAAGGCTGAGATTAGGAAAATGTCACAGTGTGGAAAGTATCCCAAGAAGTCCTCAGACACGCAGTGGATATCAGCCCAGAACAGTAAGATCAGAGCTCACAAGTTGCTGGAACTGACCAACTGTTCTAAAGCCAGCCCTTTTGGGGATTGGATTGTGGCTGGGTATGCAGAACCCTCAGGTTAGAAACTTTGGCCCAATGCCTGGAGCTGAGCGGGCTGAGGGAAGCCTGGCTTAATGAGAAGTCTGCCCGCTGAAGACCCAGCAGCTTACTCTTCCTCTCCCAGGTGCCAGGCGCTGGACAGCAAGTCTCTCCTGGGGAACCTCTCCCACCAAGTGGCTTCAGTTCTCTGGAATGGTGCAAATCAGGCAGAAGAAATAGGAAGCACAACCTCCACCCTGGCCAGAATCTCCTACTTTCCTTGCTGTTGCATCCCCTACATTCCCTTCTTCTTGCATAAAGGCTCTGAAGCCAACTAATTATTCTCTCTCAACATAGGGCTCAAAACAATAAACCTCCTTGAAATTATTTAAGCTTCCACTGCTCCAAGAGAGTCTGGTCACGAGTGGAACTGCACTCATTAGAGTCAACTCACAGGTGATGACACAGTCAAAATAAGGAGCCCATGGAGGATCTGGGTTTCGTCTGCCTCCAATGGCACCTTCCACACCCTGTGCCCACTAGCCCCCACTAAGCCATGAAGACTTCTAAAAAACAAGCATGGGAGAGCAGAGAAGACATCTGTTTAGGATCTTGGAGTTGGAGGACCTGAAAGAAATTCTGCTAGAATTTCTCTCCTCCCATGCAGACAAGAAAAGCAAGTGTCGAATCTCTCATGGAGAGGAATGCAAGAACTTGCATGCTGCTCTTCCTGCTCCACTCCCAAATCTCTCCAAACCATTCTCCCTCACGACAGCAAAGGGACCTCCCTCCAACAAAAATCCAGTCCCACCACTGCCCTGCATTGGCTTAGCTTTCAGCTTAGAATAGGCTCCACATTCCTGGAAACGGCCCATGAGGCCCTACATACAGATCACCCCCTTCCACTCCTCCAACCTTCTCTGGAGCCACGTTGCTCGCATGCTATCCCCCCACCTCACTGGTCTTCACTCAGTTCCTCGAACAGGCCGAGCTCTCTCCCACCTCAGAGCATTTGCACCCGCTGTGCTCTCCACCTGGAAACTCCCCACTTCTCACGTGACCAGCACCTTCTCTTTGGTCAGGTCTCAGTTTAAATAGCATCTCCTCAGAAAAGCCCTTCCCAGCCACATATATAAAGTCCACACTCGGCTATTTTCCACCTTTAGCTCTTGCTTGCTTTCAGTCATAGTATTTACTACAATTTATAATTATGCTTGTCTTTGATGTCTTATTTTCTCTCTCCACTGGCAATGGAAGCTTCATGACGGCAGGGAATATGCTCATCTTAGCTCCTCTAGTCCCTGTGCCTGGCACATATTAGGAGCTCAATAAACTCTCTGAACAAATGAATAAATGAACTCACTCTACCATTTTACAGACAAGATGACTATGTGCTGGCATCATTTGTGGGCCAGACATTGTAGGAGTCAGGGGTGTGTGTGTTGTATCTCATATTACATATAATATATTATATATAGTATGTTTATTATATGTAATATATTATAAATATTTGTTTTTATGTATAATTATAACATTATATTATAAATGTATTATTAAATGTATTTATATATAATATTTATATGATATATACATACTTTATGTATAAATATAAGTACCTGTATTTCTATATGCTCATCTAAGCCTCACAGGTTCCTGTGGGATAGGTATTATCATCACCATTTTGCAGATGAGGAAACTGGAGCACAGGGAGGTTAAATAATTTGTCAAGGTCATGCAGCTAATAAATGACACCTGTTTGACTTTTGTCACCACTAACCACAGGTCTGGGACTAAACACAAGCATCACAGGCCCCCCCGAGGTGAAGCACAGGGATGTAGGCAAAAACGGGCTGTCTTCTGTACCCCTGCATCTGCTGAGCCACGGGGAGTCAGAGCCCAGGAAGAAGGCTGGCTGGCCACCGCGCCTGTAATGGTCGCTGGTGGAACGCTCACTCTCCCCGCTCTCCCGGCTCTATTTTATATCCTGCAGGAAGCCAGCTACTGAGGAGGATTTAAATGTGTCTGCCAGAGTGTCTGCTGCCTCTCCCGGGACTAATCTGCCGTGAAGCAGATGCAAAGCTTCATTTATCACCTCCAATGGAACATGAAAGAGACAAAGCCGCAGCTGACGCTCCCGGCTTCCAGCGTCCAACAGGGCAGAGCCTCTCCCATCAGGGCTTCTCAGGGGCCGGCTCCCCTGAAGGAGGGCCCCTCCCCTGGTGCCCACCCCGGCCCTGCAGTGTGGGATAAGCCCAGGGCTCTGTGGTCTGGAGATGGACTGACTGAGGCGCTCTGCCCATCAGGTTATTTTTTTCTTTGAATGGAGGTGAAATTCACATAACATAAAATTAACTATTTAAAACTGTTCAGTTCAGTGGCATTTAGTCATTCACAATGCTGTGCAACCACCAGCTCTGTCTAGTTCCAAAACACTTCACTCCCAAAGAAGACCCCTCTACCCATTAAGCAGCCACTCCCCATTCCTCCCAGCCCTTGGCAACCACTAATCTGCTTTCTGTCTCTGTGGATTTGCCTATTCTGGACATTTCACACAAATGAAACCATATAATATGTGACCTCTGCGTCTGGCTTCTTTCACTTTGCATACTGTCTTAGAGGGTCATGCACGTGGTAGCTGGGTCAGCATGTCTATTGGAGTTTTGACCACTGGCCAGTGAGAGATGTCAAATTCTCGAGTGAGGGGCACCGACTGAGACACAGAGCTGATGACCCGTCTTCTCTCAGTCTACCCAGACCCACTAAGAAGTGGAGAATCAGAATCATATCCACCTGGAAACTTTCTCCATCTGCAGGAGCCCCTCGGTGAAGATGCATCTCCCCCAGTCCATCACCTGGAGAGGACCACAGCAGGTGGCAGGACCAGTTAGGGATACCAGAGTCCCGCCCTGCCCAGTCCTGGGAGGTCCATGGCTCATAAAGAGAAAGGAAAACATTAATATTTATGTGCTTGTGTGCTTTTGCTAAAGAAAACAAAACCCAGCAATCCCAAGAACTAAGCAACCCTGAGAGTTCAAATTTTGCTGTATTTCAGCGGTGAGGACGACAGATTGTGGTCTCACCCCACTGTGGCATCAGCAGAGAATGTTACACGTGTGACACAGGGTCCGAATGTTATCAGCTCCTTAGACAAGGGCCCTGAGTTGTGACTATAAATGCAACCATTGAATTCTCTGGCAAAAAAAATCAGTCCAGTACTGAACATCCATTATCTTCCAGCGGGAGTCTCGGAATCATTTACAGTATTTACTCATGTAGTTCTTGCACGAAGTCTTCCTCTCTTTCTTCACTCTCCTCCCTTCATGGCCTCTCCCCTCTGCCATAAAAACAGCAGGGTTCTCAACCTCGGCACTGCTGACCTTTGAAACAGGTAATTCTTTGTTCTGGGGGGCTGCCCCGTGCACTGTACAGTGTTTAGCAGCATCCTGGCCTCTACCCCCTAGATGCCAGTAGCACCCCTTCCCAGTTGTGACAGCCAAAAACGTCTCCAGACTTTGCCAAATGTTGCCTGGGGGGCAAAATGGACCTTGGCAGAGAACCATTGATTTAAAGTCAGGTGAAAGAGAGCAGCTGTAAAGACGTTTCTGACCCGGTTGCCTGAGAATTGCAGGTATGGGATCTTGCGCTGAGCTTCCAAAATTAGGTTAATTACAATCAACTCTCAATTACCCAGGGGCCAATTATCCACATTATCCCAGCCCCTACCCCCACACTACCTGCAGTCCACCCAATCCACCACTCACAAGCAGCTGGCACTGTGAGGGAGAAGAAGGAAGTCAGAATCAAGAACGCAGACTCACCGGGAGGTTGAATTATTTATTTTGTTTTGTTTAGGATGGAGAGACCTAAGCAAGTTAAAACGCATCCTCCTTGCCTCTTGTGGATGCTTTAGGGCTGCCCTGCCTCCTCCATCCTCTGGCAGCAGCAGCACTAAAGGGGGTGGGATGGGGGGGTCTCTTCCTCTTCTCTCTGGAGGGCAGGACTCCCGTGCCCTTCTCTTTGGGGCATGGAAAATTCTAGTATTACTTCTGTACCTCCAAGGGTCCACCTGCATCTCTTTCAGGCAAATAGACAAGTAAAGAGGTCCTCTCTGGGGGATCAGACCACATCCAATATCACAACAGAAGAATAATTAACATATGCATGGAAAGAGAGAGCCCTGCTCTCATAATAATAATTTTAAAAAACCTAAACTAAAACTTTCGCCCACTGTCTCGTCCACTCCTGCCCTTGACCCTTTTCTCTCCTCCCCTTGACAAGCAAATTTCTTGCAAGAGTTGTCCTCACTCACCTTTCCCATCATCTCACCTTCCACTCACTCTCCACCCCAGTGCATTGTGCCACTCTTCCCCAGAGCTCCAGTGAAACAGTTCTCACCAGGGTCACTGAGTGTCCACCTTGTCACCGACTCTGGTGACCACCCTTCAGCCTTATGTAGGATGTGAGATCCCTGAGGCAGGGAATTCTGTCTGTTTTGTTAGTTTTAGTATCCCCGGGACTAGAACAGTATCTGGCACGCACTGGGTGCTCAGTATATATCTGTGGAATGAATGAGTGAATTTCACTTGATTTCTGCAACGCATTTCCAATGCTGACCACTCCCTCCCTCCTGAAATGCATCTTTCCCTGGGTTTCTAGAAAGCTATATACTACGGGTTTTCCTCCCACCTCCCCAGGGACTCTTCTCTGCCTTCTTTATGATGTCTACTTCCTTAGCCTGTCCCTTAGATGCTCCTCAGGGCCCTGTCCTGAGCCCCATTCTCACTCAATAACACTCTCCTCCTAGACTATCTCATTTATTCCCTAGGCCTCAAATACCACCTGGAGAGGGCAGTGCTGTTCGGGCTGCGTTATACCCATTCATCATTGGTCTCTAAGAACATCTGGATCATCCTCTGGAGAGCTGCCCCTCCCCACTCCACCCTGCCCCAGGTGTGGGCACCTAACTCAGAGCTGACCAATCAGAACCCCACACACCCCTGGCCAAAGTGAATGGTTCAGGGATGGTCATGTGACCCAATACAAGCCAATGCAATGGTTGGTGAAAAGCAGCTCTCTTGTTTTCACTGAGCTTAGAGTTGTAAGAATGTGGCCATCTTGCCTCCCTAGGAGGAAATCATACCTAGGAGTTCCACCAGTTCACAAAAAAGCAAAGTGAAATGATGAGAGAGAGACCAGAAACTAATCACCTCATGTGAGACTCTTGATCCAGCTATGTTTGGAGAACCAACCCCAGGAGTTTTCAATTAAATGGTTCAATAAACTTCGTTTTTGCTTACGCCAGTTTGGGTTGGAGTCTACCAGGCATAACCAGCAGCCCCAGCTAGAACAATGGCTGCCAGTCTATGTCACAGGCCTGATTCCACTTTGAGATCAGACCCACATACCCAATTGTCCATGGACACTTTTATGACCTCTGCCACATGGACACGTTGCTGGGAACACACTCCCTGAATCGAAATCTGAGCCGAAAGCCCCTCACCATGTGCAGGACAACCCCCCGCCCCATACTGTCCTCACCCCACCTGTTAGATCCAGTGTCCAACAACAGCCCACTATAATGTTGACTTCCTCTCCATTAGGGACCCACCCCATTTCTGAAAACAGAAACTTGGGAAGCTTCTGTGGGGAAGCTCAACTCCTAGGTGTCTGCCATCAATTCCTTCCCTCCCCAGACATGCAAGCCACTCCTCCACTGAGAGGTGGAGCCCACTCCTCCTTCTCCTTAACTCTGCTCTAGCCTTAATGATTTGTCTTCCCAATAGAATGCAGTGGTAGTGATGCTCTGGAACTTCTGAGGCTAGGTCATAAAAAGCCTCGCAGCATCCACCCCGTGGAAGAAGTTTGACTATCCTGAGAAGGCAATGATGTAAGAAAGCCCAAACTGGTGGAGAAAGAGAATGATGCCAACTAACCCCCAGCTGTTCTAGCCAACCCAGCCAGATGCAAGACAGTGAGCAGAAGAGTGACTCTTGGACATTCCAGCCCCAGCAGATACCATATGGAGAAGAATCAATATTCAAAATACGCGGACCCGTTAGAGCCACGCCAGCCGTCTTTAGCCTCTGAGCCACCAACTGAGGCCCCAAACACTATAGAGCAGAGATAAATTTTCCCACTGTGCCCTGCCCTAATTTGTGACCCAGAGGATCATGCACACATAAAACGGTGGTTGGTTGACACTATTAGGTTTGGGGATAACTTAGGCAGCAAACGTAACTAAACCACTATACTATTGCTCATCTTTGCCAGACCATCCCCGCGATCCACGCAACACCAGGCACTTCTCTCTCAGGGAGCCCTGGCCAGAAAAACCTCTCTGTAGAACTGAAATGAAGTTATCGATTTGCCTGTCTGTCTCCCTTACCATGGCGTGGACTCGTCCGGGGCTCAGCGCAGTGTCTGGTGCTAAAATATCAGTACATATCTGATGAGCGAATGAATGAAAGAAAGAGGAAAGAACACATGCCTCTGCCCTCCGCAAGAATGCTCTAGGAGCCCTAGAACCAGTTGTGCCTTCGGTGCCTTCGGGGCTCTATGGAAGGAAAGAAGCACTCCGAGTGTTATCATAATAATAGTGACAGGTTCCAAGCCTGGTAATCATTAACTATCCCCAGGAGAGCTAGTTAGCTCGCAAAGAAGAAAGGCCCCTCCCCCAGGTTGGGAGTGCCTTTGCCCTGACAGCACTTGGCTTCAAACTGAACTCTCCGCGCCTTCGCGCAGAGCCGATCTGTCTATAAAATTGGTGGTTTCTATAGAAACAGAAGCACTGTAGTAAAGCGAAGGGAAATCGTACATTCTGTCAGCGTACAGAGATCAATCCTGTTCTTATACAGGGCCAGGACTCTTTCACGCTTTATTTTGGAGCATCTCAACTTTCGTTTCCATCCCAGCCGTCTCATCTCATATTTATGAGGCTCCTGCACTGGTAATCTCGTTCCTCCTCGCCCAGCTGTCTTTGTTAACTATGACCACAGGCACAAGTTTGTGGAAGCAGCGTGGAATCCCCGGCATACTCTTGAGGGGCCAAAGGCTCCAAACCCAACCTCAGCGGCAGAGGGGGGCCCCTGCTGTTCTGAGTGGTACCTGGGATGGTAGAGGGGAACCTATGGATGAGGCTCAACAGCCCCCCAACTGGACAAGAGAAAAATCCACTCCGTAATCCAGTATTTGTTTTGCACGCCTGTACCTTAGCTTAGACAGCCTCCAAGCTCTTAAATATTAATATGTCTGCAATCTCTGTTTTGCACCCCAAAGTGCAAGTGGCTTTCTAACAGGCAAAAAATTAGAACTGAGCTTGTATTTGAATTACTCATGCTGTCTCTGATCATCTACGGAGAAAATTAGAAAAGGCACAGGTTGTGTTTTAATATTTTAGATGAAGGTCCGAATTTTAAGACACATGTTAACTCATGAAAAGTGCCTGCTTTTATCTTGATTCACTCTTAAAAAGAAATAATATGATGTTTTCTTCATCAAAGAGCTCTTTTATAATACCTGTTGGAGTCCGACCTAACAGCACTCAATGTGTTTGCCTTTTTCCTGCTCTGATAAATGATGGATTGGATAGATAGGAATAAAAAGATGGATGTATGAGGGGTTGAAGGATGGATAGATGGATGGATAGATGGATGGATGAATGGGTGTATGGGTGACGGATGGATAGATGGGGAATGGATGGATGGATAGGCAAATCACATTCATCAGGATAATTTTTCTAAAATGTAAATCTAATCATCCACCCATTATTCATTCACAACATTTTTGAGCACCTACCAAGTGCCAGGCATGATGTTAAGCACTGGGGATTCAGCAATAGATATTTGAAATAAGATCCTAATCCTTGAGGAGCTAAGATTTCAATATCTTTGGAGCAGGAAATGGATCGAACGGAAACCAGAGTGAGTGCTGGGGGAGGAGTGCACAGTCTGTCACCACGGTCCAGGTGACAGTTGATGGTAGCTTGGCCTGGGATAACGGCAGTGGATACAGGGAAGCAGAAGTAGATTCAAGCGTTATCAGCAGGCTTTGATGACTGACTGAGTCACACAGCCCTGAGTCGAAAGCTCAGTTCGCTCACTCACATGCTGTGTGAGGCTCAATTTCCTCAGCTGTAGATCGTGGATAATTGCAACTACCTCCCAGAGTTGCTATGAGGAATAAATAACATGAAGTATGTCAAAGAGCCAGATATAGTGCCTGGCCAAGAAAATATTTTTAAGACCAAAAACCTCCATTTTAAGGAAAAATATCCAGACCCCTGGTTCAAGCCCCCAGACTATGAGCTATAAGGAAACTGTCATGGTTAAAGAGGAGGCAGAGGTCAAGAGAGAGAACTCAAAGGTAGCAGGATAGGGTCATGGGCCACTCAATGTCCAGCCTCCTCTCTCTCCTCCTGCAAGGCTTCATCCGGCTACCTGCCACAAGCTTGCTCCTCACACAGCCAAGTCCATCCATCACAGCATCCTCCTGGACCAGTGAAACCTTTCCTGGAGCCTGGGCCCCATCCATCTCACTTGGCACAATCACCAAAGTGGATTGGTCCATGGAGCCAGAATCACAAGGTTGCACAAACCAAATAAGGTAATGCATGTCCTGCTCCATTGGAACTTTCTTGTCTATTTTTGTGTAGCCACGAAGCACAAAGACAACAAAAACAAAAAAACACACCCCAGCCGCCCCTCTAAGTTCTTAAACATACTGTTCCATTTGGTCCACATGACAATCCTGAGAAAGGATTACAGAGAAAGGGGTTTAGAAAGAGATCTGCCAGCACCTTGCTGTGTGACCTTGGGTAGACACTGAACCTCTCTGAGGCTCTCTTTTCTCATCTTTAAAATAGATAAAAAAGCACCAATTGCAGGCACCTGATCAGAGGGTGGTTTTTTTGTGTGTGTGTACTTTTAAAAACTCTTGGGATGGATAGACATCCCAAGACAGCCCCTTTTGTAGACACATTCACGCCCTAGTTCATGATTGAAATGCGTCCCTTCTCCACCAGCTTTCCTCTTTTTAACACCACTCCTTCCTCTGCAGAACCTGCAAAGAAAACTGGACCAAGCCATCCCCAAAGAGAGTACAAGGGTGGAGGGAAAGAAAAGAAATCCAAACAAATGGCAGTTCCTTTCTCCGGGAGCCAGCAGAGGGGCAAGGCTGCACGAGGATGAGAAGGGGTAGACAGAGCTGTCCCTTACCCCACTGCCAAGCTCTCAGGCATGACCACCCCTCAGTGTGTAGATGAGAAGACTGAGGCTCAGAGATGTTAAGAAACTTACCCAAGGTCTCACAGCTCAATAAGAGGTAGAGCCAGGATTTGAAAGCAGGTCTAACTGACTCTACATGCCCTTACCATGACATCCGCTACCATCCCTGAGTGGATCCCACAAGACAGAAACATCAGTTAGTTTGCAGTGAAGCCATAGTTTATTGCTTGTTTGAGGGAGAATTTGAATAACCTCCGCTCCTGCATGGGAAGTGGCTTCTCACGTCCACCTGCAGTTAGCCACTACAGGACAGAGTCCACCACACGCCTAAAAGACCTGGACTCAGAGGAGTCCTCCATCCGAGGCTGCCCAGCCTGTGGAGAAGCCCATTCCTCCAGCTTATGCAAAGGCAGCAGGATTCCCCCATGATGACTCTTGACTGTCCCTCCAAGGCAGACCCCAGATGACCGAGCCCGTCTAGAGCAGGGTTTGGTCAATCTTGGCATTACTAGCATTTTGGACTAGATAATTCTTTGTTGTGGGACCTGTCCTGTGCTCTGTAGGATGCTGAGCAGCATCCTTGTCCTCCACCCACTAGATGCTATTAGTACCTCTCCCAGTTGTGACAACTAAAACTGCTCAGACATTGCCAAATGCCCCACAGGGCCAAAATCGTCCCCAGTTGAGAACCACTGCCCTAGATGGACGTACCACATCCTGAGAGATATCACAGGGACAACAGGGCCTCCCAGACCTCTCCCAAGGATAGGGTGGCTGTACCACAGTGAAGCCAGGCCCTCGGCACTGCACACTCTGAACTCAAGCCTGTCAGAGTTGATTGGCCTCAGTGGGACTAACTTAGTATCCAACTCACAAGAGGTTGATGTATAACCCAGATTCCAGGGTATTGCTTTCCTAGAAGAAACAGACCTCTCAGTCAGACCGGATTTTCACACTCTCTGGTCAGCACATTCTTCCCTAGAAAGAACCATGGAGAAGCAGACCCAGGATGAGGCCATTGCTGAGCAGAACTTGAAGGATTATTGGAAGATGTAAGCGAGTGTTCCTGGGCCAAATCTCCCTGCCCTGGTTCGGGATGGGAGCAAGCATCCTAACACATCATATTGATTTCTGTATCTTCTATTCTTAAATGATAACCAGTGGTATGTCCAAGAGTTTGCCTATCAAGCAGGTCTTCCAGCCTGTAAGTTCCAGGAAGGCGAGGGCCACATGTCATCCATGTCTTCAGAAGATGGACAATCAACGTCTATTTGCTTCCTTAACCATTTGCAGTCACCCTCTTGAAAGAAGGAAAGGAAGAGAGGAAGAAAGGAGGTAAAAGAGACTTCCTGCTACAGAAGGAAAATGGAATAGATTCTACAGAGGCTACCGCATCTCCTTTGAATTTGGCCTGAGTTGGGCAACATATCCAGGCTTCAAATGATGCTACTTCTTTCTGGATCACCTGTTTCCAAGGAGATCTCCCTGGCATCGCCATATTGGGAAAGGAAGATGGAGGAGGGGTGGAGGGGAAGGGAATGGAGGAGAGAAGACAGGGAAAGAGGAAAAAGTCGGGGAGGAGAAGGGAGGAAAAAGTAGAACGGGAGAAGAAAGAGAGAGGAGAGGGTCAGGGAGGGGAAGGAGGAACATACATACACAAGCTCATTCTCTAGGGACGAGAGTTTAAGAAACACTGCATACTCTGTCCCCTCTTAGCAATTCACAACACTCATCACCATATCAATATAAATCATAGGAACAATCATCGTTAACGTTTACTGAGGTTTCACTGTGTACCAGACACCATTCTACACGCTTATCTCTGTGAACACTCTGAATCCTTACCACAACCCTGTGAGGCCCAGAGGCATTAATGACCTGGTGACTCTAGCTTACTAGACGGTCAGTCAAGTTGCAGGACAGGGAAACAGGCGATTCACAGACCCGGAGAAGTCCTGTATCAAAAGCCTACAATCCCAGAATCTCCCACACTTGGTTCTTAATGTTTGTTTGTTTGTTGTTTTTGTTGTTTGTTGTTATTTGTTTGTCTTTTGCAAGCAGCATCTTTTAATAGGCCGTAGGACACATTCTGGAGAGAACACTTCTCAAGCAACGTAGGTTTTGGTTCACCCTCCTAACTGCATATTCGATGTCTTCCTAAAATGAGCCAAATTATCATAACTGAAAGGCATAATCGTAATTAGTATGATGATTAATGTCTTTATTATAATATTATCCTATTCGTATTTAAATTATAAATATAAATTTACATTGTAAATATAAATAAATTATAAACTTATAAATATACATTTTAATGAGCTTTTAAAGGACTAAGATCATTGTACCCATTTAGCAGATGAAGAGACTGAGGCTCACTAAGATTCTCTGACCTGCTCAGGAACCCCAGGCAGCAAAGTACGTGGCTGCCCCAGGACAAAGGCCCAGCAAGGCATTCTCACTAAACTTGCTGTGAGGTGCAACATGAGGGAAGCAAAAGTGAAGGGAAAGGAGAAGTGAAAGAGGCAAGGAGAGAGAACCAGCACAGGATGGCGCCTTCCCGGCTGGCCATAGACTCAAAAGCAAACACAGCCAGGTGCTTGGGTACCACTGTGCTCCTGGCTCCCTGGTTGGAGTTCGTCCTGAACAGAGAGTCTGACTCTTGCTGTACAGGTTGTGATACCCAAGGTCCTCTAGGCATCCCTTGGGACAGGCAGATCACAGCTCATCTAAACCCCGTCTGCTCAAACATGGCACCAGACATGGCAGCTCCCACCACGGTGTATGCGATGGAGGCTGTGCCAAAGTCAGCTCTCTCCCCAAGTGGAGGCTCAGACCATCAGTGCTGTTAGGAGCTAAGGTGGCAGCAGCAGTGGGCAGGACTACACATTGAGCAAGAACAGAGAGGGCCAAGAGAACCAGGGAGGCACATAAATGGAGTCCAGGACACCTGCTGTCTTAGTCCATTTGGGCTGCTATAACAGAATACCACAGACTGGCTTATAAACAACAGAAATCTATTTCTCACAGTTCTGGGCTGGGAAGCCCGAGATCAAGGTACCAATAGATTCTGTGTCTGGTGAGACCTCACTTCCTAGACAGCTGTCTTTTCCCTGTAATTTCACATGGCAGAAGGGGCAAGGGATTTCTCTGGGACCTCCTTCATAAGCATTCATGAGGGTGACCTAATCACCTGCCAAAGGCCCCACTTCTGAATACCGTCACATTGGCCATTAGATTCAACACGTGCACTTTGGGGAGATGCAAACATTCGGCCCCCATAGCACCCACGTCTTTGAATTAAAAGTGGGTGCCCCTTCATTCCGTGGCAAAGATCCCAGAGCCCAAGCCATCTGTGTCTAAACCATTCATTGGAAATGCTGATTCCTGGGCCACACCCCGGAGCGAAAGAAGTAGCCTCATTCGGGGATGCGACCATGGAATCCGCATACTTTTAACAAACTCCTCGAGAGACTTTGGTGCACGCCAAATTTCAGAAACAGCTAGAGCAGCGTCACGAATGGCCCTGAGCATGCCTGAAGTCCCCGAATCATTTCAAGGGAGAAAAATCGAAACCCAGAAGTGATTAACTACAGATCAATAGAACAGAACAATGAATCCTGCGAAAGGTCAAGTTGCGGTACAGGGAAGCACCCGGGAGCCAGTGCGCGTGGCAAGCCAACACAATTAGGGACCCTTGCAAACGCCACTTGTTCATAAACGTTTATAAAAACAGGTCACCTGGATATGAAAAGAAGTTCATTTTTCATGTAGCTGTAGGAAAAGTAAATTTGTTTTTAATATCATACTCCACATTGATTTGATATTCTATTTCTTTTTGAGCGACCAAAAGACTCAGTCTTTGATTCCCCTTTTCTACATGAATGAAGCTGCAGGAGAGGAAGGCCAGAAGGCACTTGCTCTCTTCCAAAATAATGAAGAACTTCTGATTCTTCCACATTCAGACTTTCCCTTGGTTCTTGCAGCCCGAGCTGATATCAGATGCTATTTGACGGGGACAAATAACGCAAGAGGACGTTGGGTACGGAAAGGGGGCCTCCAACGTCGGTTCCGCATACGAGACTTTGTCACTTGTGAGGATTTTCATTAATGAACCTTCTAGCACCTACTGTTCTGGTGTAATGTACCCATCCCTGGAAACTTTTAACAAACTCACATTTAATTTCCTTTTTCATTAATTAATTTTTGTATTAATCTCATCCATTAGAGCCTAATACTTCTCAATTATGCACTATAAGCTCAGAGGAAAGTTGGTAATTGAGAACATCCCAGGATTCCAGGAGTGCCCTGCACAGGATGTCTGCTTTAATTAGGTTTTCATTAATTACTTTTCTATCAATTAATATTTTGTACTTTCGGCCCAATACTTGCAATCTCCACATCACCCGTTCTTAAATGACACCTCATTTATTGTAATCAGTCAAGCAGGGGGGCCCAGAAAGAGCTGAGCAGGAAAAGCTGGTACTACAGACAGGCTCTGTGTCTCCTGTACAAATTACAAGTCACCCTTTCAGGGTTTAGTTTCACCCCAAAATGTGTGTTGTGAGAGTCTAGACAAGCTAGGGGGAAAAAAAAGAAACATAGACAGTGGCTGGTCCAACCAACTCCTCTGCAGAGACCTGACTGACCCCCAGAGAGGGAAGCAGCCTAGCCAACCTCTCAGAACATCCAAATGAAAGCTTTCTCACCTCCATTTTGTTCCCTGCTCCTCCCTCCATTCCATTCCTAAGGTGAATATATAATTTATTAGCTATACCAGGACACTTCTGAGAGAGAAAAGGACTGTTATTAATAATTACGCTGGAGAACAATACATGCAAACCAGGACTGTGTCTAGCATACCAGGCTATACCATCACCCAACCTACCATCCCCAGGCAAGCTCAGTCTTCCCTTGGCTGTTAGCTTGTAAACCTCCGCCTGAGAGGGAACCACTTCTTTAGGGTGGCAACTCTGCCTTTGATCCCTTAACATAGCCCAGTATTTGCCTGGAAAATCAATACACATTGATTAATGCTAAGAATATGAAATACACCCCACCTCCTAAACTCTCTTACTGTTCCTACCTTCTGTCTTGTGTGTGTGTGTGTGTGTGTGTGTGTGTGTGTGTGTGTGAGTGTGTGGTAGGAACACTTAACATGAGATCCACCCTCTTAATAAAATTTAAGTCTACAATACAGTATTGTAAATTATAGGCACAACGTTGTACAGTGGATTTCTAGAATTCATTCATCTTGCATAACTGAAATTTTCTATCCATTGAAATGCAACTCCCTATTCTCTCTTCCCCCCAACTCTTGGCAACCACCATTCTAATTTCTGCTTCTATGAGTTTGACTATTTTAGATACATCATACAGTAGAATCATGCAGCATTTGTCGTTCTGTGACTGGCTTATTTATCTTAGCATAATGTCCTCTAGATTCAACCATGTTGTCACACAGTGCAGGATTTCCCTCTTTTTAAGAGTAAATAATATTCCATTGTATGTATATACCACCTTCTCTTCATCCATTTGCCTGTTAATGGATATTTGGTTGTTTCCATTTCTTGGCTATTGTGAATAATGCTGCAATGAAAATGGGCATGCATATATCTCTTTGAGATCCTGATTTCAGTTTTTTTGGATACAGACCCAGAAGTAGGATTGCTGGATGACACGGTAATTCTTTTTTTAATTTTTTGAGGAACCATCATACTGTTTTCCCCAGCAGCTAAACCATTTTACATTCCCACCAACAATGTAGAAGGGTTTCAATTTCTCCACATCTTTGTCAACATTTGTTACATGTTTTTGACAACAGCCATCCCAATGAGTGTGGGGTGATATCTCAATGGGGAAAGGAGAGTCTCTTTAACAAATAGTGCTGGGAAAACTAGATATCTACACACAAAAGAATGAAAGTAGACACATCTTACATTATACACAAAAACCAATTCAAAATGGGTTAAAGGTTAAACGTAAGACCAAAAATGTAAAACTCCTAGAAGAAAACATAGGGGAAAATCTTCATGACATTGAGGTTGGTGATGAGTTCTTGGATATGACACCAAAAGCACAAGCAACAAAAAACAAAATTAGACAGTGGGACTACATCAAACTAAAAAGCTTCTGCACAGCAAAGGAAACAATTAATAGAGTGAAAAGGCAACCTACAGAACAGGAGAAAATATTTGGAATCTATATATCTGATAAGATACTAATATTCAAAATATAAAACGAACTCCTACCACTCAATAGCAAAAACACAAATAATCTGATTTTAAATGGTCAAAGGACTTGAATAGGCGTTTCTCTAAAGAAGACATACAAATGGCCAACAGGTACATGAAAGACACTCAAAATCATCAATCATTAGAGAAATGCAAAGCAACCCCACTTTTTGTCTTAAATTAGATTTCTTAGTTCACCTACTATTTTTTTTCATCTTGTATATTTTACCATTTCCCAACTATTATTTTACAAAATGTTACTGGATTGCACCCAACACCCTGACCTAATGCTGAACCTAATGGTCAAGGGTGAAGTGAAGCCGGAGTCCCTGGGTTTGAAGTTGTTAGTAAGGTATCTCCGAGGTTTCTTAAGCTCTCTGTACCACAGTTTTCTCATCTGTAAAATGAAGATAAAATAGTACCTACCTCAGGGGGACTTCATGAGGACTAGATGAGTTGACATATGTAAAGTACTTAGAACAACTCCTGGCTCATAGGTATCACCTCACTCTGGTCAGAATGGCTATAATTAACAAGACAGGAAACAACAAGTGTTGGAGAGGACGTGGAGAGAAGGGAACCCTTGTTCACTGCTGATGGGAGTGCAAACTGGTGCAGCCACTATGGAAAGCAGTTTGGAGTATCCTCAGAAAATTAAGGATAGATCTACCATATGATCCAGCTATCCCACTGCTGGGTGTTTGTCCAAAGAACTTGAAAACACAAAGGCATAAAGATACATGCATCCCTATGTTCATTGCAGCATTATTCACAATAGCCAAGAC
This sequence comes from Equus quagga, assembly GCF_021613505.1. Lineage (NCBI taxonomy): Eukaryota > Metazoa > Chordata > Mammalia > Perissodactyla > Equidae > Equus > Equus quagga. The sequence goes on from NC_060278.1 coordinate 94,523,984, forward strand.
TGGGAAGCAACCTAGGTGCCCATCAAGGGGCAAATGGATAAAGAAGATGTGGTATTTATACACGATGGAATACTACTCAGCCATAAGAAATGAAGAAATCTGGCCATTTGTGACAAGATGGATGGTCCTTGAGGGTATTATGCTGAGGGAAATAAGTCAGAGGGAGAAAGTCAAATACCGTATCATCTCACTCATAAGTAGAAGATAAAAACAACAACAAACAAACACATAGCATTGGAGATTGGATTGGTGGTTACCATAGGGGAAGGGGGGGTAGTGCAAAAGGGGTTATTAGGCTCATATGTGAGGGGATGGACTATAAATAGTTTTTGTTTGGTGAACATAATGTAATCTACACAGAATTCGAAATATATTACGATGTACATCTGAAAGCTATACATTGTTATAACCCAATGTTACTGCAATTAAAAAAACATTTTTTTAAAAGTGCTACATAACTATTTGCTAAATTTTAAAAAGTAATAATAATAAAGTTAAAGAAGCTGTAATAAGCGAAAGAAACAATTCTAAAGTAAGCAGAGTATCTCTCATTCAAGGAGAAGAAAAGAAAACTCGATTTGGTTGAGCACAGCTTCTTGTGCCGGGGACTGAGGTAAGTACGCTAAATGCATCATCTTATTTAACACCTACGAGAGCCCTGGAAGGTAGGAGTGGCTAAGATCCCCATTTTACAGATGAGGAAACAGAGGCTCATCTCAGAGAGAGGCAGTGATTGGCCTCCACCAACCCCCCAAAACCAGTCCCCCGGGAAACTGAGCCCAGAGGGGACAACTGGAAAAAACAAACAAACGAAAAAACCTGAGTGGCAAGCTGACTTTCACCTTCTGCTTGGACCTTCCGCATTTCTAGTCTCCACGAACGCCCACACCAGAGGGCCCTGCTCCCCCGTTTCAAGCCAGGACTTATGCGTAAGCCCTCCCTTGGTTCTGCACATGGCTGACACTAGCTGAAACTTTCAAAAAGATTTCCTGAGTCCTAAGGGGGAATCCAACCACGCAGGAGGCCGAGAGCTTGTGCAGCTGACACCCAACAGCGCTGATCCTCCAGGGGCAGCTCATTCCTGGAGCTCACCGGCCAATCCCTGTCCATGCCCTCACTCCTGGGTTAGTGCCCCTCTCGCCCAGAAGGGCTGGCCCCACTGCCTGGCACCTAGTCCCTCCCACCCTCCACTAACAAAGAATGCGAGTCCCCAGATAACTAAGAGCAGCTCTGCACCTTGAGCACCCCACCCACTTACTACCCACCAGGAGCCAACTCAGATATAGTCACCAACCAGTATTTACATTAAATATATATTTAATGTATATCCAAGTATATTTTGATAAAGGTTAGTAAAATATCACATTTAGTCAGGTCAAGAGAAGTACTGACTCCAGGTAGGTGTTGTTATCAGACCACACCCGTCACCGCTTCCCCTCCCCCTACACAAATGTGCACGCACACGTGTACACACACAGGCACTTTAAACAATGGCTTATGAACAAGCACAGGTGATACAATGAAACAAGCAGCAGGTGCCAGGGTAACACAATGTCTCCAATGGAATCTGAGTAGAGAGCAACAGCATCTGAAATAATTCATCTCCTTATTTTTGGAGAACATACCAGGACAGGAAGAACTGTCCCCATTTATAAATGACTACAAAAGAAAAATATAACCAATATGGGGCCTAGGAAGACATTTTGTAAATTAAACAGGAGAGAATAAAGAATGCAGGGAAAAATATACTTTTCTAAAATGATTTATTGCATGAAATGCCATTAAATTTCAGACTATCTGGTTTGTGTTCTCCATAAATTCAAGGAAACCTGGTTTCTATGAAAACAGAATTTTTAAAAAATGAGATAAACAGAGATAAAAAGGGATTTAGTTCAAAGGCTCAAAAAAATTTAAACATGGGCAATTGAAATAAAGAATGTTTTGAAATTCAATAGTTGAGAAGAGAATCTTAATGTATTTAAAAGCTGTAAGGAGCAGAAGTGATGCTGTGGAATACACACCACAGCAGTGACATGTAGAATAAAACTTTCCAGAAATGAAGAAGAAAAGAAGAAGGCAATGAAGATTCTTAAGGTGTTGCTGGTTCTCTAGGAACATAAAACCTTATTTCATCCCCCGTTAAAAGCAAACTTCCATATATTGTGGTATCCTTGCTCAGACATGCTGGGTGTTTTAGTTATTGTGCTGGCTGGATCAGGAAAATAAATAAGAAGTTCCTAAGAAAAAAGGTTTCAGTTACATTTGGCTGGAGAACATGTGTCTGGAATAGAAACATAGAGTCAGCACCACACGCATTCCCACAGCAGACACTGTATCGAAATCAGCAAAGATGTGCGAGTGAGACAGAGGATGAGGGGACTGGAAAACAGACCAACTCAACTGGGAATGAGGCACTGCGTGCATCTGGGGAGGGTACTGTTGTGGGCTGATTAATGCCTCCCACCTAAATATCCATAGCCTAAAGTCCAGAACTTGTGAACGTGTTACTTTCCAGGGCAAAAAAGACTTTCCAGATATGATTAAGTTAAGGACCTTGAGATGGAGAGATTCTCCTGGATTATCCGGTGAGCCTCGCGTAATCACAGGGTCCTTATAAATAAAAGAGAGAGGGAGAAGAGTCAGAGAAGGAGACATGATGACAGAAGCAGAGGTCTGAATGACGTGGGGCCGTGAGCCAAGGAAGCCGAAAGGGCAAGGAAAGGGATTCTCCCCTGGAGCCTCCAGAAGGAACAGAGCCCCGCAGACACCTTGATTTCAAATTCTGACCTCCAGGGCTGTAAGATAATAAATCTGTGCCGTTTTAAGTCACTGAGTTTGTGGTAATTCGTTACAGCAGCAACAGAAAACTAATACAGGTGCTTTATTGAAGAGCAGAATAGAGATGCAGAATTAACTCTCAGCTTCTGTATCTTATACCAACTTACAGCATTGATGCTTCCCTATCATTAGTTGAAGTACTAACATTGAATATGATAATAAATGTAGAATTTCCATAAAGAGAGTTCAAAGAATACAGAAACATTGGCATATTGGGCCAGCCCATTACTACAGGTACCAGTGCAGACAGAAAGCTCCCAACATTAAAATGACCAGAAAGAATATTAGAAATACAAAAGACAAGAGAGATATATGGATAATGAGAATTCCTAAAAAATATATTAGATCAGGTTAAAAAAATAAGCTATTTTGAATGTCCTAAACATCCTGAATAATAATTTTTCAAACATCAAAGAAGAAAAAACAAGATATGTACATAGGTAAATATTTATATAATTATAATAAATGACTGATCTCAGACTTCTCCTCTACAAGACGAGATGGCAAAAGCTAATGATTAAATATCTACAGGATTTAAAGCACAGTTTGTTCAGGTACGGAAGAAGCAGAAAGATATTTACAGATGTAACAGGGCTCACACAGCAAATGCAGAAACACCGTCGCCGCTATCCACCCCCTCCCTCTGTCACCTGACTTTCCTCAGGAAAGTACTAAAAGAAATACCCCAGCCAAACAGGGGTAATTTTTTAAAATGAAGAATGGGTAGTTACACTTTTAAAGGTCTGGTAGTGAGCACCAAAACAAGCGAAACATAGAATTTTCTTAAAAACTGATGTAAATACAGTTATAAACAATACAAAGGCTATTAACAGTTCTTTGAAAAAAGATATACAGACACATAATTTTAAAGAATAATGATTACATTAGAAGCATGGATAAAAGTCTCAAACTACAACCTCAACCAGTGACGAAATGGATAAAGATCATATAAGGTGTCAACTCAGAAAGCAAATTTGCCTGTTACTTTGTCCTCAAAATCAGTTTATTTGGGAAGAGCCAAAAGAATTGCAATTCAGGATGCGCAGGCTATGGCAAACCACAGGCAAATCCAGAAAGCAAAGGAGGGAGCTGCTTCTATAGAGAAAAAGGGGAGTAGGGAGTGGCTCTTCTAAAGGAAAGTCCATTGGGAGAAAGTAATAGTTCAGGGTGGCCATAGCTTCTCATTGGCTGGGCTGCAGCATTTCTCATTGGCTGAGCTGTTGCGGGTGGGGAGAGAAATCTTCTTTAAGTAGTAAAGTAGTTTTACTTTCTATCCAACAGGCAAAGGTAAGTCTCTTCCTGTTTGATGTAACTGATGATGTGTGATAGGACATTTGAGCTCCCCCTACAGGCCTTCCTGACTCCAATTTAGTTAAGGTTTCTTTTATCAATTTCCACAAAGGGTATGTACGTAAAACTACACTACCAGGCCTGCCCCATACAGGGGAAAGCCAATAAAATATTTTGTACTTTGAAAGCAATTAGAAATAAGCTTTAAGGGCAGGCCCAGTGGCATAGTTTTTAAGTTCGAGCGCTCTGCTTCAGCAGCCTGGGGTTCACAGGTTTGGATCCCAGGCACAGACTCAGCACCGCTCATTAAGAAATGCTATGGCAGCATCCCACATAAAATAGAGGAGGATTGGCACAGATGTTAGCTCAGTGACAATCTTCCTCAAGCAAAAAGAGGAAGATTGGCAACACATGTTAGATCAGGGCCAATCTTCCTCACATAAAAAAAAAGGAAAGAGAGAAGTTTCAGAAAAAGTTAAATTTAGATATGTTTTAATACAGTTAAATGTATCCAATACTGCAACTAAAAGCAGGATGTAATACAAAACCTAATTCCTAAGCAAAGAATTGGCAGATTCTTTTCTATAAGGGCAAGCTAGTGAATACTGTAGGCTTCTGAGCCACATTCAGTTACTGTTGTCTGTTCTTCTTTATTTCATTTTGTTTTGTTTGGCAACCATTTAAAAATGTAAAAGCCACTCTTAGCCTGTGTGCTGTACAAAAGCAGACTGTAGGTTGCCAACCCCTGCACTACAGTCAAAAAAAAAAAGTGAGGTAGGGAAGAAGAAAAATCTAAAAACAAGCAGAAGAAATAGAAAGCATGAAATAGAGATGATGAAATTCAGACAAAATACAGTAGTTATGACATTCAGTATAAATGTCCTCAACTTCCCTAGTAAAAGACATTGACTCAGAGTCAAAAACTCATGGATAACTAAATATTTTCCATGAGACACAATCTGAAGCAATTAGATTCAAAAAGGTTAAATGTGAAAGAATGGGAAGATTTAACAGGCAACTGTCAATAGAAATATTGCAGGTGTACCAAAATCCACATCAAAGTAGAATTCAAAAATGAGGCATTAAATAGGACAAAGAAAGCCATTTTACACTGAGAAAAGGTGTAATTCACAAAGAAATCCTGTCGTGGTATTTTTTGCAGCAAGTAACACTGCATTGAAATATGTAAAACAGTCTGTTGGAAATCAAGAAATCAACAAAAACATAATAATAGTAAGGGAACTTAACATACCTCTCTGAGTCCTGACTGATCCAAAAAGGAAAATTTAAATAAGCAGAAGGAAGCCATGACTAGCATAATTAATACTGTTGATCTAAAAGATATATAAAACTTCTTTTTCCTGCAGAGAATTCTTTTCACTGTGCTTTAAGAATTTTTTAAATGATGATTTAAAAAATAACAAAATAATAATAATGCCACAAAATAAACTCAACAGATCATTTTTAAATGTTTTATAAGCTGTGTTACCTGATTACAAGGCCAATGGTTAAGCAACATTTAACCACTGATAAATTTAAAAAGAGCAGAGAAAAAGATGGAACATACCACTATTTATTTTACAAAGATTTCTGTCATAATCATGATACCAAAATCACAAAAATTATAAAACTATAAACCAATATCATGTGTATAAATAAAACCCAAAAATAGAATTAAGAAAACAAGTCTTGTCATATATGAAAAAATATATATGATCAAGTTTCATTCCAGAAATAAAAAGATATTTCAGAATTAATAAATCAATATATTTAATCCAAAGAGAAATATATTTTAAATTAAAAATCATACCAGCATATCAATAGATGGCAAATGATATTTGAATAGAATAAATATCCATTCTTGATTTAAAGTCTTAGTAAAATAGTTTAATTATGATTATTTGAAAGTGATTATCTACCTAGGAAAGTCAAAGTCATCAACAAGAAAATCACTGTAACTTATACTCAAATTCAATAAGATATCCAGCCTAAAAGTAAATGAATAAACTTATAGTTTTTCATATGTCACCAGCCAATAAGAACATATAAAACTGGGGGAGAAGACATCCCATTCACTATATATATACTTATAAATACACGTACACACACACACACACACATATATATACACACATACACAATGATATAAATAAGCATTTGTCAACAGTGTGCTTATAAATGTTAAACAATTTGGTCTCTGGGGGAAAAAAGCCCTGACTTATGGCATTTGCTGATTTCTGTGGTTTAAATAGTCTCACCATGATGGATTAAAAATGACCAACGTGGTACTACCAAATGGAGACCTGGGAAGAGATGGGCATACCCATTACCCAGTATCTCCACCTTACAGACCTGCAATAGACATAAATAACTTCAAGAGCATAGATAACAAAACGGAGTGAAATAATTAAGAAGTCATGAGTTTTGAGTATTTGTTACCTTTGTTTTTTAATATAATTTATATAGTTGTAAGTTTATATATAATGTAAGTTTGAAGAATGCCACATCATAGGGGCTGGCCCCGTGGCCGAGTGGTTAAGTTCGTGCGCTCCGCTGCAGGCGGCCCAGTGTTTCGACGGTTCGAATCCTGGGCGCGGACATGGCACTGCTCGTCGGACCACGCTGGGGCAGCGTCCCACATGCCACAACTAGAGGAACCCACAACGAAGAATACACAACTATGTACCGGGGGGCTTTGGGGAGAAAAAGGAAAAAATAAAATCTTTAAAAAAAAAAAGAATGCCACATCATAGAAGTTATGCAAATTTAGTAACCAGCTCTTGTGAGCAGGTATAGGCTGGCTCCAGCACACCACTGCTTAAAAAAACCAATAATCTCAGGGCCAGCCCTGTGGCCGAGTGGTTAAGTTTGTGCGCTGGGCTTCGGCAGCCCAGGGTTTCGCTGGTTCAGATCTTGGACCTGGACATGGCACCACTCGTCAGGCAGCACCCCACACAGCACAACCAGAGGGACCTACAACTAGAATATACAGCTATGTACTGGGGGGCGGGGGGGGGGGGGGGTGGGGGAAGAATAAAAAGGAAAAAAAAAGAAGATTGGCAACAAATGTTAGCTCAGGTACCAATCTTTAAACAAAACAAAACACAACAAAAACAAAACCCAATAATCTTAACCAGAAAGAGTCAGTACTTCTAAAAATAATACTAAAGTTAATTGAGAACCATAAAATAAAAGTTCAACAAATAGAAGCACATGCTCATAGATGGGAAAACTTAATATGATGAAGATGTTAATTCTCTTTAGATTCCTCTCTACATTTACGAAATCCCCAACAACATCCTGATTTAATTTTCCTTGGGGGCAGTGGAAGGGAGAACCTGAGAAAGCAATCCTAAATTTGATCTATAAAAATAAACATGTAAGAAGACCTAGGAAAATTCTTCAAAGACAACAACATTTGGGGCACTTGATCTTAAAGCTATCATCATAAGGCTCAAATGTTCAGAAAAGCACTGTACTGAGCACGAGAGAAACAGAAGCCCTGGTCTCAGGACAGTGGGGTTGAAAGATACCCAAACAGGTCATTCCAATCCCATGTGGCAAGCACCAGGATGGAAATAAACAAGAGAATTTGGGAGAAATGAGGAGCTTGGGAATGTCACAGAAGGCAAGTGACATCTGAAAAGATTTGCCTTTTCGGGTCTTTTGAACCTTCCATCAAATTGCTTACCAGAAAGCTTATAATAGCCACATTCCCACCCCCAGTGTGTGAGACTGTCTATTTTCCAACATCCTTGCCAACACTGAGTATTATGCCATTTTTACTTTATCTTGTCTAGTTTGACAGGTGAAAATGGTACCTTATCTTAAGCAGCGTGCCTGAGGTCTAATGAGGCTGGTAATATTTCATATACTTATTGGGTGTTTCTAGTTCTACTTTTGCAGAATCCTTCTCTCCTTTGCGCTCCCTCAGCTCCTCAGGCTATCTTATCATAGCCCTCAATACACCGAGTCATGGCCGTGTATATATCCATTTTCCCCACAAGACTGCAAGTCAGAAGCAGGGACTGTGTCTATGGTAGCCCTGTATCCGCGTAGCAGAAAACACTGCTCCACTTACAACATGAGCTGGGAGAGCATTTGCCAAATAAACAAGACAGTGGGTTTGGGAGAACTTCGTGCTTCTCCACGTGGGTGTCAGCAGCGGTCATGTTTGAACACAGAAAAATGGCACTGCATTCCCACAGACACAGTTCTGCCAACATTATTAACAGCAAGTGGAAACAAAACAAAAGGAGAAAAACAAAAATAGAGCCAGGCTGTAGTTCATTCCATTGTACGTGATCATCAGGCAGAGAAAAGTTTGTAAAATTCAAGGAGAGCTGTCTTCAGAAAACACATTTTGCTTAAGAGACCGTTCCAATGTACCTGTGGAACTGTCAGAGAAAATTAGATTCTCTGCAAATAACAGTCACTTGAATTTCTGCTTTATTTCTAAAGAGTTTCCGTGCTTTAACTCCCATTTGTTGTGTCTTCACAACACCTCCTTGAAGAGAGGCAGCTGGCCTGGCATTTTCTACCCATCAGAGCCTGGAAGGGCACTGCGCAGAGATGATATGACACTTGAGCAGATGATGAGTTTATATAAGTTTGCTGGGACATTTAGGCAAGAGCTCTGCCCTTCTTTCTATAGCTACTTAAGGAGACCCTGAGACCCTTAATGGACCCTGAAGGGTCGCCATCTATTTGGTAGCTGTAGTAGGTTGAATGGTGGCCCCCACAAAAGATATGTCCACACGTTAATCCCTCAAAATTGTGAATCTGACCTTATTTGGAAAGCAGGTCTTTACAGATGTAATTAATTTAAGAATCTTGAGATGAGAGCATCCTGAATCACCCAGGTGGGCACTGACTCTAATGACAAGTGTCCTTATAAGAAACAGAAGAGAAGAAGACACAGACACATGGGAATAAGGCCATGTGAAGACAGAGACAGAGCCTGAGGTGATGCAGCCACAAAGAATGCCACCAGCCACCAGAAGCAACCTGACAAGGAGCAGATTGCCCCATAGAGCCTTCAGAGGGAGCACAGCCCTGCTGGCACCTCGACTTCAGGCTCTGGCCTCTAGAATTGTGGGAAAATAAACTTCTGTCGTTTTGAGCCCAAAGATGGTGGTTATTTGTTACAGCAGCCCTAGGATCCATTCACCGGCCAATCCTGTTACTTGCCCCTGAATATCTTTGCCGCATCCGAATTTCCTGATCTCTCATGCCGCTTTCTTCTCTCCCAGGCAGTCACGCAGCCCATCGTGGCAGCCTCCTCAAGCCTCCCTCCCTTCAGCCTCACCCCTCAAAGTCAACCCACCACCTCCATCAGAAGAACTTCCAGAAACTCAAACCAAAGACTGACACTCTCCTACCTGAAACCTTCAGTCAGTGGCTGGCAACCCAGTTAGGGACACCGGGATAGCTCAAGATGCTCAGCCTGGTGCCTGAGGATTCCCATCTGGCCCCAGCTTGCCTCTCACATCTTGTATCTGCCAACACACACTCCCTGAACACCCTCTTCTCCAGCCAGGACTGACCACTGCCTTCAGTCCCCTAACGTGCGAGGCTGTTACATGCGATTCCAGGTATGCCCTCCCCCTTGTCCATCAGGGAAGTACTTTTCAAGACTCTGCTCAAGTGTCACTTCCTTTTTGAGAATTTCATTTAGCCCTTCCCTCTATCTCTACGGCCAACTCCAACAGAACTGAGCTCCGGCCTCGTGTCCCCATTGTCTGCAGCCTGCTCCTGAGTTATAGTGCCAACCACACCTGATACACTCATCTGTGAACTTGTCCATTTCCTGTTGGTCTGTGTGCTTCATCAGGGCCAGGTGCATCCTTACCTGATTCATCTTTGTATCCAAGAACCTAGCCTAGCACCTGGCACACAGTAGGGATCCAATGCAGAAATGGGTGGATAGAGACATGGCTGTGTGGCGAATGCACAAACTGGCAAAGTACCAAATGAACTAACAGATGGACATGTTGAAAGAGGAGTTAAATGCAGAAGGGTACCGGGACACAAGAGGAATAGCTGGAGTTACGCACGTGAACTCTGCGTAACAAAGCAAAAGATGACAGAAGGTAAATACATCATAACAAGACTGGCGTTTCCTGGAGCTTCCAGTTTACAGATCGCTTTCATAGGCTTCAAGCCAATTATTCCTTACAATGACGTGGCGCGGTACGGAATTACTATTATCTCTGCCTACAAGGAAGGAAGCCGAGACTCAGAGAGCTTGTGGACATGAGCCGAGGTCTCCCAGCCCGTGAGTGGCAGGTCAGAATCCCAGGACCCAGGTCTGTCCAGCTCTTCCGTCTATGCTCTTTCTGCATGAGACCTACGCAGTCCCTGCTCTAAGTGGCAGACTACCCCTCGAGCCCTTACAGAAAAATGAGTGGTGCTGCGAACATTCAACTGTGTCCATGTGGAACCCAGAGACACACACTGTTCGCCTGAAAATGACAAATAGGATGGAAACTGACAAGCCATCATCCGCTTCTGGTGCCGTCGACAACTGGTTAACGTGAATATTGTGTTGATTCCCGCTAGATGGAAGAAGATGTCACTTATCGTTAATGGAGTGTCACACGCAGGCTTGCCTAAAGGAAAAGGCTCTTTTGGCTTTTGTTCTTGTTCTCAATTTTCCCCTCATTTTACAGCCATGAAAAAAGGAAAGATTCAGCAGAAAGGATGGTCCCACCTAGGAGTGGCGTGGGAAGGCATCCTTCTGATTAATTTCTTCTTTCCTGGCTGGAACAATCAAAGGCCAGTTGAAATGCTGGTGTCAGTCACAGGCTGGACCTGGGTTCTGAGAGCAGCCAAGTGCTCTGGGCTCTAGATCAGAACTTCAGAATCCAACAGCCATGGCTATAAGGTGTTCAGAGCCCAGCCAGGACCACTGGGCTCCTGGCCAGGCTGGGCTCACCTCTGCTCAACAGCGATGACGGAAAATACAAATCATAACAGACCATGTTACTGAGAACTTCATGTGGACTATGGAATGTGCTGACACAACACTTCAGATAAGGCTTACAATCACCCTATGAGGCAGGTACAGAGCCAGAATAAGAATTCTAAATTCTCAAAACCTTTCAACCCCAAAAGACTTTTTTATAAGTTTGGTACAAATTTATTTGGTGCTAAGACTTGAGTTAAACTAACATGGATTTATTTGTGGTTTTCACATCTCCTTCTTGGTGTTAATATCCGTACTGCAAAAATGCCAACATGCTTGACTTTGGGGTGCTGCCCCAGGCCCTGTTGGGGGCGTTATTTATTCTATGACGTATGCACTATATTGCCTTCCTAAAAAGTAGGTCTGACTTCTGAAACACATTTGGCTCCAAAGGCTGCAGATAAGAGGTTGAGAACTCATTCAACCCATTGAATGGAAGAGGAAACAGGCTCAGAGAGGTTAAGGAACTTGCCTGAGGTTACACAGCTCAAAAGCAGCAAGTGTGGGTTTGGTACTGGCAGTCTTGCTCCAGACCTGGTGTGGTTAACCACTGTGGTCTACCACCTCTGACAAGTGCCCTTTCCAGCTGGTCTCAGCCTTCATGCTCTCAGCCCAGCAGTTCAGTTCCCTGCTTGCTCTTGAGCAGGAAGGCGAGATTTGCCGTTTTAGACAGCTGAGGTATGTGATGATTCCCAGAGCAACAGGATCACAATTAAAATACTTTATCAAAACAAATCCTGGGATATGGACCTAGATTTCAAATCCAGAGTCAAATGCAATGACAGCATCAGTCATAATTAGGTAACTACCTGTCAAGGATCAGGATCCATACTTGAGCTTTTATGCTGAGAAGCAAAGAAAGACACCTATCAATTTGCTGATGGCCAGCCCGCACCAAATTATCACATTTTTTCACACTGCAGAGGTTAAGTCAGGCTCTGGAGACAGCTCGTGTTCAAATCCTAGCTCAGCCACTTAATGGATGTGTGACCTTGGACAAGTTACTTAACCTCTCTGTGCCTGTTTCTTGATCTAGAACATGTGCGTAATAATAGTACCCACCTCAAGAGTTGCCATGAGGATTAAATGAGTGTGTATTTAAAGCATTTAGAATATAGCAAGTCCTACATCAGCCTTCGATTCATAAATAGATGATGGATGGATGGATGAATGGACGGATGGATGGATGGATAGATACTTTGCTTCACATGTTAAATGGAGTCCTTCTTGCTATTGATGTATACTTATAATGTTTATTTTGTTGTTGTTCCCAGAAAGCTGTAATTTAGCCAATGGTGCCTCTTTTTTCTTTACAGCATCTTAAAATTGAGCAAATACAGTAAATAATACTTTTGGAAGAACTGGGCATATTTCTCCTTTGTTCTCAAGAGAAGACATGCAGATGAGAGCAATTTATAGATTCAAGCTGTGCTCTCATGTGTGTCTGCACAGAGGTCACCCTTCCCTGTGCATGGCAGATGAGTTCCAAGATGGAACACCAGGCTGAATAGGTGTTCCCATTCCAACGGAAGGGCTGTGCAAATTTTTATTTGCATTTCAAAACCCAAGAAATGGCTGCAATCAACTACTTGGGATTTTTCCCCAATTACTTTTACTGGGTGCCTCTGTCACCTTTAGGAGGAAGCTGAAGATTCTAATCTTCAAAATTAGCAGCAGTGCATGTCAGAAAGTGTTTCAAGGAAGAGTTAACGTGTTTGGAACCTAATCGCTGTGCTGGAGAGTGTTGTCTGAGGATTTTCCAGTCTTCAGAGAAGCAAGTCCTCGCCTCTTGGGAAAACTAGTCTTGAAAGTAAAAGTTTCCCCAAATGATATACCTGAGAAAAATGTTAAAACAGATTTATCCGTAAAGGCAAAGAAATAGAACCGTAAGAATAAATAAATCGTAAATCAGATGCCTCTCCCCCGCTGAAAATCCTCCATTGGCTTCCTACTGTACTTGGAGTAAAATATAACTTTCTTACCACAGCTTTCCGGGCCCCATGCGACCTGGCCCCTATTCCTCTCCCCCAACTTTTTTCATTCTATGCTCCCTTTTACAAACTGTCTTCCAAACATCCCGGGCTTTCTTTCTCTTTCTTTTTCTCAAACACATCATGCACACTCCTGCCTCAGGTTCACTGCACTTGCTGTTCCTCCTGCCTAGAAACATCACGCCTTCCCCAGGGCTACCAGCCTCAGTTGTACAGGATGTTCAATATACAAGGTCAGCCAGAGCAAAGGGTGCCTTTTTCCAATTCATACAAAGGAGCCATATAGGCTTGCAGCAGTCCTGCTTTCCTTGTGACGATTCATTCATTCCTAAAACAAATATTAATTGAGCACCTACCATAAGTCAGGCACTGTTCTAGGCACTGGGATTACAGCTTTAACTAGACAGAAAAGCCCTTTGCCATTTGGAAGCCCATATACCAGTGTGCTCAGACACGCAATGGACAATTTCACAACAAATGAATAAGCAAAACATCAGATAGTAACCAGCGCATGAAGACAATTTAACTTGGTTACATGGTAGTGATCGGATGGCTACTTTAGATTGGATAGCGAAGGAAAGCCTCCGGAGGTGGTGGTATTTATTTTGAGATCTAAATGACCACGAGGAGCCATCAACACAAGGAACGTGTTTAGGTTGCGGGAGAGAAGGCTGGGCATCCCATGCAGAGGGAGCCCAAGGTGTGAACTCTTGTAAAGGCTCCACGGAGTGAACAAGCTCTTTGGGTTCTAGAAATCGGAAGTCAGAGTCTGGCTGGAAAGTAGTGATCAAAGAGGAGAGAGGAGGGAGAGGAGGCTCGACAGGTGGAAGGGGCCAGATCAGGTGGGACTCTGCAAGTCAGAATGGAAAGTTTGCATTTTATTCCCAGTGAGTTGTGAAACCATTCGAGGCTTCCAGCATGGAGTATCTTGATCTGTTGTGTATTCTGGAAAGATCCGTCTAACTCAGCGCTAACTAAAAGAGCTTTCTGCAATGACAGAAGCGTCCTGTGTCTAGACTGTCAAATGCAATAGCCACTAGCCACGTGTGGCCAATGAACCCTTGGAATGTGGCTGGTGTGACTGAGAAACTGAATTTTAAATTTTACTACACTTTAATCAATTTAAATTTCAATACCTACACGTGGCTGGTAGCTACTGTAATAGTCCCAGCATCTTAACTACTGGGTGGAGAATCGTTATAGGAGGACAGGGGTGGATGCGGGAAGACGAACCAGGAAGCTAGCACCGTGGTCCAGGGAAAAGATGATGAGAGCTGGAAGCAGCGATGAAGGGAAGTGACAAATTGGGAATATCTTTCAGAAGTGGAGCCAGGAAGGTGAGAGGGAGAAAGGGAAAATGAAGAATCAGAGATAACTCTTAGAATTTTGGTTTGAGCAACAGATTGGATGGTGGCACCATTTTGAGATGGGGAAGACAGAGGAAGAAGCAAGTTTAGTGGAGGAAACAAAAACTCTACAGTCCAAATACTTGCTCTCCCCCAACTCTTCGTGTGGCAGGTTCGCCCTGGACATTTGGGCCTCAAATGGCAGCTCCAACGACTCCCCCTCAGAGGCGGCAGGGACAATACCCACCCCACCTCTTCATCACTCTCTCTCATGTCACCCTGTCGCCTTCTTCCCTGCATTTATTATCTGCAACTGCTGATCACTACTGCGTTGCCTCTCTCTTCTCTAAGCCGTAAACTCTTCATACAGGGTCCTCGCCGCCCCCCACTTGCCTGGAATGGTAACTGGCAAACAGCAGGCCCTTAAATGTGTGCTGAATTAATTAAAGAGACAGGGATAAATTACTTTATCTTGCAAAACAAACAAACAAACGAAAAACAGGGCTGAAGCCTCAAAGGATAGGCTTCTGTTTGAATTTTTACAGCACAAGATAGTGGAAAACCAAGGTGTCACACACCTGTCCCAGGTATAAATGGATAAATGCTGTTTGAGGCTTTGTACCAGGATTCCCATTATACAGAAAACTGAGTATAATTTCTAGGTAGGGATCCGCCTCATCTGACAGGTGCAGTGGTGAGATGCTACCCCGTTCCTCTCCGAGTTTCTGAGGGAGAGAGCTGAGGGTGTGTGAAATGGAAACAGGGTAAATCTCAGGCTGCTGTCTGTAGAAGTTCAGAGTGTCCTTGAGTGCTATCTGCCCCTAGTTCGGAGTACCATTGTCCACCTGTATCCTGCCAACCACAGCAGGCTGTATCCCACCTGCACAGGTGCTATGTGGCGGGGTGCAGCGAGGAAGACCTTTGCAATCAAGCAGATATTGATTTGAACTGAGCTGTGCAATCTTGACAAAGTCAAGTCACGTCTCTGGTCTCCACTCTCCACCCACACCTGCCCTGCACACAGGCCACCCTCCACTCCCCATCAACCAAGACTGCTAGATATTTTCTC
The DNA here is from genome assembly GCF_021613505.1 of Equus quagga. Taxonomy (NCBI): domain Eukaryota; kingdom Metazoa; phylum Chordata; class Mammalia; order Perissodactyla; family Equidae; genus Equus; species Equus quagga. The sequence continues at coordinate 94,539,485 of NC_060278.1, forward strand.
ACCATCTACAGATAAGCCGTGTCACCCAAAAACTTCTGAGTCCCAGAGTAGATCCTTACATTTACTCACTTCAGTATGTCAAGCAGGAGTTGCACACAACTTTCTCATTATTTCCCACCTTCTCCCCTCCTCGGAGACTTAATTTTCTCTGTAAATGCATTGCAGCCCCAAACACACACTCTTTCTCTCGCACAATTCCACACCCACAGACACATGCAGAGCTCTCTGCAGCTTCTTTCACTCCACACTGACTCACAGTCATCAGAACACATTTCTTTTTCCTCTTCACAGGCTCCCAAAATGAGATCGTTTCTGCTAAAAGCAATCGTAAGCGCTGGGTGAACAGCCCCAGAAAATTAGTACAAGTTCCAATAAGGCTGGAGACAGAGAGGAGAAAAATCTGTTCAATTTTGACTGTATTCACATTACCCACAAAACAGAACACGCCCCACATCATCTTCTCTAGTCTCAGTTCTTAACAACAATTAAAACAAAAGTTACTGCCAGCACCGCCCACAATGGTCATTTTCTATTTGCCATCAGCATTCGCTCCAGATCAAAAATGCACCATTCTCTTCACTTTCTGAAGCACGATTCCTCATCAGAGCTGCTGCAACATCTCAATTTCCAATGGAAATTATAGACAACATAACACTAAAAAAAATAGCTAGAATGCATTAAAGATTTAACCATGAGTCATTACAGACATTGAAAAAAGGTGTAATTCTGCCAGCCCTAAGCCTGATATATAGACATTCTGAACAAGGAAATAATTTGAGGAATATCTGATACAGACATAAAGGATAAGAGACAGAGAATATCAGATACGGAAAGCAATATTGTTTTCCACTGATTTGAAAATAATTGAAATGAATAATTGTCTATCTAATATCCACTGAATGGAATAACATGCAGCTATTCAAAGCTATTTTTACAGAGAGTTTTTAATAACATGAGGCAAGTGCATATTATACGGCCAAATGAAAAGTAAAAAGGAAGATGCACAATATACACAGCGTGATTTCAATTATACGAAAATGCACAGACAACACTAAAAGGAAAGACAGGAAAATACTAACAATGCTTATCTTTGGGTAGTCCTAGTCTTTCTACTTGTCTCTGTTTTCCAAACTTTATGTAGTAGGTATATATTATTTTTTAACAAAACCTTTTCATTCAGCAAATTTTTATTTTAAAATAAAGTTGATCTAAAATTTGTAAACTCCTTTTATTTTGTGAAAACATGTTCTGCCAAAGCTTCTGTCTCAAAGTGCCCTAGTGACCTTCCGACATTTGAGGAAACAAGGCAGAATTGCCCCCATATCCATACCCACCCCCAATTTTGAGGATCCAGCCAACACTGCTTCTCGGGGCTGCTGATGCGTGGGGAGTCTCGCAGAATCAACGCATAAGGCTCAAGTATCCACCACTATCAGTCCAGTTCACCAGAAAAAGGGAGAGACTTAGATATGACCATAAAGCACTTGGTCTTTCCTGCCCCGCATTGCATGCATTCTCTCCTCCCTGACACACAAAATCCCTGCAAGGCTAGCATTCTCCTACCCATTTCACAGATGAGGAAGTAGACACACAGAGAGGGGGGAGGCACCTTGCTCAAGGTCACGAGTCAGTCAGCTATCAATGTCAGGATGCAAATCCATGCTTGCCGATGCCAATAATCAGACTCTCTGCATTACCCCACATGGCCTCTTTCATCTTGACTGCAATGACTGCGAGAACTGTATCTGCTATCTGGAGCCCTGCATACCATCAGCATCACCTGAACAGAACTGCATGGGGCCTCCTGCCAAAGGACCCCGAGCTCTATGGGTTTCATGAAGACAAGCAACCAGATTTACCCTTTATCCCCTCATATCCTAAAAAGGACACAGGATTGGAACCAATTGTACAATAAATTATGGTGTGTATCTGTTTATTATCTTAAGACAATATTTCTCAAACATGGGATTACTGAATCAAAAGATAGGAAGATGCTTAAAGGCTCCTGATAGATCTTCCCAAACTTTCCTTTAAAAACATTGTATGAATTATACGTCCATAAACATGGTATATAAATAATCATTTAGTCACGTCTTTGCCACCACTGGGAATCACAGTTTTAGAAAACTGTATCCAACTAAGAAGAGAAAGTGTTCTCGTCCCGGCATATGAAGAGCTAACAACCCGCATGCATGATATAATCTGAATATGCCCATTCACATTTTCAACCAAGCAATGTCAAGACTAGACAACCAGCCTGACTTAGCCCACTTTTGGGAGAACAATACAAGTGGCTGTGGTTAAATAATTAGGAAACACCCAAAACAAGCACAAAATCATAGACGAGTTTGAAGAACAATCCAGATCCCAGGTTCCAAGTCGAAAATGCCAGGCAGACCGACAGAGAGAATGGAGGACCCTAGTTAACATTTACTGAGTCTGCTCAGTGCCACTTTCTCTACTTATATTCTGAATTAGCCCTTAGAACAACCTTGTTCAGGGCTGCGTTTATGCTCATCTTACAGACAGACAGAAAAAAAGGGTTCAAAAACATTGACAAGGTCAACAAGCTACGAAATGCAAAGCTCAGATTTAAACCCAGACTCATCTACCCCACACTTCTTGATTCTTTCCCATTCTGTTTTCATTCTAGTGTTTTATTTTCACAGCATTTATTAGGTCCCGAGATTTTAAAAGAAACACTTGTTTATTACAACAAATATGAAAAATAGTTTGGAAGTTCCTTTAAAGAAGAAATTAAGAATGGTTCGTAATCTGCCACTCAAAGACAAGAATTTCTGACACTTTGGTTTATTTTCTTCTATTTGTTTATGTATGTTTATATATATAATTTAAATAAAATCAGTTATAGATTGCATATGAAGGTTAGTTTATTAATTTTTAAATTAAATGGTGTGAGACTTTCCACATGGGATTCAATATTGCTTAAAACTATCATCTTCTACATCTGCAGATAATTTCATTTCTATATGAAAGCCACAAAATTATTTTAGCTACTTTCTATTACGGGGCATTTAAATTTGTTTTCCTCTTTTTTCTCCATCCCAAATAACATTGTAATAGAAATTCTTTTTTATTATCTTTTATATACATCTATAATTATTTCTCTAAAATAATAAATTCTTGGGAATGGGATTATAAATCAAAGGGTACGCATATTTTAAGGTTCTCAAGCCATATATCAAATTGCCCTCCAGAAAGACTGCAGGAATTTATACTCATGATGACCACATCATCTCATCCTCATCAACATCACTGTTTAAATTTTTGTTAGTGTGAATAAAGAAAAATGATATCTTCATTCTTTTTTAATTCACATTTCAGTAGCTACAAGTGAAGCTGATTTTTTTTCAGATTTTTATTGATTGTGGCAATTTTTCTCACATGAATTGTCTATTCACATCCTTTTCTCCTTTTTCTATTGACACATCATTTTGTTGATTATTAGTGTTCTTTATATATTAAGGACAGTTGACCACTGTGAATCATATACATTATAAATATTATCCCCCAGCCATTTGTCTTCTGTCACTTTAATTTTTCTTATAAATGTTTAGGATTTTTATGTAACCAAATCGATCATTCTTCCCCCTTATGGTTTGTTTCTTGGCTTTTACACCCGGAAAGGCCTTGCTCACCCTGGGACCAAATAAATATTTATTCATATTTTCTTAAACTCTTGCCTTTTCCACTGTACTATGCTGATTCTTATTTCATATGGGTGAAATGTCAAACAAGGATAGCAAAATAACTGAAAATATCTGTAATCTTAAAAAAAAAAAAAAAGAAGAAGGTAAATCCATCTGAGAAGACACTGGTAGGTAAATTATGGATGATTCTGCCCCCTTCGTAATGTAAGGATGATGAATACAGTACGCATCAAACATCCTTAGGAAAGCTCCCTTATCCCAGGTCTTCAATCTCGACCTTGTGGGGCCCCTAATATTATGAACCACCGAGGGATTATGAAACTTCAGTCCAATATGGAAGTGCGTAGCTTCTGCCCCAAAATCACAAATCAGCCAAGTATTTCCGGAACATCTGCCCCCTGCCCAGCCCCAAATCTCTGCCTGAGAACCTGGAGCACACAGGTATGCCCAGATGGGTCTTCCTGAGGCTCCAGGAGCTGGGGAACAGGCAGGTACGCCTGGAGGGGTCTTCCTGAGAAAAAGCAATTAAAATTCACATCACAAAAGGAATGAGGCTTTTTTAATTCTAAACTGCAAAACGTGGTGTGGTTAATCAGAGCAATTATAAATGGTAACATCATTATTCAAGCTTCTATTTCCAAACGAAGTCATTTAAATAAATACATTTTCTGCCTTGGAGCAGTAGCTGCCAGTGAGCCTTTAAAAAGAAAAGAAAGAAAGAAAGAAAAACACTGGAGAAGCCGCTGGTGCAAAGCCTGGGAGGATGGGGCTCAGTGTTGGAAACTAGGAGTCAGGAGCCTTGGGCCCAGTCACAGGTCTGACCCCGGCTCACTCTGTGACCTTGGACAAGACCTGTCTCCCACCCGTGCAGCCAGGGGAACAGATTACCGTATACTCAGGAGCCCCCTGGGCTCTGACACTATGGATCTGAATTCAACAGCTTTATTTTAAGACCGGAGTTTTTCTATCCATCGCATCTGCAATTTTATAGCAGCCATCGATGTGTTAAATGCATTCTCTTATTCAAATAAGAAGGCACATTCTCCAGAAGCTGCCCAAGCTGCCTCTCAGTGGTGACAGATTTACCTTCTAAACTGCAGCCTGTATTCTGTGTGGTCACTATGAACTGTGGGGGAAGGAGAGCAGAAACGTACGAATCAGATGGTCCAGGGCTTGAATCTCAGTTCTGACCAAGAAAATGAATGTAGAGCTTCTCCCAGCCTCTCTCCAGTTGTACAACCCAAGAAACAAAGTCTTGGTTGTTTTCCAAGGACCTAGGAATCGTTAGCTCAGCCCTCTCTCTCAGTCTCCGTGGGAGGGTAGGAGCCCAACCTCAGGAGCGCCTTGCTCCAAGCTGTAAAACTACCTTCTGCCACGAAGACAGGAGCAAGTGTATTTTTCCTCTGGGAAGACCAATAGGCAAACACAGATGGGCTAGGAATCCCCCTACTCTGGCTCTCAAAACTCCTCCTCCTTGTGTCAGTGGAGTCGAGTTCGTCCCCTGCCTTGTTGCGATAGTCTTGAAGAATCTCTTCCTTGCCAGTTTAACTTTGTCCACCACAATGTTTACTAAGTTCCAACTGTGTGGATGCACCTCCTTCAACCTCCCTGAACCCCACGGTCCCGATCCATGAAAGACAAACAATAAAACTCCTTATTTTAAGGGGCAGATGAGATCATTCAAGGAACAAATCAAATCATGCACGCAATACAGCAGAGTGGTAAAGTGTCTGCACCATCTACGTCCCTGCAACCACACTCTGGGTCACCCCCTCCCAAAAGGACTGTGGGCGCAGCCGTGTGAACGGCTTTGGCCAGTAAGATATTAGCAAACACGCTGCAAATAGCCTTTTAAAAGCACCTGCGCATGGGGCTTGCCCTCCTGTGGCACTGGGAACCCTGAGAGCATGATAAAAAGGAAGCAGGGCTAGCCTGCCGGAGGATGAGAACCCACACAGAGGAGAACCAAGACACACCACATGACAGCCTCTCGAAAAAAAGAGATGTGCCTGGGGCATCTCAGACACACCAGGAGCTCCCCAGAGACCAAGCAAGCAGTCCAGACCACAGCCACCACCCACCTGACCCCCAAAACCATAGCTAACTTAAATGGCCCTTGATTTAAGCCACTAAGTTGTGAGATCGTTTGTTATGCAGCAAAAACTAACTTATACTGTCAGCTGCTAAGCTGTATTCGTTTGCTTCTTTCTCCCTTTTTTCATGGATGGCTCTTGGTGGTGGTTAGGAGGGCTGAGCACTATCAAGAAAACAGTCCCCAGCCCAGTCAGACAGGCAGTGCAGTCTGCAGCTGGTGCGCTTACTGGCTCCCTCCAGCTCTGGAGCCCAGAATTAGACTCACGGGAAGAAGCTCCAGCAGGCAGACATCACTAAGGCCCTAAACTCTTCAGCAAGATGTGGATTTCCTAACACCCTTATCTAGCATCAGCAATAGGTGAGTGTCCTGCTTTTGGCTCAGGCACCCTGGTGAAGGGACACTCAGTCCTTGCAGAACTGAAACACCTTCCTCATGCTGACCCAGAGGGACCACCCAGGAGTTTCCACCCTTGGACAAACAGCACCCAGATATTCATATTCCCTCAGCATCACTGTGGAGCAGGCACTGGGCTCGGTGATGGAGAGATGGCAATAACTGAGAAGTCATCCATCTGTCCTCACGGGGCTCACAGCCTGGGGTGGGAGGGAGACCATAAAGAGGTAAACAAGTAAGCAACATGATTATATCAGGTGACAAAGGTTATGAAATAAGCACAGTGCTTGGCAAAGGGTGACTGACCCAGGGACCATGAGCACCCACTTAGCCAGGATGGGCAGAGAAGACCTCTCTGACGAGCTGAGATTTGAAATAAGATCAAAGGGTATAAAGAAGACAGTGGTTCACAAAAACTGGAAAAATAAAAAGTTTCAGGCAAAGAGAACTATGCAAAGGCCCTGAGGCAGTAAGAGCCTTAAAGAAGTCAGAAGGCAGCAGTGTAGATGAGGCTACAGAGGTGAGCTGGGCCAGCTCTCCTCTGCTCAGCTTCCCCAGAGTGAACAACTTCCATCCCTTCCATCCTCTCTCACACTGGCCCTCCTTTGTACATGCTCCAGGTTGTCATCATTGCTCTTAGTGGTAGAGGTCAGAGGTCGGGGGATCTGATGACCAGAGGTACTATTTCCTCTGTGCCAGGCACGGTGTGGGTTTACTTTCTAACTTCCCATAACCCATGAGGTAAGTACAATCATACTCCCACATACCCCAGAGGGGTTAGGTGACATGCCCAAGGCCACACAGCCAGCCAGAGCCAGCAGGAAGTTGCCAGCGCTGAGATCTGAGCACTAACCTGTTTCCAGAGGCCCAGACTCCAGGCCATCTCTGGTAGCTCCTTGGTGTTGAGGTCACTTAGCCCCTGTCAGCTCTGTCTCTTCTGTTCTTGCTTATCTCAAGCTCTCCAGTGCTCTGCATGCAGCATTGGCCATGTCATGGAGCCCAAAAGGAGGCCCTTAAACATCTCCCTCCGATGTTCCACTAGATTAAATTCAGGCCACTCGGTAGCTTGTCTGAGCCATACTGGCTACCAAATGCCCTGGAATCTCAGAGAAGGAAATAACAAGGCAGGAGAGCTGAGAAAGAAGATCTGGTGTTGCCCGAGTGATGTTTCTTTGCCCCACGCACTCTATTTACATCATAAGCTGTTTAATCCCTTGATCAACCCAGGAAGTGGAACAACATCCCAAGATCACAGCCACCAAGGGCAGAGCCACAGTGGGCGTCCAGACACCCACCAGGGCAAAGCCCCCACAGGCTGCCAAGTCCTCTGTCCGAGAGACTTCTCCCAGCCACGCACTCTGCCCTCCTCCAACTCCATCACCCCGTTCTCCCACTCAAACAACTCACTTTGACCTCAGCCCCTCAGCCTGGCTCTGAATGGGCAGGTCTGTCCCACCCACGGGGGCTTTGACTTCAGGATAGCGCCAAGTTCACTCACAATCACGTACATGCAAAGAAAGACACGCATCCTCAGCCACTCCATATGCACACGTGTCAACAAACATGCATTTATCTACATGTGCACAAGCACACAGCTCCCCATGTACACATAGGCATGTTCCCATATACATGCACACGTGTGCACAAGTATGTGTGTGTATGCAAATGCACAGGCACATACATGCACACACACTCTTTCACAATTTACAAACAAGTGTCTACTCAAATGCCACAAAAGCCACCCAGACTTTTGGGTAAAGTAAAGACTAGAATTGACAGACCACGTAAAGAGACAGACAGAAAAAGCCCTGCACACACCAGTTCCAAGGCCTCTACTGGTGTCTATCACACAGAAGCCTGTAAAAAGACCACGTTATCTCTGACACAAATACAGCCATCCTCTTTCTGTAGAAGGATCCCAATCAAGATAAGAGCTGCCTCATTATTCTAATGGGGAACAAAAATAATCTCCCATGCCAATATCAGCATACAGGATAAAATATCTTCAGTTAACACTGCAGCTCCCCGACACCCCATGACTCCGAGCTCACTCAACAGTTTGCCCAGGGAATTTTCTTGAGCACCTACTCTGTGCTTTCACAAACGTTGTCTTATTTAGTTCTCGCAATGACTTCCCAGGTAGGTATCATATTTTTAGAGATAAGTAAACAGGCTCAGAGAAGTTCTTTAACTCGATCTAGACTAATAGGTGGTGCAAGGAGAACCTGGGTTTGTCTGACACCAAAGTCCATTCTGCTTGTGAGATACCAAGTACAAGCATGGAGTGTGAAAGAAGGACTCAAGACCTAAGAATTGTCAATAGAGTAGTCTCCCCTTCCCCACCATTTCACTTTCTGTGGTTTCAGTTACCTGAAGTCAACTACAGTCTGAAAATGTTAAATGGAAAACTTCAGAAAGAAACAATTCATAAGTTTTAAATTGTTCACACTTCTGAGCAGCCTGATGAAATCTCTCTCCATCGCAGTTTGTTCCGCCCAGGCTGTGAAGCATCCCTTTGTCCAGGGATCCCCACTGTATACACTACCTGCCCGTCAGTCACTTAGAAGCCATCTGGGTTATGAGATCGACTGCCCCTGTTCCAGTATCACAGTGCTTGTGTTCAAGGAACCCTTATTTTACTTAATAATGGCCCCAAAGCGCAAGAGCAGTGATGCTGGCAATTCAGATACACCGAAGAGAAGCTGTGAAGTACTTCCTGCAAGTGAAAAGGTGAACCTTCTTGACTTAATAAGGAAAGAAAAAGAATCGTACGGTGAGGTTGCTAAGATCTACTGTCTTTTATTACAGTATATTGTTATAATTGTTCTATTTTGTTATTTGTTATTGTTGTTAATCTCTAACTGTGCCTAATCTATAAATTAAACTTTATCATAGGTATGTATGTATAGGGAAAAACACAGTACATACAGAGTTGGGTACTACTTGTGGTTGCAGGCATCCATGGCAGGTTCTGGAATGGATCCCCCAGATAAGACGTGACCCCTGGAGTTAAAGGAGTGAATATCACAAGGTGAGCAGAGCCCTGAGTGCTAATGGGAGGCCTGCAGGATGAGTATATTTGATGGGTGGAAAAGAGAAGAGTAAGACAATTCAGCAAGAAGGAACAGAAAAACATGAAGGTCAAGCAAATAGGATCCAGTCAGCAGCTGGAGCAGGACGGATCTTGAAAGAGAGGAAAGAAAGTTGATATGTGGAGGTCAGGGCCTTGAAGAGCAGACTAAGAGTCTGGACATTTATTCATTCAACATTTTTATGGCTCAATCACTCTGTGAATGCCAGGCCCTTTTCTAGAAAATGGGCACATGGCAGTGAACAGAATAGATCAGAATGGAGATCCCTACCCTTGTGGAACATATCCTTTTGTTAGGAGAGGGGAAAGATCAAAAACAACAAATACGATTTTTTAAAAAGTAAATTATATAAGGGCCAGCCTGATGGCGTAGTGGTTAAGTTCGTGCGCTCTGTTTCAGTGGCCCAGGGTTCGTAGGTTTGGATCCTGGGCATGGACATTTACACTGCTCACAAAAACCATGCTGTGTTGGCGTCCCACATACAAAACAGAGGAAGACTGGCAGAGATGTTAGCTCAGCAACAATCTTCCTCACCAAAAAAAAAGTAACATACAGAATGAAGGTGGTAAATTCTATGAGGAAGAAAGAGTAGGCACAGATCAGGGTAAGGGGAGGTAATCATTGCAAACAGAGTGGTCAGAGTTGGCCTCACTGAGAAGGTGACACTGAACAAAGGAGGAGGTGAAAGAGAGTAAGTAAATGGGGGAAGGAAGTGAAGGATCCTGGAGGTATCCAGAACAGCCAGTACAAAAGCCCCAAGACGGGGGTGTGTCTCTGAGCTCAAGGAGCAGCCAAGTGGCTAGTGGGGCTGACGCCAAGTGAATGCAATGAGAGAAGTAGGACCCAAAGTCTAAATTTACCCCCGTGAACCATGGGTGACCCAAAAGGTGAGACAACAGACAAATCAAATTAGTACAAAGGTGTAGAAATGCTAGGCTTACTGGTGATTATTCATTCATCTGTAGAAATCATGCATTCTAAGAATGGAGCAGCAGGAAAAAAGATAGTATATTAATATGATATTCAACAAATACTTGACATTAATGTGAAGACCTGACAGTATCTTAAACTAACATTTCATTGTACATACGCTACCTTCCTGAGGCAACAGGAGACAAGAGGACCCTCAAGTGAGATTCTTTTGTTTAAAAGAAGTATTTCCAGAGTGCCACTGGCTGTGAGGGCACGGAGCTGAGGGTGCTCCGGCTCCTCTGTGATTCACTAAGGAGTCCCCATTGTCCCCAAAGCCGATCAGCTTCTCAGGACTTCCACCTGCCCATTTCAGGACAGTAAGCGGCATTTGATGAAAATGGACCACAACATTCCGGTCCAGTTATCAATTCTACCGTGTCCCACTCATTGTGGCAAGTGGTTTAGATGGATTTATCTCATCTGAGGCTCATGAGATTCCTAAAGGTAGAGAGGGTTAATATCCCATTTTGCAGATGAAGAAACCAAAGCACAGGCAATAAATAACCTGTAACGTAGGACCGTCCAGATCGCAACTACACTTGAACCTTGGAGAGAGAGCTATACAACAGAGACTTCTGTGACAGCCAGGAGCTGGGGACAGACCCTATTCTGTGAGAAGAGAACCCATTTGTCCTTTGCAGCCATCTAAGAAATGGTTGTCTTGGAGGCCACAGCCCTGCATCAGGCCAGACCATCTGGGAATGATCCCACACTGACACCCCAGCTTCTGAGTCTCCAACTTCCACAGGGTCCTGGGGCCACAAGAGGGCACAAGAAGCTACAGAACCCAGGGCAGCCAGAGGGGCAGCCCCCATCTCTCACCTGGACCACTGCCTCAGCCTCCTCCCCGCCTCCTCCTGCCCACCTTCTGTCCATTCTCCCCACAGCAGCCAGTGAGAGCTTCCTACAGACTCTTGTCAAATCATGTCACTGCGTCGCTGGATACCGCCCCCTGCTTCCCTTTGCACTTTCAACACTGTCCCATATAGTACCCACCTTCCACACGTGGCTATTTAAATTTAAACCCAATGATATTAAACAGAATTAAGCATTCAGTAGCCCAGCTGCACTGGCCACATATCAAGTGTAAAATAGCCACCTAGGGTTAGTGGCTACCCTACTGGACAGCACAGATGTAGAATATCGCCACCACCACAGAAAGTTCCATCAGGTATGGATGGCTTAGATGATGAAATGCCAACTCCTCACCAGAGCCTACAAGGCCCACGGGGTTTCCTCCTGCTCACCTCCCCAGCCTCCTCTGGTGGAACACTTTGTCACATTTGTCATGCACCAGCTACCTGCCTTTTCTTCAGTTCCTCAAACATACCAAGCTCTTGCCCACCTTGGGGTCTGCCCCTTCCCCTACAGTTTCCTCAGAGTAACACCTCCAGATCCCTCAGGACTCACTTCAAACTTTGCTTCCTCAAAGTTGTTTTTCTGACATTCCCTAAACCTAAACTCATGTACACACACACACACGATGATCACAGCAGTTATTCTAATCTCTCAGGACTGCCTGTCTCTCCTGTCCTGGCACTTGTTGAGTTTGTGGCATGTGAAAGCAGCAGTTATCTGAAAGCTTGGCTACGCTCTCACCTGGCTGTTGGCTGCAGGTCACCTGGGCCTCTTAGAGGACAACTCACGACACAGCAGCTGGCTTCCCTCAGAGTGAGGGATCCGACACAGGGAGACCCACAAGCTAGCTGCAGAATCTTTTACTATAATCTAATCTTGGAAGTGACACATTATCCGTTCTGCCCAAGTCCACTGGTCACACACTCCAGGCGTGGTACAGTGTGGGAGGGGACTACACAAGGGTGTAAAGACCAGGAGGGGTGGGTCCTTGGGAACCATCTCGGAGATTGCCTACCACAGGCTGTCTGTCCTGCTTGTCATTGTGTTCCCAGAGTGATAGGCATAGAGTAAGTGCTCCATAAATATTGTTGAAAGAAAGAAAGACTGAGCGCCCTTCTCTTACCTCATCTACATAAACCAAGGAGTCAGTCCTGAAAACACATAATGCTCCTTCCCATCCACAGTATCCTTTGGTCCATTCTGAGAGCACAGTCTCTATGTTTGTCTCGCTCTTAGTTAAACTGGTGATGTGAAAATGAAGGGATGTGGATCTATGGTCCATGGGCTGCTCTCTCAAAGACAGAATCTTGGGTGGGAGAGACATTCAATGTTTCCTTCCCTCTAATTTCGGTCTACTCCAGGATTCCCAGCCCCCACAAGCCACAAGCAGCTCTTCCCTACATCACGCAGGGACCGACAGGTTCATGACGGTCAGTGAAATTATACGTCCCATGCAGCAGGGAACTTACACTCCTGAATGACCAGCAGAGCTATAGACTTTTTATTAGATGCTTCTCCCAGGCAATAAACCAGAGAGACAGTGGCTGCAATGAAATAGGAGCCCTGGTCAGAATTCAGATCGGATCAATCACTGGAAAGGAGCACCAAATCCTGACACAGGTTTGAAAGCTCAACTGGTGGCACACGTTGGGAATGAGGGCAACCATCTGATTAGGTAACCACGTGACCTGGGTTTGCTAACACCAGTGAGCATAAATGATGACGGATCAGTAACAGCTACCACATATTAAGCACCTACCACATTCCAGGCACTTCAGATACAGTATCTGCAATCCTTGCAACATCTACTAGAGAGTAAGTCTGGGTCTATCTTGTGGCGTAAGGTCTCAGGACATCATCACAGAGTGTCTGACACATAGTAGGTCCTCAATAACCATTGTATAAATGAATTATTGAGTGAATGGGTGGGTGCCATGAGACGGATGTTATTATGCCCATTTTACAGAATAGAACACTTCGGTCTATATATTTGCTCAAAGTCACACGGGTTGTTTTGAGTAGAGCTAGGTTTGAACGTTCAACTGTCTGATTCCAAAACCAAGACCCTTTTAGCATTACACCAAACCCTTAAATAGTCTGCACACGGGTACAAGCACAATTAGTAGAATTCTACCAATTTCCATGCAATGGCATGATTCTTCATGAAAAATCAGAGACCAGAAAACATTCGCAGGCAGTAAAACATAAGAACACTTGGCATTTTCGTGGTTCGGGAGCACCCAGAAGTATCAACTCAGACAATTGTCAGAGCGCTCAGGGCATAGCGGGGCCCACTGCGCTAGTGCCCTTCTGCACCAGAGCAGGCAAGCAGGGAGACAGGCTTTCCAGTGAGGCTGAGGTGGACCACCCAGCTGGAACTGGAGGAGGGGGTACGCCTCCCCTAGAAAAAAATTTTGGTTTCTTGTGACACAAACTCCACTGACTCCCCCAAATCAACTCAAATTCTTATCACTTGTTGTTTTGTTCAAAACACTTGGTTCTACCTCCTCAACCACCCCTCCTCCCCTCCTCAAGGAATTCCTTAACAGCAGAAGAGTACACAGATTTCTGTATTTTGTGATTTTGCTCTCACTTGTCATTTATTTTCCTTAAGTGTCTTTTCAGTTGGGAGAATTGTTGATTAAAAACTGAAATTGTGAGATTTGAACTTGAAACCACTGAGAATTTGAAAGTTAAGGAGAGAAGCACAGAAAAACTTCAAATCACAGAAGGTCACACTATAATCACGTTGTTCCTCGGGCTTCTGACAACACCATGAGCCCTCAAGGGGCTGTCAAATGAATAGAAGCAGCTGAAGTCACAGTACAAAGGATGAGAAGCACTTAGATGCTTGGTTATTAAGGATTGGTATTATCAGTTATTATAGAAATGAAAAAAGTGCCCAATAACATGACACTTACACACAAAGTGTCTATCAGCTGATGAAGTCATCATCTTTTGAAAGAGATCTTAAAAACAATATGCACTTTCAAAAGACATTTTAAAGGTTAAAAAAAATGCATGATTGAGAATGGCTTGGCAAACTGTGGCCCACTGCCTGTTTTTGTAAATAAAGTTTTATTGAAAAAAAAATTTATGAAAAAATATTTACTAGCTGCCAACCCCTGATTGAGCTATTTCACTGAGGTCTTCTTCAGTATATTTGTAATGTTGATATTTATGAAGATATCAACCAATAAGTGACTAAGAGTAAAAATCATCTTGTACATGGGATTTGGGTTTGTTTTTTTGAGGAGATCAAAGTGATCAATTTTTTTTTTTTAACATGTGAACTTATACACAAATGGGTCAAAATCATTAATGGATAAAACTGCAGAGAGCCACAGTGTTACTCGAGGCCACAGCAAACCTGATGCCCTAGGAGGTTCTGTGTCATTCATGGACACCAGCTCCCATCAAATAGTATGTTCAACAAAATGGTTAAAATGATCAGTCTTGGAAAGATACAGCAAAATGGTCCTCTGAACTGTATTTCTAAACAAATGCATAGCAAAATGAGAAATGACTTTGAAAACGTAAGTACTATCACAGTTTTAGAACCCCAGGTCGAAGCCTTATTTTTCTTCATCGAAGGGATAAAATGAAACACAAAAAAAGGGTCAAAATTTAAATAAGCAGAACCAATTCATTACTGACCTTAACGAAAAGAGGAGCTGGTAAAGTTAGATTATTTAGCAGATACTTTTCATAACCGCAAAACAATTGTGCACAGTGGGCAGTATTGATCAGAAGGGGTTTCTGTTATATAGAAGGAAAAGGAATAAAGATTATCTAGCAGAAATAAAGGATATTAAATTAGTAAATCCAGGGGTGGAAGAGGAGCTTTTCAGGTCAGTGAGACCTTGTGGAGAGAAACAAACCCAGGAGAGAAGGCAGTCAGAACTCTGAAATGGTTTGCTTTCTTTGAAGCAGGAAAATGAGAGAGGCTGAAAACAGAGTTGGAATTTATCTGGCAGAGTTAAAGGTCTTAGTTAACTTTTATCCTGTGAAAATCCACCCTCTATGGGCTGGAAAAGAGGCTCCTTTCTCCTGCTAATGAAACCATCCTAGAGGTCAGCCACCCCTAATCTAGTCCATGGGTCTGCAAACTTTCTCTGTAAAGCACTTAGATAGTAAATATTTCCAGCTCCGCCGGCCAAACAGTATGTATTACAGCTACACCCCTCTGCTATTGAGGTGCAAAACCGCCTGGACAATGCATGAATGAGTGAGCATGGCTGTGTTCCAAAACCTTATTTATAAAAAAAAAAAAAAAAAAAAAGGCTATCCGAAATATTGGATGATTCCACTTATACAAGGTACCTAAAATAGGCAAATTCATAGAGACAGAAAGTAGAATGGGTCCCAGAGGCTGGAGAAGGAAGGAAATGGGGAGTTGTTGTTTAATGAATACAAAGTTTCTTTGGAGATGGTAAAAAAAAGTTCTGGAAATGGATAGTGGAGATGGTTGCAAACATTGTGAATTGCACATTTAAAAGTGATTGAAATGGTAAATTTTATGTCATATATTTTTTTTACCACAACAACAAAAACTTTAAACACATTCAAATACATACACACATAGACACATATCTGCTTCCTTGTTGCAAACATGTGTGTCCTACCATTGGGATTCCAGTGATGCCATCCACTCAATGGAGTGAGAAGTCCCTTGGGATGGCTTTACAAACAGATTCAAACAACCTCAGCGCCTAGAAAGGTCTTAGGATTGCTAACAGGTTAAAATTCTGCCAAATACGACCAACAAATTTTTAATCCTAGTCAATTTTTTTTCATGTTAGGATGAAAATAGCAACAAATGTTATTCTTTCTTGGTTTTCTATTGACTCAAAGTATAACATGTGGCACAATTTCTCTTGAAATTATATTGAATGCTTATCATTAGTATTTGAGATAAACAAAAATCAGCAATAAAAAAAAAGGCTGTCCCATTTGGCCCCCAGGTCATAGTTTGCCACCCTCTACACTAGTCAAACTTTGGAGGAAAGCCTAGGGCAGGGTTTGTATGGCACATCAAGAAAGAGGGTCATGGGCATGGCTCATCAAGCCATGCTGGGGCGGCATCCCACACAGAAGAACTAGAAGGACCTACAACTAGAATATACAACTATGCACTGGGGCTTTGGGGAGAAGAAAAAAAAAAGATTGGCACCAGATGTTAGCTCAGGTGCCAGTCTTAAAAAAAAAAAAAAAAAGAATGAGGTCATGAGAGCAAGCATTTGAGGTCTGGATGAAAGGATTAAACTGAGCCTGTGCATTCAGAGCGCACCCCCTGCTGATTCTAGACAAGTTGCTATAGGTCATAAATGGAGTAGATGCAGGTCCATGTTGCCCTACCTGTTCCCTCCTGGAAGGATGGGGAAAAGGAGGAAACCCATTCTTTGGTGCTCTGTGTAAACCGGACTAGGATCTGAAGAATCTAGCTGCCCTATACACTCTTCTCTTCCCGCCATGCAGGAGGACAGGGAGCAAAAAAGGAAGATAACATCTTTGTCCAGCAATCAAGGCAAAACTCATAGTGTTTTAATGACAAATGTCAAGGTGGCTGAGCCAAAAAGGGAAGTTGGAGGACTGGATGATTAGAGTTGATTAGGGGGAACTGTTCCAGTTATCTGTTGCTGTGTAACAAATCACCCTAAAATTAGTGGTTTAAAATAACAATAATCATTTATTATCGCTCATGGTCTCTATGGATCAGGAATTTGGGAAGAGTTTGGCTGGGCAGTTCTTGCTTAGGATCACTTGTGTGATTGCAGTTACAGAGGGACTGGAGAAGCTGAGGGCTGGTTAGCATCTCTCTCTCTCTTTTTCTCTCTCTCTGTCTCTCCATGTAGCCTCAGACCTCTACATGTGGTCTTTCCACATGGGCTAGCTTGGGCTCCCTCAGCGCATGGCCACCTCAAGCGTGTTACATGGAGCTTGAGGGCTCCAAAGCTAAGTGTCCCAAGTGATACAACAGCAAAACTTGTGTGGCCTTTCCTAACCCAGCCTCAGATGCCACATGATATCACTTTGACCTCATTCTACTCATCAAGGGGATGGGATTTGATGGGGGTGACCACTTGAAGGGGGCATGGCAAGGTTCTGGAAAAGCACATGGGACAGGAAATATTGTTGCAGCCATTTTTAAAATATGCAAGCTGCCATAGGAAATAAAGCTTATTTGGGACTTTTACTTTATTTACATATGAATAAAATTAAAGCATTAGTGATAAAGAAAATATCCTTGATTCTCTTTCTTTGCTCACAAACTCCTTTGAGTAGCACTTCCCACAGACCATATGACATAAGCAACCTGACTTCTCTTCGTCAAAACCCACCAACGTTAACCTAAAATATTGCATCATGCCACCTACCTGGCAGCATTCAGACCTTGTCTGGCTGGCGATTGCCCTGACATTGCTTGTAACATAGTGAAATAACCAATTTATGTGAGTAAGGCCTGTTGAGATATTGTGACACAAACAGAAAAGAAATTGCCTGGACACAGAACCCAAAATGTATTGTCAGCTCTCTTGTTCAACATAATCTTCCAAGTGACAATCTCAAAGCGACACAATTTCACCCATTAAATAGTGGGAATAGTAGAAAACTTTTTTGATGTTATTCCTTTGATTGCAATTTTAAATATTTAAGGCAGAGGTAATGTTATGTATTTGTCAAATCATGTTTAAATGATCTCTTCCTGCACATACAAGACCACCTCATTCAAGTCCTCTCTTGCAGTTCCATCAGGACCATGTGACAGGGTTCTGGTCAACTGGTTGGGTCATAGGCTTCTTTCAAGCCTGAACATAACACCCCCATACAACACTCCACTCTAGCTGTCTTTCTCTTTCCATGCTAATCTCAGAGGCCGCATGTCAGTATCACAAGATAAAAGGACCCCAGAGTCACCACCTAGAGGAGCCACAGAACCCACAATGAAATGTGATTTGATTAGAAACATCTTTGTGTGTATATTAAACCATTGAGATTTTTTTTTCTCCTGCCACAAAGGTAAGAGCCAAATTAAGAAATCCCAAACTAGGGTGCTATTGAAATGTGGGGAAACACAACTTTTCATTAGACAGGCTGTCTCACACTTTGAAAGACTACTAGATGCCAGGCATATTCCCCTATCAAGCAAGCCTCTGAGATTCTGGAGTTTATTTGTTATTGCAGTATAACTGAAACTAGCCTGACTAACAGAATGTTATGTTAAAATCAACATGAATATATGAATGAGCAGAATTAAAAATTCACATGAATTTTTAAAATTAAAACATGAAACTTTAAAGAAATGTCCTGCTTGAGGCAGGCTACTCTGGCTATGCCCCAGACCCCCAGGGAGCATACACACATTCTCTTCTGCTATTAGGAAAACTTCAATGGAAATATCTGAGATGCATCCTGAGGCATTTGACAGAAACAGTCTCTGGAGGCAGATGAAACCCAGTTCTGCTCCTTCCTAACTGAATCACTGAATAAGTCACTCCCCTTCTCTGAGCCTCAGACTATGTGATATAGAAGCAGTCAGTATTAGGTAGATTGGTTACCATTTGGGCCAGCTGGCCTAGAAGAACAGCAGAATTTCTCATAGAGAAGCACCGCCCTTTGTTTAGGGGAAAAAACTGAATGTGTTTATAAATGATGAGGCTTCCCTGGATACAGCCAAGAGAAAAGAGAAATTTAAATTTTTTGTAAAAGAAGTAAAATTGTTCATTAGGATAAAGAACAGGAATTTTGAAGTGCCCAGCAATCTCTTAAGAGGAGTCCTTAAAGCACAAATGGACAGAAAGTGCTGAGAAAGGGGACACGGAAGCATGGGAAGACGTCAGAGCCTATGAAGGGTACTGGCCAATGAGAATTCCCTGTTGTATTAGTTATCCATCGCTGCATAACAAATCACCTCCAATCTTAGCAGTTTCAGGAAACAAACATTCATCCTCTCACAGTTTCTGTCCATCAGGAAATCAGGAGCAGCTCAGCTGGGTGGTTCTGGTGCACAGTCCCTCACAAGGTTGCAGTCAAGATGAACAAAGACATAGTTAGAAGTAGAAACAAACCCACTGATTCTGTTTGAGGTTAGAGCCTAGACTGAACGTGTTACAGAAAAGGGGAGAGAATCACAGGTGAGGGAATTGGGAGACCCCAGTTCTATCTTGTCTCTACTTTTCAAGACTGATGTGAATCTCACTCAAACTGGGTGTTCACTTGAGGACACAGATCATCCTTAAAACCCCTCCTGGCTCTGAAACACTGGGGTCCTGGGCCCCAAATGGCCATCCCAAGACACTGGGCCGAGAGATGAGGGCAGAAGAGCACCTGCACTCAGGACAACAGCAGACCTCGCTGAGACTCCTGGGAAGGACTGTCCTCTTCACACACCCAAGGGACAAGATCATGCCATCCAATCCACTGCATTCTACACGGAGCACAAATCCCGCTCCTTGAAGGAAGAGCCTTTGTTTGTTTTCATTTTTCTTTTTCTATTTTTTTTTTTTTGGAGAAGTCTATTTCTGTCACGATGACACCAAGGCAGATCTTCTTGTTGCCGTCCACTTAATGCAGCTCACCTCCTCTTGCTTCCCATGGATGAGTGCAGCAAGGGCCACAACCTGATTGCCAGGTGAAAGAGCAGGAGGACAGTTTCCAGCAGTAAGTGTGAGTCAAGAAACATCAGGAAGGGAGGGAGGGAGGGAGGAGGAATGAAGGAGGAAAGCCAGCACATGGGTGAACAATTTTTCCATGTCTGGCTCCTTGCCTGCACAACTTTTAAACCCTTCCAGCAACCCTGTGAGGTAGGTGCTATTAGTACTGCATGTTACAGGTGAGAGTGGCGAGGCTCACTCTGAGCAGCTACCTTGGCCAATTCATTCAGGGAATGTGGGAGGCGAGCTTTGAATGGTGGTAAACCCAAAGCTTCAAATCCTGGCTGGAGTAAAGAAGAGCAGAAGGAAGGAGGGAGAGAAACAAGGAAGTCATCTCCATGAGTGTTCCCCTCAAAGCCAGTGCTAAAAGGGGAACCTAGCTCTTTCAGGTGGGATGTGTCCGTGGTAGGCAAAGTTGGGTACACTTTGCACACACAAGTCCCTCCTGCTATTCAAGAGACTTAATGATCCCCAACTAACTCTCAAGGTGTGTGTGTTTGAGGAAACTATTAGAAAAAGATCTCATCTAACCTTGGCGTGGAGGGAAAGGGTCATCACAACAATTTGCATAGTTACTTGAGAACCAGAAGAGTATATTGTTAAGTGTGTGGACTCCAGAGCGTGAGTTTGAATCCCAGCTCTGATACTTATCTGCATGACCTTGAGCACGGCTCCTAACAGCTACATGCCATAGTGTCACCATGTGTAAATGTGAATGGAAATCTGTAACAATAGCATCCATCGCAAAAGTCTGTTAGAAGGGTCAAATGAGTCAATATATTTAAAGTGTTTATGAGAGTGGCTAGCAGACAGTAATAGCTCAATAAATGTTTGCTATTATCATTATGAGTAGTGAAGAGTGTATACTCCAGAGCTAGATTGCCAGGATTCAAATTCCACTCGACCACTCTGCAAGCTTGTGACCATGGAGAACCTACAGAACCTTTCTGCAAAATGAGAGAGAGAATTCCATCTCAGAGGAGTTATGGCAGACTGTATTTTCAAAAGATGGCTGCAACAATATCTCCTACCCAGTCAAGTCTTCGACACCAACTTTGCCACTGCCCCATCTATATATGGAGACTAATTCCCCTCTCCTTGACTCTGAGTAGGTCTGTGAATCCTTCAACAAATAGGATGTAGTGGAAGTAACACTGTGTGACTTGTGAAAATAAGTTAGAAAAAGCCATGTAGTTCCTGGTCCCCTGGGGATGCTCACTCCTGTAACCCAGCCTCCCTGCTGTGAAGAAGCCCAAGCGGTCCATGAGAGGCACAAGTGGAAAGAAACTGAGGCCCCCAGCCCACAGCCAAGCTGAGCTGCCAGCACTCACGCAGCAGTCAGGTAAGTGAGCCATCCCCTAGTCTCAAGTCAGACTGTCCAGCAAAACTACATGGGACAGAAACAAGCTCTTGGACTGATTCCTGCCCAACATGCATATGCATGAGCAAAATCAATGATTGTGATCTTTTTGAGCCACTAAGGTTTTGGACGGTTTGTTATGCAGCTTTAGTAAGAAGAACAGGAATAATGGAGAGATTATTAAATGACAATAAGATAAATACTCAGCTTAGTGCCTGGGATGTATTAAATGCCCTTCAGCACTGATCATTGTTGGTCTTGTTCAGGAACCTCCCATAGCCATACAGCTAATAAGCATCATGACCAGGATGCAACCCAGGCCCTCGGTCCCACCTCATATTACGCTGATGATCAGGGAGGTGAGCAAAACCAAGGTGCAAAGATTCAAGTGCCTCTTCTTCTCCCACTGCTCCCAGGTGGGAGGCTGGAAGAATAAGATGAAGACAACATGGGCAATGCCTCTTTGGGGCCTCTACACTAGAGTCTGGATTGAAAAGAGAATCAGAAGACAATGGGTGAGGGAACAATGACTAGCCTTCTTTCTTTTCCTTTAAGCCAACTACCAAGACTTTGAGACCCTCATTTCTCCAGGGAAAAGCTGCCCCCTCTACGGAAAAGTAAAATATGCAAACATTGACCAGAGGGTAGATGAGAATGCATAATTCACAAGTAGCTGTCTCCCTGGACCGAAGCAGGAAGAAAAAAACTTCAGGTCAGAAAAACAAATTCTCTAGCTATCACATCCCAGCACCTAAGCATTCAATTACTGAAAAGTTTTTGCCCCCAAGGAGACCACTGGAACCCGAATCAGCATCAAAACCTTTCTTAATATGATTCTGCGGGAAGCTGAGATAGGCAGTGCCCTGGCAATTGATATGCAAATTAAATAAACAAAATGACATAATAAATAATTAAATCAGTCTAACATGATGAATGAATTAATCAGATCAGAGTGATGAGAAGAAGCCGGCACTGTCACCCAGAAGATCATCGATTTGAGAAAAATGAAACATTCATAACAAGGCCATTTCAGCATAGGATGGTGCCTCTTATATTGATTACCTGTATCGGGCTCTGAACAGAGTAGATGCTCAGTAAATGTTAGTGGAATCAGATGGGGTTTTGCCACCCAGGTGTCCCTCTGCAGTACATGGAATTATTCATTCAATAAGCAATTGCACAGACATTTTCTCATTATAATCTTGTTTAGGAATAAAATAGCTCTGTAAAGCAGGCAATGATGGATATAACCATCCCCCATTATACAGTGGAGGAAAGTCAAGCTAAGAGGCCAAGTGACTTGCCCCTAGTCACATGGCTGGGATGACAGGAGCCTAACTCATCGTGGGAATCCTGACATCTGGTGTATTACCCACCCTCCACTGATGGGAGTATTTGCGTCTACAAGTATGTGTGCAGGGAAAAAGGCTACAGCCACCCACTACTTCCCCGACATTTCCCAGAATAAGTCAGTTCTAGATGTATTTCAAATTTATACCTGAATACATTTTGTACCTCCTCCTATTTTTGCCTTTTGTTTAGTTACTATACATAACATCTCTTTATAGGCAACTAAGAAACACAGATTAGCCTGCAGAAAATAAAAGTACTGCACATCCATTAAAATTAATGACAAAGAAGAACATTTAGCTACACGGGAAAATTTCCACAATATATTGCTAAGCAAAAAGAAGAAGGTTTCCATACAGCATGTATATTATCCACATTATATAAATATACACACATGTATAGATATAGACAAGAAAACTGAAAGTATGTATCAAAAAGTAAACAGTGGTTATATCCATATGGTGGGATTATAAGGAGTTTTCGTTTCCCTCTTTGGGCATTTTTAAAGATTTTCTCAGAGATTTACACAATGAGAATGTTTTACTTTTATAATTGAAATTGTTCTTTGTAAAACTAAGGCAAATTGTAGTGGGGGGGGCAGGTGGAGAATAAAAATGTTTCTGAGCCGACATCTAATAGAAGCCATAAATATTTCAGTAGTTGGTTGGTTGGTTGGTTTGTCTTAAGATAATTACTTAACAATATGGCTAAATTTTGAGGAGGTGTGGGATGGGGAACAATTTAGAATCTCATCTTATAATGATATAGGATATGCCGTCAAATCAGCGGCTCTGAGACATAATGAAATAATTGAAAAGAGAAGAGAAAAGAAAAAAAATTTAACATCCTGCTAAGGCAAAGCTCCCTTATAGCGATAAACCACAGACCCAGCTCCTTCCTCTTGCCCAGCCTCACAAAGGACTAAACAACTCAAAACAGAATATAA
The DNA here is from genome assembly GCF_021613505.1 of Equus quagga. Lineage (NCBI taxonomy): Eukaryota > Metazoa > Chordata > Mammalia > Perissodactyla > Equidae > Equus > Equus quagga. The sequence continues at coordinate 94,562,876 of NC_060278.1, forward strand.
ACCTTAGACGCATGCAGCCCTCCTCCCTGGAGGACTCGAGGGCACCTAGGAAAACAAGTTGCATTTCAAAGGAAAATCAACCAGACTATTTCCGGGTAAGCGGGAGACCTGAAAACACATAGTCCTGTTTCAAAATGAGTTTAAAAGGCAACAAAAGGTAGAGGAGAGACTCATACAACTCTGTTGCAGCAAATTAAAAGAGTAAATAAATTTTTAAATGAATTATAAGTATACATCTCAAGAGCAACATCTTCTGAAGATTTACTCCAGGAAACAGAAAAAATGTTGTGACAGCAATGGTTTGAACTCTCAAAGAAACTGAAAAAATTATAGAAACAATAAGTCAAAACATAAAATCATAAGACAATCAAGTGACACGACCGAGCTAAGAAGTTAAAGAAACAATTAAGTCCACTGTAGAATTCAAAACAGCATAACAAACCAAGACAACAAGGAAAAACATAAGCTTGAGATCATCAAGGATGAAGAATGCAGAAGCAGGGGGCCGGCCCTGTGGCCGAGTGGTTAAGTTCACCTGCTCCGCTTTGGCGGCCCAGGGTTAGGATCCTGGGCTCAGACATGGCACCACTCATCAGGCCATGTTGAGGCAGCATCCCACCTACCACAACTAGAATGGACCCACAACTAAAATATATACAACTATGTACTGGGGGGATTTGGGGGGGGGGAAGAAAAAAAAAGCAGAAAAAAAAAGAAGAAGATTGGCAACAGTTGTTAGCTCAATCTTTAAAAAAATAGTGCCAATTTAAAAAATTTAATTTAAAATTTTTAAATTTAATTTTAAAATAATAAAAATTTAAAAAAAATAGTGCCAATCTTTAAAAAACTAAAAGGAATGCAGAAGCATGGTAAACTGATCAAAGCAATCAGGGAGACAATGTGAGACATGAATGATAAACACCAGGGATCTAGAACGGGTGGGCCCAAAAGAAGAAATAAGGAAGCAAAATAGAAACTATATTCAGTGATAGGACAGAAGAAAATGTTCATGACCCTAAAAAGAAAATCTAGCTATGACTATTGACAGGATTCACAGGCATGGAGAAATATCCTAGTGAAATCCTAGAATGTCAAGAATGAAGACAGAATTGCACAAGCATTAGGCCAAAGTCAGGGACATACCAAAGAAACCCAGTCAGTCTTCCCCTAGCATCCTAGATTCCAGGAGGCAATAGAGCAACATCCACAGAGACCTGAGGAAGAGAATACTCTCTTACACCCAGCCAAACAGCTACTCACAGGGGAAGGAGGAAAAAAGAGGAGAAAAGGGAGAAAGATGATCATGTAGAAATGGAGAGGGGAGAGGAAAGGAGAAGCAAACAGAAACGAGGAGACAAAGATGAAGATCACGACGTTCTCAAATGTGCAAGGACTGCAGAAGGCTGATCCTAATGCACCACGGCTGAAAAATCCACTCAAACTCAAGCTGTAGAGAACCAAACACCCAATCAAAATACAGATCTCAAAAGTGAATAAGTAGGGATATGAAAGCATTTTAAATTCTTGATGAAATTCAAAACATTCTAGAATTAAGTCTAAATAATGGCGGTAAATATAATTATAAAAACATTAAATCATAAAACTTTATTATTCTTAATATATAAAAAAATAACCTCTAATTAGAAATAAAAGCAGATTATAGGTCTTCCCTGTCACAAAGGTGAATACTCATTAACAAAGGAGAAAATGGACTTAAAGGCAAAGATATCAATTAAAACTAAAAGTACAGAAAGGATGAACTCAGCAGTAAGAGATTCTCAAAATGAATCCAAAACCAATAAAAACAAGCATGTGATGTTTATCAGGAAGAAGACTAAAGCTGTAACTCAAATATGGAAAATATACCAGCCAGAAATATAAAGACAAAAAAATATATAAAGGCAAAAATATCCAGAAAAACATTCAAGGAAAATGAAAGCAGAGATTACTCTATTTATAGATGATTAGGTTGAAGTCAGTGAGGGGAGGAGTATTAACTTTTACCAAAAAAGGTCATTTTTAAATTGACAAATGACACAATCTACAATTGACACATAACTGTCAAAATATCCATGGTCTCAATAACATAATATCAAACACTATAAAGAAAAAAACTGTTGAAAATACAAAGTTGGGGGAAATGAAAGAAAATAACTGCAGTGGTTAGTCAGGAAGATAATTAGTATGAAAGGAGAGGATTTGATTAATATTAATAAAGTCAGTGTAAAAGCTTTATTCATACTCTGTATACTGCAAATAAAGAATTTAGTTCCTTTTCTAATGCCCACTAAATTGTTATAAAATCAACCAGTATTAAATAAACAAGACAATCCCATTAAATGCCAAAAAAGAAATTAATAATATAGATTATATTCTCCACTCACACTACCATAAACTAGAAATTAATTTCAAAAGTAGAACAAAGTAATTATTCCAACAGCTCAGAAATAATGCTTGGGTCAAAAATAAAAGCAAAATAGCAATTATAGAATTTTAGAGAATAGCAATAAGGAAACCAACACATATCAAAATACATGGAAAGGGGCCAAAGTACACTAAAAGTAAATTTCATAGCCTTAAATACTTTAATAACTGAGCAAGGAATCAAATGTTTAAAAATCAACTCAAGAAGCTAGAAAATAAAAAGTTGAGTGGAATAAGAAGAAGGACTTAACAAAGATAAAAGCAGAAATCAATTTGTTAAAAAATAGAAAAACACAAAAATTAATAAATAAATCCAAGAGCTGGTCCTCTGAGAAAAAGACAATAAATTAGATAAACCACGAAATAGTCTAATCAAAGAAAAACATAGAATAAAAATATGAGCTAAAGAAATGGGGAGGGGGGCCAGGCCCATGGCAGAGCGGTTAAAGTTCTGTGCACTCTGCTTTGGTGGCACAAGATCTTGGGTTCAGATGCTGGGTGCAGACCTACTCTGCTCATCAGCCATGTTGTGGGGGTATCCCACATGCAAAAAATAGAGGAAGATTGGCGCAGATGTTAGCTCAGGGCTGATCTTCCTCAAGTGGAAAAAGAGGAGGATTGGCAACGTTAGCTAAGGGCAAATCTTCCTCACAAAAAAAAGAAAGAAAGAAAGAAAGAAATTGGGAGATAGAGATATAGAAAAAAAATTCAAAAACTCAGAAAATATTCAGAAAAAAATTTGAAGACTCACTTGTCTCCCAACAAATTTGAGAACTTGAATAAAATTAAATACATACAATATGCATATACATATACCTCTCAAAAGAGCACTGGATCCAAGCATTGCCTAAGATAATTCATGCGGCATTTTAAATCCCTTAGGACCTTGCTACTCAAAGTGTGGTCCACACACCAGCCCATGGACATCACCTGGGAGCTGGTTGGAAAGGCTGACCCTGAAGCTACTGAATCTGCATTTTAACCAACTCTCCAGGTGTCTATAAGGAAGTTAAAGTTTGAGAAGCATGGTTTTAGATCTAGAGAAAAGAGGAAAATTCTTTAAAATAGTACACAAAAAATCTACAGATTATTTTATTTATAAAGATTCAAAATTCTAAAATAAAATTTCTAACAGAAAGAATCTCACACTTTGTTAAATAAATATCACACAACAAAGAAGTGGAGTTCATTCCAGGAATATGACAATTGTTCACTACTAAATCTATTAACAGAAAAGAAAAACATGGGTGAATTTATGTTAAAAAAATAATTTTAGGCTGGGGAAGATTTTTCTGAGGACGGTCCGGGACAGAAATCATAAAGGCAATGGTTGAAATACTTCATAAAAGTTTTTTTTAATCTCTATTGTAAAAATCGTTAAAATTACAAGATTTAAAGAAAAATGACTAACTCAGAAAATACATTGGAAGCTTCTGACAAGGGGTTATTATCTACAATGTATAAAGAGCTACTAAAACTTACCAAGAAAAAGACAACCAACCACTCCAACAAATGATACATCAAAGATATTAACCAACTCACAAAAGAAAGGCAAATGGTCAATAAAGAGGTCCATGCCTTCATTCATTCAACCAACAAGCATTCAGTGAACATACACTATTCCCCAGCATGTTCAAATTTCTGTTCTAGGTTCAGTGAACCAAAAAAAAAGTAACTTCCTCTGAGGAAAGATGTTTGATCATAAATTATCAAAGAAATGCCAATTAACATATATTCATCCAACTAACAGACAAGCAAACATTAAGAAAGATTAATATCCTGGGTTGACAAGGATGCCAGGAAACGGACACCTTCATGCATCAATGATGGAGTTTAAACTGGTACACAGTCGTGCTGGTGTTTAATTTGGTTAAGTCAGTTTTTTAAAGGCATACTTTTTAAAAGAGTCTATCCACGAAAAACAGACAAATACATATGAAGATCTTCATCACGGCATAATTTACAATAGTGAAAACAACCTAAATGTCCGCTGACAGAAAATAAAATATAAATATCAAATAATATTTCCTGATCTCTTATTATTTGTTCGTATATTAGGCATGTATTCTTTTTTATCATATCAATAGAATAAAATGTAATTTTGAAATATTTCATTTCTTTTGCAGCATTTCAGATACAAAGCTGACATTTAGAGGCAACAGGAACCCTAACACATTTTAAATGATGACAGTGAAATAATCTATGCCAGGATTCAGTCCCGTAAGTAAAATACGTGCAGGTTTAGGGATGGAAATATTACTCAAAGCTTTCTGAAAGTGAGGTCCAAGGCGCCTGGCAGCCCCTGATAGCTGGGTCCAGTGGTGCTCAGACAACACTCAACCACACAGGGGGCTGTTCAGATGCCTCCACCGCTGTTCCCCCGATACTCACATCCCATCCTAGGCAGCCATTCTCCCCGCGGCAGCCAGGAAGCTCTTTTATCGTGAGTTAAATCCTGGCTCTCCTTCCGTTGGCTTCTCAGTGCTCTTACCAGAAAAATGAAAACTCCCAACAACAGTGGCCCACAAAGACCCACATGACGGTGACCCGTCACAGCCCCTCTCCAACTCAGAACATTCTGAGTTCTGTCCCACCTCAGGGCCTTAGAACATGCTGTTCTCCACTCCCTGGAAAGTTCCCCTCCCCATTCTTTTCAGAGCAGGGTGTTTCACGCCTCAAGTCTCACCTTAAACATCAGCTCCGCAGAGCGAATGCACTAACCCGCCTCTCACTAGACATGACAGCTCCAACCTGTCACCTTCATTACGCTTAACACATTTTTTTTTGAAAAGTGAAATTGGTTGTAATTTTTTATTAATTTTTGATTCACTTACTCACTCTCTGTCTTCTCCATTGGGATACATGTTCCAGAAAGCAGACTCTGTCTATTTTGCTCCTCACTGAATTCCCATCAACCTAGCTCTGAACCTGCCATCCAGGGACTCAAGTGCCTTAAATGAACAGATGAATGTGAACACGATTTTGAAGAGTGCATCAAGAAGCTTCAACATGTTTAAAAGAAACATTTTGGATTCTCTTTTCCTATTTCTGGGCCTCTATCCTAAGGAAATCATCAGAGGAGTACACAAAAACTAATATCCAAAAATTTTCATTATGACATTCTTCTAACAGCAAAAATTGGAAACAAGTTACTTGCCCAACAAGAGGGAAACACTTAGGGGCTGGCCGGTGGCGCAGCGGTTAAGTTCACACGTTCAGCTTCTCGGCGGCCTGGGGTTTGCCAGTTCAGATCCCGGGTGTGGACATGGCACCACTTGGCATGCCATGCTCTGGTAGGCGTCCCACATAGAAAGTAGAGGAAGATGGGCATGGATGTTAGCTCAGGGCCGGGCTTCCTCAGCAAAAAGAGGAGGACTGGCAGTAGTTAGCTCAGGGCTAATCTTCCTCAAAATAAAACAAAAAATAAAAAATAAAAAAAAGAGCGAAATACTTAAATAATTAAATATTTAATACATAGAATAGAATAGTCAACTATAAAGTATATGGTAATGTGGTAAATTTTAAAAAGAAAGTAAGAAACGTTGCACAGTCGAACCCTAAATTCATAAAAACAGAGCATACAATTCTATATAGAAAGTAGAGGGGGGGAATGGTTCAAAATATGAGTCATGGTTTCGGTTTCTTCCATATATTTCCCACATTTTCCAATTTTACATATTTTCTAATTCTTGACACTGAGCAAGAAGATACATTTTTAAAACAGAAATACAAAGTGAACATCATTTTTAGAAATTTTTTAAAACAGGTCGCTCCTCCCTGAATGTAATCTTTAGGTCTCATGGGAAAGGAAATTTTTATTTTCAAATACGTTTGAAAATAAGGCAGAATGGCTATACCCAATCAAGGAAGATTGCTCTAGTTAAAATTGCGTGAGGTTCTATCAGCATGCAAAGCACAGTAATAGCATATGATAATTTATTCTGATTCTTAAAACCCAAGGAAAAAATCATTAATATGGGCTCTTTCACCTCAAAACCTACAGAAACGCCCTGCATCCTCCAGTTCTCAGTCCCATGTCTCAGTCCTTTTCCTATCTGCTCTGGAGGACCCCTTCACCACACTCTGGTTTCTCCATCTGTGTCTCTCTTCGTGCCTATGCTTCATGCTCAGCTTCACTTGATTTCCCTTTGAACTTGACATCCTTCTCGCCCTCATCCTCCCCAGGGCTGCCTTTTTCTCCTTTACTGGACATAATATGAAAATATATGAGAGGCATTTATTGAACTGTCTTTGTTTCCTCCCATTAATAATATAAAATCAGATGAGCAAAATTATCTGTTTACGTCTCTCTCAAAAAGAACTAAATTAAGTTATTTTTGTTTCTGGAGATCAGTAGCCCTTCAGTAGCCTGAGAATACCCCTCATGAGAGGCCCCCGGGAAGAGAGACGTGCCCTTGCTGAGAAGTCTGGCACTTTGGCACATAAACAGACATTGATGATGAGCTGATTAAAACTTATCTTATGAAAAAAGCTGTGAGTCAAGGTGTGGTCTGGTAATACAGAGTCTGCCCAGAAAGCTATAGACCACAGTAAGTGTGAAGCTCCCAAGAGGTCATAAAAATAACATCTCATTCAAATTCAGGGGGACAAATCCTTCATACATCAGCATGAATTGAACCCAGATGAGTCTTGGCCAGAAAACTCATCAAAATCGGAACAATCTGAAATCAAGAACAGTGTCAAGAGAAGTCCAGAAAGAGAGTAGATTACAGCTCCCGAGATCATACAGTCACTCAAAAGGTTAAACAAGATTTGAAACATCACCACTTAAGTAGAAAATAAAGTACCCGGCAGAGTCAAAGTGAAAGCTGTCTATTAACCAAGCAACTCTGCTCTTTCTTTTGACAACTTAAAGGGTTCCGAAAGAATGACAAAAATCTCAGAAAGAAAAAGCATTTTCGGGTTCCAATTTTTTTACTTGGAAACAGAAACACATATTTGATTTTAACGATTCTCAGAATGGAAATATTGGCTCCTGCCTTTAAACACATGCAGCATCAGTCCTTCTTATTCTTCTATCTTTAGCCATTTGTGCCTTCATGAGTTATTTATCATTTCACTTCCAATAACTTTGATATGTAAATGAGAGCCACTGTACCAAATGTTATGATTTAGATAAAGATCTAGAAACACTAATATTTCTCATTATGGATTTTGCTTATCCAACTGAATCCAAAAGAATCTCCCAATTTGAACCAAGGAGGGAAAACATCTGGAAGGACCTTTATAGACTTTTGAAACCGCTTAAAATCCAGACCCACTAAACAGAGATTTCCCATCATAAGCAAGTCTCAGTTTACCATCACGGCACATTGTCCAGCAATTTTAAAACCATAATCAAATTTGCTATTTAAAATGCAGGCAGAGGGGCCAGCCCAGTGGCATGGTGGTTAAGTCCAGCATGTTCTGTTTGCCCAGGTTGGGGGCTTCGGATCCCAGGGACGGACCCACACCATTCATCAAGCCATGCTGTGGTGGCAACTCACAGACTAAACAGAGGAAAATGGTCACAGGTGTTAGCTCAGGGCCACTCTTCCTCAAGCAAAAAGAGGACGTTTGGCAACAGGTGTTAGTTCAGGGCCAACCTTCCTCACCAAAACAATAAAAATAAATAAAGTGCAGGCAGAATCGTTCCCCAGCCCAACTGGAAAAGTTCTGAGTCCTTAGGCTCAGAAAAGTATTAAGCATAGCAGTTGATACTTAAAGCATTATCTGTACTTACCAGCTGTGTGATCTTGGCCAAGTTATAACCTCTCTTTGCCTGGGTTTCTTTAACTGTAAAATGAGTGAAGAAATAGAACCTGCCACTAGTATGAAATAAGATAATTCTAGTAAAAGTGCTGACTTAGCCCAGTGCATGGCACATGGTACATATTCAATAAATGTTAGCAGATTATTGTTCCTTATGCAGAATTCTGCAGTAACAGCTTTGTCATAGATTCAAGGAATCACTCTTCATAAAGATTGAGAGATGGCCATACGGTCTCTTTGTGAGGTCAGGGGTCAACATGTTACCAAATTCAAACAAAGAAGCAAAGACTGATGTCTCTCTTGACCACACAAGCTGCCCTTCCTCACCCATCTCCTGAGCTCTGTGATGGTCAGAATGAACAGGAAGCTACTCCAGTCACTCAGGCATGTGTCAGGCGACAGTTTGGGGCTCTCCATCTGACCTTACAAATCAAAAGCTTCCCTCTGAGAACATTCTGGTAGTCTTCATGCTTCACCAGAGCATGGTGGCCCATGTGCAACTTGCAGTTGTGCTAATGACCCTGATAACTTGATGAGAAATGACAGGAGTGGTGAGCAGCTAGTGGCAAGGCAGAGCAAGAGGCAACTGAGAGGGTGGAGGCGACCTCAAGGTCACTGAGTGTTTTCTTCTCCAGCAGCCCAGTATTTCTTCAAAAACATAAAGCTAGAACTGGAGAAGAGCTGGCCCTCTCAAAAAAGGACTAAGCATAGAGCATTTCATCTCTCTACCTATCCATTCATTCACTCACTCACTGATTCTTGCATACCCTGCACCCAGCCCTATGAGAGAAGCTGGGGACACAGAGATGCCCAAGAGGCAGCCCTTGTCCTTGGGGAGCCTACAGGCTATTGGGGGAAAGGCCTATCAAGAGTGTAATAGGCCACGAGATGCTGGGGCATTGAAGGACAGGAGAGAGAAGGCCAAAAAGGAGGTTCCAAGAAAGGAAGGTGCAGCATCACACAGTGAGGGGGGCACCATGCATTCTTCAAATTGTACAAGGTTCAGAGACGCTGCGGTGAGAAGGGGATGGGAGAATGGTGTAAGATGCCATCCAGGCCTCAAGGGACTTTGCATACAAGCTAAGGAGCTGGATGTCACCAGGAGAGCAATGGGGGAACCACCCCCTGGAAGGTAGGCAAGAGAGTGACATGCTCAGATTCACATTTTAGAAAGATCACTCTGCCATCTTTGCCTCTTGCGCACTCTTGACTCACTCCATTCACTGGGCATCTGTGACTGTGACTACATTTACATAGATTCTGATCATCCGACCCCCTTGGAGAGCAGGGGCTCCTCACACTTCAGTACCCTTTACTTCAGGTTTACTCAAGCGGAGCAGAGAGAAAGCACCTCCAGCTGCAGACCACATTTCCAGCTGCCTGAGAGACATCCCCAATCTGCCCTCCCAGTGGCCGAGCTAACTCAACACGTCCAAGGCCAAACTCCTCACCTTTCCCACAGAACCAGCTCTTCCTTCTTGGTATTCTGGTCACCCAGGTTCAAAAGCTCCTTCTCACTCTTCGCCACATCCCATCCGCTGTGTCTTCCTTCAAAAACGACCCCAGCTCCCTCCTCCCTTCCTTACCAGCCCACTGCCCCCACCCTAGTCAGACTGTAGTGGCCTCACCTGTGAACTCTTACCACACTGACCTGCCTGGGTTCTCTGCCACCAGTCACCCCTCTTGTCAGCCCATCTCCCATTATCAAGTCACTCTGTGCAAAAGCTCGCAGCCTCCAGACTCCTGGCGGCATAGAGTTGATAATCACTGGTAAGACATCCGGACCCCAGGTTGTCAGGTCCCTAAGAGGCTTTCCAGCAGTATCTCCTCCTCACACTCACCTTGCTGAGTCCTCCCTGTTAAAAAAAAAATCACCCAACCCACACTGCACTTCTTACCCTGGCCTCTGATCCCAGTGTGTACTGGCTCAAATAGTTTCCCCAAGGAATTTATGTCCACCCAAACCTCCGAATGTGACCCCACTCGGAAATAGGGTCTTTGCAGATGTAACTAGTTAAGATGAGGTCATACTGGATTAAGGGGGCTCTAATCTAAAGACTGGTATCCTTAGAAGAAGAGAAAACAGAGACAAAGACACACAAGGAAGGACAAGATGGCCATGTGACAACGGAATCACAGATTGGAGCCATGTGTCTAAAACCCAAGGAATGCCAAGGATTGCCAGCAACCACTAGAAGCTGGAGGTATGAAACAGATTCTCCCTCAGAGCTTCCAGAATGAACCTACTCTGCCAACACCTTGATTTTAGACTTGCAGCCTCCAGAACTGTGAGAGGATACATTTCTGTTGTTCTAAGCTGTAGCCCCGGTACTTGTTACGACAGTGCTAGGAAACTAATCCACAGTGCCTAGAATCCACCTAGAATGCTCAGTGCTGGTCCCTCTGCTTGTCCAATGAGACCTTCCTCGAAGGTCCAGGTCAAACTCCTCATCTTCCTGCAGGCAGCCATGGTACTCTCCCATTCCTCTGATAAAAACTTTACCATGTCTTATCAGACCTTGGTTTCTGGGGGCTATACATTCCAAAAGCCACTAATACCAGAGCTGTCACCTTGAATTACTAATTGGCAACCCATGAGAGCTTCCTGATTTGTTCCTCTTACAAATGAGGGCCAGTGAGAGGGTTTGGTTAATCTCCTCCAAGGGTAGTCATTATTTTATTTCATGGCCATAGGCTTCCCTCCTAATTCCAGCCACCATTTCCCAAATATCTGCCTGTGGTCAGTGAAGGGAGATACAGAGCATTCAAACTCTCCATCATGTAACCCCATCTTCCCTTTCTACATTTATCATCCTCACACCACCCATTGTGCCCCCTCAACCATCCCACCCATCCTAACACAAGCTCAATGTCCAGCCACATCTGAATTCCAAATCAACCCTGCAGACCCCACCTCAAGACCTTTGCTGGAAGCTCATCTCTATTGTCCCATCCCCTAAGATCCTTTCAGCCCTTCAAGGTGCTCTCAGATGCCACCCTTGATAAAAGGTCTTTCTTCATCACAAGCCATTGGAAATCTATTCTTTTCCTTTATGATTGGTTAGGGCTTGGCTTATATCTATATTAGGGTATATTTCCTGTGAGCTACATTGCAACCCTGTCTGTAAAATTTTGCCCCTTATCAGCAGTGTGACCTTGAGCAAATAACATAACATCTTTGGACCTCAGTTTCCCCATCTTTGCAATTGGTACAACTACAGCGCTGGCCTTAGAGTGTCATGAGGGTCCAATGAGATGACGCAGGTAAAGCTTTAGCACAGGGTCTCATACTTAGAAAAACACTCCGTGTATATTGGTTAGTATCATCATCAACAATCACCATCATCACCATATCATTCTCATCAAACTTTATTTTCAAATACCTTGCATCAGCCAGGAACACAGAGTTGCACAAATTCCCCACTTGCAAGGAAGAAAAAAAGACCAAAAAAACTCTTCAAAATTAATGTCCCCACTAACCATGAGTACCGAGCAGGTTTTTCACGTATCAAGGACAGCATATTATTATCCTCATAAAATTCCTTTCTTCCTAAGAGATTAAAGAGCTCAAAGATCTCATTCCACTCAGCTTCACAAGCCCCCTGAGAGAGAGGCAACAGGTAAGTGTCGCATTTCCATTGTCCTCAGGTGTGTCAGGGCAGAGACAAAAAGCAAGGTAGCCATCCCTAGAGCTGGGGGCTGCCCTCTCCCCAGGCCCGGGAAGGAGGAAGCGTGGACCACCTTCCTGCTCATTCCTTAGGCAGACGTCCTTTGCTTGATCTAGAAGCAAATGAGCGTGTGCAGGCTGTTGGCTCAAATCCAGGGCAGGCTCACCTTCCACATACTCTTGGACTCAATCATTCACTTCTGCATCCATCCATTCAAAATCTTTTGCTGAGCCTGACTATGCCCCCACATACTCTGTGAGCACCAAGCAGGCTATAGAGAACGAGAGGGGCCAGAGAGCCAAGCACAGCCTCCTAAAAAAACATCCCAGGCAACGAATGCCAGGGTCTGGCCTATGTGCCAAATAAAAAGGGAGAACGCTTCTATAACATCACCAATTCTAATTTTCTCCTCTTATAATTTTCTTATAAAATGCAATGAAAATTCAATTCCATTTCTACAACTACTTCCAAAAGACGCTAATCCCCCAAGACAGGAGAGTCTTTTCTGTCCAAAAGCAAGACCCCTCCCACCTCTACTGAAGCCATCATACTCCACAACAAAGATCTCAACCATGGGTTGAGGTCTACGCCTGGGGTGAGGATGCAATGATGAATCAGGGCCTCCCACTGTACCCCTGCAAAACAACAATGCATCTGAGTATACGATAGAGGGAGCAAACAGATATTTGTAAACCCATGTTCATAGCAGCATAATTTGCAATAGCCAACAGGTGAGAGCAACCCAGGTGTCCACCAACAGATGACTGGATAAACAAAACGGGGTCTATACATACAATGGAATATAATTCTGCCTTAACAGGGAAGGAAATTCTGACACATACTACAACATAAATTAACCTTGAAGACATTATGCTAAGCGGAATAAGCAGACTCAAACGGACAAATACTGCATGATTCCACTCACAGGAGGTACGCAGAGTAGTCAAATTCACAGGGACAGAAAGTAGAATAGTGGCTGCCGGGGATGGAAGGGAGGGAGGAATGGGGAGTTGCTGTTGAATGGGTATGAAATTTCAGTTTGGGATGATGAGAAAGGTGCTGGAGGCGAATGGTGGTGATGGCTACACAACAATGTGAATGTACTTAATGCCACCGAACTGTGCACTTAAAAATGGTCAAAATGGTAAATTTTATGTTATGTATATCTTACCATAAGAAACAAAAATTGGAGGAAGAAATCAGAGGACTTCTCCAAAGGCCCTGGAGGACGGTTTTGCGCTGTGGAGGAGGCTGGTGCATCCACCCAGACCCCATCACTGAGCTGGTGCCCTCCGCCCCCAGCCACTGCAGGGCTGGCTGCCAAAGGCTCACAGCTGCTGCCTTCTCCAGAGAAGTCTCCTGGGTCGCCAGGATCCCCCTGGGAGGTTACTCCTCCACCCACCCCCATGTAGACAGTCAGGGCAATGGCTGAGTGACATGGGGGTACAAAGGCCATTTGCCTCAAGATGGAACCAATTCCATGGTACTCTTCATGCTCCAGGGCAGCTCACGGGATCAGGCAAAAGCTGGTCTCCAGTTAAGAAGACCTCCTTGCTTAACTGTCTTCCCCTGCCCTGTCCTGTTTCCATGATTCTCCTCCTGAGAGTGTTCCCTCAATAAATCACTTTCTCGTGAATCCCCGTCTCAGGCTCTGCACGTGGAGCAGTGTTTCTCAACCTCTTTCCCATCGCTGCCCCACCAAGGAGCCTTTTTACACGTTGTTTCTCTAATCACTTCCCATGATATTTAATACCACAGATTTACTATATACCTGTTTATGTACCGGATGTATATCTGTGCTTTTTACATAAAAACAATGAGAACTTTTCTCTCTCCAATAACCCATTCTGCCCTCTTGGGGGCACTATAGCCCCCATTGAGACTGCACGTTCCAGAGAACCTGACCTAACACAGTGTGGACGTGCCTAAGTGGTTGAATCATGGGATACGGAATACCCCCCAAAGCATCGAGTGCTTTGAAATGATTTCTCCTACCATTAATGCATTTTATTCACAACAAGCAACCTTCAAACCAGCTAGTGCAAGAAAATAGAAAGCCTGCCACCTCCTCTGTGCCCAAGAGCTATGCTAGACCCTGGAGATGGACAAAACAATGAATAAGTTAGAATCTTGAGTCTGCCTGCCTGCGCGAGGAGAGAAAACAAACAGGTCTTGCAAGAGCTCAGAGCACACAGCAGAGTGAGCGGCACATCTGGGAGGGGGCCAGGGAGCCTGCCTTTTCGGAGCCTGTTGACTCTCTAGGGAGACACACAACAATGCAGTGAGGCATCACAGGGTAAGCACGGCCTGAAAAACAGAAGGGGGATCTACTGCTTTCACTCACTGGTTCATTCATTCATTCCCTCAGCAATCATTTCTGAGCACAGACTCCAATACCCCGCCCTGCGCCGGCCCTGGGGATACAACACGAATGCAGGAAGAATGGGCTCCAGACAGACAGATCTGAGTTTGAGTTCTGCCATCTTGGGCAAGCTCCTTAAGCACATATTTTCCTTATCTGCAACGTGAGGATAATAACAGCAAATATCTCAAGAGGCTCTTGGGACGATTACATATGATAATAAACAGAAGGCATCAGTAGCTCATGGTGGAACAGAAAATGTTCAATACATACTAGTTACTGTTGTTTCTTTTGTTACCAACTGGGTACATTTCTTTCCCTCAAGAGCCTGGTGCAGAGATCATGATTAAAGCATTGTGCTGTGCTGCATCACGGGAAAATGCACCTTGTCCCTCATTTTTGGAGAAGGCATTCTCCCTGAGGACCCAGTTTCTGGTGGCACATCCCTGTCCTGACTCCTGGCCACTCCCTCTGATGGCCGGAGCCTTCCTCTGCAAGTCCTGTTCCTCTGTTATCTGCATTTCACAACTAAGCCTTCCCTTCCAGCTCATTTGGCAGACACTATGAGAAACTAATGCCTACAACTGTCACCATTTAGTGAAAGATTTAATAAACAGGGTGTTTTTCCAAGTCCAGCTTTGCAAGCCAGGATGACGTTTCATTCCCCTTGGTGTTAATGCTGGCACATGCCCACCAAATGAACACCGAGGGGCAGAGCATTATTTTTCGGCTGCATTCAGACCCCCAGTGACTTCTGAAACCAAAGTCACATATCCACCTGACAAGATGAGGAGAATAAAAATCAACATTCCGGGGATGGCATCATCAACATTGAGTTTCAGGGGGTTATTTATTTATTATGTGATAATGGCCTAAATGTATACACTACTCCAAAATCTGCCGTGAAAATTCAAACGTCTTTGTAATCTCTGTTTACAAAGCACACATAGATATTAAAACAGGCTTAACCAAGCAGTGTTTGTGCATATTAATGAACCTAAATTCTAAATCTGGATTTTGGAAATAAAAAGGGTAAAAGAGGATTCATTTCAGACTAATTTGCTTTTGAATATGACACTTTGCATGTCAAACAGTACAGGGGATGTGGAAATGGGGGCTAGATAAGCATTTTAAAGCATTTGCACACAAGTTATACAGCATAAGATCATTTAAAGGAAAAGGACCACTTTCCACGTTCTACCTAAGACTTTTATGGTCCACACCCCTCTAAGTCACCTGTGTCCTACTCAGTGAGAGAACAATGATGGGCTCCACTATGACCATAGACTCTTTCTCTTTTATAACCTGTATAACTTTTCCTTGGCCCGTCCCACTATAATACTATACAAGAGCTCTGGGTACCATAAGGGACATGGTCTTAGAACATGTACAAGAAGGCCCAGGAGTACTTGGTTCTTAGGAGACAGAGAGCTAAAAGGAAGCCAACACTGGGGACAGAACCAGGTAGACCTGAGTTCAGATCCCAGCCACGTCTCTCACTGACGGCAAATTACTTACCCTCTCCTAGGCTCACTTTCTACATCTGCAAAATAGAATGATAATTCCCATCTTTGAGGTCAAACTTATGTAGCAGAACATAGTAGGTATTCATACGTGTTACCTCCACTCTGTTTGCTTTTCCTTGGGTACAGTAATAAGTCAGAGAGGGACAAGCAGTATTTTACGGATGCTATGATTCGATGAGTAACCAGCACCCAACTTCCCATGGTCGAGGTCTGCAGGAAAGGAAAGACACAGATCAAAAAGATCCCAAAGCGCACATTTAGGGTCTGGGAAGAATACTGGGATGGCACGGACGTAAATGTGAGTGTCCTGAACCGCGCTGCTCTCTGGCTTTCTTTCCTTGGCATATGGCATGTGCTACAGCCTGGCAGACCTCTAGCACTGAATATGAGTTGACTGTGGGGCTGTGGAACATCCCTCCTGGGCTGGGCCACAGGCTCTGCCACTTACAAGTGACCATGCAAGTCACGTCACTCTTCCAGGGGTTGGTGTTCCCACCTGTAGCTGAGGACAACCACTACAAACCTCCCTAGGTCTGCGACTCCCGTGAGTCACCTGTCAGTAGACTCCTTTGGAGACGAGAATGTATGATAAAGGAAAGGGCCTGGGGAATTATACCCAAACCAGAAAGGTGTGCAGAATAAATAAATGCACACTAAATATTCCCCCCAAAAAAGAAAAGAAGTCATCCCACACCAGCACTGAGAGATGTCCCCTCGCCAGAGTCTAGGCCCATCCCCAAGCTGAAAGGGTCCCCTGCTCCTCCTGAGGACTGTCAGAGCCAACAGCCCCCTGCCCCTTCCACTCTTAATTCCTGTCCAAGGGGGTGTGCAGATCAGCAAAGTGCCCGGGGTAGGGAGGAGGTTAAGAGCCACATTGGGACAGCTGCCCTCACAGCCTCCTCTCCTCTCAGCCCTGCATTTCCTCTAAAACCTCGGGCAGTGCTGAGCCTCAGCTGGCAGACTTCGCTGCCCAGGCTGTTTCCTGTTCTGCCAGCAGCCTCTGATTTAGTTAGGACCCTTCCCACTGCCTCCCTCCTGCCAGCCTCTTCCCCAGGCCCCTGGGCCGCTCTCCCTCTCCTTCTAGCCCCTCCCTCTGTCTTCTCATCTGCCTTCCTCCTTTCTCTCCAAGCATCAGTCTCTCCTTTCCTTCCCCTCTGCCTCCCTCAGCTTCCCCTCCTCTCTCCTACCAGGGCTCTCTCGCTGGCCCTCTTTGCTCATTTCCATAACAGCTTTAAGGCAGCCTCCCTCCCTTCCTCTCCTCTCATTCTCTCTCTTCTTTTTCTCTTACGTCTGATTTCTCTCCCCACCTATCTCCTCTAATGTTTCTCTCTTTCCCATCAGGCTCTCACGTTCTCTCTCTCATTCCCCCAGGGTACGTTCCTCTCTATTTCTCCCTTCCAGAGCAGGAACTGGGGTGAGGTCGGTAAGGTACAAATTTAGAGAGGAGCCAA
The DNA here is from genome assembly GCF_021613505.1 of Equus quagga. Lineage (NCBI taxonomy): Eukaryota > Metazoa > Chordata > Mammalia > Perissodactyla > Equidae > Equus > Equus quagga. The sequence goes on from NC_060278.1 coordinate 94,580,079, forward strand.
AAAACTCAGTTATCAAAATAAATATTACTTTAATGCAATATTTTTTAAAAATCAAAATTAATGCAAAGAAAATCCAGGATGAACAAAGAATAAAAAATCTGCATAAAGACGGGGTCTGACCCTGCACTTGTAGCACCCCCTGCCTCGCCTCACCGCAGCCATCTTGCTCCAAAACCTCATTTACAAGAGCAGGTGGCCAGCCTGCGGTCTGTAGTGTGCCAATTTGATTTTTTTTAATACTGCATTAAAATATTATTTATCTTGATTATCGAGTTTTTTGGCATCCCCTTAAATTATGCACTGGAGGGGAAGCCTCTGTTGGGGTCCTGCTCCTTTTCTCTGCATTTCCCTTTCTGTCTCTTCCGCTCTCTTTTCCCCTGTGTTTATCCCTCTCCACTCCTCTCTTCCTTTCTCTATTTCTGTGCAACTGTGTCTCTCTCTCTCTTTCTGCCCACATCAGTCTTGCGCGCGCTCTCTCTCTCTTCCTGCCTCCCTCCTCTGACATTCCCTCCCCTCCCCATGTCTCTCTTTCTTCCCTGGATCTCTATAGCCCTCTCTATCTCTCCCTGTGGTTCCCTGAGTCCCTCTCTCTCCCTCCCTTCTCACCCTCCTAGTCTCTCCTCACCTTGCCTGCACCTGTGGCCAACCCACCAAGCCTGAGCCCCGCCAGGAGGACAAAGGAAGGACAGACAGGATTCCTCCTGGCAGGAAAGCAGGACTCAGAGGGAGGAGCTCCAAACTCTGTCCTGCCTCAGACCTCCAGATCCACCACCATCTGCCAGCACTCCTGTCAAACCCAGCTTGAGCAATAAATGCCCTGTGTCCCAGAGGGAGGGGAGGAGGCAGCTGGCTGATGTTAGAGTCTCGCACCATGGATGGAAGACAGGAGCATGGTGAGGGGCAAACCCCAGCAGAGGAAGCCTGTTGGCAGGAACTGGAGGCACTGAGGCTGGGGAGGACCCAGATTCCCCAGGACAGGGCAATTCACTTTCCACGTGGCCTTCTCAAGATGGCAACCAGAAAAGTGAAGCAGAAAGGATTTGTCTAACAGCTGTGGATGTGCCAGAGGCTATCACCCTCTGGGTTTAATTTAATCCTACACTCCATCTTAGGTCTGATTATTTCTGCAACAGAAGAAACTTCAGTTCAGAGAGGTTGAGTGATTTTCCCAAGGACTCACAGGCTGATTCAAACTCAGGACATCTAACTTTCAGTCCAGTGTCCTTTCCTTCCACTGCGTTATCTGTTTAAAGAGCTAACTTCCTCTCACACACTCCGAGGGCTAGGAAATAAAGGCAGCCCAATGGTTCCACGATCATTCTTTTTCTGAAAACAACATTCACAATTAGCTAAGTGATTTGGAAAAAATAACATTAGATCCCCAGATCACACTATACTCAGAATAAGTTACAAATGGATTAAATAATTAAATGCAAAAATAAAACCATAAAACTTCTGGGGGAAATACAGGAGTGTGTCTCCGATCTGAAGGATGGGAAGACCACTTTGAGCATGACTTGAAACTCCCATAGGGAAAGCTTGACTGATTTCATTAAAAAAAAAAAAAGAGGTTTTGTATTGCAAAAGATAACAATAAACAAGATTGAAAGACAAATGGAAAATGAGAGAAAACATCTACAATCTATATGAGAAAAAGTTCATGTCCTTAAAATGTAAAGAGTGCCTATCAAGCAACAAAAAAGTCTAGTAATAAAAGAAAATGTGGATGAAGGACTTGAATAAGCAATTTATGGAGAAGAACTTACACAAGGCAAATAAACAATAAAAAAGGCAAAAAACTCACAAGCATTCAAAATTGCAATTAAAACTATGAGTCATCACTTATCAACCATTGGATTAGCAAAGTTTAAATATCCTTTGTCATCCAGAGTTTAAGGAGCTGGGAACTCCCACAGAAGTGGTGAGAGTAGACATTGCTACAATCTCCTGTTGAGGAATTTGCCAATATTTATCAAAATTTCAAATGCACATTACTTTCAATGCATTAATTCCATGCTTAGAAATTTATCCTACAAAAATACATAGATATGGATACAAGGTCATTCATCACCACATTGTTTGAAAGACCAAAAAAATGGAAACATTCTAAATGCCCTACAACTGAGTGCTAAGTAAATTACAGTACATCCAGGCAGTGGAATACAATACAGCCAATAAAAAGAATGAGATAGATCTATGTAAACTATTGTGGAAATGCATTCAAAAGAAAAAATGTAGAAAATATAGATATTATGATCCCTTATAAAAATACATGTGTGAGTGTGAGTGTGTGTGTGCACATGTGTTTATATGTACAGGAAGAAGACTGGAAGTACATAAACGGACTACACTGGTTGGATGGGCAGAGGGAGGAATTATGGGAGATTCACTTTCCCTTTAGGCATTATGCTACTATTTATACTTGTACAATAACTACCTGCTACTTCCATATTCATAGAAGAAAAGATACTTCTAAAACAAAAAAGAAAAGTATTCAGCAGCCATGATTTGAAATAGGACAGTTTTGAACATGGCAGGCACTCTTTCTACCTAAAATCAATGCGCCCACCAGTCCTCCTGACGGATGAGAGTAGCCTGCGTACATGTGCTGGGAATCTGAGATGCTGTTCTCTCATGGGGGAGCCTCATGGCATACATTTATTCGTAATTAAATTAAAGCTAATTATGTGTTGTGCTTTTCAAAGAACGATGACACATCTTGACCCAAAGCTAGATTGGTTTGCCATTTAGGTATCAAATGCCTACTTCATGTTTTGTACTTTTAAGCCTCTATATCTCCTGTCTTCAAAATAGTCCTCTTAAGGATGATGATGCTTATTTTACTGAAGAATCTTAGGCACCCCCTCAGGGTTAAATGACAGAACCCAGATTTGCACTAGGTCTGTTGCACAGCACAGCCCGTGTCCATTCAAACACCAGACCTGAAGATGAGCAAAGGTACCCCAGGCCACTGACCGCACCACGTTCAAAGATACTGTGCAGAAAATGCTTACCCAGAGCACCAGTGAAATCAAGAATATACAGTAAATATCTACGCAAAGGAGACTATAAGATCTGATGAAGCCAACAGAGAGGAAACACTTCTCCATGTAAACCTCGCCTCTGCCAAGTCCAGATCCGGAATGAGGTCCAAAGGAGGACCCTCCCTAAAGACCCCTTAGCTCAGTTAGTTGAAGGAACTGCAGCTGTCATAGCTGATGCTGTGGCTACAGGAAATTCTGCATTTTCCCCTTAGGTTAGGATCACTCCTTCAAAGGCAAGAGGCTGCTCACTTTTGCCAAAAGCCCACTCTGGAGCCCACCCAGTATTTGCAATCCAAGAATGGACTTTGAATTCAGTTGAATGGAGTAGGTCATCCTCCCAGAAGGCAGCGGACCAGGCCAGGTGAGCAGGCTCCCTGGTCTGCTCTACTCAGATGCCCCTGGATGTGGGAAAGTGTGTTGGGGGCAGGGGGCGTCTCAGGAGTCCTAGCTGGTCCCAGCCACTCTGTGGCTAACAGAGGAGATGCCGACAGGGGATTCAGATAAGAGAAGCAATGTTACTAGATATAAATCTTAACAGCTGCACTCAGCTGTAACAGAAACCAAAATAATGTGGCTTAAACAATTAGGGTTTTGTTTTTATCACATAATGAGAGATACAGAAAAAAATGACTGCCGGCATTGAGTCAAAGGCTTAGGTTGTCAGGCTGAGACTCTGCAATTCTCTTATCTTCATGGTTTGTTCATTGTCACAGGTGACTGCTCCACCTCAGCATGGTGTCACTGTTCCAGTCAGGAAGAAGGAGCTGAACTGGCCTTCCTGTGAGGGCTCTCTCAGAAGCCTCGCCCAACAGCTTCCTCTATCTCTTTGGCCAGAGTTGTGTCACATGGCCACTCACCCTGCAAAGATGGCTGGGAAACGTCACTTTTAAGCTAAACACATTATCCAACAAATTCAGGATTTTTTTAGTGAGAAATAAGGCAAGAATGGATATTGGATAAGCAACTAGCAGAGCAACCTTATGAGACAATTTATGGGAACAAACTTTGTGAATGCTCAGTGCACTAATGATGGAGTGGGTAGCACAAAGTTTGGAAAGTTTTGGAACAGGGGTCAATGGGTCCAATATTTGCCTTGGAGGGAGATTCCCACAGAAGTCCCCCAACACAAGGAAGGCAAATAAGCCTTGCACGTATGGCCTTCTAGGGTCTCCCCAAAAAGTCATGTGGCATCGAGCCTCAGATGGGGTGGGTATCGGAGCTGGGCGAGAAAGGGCAAGAGCAGGCCAGGTCATGGGAGCAGAGATGTCAGGAGGTGAGCAGTTCCTGACTTTGACTTCTGCCTAGCTGGGGCCCATTTCTGAAAAGTTGGCAATGTGGCTACACTAGACCCATGAGGAGGTTACTTACAGGTAAGACCGGGATGTAACTGGACTCTCTGATGGCCAAGGGTACTAAGGATGCTCAGTCACAGCAAGACGGCACAGAACAAAGGCCCTCACAGCAAAGGGTGGACCCCTGCAACCCTGCAGCCTGTCCCTTCTGGAAGAAAGAGAAATGATACTTTGACCTTGATGTCAATAATTGCACGATGAGAACCACTTCTGTTCCTGATGATTACTGAGATCTCCGCAACACTGAGTCTGCAGGACCAGCCCTGGCCCTGTAGGAAGATTGCCCTACACCTCTGAAGTGAGCCGGCTTCCCAAGCAGGATGGATTTCTCAGCTTCTGTTGCTTGAATAACTTTGACCTATTTTGTATCATGACTTTGACGTGACCTGAAGCATCCTCCCAGTGCTTGTTGGCTGCATGCTCCAGATGGAGAACTGCACTTGGCCCGCAAAGGGGTGGCTGCGGCACACGGCTCACACTGCCCTGTGCACTGTCTGCATGCAGGGAAGAGGTGCCAGGTCCACGGCTGAGCCACAGGGAGGAAAACCAAGTGTCCGTCCCCTTCTGACAACAAACCAAGGGATGCTCTTCTGGGGGCCAAATGGGCTACCCACACTGCCCTGCTTTTCTACTCACACGAGTCCCAGAAAGTCCATTTTACCTCCTCGTTGCATCACCTGCCATCCTAAGAGGAACTGAGACACATGGGTATCGCAGCCTGGCCGGCTACTTGTCAGCTCTTCATACCGACGTTCTTTAAATTTTTGTCACTGTTTATTTAAAGAGGCAGAGAGCTGCTGAGCACAGGCCCCTCTCCTTCCCCTCCTCTTCCCCACCCCTCCCCTCCAGCACTCTTGAGCTCCAGGCCAAACCCGCATCCCTCACTCTACAGCAGGGCCCTGCAGTTGCCCTGACCCCTCTGCTTAAAATGCAGCTTTAAAGGCTATTTCTTCTTATTTGCGATCTCCTCTTGGCCTCACCCTCTACCCCAGATGTCCTATCAAAGTGTCCCTTTCCACCCTACAGAGCTTCCCCAGAGAGACACACATTCTGGTAAATATGGATTATTTTCCTTCACGTTTTGTTCCCAAGGATGCTCAATGCCCCTGGATCACCCAGCACCTCGGCTCTGCTGCCTGTCAGTGGATGAGGCTCCAGGGAGCAGCAGGCTCCACAAGCCACAGTCCTTGCAGCATCATGGTGCAGGGAGCTGGAGAGTGGGCACAGTGGTTATGACCACAGGCTCCAGCTCCTAGGAATAAAGCCCAGTTCTGCCACAGTTCCTTAAGCTCTCTGTATGATGGGGCATTGCCTTATAAGGTTTATTATATTATTATAATATATTATAATATTATATTATTATAATATATTTTATTATATTATTATTATATTATATTATTGCCTTATTAGTGCTTGCCTTATAAGGTTGTCACAAGGATTAACTGAGACAGTCCATGGATGCTGTTCATCACGGGGCTTGGCACACAGCCCCAGCACTATCAGTATGTAGCATCAGTGTTACTACTAAAGGCAGTAAACAACGCCTCCAAAACATTCCCACGTGAATCAAATATGCAATATGATTACGCTCAAGTGGAGTGGTATTCATAATAAAATTATAGATTTTAATAGAAATGCTGTCCTGCCCCGTGTCCAGCGTCAGACCCCAAGCACTGGGAAAGAGGCCCTTCTCAGAACATCCGCATTACCGTACGAGACTTGTCGCAGCCTCGCACCCGCCAACCGCTCCGGCTTCAGTTCCCAACCCACCCCCGGGAGAACCGATTCTGCAGCCTCGCTGGGCTGCTTCGAAGCTCACAGACACGTTCTCTTCTCCGACATCTTGTGCCTGCTGCTCTTCTTTGACACCCTGAAACTTTAAAGACTCTTTAAAAGATCATTCAAACACTCCCACCTCTCCAATGCCTTCCCACCAACACAGCCGCACCTTCTGTGAACCCAGAACCTTCGCTGGCACCTGTGTCCACAGACGCCTCACTTACAGGGAGACCCTCACTTACAGGGAGACCCGCTCTCCCGCCAGACCGTGGGCCTCTAGTGGGATACATCCTTTGCTCACCATGCCTGACACTTATTAGATGCTTTCACTCAGCAAACAGGTATAAAGCAAGAAGGGTTCGAGATAGATCTCAGTTGGCTTGTGCACGTGCCCACACACAGCCTCTCGAGGACCACTTGAATGCACTTGCAAACTAGATATTGTAACTGTATCAAAAAGTCCAATGAGCCAGGGGACCTATTTTTCAGAGAGTAGCCCACCTTTTACACTGATGGTGAAAATCTTAGCCACACTTTGGCTTGTGTGGTACTTGTTTACAAAGTACTTGGAAATAGAGATGGTCCCAGGGTTGGGAGACACCTTCACAACAAGTAGCCTAAGTCCCCAGGTGAGACAGGAACTCTCTATGCAACATCCCCACTCTGGGGTCCTCCCTAAACGTGTCCTGTGCCCAGGACATTGTTCTGGAACAATATATAATATTTTTAGAGATCTCTGACCATTCAAAGGTTCCTTTCTTATGCTGAGTTAAAATCTGCTTCCCAGGACTTTACCTATCCATCCCAGAACACCTTTCAGGAACACACAAACATTCTCATGGCAGCCTGTCAAAATTTTATTGGTAACCCCATGTCCTCTCCAGTCTTCTCTCCTTGAGGCAGCCCACTCCCCATACTTCAGCATCCCCTCCTTTGATTTGGATCCAGTCCCCTTCCCACTCCGGGCATCCTCGCTGGAAGGACTCTATGCTGTCCTTCTATGAAGGATTCATCGCCGGCGAGGGGATTGTACACAGTAGGTGCCTGTCCAGGAGAACAGGTGTCACTCCAGGTGGGTGTTTCAGTTTTCCAGAGTACAGTTCTGTCCTGCCTAACTGTTAGGGGCTGAATTATGTCCCCTAACATTCATATGCTGAAGCCCTAACCCCCAGTGCCTCAGAATGTCACTGTATTTGGAGACAGGGCCTTTAAAGAGGGGCTAAGTTAAAATAAGGCCGTTAAGGTGGGCTCTAACCCAATCTGACTGGCGCCCTTATAAGAAGAGGCAATTCGGACACACAGAGAGGCACCAGGTGTGTATGCACACACAGGAAAGAGCATATGAGGACACAGCGAGAAGGCGGCCGTCTGGCGGCCAAGGAGAGGGAAGAAAACAAACCCGCCGACACCTTGATCTTAGACTTTCATCCTCCAGAACTGTGAGAAAATAAATTTCTGCTTTTTAAGCCCCCCAGTCTGTGGCATTTTGTTATGGCCCTAGGAAACTAATATACTAACTACATACATAACTCACTTAAATTCTCTACGCAGCCCCGACAGCATTTCGGTTGCCAATTTCTGGTCAAGAGATGAGCGGCAAGATACTTTCTGGAATAAAAGAGCAGGATCTGTCCCTTTTCTGAACTTCCAAAGGACAGCACACGGCCCCTCATCATTCCATCCCAATATAGTCCATCTCTTTAAGAAACAGTGATTTCTCTGTTAAAAGAACAGTGAAAGGTCTTTATGTGATATAGGCCAGAATTTTCTGATTTAATATCTTTGTTTTTAATGAAACACAAAAGGGAAGAAAAACCTCAAATCCTAAAGCAACAAGAGTTATTGCTACATCTTTTTAACTATCCTACCCATTCCTGCACCACCCATTGAGCCCAACAGAAAACAGGCGTCATGCCCCATTGCTACCACACACAGACTTGGTTACGAGCTGCCGTCCTTCCTCCACACGACAGCCCTCAGGCTCCTTCAGATGCTGTAGGACACAAGTATTCCTTCTTGGATTTTCCCTTTCACCCTTGCTTTGTCCTTTGAACTGATACACAGCGGTATTTCCCCAGAAACAAACCCCACACCCGAACTTCCCTAGATCATCACAAGCAAAAGACCCTCTTATTCAATGGAGTTCTGGAAGCCTCCGCCATCTTGCACTGTCATCACTCATGGTTTATCCTAGTCCTGAAAGAAGGAACTGAGTGTAATAAAATCGATCCCTTTTCAAAGTGACATCAGCACCATGGTCTTCCCTCCAGAGGTCGGATACTTCAAGGAAGACAAGCTGGGGTCATGAAGTATCCCTAAGGATGAAGCACCAGAGAGCAGTCCTGGACCACCAAAGGAGATGCTGAGTGCTACTTCCTTTGGCCTAAACATCCTACAGCCTAAGGCAAGGTACAGATCCCTAGGGGCTGAAGGCAGAATGAGTCCAATCTGATTCAAATGCCTTAGGAGCAGCAAGGGCTGAGCCTGAGAAAAGCTCTAGTAAATGCTAAATCTGAGAGCAAGAAGAGAACTGAAATCAGGGCCAGGCTAGGGGGAATAAGTGAAACTGAGCAAGAACGAGGCTGTGGATGGTACAAGAGGGTCCAGAGAGGCAGGAAGATATAGGGTCAGGCTTCTCACAGTCATTCCTCAATGCATCACCCCTTTGATTCCCCCACTCGACAGAGCTGTGCATCTTCAGGTGAGAGCAGGAACGGATGAGAGTAGGGCAGTCATCCATCAGGGCCTCCTCGCAGCTGTCTGCACAGAGGTGCAAGCTTTGAATTCCGTCTCCAACCACAAGATCTGTCTTGCCAGGATTCTCAGCTCCTTCCACAATTTATTCCGTCTTGTGACTGATTGAAACAAGTCTTTAAAAGGGCATTTTTCAAAGCCATGATGGTACAGTAGTCATGCTGTCTGGCCCTGACAGCTCCAAACAAGTTACAGGCCCAGAAATTACATGGAACAGCCGTCCATCAAGTGTCTCCATGGTCCCCCGACTGTTTGTGAGATACAGTTAAGTCATGCAGACAGGCCACCAGTGGGCGGCCGTGATTGGAAGTGCTTAGGCTTTCATCACTAGCATCAGCAGCAAAGATTTTGGCATCACACCCAAGAATGGAAGTTTCCAGAAACCAATCAGATGCACCATGTAGCACTTCATCCTCCTACCTTCAATGGCCATGCATTCTGCAAACTGACTCCAAAAGACCCTTGGGCAGTGAGTTTGGAATACCACTTGTGTTCTCCATTTCATTCTGTGGTATTTTGTATTATTGCTCAAAAAACTTACTGGCACAGGTTTACCTCATCCCACTCCACTGAGATTAGGCTTGGCCATGTGACTTGGAGTGGTTCTCCCTGGAGGAAGATTAGACATCCCTATCCCTGTCCCTGTCCTGGTGGTAGGAGGCTTGGCCATGTGGTTTCTGGCATCTTTCCTATGGAAGATGATACATCGCCATCCTATTGAACTCAGGAGTGGCTATGTGACTTACTTTGGCCCCTTAAATGTGGACAGTTATGTGTCATTTGCTTAAGATCCAGCTCATGGTTTTCTCTGTGCCACAGACCACCTATTTCCCAGGCAGAGGCTGTTCCATTGGCCAAAGTAGCAGATTAAAGGCCATGGAGTATAAAGCCACAGCCAACCCCTGATGGATAGGTAGCATGTATGAAAATGAACTGTTGTAGTTGCAGTTTACTGAGATTTGGGCCCATTTATTATTGGAGATCATTTATTATTGAAACATAATCAGCATATCCTAACTAAAATATCTTCTTCCCTTTTCTCTTTTTTCCCCCTATACTATTTATCAAGCACCTACTATGAATTAAGGACCTTCTATGAATTGAGTACCGTCTAAGAACTGAGGACCCTTTTTTTTTTTTGAGGAAGATTAGCCCTGGGCTAACATCTGCTGCCAATTCTCCTCTTTTTGCTGAGGAAGACTGGCCCTGAGCTCATATCCATGCCCATCTTCCTCTACTCTATATGTGGGACGCCTGCCACAGCATGGCTCACCAAGTGGTGCCATGTCCGCACCCAGGATCCAAACCAGCGAACCCCGGGCCACTGAAGTGGAACATGTGCACTTAACCACTGCACCACCGGGCCGGTCCCCGGGGGGACCTTTTGTGAATTGAGCATCTACTATGTGGCAGGCAGCGGTTTGGGCAGGAAGTGCAGATAAGACACACACATGACGGGACGGCAGTGATGTTACATAGATACATTTTGATACACTGTGGCGAGTGTTGTAACAAGATGCATCAGGAGCTTGGAAGAGGGAGTTTCTATCTCCATGTCGTCTACCGGGGGAGAGGGAGGACTTTATAGAGATACTCAGCATAGCCAATGCTCCATAAATAAATAAGGCTGACTGAATGACTTTAACATAGGAGCTGAATTTGAGGGGAAGACTTGGGGTTTTCCTGGCAGGGAAGAAAGGAAATGGCATTCCTATAGCAGAAAATGGGGAAAGGACATTTTAGGCAGAGAAAAATGGCATATGCAATGACATGAACATAACTCTGTTGTCCAGTGAGGATGGGGCTTAGGATGGACAGATGAGGAACTAGATAAAAGGATTCTAGACAGATCCATTGGGATCAGGTTGGAAAGAACTTGGAGGACCATGCCAAAGAGCTCTGACTTAACCTCAAGGATTATGGAGAAACAAACAGAGGCTCTTAAGCAGGGAAGTGAAAGGGTCTTCCTGCCATGGGAGGTGATGTGGAGCAGGGGGTGTGGCTGGGTATTGAAGTCAGAAAGAATGGAGTTCACTCTGGACAAAATGAAATCAGAACATTTAGAACAGCAAATCTCAAATTGAAGGAGAAAAGCACATATCCATCTTAGATCAGCTTTCCTGGGAAACTGACTCAGAAGGAGATGAGATTTGCTTGCAGGAGGTCTAACAGGGAGTGCTCTTGTAAAGAAGTGAAGGAAGCAGGATGGGGCAGAGGAGAAGTCCAGTTGCTATGCAGTCACAACAGAGGCCTCAGCTGATCATCCAGATAACACTAAGCCTCAGATGGCCCATCCGAGTTGTTCCGAGTTGAGGCAAGGGTATCAGATGCTCGTACCCTCACATCCAGCAGTCATTGGCTATGGGCTGCCCCAGGAAAGGGGCGTAATCTCGGGAAAGTTACCTCCCTTGCACTGAGGGCAATTATGGGGAAGGGACTCAGCTGTGAGCTGAGGCAAACACTGGGAAATGAGTGACTGAGTCCTGAAGAAGGAACCTGGGAGGCAGATGCCAGCATCCCCTGTACCCTTCACACAGGACAACAACTAACACTCATTCAGCACTTACTGTGGGCCAGGCAGTGTGCTAAATAATTTACTTGTATTATATCATTTACTCCTCACACAACTCTTTGTAGCAAGTCCTATTATGATAGACAAGAAAATTGAGGCTCAGAGAGGTTACACTATCTACCCAAGTGACAGTGGAATCAGACTGAAATTCAACTTCAGCCGTGTCTGCCTGAGAAGTCCACATTCTCCTTGCAGACCAATCAAAGGGACGACCCACGGGACTCTGGATAAGACTCTCCAACACCCTTTCCTGAGTTCTCAAACACATCTGGGGGCTGAGCAGCAAGATGCTGAAATCCACCTCAATCTGTCACAGTCTCTGCATCAGGCAGCTCCACTCCCCAACCACAAGGCTTTCCTTCTTGACCTTCTTCTCTGCCCCTAGCCAAGACTGAGCTTGCCTTGGAGGGAGCAAAAGTTTGGCTCAGGGAAGACTGGCCAGTAGGAGATAGGAGACTTGGGAAGGAATAATCAAAAATAAGCCCAGGCACTATGCATGAGACGTGCCTATGTGCCAGGCCCTAGGAAATGCATCACTTCCATTATTACTCCCATTTTACACTTGACAAAACTAATACTCAGAAAGTTGAGTCCCTTGCCTGAGATCACACAACCTGTATGCAGTTAATCCAGAATTTTGTTCTTTCCTCCTGGACCTCCATCAATGCAGAAATAAATAAAACTAAAAATTCAGTTCCTCAATTGCACTGTCCACATTTCAAGTACTCAGTGATCACACGTGGCTAGTGGCTATTGTGGCTGCCATCTGGAGTAGATCAGGTATAGAACATGTCCACCATCGCAGAACATTCTATTGGACAGTGTTGAAAAGGGGCTGCTTTGGAGCATCACTGCCTCGATGACCATCCAAACTTACTCCATGCCCCTCACCCACAGTCCCAAATCTTTTCATAGAAAAAACAGTGGCAAATAAATCTAATGAATCGGAGGAGGGTGGGGGATGTATTTAATTAATCCAGAAGGGAGAAGGGAGACCATTTTTGTAGCTGTTTATGTTCACTTGACAAACAGGGAAAAGCTAATGACTCTGTAGTTCCGGAAAAGTCCACAGGGAAATTGGAATCTCTTATCTGAGCTCCCCTACAGAGCAGGAGGGCCTGTGCTCTGAATCATGCCTGAGATCAAAGAGGATCTGTGCATATCATTATGGAATTCCCTCCCCTTCCTCCTATGTTTTCAAGTCTTCTCATTTCAGGACACTGGCCTACATGAGCCTGCCAGGAAAGAGTGAGGCGCATATTCTGTGATAATGATAAAAAATAAAAGCATAATAGCTGCAGCCAGATATTCAGCTCCTTTCCCAGTCACCTTCCCCTAACACACCGTCTTGCTGCGTGGTACAGAAGCACAGGGGCCCTGGGGATTCTCAGGCCCAACTTCCATCTATAAAATTCATGCCAGGCCATTGTGTCTTTAAACTCGAATTAACTGGAACGTCTCTAGCAGTGTGTGTGTGGTTGTCTGTAGAGGGGCACCTGAGACCTCCCAAAAAAGACAGCCCTATTTTCAGATACCTACGAACATCACAACAACGGTGGGCACATTTCTCATATTGTATCCAAATCTGCCTGCTGGTAACCACTGCCCATTTCTCTTGGCTCTTTCCTTGGGGACCCAGAGAACAAGTACAGATCCACGTGACAGTTATTTTGAAGACAAGAGTTATGTCCCCTTGAGCCTTCCTTTTTCCCTTTGGAACATCTCAGTGTCTCTCTCCTGGTCCTCTCAAAGGGTGACTTGTGGATGCTTCCCTGCCCTGGCCACCTCCTCCCACCATGAGCCAATCTCCTCCTGAGAGATGGACAGCCAAGCCTGAGCCCCAGCGTGCAGGTGGATGGGAACTAGCATCTTCACCACCAGGACCCATGAACGAAGGCATCATTACACCCTCAGAAGCTGCCACAGGGCACTGCTCCACCATCCGCACAGGCACCCCCACCTGCTGTGCCTCAGCTCCTGGATCCCTCCCTGGCTTCTCATAATAAAGGCCAGGTTAGGAGGGAGCAATGCTAATTAGTTATAAATTGAAAGCTATTACCATAATAATGAAAAGATGAGTGAATGCAAAATCTCCTTCTTTCACAGTGGTATTTACAAAAGAAAGATTAATAAGGTAATTTTACCCCCAAATCTACAAGGAGCTCAGCAGATCCAGCATACAGAAGAAGGGAAGGTGGAGGGAGGATGTCTGGATTCACTTGCTGGTCTCTAGCAGACTTCCCTGGTTGCTAAGGGCCTGGTGTTGGAACAAGTACACAGAGGGGACCGTCTTTTCTGTTGTTGCCCAGGCAAGATCCGAAGGTAGCCCCTCAGACGCACCACCCAGCCCCCACCTACGCCTGCCACCTCAGGGCCACCTCCCTGTGAAATAGGGGGCCAGGGAAAAGAAAGATGGCTTTCATACTATTCTCCCCATTTTACAAAGCATGAAACTGAGGCTCACGGGAGGTAGGGAACATGCCCCCAGCCTCACAGTTGGAAGAGGAAAGCTAAGATTCAAGGCGAGGGTTTGTGGGCTCTGCCCCCTACCCGACAGCCTACCTAAGGCACACCCACCACACCATCTTTACCTCTGCCTCTGTTTTGTTGAGCATCTTTCCGGAGCACAGATGTTCCCTGGCCCTGGCACCCTGGCTTGGAACTCAGCCATCAGAGCTGGAAGGGCCTCACAGGTCCCCCAGTCTGGCCCACTCACTGTGCCAACGGGGGCCAGATATCTCCACACTGTTGACCCCGCCCGTGACTCTCCCGTCTGCCTGTACCACTCCGCTCCAAAAACACCTCCACACCCACAATTCTGAGCAATCTGGAAAGGAGGGGAGAGAAAGTCTTATCCCCAATTTAGAGATGAGGACTTGGAGTTTCTGCTATGTGGGCAAGCCGTTTCACCCCACTTTCCTATCTATAAAATGGGCTAATGGCAGTACTGCCTCACAGCAGGTGTGGGAGGACTAAATAAGAAAATGTAGGCCAGAGGCCAATAAACTATTTCTGTATAGGCCCTGTACCAGCTACTTCAGACTTTGCAGGCTATATGGTCTCTGCCACAGCTACCGGACTCTGCTGTGGTGGCATGAAAGCAGCCACAGGCAATATGTGGCTGTGCTCCAATAAAACGTTATATACAACAGAGGCAATGGGCTGGATTCGGCCTGCAAGCCAACCCCGGACGCAGGCAAAGCCAATGGCACAGACAGTCTCAGTGAATGATGGTTACTCATAATGAGTTTGCTCATTACTACTGTTGTTGTTATTATTACCATTTTACCACGTCATTGTTCAAGTTCATCCAGCTCTAAGAAGCACATAGACCCAGCCCCACAGCTAAAGAAGTGGGTTAGGAGGAAGAGGAGACACTCACCCTCCCACATCCCTCACTTCCACCAGAGGAGGCTCTGGCACAGGGTGGGGTCTGCTGGAAGAGATCCCGTAAGTCTGGGCAAGAAAGGGGGCACATGAAGCTGCCACTGACCTTGACCAGGGGCCCCCTTGGCCTCAAAGGCTTTCACTTATTTCGTAGGGCACTTTCTCTGTGCCAGGCACTCTTCTAAGCACTTTGTAAATATCAATAGAGGCACTCTCCAGTTGGCTGGGCTTGGGCACCCAACTTCAGCCAAGAGGCCCCTGGAAAGCGAGACCAGGCCCCTCGGAGCACTCCTGCCCCTCCGCTGTCCAGACCAGAGCAGGCTGCTCCAGCATGCCACCCTGTGAGAAGAACCCGAGAGGCAGCAAGAATACCTCCTGCCTCAAAACCACCCAGGAAATGGGCCCTACCCTCACCGGGAGCACTTGGAGCTTCCAGGTACTTTAGTGCATCTGGGGGTCCACGTCATCTCTCTGCCCAGACCTTGACTTTCTACATCAGGGGTCAGCAAACTGCTCTGTAAAAGACC
Source organism: Equus quagga (assembly GCF_021613505.1). Lineage (NCBI taxonomy): Eukaryota > Metazoa > Chordata > Mammalia > Perissodactyla > Equidae > Equus > Equus quagga. The sequence continues at coordinate 94,595,494 of NC_060278.1, forward strand.
AGATGGTGAATATTCTAGAATTTGTGGGCCCCACGGTCTCTGTGGCGACTGCTCAACTCTGTCGTTGTAACACAAAATGCACACAATACACAAAAGAATGGGTGTGCCTGTGTTCTAATAAAACTTGGTTTACAAAGACAGGAGGTAAGCTGGACATGGCCAAGGGGCTGGGTTTGGCCACCAGGCTATAATTTTCCGACATACGTTCTAAAGGACAAGGGTTCGGTCTGATTCATCCTTGTTTTTGCCTCTAAACATTATAGGTGCTCCACGATCCCCTGTGGAAGGAGGAAGGGAATTTGCGTTCAAAAACCAGAAAATTAAAGATAACTGCTGAGGCCTGATGTGTCTGTAGGTGTGCCTGGAGGGTGAAGCCCAATGATAAAGTGCAAAGAAGCTCGTAACAGTTTAAGAAAACTGAATTTGGAGTCCACTGAACAAGGTTAATTGATCTCCTGTGTCACATCTCTCTTTTCCGTACTCACAGCAGGTCGCACAGTTGAGGGAAATCCCAGATAAGGCATATTTATTGAAAATTTACATGGCATCACCATAACTTAACGGAGTAATCTTCATGCTCATGTCTGGAAGCTGAGGAGGGATCAGATCTGCTCTGAACCATAAATGTATAATGGACACTACCCCTGGGCCAGCAGTTACACACCAGTAATTCCCATTTCTCTGGGTTCCAGTGGGTCTGTCCCAACAGGCGGTAAGGGGCCTAACCCCCAGGACACAGGCAAATGGGGCCAGGGAGAAAAAGCTCCTCCTGGAATGCTTCCTTTGGAGTCAGCAAAGGAAAAATGACATTATTTTATTTTATGCTAAACTGTATTATAAAATTGAATGAGCTGGTCAACTGGATCACATGTTACTTTATTTTCATACTGCCTCCCCAAAAAAAGGAAAGAAAAAAAAAGACCTTACACATAATAATTAAACAAATGCAACCTAATCCATGTTATTCAATTTTGATGGGAGGAATAACTCTGCTCAAATTTCTCATAACGTTTTGTGGGTGTGTGGTGGGGACAGAAAAGGAGAAAGGAAGAGAAAAATTAATTTTGATTTTAAGAATTTACAAAAACTAAACCTAAAAATAAATCCCAAAGATTAAATCATACAGGGCATATTCTATGATCACAATGGAATAAAATTTGAAGTTAGTTAAGAAAGATAAGATATTTAAAAACTCAACCACTCAAAAACTTTAAAATAAAATGCTGAACTATCACATTAAAAAGGAAGTAAAATATAATTACAGACTTATTAGAAAAACAGAAAAGAAATAACTACCATTTAACACTTTCAAGATGAAGCCAAAGCTGTATTCAACCAAAAATGCATACCTCGAATTTTCCTATTAAGTTAGACTGAAAATGAATGAACTGAGCAATCAACGTCTAAGCTTAAAAAAAAAGAAAGAAAAATGAATTAATAATCTAAAAGAAGTATTTAATGAATTAGAATGTTTTTAATGATAGGATTGATAAAGGTAATGTCTTGTTCTTTTCAAAAGACTCTAAATCAGATAAACATTTGGCGATAAGGAAAAAAGATAAATATGCAAAATTAGGAAGTGAGAAAGTGAATATGCCACACTCATTGATATTTTCATTGAACAAATATTCACTGAGCTCTTATTAAGTGTCAGGAATTGGTGATACAACAATGAATTAGACGAAATCTTTGCTTTAACTTAACTCTCCGTAAAGGGGAAAAGATAAGTAATTGCATTTATGGTGTGTTATGAAAAATATGCAAATTTTATGAGAGACTACTCTGAAATTCTGCCAGGAAACCACATCGCAATGAAAGGCACTATTTTTCAGGAAAATATACAGTCAAGAACCTGTTTGACTAAATCAATAACCCTTATTTTAAAACTTACATATTTGTCAAAATTGACCTCTAAAAATTGTGGCTTTGCAGGCTGGTTCTGAAGAACCTTCAGAGAACTGATGATCCGGGGGCTTCATAAACTACTGCACAGCTGAGAGAAAGGGGGAGGGGTCCCGGTGCATTTTAAGCAACTAGTAAGACCCTGCTACCAAGCTTGATCAGAGGGTAACAATGGAAACAACAAAACAGTGTTACTTTGGGATACTGAGGCCAATATCGCATGCAAGTCCATAATGCCTTATCCAGAATTCTGAAAGTGAAAAAGCTCTGAAACCTGGGGTTTTTTAACTCATTTGGTGGCATTGCCCTGTGCTGTCAAAGCTCCCTTCGCCTCCCCACGACCTTCATCCATTGTCGGGCACATTGCTGACTGCAGAGTACAGGGGCATAAACACTCCAGCTCCTTTGTCCCGATAGGGACAGCTCAAGAGTCATGGTTTCCACAACTCCCCTGAGAAATGGAGCCAGAGTCACCTCCCCTGGGATTTTCCTGGCCTCCTCCTCTTCCTGGTCTCACCTGTCCACTCGTCACCCACTTTTCTTGGGAACACTTCCCAATCAATCATGCCCACCAGAATCCTTGTCTTGCAGTCTGCTCTTGGGAACCCATCCTAAGACAGTAGAAAACCTGACCTAAACCTCTTTAGCAGCCACACCTGACCTGAGACTGTTTCTAGCATTTATTTATCTGACTTAGCTGTGCATTCTGAGGTTTGGCTGCATAAATATTAATGTGTTTGATTAAAGGGTCTTCCCCAGACTCCACTGGGGTTATTACATAACATCCACAGTATATGCATCATATTACCTTCCTAAACTCTAATAAAATATGAATTGCAAACACATTTCACCCAAAGGGTTTTAGATAAGGGATTATGGAGCTATATAAAATACTAGCAAATCAAATCCAGCACTATATTAAAGGAATAATAAACCATAACCAATTAAAGTTAATTACAATAATGGTTTCCCACTTGAAAATTCAGTCACACATTTTTGAAAAATAATAGGTCAATGGGGTAAAAACCACAGATGATCTCAACCTTTATTCCTGACGTAAAAAAAATAACTCTTAGTATTAGAACACTGGTTGCTTAAAATGATTAAAAAAAAAAACACCTATCTCAGTAAACTGTCATCATACTTAATAAAACCCTAGAAATATTTTAACTGAATCAGGAAAAAGAGAAAGGATATTTTCTATTACCACTATTTTTTAATCTCATTCTGGAATTTCTAGCACAAGCAAAAGAAAAATTAAAAATCAGAGTGATTAAGTATCAAAAGAGAGGAGATAGAAGTACCATTATTTGTAGATGATATTATGGTATATCTTAAAACCCAAGGGCATAACCGAAAACTATTAGACCTAATAAGAGATTTTTAGTATGGGAGCCAGATATAAAATATACACCTAAAAACCACATCTTTTTACAGCAGCAATAGCCAATTAGAAAACATATTAGAAACATTTATCCAATTTACAAAAGAAACAAAGAGGTAGGAATAAACAAGAAATGTGCAAGACCTAAAAGGTGGAACTGTAAAACCCCACTGAGGGACATAACCCAAGAGATTAGAGCAAATGGTAAAACTTATCTTGTGCTTGGATAAGAGGACTGAACATTGTAAAAATGTCTGTGTTCTCTAAATTAATCTATAAATCCAATGCAGAGCCAACCGAAATCCAAACAGGATCTTTTAGGTAGCATTTAACAAAATTATTCTAAAATTTTTCCAGCGGAATAACCATGCAAAAATACCTGGGAAACCTCTAATTTTAGAGTAATGGAGGAATAACCTTCTCTGATATTAAAACATATCATAACTACAGAAGTAAAGGAAGATAGTACCACTGCATCAATAGAAAGACAAAGAAATAGAAGCTAACTAGACCCCAAATACACGGGAATATATTATTCAGGTTGCATTTTCTATAAGTAGGAAACATATGGATTATTCAATAAAAGATATGGAGAGCCAGCCCTGACGGCACAGTGGTTAAAATTAGCGCACTCTGCTTCCGTGGCCCAGGTTCGGTTCCCAGGCACGGAACCACACCACCCGTCGGTCAGCAGCCATGCTGTGGTGGCAGCTCACGTAGAAGAACTAGAAAGGCTCACAACTAGAATACACAACTATGTGCTGGGGCTTTGGGGAGGGGAAAAAAAAGATAAGGAGACAACCAGCTATCACTTTTGAACAAAATAATAATAAAGCAAGCTCTCTACTTCACTCCTTACATCAAAATAAGTGCCTGATATAATAAATATTTAAATTAAATAAAGGAATGAGGGAGGGGAGAAAGAAGAAATCATAAAGGTACAAGGGGAAAAAAAGGAACAACTCTTTTATGAGAGTGAGGAAAGCCTTTCTGATGGGGACATGAAACCAAAAAGTAACAAAATACTGACAAATCTCACCACATAAAAACTAAGAAAAACAATAAAAAAAACCCCCTTCTGTTGTGTAAGAAAAAAACAAAAACCCATAACCAAGTCAAAAGAAAACAACAACGTGAAGAAAAAATAATGCAGCATGTATGATAGGGAAGGAACCACTATTTCTGATACCCATAGATAAGCGTTCGAAAACCGCCTGCAAGAAAAATGCACAAAGGTTATAACCAGCTAAATCACAGGAAGGGGGAAAAATGCAAAACATCAATAAATACTTGAAAATATTTTTCTACCTCACTAGTAACTGAATGAATGCTAATCAAAAATATTTTCTCATCTAAGCAATAAAAAGGTCAAAAAGACTGATGATAACCATGCCAGGAAGGGAGCATGAAAATGCCAACTCTTTTAGGTGGCTGCTTGTCATTATTTAGAATTATGAATTATGAGTATCAATAAGGAAAATGCCTGAAAGATACACCCTAAATAGTCAATGGTGGTTACTAACAGAGAACAGAACTGGGGAGGAAGGAAAGAGGCTCTTTCACTATATATGGGTCTGAAACAATAGATTTTTTTTTTTTTACAATACACAAAATAATCATCACTAATACTTCCTGGTAGCTTACCATAGGCCAGCCACAATGCTATAAAGCAATTTACCTGTATTATCCCCATCCTCCCACAACCTCTGAGGCTAGTTTTGCGGGGAGTAAAATGTCTTCCTTCCTGTCTTTGGTCGTAAAAGAAGAAAACACACTCACACTTCCTGCCCGTCTCAGGAAAAGGAAGCCCCTGTCCCTCTCTCTTGCTTTGCCCAAACCTCCCAGAAGCTTCTCTCACACAACTATTGAGAGCTGGACCTGCCCAGGGGCCGCTCCAGATAGCCATGGATGGTTTTACTTTGCTTCAAAAGCTGGAAGATTCTCCAGGCCCCCCGCCCGACCCCCGTGCTTTCTGAGGATGCAGTGGGAATTCCCTGCCTCCCAATTCCACTCAGATCCTCATCCAACGAGTTGCGTCTGTTGGGAAATAGTCAGAACCTGGAACATGCGGCATTCTGATACCTAGTGGTTCTCGAAGCGTGGTCCCCAGGCCAGCAGCATCAGCATCACCTTGGAACTTGTGAGAAATGCAAATTCTTGGCTCCGCCCCAGACCTACTGATTCAGAAACTCTAGGCAGAGAGCCCAGCCATCTGCGATTTAACAAGCTCTCCCTCCAGGTGATTCTAATGAGTGAGAAAGATTAAGGACTTCACTCTAAACACTTAACAGCCCAGGAAACCAAAACTCAGAGCCTAAACGACCTGCTGAGGACCATGCAGCTAGTGTGTTGCCAGGCTGGGACTGGAACCCAAGTCTTTTTGATTGCAAAGCAATATTCTTACACACTATGCTCTACTACCTCCTACAGATTGCCTGTGTGATATTAATTCAGTAAATACAAGTTTTCTTTTAAAAATATAATGTTCTTAAATGTTGCTATGATTAGCTTTAGAATCGACTTCTCAAGATTTATGAAGGTGACAACAGCAGAAAATCACGCTAATGTTGTTCTCTCTCATTTAACTCTGTCTATACCACAAGCCTCCTGTTTACACCAGAGGGACAAGTCTCCCCTGTTTCCTCCAAGCAGCAACATCTAGTTGTCGGAAAGCACTGAAAAGAGCCTCGTCACCCTCTAGGGATGGCAGCAACGTGCCACCTGCCTCCTTTGGCCCTCAGATAGTTGCACAAGTCCTAGCTCTTCTAAGAGAATCAGTTTCATTCTGGAAAGCAAACCTGGCTGCCTCACGGTTACTTGGGGCAACGCACTGTTTACTGTCATGCCAGATATTCTAAAGCAACGGTTGGCACACTGCAGCCCTCAGGCCAAACCTGGCCCACGGCTCTTTCTGTCCACGTTTTATTGGAATGTAGCTAAGCTGATTTGTTTATATAGTATCAATAGCTCATGCTATAATGGCAAAGTTGAGTACATATGACAGAACCCATATGTCCCTCAACGTCTAAAATATTTATTACATGGCCCTTTACAGAAAATGACTGCCAACCCTTGGTCCAGATGTGTGTCACTCAATGGAGAGAGAACAGACTTCGGCAGTCAATCACACCTGAGTTCAAATTCCAGGTCTTTTATGAACCAGAGTCTTACCTCCAGCAAGTCTCTTAACCTCCCTGAGCCTCAGTTTCCTCGTCTGTTTAATAGTTGCTCTGAAGGACTGTGGCGAAGGAGTAAATGGAGAAAGACATGTTAACGGCCTGGCGCACAGTAGGTGCTCATTAAGGGCCAGGTTCCTCCCTTCCCCTCCTTAGGTAGAGACCAGTGAGCATCATAGCTCTGGCACCTAGCAGGCACACTGTCTGTTCATTCAAGGTCAATTTCTGCTGCAAATTCAGAAGGCAGAGGCTCCACAAAGCCCGTAGGCTGTGGTTTAAAATGTCTCATCATCCAGAGATCCAGGGGATAATTTACTAACCAGGCAGCACACTTAGATATCATACATCATCTCCTAAAGCCAAACCTGTCCTGCCCAGAGCCAACAGTCAGCTCTGCCCTGGAAATGAAAAATGGGCTCCCTGGGACAGCCGATCCCGCCCAGGCTGCAGGAGGGAAAGAGAAAGAAGCCTAACTGCTAAGTCTCCATGCCCACAAATCTCCGCCTCAGGAAGAGTCCTCCTTGGTGACCTTAGAATCTTTCACAAGCGGAGGTTTTATAACCCCCGGCCGCCTCAAAACAGAGAACTAAATCTGCCTCTCAGACCACACCAGGAGAGTTACCTTGGGCCAAGGCAGTGGGGAGGGCATTCTTCCACCCATCCACTCATCTTCCCTCCCACGTGCCCATCCCTCCCAGCCACCCTCCCATCCGCCCATACCTCCAATATTTCATGTATCCCAAGCTCCAACGGTCCAAGCCGTGCCCTTCCTCTTTCAGGTCTGAGCTTCTCTCCTATCAGATCATCTCAATGGGGTGGTTTGTGCCTAGTCTTTGCTGGTCTCTCCCTCTATTTTGCCTGTACCCCAATGATGTGACTATCCATATATGGATATCATTGATCATTTGTACGAGTGGAATATGTCACCTCAAAAAAGATATGTTGGAGTCCTATCCTCCAGTACCTCAGAACGTGACCTTATTTCAGATAGGGCCTTTGCAAAGATAATTAAGTTAAAATGAGGTCATTAGGGTGGGCTCTAGTCCAATATGACTGGTGTCCTTATAAAAAGGGGAAATCTGGTCCCAGAGACAGACACACACACAGAGAAACCAAGTGAGCATGAAAGCAGAGATCAGGGTGATGCCTCTACAAACCAAGGAATGCCAACGATCACCAGCAAACCACCAGAAAGCTAGGAGACAGGCCTAGAGTAGGTCCTTACCCAGCGCCTTCAGAAGGAGCATGGCCCTGCCAACACCTTGATCTTGGACTTCTAGACTTCAGAACTGTAAGACAATAAATTTCTGCTATTTAAGCCGCTCAGTTTGTGGTACTTCGTTATGGCAACCTTAGCAAACTAGTAGAACCATCAATGTCAAGCACCCTGAGGCCAGGTCTACTGGGCAGTGGCCCTTGGTCCTGTGTGGTCCATTGGGATTGTGGAAGGGGTGAAGACAGCTTATAAGCGCTGGATGAGATAAACGCATGTACGTCCACTATCTAGGACTCTGGTCCTAATGACGGGTGAGCCCTCTCCTGCCAGAGACAGGCCTGCCAGTTCTCAGACACCTGAGCACCTCCAAGATTGGTGCCAATTGTAAGTACACAGTGTCCAACAGGCCAGCAATGGATACCTTCCCTCAGCCATCAGGAGGCACAGGGAAAGTTGTTTGATGAGTTGATTACTTTCAATCCACAAGGCTGACGATGGGGGAGTGATGGGCTCCACGTCCAGAGACACAAAAGAGGAGATGGTCAGGAATTAGGGCAAGAAGGAAAGAGAAAGAATAAGTAATAGCTAACATCTAGCTAATATTGAATCAGATTTTACTGTATCCTAGACACAGGCTAAATAAGTTGCCTGGATTATCCTATTCAATTCTCACAGATGACCTTTGAGGAAGGTTCTAGTGTTAACCCTACTTTACAAATGGAGAAGTTGAGGTTCGGCAAGCTTAACTGGCTTGCCCAAGGCCACATAGCCTGCAGGCAGCCAACCCCATCTCAAGTCTCCCACATCAAAAGTCCATGATCCTAACCACTAGGTGCCATTACGTTAGAGTATGTGAAAGTTCAAGGACAGATCAGAGAAGAGTCACTGAGATCCCAGGCCACAGACTTGTAAAATTATCCAACTGAGGCCCAGGCAGGAACACGACCTTCCCAGGGTCACCCATTGAGTTACTGGCCCAAATAATGCAAAGAATGTGATTTTTATAAAGTGCTTTCACATCACAGGGCTGGGAAGTGGGTAAGAATTGCCAGGCTCATAGCTTCTCAAGTTTCAGGACCCATGCTTCTTCCTTCTTCCTTCCTCCACTAATTCCACCACTAAGAACTGCTCATGTGCCCACGTGTGGCCTCTTTTGATGCGGGGTGGAAGGGATATTAAGGGCTTTTTCAATGGACACCAAGCAGAAATGCCTAAGAGATGACACCATTGTGGCTCGGGTGGTCCACAGAGTTGAACCAGAACCTTGGAGAGCAAGAGGAGTCCAGCCCCCAGAGCCAGGACGTGATAATGCCTAGGCAGAAGTGGAGGCCCCACAGACTCTGGTCCTGGCAGGAGACCAGAAAGCAAATCCATGTGGGGAGCCCAGCACAGGGTACAGCCCCAGGTGGGCAGGGCCTGGGAGAGGACAGAAGGCAGGGCTGACCAGAGGGCAGCTGACCAGCGGTAACCACCTGCAGACCTCAGAATGACAGTGCCGGTCAAGGAGACTGGCCTGGGAAGGCTGTGGTCTTCCACTCCAGAGAGGAAGACGTGAGCAGTGCAGAGAACGGGCTGCACCACTGCTAAGTCTTTCCAGCGTGTCATGCCTACCACGATCAGTACCTTATAAATTCCTGGGGAGCAGACACCCATCTAACAATTCCCTCTTTCAAGAGTTGTTGGCACTGGAATCACAGGCCCAGATTCAAGTTCTGCGTCTCCTCGACATGTGCCCTCGCAAGTGGGGCAGCCTCTCCAGATCTGTGCTTCGCCACCTGTCAAACTCGGATGCTGATGGCACTAACCCCATAGAGTTGTTGGGAGGACTAAACGCAGCGAGGTGTGTAACATGCTTGGCACGGTGTTCGTGACAATCGCTCTAAGTGGTGGGGACTCTTTTCAATGGTCCCTCCCACAGCTTCCGAGCCAGGTAGACGACTCAATGAAACAATATTGAACAAATTTAAAAATCTCATACAGAACTCACTTAAGTTGTTAAAGCAAGGAAATGAACAACTCCAGTGTGGAGGCTTTTGCCTTTTAACTGCCTGAAATCAAATTGTTATTCCACTCTCTTATCGCAGCCCTCGGTGCTAAGGTTACTTGGTGCATCTGGTGTGTGACTACTTAAGAAGGGGTAACAGCCTCTAATTAAGCCTGAAAACGTCAACATGAGACAGGCAGGCAGTGAGCAACATCTCTTCATGAAAACATTTCTGGGGCAGGCTCAGGCCAAAGAGCTGTCAATCAATAAATTGTTCTGTCTCAGAGCCGTTACACTCAATGAATTTTGAGAGCCAGGAAGGAGGATCCTTGAGCATAATTTGTTTTAGAGACAAGGCAACCCAGGTCCCAAGGGGCCAGGGGATTTGGTCCAGGTCCCCTGTGTTAGTACCACTCCTTCCATAATCATAATACCTCTGGTCCCTTAAATTCCTTCCTTCTTATTTCATTAGTGCTATTTGCTACTGACTCAGCTGCTATAGGCAGGTCAAGAACAGTTTATTGAGCACCTACTGTGTGCCAGGCACTGGAGCAAACAAGCAAGCAAGACATAGAAGGATCTTGCCCTCTTAAGCTCACAATATCATGGGAGAAGAAAGATAAGAGTAAGAAAACTAACAGTAATTACAAATAGCAAGTACAGATGACAGACAGAGAGAGAGAGAGTATGGGAGGGCAGGGAGCAAAGGAGGTGAATTAAGATTCTGTGGCTAAGAGATGTTGCCTAAGCCAAACCCTGGGAGCTCAGGAGGACCACGCCATGCTGAGTTCAAGGATGGGTGTTACAAAGAGAGGGAAGAGCGAGTGCAAAGGCTGGAAATGGGGGAGAACAGGGGATAAGAGGCTGGTAGGGGCCAAGCCACGCAGGCGCTCCTGGGCCATGCTCATGAGTTTGGATTTTATTCCAGGTGCAAATGTAAGCCAGGTGTGATGCAGAGCCAAGAGGGTGACGGGTTCTGTTTTATTATTTAAGATGATCTCTGTAGTTGGCAAAAAAGAAGGCTGGGTGGTAGGAATGCAGAGAGAAGCACTCAGGGGCTCAGATATTTGACCTGCTTTGTCCATCCTACCAGAAGGCCTAAAAAGACCATTGAAAATGTCCTCCCTGGGTGAAGATGGCCCACACACTGGAGCTGAGGTGGCGCTGGGGTAGGGACACATCTACGTGATTCTCCAATGATTTCCCCACATCTGGCCAGGAGTCCCCTCGGGCCCCGTCACGACCCCTGCCTGCCACATGGTTCCGATCCCAGCCCTAGATACATCCCAGGTTTCAATAAACACTCGTTAAACTGAAATGAACTCAGCAGACAATCCCTCAGGAAATACAATTCTGCTATTGACGAAGCCTCACAGTGAGACAAGGATAATGGGCTCAAATCTCGTTAGCAAAGTCAGAGAACTGAGAAATTTTCGAGCTCAAAACAATAATTTCCCTTCTGCTTTCAATATTTTTGCATAGTGAGGGATCATTTATAGGGCGGCCAGGAATAATTCTTGGGCAATTATTCAGCACGTCTTGGACTCATTTTGCTTCTTTTCACTGAAGTTAAAGATCAGTCACTCAACAGTTTCTTTTCCATGCAGCCCCACCTCCTTCCTCTCCTCCCTCCTCCTTCCATTTCTATGCCTCATAATCCAGCTGTTTTCCTTGATTCTCCCTCCCGCCTTCCTCCGCCACATGGGATGCTTCTCAGGTTTCATCTTTCTTGGGAACCCATGAGTGCTGTGCTTCAGCTCAGCAATTCCCAACTTTTGTATTTGACATCCCAGTGTGTCTCCAGGCATCTCCAGGGGAGTTGTGAAATTCATTTTCATTCACTTTAATTTAAAAAAGAAATATAGGCCATTTAGTTCTTTTAAGAGGGAAAAATGGGGTGTCACTCAACCAGCAGGGAGGCGAATCCTGACTTTAACTATTAGCTTATTGGGCAAAATGGCTCTCTTCCAAGCTTTCTTGGGTCGCTTCAGCGAGTAAAGTGTTTTGCTAACGTCTGAGAAACATTCATTCTTGGGGGAAAGAAAAACCAAGTTCAGAGAGAAAAAGAGACCTGAGAAAATTCATGTTCTTTTGTTAACTCCATTTCAGATAAAGTTGAAATTCAACAAGATGACCTACATCACTCATTCATTTAGTCCTTCTACTCAACAAAGCTTATTGAGTATCTAGCATTTTCCAGAACCTCAGCATCATCATCAGCATCATCATAGCATCTAATATTCATTTAGTTCACTTACTCCGTGCCAGGTAGAGTTCTAGAGGAATTATCTCAGTTAAGCTGTACAGTAACTCCATAAAATAGTGGTTGTTTTGTCACTACTGCAGAACTGCTGAGAAAAGTTCACCAAATTACCCAAAGTCACACAGACATAACTGCAACTAGAGCCCGGGCTTGTCTCCTCACCACCATGGCACACTGCTTCCTTTCCTTGTCTCAGGGTTCCGAGATGAATGAGGCACAGCCCATTCCAGCAAGGAACTCACTGTGCATAGGGGGCAAAACAGACAGTCACCAACTGCATACATTGTTTTCGAAAAGCAACAAGGAAAAGAATCGGGGACTACAGAGACGGGCCCTGGGCTCAGCCTGGCAGCAGAGGATACATGAGTACGTGCTCCCAGAAGGAGGTGAAGAACTTATGGGACTTGGCTAGGCAGATGGGGTAGGGTCAGAGAGAAAGAGGTTCCAGACAAAGGGAAGAAGATGGGGACGGGGTAGCCTGAGAGAATGGGCCAGGCCTGGGGAAAAACAAGTATGCAGAAGACGCTGGGTCTGCAGCAGGTGGGGAGATGGTCCAGGAGCCCTGGCTGGAGAGAGTGGCAGGGGCCAAGTAACCGTGAAGACCCTTTCAGGCAGGCAGGATGGGTCACGGAGAGCCAGGGAAGGGTGTAACTGCCAGAGTGGCATAGCCAATCATAGACTCTTAGAGACATCCTTGTCTGTGGCAGCTGAGTGCCCACAGCTCAGATTTGGGATACAGAGAGAGAGAAACCTACCTGGAAGGAGGTTTGACAGCCATCTGGGCAGGCACAAGAGGAATAGGGCTTGACCCCAGGCAACGGCAATGGGGAGGAAACAGCACATACTTGAGGGATGCTAAGGAAGTAGAAATGACAGGTGATGGCAATGCCCAGAGAGGCATCTAGGAATATTAGCCATTATTTTTCCAAATTCTCCTGGGGAAAAAAAAAAAAGTTTCCGCTTTTATTTTCCTGGTGATGGTGAATTTTTAATGTATATTTGCCATCTGCTTCACAACTGAGAGGCAAATACGATCAGCGAAGTGACAAATTTGGTGACACGCCGAGAAGCCCTGTCCCATCCTTGGTCCCACAGCAGGAGAGAGGTGCTGACCAACAGCAGTCTTTCTGCAAGTCGCCTTTGCTACGGTGCCTGCTCACCTCTGCCCGGCCACCGCCCTCCCACGGTAGGTAGCACACCCAGCCCTCGCTGTTCCCCCGCAACACCCACGCCCGACTCCAAACAGCAGCGGGGATGTCAGAGGCCGCCGTCAACACTGATATGTGATGGCTAACCAAGAGACTGAAACCTGACTTGAATATTCAGTGGCCAGCTCTGCCTCAGAGGCTGTTACCCTGTGTCCATCTCCATCTTCCTCTAGACCCAGGAACATGGGAAAAGACAACCAGTCACCTCTCAGGACCCATCATCCTAGATCCAGGACCCCACAGTTACAGAGCAGGTTGTGGGGTTAACATCCAAATTCCTAAGAGTCACAGTTTCCTGTCACTCTTGCAACAAGAAAAGATGAATATTCTCTGGAAAAAGAAGAGTCAGTATCTAATTTATCTCTTGAATTCGTGAAAGGCCTGGTACAATTAGAGATACGCACATACAGACATACAGAAATATCTTGAAACTTCAAAACACAAACTGATTTCTCTACTTCAATGTCTAAAAAACTATCTTTTCGGTGCATTTCCCCAGGGGCATGAAGTTGGTTATAGCAGTATGAATAGCAGAATAAAGTTTGCATCAGAATAAAGTCTGATTTTCATCTTGCATCCAAACATCTCAGACACAGGTAGACCTAAGACTTCCGAGAATGTGCTCCTCAAGTGGAACTGAATTCCCACCAGAGCCGGCAGGGCCACAATCAAGGCCAGACTGGCTCTGTGTTTAAACCCTAAATTACACCATTGACACGAGGCTTTCAGATCTCACATCCCTTATATCCTGCCCAAGTGCTTCCTGGGAAAATCTCTCTGACAAGTAAGCTTTGCTCTCCTGGGGGCAACTGGCATCTTCTTTCAGGTTTAAATATGCTTTAGGTAGCCACATGAGGCCTGTTAACTGATACTCCTGTCTCCCAAATGAGACAAGAGCTGGAAGACTTGGGTCCAAGGACCTGCTTTGCCACTGTCTGTATGAACTTAGACTAGTCATGGAATCATCCTGAGCCAGGAGCTATGGATAACAATAATTGCTAATGTTCACTGAGTTACTGCTACACTGCCGGCTCTGTGCTAACCATTTCACAAGGGTTATTTCAGCCAATCCTCCCAATCTTTCATGATCCCTACTTCACAGGTGAGGAAAAGGAGGCTGGTGAGTGGGAGTGTTGGAAAGTGGAGCCCAAGTGTCCTCAGGTTAGCCCCTGAGCTGCAAAGCCCCACGCAGAAGTTAACAAGCAGCTCGCAATGGGGCTGGTTCATTCGGCCCCTACCACGTGGCAGGCACTGTGATGACCCTGTTGAGAACAAGGAGAGGAAGAGGGCATGGTCTCTGCCTGCAAGGAGGGCTGTGGTAATGAGATAGACCGCTGGCGGGAATGGTATTGAGGTGTGTCACAAAGTTTAGGTAGAATTTAGCTAACCTCCCAGCCAGGGCTGAGTGAGGCCACGCCACCCTGCAGGGCACTCACAGGCCATATGTGGCCAGCTCTCCCGCTCATTGCATCTCTGCCCATTGAGGAAAAAAGTCATTAGTGAAATAGGATATATGGCTAGACAGAGAGTTAGATATATTTTATTTATATACATCCCTTTATAAATGTATATGTATAAATATTTACATATATCTCTATCTATGTGGCCCTGTGCCACTGGATTTCTGCTCATACCATGGGGTTCAAATCCATTATAGAAAAAAAATAACGGTGGGGTGCTTGACCGTTGATGCTGGGTAGGCCTAAGCTTTGATCCTCAGTCTGTCTCTTCACAGTTGAGTAACCCTGGGCTGGCCACTTAGCTTCTCTGAGTCTCCTGTGTAAAATGAGAATCGTATGACTCTTATAACCAAAATACCCATCTGCCTGGAAAACTTTGCATTCACTCCTTCCGGTAACAGAACCCCTCCCTCCTGTGGGGAACTCATCCCATAGGATACAGATGGCCCAACCCCTTCCCTCTGTTCCTACCACTGGCAGGAGCACAGGCATCAGGCTTGACCAGCAAAGCACATTCCATCCTCTAGCTGCACTGATAAGTTTCGTGAGGAGTAAATGATCCAACTTTCCTCCATCTGAATCCCCCCAGGGCACTTTTTTGAAACTATCAGGAAAGACAGCTACCAGGATCTCTTCTCTGGGATGACAAACTGTACAGGTAACATGAGTGTGTATGGAACCGTCTAGAGAATGAGCTCAACAGAGAGAAAGGGAAGTATAATAGAACCAAGACATAAAGAGGTGGAAAGAATGTCTGCATGTCCTAGTGAAATTACTTGAGCAACTAGATCAAACTATGCCTGAAACCCAAATCATTGTTTAGATTACCTGGGATACATGAACCAATTATATTGCCCTTCTTTTGCTAACTCCAGTCTGAACTGAGTTTGTGATGTTTGCTACACTGTCGACAGCATAGTAGGCAAGTCGGCTGCAAGGATTAAATGAGATCCAATTAAGTGGCAAGGCCACTGTAGACTGCATTTCAGCAAATGCTCCTTCCCTTCCTTTAGTGGCAGGTCTCTTGTCCTGAGGAGATGTGGATGGCATTTGAGAATCAGTAATAACTACAAAATATTTGTAGAAACCTAAACTGTCATCAGGATATTCTCAACAGACAAAACTAAATCATTTCCTTGTAAGAGTAAGACACAAATGTTTAGCCAAATCATCTCTTAATTTCTTGAAATTCTGCTTGAATCCACCTGTTCCAGAAAGCTGCCCCAGACTGTAGACATTTGTGGTCCTTCCAGCCATTCTATAACTATCAAAGACAAAATAACTGTTACATTTTTTATAAGTCAAATTCCTATGTTTCAAATGCAACTTTCCAAGAAACTCTGATTAAATTGCAGCTGTATCTCTCTAGGAAAAAAATTAATCAAAGATAATATTTTACTTTAAAATTCATCAAAATTTTAAAAAACTAAAAGTTAAAGGAAGATTTATATATATAGCAATAAATATAGAGATATAAATATTTATATATATAAATTTATATAGCAATACACATAAATAAAATATATGTATCTATGTAACTCTCTATGTATTCATCTATATATCCTATTACACTCGTGACTTTTTTCATCAAGTTGGAACTATATGCCCCCAGGGGAATAGAAAATTACTGCAAAACATTTTATTTGAAAATGTAGCACACTTTTTAAAAGATTAAACATTCTAAGGTAATTTTGATTTTATATTTTAAAGAATAGGAATGAGTGAAACATTTCTGGAATTACTTTTGATACTTGGACGAATGGTCCATGGAAAGAAAATAATAAGAGGTGAGCTGAGCAGAGCACATGTAATAGAAGAGTCCTGGGGCCCATCACAGGATCCCCAACATTCCTCCGGACAGCCCGGTCTTTGGCAGCCCTGCCTCCCTCACCGGCACGAGGTAAAAGTAATTGGCTTTATTGTGGTCAGCTTGGCAGGAAACATAGAAACATAACGGGTAATGATTCAAAATGTAGCAGAGATGAATAAAGGAACACATTCACTGAACCCATAGTCCAGGGAAGCTGGCTACTCTGTAAAACAAAGCA
This sequence comes from Equus quagga, assembly GCF_021613505.1. Taxonomy (NCBI): domain Eukaryota; kingdom Metazoa; phylum Chordata; class Mammalia; order Perissodactyla; family Equidae; genus Equus; species Equus quagga. The sequence continues at coordinate 94,612,135 of NC_060278.1, forward strand.
TCACGTGCTCTATATAATAAACGAGTTCCATGGGCCACAAAAGCAGATCATTCATCGCTTTAACAGATGTTTACTGGGTCTGGACTGTTTCTCAAGCACCTTGCAGGTGGCTGGAGACTCGGCACAAAGCTATGTGTGGTCCCCGCACTCACGGAGTCTTCAGTCTTCTTGTACAACAAACACACGTACAAATAAATGTATGACGTTGAACTACAATGGAAGTTTTTACATTTGTATCTGTAAGTTCATGAATGCCTTGTGAGGAACCTCCAATAGGATGAGGTCATTCTATCTATGACCTTTTTTTAAAACAGGTTTATTAAGATATAATTCACATACAATACAATTCATCAATGTAAAATGTGCCATTCATGGGCTTTTAGTATATTCGCAGGTATGCACAACCATTATGGCAGTTAATTGAGAACATTTTTATCAGCACAAAGAGAAACCCTGTACTCTTTAGCTATCACCCTCCACTCCCTTCAAACTCCCTCAGCCCTAAGCAACCAATAACACTAGCGACCATTTCTGTCACTACAAATTGGCCTATTCTGCCAGTTCTTCAATAAGTTTAACATAGAATTACCAAATGGCCCACCAATTCCACTCCTAGGTATATACCCAAAAGAAATAAAAACAGGTGTTCAAACAAAAATTTGTATGTGAAATGCTTATGGCAGCACTGTTCACAATAGCCAAAAGGTGGAAACAACCCAGATGTCCATCAGTGGAAGAAAAGGTACACAAAATGTGGTATATCCATATGATGGAACACTATTCAGCCATAAAAGAGGAACAATATATACCATACCATGGATGAACCTTGAAAACCTTATGCTAAGTGAAATAAATCAGTCACATAAGACCACATATTACATGACTCCATTTATATCTCTTTCCTTTTGACCTGGAAGTTATCTTTCTGTGTCCCTTCTCTTTCAACCCCAGCATCCACCCTTCCTCAGTGTCTCACACCCACCTCCTCCATTCCATCCTCAGGGTCACTCACTGTGGCTTGAACTTTGGTGGCTGCTAACAGCCTCCTTGTTCCCTCGGTCCTGGCTTTCCCTTCCAACCCACTCCATGAATCTGCTGCCAGAGTGGTCTCTCTAAACCCGTACCTGGCCAGGTTGACTAAAACCCTTCAGCTGCATTCCCACCTTTAACCTGACTAAAGCAATCCCTTTGACATCACACACAAACTCCTGGGCCCCATCACCCACCATTCACACAACAGACACCCAGGGATCAGACATTGCCAGCTGTGCAAAGCTGCACTCTTTCTTGCACTTCTGTTCCTGCCTCTGTGTGTGCCCTTCCCCCTGCCTGGAACACCTGCCCCTGCCTTTCTTGCCTAGAAATATCACTCCATCTTCCAGACACTGCAAGCCTCTCCACTCCTCCTCCAACACTGGGCTGTCCAACATCTTCATGACCTTCATGTCCCTCTGGCATCAGAGGACTGTTCCTTGACAAGAGCCAGTGAACCTCTGAAAGACAGGTGCTGGATCTGCTCAGTTCCATATTCTCAGGAACCAGCACCCAGCCTGCCTTGTGTATAGTAGGTTCTCAATGAAAATGTGTTGCAGGAAGAGAGGGAGAAAGGGACAGAGGAAGTGGGGGAGGAATCAATACAAGTATCTCAATAATTTAGGTACCCCTTTTATGAATCAACAAATAACTGTTGTCTCCGATTCTGGAAGCTTCTGCCCTCTGTAGTTTCCTTCCCAGATTCCCCCAGTCTGAGTAGGAATAAAAGACCAGAGTTGAAAACAATAATAGCAATAACAAGCAAGCCCCCAACACACCCCAGCTCAAGCCCCAACCAGGGTAATAACAGGAAGTCTTGCCTTCCTGGAATCTTGTCCATTTGAGAAGCTTTACCTCCAAACCTACTTGTAAAACAAAACAGGGACTGGCGGAGAAAGGTTAATAGAAAAGCCAAAACTGGAAATGTTACAAAGGTTTTAGGACCTTGATCTTAACCTGCCTCTCAAATCTGTGAGCATTTGGTTTTTTGGCTTCATTTATATTTTCCGGGTTGGTGAGGCCCACTGATGTCTCTTGTTCTCATCTCACCTTTGGAGAAGCCCATGTGGTCTCTAGTCCTGTCAGGCCTTCTTTTCAGGTAAAATGCCATAAATACAGAAATAAGAGAGATCCCATTTGCCCCTAGGGGGTGATGTGATGGTTTACAAATAATTTTAGTTAGTTCTAACTCTCTACGATACTCGGCAAGGAACAAAATAACATGAAATAATAGCAATATGCATGAGCCCAATCAAAGACTTCCTTTTCAAAGATAAAAATGCAAAGGTGTAGTTCACGATGATTGAAAGCAAAAAATAATAAGTAGTGACATTCGAGATTGGTCTTGATCACTCCTAACTGATTTCAAAAATCGCCCCATCACCCTACCATTATAATTTCCTGCTAATTACTACAAGCAATTTTATTAATATACTTTTCAGCCTCATTAAATATTACCTTGGGCCTAACATTAAAAATGATGAGGCTCAGTAATCTTAATGAGCATCCAAGTTTCATCGACCCCTGAAAGCCGAGACAACAGAGAATGAAATGTGTTGCCGAGCCGTTCTGTTCCCCAGGCGTGTAGAAAAGCAACTTCAGAGACATGAAAGAAATGGAATGTGAAGCCCAAAATGAAACCTGACTTGGAAACACACGAGTTTGGCCGGGCCTTCTCCAGGTCCTGTCAATTAAGGGGGAGAGGAAGCGCTCAGGAGGCATTTCAGCCTCATCTCTTCCTCCTTTTTCACCCAGATGTAAACACTGTATCAATCAGCACAATTTTCATTAATATTAAGTCTTTGTTGTGACTCTGACAGATAGAGCTATAGGTGATCACGGGCTGGGCAGAGAGGCCAACTGGAAATGTGAGATGCTCACTTCTCCAGCAAACAGAAATCCGTGGCTTTCTCTGAAATAGCGGTAGAAGCACGAGGGATAGGCAGTCAGGGACCCAAGGAGATAAATTTTATTTTTCTTTCCTTCCCGGTGTGATCAGAACTGTCTGTATTTCTCAAGCAGCAAGTGAGGCAAGAACAGTGAGACCAGCTTCCCGGTCCTCAAAGTAAATTATTTATCAGGAACTGAATTTACTGCTCTCCTGACTAAACTGTCAAAACCCTCCCGTTTCCACTGCAGTTGTGCTGTGTGGTCCCAGGATTTCTTATGTCTCCCTTGGCCTCTAGGTTAGAGATGAGCAGGTGATGGTAAATATGAGGTTGGCTTAATAGACTGGCCCAGATTTACTGAATCTCCCTTCAGCCGAGATCTCAGAGAGATTTTTCAACGTGTCTGAGACCAATAAATTGAGCACAATATAAAATCGTTAAATGTTAGAGAGGAAGCTTTAGAATTATCTAACTTAACTCACTATGTGTAGATAAGAAAACTGAAAAGCAGACAGGGGAAATGACTTGGTTGAACAAGAAGAGGCAAATCTTGAACTCTTGGATCCCCACCCATTATACTGCTGTTGATACTGTAACCTGAAATGGGGACTTTAACTGGGGATGGAGGCAGAGACAGTTAGCCATACACCAAAGGACCGTGGTTTTCCACTTCCATGGTATAGTCCTGCCCCTGGGACGTGGCTGCCACCAGGAACCACACCTTCCCATCCTTCTACCCACTTGCATTCCACTGCCTCACAGCTGAGTTCAGTCACAGGGATGCATTCAAGCCAATGAAATGGGAGTGAAAGTCATGTATGACACCACTGTTGGACAGGATCCATGCAAACATCTGATGCTCCTCCATGCTCTGCCCCATCTGATGGCTGGATCTAGGGGACTCTGAGGTCCTAAGAGCCGGCAGAGGTACAAAACAGAAGAGACCCAGGTCTCCAAATCAACCTATGAGGCAAAGCACTTTAAAGACAAGGCATTCACACATAGCCTGTTTCTGGAGAGAGAGAGAAAATTCCACAGTGTGAAGCTACTAGAAGTTTGGGGATTTTTGTTACAGCACCTGGCGCTAACCTAACACATATAAGGAACACTTCATAGTTGGAGGGAGTTTCTCAAATACACAAAGCCAAACCTAGGGCCCATGAAAAACTTGGTTATAACAGTAGGAAAACATTTACAAATCAGATAATAAAAATAATAATCTACCAACTTGCCAACTTGTTAATCAGACTCAAATAGATTAATTGTTCCAGGTCTCTGAGGGGAACAGAAGCTAGTAAAGGTTAGCCTTGAACACAAAGTATTTTCACAAAGGAGTTTCTTCCTCAAGTGTCCTATGCCTGATTCTTTTTATCTTAAAAGTGATGACAGAACAAAGTATTGATACACACAACAACTTTGATGGCTCTCCAGGGCGTTACGCAGAGGGAAAAAGGCCAATCTCAAAAGGTTACATACTGTCTGATTCCATTTATGTAACATTCTTGAAATGACTAAATTACAGTGATGGAGAACAGATGAGTAGTTGCCACAGGTTAGGGGTGGGGGAAAGTGTGACTATTAAGCAGGAAGTAACACGAGGGAATTTCTTTGTGCTAATGTGACAGTTGTGCTTCCTGAGTGTGAGGGGATGATCACTTGAATCTACACACACGACAACATTCACAGAACAATATGCCAGAAAGAAGAAGAGGAGGAGGAGGAGAAAAGAGTGCATGGGAAAAGTGGGGAAGTCTGAATGAGGTCTACCCAGGAGTTAGTCACTCTCCAGGTTTTGACAATGTACTGTGGTTATGTAAGACATTATCGTGGGGGAAGCTGGATAAAGGGTACAGGGAACTCTATACTATTTTTGCAACTTGCTGTGCATCTTAAACTATTCAGAGTAAAAAGTTAAAACCTTTTTTGAAAAGTGGTTGTGAAGGCCCTGGGCCATCAAGTTCTGAGTCAGGAACTAGGCCTCGTGCTTGGGCAACATGAGTGTGATAATGGCAGAGAGTTGAAGAGCTAGTTATAGGACTCTCATAATTAACTGCATGGTTATCTGCTTATTCTTTTTCTCCCTTCTAGGACATAAATGTCAGAAACCAAGTCTCTTCTGTTCCCCACTCAATGCCTAACCCAGTGTCTGATACACAGCAAGCATTTAGTAAATATCTGTTGCGTGAACAAATGAACAAAGCACCAGGCAAAAAGGAAATGATTACATACGTTTTGCAGAAAAGCAATGGTGTGCAGAGATTTCAGTGCCCTGCCCTGTGCACAGCTGGAGTGTGGCAGGGTGGGTGCAAAACATCAGGGCTTCTGGAAGGCCCAATGGCCTTTCCACAGCACCACGTCTCTCAACAGCTCAGATTTTTGGAGGCTGCTTTATCTTAGGAAATAAAAAGAGTAAAAGAGAGAAAAGGGGAAGGAGCAGGAGCACAAGAGAGGAGTGAGAATAAGAACAAGGGCAAGAGAAAGAGACAGTGAGAGAAGGAGGGAGAAAAAGATATGAGACAGGTAGAGAGAGAGGTCAAGTGAAGACAGCAAGAGCAAAGGAGGGAGAATGAAAAGGGAAAGGATGGGAGGTGGAGATGGGGAGGAAGATGCGGAGGAGGAAGGGAGAGAAAGATGGAAGAGGAGGTGAGGAGAGGAGGATGAGGTAGGAGGCGGGGGAAGGAGGATGGAAGAGGAGGAAGCGGGAGGAGGATGGGGAGGAGGAAGGGGCAGGAGGATGGGGAGGAGGACGGGAGGGGAGGATGGGAGAGGAGGAAGGAGGAAGGAAAGAAAAGAGAAAATGTGCCTCAACACAGAGTGCCATTAGGCAAATAGATTTCAAATTTCAACATGGCCACACTCCATAGACTCAGGCCTTTGCTCTGAAATAGTATTGTAATGTGAACAATCTATCATTAAGTAATAAATAATTCATGCAAAACAAGAAAATAGTCAGCAGTGAGATGTAAATTAGGAATAACCAAGGGAAAATGTGCTCCACAACCCACCATGCTCCAGTTTTCAGACTGTGATCAGTGGGACTTTTTATCTTTTGAGAAGGCGCTTCAGTTTGCAATACGACATAATATAATGTGAAATGCAGTGCACCAAGACTGAGAAAAAACTGGGTTGTATTACAGAAACAGCCAAGCCTGTGTAGCCAACAGATCCAAATTTGAATTCAGGCTCTGCCACTTTTCATCTGCGACCGTGGACAAGTTATTTAATTTCTTTGAACGTCAGCATCCTCATCAGCAATACTGGCGCAATAACACACACTTTGCAAGGTTTTTGTGAAGATTCAATGAAATAATCAATACAAATGTCACTAGCACAGTGCCCAGCATGCATTCAGCACTTAACAAGGGCTTCCATGTTCTCCCCAGAAGCTGGACACAAAACAGTGCACACTGTATGATTCTGTTCCATGATGTTCTAGAATAGACAAAACACATCTGAGAGAAATGAGATTAATTGTTGCTTGGGAGGAGGTGGACTGAGTGAAAACGAGAATAAGGGAACTTTCTGGGGTGATGGAAATATTCTGTATCTTGATAATGTTGTACATTTTACAGGAGGGTATGCATTTGTCAAAGCTTATTGAACCATACTTTTAAGGTCTATGTATTTTACAGTTTATAAATTATACCTTAAAACCTTTTTTTAACTATAAAATAAGATCTAAATGTCTAGATATTAGATAACTAGATAGCTTACTAGCTAGATAATTAGAGAGAGACAGAGTAGTCAGTGAAAGTACCTAACATAGCATGTGGCTCATGCTAAGGGTTCCTTATTTCTTTATGGAATACTGGAACCAAAATGAACATTCCACTCTTTATCTTCCAGAGACCACCTACTCAACTGTAGGATGGTACAGCCAGTTCTGAAAGTGCCTCCTCTTCTGTTCCTGAATCCTGGTCCCTGACAGTCCCACTCCAGGGACCAGGCAGATGACATCTCCCCACCTTCTTCTCAAGACAGAAGCCAGAGGTCTTGACCATCAAACTTTCTCTGTCTCCAGTTGAGCATCTTTAAGTCCTTCACGCTGTTAGTAACATTCAACTCTTCAAAATCTCCTTGGACCATAAGCCCACACAGGCCACCAGAAGTCATCTTTTGAGGATGCGTCCTCATCTAATGCCAAAGAAGGGAAGTCATTTTTAAGAAGAATGTTCCACTCAACTAATGGGCTCTGGGCAGCTCTGCTGCTGTGAAGTAGTGTCCACCATCTTGAGCTCATGCCTTCAGTCTAGAACGCAACAACTGCTCATATCTATTAAGTACTTACTACATGTTCAGTATCGTTCCAGATGTTTACATTCTTTTAGTCCTCACAATAAATCTATAGACAAGTCTATCGTCATCCCCGTTTCACAGACGAGATAACAGAACTCCAAGGTATCCCTTTTCAGATCCTACAAAATCCCATCGGCAAATCTGATCTTCATGTCTTTTCCCCACCCTTCACCATACAGGAACTGCCAAGACTCAGAGAGAACAACTCTCGCCTAATATATACAGAACAGGAGCTCAGTTTAAAGCTTGACAGTGGAGCCTTGGATGAACAAAGAGCTGATACACAGAACGACGTGGGTGAAACTAAAAACGTGATACTGAACCAAAGGAGATAAACAGAAAAGAGTAGATATGCACGATTGCATTTCTATGACGTTCTAGAAAAAACACATCTCATCTGCAGTGACCAAAATCAGGATATCGGTTGCCTGGGGCTTGGGTGAGAGGCAGGAATGCAAAGGGGCAGGAGGGAAATTTCCAGGTGACGAAAATGTTCTCCAGCTTGATGCAGGTGTTGGGTACAGGGGAGTGCACATTTGTCAAAAAGCAAACCGTACACTTAGAAAGTGCACATTTTATTGGATGTGACTAAAGCTGATGTTTTTATGCAGAAACCAAGAAAAGCCTTCAGACCCAACAGTCCTTGCTTTGAATCTCGCTTTGTCTCTTCCTGGCTGGTGACCCGTGGCAAGGCACCTAACTGAGCCTTGGTTTAGGCGGTTGTCAGGGTTGGAAATAATACATGCCAAACTCCTGGGCAAAGAGTAGGTCTTCAATAAACAACAGCTTCTATTATTACCGTTAATTAATAATAATGAGAAATAATAATCTGAATAATGGCTTCAATTCTCTACTTCACTTTGCTGGATAGATCTCGAATGCTAAACGTTCCTTGCTAGTAGCTCCCACTGAAAACCAACACACACTCTTGCGGCATGCAATCATTTAATGTTATGCTAGAAGAGACAATCAAGAATGAATACAAATGTATGTAGATTAAAGAACTCATGTTTATATATGAATATTGGCCGAGGAATCTTAGATTAATTCAAACCTGAACACTACTGACAGTTCCCATTTTCTTTCCAAGCAGTCAGATTTTCAGTCTAAGTAACTCCATGGGGAGATTTCTACCATATTGTTTCCAAGATGCAATTGCTCTAATAAGATCATTAGGAAAAAAAAGAAGAATTCTGGATTCTATAATCCCTTTGTATAAGTTTCTTCCCAAGAGTCTCTTCCTCTTGGGATAAGATATGGGTCAGCATGGCAAACTTCAAATGTACAGCAATCTGGTTTTGGCGGTTTTTAAAACTAAAGTCTGTGAGTTCATCTCCTTGTTTTTTGGTCACTCCCTTTCACATTCAGAAAATTGCTCTGCAGAAAGCTGTTCACTTCTATTTAGGCTTACAAATAATTTCTCAGGAGCTGGAGCAAAGGTGAATTTGAAAGTTTTCAGATTCTGGGTAGAAGTGAGACTCGCAGCGTGAGGGTGCAGCAGATTGAGCAATAACACTGATTCTACGTGAAATGAATGAAGGTGACCAAGCAGCAATGGGCTCAAAGCTGCAAGGGTGTTAGGCAACCCATCTCTCAGGAAATGCCTCTAACCACCCTTCATTTGGGGAACATCCTTGTCCCACTTTTAGCCAGGCAAAGAGCCACTTCTCTGGCTAACTGCTCTGCTGGTTCCTCCCAGTGTGCTCTCAGTCTTAAAGATCAACCCAACGGCATGAGCTGTCTCCTTTGGGCAGAAATCCCTCAGTACTATTATTCTATAATGAGAGCTGGGGACTCCAGGGCCTTTGAAAGACCTGTCCAAGTCTCCAGAGAAAGAAGGAAGCGGTTATCACCTAGATGGGGGCCACTGAAACATGACTCTTCAACCCAGGACAAGCTTTGCAAGTTCACAGGTGTGATGCTCCATCCCCAGCCCCAGTCAGATCCTAACAGTCCAGAGATCTCAGGGAATAAACAATCACTAGCTCACAGTCCCACTTGGACTCTTCTGGAAATAAATGTGCTAAGAGTATGATACTTTTGTTTTACGATTTGCCTTTCCTTATACTTACCCCTGAACAACAGCTTTTCAAGAGGCCCAAATAACTTTTCCTAAAAATGACTTCCATTCTACGGCAGAGACTGCCACCTACCCCATCACCTCTTATTTCTGGGAACAGAGTGAGACCACATTTCCCAGGATCCTTTGCAGTTAGGCAGTTAGGGGCAGCCATGTAACTGAATTCTGGCCAGTGGAATGTAGACAGATACAATAATAGCAATTAGGCCTGGCCCATAAAAAGTTCCCACCTCTGCACCATCCTACACCGTCTCTTTTCCCATCCACCAAATGAATGGAAAGGATTCCACGGATCTAGAGGATGGCAGAGCCCCAAGATGGAAAAATCTTTTGTCCTGAATGACTGTGTGGAACACAGTTCCTCTGTCAACCTACATTGGATGTGGTGAAGGAAACACATTTTTACTAAGACAATGAAATTTTGAATTTGTTTGTTATGAGTTAGTCTGTCCTAACTAACATACCTTCCTCCTCTATAGTTATCACCTTGAAACCTCCATTAAATGATTCCAAATTGAAAAAGAACAACAAAAGGCTGCCAACGTCTAACTTACACAGGACAGATGTCTCTTGATCGAATCTCACCAGAAGTCGGCCTGAGACCTGCTGCTTCGACTCTGAACTGTCTACAGACATCCTCACCGCGTCCTCCCCACAAACATCAAGTTCAAGTGAGTCTCCTAGAAGTCAAGAGCCAACAGGAGCTAGCCGGTGTCAAACAATAAGCCCACATGTCTCAGGCCGCCTCTGGAAACACTTCAATTACTCACCACCTGCTTATTACATGGTTCTCAGTACAGCTTTTTCCACTGTCTCCCAAAGAAAATGTTCATTGGGAAGTGTCAAGATCCGATAGGTGGAAAAATTTCATCTCTCAGTTGAGAAAATAGAAGAGGTTATTTCTAGACTCAGTCATGGTGCTGGAAGCTAGCATATATTACCCTGGCCCCCTCCTGTCTTCACATTTGCCCTTTCCTCTCATGCTGACATGGCTTATCCTCATTGCTGAAGATGATCCTTCTACCCACAGCCAGAACTTCCTCTCCTCCAAGCCACACTCCTGAAGAGCCATGCTCCAGACTGGAGGCATCTCCGAAGGGAAAAACCATCTCCTTCTCTTCTGCATCCTCAGCCCCAAGCTCATAGTAGGTGCACTACTCAGCACAGGCTAGCTGCTGTAGCATAATCTCGACATGTAAATGCTTAAAACAATGAACATTTTCTTTGCACTCATGCAACAGTCCAACATAGATTCATGGACCCAGGCTCCTATGGTTCTACCAAACCCTGCAGCCTCGGAGCCTTATGCAGACAAGGGAAGAGAACAAAAGTCACATGTGGTAGGGATTTATGGGCCAGGCCTGAAAGTGGTATATACACATCATGGTCACCCACATTCCACTGGCCAGACCTCAGTACAGCCCCACATCTAACGACAGGAGGGTCTAGGAATGTGTTCTCACTGTGGCTCATAAGTAAAGAAGAAAAGGATTTTGGTGATCCCATAGCTGTATATGACCCAGTGGGAGAAAAGAATGTCCCCCAGAAGGCAGCTAGCCAGCCTTCAAGGATCTGATCCAAAGATCTGTTGATAGAAAATGAAATTTCCCTGAGCTAGGCAAAAGGGAGATGTTACCTTTGCACAGTTAGCAGGATGATGTACACCAGCCTCAGGCTGATGTAAGGTGGGACTTTCACACAAGCTGAGAGCAAGGTATTGGAGAGGGGACGCTCGCGTGTACGCGCAGTGGGCCAGGCAGGTCCTGAGAAGGAGGCCAGCTTGTGTTGTCTCATAGATTCATGCTGGCTGGGACAAGCAGACTCATGGTTTCATGGACAGCCAAAGGGCTCAGAGTAGGGGACCTCTCGCTCTCCAGATGGGGAAACAGGGGTGTCCAGAGAGGTAAAGCAGTTTGCAAGCTGCAGGTCTAGCCAGCAGGAAAGCCAGGACTGGAACTCTGCTCCCTGATTCTACCACTCCCAGTTCACCTTGGCAGTTATCTGTACAACCCTATATCCCCCAAAGTGTGGGTCTTAAAAAAAAAAAGATACTAGCTAGAGTATTCTCTCAGACAAAAGATCTCTGGAAACCATGTTTCTCATCCAGGGATTTTATTCTTCCTAAGTCCCTCCTTCCAAAATCACATAAGCTGCACACGTGGCAGGTGCCTGTATGAGGCACAAGGACAAAGATGCTCACACAACCCATGAAAGTCGGTGTCACCCAGATGGCTTTCTGCTCATGCAAGAAGGACTCAGCTCAATTTTTACCCATAAATGCTTCTTTATTTGTCCCCAGAGGCCTTCCTGTCACCTACAGGAGCAGTTCTCCGCAAGCTCTGTGAATTACAACTCTTTTAGAGGGTATGTTCCAGACAATGAACTTCTTTCCTTCCGTCTTTTAAAATGAGATTAACCCAAGAACACTGCAGAGGCTCCGTGAAAGGCTTCCAATGATAAGCGTTTCTCTAACACTGGTGTGGGAATATCTCCATACTGTTTTCTCAGTCTGAGAAAGCTTGGAAGCTCAAGCTTTGCCTAAAGCAGGACAGTAGACGAACATACTTCATAAGAATTTATTCACCTGGCATTCAAAGCCCTCAGGGGCTGTGAGGCCAGAGTTTCCTCCCAGGGTTATTTCTGGCTCTGTCCTTTGAACTCCCACTAAATCACACTTCCTTCTTCTCCACCCACACTGCTCCATTTTCCACCCTCCCCACCTGTGGTCACCTCTACCCTGTTCCATCTGAACTGGGAGAATTGGTAAAGAGTGGGGGAAAGTTAAGGAGGGTGGCACAATCAGGAAGGACCTCGAATTCTAGGGAGAAAGGCTTCATTTTATTCCACAGCAAAGGTCAGAAAACTACAGCCCAAGGGCCAAATCCGGCCCATCGTCTCTTTTTAATAAATAAAGTTTTATTGGAACACAGCCAAGCCCTTTTGTTTACATATTTTCCATGGCTACGTTTGTGCCACAACAGAAGAGTTGAGTAATTATGACAGAGACCCTGCGGCCCATAAAACCTAAAATATTTACTATCTGAAACTTTACCGAACTATTTTTTAAGCTGTAAAATTGAGCTGTACAGCAACAGTCAGCCTCTGCTCTAACAAATACTTGTCCACACATCCTCATAGCAGTACCATCCACAATAGCCAAAGGGTGGAACCAGCCTAAATATCCATCAAAGGATGAATGGATAGACAAATCGTGTCATATGCATGCAATGGAATATTATTCAGCCATGAAAAGGAACGAAGTACTGATACATGCTACAACATGGGGGGACCTCAAACACATTACATTAAGTCAAAAAAGCCAGACACAGAAGGTCACATTCCATACGATTCCATTTATATGAAATATCCAGAATAGGGAAATTCATTAAGACAACGCAGAATGGTGGTTGTCAGCGGCTAGGGGAAGAGAAGAATGGAGAAAAACTACTTAATTGGTACAGGATTTCCTTTTGGGGTGATGAAAAGGCTTTGGAACTAGATAGAGGTGATGGTTGTACAACACTGTGAATGTACTAAATGTCACTCAATGGCTCATTTTAAACTGGTTATTTTATGTTGTGTGAATTTCACCTAAATTTTTTTTTTTTTTTGGTGAAGAAGATTATCCCTGAGCTAACATCTGTCCTAATCTTTCTCTATTCCCCAAGCCTCACCACAGCATGGCTTGATGAGTGGTGTGTAGGTCCGCACCTGGGATCCAAACCTGCGAACCCTTGGCTGCCGAAGCGGAGCACATAAACCCACCCACTATGTCACCAGGCCAGCCCTCATCTCAATAAAATTTTTAAAACTCAAAAAATATATATATTTTTTAAAGAAGTCAGTCTCTGGGGATTTTGGAAGAAAGAGCCACACAATCTGAGATGTGCTTCCAGGCGAGAACCTAGCCATACTTACAAACAGGGAAGTCCCCAGATTACTCCTCGGTCCGTGGGAAGAGGGCGCCATTATTAACAAAAATTAGAAATAAAGGGGAAGAAGCAAATTAGGAAAGGAGTGCTCAGGTTGCAAGCTGTTGACTTTGTATGCGGGGGGGGGGGGGGGGGGGGGCGGGGGGGGGGAAGAATGGGGGGGGGCTGGGGGGGGGTGGGGGGGGCGGGGAAATGGGGGGCAATAATAGCAGGAAGTTACTGGGATTTAGGAGCAAGGTCAAGGCAGGAGAAGGAGATGCAGGAGTCATCCTTAGGGTGGTGGTACTGCCATGAGAGGAGAGAGGAGAAAGGACTGGGACAATCATGGGGGAATCCCTGTAATTACAGGGCAGGAGGGGAAAGCAGAGCGAGAAATCATGTTAAAGAGGGTGTCGGCAGAAGATGAGGAGGAGGCCAGGTGAGAAGGGAGCCACAGAAAGGGTGCAGTTGGTGGCACCAAATGCTACAAAAACACAGAGGAGGACTAGTGAAAGGTCACGGGGTTGCAGGGTAGCACGAGAGTTCAAAATCTACCTCCCCATCCTCCACTTTTCCTCTGAGAAGCTCAGTTTGCTAGATCAGTGAGGCCACGCCTAAGGATAAACGCAGACAATGCAGCTTAGCACCCAAAGGGAAAGAAGGCTCCATGGAGAGCAGTGAGCTCTGCCATCCCCTGACCCTCAGCCCCACGTTTGGAAGGACGGCACAGGCAGCCCCCGACACACACGTGGTCCCAACTACTGCCCAGGTCCAAGGCTGAGCTCACTCCCCAAGCACAGGAGGTCTCTAACAACGGCACACTCAGTGTACCCCAGGGCCCCTCAGTGAACACGTCAATCCAGCATGGTCATGGCTTGATGTTACCACTACCTGGTGCCTTTTGGCATCAGCAGCTACTGAGTGGACACTGCTAACACTGTTTCTACTTGCAACAACAAATCCTCTACAATATTACATTGACTTCCAAATGATGACTTTTGGCGTATAATAGCAAATTGATTCCTTAGAAACAGAATGAACTTTACTTGCCATTATTACCATAAGTGGAAACCCAAAAAGGCTTATAATAAATAATATAATCACATTCTATTTATTCACCCTTGATCTCTCCTTTATAATATTAACTAAAGAGGTAAGCATCACAGAGGAGGAAGAATTATTTCCGGTATGACAAGAAAGGGACTTTGTTATGGGGGGAGGTGCTTAACGAGAAGCAGTGGGATGTCTTTTAGCAAAGGCAAGTTTGTAGTAATGAGTATCAGGCTGACTTTTTTAAATAAGAGCTATTCAGGTGTGAAATGGGCTCCCCCAGAAATGAGATGGGAGTCCCTCAGCTTCTCCGGGGCCGTAATAATGGGTTAGTCATGTATGACAGTTTGCATAATGGTTACTCCAGTTTGGGAGATTTCAGACAGCCTTCCTGTGATTTATACAATACAGGTTGGAAAAGCATTCCATTTTGCCAGGGAAAATGTTCTGGGGAACCAAGCTCACTGCGGGCTCCTAAGGCGAATACTTGAAGCTAGCGTCAGAATTGGAAGAAGCCCACCAGCTCCAGAATATGCCTAATTTTTTTATTGAAGTATAATTGACATACAGTATCCTATTAGTTTCAAGTGTACATCATACTGATTCAATATTTATATACACTACAAAATGATCACCACAATAAGTCTAGTTACCATCTGTCACCATATAAAGTTATTACAATATTACTGACTATATTCCCTATGCTGCCCATTACATACCCAGGACTTATTTATCTTATAACTGGAAGTTTGTACCTCTTAATCCCTTCACCTATTTCACCCACCCTCCAAGCCCTCCTCCCTCTGGTAATGAGCAGTTTGTTTACTGTATCTATGAGTCAGTTTCTGTTTTGTTTTGTTTTTTCATTTGTTTGTTTTTTAGATTCCACATATAAGTGAAATCATAGAGTATTTGTCTTTCTCTGACTTATTTTACTTAGCACAATACCCTCTAGGTCCATCCATGTTGTCACAAATGGTAAGAATTCATTCTTTTTTATGGCTGAGTAATATTCCATTGTGTATAAATATATATATACATGTATATATCACATCTTATTTATGCATTCATGTATTGATGGACATAGGTTTCTTCCAAATCCTGGCTATTGTAAATAATCCTGCAAAGAACACAGGAGTGTGTATATCTTTTTGAATTAGTGTTTCTGTTTTCTTCAGATAAATACCCAGAAGTGGAGTTGCTAGATTGTATGGTAGTTCTATTTTTAATTTTTTGAGGATCCTCCATACTATTTTCCACAGTGGCTGTACCAATTTACATTCCCATCAACAGTGTTACAAGGCTTCCGTGTTCTCCACATCCTCGGCAACATTTGTCATTTTTTGTCTTTTTGATAATAGCCATTCTGACCCAGATGAGGTAGAATCTCATTGTGGTTTTGATCTGTGTTTCCCTGGTGATTACTGATGCTGAGCATCTTTCCATGTGCCTGTTGGCCAAATGAAAATCTTCTTTAAGGTCTGTTCAGGCCCTTTGCCTATTTTTTAATCAAGTTTGTTTTTTTGATATTAAGCTGTATATGTTCTTTATATCTTTTGGATATTAACTGCTTATTGGATGTATGATTTGCAAATATCTTCTCCCATTCAGTAGGTTGCCTTTTCATTTTGTTGATGATTTCCTTCACAGTACAAAAGCTTTTTAGTTAGATGTAGTCCCATTTGTTTATTTTTGCTTCTGTTGCCCTGAGAACACGCCTTCTTAAAAAAGGTTTCAGAAAAACCTTCAGCCAAGAAGTCACCAACAGGCAGCATATTAGCCAAATCTGGCCTACAGATGTGTTTTAATGGCTCTGCCTGGTTTCTTTGTGTTTGTATTTTTTAAACATCTGAATCTGTTCCTAGCTCTCCAACTTGAGAGATGTAGTGGATGCTGCCCGTGCACTGCCCAGACCCCCTTCACCAGGAAGTGCCCATCTCCCAGATGTGAATGGCTCACGGCTGCCCCGTTCTCCAAAGAATTGCCCTCCACGACCCACCTCCACCACAGACCAGTGGCCCATGACTGACAAATACAAGGGTGTGCAGGGGAACGAAAGACCTCCCCACCTCGCCTCAAGGTGGGACCAAGTTTGATGCAGTTTGTGCTCCAGAGCCCCCTGTAGGGTCAGGCTGAAGCTAGACGCCAGCCAAGGCCACGTCCTTGCTTATTAGCTCCTACCCTACAGGTCCTACTGCCTTTACTTCCCTTCTCCTGAGAGCAGTGGCCAAGTGTGGTCCCCAGACCAACAACCTCAGCATCTCGTGGGAACTTGTTAGATGCACAAATCTCAAGCCCCACTGGAGACTCTCCAAATCAGAAAGTCCAGGGCTGGCGCCCATCAATATGTATTTAAACATGTCATCCCAGTGATTCACGTGTACGTGTATGCCAGAGTTTCAGAGCCACGGCCTCAGACTATGCTCTCCATTAAATTACTTTCATGTGGGCCCCCATCTTGGGTTCTGCTTCTAGGGAATCCAACCCAAAACAGGAAAGTTCACATTGAAAAACCTGCTCTTTCCAGCTCCTCTTGAAAATTCCTTCTTTCCCACACGGAAGCAATCAGCTTGACCAGGAAGGGCTGGTGCCCCACTGACACGGATCGCCTTAGATTGACACCTGGCCTACCTCATGCAGACTGGCCTAGCCTGTGTGGGCCAGTCTGGACATCTGACCTAGTGCTCTAGACTGCGAGCTCCTTGAGATCAAGGCTTGCCCTTCTCATCTCTGGAGCCGCACAGGCTGGCATACAGCTGCCACTCATCTATTTCTCTTGAGTTGACGGGAAACTGAACCAACCCTGACTGTTGAAACTGGCCAACATTTCCGAGACACAGAGGCAAAATTTAGGCAATTAAGAACCCAAGAAACAATCCCAGCAACAAATTAATATAATGACCTTATAGACATTATAGTTATGCATTGGCCATAATTATGTAGGGATGTAATATGCAGGAGAAATTAGTTGCAGATTCACCTGGTAGTCATCCTAAGCCCCGAAGCCCGCAGATTAATCACCCTTGTAATTTTATCCCAGTCCATGTAATTGCAGGTGCCATCTTTACTCATTTAGCATCTAATTCCTCAAAGCAGGTTTGCAGGCCTCTGACACATGGTTCAAATATTCACATTGTCTCCTTAGCCCAGAGAGACATTTTTTATTAAAGAATCAAGCTGAATGTGAAATAAAGCAAACAACATAAAATCTGGCTGCAGACCTGAGCTCTGGGATAAAAAAAAAAAAAAATCATTTCCAACCCAGCACTAGCTGGCCGCTCTCAAATTACCCATGTAGAAAATTGCCCAAACTTTTCTACCCAAACTGCATTTGTTTCTGATTTTAAACTAAGTTCCGTTCCTAATTTTTCTTCCTTTCTCCAAAGCGTCTATCTTTAGGAAATACGGAGTCCGAGTTCTATAATTTGCACTTCATCTGAACACTAATGAAAAGAAATGCTCTTCCCCTTCAAACTACTTCCTCAGTCAATTAAACAAATCCTCTAAGTGGAGTGTGCGAAGTGATTTGTGTCCAAGAACTTAATTAGTACTTAATTCTGGAATTTGTATCTCCTTAAACCCACATCCTTTTAAGTTTCCGCCAAGCTCAAAAAATGGCCCAGGTGTGGTCCCTTCCCATAGGATCAAGGCAGGAGCGGATTTGAAGAAGCCAAGGTAATAAACGACCATCTGTGTGTTCAAAAAGGCAACAGCCTACAGCTTTAGAACCCAGGAAGCCTTTTTGCCACCAACGAAGGTCCTTTCAAGTCCCCAAAAAGGACTGGAGCAAACAGCACTTGCTTACTTTGCAAAATAACAGCTGTTTTATTGTAAAGGGAATCCATGCTCATTGAAGAAAAACTGGGGGGAAACACAGCATAATATAAAGGGGAAAATAAAATCAGCTACACAGTGATAACTACTCTTAACACAGACTTCTGTTTTTAATATTGAACATATAATGGATGTATTATATTGTACATTATATTTTGTGTCCATTTCTCTCATTCCTCCCACTTGTATAACATTTTCCCGTGTTCAAAACTGTTTGCATATGTCTCTTTCTTATTCCAGAGAGAATAAGAACTTGGTGAGGTTGCCTTCAGATGCTTCTGGGCTGTTCCTCTAGATGATGCATTCTCAAATTGGGGGCAGGGAGAGACGAAGAAAAATACCTAATTCTTCTTACGTATAAAGAATATACATATATACACACACACACACGCGCGCACACACACACACACACACACACATACAGTATATCTGTGGTATTAAAATTTTATGGAGGAGTAGCAATTAGGGGAAAAAATGTCTGAAAGGCTCCTTAGGGGGGCGATCATGAAAAAAGGCTGAGAAACTGCAGTAGATGACTATAATATAATTGACTTTACCGATCCTTTTAATAAAAACGTGCCAACACACATTTAAACTATTGCTTGCTATTAGACTGTTAACTAAAAGCAAAAACTAAACAAAATTGTATAACGTCTGTTAATGACCATATGTTCTTTTTCAGTGTAAAAGATATGTTTCCCTATGGTTTGACTCTCCAACAATCTGAGTCATTAAACCCGGGAGAATGAAACTGATCTACTTGTTGGCAATCTGTATACGGGACTCCCCAAGTCTCACATGTCCATCACTTAACTCGACTCTGCCAGAAGGAAAGTAATATTGAGCAGGCCCTCACGTAATCCTCAGTAAGACACGAGGAAGTTGGCTTGTGCATTTATTCAAACTTTTACTTAGGTTCTTACTCAAAGTCACACATTTATTCAGAGGCAGAACCCAGATTGGGTCCTAAAGTGAGTCCTCTTTCTGTGCTCTCACAGAACCTTAGTGAAGTCACTCTTAGAACTTTCTAGAACTTAATTCCTCCAAATGTAAAATGAGAGAGTTAGACAAGATGTCTAATTGGGGCTTGAAATTCTAGCCTTCCCTAAAATCAAGTAGCTAAGTCTTTGGATCATGAGTCAAACACCAGGCTGTCAAAACCACTAGAAAATGGAAGAAGACCATTCTTCCTTCTACACACCTGCCACATTCTGGAGGCAATAAGCCCTCACTGGCAAGGTTGTGCCCCAGAGCCAAAGCTTTCCAAAAAGGACATGCTGACTTCGACTTTGAAAGCACACATCTCGCTCTGCCCCTTCCCAGAGCTTTTTCTCAGGCTCATTCCCAGTGCAGAGCCTCTGGGGAGAGTTCTGCACGGATGCAGAAGATAAACATCCAGCCCTTAATGAACAGTGTTTTGTTTTTCTCCAGGCCATTGTCCTGCTTTTTAGTGCTAAACAGTGGAGATGTATCAGCATCATAAGACCACTGTCTAATTAAAAGAAAGTTTTAAGAACCACGAGCCCTCATGGGATTCCTCACCAAAGTGTGAGCATCCCTAAGCTGAAAGAACACGCATATTTTAGGAGGTATCCTTGGATGGCATTGTTTCAAGTGCACATGGCCTTCTCTCTTTCCCGATTTATCTGGCACCGTGAAGAGTGCTCTCATGTCAGACGTACACCCAGATGCTGGGAGCTCACAGAGGGCTGGAAGGCAGCACACACTCAGGAAGGCCAGAGGGCCGGCCGGTCACATTTCTTCTTTGGGATTCATTAGGCAGGCAGGCTGGGCTCTAAGAAGCATTTGTCAGGTTCCATCCCACAGGTTGCTGTATCTCCAGGATGGGGCTGTGATCCCTGTGTGGAAGTGCCCCAGCAGAAGTGAAACGGGAAATGTGCTGCCCAACTGCAAATCGTTCTCGTTTCATGTGAACTCCTCAATTTAAAAGTAAAAGCAGAAAAAAAATCCTCCCTGACTTTGGCCAGGCAACATGGGCCATTCCCCTGACTAATCTACAGCCATGTTGTGGGCTAAACCTGCACGGAGCCAAGGAAGACCTGAGAGCAAATAAAATCTGAAATGGAAAGCACATCTTTGAATGCGGAAGAAAAATAAATGTGCAGAACTTAAACTGCTAACAGAACAGGTGCGCGCACAGTTAGAATTTCACAAGCCTTTGCACAAAGCAGTAACGAGAGCTCTACGCTCACTTTCAAGCAAGATGTGAGTTCCCAGGTCTCAAAGGGTTGAAATCTTTTTTCATTCCTCAGAATTTCAGAATCCCACGTATTGCAGAGTTGAAGAATCTCTGGCCGAGCCTTAATTTCACCTGGCCCTCAGCAAGTTTTCTAAACATCCATGTCTGTTGGGGATCTTAAATCCTCTAACTATTTAAAAATCATTTCCACTATTTTAATTGGGAAAAGACCATTGGTCTTTTTTCTTAACCTAACAGTGACCACAGTGTAACTAAATTCTTTCCGCTGTTGGGTGGGCAGATAATGTCTTTTCCTTCTGTCCACATCTTTCGCTCTCATTTTTCCAAGAAAATCCCCACCTTTCCAGTTTCCGCACGATTCCGAGGGTCCAGCGCTAAGACTCCTGGAGGCCAGCACCGCATTCTCTGATTCATCTGGGCTACCGTAAGTCTCCTTAACTATGCATAACATAAAATTAAAATAAAATGTTGCCATGTGATATATTTAATAGGATTTGATCTCATTCTCCTTGATTTTAAATGCAAACCAAATGAAACAAAAAAAAAAAAACCCACTCTCAAGAAAGAAAAAGAACACTAATGAGCCTGCTTTTTACTTTGATGTGGTCTTCAGTGACCTTTTACTATAGATATGTGGTCCTTAATTGGAGAAGAGAAAAAATATTCTCAAGAGTCTCCTCGGGTCCCCCCAAAACATCCCAAGGGATATGTTCCTATCCCCAGAACGCGGGAGCTGCCTGCCAGTTGAGACAAAGAGGAGGCAAAACTCCGCAGCACCCATCACCACCACCCCTACGCATCCTCCTCCCTTCACTCCATGGGCATCACCGCCAGACTGGGAACCCAAGACACGAGTCCTGGGGACAGCTTTGATTCCTCTCTTTCCCTCACCTCCCACAACATCACTTGAGTCTCCATGACCGTACCTCCCGAGCACTTCTAAACACCACCCCTTCCTCTCCTCTCCTCCTCAAGCCATAGCCTTCACTCAGGCCCTCTGTGCATCACAGCTGCATTTCCAACCAGCCACCCAATGGGACTCCTGGTCCTCCCTCCCAGGTGTCCCCAGAGTGATGGTTCGAAACTACAAATGGGACCCCATCAGCCCTGCTTGGAAAATGCAGGCTGGACCCACACTGCCAAAGGATGAGGCTCAGAATGCCAAGCAGGACTGTGAGGGCCAACGTGATCCGGCCCCAGCCCACCTTTTGATTCCGTCTCTGCTCAGTTAATGGTAAGGTTCAGAGGGACTTGATGAATAAACAGATTTAGGTAGTGAAGAAAAGGAGTGAAAAATAACAAAAGCAATCACATCCAACACTACAAAATGCTTACTCCAGGGAGTAGTGTTAAATGCTTTGTACGCATTATCTCCCTTCATCTTCTCAACGACAAAAAGGCAGGTATTACTATTTACCCCATTTGTCAATCAGGAGACAGGCTACACAGCTCATTTAGTGGCAGAAGCAGAAGCTCAACCCAAGCCGAGATGACAGAGCCCACGTCCTTCCACGCATAGCACACTGCCTCCCATACAATGCCAATTCTGACAGTCTAGGTGACCGGGACCTGGCGGTGTGGACAAAAACTTCACTGCAAATACTGCCCACGACAAGCACCTCAGCTAAACCCCCGAAACGTGCAAGAGGGAGCCCCTTGCTGAAGCTAAGAGCTCAGCTTTGAGACGGGACAGAAGACATCAGGAAGTCTGATTTCCAACTAAATAGAGGAGGCCAGGCCCAACCCATGCACGCAATCTAAAACACACCCACTCCAGTCACCCTTCTCAATCATCCCTGAGTACACGCAGAGGCGGGAGAATATACTAAAGGATTTCATTTCCCAGCAACCCTTCTGATAGGTCCACGCTCACCAAGCACCATTCTTATCTCATGTTGGCTTTCAGTGTTGAAAACCTATGGAAGTGAGAACATGTGAGACAGCAGACCTCAGGGTCTTTGCTCACACTGTTCTCTCTTCTCGGGTTGCTCCCCATTCACGACCCCCACCCTTTGGCCTAATTAATGGCTACTCCATGTTCCTAGGTTAGCTGAGGCATATAGTAAATGCTCAATAAATCTTTATTGAACAAATGAATAAATGAATGAATAAGAAATTTAGTCTTCCTAAAAGTTATATTTGTCATTACAAATTAACAAGTTCAGCATCTGGTTTTAGACCAGTGTCTTGCAGACTCAGTGAGGGAGCCCATCTCCCTGAAACTGACCCCTCGGGAGGCCCTGAGTAAATGAGTCTGGGGGCCTGTAGGGATGAGGAATGGGACCCAGATCTTGGTGACCCACAAGGCCCAGCTTGGGCATGCAGGCAGCCTTCATCTCTAATATTCCCATCTCACCTCCAGGACCAAGAAAACTGTGTCTAGCGGTGGTCATGGCATTATGCACAGGTATTGCTATGCACACATAAAATTTGGTATAATGGCTCCTGTTTCATACACATCCACTCTCTAAAGTCAAACAACAACGCAAGGTGGCAGGGAGGGCCAGTGAACAACAAATGCCATGTGAAAAGCAACGAACATCTAACTTAAACAGGCCTCCTCCGCTTACGGATGATAAACGCAACGTACCATAGCGACATAAACCATAAGCAGGCTGCCCCTTTAAAAATATAACCATCAATCTGTTGTTAAGCCCACAACCAGTTGCAGTATTAATCACACTCTTTTGGCAAGAGAATCCATTTCCCAATAAAGTTTGAGTGGCATAGAAAAGGCAGAGCCAACAATCGGGAAATAAACTATGCTTCCAAACGATCGAAGGAAAGCTGCTCTTCTCGCTGGCAGCTCCCTCGCCATCCTGCTGCTAGCACCAGACACACATAAATACACATGCCACTCTGCTTCCCCCACATCATATTTCCATCATTGCAGAGTGCTCTGCAGTTCTGTTCTGGGTCCATTTTTCACTTTGTGCCATTTTTGGACACTTTGAACACAGACCTCCCCTAGAAATTAAGAGTCATTTCTTAAACACAACTGCCATTCTAGTTTCTTACTCCCAACTCGCTTCTCTCCCTCTCTCCCTCTCCTCTGCCAGTAATGTAGAACTAATTATGCTAAGCAGAATTTGTGTTCTGCCTTGACTCCTGAACTGTGAACCCCAGAAGACAGAGTCCAAAACCTTATCCCTCTTTATTTCCTCAACAGTGGCACAAAGTAAACATTCAATTAATGCTTCAAGAGTAGGGTTTTATTGACTATAAGAGAGAAGTTTCTGATAAGTGAAGCAGACGGGGATCAGTGAACTGCTATTCACTAGAACGTCCAGGCAACCAACTCTCAGACGCCACACTCACATTAGAGCTAGTAGGACAAATCCCCACATTTTCTGTTCTTTTCCTTTAATTAGCTACTAACGAGTCTTTTTTTCCTTCCATGCAAATGTTAAGATCTGTTTGACCAATCACCTCTGGCAATGCTGTGATGCTACTGTACCTACATTAAGTTTATAGATTCATTTGAAATGAATGATACCTTGATAACACTATCTTCCTTTCTATCCATAAACATGGTATACCTCTCCACTTATTTAGGACTTCTTTCATGCCCTTTAGAATTTCTCCAGGTAAATCTCACACACTCTTGAGTAGATTAATTCCTAGATACATTACAGTTGTCGCTACTGTGAATGACATCTTCTATTATATTTTCTTAATTTATTATTGTGGTACAGAGGAACACTATAGATATTTGTTAGTTTATATTATCTGGCAAACTTACTGAACTCACTACTTCTGGTGGTTAGTCTGCTAATTTTTTTTTTCAAGGAAATGATATTAAATGCAAATAGTGACAATTTGTCTTTTTCATTCCAATCTTTCTGACTTTCTTTTTATCTATTTTAATGCATTACTCAAACCTTCTTTAGTATGTAGCAGCAATAATCATGGGTATCCTTACTTATTAACCTTGAAAAAGAATGCTTCTAGAATTTATCCATTAAACGTAGTGTTTGCAATAGGCTTCTGGAGAAAAGTCTATCAGGTTAAGGGCATTCCTTTCCATAATAGACTGTATTGTTGTTCTCAATTATTTGCTGCTCCTCTCTACCTGGCCAACTCCACAGGGCCTCTTCCTTTGAGCAAACTATAGATCCCATCACAGTGACATGAGGCTTGGCCGTGTGACTTTCTTTGGCCAATGGACTGTGAAAGGAGGTGACATAGGCCACATCCAAGCTAACACTTGAGACCATCATCAGGTGCTTCCATAGCTCCTTCCCCTCTGCTACTGGATCACCACATCCCAGACAGGAGCTGCTCCTCCAGCCTGGGTTCCGGAACGAAGAATACAGAAAGCAGAGACACAGCCAACTTACAGCCAACACGTAACACGAACAGGAAATCAACCTTTGTTGTCCAAAGCCACTGACATTTTGGGGTTGTTTGTTACTACTGCATAACCTAGCAAAAATTGATTGATGTACTATCTATTCCTATTTTTCTCTGGGCTTTTGTCATAAATAGGTGCCTTTTCCACATCCTTTTAGATCATTATATATACGACCATTTTCCTCTAATCAGTTAATGATTTTATTGATAAGTTTTCTGAGGGTAAATCTGTAGCAGACATTAGCTGTCCATCAAAAAAATTACTGCTGCCCCTTCTATAGTGGGGCATTATCATTAGGAGATGGCTACCCAGCCTGGAACTACACTTACCAGCATGCAGATGTGGCCATGCAACCCATTTCTCACTAACAGAACATGAGCAGAAATGCTATGTATCACTCACAGGCCCAGAGCTCTTATAAAGGAGGGAGAGATTCACTACACTCTCTCTTGGGATTCCAGGGCCTTAGTGAGTGGTGGAACCTGGGATGGAAGGAGCCTGGGTCCTTGAATCACCACAAGCACCACCTGCCAACCACCATCCACTTTGTGAGCAAGAGATAAACCTCTGTGTATAAGGGAGCCTATTTGTCAGAGCAGCTAGTGTGACCCTAACACATCATCCTTGCACTCTAGGGAGAAATCCAATGCTATATGGTTTTTTAATATGATGTTGGATTTGGAATGTTAACATTTTATTTCAGATTTTCACTGCAATTGACTGGTAATTTCTCTTCTCTGGTACTATCTTCATTCAATTTTGATATTGAGGATATAAATTTGATGTTAAGCCTCACAAAACAACAAGAGCAGCCCTCCCCTTTTTATGAGTCTCTGGAACAATCTGTACAAGGCAGGGACTATCTATTCATATAAAACTGTACGGGCCTTATGATTTTTGGAGGAGGAAGAAGTTTTCACCACTATTTCAAATTCTTTAGCAGCAATTGTCCTAGTCAAGTTTTCCATTTATCAACTGGCCAACTTTGGAATCTCATATTTTTTTTCCATAAATCTATTCATTTCATATGGCATTTCACATTTATTTGTGTACAGTTGTTCAACCAATTCACTTAGGATATCGAAGTTGCTTCTATATCTGTAGTTATTTGAAACGCACCTTATCTCTTTACTCCTTGATGAGTCTCACTAGAGACTTGTCCATCTTCCTAATATTTTCAGAAAACTAATATTTGGTTTGTTGAATCACTGCTATTTTTTCCATCCCTCGTTTACTGATTTCTACCCTATTTATTATTTCAATACTTCTGGTTTCATTGGATCAGAGACTATGGTCTGAATGATGTCAATTCTTAGAAATCTGAGACTGACTTTCTGGTCTAGAATGTGATCCACTTTTGTGAAAATTCTGTGCATGCTCAAAAATATATGCATTTAGTGTTTTCTGGGTGCAAGCTTATTAATCATGTTATCCAAATCGTTTATTTCCTTGCTTATTTTTGTCTCTTTGATCTGTTTCCAAGAAGAATATATTCAAATCCACATGTACAATGGTAGATTTATCTATGTATGACTATAATTCTGCCAATTATTTCTTTATATAGCGTGAGGCCGTGTTCTTGGTTATATTTGTTCACGTCTATTATATCTTCTTGAAATACTGTGGTACTGTGGCATTTCCAGAATAAATCATCACTTTTCATCTCTTTTCAGTTGTTCACCTTAAATTCTACTTCATCTGATACTGAAATTGCTAGCCTGGTGTTATTTTGGTTATTTTCCTGGAATTCCATTTTTAGCCCTTTATTTTCAACCTTGCTCTGTGCCTTTGTTTATGTGACTCTCTTAAAACCACATATTGCTGGATCTTTTTTGTAACCCGATCAAAGAGTCCTCCTGTCTTAATCAGTGAGATTAACCCATTTAGAGTGTAATCACTGATACTGTAGGATTGATTTCTTTATCCTATTTCGTGTTTTCTATTTACTGTGCTTTTGTCTTTCTAGTTTCCTATCTCTGATTGAATCGGTCCAATTTTCTTTATTTTTTTCCTACTGTGAGTTTGAAAGTTATAAAATATATTTTTTATTATTTTCTTGGTTGGCCCTAACTTAAGAAGTAAGACCCACATTTATACTTATTTCTTCCTCTTCACAGCTAAAGATTACCCACGAACACGTCTTCCCCACACTACTGCCTCCCGCTACCTCTGACCTCCAGCACATCCTCACACATGCTTCATTTCTCATGCTGGCGTTGTCTGGAGCTTTACTTCCAGGCTGGTTATGGGACCCCCGCCCCTGCTTTTTCTGGCAAATCCAGAACCCTGAGCAGAGAAAGAGACCCGAAGACCATGCTTTGTTTACCACATTGATTAGAATCAGAATTCTCCTCTTTGTTTATTATTATTTTTTGGTAGGGCAATTAAGCATAGTGCTTCTATGAATATTCTTATTTTAATAGCTTTATTGGAGTATAATTTACATACCATAAAATTCGCCCATTTTAAGTGTATAATTCAATGATTATGATTATGTTTACAGAGTTGTGCAACCATCACTCTCCAGTTTTAAACATCTCCATCACCCCGAAAAGATCCCTCATGCCTCTTTGCAGTCAAAGCCCCGTTCCCACTTCCAGCCCCAGACAACCACTAATCTACTTTCTGTCTCTATTGATTTGCTGTTTTCTGAATATTTCATATAAATGTAATCATCCAATATGTGGTCTTTTCTGCCTGGCTTCTTTCACTTCGCATAATGTCTTTGAGGTTCAGCCATTGCATGTATCATTACTTCATTTCATTTTATTGCTGAGTAGTCCTGCATTGGAAGGATGTGCCACATTTTGTTTATCCATTTCCCAGTTTCTGGACACTTGAATTATTGCCAATTTGGGGCTATTCTGAATAACGTTCCTAAGAACATTTTCATAGTAGCCTTTCTCTGGACATAGGTTTCATTTCTTTTGGGTAGCTAGCCAGTCGTAGAATTGCTGAGTCATATGATAAATTTAGGTTTAACTGTCTAAGAAACAGCCAGACAGTTTTTCCAAAGTGGCTGCACCAGTTTACACACCCACCAGCCATGTATGAGGGTTCCAGCTTCTCCACATCCTTGCCAATACTTGCTATTATGCCTTTTTTTTTACACTCATTCTAGTGGATACATTTATTATTTTACAATCAAAAGAAAATAGAAGGAAGTACACCAAAATAGGAAACATGACTGCCGCCAGATGACAGGACTATGGCGTTTCTTCTTTCTACCTTCCTAATCTTTCTTTCTGAGAAGGAACGGGCATTTATTTTTATAATGAAAAAAATAAATAAATAATTTTAATAAAAATATTTTTTATTTGTATTTAAATAAATATAATTTAAAATATAAAAAAATTTAAATTTTAAAAAATTTTAATAAAATCATAAGTAACTTGAGGTGCTCGCAGCTACTAAAACCTTATTTTTTCTACCTTAACATTCCCCAGCAGTGACAATTAGAGATCAAAGTTTCCTTCCAGTCTCCGGACTGACTCGCAGAATAGCTGCTGGTTTTATTAAGCTCCAAAGAACTGTGGCGCTTCCAGGACCCCCACCCAAGTCAGCTTGGAGGCCTGGATGTACAGCTGTCATCCACCCCACAAGGCATTCTGTGCCACATCAGAACACCGGGACCTTGGCTATTCAGACACATCTCCTTCCTTTACGAGCATCCTGTGATTGTCCAGGATCTCCCATCCCACATGTGGCTCGTACACCAAACTCTACAAGACACAAGGTATTCAACCAGTTTAGCTAATGAGCACAAAGGCCACCTCATCATCATAATTGTAAATGTTACTCAGTGAGCACATACACTGGGAATCTTGCTGGAGCACTTCCATCCAACAAGTACTAACTGAGCACCAACTACATGTAAGGCACCTTGCTGTATTCCCTTGAGTTTACAATCTAATAGAAATCTTTTTTGCAGGGGGCGGTGAGTAAGATTGGCCCTGAGTTAACATCTGTTGCCAATCTTCTCTTTTTGCTTGAGGAAGATTGTTCCTGAGCTAACATCTGCACCAATCTTCCTCCACTTTGCACATGGGATGCTGCCCCAGCATGGCTTGATGAGTGACGTGTAGGTCTGTGCCCAGGATCCAAACCCATGAACCCTGGGCCACCCAAACAGAGCACGTGAACTTAACAAGTACGCCAACAGGCTTGCCTCTAATAGACATCTAATAGTAAACCATGTACCTTTCAAAGTACAGGGCACTAAGGATCCCAAGAAACAAACACACAGAAGGGTGTGTAGGAGTTTGGAAAAGGAATATACATATTTTTCTAGCTGAGAGATGAAAGACATTTCTAGGAAAAAGTCACCTGCAAGTTTGGGGTGTCAGTTGAATATGAACTGAGAGGTCCAGAAATTACATGATGGCCCAAGACAAACATTGAAGGGGCAAGACTAAAGAAACTGCACCCAGTTTCCATTTCAAATGCTGCTCCCGGCCTCTTCATTCCCAGTCACCACCAAACTTCCTGCCTCCCTCCAGACACCCATGCAAAGGCCAGCTACCCTGCTTAAAGGGATGTAATTCCAAATGCAGCCAGGCAAGGGCGCTCTAATTCAACTTGTCTAAAACGAGACAACCCCCAAAAGGACCAACCAGAGCTGCATTTATTCTACACCATGACATGGCACTTGTAAGCCCTACACCCTTTTACGAATATAACATTTGACAAAAGAATCATTTAACTGCCACCATTCCATGCTAATCATACGCCACCATTCTTTGTGGAATTATTTCAGAAATGACTTTAACATCAAGAGTCAAAGCAGAATCTTCAACTAGAGGGGAATGTGTTTTCCGGGCTGATGAATAATTTGCACTCAGTAATGGGGAGTCACTCCAGCCACCAAGCATGAATCACTAATTTTCAAAAGACCAAAAAAAAATTATAAAGGACATTCAACCTTAAAACCATTCTGAACATAATCTTCCTTTGAGGAATCACAACGCCTGGAAACACTTTAAATTTGTGAATAAGGACCATGGCTCTAGGTTGTCACTGTCATACAAAGTCATTCAATAAAACCCAGCAGGCTTAGGGCTTAGTAATCCTACTGCTCCAAGCCAAAAAGAATTGCTCTTTTAATAGCAAATGTAGGGAAATGCCGCCAGAACTGGGTATAGGAGACGTGCCTATTAAGGAATGTCGCTGGTTTTATTTTATTTTATTCCAGGTTTACTGCATACAGCAAAATCCACCCTATTTTATAGGTGTCTAGTTCTGCAAATTTTGACAAACTTACACAATCTTGTAAGCACCACTCCAGTCAAGATATGGAATATTTTCATCATCCCCCCAAAATTCTTTCATGTCCCTTAAGAGAACACCTCCCCCCTTGCCCTAGCACTTGGCAACCATAAATCTAATTTCTGTTCCTGTAGTTTTGTCTTTTCCTGAATGTCACACCAGTGGAATTGTATAGTATATAGCTTTTGAGTCTAGCTTCTTTCACTTAGTGTAATCTTCTAAGAGCTATCTATGTTGTTGTATTGATTTTGTTTTTTAACTAAAGTAGAACTGGGACATCTTGGCCTCACACCTGGCTCTTTGTCATTGTTCACTAAGTGTGAAACTCTCTTTCAAGGGCCTTCTGAGCGACCTGATACCTTCTTCTTCATATATTAAAGGGGAGACAAATTATTTTTTGAGAGCTGGGCAATGTTTTCAAAGAGCAAAGCTCTAACCCACAAGCTTTTACTCAAGGACACAAACTCAGCCTATGGAACTCAGTGACCCCAGCACAGGAGCGACACGAGACCTGCTGGTGAAATTCACCTGAAATGCAATATAATCAGTAGTAGTGAGCTTGGAAAATACTATTTTAGTTCAAAAACAAAACTATCCCACCGGGTACATTTCTCAAGAAATGATAGATTATTTTACTTTGTTTGGGTTTTGTCTGTGTGTTTAAAACTGGCTCTGAAAACATTTCCAAAAGTGGAATTTGCACAAGTGCTCTGGGCAAAGGCAGCATTTTTGAATGAGTGATGAGGAGCCTAAGAGAACTCTTGAAGGGCAACGTATATTCTGATAAATGAGGCAGAAATGGACAGTCAGGTGGAGCCTGCTCAGACAGGTCCTCAGTGTTTCTATCTCCGGTTACCAGAGAGAGGGTGAGGGTCCCAGCAGAGGTAGCCAGGAGCTTTCCTTCACCATCCGCCCACCAGAACATCTCATTCCAGAGTCCTCACGGCCGTCATCAGGCACTCACTCCTGTGCCTGCACATTCTGCAAATACTTACCGAGTGCCCCCTGCTGATGACAGCATGCTCATCTCACGGCGTGATTCAGCTTCTACCCAGCCAGCCAGAAAGTACAGACTTGGAGTCGAGATGGTGCTGAGTTCAAATTCCTTTTCTGGGTCCTGTAACCCCAGCCTAACCCACCTTCTAGAGGCTCCCTGGTAAGGTCATCCAGACAAAGCTTGATGTCCTAGGGGTTCAAACGAGGCACTCACTCTGCCCAACCCATCCAGGCACACCAGGCTGTGCCTGTCCCCATGCTCCAGGCACCTAGCTTGGCACCAGTGGGTTCGGGAGACTTTCCAAGCATCTCTCCTGACAAAATGCTCACCTCTGAACAATAGCTTGATCCTGGAACTCCCGTTACCTAGGGAAAGAACATCTCACTCTGACGCAGCCTGGATTCTAGAACAACCCAATCTCTCCCTCATGTGCAAGTAGCTGTGCAGGAACAGGAGAGCACCGGCTTAAGAAAGTGACAAGTTCTCTAAGTCTGGTTTTCCTCATTGTAAAATAGAGTTAATAATCCCTCCCTGCTGCAAGGATTAAATAATGCATGATGATGGTGATAATAATAATAATAATAATAATAATAGCAGGTGTTATTAACTGAAAGCATATTTAAGGGGAAAATACCATGGAATATGCATTTTTCATTATTGATTTTAACCCATGCACCTATTCCTAGGAGATAAGACTATTATTATCCTCAACTAATAAATGAGGAAAATAAGGCTCAGAGATGCTAAGCAACTTGCTCAAAACCACCAGCTAGTCAGCGGTATAGTGAGGATGTGACTGTTCTCTTTACCATAACATTTAACCTTATTCCACTTCTGGCAATCAGTCTCAAAGAAATAATAATGAATGGCTTAAAAGTTTCATACATAAAGATGCTCCTCATGGTTTGAGAGGAGAAAATCAGAGAAAAATTAAACATCCAAGAAGCAGGCATTGCTAACATAAATCTGCAGGGTTTTAAATCATGAATGGTTTATGAGGGCAGCTGAAGATATGTGTTCACCCCCACCTCACTCTCCAAAGCTCATTGGTATTACAGTAAATAAGCACAAATAGGACAATGTCATAAAAGCACTGTGAACCTTGGGTGAACTTATAAAAACCAGAAGGCAGGTGCAGTAGTGCTGGTAGCAGAACAGAGCACGTGGAGAGGTGAAGAAGGAGCCAGAATAATAAGAAGGGAGAAGCTGCCTCCCGTCACGAAAGCCCACTCCACAGGAGTGGAAGGAAGGGAAGGAATGACTGAAAACTGTCTGCAGGAAGGTTGACCGCTCCCCAACTATTCACCCATCACCCCTCACCTCTTCCCCCAAGAGCCAAATGAGTCTCCCCAGGTGAAAGCAGGAGATTTCATTTCTAAGGATGCTTAACAACCTCGCAAGGAGGTGCTTAAGCTTCCAGAGTGGGAATTATCATCCCCGAATATGTTCCTAGGCAGTGAAGAGGCACAACGCGTCTGCTTTTGTTCTAAAAATGTCCAAGCAAAGGCTGCCAATCAACTCAGCTGCCCGTGTACTTAGAGGTGGACAAACAAAACCACTCCAGCTGTCTGTATCAATCACTCCAGTGCTGCATTCCTAGAACGAATGAACAACCAAAATCATCAAACACTTGGGGGAGAAAAACAACAGCACAGATAGAAGTGAGCCGAACCTACAGGACCGAGTCCAAGGAAAATAGAGATAACCCAGGAGCAGACAAGAACTGTCAAAGAATTCTTAATAATATCTCCCAAGACATTAAAAAAGATATTACACACATAAAACAAGAAAGGATGAGTGGCTATTTTTTTAAAAGCAATCAAAGAACCAAAAGAAATAACTTGATGGAAATTAAGAACATGCCTGCTAAAAAAGACCAAAAGAAAAAATTAACAGAAAAATTTAAGGACATCTCTCAGAAGATAGAGCAGACAGAGAAATCTTTGGACAATGAAAGACAAAGTAAGAGTCTTGGAAGGCCATTCCATGAAGTAAATGTCCATCTTCGAGGAGTTGCTAGAGAGATAATAAAGAAAATGGGGAGAAGAAAATAATCACAAAAAAATTAAAAATAAATTTCACAGAATTGGAGAAAGAAATAAGATTGAAAGGGCCCGTCAAGTGCCAAATAGGATAAACAGAAAATACCATAAAGAAAATATCCTAAAATCTTTCAGGGGCATGTATGTTAGGGGAGGCAAAACAAATTATTCATAAAGGCATGAGAATTTTATGTGTTGAGCAAATTAGCAATACTGAATATTAGAGGACAATTGAACACGTTTTGAAATGCCAAGGGGAAAGTTACTTTAACTCTAAATTTCTAGAGTCACACACACACCACAACGTGAAGGTTAAAAAATATTTTTTTCAATCCTTAAGAACAAAACGTTTTCCATATAACTCTCCATTTACAAAAAGTTAATGAGGAAGATAGTGAAACAAAACGAAAAGAAACACAAGAAAAAAGAAGATAGGGAATTCTAGAAAGAGAAGAATTCCAGGAGAGTAAGAAACAAACATCTCAGGAAGACAGCGGGACAGCAGGCCCACCTGGAAGGCAGACACAGTACAGCACGTCACAAAGAGGGTGAATGAACGGTTGCGAGGCGCAGGGGATGCAGGGAAGAAAGTGTCTGCTTCCTCCACCAACAAGACAAATGAAAGACAATTAGGAAACAAAAAGCTGTACAAGAAAGTCAGATTCCAACATAGTCAAAATGCAATAAGCCACGATTCTTGCAAAATTGATGGAGTGGTAAAGAAAGCAAATTCATCTGACCTAGGCGCCTGGAACTTTCGAGGGGCAC
Organism: Equus quagga; assembly: GCF_021613505.1. Taxonomy (NCBI): domain Eukaryota; kingdom Metazoa; phylum Chordata; class Mammalia; order Perissodactyla; family Equidae; genus Equus; species Equus quagga. The sequence goes on from NC_060278.1 coordinate 94,645,874, forward strand.
AGCTCTAACTGCAGAGACATTCGTGCCTCTCTTGCCCAGGTTTCCCCAAAATGCAAAGCATAAGACAGGGGCATGCGAGGAGGCAGTTTATTTGGGGACGTGATGCCAGGTGACAGGAGTGGAGGACTGGGAAGGGTGAAACCGGGAAGGAGGGAAAGTCCATCCAAGGGTAAACTGTAGAGCAGATAACCCCTGGGACAAGGCAGACTCCATCCAATTAGGGACCCTCTGAGAATCCTCTGCCTAGGGAAGGAAGATGGGAACATGTACCCATTGGCTTCCATTCCCCATCAATCAAGGGCTGCCCCAGGGGCCTGGCATTTCCAAATGTGTATACCCATCAGAATGGCTGAGCAGGGGGCTTCCCAGATGCAGCAGTAGAAAAGTCCCAGCACAGAAAATGAGAACTACATAGTGTACTGTTGAGAACAGTATCTTCCACGTGCATGTCATATTTTGCAATAATGACTGTGTGAACGAGAGACACAAACGGTATATAGACCTTAGCACTGCTCACCAAATATTTTTGGCTCTCAGCTTTCAGAGCATGTGACGGAATCACACTCTTTAGCCCCTCTGTGGTTGAGTGGGACCATGTGATTCGTTCTAACCAATGAATGGAAGTGGAAGTGATATCCCACTTCCATCATGACATTTAAATGCTGATGCAAGATATTCCGGAGCTTTCTTTCCATCTGCTATAGAGAAGAACATTGCAGATAACAGTGGTTCCATTTCCATGAGTTTCTGAGTAAAGGGGACCCAACCGAGAGGCACCAATCCACCCGAATAGACATGAGAGGGAAAGAGAAATAAACTTTTGTTGTTTAAAGGCACGGAGACCTGGGGCTTATTTGTTACTGAAGCCTAACCTAACCTATCCTGATGGATACAACAAGCAATAGCTTTATAATGTCGTGGGGGGAAACCAGCTTACAAAATTTTACACACACACAGATACACACACACACTGATAACACGGTACATAAAAAAATCAACCTATACATAAGAATAGAAGGGATGACACACTAAGTGCTAACAGTGTTTGCGCTCAGTTGGCAGAATTCCAAAAAAAGCTCTTACATTCTCTCTTTTTAAATTTTACATAATGAGCAGGTATTATTTATAAAAAACAAACATTAAAAAAGACTCAAGTGAGGAAAAGTGCTGTCTCTAGGAAAATTAATAGTGGGCAGGACATTTTGCTTTGTGCTTATTATGAAGAATAAACTCCTGTCCCTTTTCCACCTCATAAAAGATGCAAATCTCTTTCCAGACATCAGGGCAGGTGGGTCCTAACTGCTCCAAAGTCTACTTCAGCTTTATAATCTGCACATTGGGAAAGTCTTCCAAACGCTCAGTAAAGTTTTCAGGGACCTTGGGCTGTTTCTAGCCCCTGCTTGCAAATCTCCCCATAATTTCTATAGCTTTTGCTAACGGGGACTATTTTTCCTCAAAGAGAAAAGAATCTTAGAATCCAGTTTCCAGAACTCAACAACATGAAGACTTGTGCACGCACACACGCATGCTCACATCCACGCACACACAAGCACGCGTGCACACACGGTTAAGTCGGTATTTTAAATGAGTTCTAGGACCAGTCATCCAATTTCTTTCCCATTCCTCTAATCCATTTTCCAAACAGCAGCCAGCGTGATCTTGAGGAAGTCACAGCAGTGCATGTAACTTCCCTGCTTCGATACTCTGATGGCTCCCATTGCACTTAAGGACTGACATCTAAACTGCTAACCAGGGCCTGCAAGGTGATCTCGCCCCGGTCCCACTCTCCCACTGGCCCATCATACACCATCCAGGAGGACCCTTCCCTCAGGTCCTTGAACAAACCAAGCTATTCTTCCACCTCAGGGCCACCGTGCTGGCTGTTGCCTCTTCCTCGAATGCTGTTCTCTGGGCTCTTGGCAAGGCTTCCTCTTCCTCATCCTTCAGGACTCAGCCTAAATGCCACTTCCTCAGGGAAGCCTTTCCTGAACACCACCATCCAGAATGAGCTCCATCTCCATCATTCTCCCAAAGCCCTACTCCTTTCCTTCAGAGAATTCACCACCATCCTCTCTCCTTTCCATATCTATCTGTCTAGGGGTTTATTGCCTGACGTCTCTGTCTAGTCCACAGTGGCATCTCCAGCATTTAGAACAATGTCCTTACCTAATAATGGTTTAATACCTGTTTGTCAAATGCATATTAGAGAGCGGCAGTGTACCTGGCTGTGCAAGGGCTAAGAGAAGTGTGCACCGAGCACAGAGGAAGATGAGGGCAGGTCCTCGGGGAGACTTCCAGGAGGAGAAGATGCTGGAGCCGAGCTTTTATGGATGGTCAGGAGTTGAGAATAAAAGGCGTTATAGGCAAGGGAAATGGGGTGTGCAGAGGCCCAGCAGTCTGAAGGAGCTTGCACAGTGGGAGCAGGGCCAGCCCGTGCTGAGGCGCCCAGACGTGCGTGCTCTCACACTCTCTGCTTCTTGGACACTCTCCCTCTGGAGCCTGGAGAGGAGCACTCACTCCAGCTGTCTCTGCCTCGGGAGGGACAAAGCCCATTTCAACAGGGGGCCAGGCCAAGGCACCTGAGGCTCGGGTTCCAGGCTCGCCGGCCGGGTGGTCTTGTTACCAAGCATTTCACACCCCACGCTACCTCGTACTTTACCCTGGGGTCACCCACCATTAGTCATCTCCCCCACCAGCTCAGAGAGGTGAATCACTATGATTATTTTTCATCTTGACAGCTGAGAACTGAGGCAACATGGAGGGGAAGGGACTGTCAGAGTTAGTGACCTGAGGGGAATGGAATTCAGTACCTGTGGGTGCACACAAGGCCTGGGGCCCACAGCCTTCAGGTTTCTGGGCTCTCAGGCCAGGAGGCCCTGTGGGGTCTGGGTGCATCTCGGTGGCTTCCCCACTCCCACCCCCGAAAATCCTCCCAGCCTCCTGGCTGACTCTCGCCTTTCCTCTCTTCTCTCGCTCTCCTTCTCTTTTCTCTCTTCCTCTCTCTTCCTGTCTTCCTCTTCCTCCCTCTCCCTCCCTCTCTCTTCCATTCTCTCCCAACCTTTTTGGCTCTTTAGATTGAACACTTCCCACCACCTGACTTCAGACAGGTGACTGGATCACTTGCCTTCTCTTCTTGACACTATCAGAACTGCAAGGTTTATAAACTCCTTGGTTTAATGGTGAGGCAGACCATTAAACAGCACCAACATCCCCAAAACGCCCCCAAGGAGTCAGCTCTCAGAGAAGGGCCTTGTAAGCGAGGACAAACCCTCCTGCAGGAGCCCCCACCCCATCTCTCCTCCAGGAACTCTGGACAGAAGGCTTCCCCCGATCCTGGCCAGCTCCCGGCCCAGCAGGCTCCCCATCCACAGCTCTGCCTGCCCAGAATACTAACAAGGCCCTTCCAGATGCAAAGAGAAGGCCAGACAATCCCCCGCAGCCCCCAGAGGCCTGCTGGACAGGGCTGGAATCCAGTGCCTCAATGGAGCAGGCCAGCTCATCACGGCTCAGCTCATATGCGGGGACCAAAGGAGGCCCCTGCCTGCCAGGGATAGGGACCAGGGCAGGAGGCTGCAGGCTGGGGAGGCTGGGGGCCCCTGACTCCCCTTCCAGACAGCATAAATCAGCTGGTGTGAGTTCGCAGTTCCCCGCAGCCTAGCACACAGGCAGGCAACTGCCAGCTCGAAGGCCTGTGGTAAGTTTGGAGGAGATTAAACTAAAAAGGCAAAGCTTCCAGGCACCAGGACGCTCTGGCAGCCATAAATCCACCTGCAGAGGAGCACACTGAACACTGGGCAAACCAGCTTCCTCCAAATTACTGAGGAGCGCCGGCCTCTGCAAGGGCGTGATTCAGCTGGCGGCCCCAGTGGCCCCCAAGGCCGGGGAAGGGAGCCAGGAAGGGGCGCCTCGGAAAAGGAAGCCGAAGACAGTGAGGAGGGCGTGGGCTATGAGGTCAGAAAAGGCAGGCTCAAATCCCAGCTCTGTCGCTTACAGGCTGTGCAACTGCAGGCAGGTCACCTAACCTCTCTTTCCCGGCTCAGAAAATGGGGTTAAATGACAGGGACCTCACAGAGTCATTTTAAGTGCCTGCTGCACAAGCACCACTCAAAAACAGTAGCCATAACGACAACGAAGTTGATGAGGTAGGAGAGTAAAATTAATGGCCACAGAACATTAATGAGAGCTAACCCAAGGGACTCACTCTCGGCCAGGAACTACTCATTCTTTCACTCCTCATGACAATTCTACGGCAAGATGCCATTAGCGTTCCATTTGCAGTTGGAGAAGCAGAGGCACAGAGAGGCTGAGTAACTTGCCCAAGGTCACACAGCTGGTCATGGAATGGCGATAGGATTTAAACCAGGGCAGCCAGGCTCCTCCAGGATGGCAAACACTGCAGTCTCCTGACTCTCAAAACTTGAGAGCTGGAAGGATTACAGGAATCCTTTTTCCTACATTTCATCTTAAGGGAGATCTAAGCCCAGAGGCTGAAGGACCAGCTCAGGCGCATGGCCAGACAGTGACAGGACAGCCAAACCCCGGCCACGGTCCTCACAGCAGAAAGCATGGAACTCTCTTTGATCCGGAGGGTCTTCTGTGTGGCTTTAACAGCCCCCAAATTTCTCTTCTTACATGAAAATCAGCTCATGTTAATATGCACGCAAGACGCAGATGCAGTGTACAAAGGGGACCAGGAGGCTTCTGAAGGTGACCCCCCTCCACCGGCCCCCCTCGGCTGCCAGCCATGGGAGGAGGGCCAAGAGGTTCCGGGGCAGGGGACAGAGCCAGCCAGCCCACCCATCCCCAGCGATGGAAAGAGCCCAAGGAGCCTGATAGCAAACTGAAATTTGGAACTTTATCACAGACCCATGGTTACCAACATCAAATACTTAATTTGCAGTTGGGACTTCTTTGCTTAAAGCCACAGAGACGCAGGACAGCAGAATGGTTCAAAACACAGACCCTGGAGCCAGACGTCCAGGGTTACGGTCTTGTCTCGAAGACCTTGGCCACGTTAGTCAACCTCTCTGCCTCAGTTTCCTCAGCTGTAGTAAAATGGATATAACTCCAGCTCCTTCATAGGGTCATTTTGAAGATGACTTGTACTCATGTGAATAGAATACACAGACTATTGCCCCACCCCCGACTTAGGCATTCGTCAAATAGCAAGCTCTCCAGGATCTGTCAGCCCACCCTTCCAAAATTTTCTCTTTTGAGGGCTCCCTTACCCTGTGGGGTGGAAATCTTCAAAGACTGCCCTGAAGACTCAGCGTGTGTCCCTGACCAGATGGAACACGTCCTTACAAGGATGAAGAATCGACTCAATACTGCTAGAAGTTGACCCCAGAGTTTGAAGCAAACCAAATAATATGTTTAAGCAAAGAATATTACTTCTAGGATAAACGCTAAGCACAGCAACTGGCTATAAGAGGCCACGTTTTAAGTACTCGCACCCCAGGCCCTGGGTTTGGCAGCACATTAGAAACTCGGTAATTGCACATCCAGCTTTCAGAGACTTTTAAGTGGTTTCATATTTTGATTGCCCTCACCTACCCAGTGGCCTGCCTGTCATGTAAACTGGCTACATTCGTTCTGATGGATATTTCTCTTGCCACCCACTAATATTCAGCCCTGCAGAATCCCTCACTGGCTGGACTCGGGCATAAGCAGGATTAATTTCAGCCTTCCAAAAGGTGCCGGATCAGACAGTGCACACCTCTCCTTCATGCCATGTCTGTCCTGCGTGAAGGCAGCATGACAGCTCTCTTGCCTGCCTCCCCAACACGCACACTTGGGCCTTTCTCCATAATAGTAATAATAATGTCTTTACACCATGAGCAGGGGAGTAAAATTAAACCTATCTTCTATACCCCAGATCCAAAAAAACAACAGCAATGATTTCTTGTATGTTTGTGGAATGTTATAGTTCACAAGATAAGTTCAGATCCGTCATTGGTTTGAAAGTCATGACACCCAGTGCAGTCAGTAGATCAGGAATGGTGTCCTGTTAGCCACAGATGAAGGAAGCATGGATCACAGAGGGGAAGCAGTTTTATGAAGGACAAACAGCAAGTTGGGAGGAGAGACGCACTATGCACATTAGTCTGCCTACCCGAGTCTGATGCTCCTCATGGCCTTTTTCTCCCTACTCTGGGCTTACTTCCTAAAGGCACCAGGAGTGTCGGTGGATAGGACAAGCTGCTTCCCCAGATATCGTCACCCTTTCAAAGACACTCACAGTTTGCCCCAACTAGCTTTCCATCCCTACCTCCCAACCTTCCCCTTTACAAATGGTGTTTCCCAGCCCCGTCCTTCCCCAGCCCCTCTGGGTCTCTGCTTTTGGCTGAAGCCTCATTCTCATTTTTGCACCTCCACTCCTACCAGGCCCAACTCAAACAGCTCTGCATCGAGAACGCTCTCTGACCTCCCCACCCAGCCAGCAGCAGCGACAGGAGATGCGCCCCTCTCTCTATCCCCACAGGACTTGATTCTACTTCATTATTTCTGGGCTTGGGACCTCTTTTCTGTTAGCCTGGGGGCACCTCGAGGCAGGAACCATGGTGTGTTTGCTTGGAAGCTTCCACAAAGCGTCTGGCACACAGTAGGGCCTCAACCACTATCTAAACATTAGCTGCTAATGCTAATCCTGGAAGGAAGGACTATGTGCATTACACAGAGAGAGGTTTACTCCTTTAGAAATTCAAGTATATGGACAGAATGTAAAATCGCTGCCCTGGGTTGCTGTGGAGTTGCCTTAAACTCAGGCAACACCCAAATCTTTCTATGAACTAAAAGAAGAGTCGCTAAGGAGGCAAGTTCAAGCATCATCTTGAAACAGAACCTGAAGGTTCCCCCCAGGCTTTGGGCTGCATCCACAGAGTCTTCATTCCAAAACCATCACAAATGTCTTTTTCCTTCCAGGCCCTGAGTTCAGGTCAGAGACAGATGGGGCTCTTAACCCAGGCCCTGACATGACACAGCCCACAGCCCAGTAGGGAAAGGAGACACAACCAGGCAATGAGGAAACAAGCTAAAAACACTCCAGTGGGGCACGTCCAGGCAGTGACAACAGCGCAGAAGGGGACGGTGTCAGGAGGGAAGATGGCACATGCACACATACGTGTGACTCTGTGTGTGTGACTCTGTGTGTGCACGTGTTCACAGGCAGGAACGGAGTGCATAGCAGTTAAAGCATTATTTCCAGGCAGAGCAAAAGATTCAACCAATTATCCAAATCATTTGACCCCAAATTCAGATAACATGCATGGCCGAAGGAATTTCTGCTGCTAGAGAGACAAAACATGTGGCCAACCTCTCATCAGAATGTTTTGATGCCCCATAAGCACACACAGTCATCACCAAGTTTAAAGTTGCTTGATATATCATTTCCTCTAAAGGATACAAAGAGAGGGAAACTCAAGTTCTCTGAACCTCAGTTTTCTCATCAATGGTGCAAGGATAAAACAGGCCTGAGAGGATCCGCTGTGGGCAGATTCTACAAGATCATGGACGCAAAACACTCTTTGCGATGAAAACCACACAGCGGGTTCTTGACTACTTTCAGCTTACATGTTGCGAATCAGCACAGTATTATGGGTGAGATCATGGACTGGAGTCTGCAGACGCGGCTTCCAGTCCCAGCTCCACCTCTTACTGGCTATGACCTTAGGCAAAGCTATCCAGCCTTTCTAAGCCTCAGTCTTCGAGGCTGTAAAATGGGAATTCTAATACTTATCTCATAGTTCTAACGGTAAAATGAGATAATATGGTGTAACATTTACCCCAGTACAGGTAGTAAATTGTTAATAAAGTATTACTGGTATTATGTTACTTTTGTCAAATATTTTGTCTAGTATTTCAAAGGCAATTTAGAAAATTGAGTTCACTATCTACATCTACAGATACCCACGTGTTGGAAGTAGGAAAAGGGAATGAAAAAAGGCTTAAGAATTCTGGGTCCCATAATTCAATATGGCTGTCCACATAGAGCTGACTCTGGGTAACAGCTGCCCCTGCACCCAGTAGCATCATAGGAGGGGGGGCAATTCCCAGGAGAGGAAAAACTCGAAGTTGTGGGCTGGCCGTCTCAGATTATATACTTAAATTTGTACTTAAATTTGGAAGAAGACCAGCTTTTCATTGGAGGTCATTGACACACACACACACACATAAACACACGCATGCATGCACCCCATATGAGACCCCAGAGAATTTTAAAAATGTGATTAACTAGTGTTGGGAAATAAAATATTTAGCTGACCTAATTTTTACATTGGGAATAGAAGACATAAGTGTATTTTCAATAAATTCAACAAAAAATGTACTTCATTTCAACATGAAGATGTAAAGAGTCGGAGAAACGAAGAGAGTATGGCAGACAGTGTCAACCAGCTTCCCACATCCCTCTGGTGCTCCCCAAAGGTCACTGCCTGCAGAAATCTCCCGTCTACACCAATGGCAACCTGCATCTTGGTGTAAGGGCATTTTCTGGCCATGGGGGCAGAGCAGGACGGAAGTACAGTCGGTGGAGAAACATCCCAGCTTCCTTGTCCCTTGGTGGGTAATTATGGTGTGTTTGACACAGTCTCTCAGAAGGTCCCCAGCAGGATTGTGTTCCAGTTGCCCACGGCAGGAACCCCCTTCATTAACCCACCGTCACGGGCTTTCCTCACTTCTCTGTCTCACCATCCCCTCTCTCCATCAGCTGCTTCCTGGATCACTTCTAGAATAAACTACTTGTACCCAGACCCTTGTCTCCAGGTGTGCTTTGGGGAAAACAAAAACCAAGACACAAAGAGAAAAATAGGAAAATAATGTAGACAGAAGGAATGAAGGCAAGAGGAAGAATATAATGGATGGGAAGGTAAACCTGGAATGAAACATGAGATGAGATGAGGACTGAGTGGGAAAAGGAAAAGACTAGAGATGAAGTGCCAGCTTCCTCCACCAAGTGGCCCCTATTTACCACCACCTCACCCCACCCGTGCCAGTCTGGCAAACCACCAATCCCATAAATTCATGCATCTCCCAAAGATTCACACATCCCCCATGCTCCCTGGTAGTGGTCAACCTGACCTTTTGTCACTCAGTCCACCAGCCAACGTAGAGGACAGTCTTGCTCCATGGCTCTCAGCATCCAGACCCACCCCCAGTGGGCCCCACCTTCCTCCAAAATCACTGGGTGGAGGCTCTGGGTCAGACAAATGGCCCTGTGAGATTAAACACTCCAGGAGTGTAGGTACAACAGGAAACCTACACTCTTGATAAAGACACCCTGGTTGGGACAAATCTCTTTCCCAAAAACATGCTGTTGCAACGGACCGCAAGAGGCAAACTTTCGAAACCGTCCTAAGAGCCTTTTGAAACGAAACCAAAGGGTAAACACAGCCATGAGAAAGAAGGATTTCCAGCCCTGCCCTAAAACCCCAACTGGGACGCTCCATTCTTTGACTTTACAGGGCTTTATATATAAATCCTGCACCCTCAATGGGGGCAGTATCACCCCCAAAGGGGCAAAATTGTTCTTGGGGGGTGGCAAAATAATCTTAGACCTTACAAACGTTGTGACCCTCCAAAGCTCAACCCTACCTGACAAAATCTTATTCCATTTAATTTCATGGAGGGGGGAGATTAATTTTTAAAAAATCTAAAAAAGCTCCTTAGAAGGGTGATAATAGGAAAAAGAAAAGCTTGAGAAACACTGATATAATGATGAAAGGCCTATTCTGGTTCATTTTCAACTCCTCTTAGGAAATCACACCCACCACAATAAGAATTTAGCTTCTATCTCTCATCTAATACCCCGTGGAAAACAAACATCACAGAGCCACGCGTGGAGAGCAGATGCTTTAAACGGTGCATGTGTTCGCCACATGTAATTGCACTTTGTGACTTTTCTAGCACTTTTCATAAGTTCCAGAGGTTATCTTAATCTCCACTGCTCTGTAGTGAGGCAAGAGATATAAAGAAAGATGATCGTCATTTTGAAGCCAATTCTAAGACCTACTGTTTGAATGGCTCATCCTGGGTCACAGAATAAAGCTCTAAAAATGTCAACACGAGGAGTCTTGCCCTTTCCCGCCACTGCCTGGAATGCAGCTCCCAGCACAGGACGCACTAGGGCCTTCGACAAGATTTTGGTGAATTTCCTTGAACTCGACATGTCTAAACGGAACTCATCTCAACCCCCAAAGTTATTCTGCTTCCCAAAGCCCCAGGGCCACCAGCTACATCACGACTCCCTGAGGTCCCAGGCAAAAATCTTGGCATATATGTGATCCAGCCCATCAACAGAACAGAACAGTGAAGAGCCCAGACTTTGAGATCTGCTACACCCGGGTTGAAAGCCCAACTCTGCCACTTACCAGTGATGACCCGGGCAAACTATTTAATCTCCCTGAGCCACCATATTCCTCTGCAAAACAGAAATAATAGCTATCTTCCTTGCAGGCTAGTGACATGGTTTAAACATGGGAATATATGTAAAATGCTTAGCACAGTGTCAGGTGCCCAATAGGTGGGACTTGCTATCATTGCTGATGTCATTGACATTGGGGATGTCTTTACTCTCTAGGCTTCTAAAAGGGTTGCATAGTGTCACTGTAAAGCATAACATGGCAGACAGACTGACGGAGCCTCCTCCCAGCTCCATAACTCACCAAGGCAGACTCTTCACAGAATTCATTTTCTTCATGTGTAAAACGTGAGTAACATAACAACATCTACCTTGCAAGCTTGTTGTGAGTATTAAGTAGATAATGCACGTAATGCACACAGCGGATGCCCAATAAAGAGTGTGGTGTTGCCACAAACTTAATTACATCCTATCTCAAATCATCATCTAATTGTTTCCCACGTGGAATACTATTTTCAAGTACCTGGCCATTCAGGGGTGCCGAATATCAAAGGAGCTCCTAGTTTCCACGGCCCTCTTACCAACAAGAAAACTAAGCATTGCAAGAGAAACTTAGCCCTCATCCAGCTATCTGAGCTCTGAGAACACAGCCCGATGACCAAAGGAAGGGAGGGTATGGTCAAGGCCATGGGTAAAGGGGCTTTGGGCCAGGTCCTGCAGTAAAAGCATGTTAGAAATGCAAATTCTCAGGCCCCATCTCAAGCATACTGAATCAGAAGCCTTGGGAGTGGTACCCAACAATCTGTGCCTTCACAAACCCTCCGGATGATTCTAGAGCACACGACGTTTATACCATTGGTCCATACAGATGGAATCAGATGCTTCCAGCTTCATCTCTCCCCTACTCCCCCTCTTCAAGAAGGCAACAGTTTAACTGACTCTATCAGCAGTTCATTCTCTTCTCTGCCCTTTCTCACGGACTCCTGCTACACCAGATTCTCGATGTTTGCATCCTTTACGTCATGCAAAGAGGCAAAGTGAAAATAAATATTAAATAAGATAGCATATAACCATGCCTCATGGCAGAATTTCAGTTACCGCTGTTCCCTTCTCCTTCGACCCTTGGTGGAAAGTGTTTCATCCTTGGGTGGCTGAGAAATTTGAGCCTCAAACTAATTCATTCTCCAACATGCCAGATGCTAGTTTCCAACATCCAAGGCGCTAGACGCACTGAGGCCCTCCATTCACAAAGATGCAACAGCCCAGGGAGGGGAGGCAGGTCACTGGGGAGGCCGCTCCAGACAGAAGGGACCTGCGTGCGTAAGCCAAGGTGGCCCCGACCAGACAAGACTCAAGGCAACAGCCAACAATAGCAGCCTGCTGCAGCAGGCCCAGCATGACGGCCACTGGACTGCTGGGCTACCCTGAGCACACAACCTGCTCTCTCTGGGCCTCGTCAATAACACCGAGGTTTAGACTGGTTCTCTCAAGATCCCTTCTAGCCTCACGCGTCTGAGTCCAAGAGTTCAGTAAAATATCAATAAGAAGGTAAAGGGTTAAGGTTCCTCTGACCAGATTTCTTCCAGTTTAGAAAGAGACATATGAGTGGGGAAAGTGAAAATTAAAATTAGATTAAAAAATAAATTTTTTTAAATTTTTATTTTAACTTTTCTATTTCTGTTTCTACTTAGATGGGGAAAGGGATGCAGACTGCCTTAAAGAATTTTCAAGGGAAACGAAAATGCCAACAGAGGCCTCAAAACCTTGAAGCAGAGTCAAGAGAGGGGGAAAAATAGTCTCAGATTGATATGCAGCCAGGGGCGTGTGGGAGACAGCTGGTCTGCAGAGGGTGGACAGTTCATCTCCCCAGCTATCCATCACCTTTAGAAAAGCTGGCTGGAAGAAAAGGCAGCAAGGAAGAGAGGAAAAACATGCATTTACCAATTTCCTTGACTAATCTCTCCCAAAAACTAACACGGCAATACAACTTGAAGAATTTCACGTCCTCTGGTTAAAAGACTAAACTACAAGACACCATCTTCCATTAGGTTTTTTTTAAAGTTGGAATAATGATGTAACAGAAAATATAAAAAACGACAGTCATTTAACACCAAGTTCAAACTTCCTGGTTAAGGTCTCCACAGGCAGAGGGAGTCGCCTGCATTAACTGGTACTCTGTTCTCAACCGAAAGGATCGATATGGCAATTACATGATGCCAGCAGAAATTAAAACGGGTTTACTTGTGAGGGTTATCTAAACACAAGAAGTGAAGTCACATAGAGAAGCTACTGGTGGGCATTCTGGTTGATAGTCTCGGCTGAGCTCAAGCTGATGCCCAGTATCACCTGCCAATCACAGGAAGAAGCCATCTTGGGCGTCCAGCCCAGCTGAGCCTTCGGATGACGCCAGTCCCAACGCCATCTGTCCACAGTCTCGTAACAGACCTGGGGAAGGACCTTCCCAGCTGAGTCCAGTCAATCGCAGCACCATGGGAGATAATAATACATTACTGTTAGGTTGCTAAATTTGGGGAGGATGTATACAGCACTAGATGACCAAAACAGGTGACTTGAGAGACAGAGTTGGGATAGGGGCTTGAGGACAGATAAAGAATCTGCCGTCTCAAGGGTCTTCTATCAGAGTTGCCCTTATCTGCTTATAAGGATCCCCTCAAAAAAAAGCACTTCAGGAGCTGGCCCAGTGGTGTAGTGGTTTAGTTCATGCATTCTACCCCAGCGGCCCGGGGTTTGCAGGTTTGGATCCTGGGCGTGGACCTAGTACCACACATCAAGCCATGCTGTGGTGATGTCCCACATAAAATAAAGGAAGATTGGCATAGATGTCAGCTCAGCAACAATCTTCCTCAAGTAAAAAGAGGAAGGTTGGCAACAGATGTTAGCTCAGGCCAATCTTCCTCACCAAAAAAAAAAAAAAAAGAAAAAGAAAAAGCACTCCAAATTCCACAGTATTGCAGAGAGAGAGAGAAAGGGGTGTGGGGTGGGGGGGGATTGTACTTGAAGCCAACAATGTGAAAAACAAAATAAACATCCCACCAGACACACCATTTTAAGGGTGTGAAAATCACTGCTCTGAGCCACAGACTGGGACAATCAAAACAGAATTTTTAAGAAATCTAAAAAGCCTTTTTTAAAAATGCAAATAACCTTATCCTCTTTAAGTCTCTATTTCAGAGTAATAACAAATGCATTAGCCAAGTGCATTGCCTCTGGCATCGATCTAGCATAAAGTCACTTAAATGCCAAGACCAGACCCCACTACCCCACAGGAATTGGACGGCCATACCTGAGGAGTCAGCTGAGGAAGTCAAGCCCTCACTGAGCTTTCCTATTTTCTTTTCTTTCTTTTTTTCTTTCCCTTTCTCTGCTGTTTTCCTTACTCTCCGGTACACAATAAAGCAATGGGTAGGAAGTAAGTGTGATCATGCAGGGACTGTGGTCATATAAATGACAATATCAGGATGGTATGGGAAAGGGACCAGAGCTCATTATAGAAAGGAAGATGATAAACACAGCCAACTGGGGCTGGATGAACTTCCCACACAACAAAATGGATTTAGGGCCCAGGCCTCTTGCTGATGGCTCAGATGGAAAATGGCAGCCCATGCTATCCAAAACTGGCCAGACATAAAGGTCTCAAACATGTCCAGGGCTCAGGGACCACAGGCACCCACCAGGGCCAGGCGATCCCTGGTGGGGATCTCACCTCTGAGCTCTTAGCTGTGGGATCTGACTTCACTCCCTGCCTTTAGCCCTTCAAGATTTGACACTCCTGGGGCCAGCCTGGCAACGCAGCGGTTAAGTTGGCACATTCCACTTTGGCGGCCCAGGGTTCGCCGGTTCAGATCCCGGGTGAGGATCTATGCACTGCTTGTCAAGCCATGCTGTGGTAGGGGTCCCACATATAAAGTAGAGGAATATGGGCATGTTAGCTCAGGGCCAGTCTTCCTCAGCAAAAAAAAAGACGGATTCGTGGCAGATGTTAGCTCAGAGCTAATCTTGCTCAAAAAAAAAAAGACAAAGAAGATTTGACATTCCTACGCAGTATACCTGTGTTCATTTTTTTCATCCAATATTTATTTCCCACCTACTGTGCTAGAGGCTGAGGATAAGACAAAGAACAAGTCAGACCTGGTCCCTCCCTTCACCTGAGCAGATATTCAAGTGGAAAAGATAAGTAACAAACAAACAAAAAACCCAAGATGTTATAGCCAATGATAAGTCAAGATAGAAAAAAACAGAGGTGTGATAGAGAGGAAGTAGATGAGAAAGGCCAATCTAGTTTAGGTGGCTGGGGGAGACCTCATTGAGGTGGTGGCATTTAAGCTAAGACCTGAAAAGAGGAAGGGATTTGGAGAAACCGTATTCTAGGTAGAGAGCTCAGCCTGTGCAAAGGTCCTGAGGCCAAAAAGGAACTTGGCATGTTCTGGGAATTTATGGGGGACCAGTGTGGCTGGATAATAAGAAAGAGGGAAGAGAAAGATGGGAGATGAGTGGAGGATGAAGGCAAGGCTTTGATACAGAATGGCAGAAAGTTCGATTTTTAGCTCAGGAGCAGTGGGAAGCTATTGCAGAGTTTTAAGTAGGAAAGTAACAAAATCTGGTTGATGATTTTAAAACTCGCCCCAGAGGCAGGATAGCAGTTACCTTTGGGGGCAACAGTAAGTGAGAAGGAACAGAGAGGAGCTTCTAGTGCTGATAACACCCTATTTCTTCATCAGAGTGCTGTTTAGCAGGCTGTCTCCAGTTTGTGAAAATTCATCAAATTGTACATTTAAGATACATGTCCTTTTCTGTATAGATGGCATATTTCAATAAAACATTTACTAAAAATCACTCTGGGGGCCAGAGCAGTGGCATCTTGGCTAACGTAACCTGCCCTACTTTGGCGGCCTGGGGTTCATGGGTTTGGATCCCAGGCACGGACCTGCACACCACTCATCAAGCCATGCTGTGGCAGCGTCACACATACAAAATAGAGGAAGCCTGGCACAGATGTTAGCTCAGGGACAATCTTCCTCACCAAAAATAATAATAATAATTAAAATTCATCTGGCTTCTCCCAGGAAATGGATTTCGGAGCAGCAGCAAGAGGAGAGGTGGGAAGGTTAGTTAGGAACCCATGCAGACACCTGGGGATGAGAGTTGAGGGTGGTTCGGGTGGGGCTGGGAGCATGGAGAGGAAGTCAAGTGGAGGAAGTCAGACACACCTGCCTTTAGATGCAGCCGGTGTCTTTTCTGACCCCTCTTCTCCTGGCACCTGGGAAAGGCACTCTACTCCTGCACTGGCCCCAGGGACTCAGGTAGCGCCACCAGGATCAAGTCCCTTATGGGTGGGAGGGGAGAAATTCAGATTACACAAGAGACACAAACAATTATCCAACAACAATGAATCCATCAAATATTTATGAAGCACCTGCTATGTCTCAGTTGTTGGGAACGGCTGGAAAAGAAGAAATGGGAGGCTGGGGAGGGCAGGGGAGCATGACATATAGTGTGGACAGGGTAAGTTAAGGGGAAGGGTGGGAGAGGTGGCTCGAGAGGCAAGTGGAGACCAGACATTAACAGGCAACTGAGACCCTCCGTGTAGTCTGGGCACAGAGGAGTGAGTCCTGTTCCCACTAGTTTATCTGACCACTCCTCGGGAACAGTGCCACAGTGGGACTTCTTTAGTTCTCTGCTAGAGACCTATATGTATATCCAGTTCTTTCAGTTCTTTGCTAGAGATCTGGGCTGTGTGATCTGTTTTAAAGAACAGAACTGTTCAAAGAAGAAAAATAATAATCTGGTGAGAAGTGAGACCTCAAAGCAGAAAGCTGGAGAGCCCGAGTCCTCATTTGAAAAAGGAAGGAACAAACTGATCTCAAGGAAAATTTGTATAATGGATTACTCTGAGAACTAATCACCTTTTGAAAAACAGGCCATGCTAATTATCCCTGGAGTGGGCAAACAGCTCTTGAAATGAGCTCTTAGTTAACAGACTTTCATGCTTAGCAGAATCAGCCACAGCATCTGTTTAAAAAATAAAAACTCATTTGCATGTCACAGTTCAGTGCCAAGTGGGACATCATCTCATGGCCAGGCAGGACATTTAACATTTCCCTGAAAAAGAAATTCTTTGCTGACCTCATTCCCAGCCCAAGTGGGAAGTCTCCAATCCACTTGAATGGAAAGATGTCATCACATGGAGATGACGATGCAACGAAGGAACCCAAACTACATCTATAGATTTAGCAGAAACTAGACCCACTCGCTGATAAGAGGACCAGAGCGCAGTGGCGTATGACCAGATGACCTCTAACATCTCTTTCAAATCTATGGTGACTAGCTAGACGGCAAAATGATGGGAACATTTGTAAACCATGCTTCAACAAACACCCATCCTAGAAGATAAATTCAATCTCATCCACACCAAAGGGTCCAAGAACTACTGATGAGAGACTGCAATGTAGAAATGGGGCTCCTCTATGCTTGCAAACTGGAACCAAAAATTTCCATGTGGAATAATAAGAATGCGCTTGCCTTGAAAATCAGAAACTGTTCATTTCTTTCCACTCTATTCTGTTCCATGTTATGTAATATGGAGGGCATCTTAAGGGTCAGGAAACTAGATGAAGAAATAATGAATTTTGAGGCTGTGTGGAAAAGGAAGAATGGAGGTGAAAAGAAAGGAAGGAAGGCAGGAAAATGGAGGATTGCCTTCAGAATAAGATCCTAGCGTGTTTGGAATAAAAAAGAATGAAAATAAAATCAATATGATGGAGAACAAGGAAGTTCCACTAGTTTGGATGAATCCATTCAGCTTCAAAAAGGATTATTTCATAAGTGAATTGAAACTCAAAGTTGAATAGGAAGATTCTTGCACAACTTTTATTAACCCCATCTAGCCCAAGGAGCCTTTCAAAATAAGGTCAGTTGCTGCTTTCTCCTCCCCTGGATGTTGGGGCTCTGGATGCATCTCATTCATGTGTCAGACAAATGTGTCTCCTGCTTTAATTAAACTCCTTCTCTCATCAAGGGAAGGAGAAATAATCCCAATCTAAGATCTCATCCATGATAAACTTTGCTGTCTCTCTTCTGTTTCCAAGCGAATTTGGCTTATTAAAAAAGTAATGAGCTATTAATTAACTCTACACTCATACAAAGCTGCTAATTCTCAATCTAATTAGCAGCAATCTGTTGAAGGATTCTAACGATTATTTTAAATTTGCTAACAGAAACATCTTTTCACTTTTCATAAGTTATTTATAGAAGAGCTCACATTAGATCCTGCTTGATTTTTAATTTGATAACATTTTTATTAAATGCTCCACTCTTCTCTCATCTCTGTGTGATAGGGTTTAGAACCGTCACCACTGGAAAGCCCAGAAATAGTACCCTGGGTCAGCTACACGGCCGAGACAGTGCACCCTTCTGTCTTTGAAAGAACCTCCAAAGGATGAGCTATATGGGAAAGGGAAACTGATGTCCTTCTCAAAGAAGAGGTGAAACTCAAGCAGGACCCAAGGTGGACTTCAAGACTCCAGTGGAAAGACTGCAGGCTCGGAGTCACTGGTGCGACTGGACGTGATAGGAAGGGACGCACGCCATGACACCCATAGGAATGTCTTTTTCATAACTGATACAACACAGAGCATCCCGGAGCCTCTTTGAAAGAAATGACACACAGTGACTCACATTTCATTTCTGTGTAGAATTGTTACTGTAACCACTACAGTAAAATGCAAACATATCAAATGACATTTTCCATGTAAGCTCTTGGCATTTCTGTATACATTAGAAGTTTATATGTCCATATTAATATAAAGGACTATATACTCCAAAGTAGGGATCAAATAAATACACACCCATACACATACACAAACTCCACATAAAATAAATGTGTTTATACAGAGGCATTTTTATTCTTCCCTATAAAATATAAGGGATTAGATTATTGTCACTGTGCCACTTTCTCTACTTCTCTAAGATCTAATGTGAGGTAAAACTATTTCACAGTCAGTGTCACTGTTGAGAAATATCTGGAGAAACAGCTGAGGGAGGAAGCAGCAGTTTCACAGACTTTCTCCTAACGTC
Organism: Equus quagga; assembly: GCF_021613505.1. Lineage (NCBI taxonomy): Eukaryota > Metazoa > Chordata > Mammalia > Perissodactyla > Equidae > Equus > Equus quagga. The sequence goes on from NC_060278.1 coordinate 94,664,322, forward strand.
TGAGGGGGAATAGGAAACCGTCTCCTACACCCCCCCACCTCTCCTCCTTGGTACAAGAGGAGGCAACATGCATAATGGTTAAGAAAACGGATTCTAGAGCCAAACTGCCTGAGTTTGAATCCCAGCTCTGTACTCATTAGCTGTGTGTCTTTAGGCAAGTTATGGAATCTCTCTGTGCCTCAGTTTACTCATCTAAAAAATGGGAACAATAAGAGTACCTACTTCATAGGGTTGTTATGAGGATTAAATGAATTAATATATGTAAAGCCCTTAGAACAATGCCTGGTACATATACACGCCCTGTTATTTCTAAATAAAATTAACTCTAGCTGGGCATGTCTCCCTATAAAACATGTAGAACTGGGAACATGCAAGGCCATCATCCCCCTAGTAATAGCACTAAAAAAAATGCAGAAGCTCAAATTACAGAGAACATTTGGTCACAGCATAGAATTTCTTGTAGGTATTTTTTTCTGTTTCTTTTTTGAGAAAACATAGGCATGGTGTTAAATTAAATGGCTTTCATTTTGAGCCCTCACTAGTGTTATTATTTATTAAATGTCATTACTCATTAAAATGCTAATAATTCACTAGGTTTTTAAAAAATTAAACAGGGACCTTGAAAAAATTAAATTTAAATAAGTAAGTTGAATATTAATGGAGTGGGAAGCCTGGGGGAGTACGTTCCGGAAACTAGTTATTTATTTAGTTTACAAAAAAGAGTCAAAGTTATAAATAGTATCAATACTAACAGTAATAATGGCCAGCATTTATTAGGCATCATCCACCTGCCAGGCACTATGCTCAGTGGGGTGCGCGCATCAGCTCATTGCACGGACCCATGTGTGCAAAGGCAGGTCTGCTGGCAGTCCTCTCCTCTCTGGGTCACTTCTCTCTCTTTTATCTTTTTTCCCCGATTACTCACCCCCTGTAGCCAGTGCCCTGAGCAGGACAGGTCAACACTTCTTGGGAGAAGATGTCCAATTCCAATATCTGTGCCCTAGAAGCTCACACCAGAGCTGAGAGGTGCCCAGGAGACAGAGGTTACCAAGCAGATGGATGAAGCTTGGTGTTGCCCTTAAATTGGGGGCTAAGGTCGTCCCATGGGGCTGTGTGTCTAGATTTTCAAGGTCAGAGAACATCCAGACATTTAAATTCAAAGCCCCATCATGAAATGTGTCTACTCTGTCCACGACCCCCAATTGATCCCAATTTCCCTCAGTTACCCACCAACGAAACCATGGAGCACAGTTTTCACCCAGGGGTGATTTTGTTCCCCAGGGGACTCTCAGCAATGTCTGGACACATTTCTGGCTGTCATAACTGGGGAAGGGAAGAGTTCCTACTGGCACCTAGTGGGTAGAGGTCAGAGACACTGGAAACATCCTACAATGCACAGGACGACCCCCCACAACAAAGGACTGCCCAGCCCAAAATGTCAATTCAATCTCCAATTTAAGCCAAGGATGAGAAACCCTGTTCTTGAGTGGCTTACAAATAGCACAGCCCTTGGGGCCAGACAAGCCCAGCCACGGCCCTATTACAACAGTTGAAGAGCCTTAGGCTGGTAACAATCACGGAACCTCGCTTTTCTCATCTGCAAAGAGGAGCCTGATAAAGTCATCTGAAAATCCCCTAGCACAGCACTGTGAACTCAGCAAACCACAGCTATTATCATCATGGGTTTGTCCTCAAAGAAATCGTGCAATCCATTTTCTGTCGGCACCAACTCGAGGTACTAGTTTGAAACCTCACCTTTGGGTAATGAGTTCCAAACAGCGAATCTAATTGATCCTTGCAGGGGACTGAACTCCTGACTTTGGCTTTATTAGTACCACGTAAGAATCTACTGAGCTGGCTGAACGAAAGTACCGAAGAATCGCTTTCCACTTAATAACATTCAGCAGCTGACTCAACAGAATCAAGGCACGTCAACCAGGGATCAGCCCTCCGGGATCACGAGTGTGAACTTCCAGACAGAACCAGGGACTCTCAGGTATCCCCACAAGGCCATCATGTCTTAATGGGGTTTATAAACCAGAACACACGGGCAGTGGGGGATTAAAAGAGATAAGGCTAGCAAAACACTCAAGGCCTTGCCTTAGACAGTGTTCATTAAATGTTGTTAATATTAATATTACGAAATTAACAACATAATAGGACGGCACCAAAGCCCAACAGTTATTTACCAGACCTGCGTGTGTGATAACAAATAACGGTAGCATTCGTCCCACCTGCGTTATTTACTCAGGTAATACCTGCTCATGCTCCTTAGCTCACACGTGACCTCCTCCAGGAAGCCCTAGCTGAAGGGCTCTCACCCCAGGTCTAGCTGCCCCTCTGTGTTCTGGGAATTCACTGGGTTTTACCAGCATCACAACTGCATTCCTGCTTTACCATAATTGTCTCTTTTTCTTTTGCCACCACAGGTTTGTGGCTCCTGACGACAGAGAATATATTTTTGTTCACGTCTATATTTGCAATGTGTGGCACGGGGCTAGGACATGCCACTGCTGAATAGCCAACAGTCGTGGATTCCATGTGGGTTGAAAGATGTCTGTCTCAGAGAGCTCTTGCCACAAAAATACTAGCCCCAAATTCAGTGGCTTAAAGCCAAAATCACTACTCTATGCTGGCACGTCTGTAGGTTGTCTGGGGGCAGCTAATGTGGGTGTGGCTCACTTGGGCTTAGCTAGGGTTCCAATTTGGGTCCAAGTCTGTTCCATAGGACTTTCATCCTCCTTGGACCGGTAGATCCATGTTCTTCTCATGGTAATGACCGAACACGAAAGGGGCAAAGAGCAACATGTGGTGCTTCTTGGGGCTTGGGCACAGACACCTCCACTTATATTTTATTGGCTTAAGCAAGTCATATGGATGACTGGGTGAGGAAGTAGGCTACATCTCTACTTGGAGGAGATGCAAAGACATGTGGATAGAGGGTGGGATGAAGAATTGGGAACAATGATCCAGTCTACCATGAGAACTCTTGCATCCAAAGCAGAGGATTGTTTTTACATATTTCTAGAGTCTGTGTGTGTTTATTGAAGGTTATCCCAACCTCCCACTACCAAGAGTTAGCGCCTGCATTATTCTGTTAGTGTCTAGCACTGTGCCCAGCAGGTACCAGTTATTCATCAGCCCAGCGTCACACAACTAGAGAGGAGTAATGATGTAGGCAAACCAAGGTCTGTCTGATGCCAAAGCCCACTACGCCTGCTGCTCCCCAACAAAACCAAGTCAAGATAGAAGATATGGTCTCTGAAGCCTTGCCCCAATCATATTTTCCTGTCCCAAACATAAATTTGGAAGTATTTTGGAAACAGTGTGACATAGTCAAAAGAACTTATGAATAGGAGATGGGAGAAATGGCCAAGAGCCAGCATGGAGAAGTGAGCCACCTCCCCAAGCTCAAATCCCATCCACATACAAAAGGGACAGGGTGACAGAACCTCTCAGACATTCTGTTAGCGAAGTCCAAGGCACTGTGACCCAGAATCAATTTCAGAAAAATAGGCTCATTTTAGTGGCAAGAGACAAAGAGTTACGGCTCTCTTATGACAAATGCTTCCAAAACATGCCAATCAAGCAGGTTTTGCTCTAAAACACGGACGACACAAATAAAAAGCACCTCACTCTCATTTGAGGTCAACCTGGCTTTTTCCCAGGGAAATCTAAAAACATCTGTGTGTCAATCAAACTTAGAGGCCCAAATCTTCATGTTCCTTTTGTAACTACACAGCATCCACATTCCATAGAGCCAGCTCAGCCACACATAGCTTGGGTCTATCCTCTATCACAGGAATATTTTGATTTTAGATGTACAATGCACTTATCTATCATGACTTCAGAAATAAATATTTTGTGGTTGGTCAGAAGTTGGAAAAGTTTTACTGTACAGGGACAGAAAATAAATATTTTCAGCTCTGCTGCTATGGTATGAAAGCAGCCATAGACTATATATAAATGAATAAGCATGGTTGTGTTCCAGTAAAACTTTATTCACAAAGACACAGGCTGAGATGACTTCAGTTCATGTATCATATTTTGTCGACCCATGATCTAAAAGGATGTGAATAAGTTTGGCTAAAATTCTAGAAAATGGGTCAACATCTCCAAGAAGCCAAAAAAAATGTATAAACTGTAGGTCATTCTTTGGCACCGTTGGATTTAACCAATACCTCCTGAACACCTAGCTACTCATCTAATCCTCCTTATAGGTCAATGAGATGGAAAATCATCTTCCTATTTTTTACAGATGAAGATACTGAGGCTCACTGAGCTTAATGTCCCATCCAAGAGCACACAGCCAGTCTGTGGTAAAGCAGGGTTCCAACCAAGATCTGTGTGGTTTAGTTCAGTGATTTTCCAGCATCAGTAGGCATTGCCATCATGCACCTTGAGCCTAAAATGGTTATAAAGAATGACTAGAAAATGCCACTTTTATCCTAAGAAACTCATCAGTGAGGAACTCAAATTTACGAGCAAGATGTCCATTAAAGCCCTTTTTACAATACTACAAAATTGGAAACAATCTAAATGTCCAATATTAAAGGGAAGGTTGAACAAATTAAGATGAAGCTATTGAAAATAATGTTCATAAGAATATGTAATGATATTGGAAAATGTTCACAGTAAAGTGATGTGAAAAAAAGACCAGAAAGCAAGACAGTGGCTACAGCATGACCCCATTGTTTCAGCATGTAATGACACATATAAAAAGCCTGGAAAGAAATACTCTAATGGTTTATGATTGTTTGGCTCTCCTTGGTTTGGGGAGAACAGGTTATTTTATCTTATTCTTTGAACTTTTTCGGTGGTTTTTTTTTGGGGGGTGAGGAAGATTGGCCCTGAGCTCACATCTGTGCCAATCTTCCTCCATGTTACATGGGATGCCGCCACGGCATGGCTTGACGAGCAATGTCAGCTCCGCAACCGAGATCCAAATCCGTGAACCTGGGGCCATGGAAGCCAAGTGCACAAACTTAACCACTATGCCACCAGACTGGCCCTGAGTATTTTTGGTTTTGCCAAACTTTATTCAATATATATATCTTACTCTTACAATCAGATAAATATGTTTTAAAAAAGCAATTTATGCCTAATTATTTTCTATTTTCTCATCTACTGTTCTGTTTCATTTCTTTTCTTATGAGTAAGTTGTTCATAAACAAAAATTTAGAAAGCAACCTCTGGATTCCATCCTCCATATTCAGTGGAGAATCCTACGCACAATCTTTAGCAATAAGCTGCAACACAGAGCTGGGTTTAGATCTTTAGTCCTTAAAAGGCTGAAGCAGTCATCCTTCGAATGTTCAGAACCACCCCCCAAGACCACAAATGTACGTGAATCAGTCCTGTTTACAAGTCCCATCGAACAAAAACAAAGCTTCTTGTTTCAACATTCATCCTGTCTATCACTACTGGCAAAAAAAAAATTACCACTAATATTAGGCATAATATCCCAGTACAACTGGCGATGTGTCTAATGTGTTCTGTGCAGTTTCTCATATTCCTAAGAGGTAAGCAATGAATTGGCAGTTTCCTCCAAGTACCTAAAAAGAGGCACCATTTAACAGCAATGTCAGGAAATCAGGTACCAGACCAGATTTGAGTCCCCAGCAAGGCCACTTAGGCGCTGAGTGACCCAGGACAAGTCAGTTAAACTCTCTTCGGCTTAGCACCCTCATTTTTAAACTAGGAATAGTAACCACACTTTTAACACCCGCCACAGAATCATGAGGATCTAATGAGAAAATAATGAAAATCACAAATTACATTCAATATCTAGAGTGTTGCTGCCATTATTGCCAGTGATAATACTGGGGATGTTTTCTTTATCCACCACTTTCAGATCCAGATTTTGAAAAACAGTTTTCTTGGAAGTTGGTGACCTACTTCTATACTGGAGGAAGAGATTGTGTGTGTGCATGTTGCTCTGTGTGTGTGTGTTGGTTATCCTTGTTTTATTCAGCTGTGCAGAAATGGGAGTCAAGGATATGTGAAAAGGGTTGACATATTCTTCTAGCTAGTGTTAATCCTATTGTTTCCCTTAATCATGCTTTTTGTTTTCCTATAAACGTTTTGCATAGATATTGCAAGGAAATTTTTGTATTGATGTAAGCACACATACAGAAAAGTGTACAAATCATAGACAGATTGCTTAGTAAATTTTCACAAACACGCTTAGATAACTGCCAGCCAGATCAGGAAATAAAACACTGCCAGCATCCAAGAAGCACCCTTCCTGGTTCTTCCCAGACAACATCCCCTCGCCCACTCGACATAACTACTGTCTGTACTTCTATCATCATAGACAAGTTATGCCTGTTTTTGAAACACACATTAATAGGATCAAACACTATTTATCACCTGAGTCTGGCCTCTTTTACCCCAAGTTGACTGAAATGCACTCCCTTTGTTGCATGAGGTAGTTCATTGTCTTTGCTGGATAGTATTCCTTTGCATAAATATATCACAATTAATGCATTCTACTATGAGCAGGCTTGTTTCCAGGCTTCCTTGGTTCTTAACAAACAATGATGCTGAGAACATTCATGTACATGTCTATGAGTAAATATGTTTAACCATTTCTGTCTGGTATACATCTGAAAGTGAAATGGTGCCTCATAAATTAGGCATATATTTAGCTTTATTAGATCTGCCAAATTTATTCTTCCGGCAGCAGTGTATAAGAGTTCCAGTAGCTTCACACCCTCACCAACATTCGGCATCATGTCTTTATCGTTCAATGAGTCTGATGAGTGTGTGGTGAAATTTCAGTGCCGTTTCATTTGCATTTCAGGAGGACTAATGAGATTCAGCACATTTGCACATGCTAAGTGTCCCCATCCTCTCTGGCAAAATGCCTCTTCAAGCCTCTAGACCACACTGCTTTATTTTTCAGAAGTAATTTATGATTCATCCATGACAAGACATGAAGGAGCAGCAGGGAAAATTAAAAATGGTAGACGTTTTGGAAAAAATCATTCAGATTTCTCCTTCAATTTCAGTTTTTATTCTGGTACTTGAATATGAATTTCCTTGAACTTTTTGAATTCACAATAATAATGCCACCCATAGAGAAGCTAGAAAAATAATAATGAGAGCTGTCATTTTCCAAGCAGTTACTATGCGCCAAGCACTTTATTTGGCATCTCACATAAATCTTAGATGTATCCTATGAGGACAGTGCTACAGATGAGGAAACTGAGGTTCAGAGAGGTTGAATAACTTGCCCAACACTATACAACTATGGTCATGCTCCACATAACAACATTTTGGTCAATGACAGACCATACACATGTACGGTCCCACAGACTGCACACAGCCAGTGGCCCCATAAGATTAGTACCATATAGTCTAGGTGTGTAGTAGGCTACACCATCTAGGTTTGTGTAAGTACACTCTGTGATGTTCGCACAACAATGAAATCACCTAACGACCCATTTCTCAGAATGTTTCCCCATCATTAAGCGATACATGACTGTACTAAATGACTAAACCAGAATCCAAACCAAGTCTGGGGGCTCCAAAATCTGTGCTCTTGATCACCAGGCTATTTTCCATCATTGTAAGATTCTAGTAGTTTCCAAACTTTAGCAGGCCTCAGGACCCCCGGAGGGCTTATTAAAAGAGACTGCTGTGTCCCACCCTCAGAGTACTTGATTCTGGGATAGGGACTGAGAATCTGCATTTCTAACAAGTTCCCAGGTGATGCCAGTGATCCTAGTTCAGGAGTCACACTTTGAGAACCACTGTTCTAGAAGATGGCAATCACATCACATCTTATTTCTCTCTGTATCCAAAGGCCCTGGCCCAGTGCGTGGCAGACACCAGATACGCTTTTAAATGATTCCTATTCCCATTGGCCCTCCATGCTGGCACAGAAAACCAAGCCTCACAGGCTGCTGCGGGCTAATGTGAGTGACCCCCTGACTTGGTGAGGGCCAAGAAAAGGGTAACAAAATGCTCTGTTCTAGAAATGCCTGTCCACACCACGAAGGGAGCAAGTGACTTCACAGATTCCCCACTTTCTTTTCATCAAGATATGGACAAACCAACACAAGGGGAAGAGTAAAGCTATTTCCTGGGTTGCACGCTGCTCCCAGGCAATGAAGCCATTGGCTATCCGGTGCCTCCAGTACCCAGGGTGGTGCTGGTAGCTGGCGACAGTTGTACATGGATTCAGGCAAACGTGCCCATGGCCTTGCTTATAACACTTTCTGTGCTAGGTCTTCTAGAACGCATGTTGTGGCAGGAATTGTCAGTTGTCCCCTCAAGTCTATTCTTCCCTTTCTCGTTGAGTAACAGCACCCCAGTTTTTAACCAAGTACTATGTTGCCCAGATAAAAGCTCTGTTTTCCAGCCTCCCTTGCATTTTTATGTACCCACATGATTAAGGTCTGAGTGGGAGATACAAGCAGAGGGAGACCTTCCAGGGAGTCTTCTTAAAAGAGAGGAAATATGCTCTTTTCTATCTCTTCCTTCATCCTGCTCCTCCACATGCAATGGCTGGAACTCAAGCAGCCACCTTGGACCAGGAGGTTTGGGGCCACAAACCATGTGAATGGTAGAGGGATAAACGGGAAGGAGCCTAGGACCCTTTCAACTTTGTAGTACCTCTTCTGGGACAGCTTTTGCAAGAGGCGGAAATCAACTTTCACCTTATTTAAGTGACTATTTTTTTTGAGGCTTCCCTTTTATGCAGCTGAACTTAAGCCTAACTAGTACAGAGATAATGGGCACTGTGAGCCAGCTGAAAGACCACCGGACTCAGTTTAGCCTCCCTCTCATGTAGTATGTCCTAAGGCAAGTCACTTCAGTTCTCTGCGTCTCAGTTTCCCCATCTGTAAAATAGGAAGAAAAGCACGTGTAGTGTAATTGCTTCAAAAGGCTTCTGTGAAATACCAATATTACCTAGTTCAGATATGCTTTATGAAATATAAAGCCCTACAAATATGTAAAAGCCTTTTATTTCCTACAAACAAGGGAATTTTTTAAAGAGAAAATGAAATAAGAGAAAGCCACGTACAAGAAGTCTCTTCTAATTAAGGAGAACGGACTGAATCAGACCAACGGCTTCTCTGCTCATGTCTGCCAAGTCACCTCTCCTGATCCCATCCAGGTCATTCTTTACTTTCCAAATGAGAATTTAATTTTGCTCTAACACCATTATTACATCTAAATTAAATATTTATTGGACTGAATATCAATTGACGTTTAGAAATAAAGATTTGAAATTTATGAGCTAACAGAGTAATTCAATAATTGTAAATTTCACAACCGAGCTTTGTAATCAATTACTGTTTAGTAATGATATAAATGCACATTCTTCTCAGGAGACCCCCGACTACTATAAATTAGATTCTGCACACACAACAATTTGGCAACATCTCCACACAGGCTTTGTCTCTTCTGTGGCGTAACCGAGGCCAGGGATTAATCCCAGGCTGGCTTCCCCTGACCGTGCATTTGGACCCCAATTCACTCATCAGTCAGGCTACATGGAGACTAGACTTAATGAGCGCTCACACAAAACATAATTCAGAAGATCAATCACCTGGAAGGAACACCTCACAACCCAACTCAAAGAGATGCTGCACAATGCGTGGGTAATAGAGACAATCATTCACTCATTCAACCATCCAAAAAATAGCTATTCAGTGCCTACTACGTGCCAGGCACCATTCTTCATCAGTGTGGGAAACGAAAATACCTGGCCTCCTGTAGGAGCACAATAAATGCAAAGAACAATAAACAATAATCCATATAAATAAGCAAATTAAACTGAGCTGAACTCAACTGACTTTTAGAAATAAAGATCTGAAATTCATGAGCTAACAGAGAGTGCATTGTTGTTACGTGCTGTCAAGTCATCTCTGACTCCCAGTGACCCTATGAATGAATGATGTCTGAAATGCCCTGTCCCCAACAGCCCTACTCAGCTTCTGTAGACTCAAGCCTCCTAGGTATTCCTTTACATTAAAGATTTTGTTTACCTGGGTTCAGTCATCAATTTAAATGGAGACTGCCGCCTAGAAATCAAAAGAAGACTGAGACTTGGAAAGGCAGTGATGAAGGAATAAGGAAAAATCATCAAGTGTAAGGAAATGTCATTAGAGACTACGGCCAAGGCTATCCACACCCTCATACTCCCAATTACTATGTACGGGTGCCAAAGCTGGACAGTGAAGAAGGCTGATAGGAAAAAATTGTTCCATTTGAAATATGGTGCTGGAGGAGAGCTCTATGGATACCCTGGACTGCCAGAAAGATGAACATGAGGGTCCTAGAGTAAATTAAGCCTGAACTATCGCTGGAGGCAAAAACGATAAAACGGAGGCTGTCCTATTTTGGGCACATCCTGAGAAGGTAGGGTTGTTTGGAAAACACAATAACACTGAAAAAAGTAGAAGGCAGCAGGGAAAGAGTAAGACCAAATATGAGAAGGTCACAAATGCTATGAAGAGAAACCAATTTCTAAGCTAAGTATTACCCTAATTTTAGAAATAAGGAAATTATAAATAGGGGTTCAAAGAGGAGAACCTTGCTCAAAATCAGAAACTAAGATTTGGGATTTGAATTCAGACCACCCACACCTAATGGGTGGATGAATGGCCACATTTACACAAGCAACTCTGATCTCACTTCTCACGGACCGCAGAACAGAAATTCTTGTTACTAAGCCCCCACCCCATGTCAGCTAGACTCTCTAACTCAGAAAATAAAGCTAAGATTAAATGAACGCCCTGTAGCTAGACTGGACGCTTGCACCAATCAGCATCCACCACGCTTAAACCTAGACTCGGCTTGAGCAAAATTTCCATTTTAATTTCTATGTGATAAACGTTGCATTATTTTCCCTCTGAAAGAATCCTAAAGCAATTTTGTGGATCATTGTTCATGTGAAACCCATTCTTCGTCTTCATAGGACTGGCCAGCTACAAGAGAATGCTTTATAAATTTGGCTACTCTTGGAACCGGGCTTGGCGAAGGGGGTTCTGAAACCCCCAGGGAGACCTCTTTTTGCAAACCTGCAGATTCTGGGAATTGATTAGAGAGCTTTTAAGTGAGCTCAGTGATTACATTTTAAATTCTTTTATATTAATTATTGAAGGCAAATTATGTTTTATAAAAGAAAAGCCATAGAAAGACGGTAATTTAATGAAATAGCTTAGGGAGGCATTCTGAATAAGGTAATTGATTGAAAAAGCAAAAGGCATTTGGGAGAAGGTTTGTCAAAAATGGATTTAAACAACTGAAAACTGTGTACCTAGTCACTGTTTTTGTGTTGCTTGAAGATGAAAAGAAAGTGGCTGAAGATGTGGTGGACTCTGACCAAATATGAAGGAAAGGAAGTTCTGTTATACTTGTAAAATGGGCTCGCCCCCTGGGACAGTCATGCCTGACTGCACAGTCTCTGCATTGCTCTCTTTATAATGTTCAGTGGAAGAGTTCCCATGAGAAAGAAAAAGATTTCACCTGAACGCTGTCATTTTCTTGGGTTATCCCTTTTCAACAGAGATGCCAATACTTCCGGACAATATGGAAAGATGTTCAAAAGTCAGAGCACAGATTTTAGAATCATTATACTATTTAAATTCTGAAAAATCAACTTTTGTCCTAAATGATACCAACTCCTCCAGTCATCTCCGATCTCCGTCCCACTGCCAGGAGGAGACGGAGGCATCTTGTAATAGTAACTGTAGTAGTGGGAAGAATAGGAATTCTACACACAGCAGGGGCGCTTACAACTAGACGCAAACATCCATGGAGCACAGCTTCTGAGCTGGAGCCCCAGAACCATCACTTGCAGGAGGGTACCCAGGAGAGCCACCTAACCAGTAACATCTGCACTGGATTTTGCAGGAACAAGAAATAGCCCTATGATTATGATTTTCGTTCCTTCTTCTCACTGCAGCAAGAAATGAAATATGGCAAGGGTGAATATTCGTAGGACAGAATTACTTATGGTTATAAACTATTTCTCCCTCCTTTGGATTCCTCCTTAACCCTAGATGAGGAAAAAATTGCAATCACAAAAAAGGCTAATCACAAAACACAGCCAGGACACATCAACACTCTAATGCACCTGCTGGCATGAGTAAAAGTCAAAGAAGCATGGAGGGCTCATCACTCCTAGCCAGCTCCCTGGCCATCCCTTAACCATGTTACTGCTGCCATGAGCATCAGCCAGAAGGGGTGATGCAGTAGAAAGCCCAGGCCAGAACAATAAGGCGTAACTCCATAGAGATGTAGCTTCCTGTGGCCAGTCTAGGCCCAGAAAGAGGTTAAAGGGTCCAAGGTGGGAGGTCATGGACAAGTCCGCCAGCTTGGCATTCCAGAGAGAATGTCCCCATGGAAGATGTAGTGTCTGAGCTGAGAGAGCCTGGGGCCTCGCTGTTTTCTGATAGCAGGGGAAGTCCATTTATTGCATGCCACACTTGAGCTAACCTCCACCTCTCGCTTGGTTCTGATGAGTCTCACTTTGATTGACTCATTTCCCACAGCCGCAAATCTGGATACTTCAAGATATTGCTAGATCTTCCATGCTGACAACTGCCATGGAACATTATGAGCTTAGGAAGGGTTTCATTCTTTCCTTAGTCACAGTGATGGCCGTGGTGAGAATTATACTGTATTTTCAAGCATTGAGCATGGGAAGGCAATGTTAGTTAGGTGTAACATGTATGAAGAAGACAAAGATACCTACTGTACCAAGGACGAGAAGCAGAGCAAGTGTGTATCAGGTAATCATGTAAGAGGCAGATGAAGACAGCCCAAGGCCCTCCACTGGGCCAATGAGGAGGTATTCAACTGGACACTTGCACGGGCAGCCATAAAGAGGGACAAATAGATTCAAAGAGGATCAGAGAATTTTTAATAAGGGAAGATGAAGAAATGACCAATGGTTGACTGATCTTCATTCAGTCTTGTCTTGGACCAATTGCTATATCTATCCTATCTCAGATGACAAAATGCAGATGCAAAGCTTTGAAAAGTTCAAACTCCCACAACAAATCAAGCAGCTGGCTGTTCTTGACAACTCCTGAGGTTGCCAACTCACTTCTTCTAGCCTGTCTCAGCACAACCACTACTGGGGCCCCAAAATACTCAGGTGGAAAGGACAGAAGGCAGAACAGACCTCCATTGGACACGGCACCAAAGGAGAAGTTTCCAGCAATAGAGAGACTTCTCTAATATCAAAAAGTGGGAGAAGGACACAGGTCTTCAAGAGGCCCCCCATCTCTACCACTGCACCTGAATAAATGGATCTGGGCTTTAAGATCACAGTAGTGTCAAGCCTTTGGCATCACTGGCCTCCAACACATTTGAAAGAAACCCCAAAAATGACATTGCAGGCTACCAGCCTTAAGCCCACCCTGTCAGCAAGTCAGGCCTGGCTTGGGGCTATGGATTTCAAAGTTAGGGGGTCGTCTGTATCTTTTCCCACAGCTCCCATGCTTTAAGCCTCGGACAGGTGTCCCAGTGCATTCTCAAACTATGCATATCACAACACCCTATCAGGATGAGCTCCCCTTCATCACAATTTTAAATACACATATTTTAAATACATATTAGATATGATTTAATTATATATTTATGTTTATATATACATACATAGCACCTATATGTGTGTGTACAGTATTACGTTTCCTGACCATCTGCCCTATAAAGCTGTAAGCTCCACGAGGGTCCTCTCTGAGGACTCTGCTTGTTTGTTTGTTTTATTCGCTCCGGCCTAGCCCCGAGCGTAGGCAAGTCATTCATAAGTCACTTCTTTGAATGACTGGACCTTTGGTTTTAGACCCTGACTCTGGCCAAGGGGGAAGGGCCTGGCGACTGAAGGTGCGGATGCTTCCCCAGCCTTTCCAACAGGCTCTAACTCTCTGTGTGAGCAGGGAAGGCAGAGTTCCGATCCCTCTGTCAGGGCCACTCCTTGTAACTCTTCATGGTGTACCGTGCAAAAGGGCATGGGGTCTGAGAGAGGACCACTCTCCACGCACTTAGCCACAAAGGCTGCATCTGCCCGGACGGAGCACTTTTCCCGAATTTGCACAACCGGACAGCTAGCTGAGCCCTGCCCCACAAGCCTTTTCTGACCCCAAATCTTTCTACTCTGATGGGAAAAAGGGACTGGTTCTTTGCCAGCTTCCTCCCTTCACCTTCTTACCAAACAGAAAGCTGCCTTCGGCTGCTCAGCTTCTCCTCCACCTCCGCTTTCCCTTCCCCACTCCAAAGAGTTCTTTTTTAAGGATTTTGTGATACAGAATCAAGAGAACACAGCAAAGAGATAGAAATAGAGAGGCAGGAGACAAAAGGAAAGAATTTAGGCCAAAAAACTAAGCTGATCTATGTTACAAAGACTTTACAAGTGGGGCAAGGGCAGAAGAAAAAAGAGAAAAGAAAGTTGTGAAATATGTATTTGGATTCCCATTAACAGTCTTTAATACATGAGGGCAAATAATTAAATGTCCTTTAATTATCTTTGTGCTCCTAGAATACAATGTCATTCAGAGACTGAACCACATGGGTTTAAGGTTCATAACGCTTATATTTCATTGATCTAGAAAAGGTGCAAATCCCAATAAACTAGACAGATATCGGCATAGAGTGGAAAACACCGAAACATACTGCCTTCTCCCCTCCTCCATCCCCCACCCCTGGAATAAAGAACATCAGGCAGAAGCAGAAATCAAAAGATGCCTTGTACCAACGCAAGAGGAATTGCTTAAAAGCCAAATCAATGGACCTATCCAACAGCCACAACACTGAAAAGAACGTTCAACTACCACACACATGAAGGATGCACTTGCTCCTTCCCATTTCTCAATAAACACGGCTTCTGACCAGATCACATTCTGTCCATGGAAGAACAAAAATAACAAGAAAAAATGCAGCACTTTTTTTTTTTACATAATGCAAAACAAAAAAGAGAAAAATATCCAGAGACCTTGGAGCTACACACCTCTGAAAAGAATCTACTACAGGATCCTGAAGAAAATTCCACAACTCTGTTCATCATGCGTTACATGCCAAAACTGGAAAGACCTCTGTCCCCACCTCCAGTGGGTTATGCTTGTCCTGAGGCGGCGCTGCTCTTCTCCAGTATGTTACAGACGTTAGTAAAGCAACCTTTATATGCTTTTCACTTTTGGGGAATTTTCAAATTGTTCTGTAATGATTATGCATTGTTTCTATAACAATTTTTAAAAACTACCTTGACAGAAAATAAAACAATTTCCCTTAACCAAATTTAAGTCTTTTTAAAAATATGACTTATTTTCTATTTAAAATAAAAATATCCTTTCTCTTGTCAAAGAATTATCCCTGAAGGAAACATTTAGGCCTAGGTGGATTCAGAGGTGATCTATTTAGACAAGTTTTATTTTTTAAACAAAGCTAGAATACTACTACTAACAGAATATAACAAAGACCAGAAAATAAAGGACTCGAAATCAACCTAACTTACGAACATAAACAAAAATCCTAATTAAGCACATAGCAAATAGAAACTAGAAAAATGCTTTTAAAAATAACACACCTTAGGGCCAGCCAGGGGGCATAGTGGTTAAATTCACGCGCTCTGCCTCAGCGGCCTGGACTTCGTGTCTTTGGACCCTGGGCGCAGACCTAGCACCGCTCATCAAGCCACACTGTGGCAGCATCCCGCAGAATATAGAGGAAGATTGGCACAGATGTTAGCTCAGCGACAATCTTCCTCAAGCAAAAAGAGGAAGATTGGCAACAGATGTTAGCTCAGGGCCAATCTTTCTTAAAAAAAAATAAAAATAACATACCACGTCCTCACAGGATTCAGCCCAAGAAGAGAGCCTATTAAAAATAATCACCATGTTGGGCCAGTCCATGGCCAAGTGGTTGGTTTCGCGGGCTCTGCTTCAGCAGCCTAAGGTTTCACCGGTTTGGATCCTGGGCGCAGACCTAGCACTGCTCATCAGGCCATGCTGGGGCGGCGTCCCACAGAGCAGAACTAAGAAGGACCTAAAACTGGAATATGCAACTGTGTACTGGGGGGCTTTGGGGAGAAGAAGAAAAAGGAAAAAAAAAGAAGAAGAAAATTGGCAACAGATGTTAGCTCAGGGCCAAAGTTCAAAAAATAAAATAAAATAATCACCATGTTAATACATTAAAGAGCAAACATTTTATGGTGAACGCAACAGATACCAAAAAAGCATTTAATCAAATTCTTCACTTATTCTTGAGTTAATAAGAAAAAAAAAGAATTTTGATAAATTAAAACAGAACTCTTGCCCACCACCACCATCACAGCACAAAATAATCAGCAGAGTACTTAAGAAAGAAACCCTAGAAGTGTTCCCATTAGAGAAAGGAAAAGGCAAGAATGCCCATTATCACCACTGTCACTTAACACTGTACTCTGAGTGCTATGCGATACAATCAGAAAGGAACAAAGTTGTACATATTGGAAAAGAGAGTAAAATCATCTTTATTTGTAGCTGATTGTACACTTGAAAGACCCAAAAGAATCAATTGAAAAGCAAATCAAAAAAATAAGAGATTTCAGTAAGAGAATTGGATTAAAAACAAACATTAAAAAATCAATAGCTTTTTACACCAAGAATAGCTATGTAGAAAAACATGGGAAAAGATACTTCTCAAAAGAATAAAAACAAACAAAACAAGCTATTTAGGAATGAATTTTACAGAAACATACAAAACCTTGGAGGGTTTTACTGGAGGACAGAAAGGAACTCCTGAATCCACTGGATATGTTGTTCTTGGATACCTTGTAATATCCAATTTTGTGATGTTGTAGGTAATTCCAGTCAAAAATCCCAATCTACGAACTTTGACAACATGACTCCAAAATTCATCTAGAAGAATGAACTCAGCAAGAATAGTTAGAAAAAAATCTGAACATGTGATTACTTTAAGGATTTGGGGTGACTTGGCCCGCTAGATAGTAAACATATTATAATGCTGTAGTGCAGGAAGAGACAAAGAAAAAGAACAGAATAGAAGATCCAGACATAGAGGCCAGCTTACATGGAAATTTAACATAAGATAAAAGAGGCATGTCAGATTAGCAAGCAAGATAGGGAGGGTGCAATAAATATGTTAGGAGAGCTAGCGAGTCACTTGGAAAACTTGGATCAAAGGGTGTGTGTGTACATATACATATGCACATATGCATATTAATTAGAGGCTAAAAGAAAGGTGAAGTATTTAACTATCTTGGATTGGTTAATGCAGTCCTTACCATGAAACCCAATCCAGAAACCGTGAATAAAACAAATGGCTATTTTGATTACATGAAAAATGAACTGTGCAGAAAGAGACAGCGTAAATATAGTTTAAATCTAACTGTGGATCCGGAGGAGGGGGGAGTGGGCATCTCCTGGAAGGCGGCACAAAGCGGGATTCTGGAAATGTTCTATATCTTCGTCTGGATGACAGTTGCATGGGTGTATGCATATGTAAAATTCATTGAGCTGTACAGCTAAGATTTGTGCATGTTATCATATGTAAGTTATGCCTCAATAAAAAAGAAATAATAATAAAAGAAATAAGTCAAACGTTTGTCCTGTCTTTCCTGTAAAGACTTATTTCAGGGTAAGCAAAGACATAATGAGGAAAAGTTCTTCTTCATACAAAAGTCACAGTTAAATGCAAGAGGGATGAAAGAATTGGAAACACCATTTGCAATCCCTAATGAAATAAATGATGTAGAAAATGTCCATCAACGTCCGTTAAAACCATGAGGGCGGTAGTTCTCAGACTCTAGCTTGCATCAGAATCTCTTGGTGTGATGGTTAATATCATGTGTCAACTTGATTGGCCACTGGGTGCCCAGATATTTGGTCAAACATTATTTGGGGTGTTTCTGTGAGGGTTTTTGGGGATGAGATTAACGTTTAAATCAGCAGACTGAGTAAAGCAGACTGCCTCCATAACGTGGGTGGGCCTCATCCAATCAGTTGAAGGCCTGAATAAAACAAAAGGCTGCTATTCCCCCCAAGCAAGAGGAATTCTGTAGTGCTGGCTCTTCCTGATTCTACAGCAGAAGGCCTTTGGGCTGCATCTGCAACACTGGCTCTTGGACTGCAACTGTGGCATCTGCTCTCTCCAGGTCTCCAGCCCGCCAGCCTACTCTGCAGATTCTGGACTTGCCAGCCTCTGAATTGCATAAGCCAATTCCTTCTCACATGTCAATCAATCTCTCTCTCTTCTTCTCTCTGTATATCCACAGCTACATCTATTTCTATACCTATCTCTGTCTATTTATGTTCTGTCTCTCTGGAGAACCCTAATACACCTGGAGAGCTTGATAAAACACAAATTGCTGGGTCCATCCCCTGGAGTTTCTGATTCCGTAGATCTGAGGTGGAGCCCTCGAATTAGTATTTCTCACAAGTTGCCAGGTGACAATGGTGCTGCTAGTGAAGGGACCACATTGCGAAAACCAATGCATTCAACAACAGGTTGATGGGGAAATTTATAACGGACAGATAGGCTGACAACACTGAATTTACTGATCAATCTGAACTTCAATGGACAGGAAATGGGGGAAGAGAGGGACATGACACACGACACCATAAAGATGCAGTCAGCCAAATCCAGTATATGGGAAAATCTACAGAAAAAAATGACCCAGTCTTCAACAAGTAGATGTCATGAAGAAAAGCCAAGGGGAAACTGTCATAGACTGAGAGAAATTAAAAGACCTTTTGGGGTAGTGATTCAAACTACCTACCTATTTTTCAAAATTGAGAAGTTAAATAAAATTTGGTGATATTGAAGAATTGTCAATTTTGTTAAATTTGGTGACACAATCATGCTTATGCTTCTTGAAGTCCTGATCTGTTAGGTCAGGGTTTCTTAGCCTCGGCACTGTTGACATTTGGAGCCAGATGATTCCTTGTTTTGGAGGATTTCTCTGTACATTGTAGCATGTGTAACAGCATCCCTGCTAAAGGGCAATAGCAGCCACCACCACCATCCCTAGTTGTGACAACCAAAATTGTCTCCAGACACTGCCCCATGTCCTCTGGAGGGCAAAATTGCCCCCGGTTGAGAACCACTGTGTTAGATACATCTTCTGAAGAATTCTCAAGTGAAGTGGTATGTCTGGGCTTTCTGTTTTAAAATACTGCAGAAAAAATTGCAGGAAGTGGGGTGAGATGTCACTAGAATGGCAGAACGTTGACAACTGTGGAAGCTGGATGGCAAGTGCATGGGTGTCATTGTTCTATTCCCTTTGCTTTAATACACATTTGAACACTTCTGATGAAAATTTACAAAAACAGACATGCACACACATAAAGTAATCCTGGAGAAACACATTTTTGACAAATATTCAGGATATTGAGCAGAAGAAAACAGATCACCAGGCAACACGTACACTGTGACCCCATTTTGATATAAAAGAGACGAAGAGACACTCGGAAAGGTTATAAACCAAAACATCCACATTAACGGTCTCCAGGTGGTGGAACTATAAGTTATAATTTTCTTCTTCCAATCTGTAGTTTTCAAAGCTTTCCATATGAACATATACATATTATTCAGTGTAAACAAACAAATAAAATAAAGACTAATGAAGGAGGGGACTGCTTTGGAGAGACACATTGTGGGCAAAGAAAGAAATAAAAAGACTATTCAAAGCAAATACAAAAACCTCAAAAAGTACAACAATCGGAGAGCTATTGACTACAGGGGCAAAGTCACCTCACAGCCCCTAAGAAAATGCTGCATTAAAACATGCAAGTTCATTGACGTACCTGTGTGTGTGTGTGTGTCAGTGTGTGCGCGCATGTGTTCTGATATTGACCTTGGGCAACTGAATTCCATTTGATCTCCCCTGTTTCAGAAGGTAGAGTCGCATGGAATAAATTTTAGAAAGCCTTTTCTCTAAACAGAGAATGGTATTTTCCCTGCCAGGCAAATGTTTAAAGTTTTTTAAATAATCACGTTGGTACTTAAATCCATAGCCAAGTGGAAAACTCAGCTATTAGGCTAGACTCGTGCCCCAAAGGTTCTGCGTGGCAGGGGTTTTGCTATTCTGCTTTCTCAATGCCAAATATAAATTAGTTGCTATTTAATCACTTGTTGGTTTGGCTCAGCCTGACTTTGGCACAAGTAATGAGCAGCGAGCCACAGTTTCTGATGTTAGGATTCCTTCTGCTGTATCTGGCCTAAATTTCAGTTTCCTTTCTGTCTTCAACCCTCCCATGGTCTGCTGCAAAACCATCTCCACCTTCACGGTCATTCCCTCCCACTGGGAGGAATGTCTCCTTCAGCGCTGTATCCCGAGTGCCTAGAAGTGGGCCTGGTACATAGCACGCGCTCAATAACTCATTGCTGAAAAAGTTATTCAGTCCTATTTCCCTCCCTTTTCCTGATTTCTGGCCTTCTCGGGGAACATCTATTATTTCTGGGACCAAATGGCCTGAATTAGCAGTGGTCCCAGATTCCACCAACATGCTCTTATGCTGCTTATCCTCATTTCCAGTAGATTAAGGAAGATGACAACAGACCCCACTGTCCCACCCCACACTACACACACACACACACACCCCCCCACTCTGCAACACCTCGGCCCTGGTGATACTTTTCCTTTACTCCTTGTGCCTCAGCCAGTCTGCGCTCACTCTCATTGTCTTCTTAATAAAACTAATTAATTTCCAGAGTTAAAATTCATGAGGCAGCATACGTAACATCTACATCTACAGCTGCTTCTGAATTCCCTCCAGCTGCAGACTTTTTTATTCTTCCCACAAAGGTACCTGAGTGTTTTTGAAGACATGACCCCACGGCCTTCCCCAGGTCCTCAGCAGCCCACGGTGGATTTTTCTGCTACTCCAAGACATCTTCTGCTCAATTCACTCCAGTGTGTGGTGTGAGAACTGACATCAGATTCTGGAATCAAGGCCAACCCTCAGCTAACAATCTCCTTCCACTCCTGTCTTCTGACCCTCTGCCAATACCCACTCAGGGTCCCCATGATGTCACCCCAAATCTTGTCTTAACTACTGCTGAGAAATCTTGTCCAACTTCTTCCTGAGGAGAAGAAGAAACTGAGGCCCAGAAAGTTGAAGCTGTATGTCAGGGGTGACATAGTGAGCGAGGGGCAGCGCGGGGACTGAGACCGAGGTCTCTTGACCCCCACAAGCCCAGTTTTCTTTCGCCAGAGCAAGGGTCAGCAAACCAACCCCTGTGGGCTAAATCTGGCTTTCTGTCTGTTTTTGTAAATAAAGTTTCATTGGAACACAGGCACACCCATTCATTTCCACGTCATCTATGATAGTCTTGGCTACAACAGCAGAGTTGACTAGTCGTGACAGAGACTATATCAACTGCAAGCCTAAAGTATTTACTCTCCACTATTCACAGAAAAATGCTGATCCCTGATAGAGCGTTCAAAAGAACAGGAAGGTACGAGGGAAAAGGCCGACACAGACCCCCCCCCCCCCCACACCATGCAATGCCAGCGGAGCACCTTGCTAGTCTCCCTAGAGGTGACCCGCTCAGTTCCAAAGAATAGGAGGACCTCCTTGGGACAGAACCAGTGCTGGCTCTGACCCCTCCCCCTCACACTACCCCTGGGCTCTTGGCAGACGCCTTTGCAGAGATGCAGCTCCACCCACAATCAGGCACCTCTGGCTGTCCCCTCCAACACACACACACACAACAACACACACATACGCCGAGTTCCAAGTGTGCTGTGACCTCCATAAGTAGCTCTGGAATATTAACCTCAAGCTGCCACCAAAGAGTGCCTCTCAACTCTGCAGCACGGGAAAGGCCAAGGACCTGGGAAAAGTCTGCAGAAAAGAAGCCTTTTCCAGCTCATGAGAAAAAGCATGGTTTCTGGGGGTCAGTCTGTCTGGATTCAAGTCCTGTCTATAGGTCTCCCCCATGGCGTGACCTGGAGTTATTCAATGTCTCTGAGCCTATGGCTCCCCATCAAAAAAGTAAAGGGGGCCGACAGATGTGAGGATGCAGTGACATGATGCATGTCGACTTCCGAGCACAGTGCCTGCCACGGAGTGCGGGCTGAGTCGGGCACTGGTGACAGCCTCTCTAAGGGCTGCCTTGGACATCTGGACAACTGGGGGACTTGCACGAGTCAAGAGTCTAGTCTCCAGAAGGGCCTCTGACACACAGGGTCTGAAGCGAGCTTCTTCCATTCCAAGGGCAAAACTCAGAAATGCAAAACAGAAAGCCAAGTAGGCCAGAACTGGCCGCACGGGCCACCCTCTCTGGTCTGGAACGTAGGCACTGATGACATGGCAGTGAGAAGTGAGGTGGGCACTGGAGTCAAGCCAACCTGAGTGCTTCTTTCCCTGCTCCTAATAGACACAAGCCATGTGGCCATGGGCAAGCCATGGGGTCTCCCTGGGCCTCAGTTTCCTCATTTGAAACCTGATGATAGCCTTTACTCCACAGGGCTATTGAGAGAACTGACGGAGATGAAATACCTAAGGGCCTTAGTGGGCTCAGTTAGGGCCCCTCTGTAGATGAGGGGTCACTTAAACCAGTAACAATTCAACCTGGCAATGTCCTCCCCAGTCTGACCACTCCTGGCTCTCTGTCCCAGACACAAAGCCCCCTTGCCTGTGTCTGGGGCACTAACTTGGCTCTCTCGAGGCTCATTCGAGTTGCATCCTCCTTCCCTTCCTTTCCTAACCTAGTCTCACAGCCTGCCAGTCCCCAGCCACAACGCCACACACTCTCACAGCCAGACCTTGCCATCAACACTGCTTTCACATGCCAGAGTTTCATCAATAAGAGACCAGGCAGGCCACAGCCACCTTCATGCAAAACAGCCAGAGCAGAGGTTGGGCAGCAGATGCGCCAAGGCCCAACCCTGGCTCCCCTGGTTCCCTCCTGTGTGACAATGGGAGAGCCACTCACCCTCTCTGGGCTCAAACCCAGTCATTTGTGAAAGGCAGGATTTGGATCAGTTACTCATCAAGTCCCCTCCCCCTTTCAAATCACTACAGAGAGTCTACTCTGAAGCCATAAGAAAGTTGCCCAGTGTATTGCACTAACTCCAATGCCAATTTCCACCAAAATAAATCCATTTAGTCTAATAGAGCGACGCAGAGGTACAAGCAAGAAGTGTTGCTCTGCCAGTAACAGTGCTAAAGAACTCAGCTGGATGCTGCGAATTCAGCGATCTCCTGGCTCCCTCCCTCTCTCTCACTCAACCTCTTTTTCCCTTGTCTTTCTCCCCACGCAATTATTTTTAAATCCTTCTTTTCTCTGTTTTCGCTAGTACGGAACCACGGCGCTCTTCCGGCGCCCCTCCACACTCCTGCTTCCTCACCCTCCTCAGCCTCTTGGTCTGTTTGATTTCTCCTGGATTAGGATTACAGGCTGCAGAGAACCCCGGGGGTGAGGTTCCTCAGAGAGGCCCACGGAGACACCATCGCCTCGCTCACCATCCCTCCTAAGCCCACGACGGTGTGGACACCCCCATGAGGCAGAACTCACCCCGCCCACCCCAGGGGAAGCCCACTCCGTTTCTGCCTGGCAACCCGAGGGACCGCCTGCGGGAGCCCTGGACCCAAACCAGACAGGGAGCCCCGCGCTGTGTGCATTGACTGTTCCCAGGAGTGAGGTCTATGTTCCTCCTCTCTCAACTGACTGATGAGGAATCCAAGTACAAGCACCAGAGGTGGCCCGGGTCAGCAAACGGCCACATGAGGCCCGGAACCCAGAAGAGACTGCAGAGCTGGTGCCGCCCTCTCCTCCGCCACGTGCAGCGCTCCCTCCTTTATCTCCGGGGATCACAGTGCCATCGGACCAGGGTAGGATGACGACACAAAGCCTTCAAGGGGCTTAACATGGAACAGAAGCAATATTTTAAACGTGGTTTACAGCATTTTTGTAAAGATAATCCAGAAATACTGTAAAAAAAAAAAAAATACAAAAGAGTAAACAATAAAATCTCCCTCCCACCCCGACCACGGGCCACCCAGCTCCCTCTCCCAGGCTGTTAACACTCTGTCCTATTTCCTTATGGCAACAATCTATGCATATAAGTCCACGTGCATACAAATATGTGTGTGGTGGGGGGAAGGTGTTTTGCATATATCCTTTTGTTACGCTACTGATAAACCACGAGACAAAGTTCCATACCTTGCTTTTCTCAATGGATAGGCCTTGGATGTTGCTCCATATTAATGCTTAGAGACCCTGTTCTTTCTCTTTAATAGTACTCCATAGGTGGATCTTTACATATGTGCAGTCTTTTGCAAGTATGATGAAAACTGCAATAAATATCCTAGTACATACATTTCCTGCACACACACACACACACACAATGCATCAGGTACAATGCCTAGAAGTGGAACTACTTTTAAATGGACAAAGTTAGCAAATTTTCCCTGGGTGTGGGGAGGGAGGTGTAGTGTAAGGTTTATTGGGTTTTTTTTATTTTATAATACAATGGGATGAGATCTTCTGGTTATAGAATATTAGAGCTAAATTGAACTCATCCTATTTCACTTCATCTGCTTTTCTTTGAGTCTCTTGTTCGTCAATTTCATCCACACTTTTGGTTATTAACGCCCCATTCAGGGTTTCATATTCACTAGGCCTTCTTAATCCAGTTTATTTTTTTGAGGCTTAATACCCTTACAGAGCCACCGTGTGTGAAATTATCTTTTACAACGCTGAATCCAAGCAGTTTATAGTTTTCAGTCAATTACTCCCAACTGCCAGAGCTGTGATCAGGATAACATTTCTGGCTAAATTTCTTACTTCTTGGGTCATGAATTCTCAGACACCACTAATCCTGGCGTCAGGTGAGGCCACATAGTCGGACTCACACGCAAGCCAAAGACCATCTTCAAATTTGGAAATCCATACTCACAAACCATGTGTTCTGGAAGATGTTAGCGCAAATGCCAGGCTGACAAACTGGATGATATTTCACTGCCCCCGGTAAAGAGTTAACTTTTAAGAAATCCTGTAGCAAATCCATTTGTAATTTTTTCTTAAATCCTTCTGGTTAATTAAAAGAAAAAATCACTGGCCATTAATTCAACTGTATCAGTTAGCTTTTGCTGTGTAACAAACTACCCCCAAATTTAGTGGGGGTATTTCAAACATCACCACTGATTTACCTGATGATTCTATGGTCAGAACTTGATCCAGGCTCAGCTGGGCGCTCCTGCTGCTGATCTAGGCTACACTAAATCATGCATCTCTGACCAGCTGCTGCTCAGCTGGGGGCTCTGCTTCTGAGGCAGCTGGTTATCAGCTAGGGTGATGGGGGCAACTGGGTCATGCATGTGTCATCATCCAGCAGGTTGGTGGGGCTTCCTCACAAAGAGGCCACAGCAGGGATCCCAGAGGCAGCAAGAGAACAGCCGCAGTGCACAGGTACTTGTCAAACCTCAGCCTGTGTCACATTTACTGCTGACTCATTGGCCAAAGTGAGTCACGTGACCAAGCCCAGATTCAACAGGTGGAGAAGCAAACTCCACTTCTTCATGGGAGGAGCCATAATGTCACACTGCAAGGGTGTGGACACAAGTAAGGTGGAGAATTGATGGCCATTTTTACAACTGACCACATCAACTATTTGTAAACTCATCAAGCAATTTGTATAATGCTTTGCAATGTGGAGCTGCTTTCAATTACACTGACTTTATTCCTAGAACAGTTTCTTGAAACAAGATCCACATAAACCAACCACTGGAGAGACCTCCAATGCCAACAGTTGGGTATCCACAGAACCACCCCCAAGTCATCTACATCTTAGCATTCAGGTGCCCTTGATCCAGGTGTGGCGGGCCTCTGAACGGCTTTCTTTGAGGCAACAATGGCACAGAAGAAAGAGCACCCGACACGGGGTTCAGAAGACTTAAGCTTAACCTTGGCTCCCAAGGCAAGTTATTTCAATTCTAATGCCATCCCTTCTCTCACTCACCAACAGGGATGGCAGCCATGATGTCAAGAATCGTTGGGAGGACTCAAATGAAACAACCCTGTGCCAGGGCCCCAGGCACCTGCAAGTGCCCACTGTTGCATAGAGAAGACCCTGACACAGTGAATCAGGCCCAAAGTCTAAAAGAACTGGATTACTCAAATAAAAATGACAGATGTGAGCAGGAGGCTCAAAAGAAGACCAAGACTATGAGCCGGCATTTAAGGGAAATGGAACAAGCATGGCCACAGGGCACACAACGGCACCCTGGTCAGAACTGGAAATTTTAAAGATAGCAGAACTGTGTGTTCTCTGTGCCCTCTGTGGAAATGGCCTGGTCTTGGTCCTTCACTAAACAGTCTCTGTCACCAAAGGAGAGTGAGTCCCCAGGCGTGTCCTTGCTAAGAAAACAGCCCTACCCAATGTAAGAAAGGCACATTAAAATGTGTGACTCCAATAAAGCCTGGAAGGAATCACTCTGCTTGCTCTCTATAAAAGGAAATAGACCCCCATCACAACCTTTTTTTTTTCTTTTTTGCTGAGGAAGATTGGCCCTGAGCCAACATCTGTGCCAATCTTCCTCTATGTGTATGTGGGTCGCTGCCACAGCATGGCTGCCAACGATTGGTGTAGGTCCACACCTGGGAACCAAAGCCAGGCTGCCAAAGCAGAGCGCATTGAACTTAACCACTAGGCCATGAGGCCAGCCCGGACAACCACTTTTTATTTCCAGGTAAATGACAAGAGTGACAGCTACAATTTGTTGAATATCAACCAAATGGCAGATACTGCCAGTCAACCCACCTACATTACTTAGCATTCAGGCCATAAATATCCATTCAGTGGCTTTCCTTGAGTACCTATTATATGCCAGAGTCCACGTGAGGGGCTGGAGAAAGGTATGGCGGCTGCCCAATGGAGCCTTAAGCTTAGTCACAATCAGTGATGTACCATTGCTGCCTCCACCACACCCCCAACAGAAGATCTCACCTAGCCTTCATGAGCCATCACCATGCCAGCTTTACACGCATTTTCTCAGTGACTCCCATGATTTCCCCTGGAGCCAGGCATCATGATCCCCACTTTACAAAAAGGTAAACTGAGGCACAGAGCATTTGTCCAGGAGCACACAGCCAGCATGTAGCAGAGCCGGATTCAAACCAGGGAGCAGGACCACCTTTCCGAAGAGCCTGCCTTAGCAGTAGCTCCTCTTCTCCAAGAAGGAGGGGAAGGGTCCTGGGTGGGATCAGAAACCTCCCCTCTGCCTCCCCAAGTTATTCTCAACAATCCCCTCCACTTTCTCTTCCTAAGACTCTTAGACAAAGGCAAGTGGTGCCCATTTCTGCTATCCCTCTCCCACCTCCTTTCGACTTTCCAGAGTCTTCAGCAAATTGATCCAATATAAATTCAACAGCTCACTGGCTCTAAATCTCAGCTCTGGCTCTTATCTGCCTAAAGGGCTCACCGGGTTGCTAACTCGGCACTTGAATAAAATCTAACACTTACACATTCATGCATTCACTCATTCATTCAACAGAAACTCTCCAAGCACCCGCCAAACGCCAGGCCCAGTGTGAGAGCACCGAGGAGATGCTCAAGGGTTTTACACAGGGGTGTGATGTATTACACTTATGCACAAAGGTCCCTGGGGCCGCCGTAGGAGAATGGGGCAGGGGTGGGGGTCCAAGAGATGCTACCCTGGTCAAAGGTAGTGGCAATGACAGGGATGGAGAAAAGCAGGGAGGACCTGTTCTGGCTGGGGTCCAAATCTCAGAAGAGAAGTCTCAGCTGGAGGTACAGATTTGGAGGGGCCTGTCATGTAAATGTACCGGTTGTGGATGAGATCACATAGGGTGACAGCTCTCAACCGAGGGGTCAGATCTGATCCAGACTCCTTGGGAAACTTTGTGCAGGCTCCTCTCCCCAGAGATTCTGGTCTGCCTCCCGAGGCAGGAGCCTGACACTGACAGCTTGCAAAGATCCCCATGCAACCTCCCCATCTCGGCCCACTGAGAACCGCTGGCATGTGCAAAGGAGAGAGGGAGAAGTCAACCTAGCAGAGAACCCCAGTCAACTTCAACCAAGAGAACAGCCCGCAGAGGAGGCTGGAAAGAAGCTGCCAGAATCCCCCGTGCCAAAGAAACCAGAGGAGGAGGAGCGGTCGACCGGTCAATGGCACCAAAGGGAGTGGGGCAGCAGCTGGGGGAAGACCTGGAGTCAAGGCAGAGGCATGGCTTAATCTGTTTGTTTCTCCATTGGCTGAGAGGAATTAGCGGAGGGCATATCCACGATGGTGGGAAGGTGTCTCAGGGTCCCCAAGACCATCCCTAGGTTCAACAGGTTGCTAGAGGACTCACAGGTCTCAGCGTATAGTCATGGCTAAGATTTCACTATGATTCAGTGAAAGGAGAGAAAGCAAACCAGCAAAGGGAAAAGGTGCATGAGGTGAAGTCTGGAGGAAACCAGGCAGAAGCTCCCAGAGTCCTCTCCCAGTGGAGTCACATAGGATGCACTTAACTCCTCCAACGAATTGTGATGACACGTGTGAAGTGCTGTCTGTGACATTCATTACAGACTCAGTACTCAATGATTTTACTGGGGGCTGTTCATGTAGGCACCCTCTGCCCAGCACATTCCAAAATTCCAGACTCCCAGAAGGAAAGCAGGTGCTCAGCATAAACCGCATTGTTTGTTCAAATGCTTACTCATAGTGAGCCAGTCTTATGAGTTGGAAATGGTGGGAACACTCCTGAAATCCAAGTTCCCAGGGAGGGGAGGCCTCAGAGAGCAGGTGCAGTATGTTGCCCTCTGAAGTCAAAGGGGGCTTCAGGTGCCAACAGCCCAGAGAGCTGGTGGCCAGATGTGGAGGGGGCGCCCATGTGATGACTGATGTTTTCTCTGTGAAGAAGGAAAGAGACCTCTGCCAGGCATGGAGAAAGACGTGGCGAGCTGCAGAGGAGACTGGGAAAAAGCTGACCAGGCACAGGGAAAAGGTACGGAGCCAACCTGGGGCCCAGATGAGGCTGGGCACCCTATACTGCTAGAGGCCACATTTTTACGGTTTGAGGAATTTTCCTCCAGCAGCATCCAGCCACCTGAAAAAGGGAGAGAAGAAAAACAGCTGAATTTGTCCAGGTGTTGGGCTCGATGTAGAGACAGCGGGAAGGGACCTGTGGTTCCAGGAAGGACAATGGCAGACGTGATGACTACAGAATCCACACAAACTTGGGAAGGAAGTAATTACAAAAGGAGGCAGACAGACAGCAAGCTGAACATAAGATCTTGACGTAAGCACCTCCATCAAAAATGGCTATTTGAGGAGCTGGCCTTGTGGCGTAGTGGTTAAATTCTGCCCACTCTGCTTTGGCAGCCCAAGTTCGCAGGTTTGGATCCCAGGTGCAGACCTACACCACTCGTCAACCATGCTGTGATGGTGACCCACATACAAAATAGCGGAAGACTGGCACAGGTGTTAGCTCAGGGCTAATCTTCTTCATGCAATAAAAAGAGGAAGACTGGCAACAGATGTTAGCTCAGGGCAAATTTTCCTCAGCCAAGGAAAAAAAAGGCAATTTGACTGATTAGAACAACCAGACCAAGGTGGTATCCAGAAGTCAAGCCCCAATTCCACCTAATGCATGAAAGCCTTCTATAGCATCCTGGGCAAGTGGTCATGGGGTTCTGCTTGAGTACATCTGAAAACAGGAAAAACACCACCTTCTGAGGAACCCACGCATTTCCAGGCATTTGCAATCATGTGAAAGTCCTACCTACAGCCAGTAGAGAATCTGCCTGCTGGAACTCTTAGGCTTTGGCTTTGCCATGCACAGCCACTCAGAGCGAGGATCCAGGAGGGGGTACCCATATCTCTAATGAAACCATGTTGCTGTTGCAACCCTCAGTTCTTCCCACCGCACAGGAATCCATCCACTCCCAGGAAAGCTCATTAGTGGCTCCCACTGCCCTAGGGATACAATCGTAACTTACCCCCATGGTCTGTATTTCTCTGCAGGATCTGATCTCTGTAGCCTCACCTCTTGCTCTGTAGTACACCCTCCAACTCTACGCTCCAGCCACATTGAACATTTTGGTTCCCCAAAGTGCCGTGCTGGCTCACCTCCAAGCCATGGTGAAGGCTGTCTCCCCTGCCTCACCCTAGCCCCTGCTTCTACATTCAATGCTGGACTTCTCTCATGGTTTCTCCTGCTGTTTTGTAATTTTCTCTTCATTATTCTGCCTCCTTCCAAAGTTTCTGATCTCCAAAGAAACCTGTCTATGTTGTTCACCAGTGTCTCCCTAGGCCTGATAAACACTTGTTGAAAGAAAGCAAGAATTTCCATCTATCAATCACCTCCAAAGGTTTGTTCCCTGTATTTCTTTTAATGCAGCCCCAAATAATATAGGCTTTTTAAGTTGCCACAGTTCACTCTATACACACATATAATTTCCCCTGACTGAACACCTCCAGATTTTCTCATTAACTACTGTTAACCCAGGTGTCCCCCATCTCATACCCAAGCAATTCCCCAACTTAAACACCTGCTGCGGGAGTTTCTTCTCAAGACAGAAGGAAGGAAATCTCATTTTCAGGATGAAAAAGGGAACACGAACAGTTTCAGCTTTCATTTTTCTCTGGTTCTGCCCTGGTTCACAGACTAATTTCTGGCACCAGGATCTGCAGCCAGATAGCAGAGAATCATCCAGAATAGCCCCCAACTCGCCAAAGCCAGTAAGCATCACGCTCTTCACAATCGTCCATCTTACAATGTGTCTAATTATAACTGAAGAAATTGCTGCTGCCATTCTGCAGAAATACTTAAAATAAATAGTTCTCTTTCCTTGAATTAAAATCATAGTCTTTTGTTCCCTGTTTTCTGTTCCATAAAGCAACAGAGCCTGTTGATTAAAGATCATTTATAGGACTTCATTCTGAATCTATTTTATGATATCACTTTAAAATACCCCCAAATATTCAGCTGCAAGGAGGGATAAGAACTACTGGAAATGGACTCTTGGAGACTTTTGGATGAGAAATGAAGTTGTGGATGTAACTCTCAGCGAATGAGCATATATTAGAAAAGTCTATTTTAATAACTGCTTGGTTCTTCTCCCTGGATTTTTTTCTCTACCCAACTTCCTATATTTTTCTTGAGATTACAACATAATCCCCACTGACACACTAAATATTACCTCTCTGTATTGAATGGATGACACGGAGACAATAAATCACTTTGAGCTAACACAATATGCCAACCAGCCCCAGCTAAGCCAAATATTTGACGAAAGACATACAAACTGAAATTTAGCAAGGCAGGAACGCTCTGGGAATTATGTCCTGAATATTAACCATCTCTAGACCCTCTGCAGGGAAAAAAATAGGTGTACAAGGAGGCCACATGTGAATGCATAAGATGGTTCCATGTCCTGAGCAGCCAGTTAGCCAAGCCTGGGAGATATCTTCAAAGGAGGCTGTGGTTAGGCCACCTTCCAAAATTGGTGGGTGTCGTGACAAAATAAAGACCTCTCAGTCCTGAACATGGAAAAAAGAAACATACATACACACACACACACACACACACACGAACCATTGTTTTCCTGCACTGGAGCAGAAATAAGCATGATGTCGATGAAAAAGACTGTCCAGGGGTGGAATCAGCATGACGCTAATGAAGCTGACACTTCAGGGCCCCTCACTTGCACGTGTCCTTTTCAAGGCGCTGTGCCTGATTTTGTATTTCAAATGTATTCTTTTCCTTCCCTGCATCGTGCACACTTCCACAAGACCTCCTGGAGCTGCCCCTGTTGATCCTGCCTCTCGAGGGATTCTAAACAGGACTTGGGAGATGCCTTCAGCTGCAGTAGGAACAGACTGTGTTCACAGGTCATCCGAAATCCCCTAACAGGAAGACAGAGCATCCTTGGCCAGCACCCAAGACCCTCCCAGAGCAGCCCAACAGAACCTCTCTGACTCCAATGTCACTGCCCTTTGCCTTCCACCAGAAACACCACTGATAACTCACCCCAGCTTTACTCGAGCCAGGCTCACTCCTCCCCCTGTCATCCCTCTGGATACTTCTCCTCCTTCAGGACCCACTGAAGGGGCACCAGCTCTGAGAAACCTTTCCTGGTGCCCCCTAGATGAAAGTGATTACATCCTCCTCTGTGCCCACCGGCCAGGAGCTCAATAACTGCCCTGGGTCTGAATTCTGGCTCTTCCACTTACCAGAAACCCCCTATGCCTCAGTTTCCTCACCAGTGAAATGGGAGACAATAGTTCCTCCCTCACAAAATAGACATGAAGATAATCCTTGCTGCAAAACAGAAACTCAGTAAATACCAGCCACCGCCATCATTGTCATAATCGTCGTCATCATCATCATCATCCCCCTACATCCCTCAGTCAGAAATCCCCCAACAATTCATTCTACCTCTCCCATGAGACCAGGGACTTCTTAAGGGCATAGATGGAACCCCCTACACAGAGACTGGCACTCCATTAATGTTTGCTGAACACACGAAGGAATTAAGTGATATTTATACTCTGACCAACAGACGTAGAATTCAACAATACATCCCACAGTCTCTTGTTTGCTAACATTTTAAGTCTGTATGGAGATTTTGATGAAAAGTGGAAGAAGACAGGAGGAGCAGAGAGCAAAGCAACATTGCATTATGTTTCTCTGTATATTCCTAAGAGCCCGCCTTCTCCATCCTGCAACACTGAATTATGTTTCTCTGTATATTCCCAAGAGCCTGCCTTCTCCATCCTGCACCTGCAAAGGCTGCTCTTTGTCGACAAAGCCCTCCTCCGAGAGCAGCACCCTCTCTCTCCCTCTCTTTGTGGACAGATCTCGAAGGGGACTTCAGGTGAAAGGAGAATCTGGTCAATGCCAAGCCAGACCGCAGAACTTAGCTCTCTCACCCCTGGCAATAAGCACACGCGCCATTCGGCCCGTCTAGATCCTTCCCGTGGGATCAGACAGCATGAATAACTCCGTAACCCAGACAAGAGTTTAACTACAAAAGATCTCCTCAAACAAAGCAAGGGCTCTGTGGAAGCTGCAAAGAAGGTGTGGGAGAAGTTCCATGAGTGCAACCTAAACACAGATCCTTGATGTTTCCACACCCCCAGGCTGGGAGGCACAGTCTGCCTCCACGCTTAACCCCACCTCCTGCCACACTCTCACAGCTGACCTCCACAACTCTAGAGAACTCGCAATTCCAGAGTGTGCTTCAACTGCTCACATCCCACTGCCCTCACACATCCCTCACCCCTGCCTGAAATACATTCTCACCAATCCATCCCATCCCGGGAGCAGAGGCAACCATCGCAATCATTTCTATCTATTCCTTCCAAACCGTCACCCTCCTGTGTGGTCCTCTGGATCCCTCTTCTTCAGAGGCCCCGGGTTCTTGTCTCAGCACCTTCCTGATCACATCATATCTGTTTCTGTGTCTTTCACTCATCAGATTGAACTATATCTACATGGAACAGGAACTGGATATTTCATCTCTGTAACCCCAGTGCCCAGCACAGCAACTGACACACAGAGCAGGCACTCTATAATTGTCTGAAAAACAAACAGTTCAAGGAATAAATCTCCCCTGAGATCAGAGACTTAAAGTATGTTCCGCATAACCTAAGTTTCTTTAAAAAACGTGCATTTCCAACCAGTGGTCATTGCTCATTATCCCCAAAAGCAGCCTAGCTATTTATTTTGCAGAAGGAATAAAGAATATGTGGGTTGGTTTTTTCGGGAAGAAATTACCCATAGCAGAACCATTCTGGAGGCTCAGGAGCAGCGGTGGTACAGAGTTAGCATGCCTCAAAAATGTACCGTCTGCTACCTTTTTTATAGGCAAAAAAATAAGGCAGCAGAAGTGAAGAAGGAAGACAGGTCTCACCCTCACCTCTGAGATTACAGAACAACAGTATCTGCTGCTCGAGAAATCTTTAAAGTGTCTGAGGTAGGTCAGGGATGTTTTTAAAAATGTCTGTGTGATATTCTTACCTCTGCGAGACAAATTAATGCTGGAGAGTAACTGGGGAAAAGGAAAAAAAAAAGTCTTGATTCATGTTCGCTTGGAATGCAGTTTGCTTTAATTGTTTTCTCATGTAATTACATATATTACCGATGTAATTACAAATAATACATGTATTTGATTTGCGCAATTATAGAACAGTATATAATTTTTAAATGTAGTACATTTCTTTCTCCCCAGATCCCTTTGTGAAGGAAACAATTTATCATTTCTAAAAATATGCCCATATGCATTACATTTTAATAAAGTAAAAATTTGTAAATATTTGCCTTTCTTTTGTAATTCAACAAAATAAACTTTGTCATGAAAATTCAGTATAAAAAGGCTCATTATATGCCTTGAAAAACTGCTTCCATTAGGCTAATTCTACCCAATGGAGAAAAGCCAGCCAAACATTATCCTTATCAAGAAAGGCACTTATAGAGGACCTGCTACGCGCAAGGCATGGTTCAGGGAGGTCTTTGTGATGGCCCGGGGTAGAGGGAAATAACATCTCCGTGAAGTGGTGAGGCACAGCCCATTCTGCAGTGGAAGAGATGGACAAGAAAGCTGGGTTCTGTCCCTTACCAGCTGTGCATCCTTGAGCAAGTGATCGAACCTCACAGAGCTTCTCCAAAGTGGAGGGCATCCACCTCACTCACCGTGCATGAGATAATGTATGTGAAAGGCCCTAATACAATCTCACATGGGCAGGACACGCACCAAGCGGAAGGGGGTTCTTGCTACAACGGCATAAATCACAACCCTCATTTAATGCTGTTGTATTTTGATATGCAAGATCACAGTTCTTCTGACATGCCACATGGCATCTACAACACTGGGGTCTCTTGGTCTCACATTTTTGGAAATAAAATGACAACCACCTGGACTCATTCAAAGCAGGAGGAGAACTGTGATGGGTCCGGGGGAGGAATGCGCCAACACCCTGGAGATGCGCAGGGAGGAGGAGACGTGAAAAGGAATACAGAATCTTCAACTGTAAAGACCAGAAGGGAATTTCTAGATAATTCTAATCCAATTTATGACCCACACTTAGGTTGTGTTGGATCCACACAATAGAATATATTTTGTTTAGAAAGTGGTCAACTTTTAAAATTGGGAGATTTCCCATAAAAAGTTGGATTTAGACTTTCTCTTGAAAATGGAAAGCATGGGCAAGACTGAGCCCCAGGTGCCTCATGGCAACAGCTGGCTGGAGCCAAGGAGTGTTGCCCGCAGTTAACCTCACCCTGAAGGCTGTCCTCCACTGTGCCCATTACTCAAATAAGTTAAGGCACCCCCTGGGACACAAAAATTTGGAGACTCTTAAATGGATCTCCAAACAACACATAAGTGACCAGTAAAGGATTATGGTCTACTTCCCCAACTAATGCGCCGCCATATCTGCTGGAGCCTCCTATTGGTGGACCCAGCACTGCTCTTCCCAGAAGCCATAATCACAACTGCTGTCATGACCTCCCAGGGTCTTCAAACACCTGAAACGCACTCAGCCCCAGCGAGAGAAGGACACTAGAGGGACATTATGACAGCGCTCCCACAATGGAATGTTCTGCCTTCCTGGAGACGAAGGCAGGCGTGGTCTGCCTCCATGTTTAACCTCGTGTGCGAGAAGGGAATGAACAGACCACAGTTGGTCTGATGTCCTGAAGATTCTCCACCTAAATACTCAAGAACATGTCTCTACCCTGGCACCTCAGTGCAGTAAAAGATGGCAGAGCCTCCACGGCACAGGAACAGAAAGCTTCAAACAAGGAAAGCTAACAATGAATCGCAAGAAAGCAAATTCTGCAGATGAGAAAACTGAGTCTCAGAAAATTTTAGGGACTCTGAGAACTGGGCATTAAATCCAGGAACTCAGACTCGGGATCTGAATAAACAAACCACACACATGTACTCTTGCTTGTCTAATTTCTTAAAGATACACTCCACTGAATCCACAGATGCATCAAAATTAAATCAAGAACTACACGGCTGGCCCAATGGCATAGTGGTTAAGTTCACACATTCCACTTTGGCAGCCCGTGGTTCACAGGTCCAGATCCCAGGCGAGGACCTACACACTGCTCATCAAGCCATGCTGTAGTCACATCCCACACACAAAATAGAGGAATATTGGCACAGATGTTAGCTCAGTGACAATCTTCCTCAAGCAAAAAGAGGAAGACTGGCAACAGATGTTAGCTCAGGGCCAATTTTCCTCACCAAAGGAAAAGAAATCAAGAACTAGCAGACTAGTGAGACTAAGAGGTAAAATTTCCAACTCACCTGAAGACAGAGGAGAAGGATGACCTCAGCAAATCGACCTGATGGAGCCAGCCATTTTTGGAGTCAGCAACAGGATGAAGGATTCACAGCTTCCTTTTACGGTGACATCTGGATGAAGCTTTAAACATTTCATTCTGGGTTCACTCCTCATCAGGGAAACAACAGTTTCATCAAACATACGAACTGCTCAGGAAAAGACTCTGTCCCACATTCAGGTTTAACAATGGGCTCAAAGACTAACTAAATAAGCTTCCATTCTGAGATCAAGCCAAAAAGAAAAAAAGAATGAAAAGAAATTTATCAGAATACTAATGTGGCTGGCTCTACGTAACAGGATCACAGAGAGACACCATTTTTGCTTCTGATATTTTTTTCTCTAGTATCTTTTGTTTTCTTAAATGGGCTTGTCTTACTTGTTTAAAATAATCTATAACTAGACAAGAAAAATAAAATATATGAATTAATCCCACCCAAATGAAGGAGCCGAGTCAGGCAGCCAGTCATGATCTGGGACCCACAGATCTCTCCCAGAGTAGCTTTGCCCATATATTTGCCTTCTCTGTTCCCTGCTAGACTAGGCAAGGTCCCCCAGTTCCACGCCATCCCTACTGTATCCCCCAATCTAAGCAGCACATAGTAGGTATCTAAAAAATATTTTTTAAGTGAATACATTCATAGTGTCTTATATTTTCCTTCACCCACTCTTTCTCTGGGTCTGTCAATTTAGAAGATGTTACTCAGGTGAATGATATTTCCTGGAAGAGACCATACAATTAATTACCCTTGTAACCTCTAAAATCATATTTGAAATCAAATCTGCACGAGTGACAAGGAGAGGATATAAAAAACGGCATTCTGCTCAGCCTCTTAATTACATACTATATATCACACTTCTCCCAAGCTCTGAAAATGTCCCATTTAACATTCTGCACTTGGCATCCCATTCCAAAACCTGAAATGGAGATTGTATTACTTAAACCTCACCCTGATCTTTTACTAA
Source organism: Equus quagga (assembly GCF_021613505.1). Lineage (NCBI taxonomy): Eukaryota > Metazoa > Chordata > Mammalia > Perissodactyla > Equidae > Equus > Equus quagga. Next base: position 94,701,557 of record NC_060278.1, read on the forward strand.
CTCATTCCCCATTTTTCCCTTCAGCCAGGCTTTATCTACTCCCTATTTCCCTATGCTTTTGTGTACTGGCCGGGAGAATTTAGGGGAAGGCTCACAGTTGCTCAAATCCAGATATTTCATTGTCCTAAGACTAAGGGGCATCTACCCAGTGGCAAGTACGTGAACACGCATATGGAAAAGTCAGCTGGCATCAGACACAGGACAACATAAGGAAAGGGCATGTTGAAGGCACACAGAGAGAATCATTCCTCTGACCATTCCTCTCCATGAAGCTAAGGATCTTGAGATTGGAAACTAAGGTGTACAGTATGACTGAGACGTTGTTTAAAAAGTATGTGTGGTGTTTGCACATACACGTGTTTGCATACCCTTAGGAAAAAGTCAGAAAGGATATACATCAAATAGAAAATAATAATTAGCCCTGTGTGTGCTGAAGTGGAAAAGCCAATGGGCTACGGAGATAGAAACTTTCCCTTCTTATTTTACATAATTGAGATAGATAGAGTGATCAAATTATGGATGAGTTGTATTTTTGTGTTTTACCATTTTTTTTTCCAAATACAAAAGTATGCGAGTGTGTGTATCTGTATAAAGATTAGTCTCTACCTTCAGGTTAAAACACAGTGTTAAAAACAAACACATATAAATAAATATGCACTGCGAAGCAACAGCAGAATCAAATGGCCTGGAAGTTAGGCTTGGGGCATCTCAGGGAAAGCCCTAAGCTGCCAGAGCACCTGCCACCTCTCAGACCCACAGTGAACACCACATCCAGAGGCAGAGGGAGGACTGGCTTCCCCTTGGTCTCCTCACTGGCCCAGATAGGGTCACATGCCACTTATTCATTAATTGCTATGCCCAAGGAAATGCATGAGCTAAGTGGTTCAAGAACCCAGGCCTAAGCCAATCACGGTGCCTATGAAAGCTGGATTAACCCCAATTGGCTAAAACCAGCTCTCAGATTGGGGGATGGGGGTGGGGTTATCAGGAGGGAGATCTCTTCCTAGCAAAGGAGAATAAAAATATAGGTGCAATTAGGAAGAGGAAAGCGAGAACTAATGCTGGATAGGCACCTGCAGAAAAGGCTCCCACCACCATGCATATCCTGCATTAAGGATCCTGGGAGGCATCCTCGACTTCTCCTCTCCCTCAGCATCTGCTCAGTCACCATGTAATGTCAAATCCACTTCCTCCTCAATTATCACAATGTGCACGTGCACGTGCAAAAACACACACACACACACACACGGCTGCTTTTCCCTCAGATTTACAATCCTTAATCTGAAATATTCCAGGCTCTCCTCATTTATATCCCTGATTCTGGGCTTGTCCTTTCCGATTCATCCTTTTACCAACCAGGAGAGTTAATTACTTTAAAAAGCAAATTAAATTATGTCACTCTGCTACTTAGAGCTTGCCAGTGGCTTCCCATTGTCCTAGAACTCCTGGTGTCAATGGCCCTGCTTGCATCTCCAGCCTCACTTCCCACCACACCCCTTCCCACCCTCTCGCCAGCAGTATCAGCTCAGAGAGCCCCCTGAGCCCTTCACACTGACTCAGAATTCTGCCCCTTAGCTTAGTTCACTTGCCTCTAATTCATTTGCCCTTCACAATGGCCAACTCCTATTCCTACGTCAAGACCCATATCCCCTAACCCACCTCACCCCCAACAGAGATGAGGGAGCGAAGTAAATCTTTCAGAATTAGGTGGTTTGTGGAGAAACTTCTGGAGATGACGGTATCCTTTCCCCAAAAAAGAGAACTGCAGCAAGTTCCTTCCAGATGAGAAGATACCCTGCCCCCTACATCCTCGGGTCTTTGGGGGAAGGAAACATGGAACCCTTAAAGCAATTAATACTCTCCTACAGGAGAGCTATTCCTCAAAACTGCTTATGTCCCTTTAGAAATGTAAACTGATTTCTCACTCCTCAGAATTTAGCAGCCTGTGCCCCCAGCACAAGACTCTTCCACATACGTGAAGAGGACCCAGTCACTCGTCAAGTTCCTCTCTTTACCAAAATGATCCCTGTTCTCAGCATCCCTCCACTGAGAACTTTCCTCCACCACTTTACAACCTGTCCATCATTTTATCCAGACTCCCTTACACACCACTCCCAAGCAACACGGAACTTCACTGAGGCTCAGAAAGGCCCAAGGAGTGCTCAGAGGACCCTGTGTTGGGGCTTCTCTACTTGCTCCTGCTGTCTGGAAGGTCAAAGGTCTCATTTCCTGGTCAGCCCTGGGGACAGGAAACACAGAACAAGTGAACAGCTCCACTTGTGGCAAGCATGAAGCTTGCACATAATGGCAGCTCAGAGTTAGGAGCTACAGACTCAGAGGGTCCTTAGCAACATCCATTCTACAAAAGAGGACACTGAGATCCAAACAAGGGAAATGGTTTCCTGGTGTTTCCCAGGAAGTTAATGACAGAACAGGACTGGAATCCAGGGCTCTGTGCCCAAGGAGCTCAAATGATGGTGGGTGGAGAGATGGACAGATGGACAGATGGATGGGACAGAGAGAGAGGTTGAGAGACATGACTAGCTGGCATCTTGCTATAAAAAGCTGAATCAGAACAAAATCTTCTCCCCAGGCTGTGCTGTTCCATGGTTCCAAAACAGTCCTGAGATCCCATTCAGCCACCTGAAAAATTCCCACTATGGTTTACAGTGGAGAAGGAGAATGAATGGTTGGCTCAAGCCCAATGCCAGCTTGAGTGGAGAAGGGAGGATTAACACATATATATTCTGTACACACCAAGAATGCCAGGTTCTTATCAGTTCCTGATCTCCCAATGGAAAAAGCTGCCACAACTAGACTGGTGCGTCCGAGATGATCAGGAGACACCAGCTGTGATGGCTTCCCTGCCCGGCTTGCAAGGGGGGCACCATGTTGAACCTTTTGAGAGTAGAGGAGGGGTATGCCTACACTGATCAGCTCCTTGGCCAGAATTCACCCCCAGGCGGTGGGCTGGGTGGGATGAATCAGTTCATGCATTCAACACCTATTTATTAAATGCCTACTGTATGCCAGGCACTGTTCTAAGCCATTGGAACACAGCAATAAAAAAGACACAAATCCCTGTCCTCTTGGGCTTACATCTTATTGCAGGTGAGAGATGGAAACAGACAATAAACTAGAAATATAATAAAGTACATTGTATAGGTGGAACTGTGCTAAGGAGAAAACAAACAAACAAGTGGAAACTTACCTGATCCCCCTTGCTAGTTCACCCAGAGCTGTACTATGGGTGGGAGGGAGCGGGCACTAAATGAGGGAGCAACACTAAATGAGGTACTCAGGGGGTCTTACTAATTTGCCCAGGACAGTTGGTCCTGGCTTATTAATAAGCTTAATAAGAAGTATGGTTTAAGGCTCCAAGGAGGCAAGGGAATTAGCCCAGCAGTATCTGGGGGAAGAACAAGGAGAGCAAAGACCCCACGCAGGAGTGTGCCTGACGTGTCGGAGGAAGAGCAAAGAAGCCGGGGGTGGAGCCCAGGGAGCGTGGAGGGCAATGAGGTCTGAAGAGTCGTAGGACTTGTGGGCCCTTCACGGAAGGACTGAGTGAAAGTTTCACTGAGTGACTTGGGGAGCCGGGAGAGGGCTCGGAGCAGAGGAGAGACATGATCCAATTCTTATTGTAAATGGACCACCCAGGCTGCCATCTTGAAAGCTGATTCTCACAAGACAAAGGCAGAAGAAGGGAGAGCGATTAGGAAATTCTCAGACTAACCCCAGAGGGAGAAGAGGGTGGTGTGGCCAGAGGGTAGAGTGGAGGTGGTGGGCGTGGGACCCTGGATGTACTTGGAAGACAGCGCAGCACACTTGCTGCGGAGTGGTCGTTGGGTGTGAGAAGACATGCGCTAAGAAAGACCCAGGTGGTTTGGCCTGAGTAACTGGAAGTGTGGAGTTTCCATCAACGGATGCTAGGAAGGCTGAGGGAGGTTTGGAAAGTCAGGAGTTCAATTTTGGCCAAGTTGAATGGGAGATGTTCATTAGTCATACAGGTGGAATTGTCATGTGGTTGGATATTGGAGTCAGGCGCTCTGGAGAGAGTTCTGTACTGCAGATGCAAATGTGGGAGTCACTGTCCTGGAGAAGGTCTTTAAAACCATGTTCACCATCAAAGAACGTCTGGCTTTTAGTCCAATTCAAAGCAGGATGAATTATATGGTAATGTCTCATCTCCCCCATCCTGTCTGTGCTCCCATTAAAGCTTCTTATGACCCCAGAACACATAGCCAGACCCCACTACAGGGCCCGAGCAGTCACAGCAGCAAGACACCCCCAAGGGTGTGAGCACCTCCTCAAACAATTCCATCCCATGACAATCCAAGTGTTACCAAGTACAACTTGTGGATAAACAGACAGCCGGTTGGGGAGAGCACTGAACATGGAGTCAGAAAACCTAGAAGAGGAATCCTGGCTCTGTTAAGTGTGTAACTCTTTTGCTGTGTGACCTTGGACAAGTCATTCAACCTCTCTGAACTTCAGTTCCCTCACATGTAAAATGGTAATAACCCCTGCCTCATAAGTTTCTTAGTGACAAAATCCATCTAAACGGCTTAGCACAGCAGCTGGAACATAGGAACTGCTCAGTAAATATCAGCAATAATTATTATGTTGTTATTATTATTATAATTATTAGCATTTGACTTAGCTTGGGTTCTCCCAGAGGCAGTCCTGAAGACCAGGATTAGAGAACAAATAGCTTATTTCAAAAGTGATCCTAGGAAACACTGGTTAAGGAGAGGGGAAGCGAGACATGGAAAGAAACAAGCCAACATAGGGTGTGTTACCAAACGAGCGATCACTGTGGGCAACTGGAACTTAATCCCACGAGGGCGCTCTGGGATCAAGCACGGAACACGTGACTGTGAGTTCTAGCTGACGCTGAGGGAGCTGGGGTACTTATACATCACCTCCTGTCAGTCACTGGGTGAGAGCTGCTTGTGGGGTGGGAGTGGGGGCATTAACGTCTGGCTTTGGAAAAAGAGATGCACTGGAAGTTGGCTGGGGCCCAGAGCCTGTGGACGGGACACACCCTGGCATCTGCAACAGCATTATCATTAATATGTCTTTGCTGCCTAACACTGGGGCAATTCATCCCATTTCTCTGAGCCTCAGTTGTTCATCTATAAAATGGGAGGACTAATATCTCCCTCTCAGAGTTGGGCTGAGGATTTTACAAAATGATGTTTGTACAAGCCCCTGGCCTGATGCCTGGCACGTAGAATTCCGTTTCCCCTCTCTTTCTTCTCCCCATCCCACTCTTCGCACAGAAAGGGAAAAGCTTCGCTCCTCGCAGGCCACTCAGGCCCATCCAGAGGGGTATTTTCGGCTTTACGGCATTGCTCTCTGGCTGTGGAGCACTCCTTCCCTATAATGTCCTCTCCAACATCGATAACGATCTCTCTAAATATTCCTTTCTGGACGGAGGAATTGGAGGTGCTTGGGAGCGAGGATGGCAATTCACGTTCCCAAGGTATGGTTAACTTCTGCTGCGGCTGTGGATCCCGCCTACCACGTCCAGGCCTCCTATCGCTAAAGCAAATGGGTGAAGACAGAGTCGTTCCTAACACGATTACATTCAGCTCTGTCGTGTGTACATTGCTGGGCTGCTGACAGGGACACTGGCAAGTTGACCCAAAAAGGAGCCAATCCCTCCTGCCACCCCTCCCCCAAAAAAGACCAATCTGGAAAGGGCCCCGGCAGGAAGCAGGCCTGCCCAGGGCAGCCCACCCGCCCGTACAGTGGAGCGGACTTGGGCGCAGGAGACAAGTGCCCATGTGTGAGCAAGGAGCCACTGGAATACAAACGAGCAGGGAGCTCTCTGTGCCAGGAAACCCCCACAACGGCTATTTGTTTGGTGCTCTGGGAAAACCAAATGCCCACGGAGGGCTCACAGAGGCCTCCAACAGCCAGAATAAATCTGAAAGAAGCTGAGCACGCTGGGGCTGACCAGGCTTGCTTACTGACACACAAGTAAGTTCAGCTGATTAATAACTACTCTCTATTTAGAGTGAGCGACAGTCCCAAAGAGTGGCACCTCGCTGCACCCAAAGAAGGGGCTGCCAGCAGAGATAAAGCGATTTAGTTGAAGAAAAAATAAAAGTAAGTGGTTTCCGTACACAGGACTGCATTAAGGACCTCACATATGATATCCGATTGATGTTTCATACAGGCCTGGAAACAAGCATTAATATTCCCATTTTACAGCTAAAGGAACTGAGGCTCAAAGGGCTTATCAATAATTTGATCGTAGTGATAGAGCCAGTCAACAGGAGAGCTAGGTAGAAGCCCACACTTACCCATGCATCGTCTGCCTTATGAGAATGATTTTGTTTTTTAAATCTACAGTGTTTTCATAGGCAGGATTTAATGTAAGACAAAATTTATTTACTACGTTTAGAAGCCCTTGGTTACCTGCAGAGTGCAAGGAGGAGTAACAGATGGGAAGAGCTATGAGGGCACTTTAAGACCCTGGTCGGTCGTCTTCTACTTCCTGGCCTCTATGGTGGCTTCACGGGAGTGTCATCTTGTGATGACAGTTTGTCAAGGGGGATACTCAGCGACTAGTGAATTTTCTATACGTATGTTACACTAACACAAGGATCAGGAAATCATGGCCTGCGGGCCAGCTGCCTGTTTTTATAAATAAAGTTTTATTGGAACACAGCCATGCCCATTAATTTACACATTTACATATGTCTCTGCTTCACTGACCCCCCTTTGTAGAAAAAGCGTGCTGAGCCTGGTGTACACTATCCACAAGACCGAACTTGACCTTGGGCACATAGAGTCTATCTTTCTCCTGGCGTTTTTCTTAGCCAATCATGTGAATGAGTTTGCAGACTTTAAGAACACATCGAATGACAAGAAGGAGAAAGAGCTTAATGTTACCCCGACAGGATCCTTAAAGAATTTATAAGTTAGGTTATAAAACCCCGTAGAATCCAATGAGAACATAAGTAAGGAAACCAGAATAAGCAGAAAAAAATCAAGACCAAAGGGACAGGCAGGTATTACAGAAATCCCCCACTGTGACATCTTACATCATGACTAAGACTGGGCTGCAAATTTGACTCGGAGTTTCCTGGACACCCAAGCAAAAATGGTAAGACATGCAACATACATGCACCGAATGTCAGGAGACCAAGCTGGGCTTTAAAATTCCCCCTGCACCGTCCACAGAGTGTCTAAACCCATGCACACCACTGAGAGCTGGCTGTTCTTGATAAAAAACACCTTTACCCCATTTTTCCTTCAAAAAGACAACTCATTTTTTGCTCTGATGGGCAAAAAAACCCTCAGGAGTCCAATTTTCGCCAAGTGCCATGTGGCACTGCCCGTTCCCATCTGGGCAGGCTGGCACAGACCTCAGCGAACAGAGAAGAGGGCCCCATGAGGGTCCTCTGATCATGGCTCCATCGCAATGACCTACTTGGGATTAGAACAACATTTTAGAGTAGAACTGTGTTTTATGGGTCATAAATATTGCACAGATGTTCCTTATTTACATAGACTTGGTAGCTTATTACTGTGACATTACCATGCTAATATGGTGATTCCTGCATTTGAAACCGGAGGGCAGGAAGCAGGAAGATGTAATTAAACGAGCATGGTGCACATTTTGGGGGCTTGTTCAATAGAACAAAACAAAACCCCGTACTGAAACTGCTACCTGTTCCTCAATCTTATTCCACAGCTGATACTTGATGGCAAGAGCTAAACTTTTCACAACATATCATTTGTTGGATTGAGAGAGCAATAAATTAAATAGCAACAATAGTAGTGATAGGGAGCATTGAATGTGTGCATACTATGTGCTTTATACATGTATTAACTGACTTAATTCCCAGAACAACTCTACAAGGCGGATTTTATAGCTATGCCCTTTCAACAGATGATGAAACTGAGGCTGAGCTAGACTGAGAAACTTCCCAGGGTCAGAAATGTTGTCCTGGCAAAGCCAGTGTCTGACTCCAATGTCTTTGTTCTGTTAACAACCGTACAAAAAGCAAGAGTAGTAACGGCTTTCTGCAGAAGCAAAGGCTATTCTGTGTCCCTGAAGCACAAGACTAACAACTCCCAAAAGGACCTCGGTGCTCCCTGGCCAATATAGCATTGCCTCCCTGCAGACAGAGGTCTCCATGGTACTTAACTCTGGAGGCAACGAGGAGTCAAGCTTTTGGATAAGGTGATGGGGCTGCCTCTCGCCCCTTCTCATCCCTCCCGCCATATCAGCTTGGCCTCCCAGCCTCCCATGGCTGGGTTTGGCTTTTCACGATGACCTTCTGGGCATTGGCTTAGCCCAGGCAGCTCTCCCTTGCCCTCACCTGGCTCACTACTTTACAGCCATCATGGTCCACCAGAAACCATCCCTGGCTCCAGCCAAGGGAACTGTCCCCCCGATTACCCCCTTGCAGCAGCGTCTTATGTTTACCATCTGTGTATGGTGACTGCCCACACACCCATCTGTTTCCCCAAACCAGAGAGTGAGCGCCTTGAGGACAGGAATGGTCCTTCATGTCTCCCCTGCTGGTGTGGCTCAGGTGGGTGACCCAGAGAGGGAAGTCGGCGAACATTAGCGGACCAGAAGAACTGGCTGGGGAGAGAACGGAGACTTATCTTTGACAGCAGCAAGGATGCCCTACCAGGAATGGCAGCCATACCCACTAAGATTTGCAGTGAAACAGCAGTCTCTTAGCCTCTTGGCAGATTTTGAGTCTCCAAAATAAGCATCTATGGTCAACACTGAGATGGAGAGGCTGCTTGCTTTTCGACATTCCACTCTACAAAAAAATCACATTCACCCTTGATCGCATCAAAGTGTTCGCCTGCTCCATGCTGTGCCACCATGAGGTGAAGAACAGGCTGTCTGTGTAAGGAGGCAGTAGCTAGTTCTTACATGTTATGTGGACAGTTCTGTGGCTCCTGCAGTGGACTGGTGTCCTCAGAGGAAAAGCCATCCTAGGATGTCCACCCACAGCACATCCGTCTCACCTGTGCATCCTTATGTGTGCAAACACATCCATTCCACATCTTCTCTTTTAGAAAACGTGTTCCTGGAAACTAGCCACAAATTGAAAGTTTGAAATTTGGAATATACAGATCCTTACATGCTATAAGAGTGGCGTCAAGGAGGGGAAAGAGTTAAAAAAAATGATGAAATCTTAATTATGGTGTAAATGTTTCATTTCTTTACTCCTCGAGTGTCATATAACATACGGCTGATTATTCAGGATTATTTAAAATATTAAAAAATAAATTAAATTATAAACGATAAGTTTAATTTTGTGACGTCTTATCTTAAATTCCAATTATCTCAGCCTACTGAAAATGACATTTCATACAAAGGAGAAAATGAGTTTGTTTTTGCGGAGAAGGCTGCACTGGCACAGATGGAGCACAGGATCGAGCTGGAGATTCAGCATTGATTTCCATTCATTCATGCAATCTGTCAATAAACATTTATTCTGCCAGGCGCTTCCCAGGTGGTGAGCAAGACAGAAGCACTCCCTCCAAGAGTTTACACTCAAGTGGGAGGAACAAACTAATAAGTAAAGAAATAAATAAATACTTTGACATAGTTGATGTTATCAACGTAACCTATTCGAGCTAATGTGGACACAAAGCAGAGTGATATTCATTTTTTCTAACTATTTTATCAAGACCACATTGGTTTATAACATTGTGTAAATTTCAGGTGTACATCATTATATTTCGGCTTCTCCATAGACTGCATCCTGTTCACAACCAGAGGTCTAGTTTCCATCTGTCACCACACATATGTGTCCCTTTACCACTTTCACCCTCCCACACCTTCTTCACCTCTGGTAACCACCAATCTGTTCTCCTTACATATATAGTTGTTTGCTTATCTTCCACATATGAGCGAACTCACAGTATTTGTCTTTCTCTGTCTGACTTATTTCGCTCAGCCTAATACCCTCAAGGTCCATTCATGTTGTTGCAAATGGTATCATTTTGTCTTTTCTTATGGCTTATGGTAATACTCCATTGTATATATACACTACATCTTCTTTACCCATTCACATGTTGATGGGCACTTGGGTTGCCTCCAAGTCTTGGCAATTGTGACTAATGCTGCAGTGAACACAGGGGTGCATATATCTTTTTGAATTAGTGTTTTCACATTCTTTGGATAACTATCCAGAAGTGGAATAGCTTGATCATATGGCATTTCTATTTTTAATTTTTTGAGAAATCAAAGGAGCGATATTTGATCAAAGGTTGAAAAGATGAAGCATCCCAAGTAGAGAGAACAGCAAGAGAAAAGGCCCTGAGGTGGGCACAGGTTTTGACCGTTCTAGAAGGGAAAAGAAGGCCGCCATGGCTAGAGCAAGAGTCAGCAAACCTTTCTGTGAAGGGCCAGTCATTACTTCAGCCTTTGCAGGGCACACAGTTTCCACGGCAACCACTCAACTCCACCATTGAGGGTGAAAGCAGCCACAGACAATATGCAAATGAATGGGCAGGCCTGTGCTCCAAACTAACAATTTTTATGGACGCTGAAATTTGGATTTCATACAATGTGTCACAAAACACTCTCCTTTTGATTTGTTATCCACCATTTAAAGATGTAAAAACCATTCCTAGTTCACAGGCCACACAAAAAGAGGTGGCAGGCCAGATTTGGCCCGTGGGATGAAGGTTGCTGACAGCCAGGGTAGGCTCAGTCAAGCAATGGTGGAAGGATGGCAGGAGAGGGGACAGAAAGACATTATCAGGAGACAGATCTTACAGACAAGAAAGCAATAGTTTGGGTCCGGGGCTTTATTTATTCTAAGTGCAAGTGGAGCGATTTGAAGAGAAGAGAGAGGGAGAGAGTCTGATTTATGTTTTTAAAGAATTACTTTGGCAGTTGTGTGGCAATTCTGATGGTGTCATCAACTTTCTTGAAAAATGTGTCAGTAGGAGGCTGAACACTGTCCCCTTGATGAAGGAGTCTGGAGCAAACGGTCTTCGCATCAAAGGCTCTATGGGTCTGTTGATTTTTCTCTGTATTTGAATCATTGAAGTTTTTTTTTTTTCCTTACTGTTGATTCTTAATCCATAATTTTAAAGATTTCCCCATTTCCCTCCATCACTAAACATGGCCTTTGAGACACAATGCTTGAGGCTAGGGGACACATTTCCAGCAGTTCACGTGTGCTCTTTCATTTGATTTCCTTTCACAATTGAAATCATCTGACTATTGGCAAAGTGAAGCGAAACAGTCAACATTGTCCGTCCATCTAACAGTCTCCATCTTTGCCTCAAATGCATTACCATGAGTACTGGCATTTTCACATTTCCATTTTCTGCTCATTTTTATAATATAAGAGAAAACTAAAAAAAAATAAATTCAATCACAGCTGTGCAGACAAAGGTAGCAGGGAAGAAAAACTGGCCTTGCGTTTGGCAGATATCAGAGAACAGTGGCTTCAAGTGGTCTTGTAAACTCCGAATTCAACACTTGGGGGCACGAACAAATAACGAGGAAAAGTGCAGCTGTTCCTTCGACCCCCTAATTCCACCTTATATGAAAGGAAAGGCTGTCAAGGGGCTTGGTCCTTTCAGGCTCTGCTGTGTTTCTCTGGCCACCCTTCCCAAATCCTGACTTCCCACATCGCCTGTGGAACCTCGTCTGACCTTCACATCTGCTCACAGACTGAACTTGGCATCTTGACATTTGACGTAACCCAGCGGCCCAGCTCCAGCTAACCTGCCCCCACAGGGAGGAAGTGCTCCCATGTCGGTTAACCCCAACAAAGCCTTTACTCTTGACACTTTCTGACCTCTTAAAAATCCAAGGGCTCCCAACCCTTGTGAGCTTGGACAAGCTTCAAGCTTGTTTCTAAATCTTGGTTCCCTCCCCTGCCTACTTCTCAGGATTATAGTGATGCTGAAAGGAAATCAAGTATTTCAAGCCCTCTGTAAGACATGTCATAAGTCAATCAAGGTAAATAAGTAACCAGATCAAAGCCAATCAGAATTTTCCATCCCCCTCTTTCAGTCTCTTAGTTAAATTCAATGCTTTCCATATCCAGAGAAGCAAAGCCTTCGTGGAAAGGCTCTGAAGAATACTAGAAAAAAAGAGTTTTGAGATGTGGGTCTGTGGCATCAGACTCTAAGGGGGACCCCAATGATCCTCACCTCCTGGTACTCATGGCCTTATGTAATCTCCTCCCCTTGAGTGTGGGCTGGACTAGTGGTTAGCTTCTAACCAACAGGCTATGGTAAAGGTGATAGGATGTCCTTTCTGTGGTTAGGTACACAAGATTATGACTTCTGTCTTGCTAGCAGACTCTCTCCCTCCCTGGGAAGATGAAGAAAGCCACTGTGTTCAAGAGGCCCGTGTGGCAAGAAACTGAGAGTGGCCTCTGGCCAACAGCCCCAAGGAAGTAAGGCCCTCAGTCCGGCAGCCTCCAGGAAACCGAATGCTGCCAACGACTACATGAGCTTGGAAACTGATCCTTCCCCAGTCAAGCCTTCAGATGAGACCACAGCTCTGGCTGTCATCTGGACTGCAGCCTCATCAGAGATCCCAAGCCAGAGGACCCAGCTCAGCTGTGCCCAGACTCCTGACCCACAGAAACTGGGAGATGATAAACGTTGTTTTCAGTGGCTTAAGGGGTTTAGTACATGTTGTTTTAAGTGGCTATCTTTGTGGTAATTTTTTAGGCAGCAATAAATAACTAACGTGGGGTTCACTTCAATCTGAATTTCCCAAGTCATCCTAATGCAGAAGTCACATGCTGTCAACTCTCTGCACACCTCCAATGGCATTATACTGAGCTTTCATAGATTTAAAAGACTAGATCAGATGTTGATTTCTTTCAAAGAACCACCAAATTAAACCCATCTCAATCCCTTTCCTCCGATAAAAGGACATCATTTGCTAAATCTTCCTCTTCAATGCAAGTGACAAAGAGATAAATCAAACCATGGCATGGCCATCTCTGAGTCTGGGAGGAAGGGATAAGAACACTCAGCTTTGCCTGCTTCCCACCAGGAATGCAGCTAGATGGTTCTGAGCCACGGGCCTCCCCAGACCGTTGCACGGGGTTGGGCATCACGAGGAAGCCAGAGGTGGGGTATCCTTTGGAGGATATTGTCTCATTATTTGTCATCAAAATCTCTATTCCACAGCAATTTTTTCCCATGTTAGTATGAATCTCTCTTGGCAAATAAAAGTTATTTTTAACTAAGAGCCTTAGGCTGTAAACCTGCTCCCCCAGAAGAGTCAGGTCAACCAAAATCGAAGGAATCAGGGAAAGGAGAGAAGAAACATCCCCCCCAAGGAAACGCCATGTGCCCTGTCGCACAACCGGCCTCTGAAAGCTGTTCCAGGCCCTCTTGCTCTCGCTTTTCTTACCTGTACTCCTCATTATGCACTTCCTGCTACTACCTGTTTGTCCCTTCCCACTGTGCCTTCATTCAAGCTGCTCCTAAGAAATCTTGCCTTTACGCTAACAGAGTTTCCCAGAGAGCTAAGGTTCGCTCTTGAATTCAATTTACTACTCCAAATACTTAAAGCCAGGGCTCATTAGGTTGATGGCCTCACGCTAAACTCCACAGCAGACGCCTGAAGAGCTGTGTCTGCAAAGCCACAATGGGGGCCACAGTGTGAACCCCAAGTTCAAAATCCAAAAAGCAAGTTTCAGGCCTTGCTCCAGCCCTCAGGATCTGTGTGGCCTTGAGGTGATCCTTTAATGCATCTAAGAGTTAGCCTTCTATCTGCAAAAAGCACTTATTAACAGCAAGGATTAAAATGGAGTTATATGCCTGAAAATACTGTATAAAGCATTATAAAAATAGAATCATCGGGATTAAGGAAAACAATTTAGCCTTTTCTTATAACTCAAGATTATCCATAAAAAGATCAGTTATTGTATTCGGAACCTATATGTATTTTTTCCTCCCGACATCACAGCTGTCATGATTGCCACCACATCTTGAGCAAAGCAATAAGCTGCAGCCTTCAGGGGCTTCAGACGAGTGTCAGACCCCCGGCCCGTGTGCCTGGCAGCGCGGCTGTGGAGTTTGCTGAGACCTCATTGCTGCTGCTTCCGGTCCTCCTCCGCTCCCCCAGCAATCAGGCCATCGCTCCTTTCACTCACCACCAGGCAAACACACCGCAACAGCCAGTGTCCTTCCTTCTAAAACCTCTGCGCTTGGAAATCAAACAAAAACTTGTTAGAATTGTATATAAACTAAGAGCTACAGCCACTGGACGAGGGTTTGGGGGGGTCCCCCTTGGAGAAAGGAAAAGAGCTCTGCGTGGGTTTAACATCCATTTGGTAGCCCTGAGGCTCTGTAGCTGCTTTCTAGGTTCTTCACAGCACAATAGGAGGTGAGCCTTTCATTTTTTAAATTTTTTCGTGAGGAAGATTGGCCCTGAGCTAACATCTATTGCCAATTCTCCTCTTTTTTTCTTTATTTTTATTCCAGAGTCCCAGTCCATAGTTTTAGGTCCTTCTAGCTCTTCTGTGTGGGATGCCACCACAGCATGGCTTGATGAGTGGTGTGTAGGTCCATGCCCAGGATCTGAACCGGTGAACCCCAGGCTGCCGAAGCAGAGCACACAAACTTAGTCACTCAGCCACAGGGCCGGCCCCCGCAGATGAGCCTTTTAAATAGTAGGATTCAGGATGAGAAAGGAGTCTGGTGCATAGAGTCTATGTCTGGTGTATAGTTAGCATTAGAAGATAGGAGTCTACGTGTACAGTTACCGTTTACTCTTCCTACATAGGACCTCACTTGGTGCCTATGGACAGGCACAGACGTGCATCTGCGTGTCTAATATTCAACAGCAATGAGACTGTGGACTTATTTGATATAGAGAGAAAATTCCCATTTAGCAATGATAATAATTTTCACACTATTTATTCACCACTTTATTACGTAACTTCACGTGATGCTCATAACTATCTAATGAGATAGGCACTATCATCTCCCATTTTCTAATAAAGAAATGTACGGCTCAGAGATGTTAGCTAATTTTTCCAAGGAAACACAGCAAGTAAGCAGGACAATCAAGCATCCCAGGCAGTCTGACTCCTTAGCCAGTCCAGATAGGAATGAAAATATCTCCAGAGATTGTTGCAAGTTCAAGTCACATTATCAGCTCTGTCCTAACGAAGAGCAGTAAACTCTAAAATCCACCCATTGACTTGAGACTTATCATAATTCATACATGAACTACTAATCCTCAAGAAATTCTCAGAAACCAACTCGCTTTTATCACTTGCTAGGTATTTTATATGCATCATCTCAAATGGTCACAATCCCTCTGCCAGGCTGGTAGAATTATCCCCACTGACAGTTGGGGAATCTAGGCTCAGAAAGGTACAGTAACTTTCCCAAGGACACACAGCCAGTAAATGGCAAGAGCTGGGATTTCAATTCAGGTCTCTCTGACTTCCATGCCTATTCTCTTTCCAACATGTTGAGTGACCTAAGATAAAATATATTTCAAGGCAAACTATTCTTTTATGATCTAATCAATCTTTGCAATTCAGTAGGTTCTTCTGAATCTTGAACAGCTTTGAAACTGAAACAATACTGGCCTGGAAGTGAACACAGTTCCACTGAAACCTGGGGTGGCCAGTTAATAGCTGTCTAATTTTGGGTATGACACGTGACATCACTAAGATTGCAATTCTTTATAGTGACCCAATTTCACAGAGACTTTATGAAGATTAAATGGGACAATGTGTGACATACTGCATGTGCCACAGAACCCGGCACACAGAGGTGCTTTAAGCATTCTTTCTTTAATTCATCAATCATTATTTTCTTTTAAAGAAATGGAATTGTGGGTTAAGACTTCAGACTGACAGATTTAAGATAAACCAGCCATTATTGCATACGACAGAACACAGAATCTTCAAATCAAGACGAAAATTGCAGAAAGTGATCTTAGAAATCATTTAATGTCCATTCATTCACCAATATTTAGTGAGTACTATGTAGAGGAATTGTGCTGGACATGAGGGGACAGCAATGAACAGAACAAAGTCCTGACCTCATGGAGCTTAAATTCGAATAGAAGAGAGTCAGAAAATACGCATACAAATAAACGAAAAGACTACTTAAGAGAATCAATGCTATGAACAGAGGTAGCAAAGCTCCCTCTCAATTGTCTGAGATGGAAACTGACTCCCAAATCAGAGAAATGGACTTGATTGGCCAAAGGTCCCGTATGGAATTAATGGTGTACCTTTCCTCTCTAGACCTGAGGTTCTCACATTTCCACATGCATCAGAATCATCTGGGGGGCTTGTCAGAAGACAGATTGCTGGGCCCCACCCCAGAGTTTATGACTCAGTAGGTCTGGGGTGGGTTTCAAGAATTTGCATTTATAAAAAGTTCCCAGGTTATAGTGATGCTGCTGGTCCAGGGCCCACACTTTGAGAACTACAGCCATTGAGGAATGCAGCCGTACCGGAAAGCGGTGAGACAGGAAAGGAGGGTAAATACCCCACCCCTCTCCTCCCGCCGTACAGTCTCCTGCCAGGGCTCCCATCTGCTAAACTCAGTCGGAACCAGAGGGCAAGGGAGTCGAGGTCACGCAGCTCCTGGAACTCAGAGCAGTACACAGGGCACCATGAACCCAATTCCTTCCTTTGCCCCTTTGCAAACTAAAGGATGCTAATGGCCTCCCACTGTTCCTAGTCTCTAGATGTCTCAGCACCCCTTGGGGGTTCCCCTAACCCCAACCCCACCCCCTGAACAGTGCCTTCCTTAAAGTCTCATGAATTCTGTTTTCTGTCAGGATCCAGAGAGATACACCAGCAGACCCCAGACAGCTCCTCTCGAGGTGATATTTTCAGAAACTGACACAAGCTATTCTATTTCTTCCCACAGTAACATCTATAAAATGCAGGCCAAATATCAGATAATCGTTTTCATCTACATAATTATGAATTGTACATGCAACTTGCAGGAACCTGCACAGCATATGCAATGAGATGACTCCGAACAGAGCTGTGTGGCCTGGGATGGGCATGAGAGGGACCAGTTCACCCTGGTTTGCCTAGTACACTCTTGGTTTGCCTAGGACACTCCTGGTTTTAGAACTGAAAGTCCCACATCTTGGGAAACACCTCCGTCCTGGAGAAATCAGGACAACTGGGCACCCCAGCCATGTACCCTTGCGCTCCACTGAGCTCCAGGAATATTGCTCCAGCAATAGCACCACCACCAAGAATGGCTAGCATTTACTGAGCACTTCCCATGAGCCTGGCCCCACGCAAAGCACTTACATACATCACCTCATTGATTTCTCAGAACTACCCCACAAGCAAGATACTATTATTAGCTTCATTTCACAGATAATAAAATTGAGGCTCAGAGGGCTCAGATAACTTGTTGAAGGTCATGCAGCTTATAAGTAGCACAGCACTGACTTGAGTTCATGCAGCCTGAGATCAGAGCCTGTACCGCTAACCACTGTGGGTTCCTCCAGGACAAAGCAGACGGGTCCACCTGCACCAGGCCTGATTCCACGAGAAAAACAGCCAAGATCCAATTACCAAAAGGTCTTACTAGGGACCAAGCTCAAAAACTGCACTCACGAGAGCAGGAATTGAGAGGGGATGTACACGTTCTTTATTGCAGGGCACACAATGAAAAAGTCACTGGGGACGGATCTGGTACCTTTGGAAAATTAGAGATAAAATGACACAGGCCCTTACATCTCAGAAGCAGAGATTCTTGCAGCAAAATCTGTGACATCCAACACCTGATGCATCCTACAGATTCAAGGGCAGTCCCACCTGATGGCTTGGGCTTCAGCCTCTCATGTGTAAAACTGGAATAATGGTCACCTCTTAAATCCATAGAGTGGCCATCCCATGGGTTAAATGAACTTGATAAACTATGTCCAGCCAAAAAATGTTTTCCTAAAATGCTGTGCCCGCTGGAGACCCAGCGGTCCAAAGACCATAGCCTGGGATGAACTCCTTATCCCATCTGAGTTCCTGGGAGTGTGGCACCTTCAGCTGTGGAGCCCCTCAATGTGGAATCAGTGGCAGCCACATCTAGGGGCTCAACTTTTATTCCAGGGCAAGTGAGGGTCCTCTCCTAGGACCCACCCTCTTGTAAGACTGGGAGGATTAAGACTTACTTAGGAGGAAGATGGAGCTTCATTCTTAGGAAGACAGACCCTCACTCCCATACCTCCTACTGCCATAAAAATCTTCTAACATTCAGGGGCCAGCCCAGTGGTGTAGTGGTTAAGTTCATGTGATCTTCTTCAGCAGCCCAGGATTCGTGGGCTCCAATCCCAGGCAAAGACCTACACACCACTCATCAAGCCATGCTGTGGCGGCGCCCTACAAACAAAATAGAGGAAGACTGGCACAGATGTTAGCTCAGTGACAATCCTCCTCAAGCAAAAAGAAGAAGACTGGCAATAGATGTTAGCTCAGGGCCAATTTTCCTCACCAAAAAAAAAAAAAAAAAAAAAGAAACTTCTAACATTCAACATCACCTAGACTCTGAAACGAGACAACCACCAGTGTGACCATGGTCAAGCCCTTGCACCTCCATAACACCAATTGTCTTATCAGATACTATATGGGACTGTTGTTTCTGCTTCACGGGATCATTAGGAGAATTAAATAAAGGCTTAGAATGCCCCCAAAAGAATTCTCATTGAAAATTCTGAAGAAAGGCTTTCCACTCAGGAATTTCAAAGACAACCTAAATTTTGCCCTAAGTAGGAATTTAGCACAGCACCGGACACAAAGTAAACCACAGAGAGAGCAGAAAGTAATGGCCAAGAAGACAGATTCCAGCCTCTAAGTGCTTGAGATCAAGTCCTTGCTCTACCACTCACTAGCTGTGTGACCTTCGACTTGCTACTTAACTGCTCTGTTCCTGATTTTTTTTTTTTTGAGGAAGATTAGCCCTGAGCTAACTACTGCCAATCCTCCTCTTTTTGCTGAGTAAGACTGGCCCTGAGCTAACACCCATGCCCATCTTCCTCTACTCTATACATGGGACGCCTACCACAGCATGGCTTTTGCCAAGCAGTACGGTGTCCGCACCTGGGATGCAAACTGGTGAACCCCGGGCCGTCGAGAAGCAGAACGTGCGAACACAACCGCTGCGCCACCAGGCCGACCCCTGTTCCTGATTTTTGAAGATAATTGTACCCACATCATAGGACTGTTATGAAGACTCTACAAGTGACAATTAATAAGACCTTTGAAAAATGTCTAGCTCACTATAAGTATTTAAAGTATACATTAGTGTTAGTGTTCGCTATTTGGTAGTCATTTCTGCTCCTGGATTTACTCCCCTGGTGTTCAGTTTGAATCCTTCACGCTCTGCACACATACCTCAGTGCACCTGTGATTTTCATAACTTTTGAATCTGGTTCCCTATCACCCATCATTTCACCAAATGACTTGTCATCTCCTTGTGTTTTCTGCTTTCTATTCCAACATGAGCCAAATGCTGCTCTCCTCTGTATACTCTTTGGGGTTTAGAAATCTTCATCCCAGGAGAGTGAAAACTCCTTCTGTCATATTCTAATCTGGATTGTTCTGACGGAGCCGCTGCTGGAAATGAACAATCCTGGAAACAGATTCTGTTTGTTTCATCTCCCGGACCTGGGGTTTCGCAACTTACTCCTTTTGAACAAACAAACTACGGGTAGTGTTAAACAACAAAACTGGTTAATTGGGAAAGGGTAGATCTTTAACATATGGACCTCTATTAAAGATCTCAAACGATTTGATTTTCAGGGGGAAAAAAGTCAAAATCCTAAAGTCAGAGACTAGTACTCCAGCCCTTAGGAAGCACAGAGGTCGTTTGGTCATTTCACAGATGGGAAACCTGTGCCCAGGTTCACAGTATCTCTAAACATTGAAAAGATTATGCAACATTACTCTTCTGTGCCAAATATGCCTTTCTGGGGCCTCAGGCAAACACAGGGCCAAAGGCTGCCCCATGCAAGAACCTGTTATTTCTCCATGGAGGGGTCCCAGGAGAGAGAAGAGGGTGTGGGAAGGGGGTGGACACTGGTGCCTGAGAAGGCCCCCTCCATCAGGGCCCCAACCACTCACGCTCAGATGTCTGCCTGCATCTGTGACACAACTCTCTACTTCTCTCCTCTAACCAGATGCACGGGTCTTACCATTCTCCATAGGAATCTTCAAGACAGACTTTGAAAGGAGGCTTTCCATATACAAAATAAGACAAATTTGTTGTGAAAGAACGATTAAAGAAAACAGTACACATGCTCAGAATCCTTACCATTTGCACTTTACTAACAAATCTTAAACTCCAAGGGTATCACTTTTTAAGGAAATAATTTAAATGCAGAAATATTACAAAGTGTAATTAACACCTATGTTCTCTATCAAGAGTTAACTAATTTTAACAAATTTTATTAAAGTGTGTTCCCTTTTTCAAATGAAATAGAATACTATAGATAAAGCCAAAATCCCCTTATCCAAGATCTCAGTTCCATTTCTCTCCATATCTCTTCTAAGGAGTGTAGCCTTCCATTCTGCTTTTTATACTAACATAAACATAGTTTATTAATACATATTTGATTGGCACATCCATTAAACTAGCTCTTTATTCCTCCTACATATAAGAGGATGCAGCATTGAAGATGCTGAGTTTGGTTCACGAACCAGAAGAGCCAAATATTTGTAAATATTCCTTAATAGATGCTCAAATTTTTAGGATAAGATCTTCCAAGATGCTGATATAAAAGGGCAGTGGCATGGCAAAAACTGGGCTGTTTCTGTGTACAAGCAAGATTCTGTCAGTGTTAAAGATGTCACTAGCCACTATGCATCCACTAGAGAACCAAGAGTCCAAAAAAGCCCAGGCCAAGATATACCACAACTGCTTCTGCTCTGTACGGTCACCTCACTTCCATGCTATCCTGTATCTCTGTCTAAATAAATCAGGAATTTATGAAAGTTTGGGAGCACAGACAAGGTCTCCACCAGATCATCTGTAACCCATTTGAAACTACGGCATTGGTGTCAGAAGTGGGACAGGCATAAAGAGCTCACCAACATGGCCAGATTTTAGTCAGGGATCAGAAAATCAAAGCAGGAAACAATGAGTAAAACATGACAATTTTTGTGGAAGGAACTAATTGAAGTGGAATTCATCCACGGTTCCTCTCCCTCCAACCATTTGGACCTGGCATAAAATAATAGACAGCTGAGCCAAGGGCAATAAGCCCAAGGCATAATTCCTGGAATCTTCTATATGAGCCAAAAAACAGCGGCTAGAATGAAGAATCTCCAAGGGGAGGTGAAACCCGAAAAGAAGGAAATGTCTGAGGTTTGAGCCTAAATCTAGGGATCACAAAGGGATACCCCCAAATTTGATATCAGAAAAGGTAACCGGGATGGGGGAGGTACCAAGGACCTGTAAAGCTCCAAGTAGAACAGGTGGTCAGCAACTTTCCAGGGACAAATGATAGCTGCTGAGGTTTTGGAGGTGACAGGAAATGAGGATGGACCTGAGAGATGCTTCAGCACTTGCTAAGCCAATTCTCAGTAAAAGCACTAACACTATGCTTTTGCACACAAGCGAATTTCAATGTATGCTAGATGTTTTATATGTGGGAAGAGGCAAAGATAAAAAAGGTAAGAAAGCTCTGACTTCACCAACTTTCACTAAAAAAGTGACCAATAAGGAGAGCAGTCCCAAGTTAAACTAATCAATTCTGTTTTAAAATATGTGTACATCTTTTACAGATAATGGTGACCTTGGAACTCGGGGATTTGTTCAGGTTAATTGCACTTCTCCACCAAAAATGGTGTTCCGAGGGTCAGGCCTCAGAAATAATGCTCTACTCGGAGCACACATCCTCTGTGCAGAGAATTTAAAAGATTTAATAGAGATGAAAATTTTTCATTGAGAACTATACCAAAAAAAGTCTTTTAAACTTCTGTTTGAAGCAAGAGTGGTACGGTACTTCGGTTGAGTTAAGGTGTTTGCATATTTGAGCTGAGCAGCTCAATAGTTGAAAAGTACAAGTTTCCTCTTTTCCAGGAGGTTCCATAGTTCCTCGGTAAACCTAATTTAAATGGCCTCAAGACAATGCAACCCAACTGTTAGAGAGCTGGCCTCTGCTTTGTTCCAGACAGTTTTATTTAGAGGACGATAACCATCCTGAATTGGAGTCAGCTGAGATACAGGGAAGAGGCCAGCAACGCTCCTGGCTTCTGAATAGTACTAATCACCCCTCCCACCTGACCCCATCCCACCCCACCCCCACCCATCCTACCCCACAGCACCTCATCCTATCCCATCCCACCCCTGGTTTGAGACAGGTTAGACTCCTGGCTTAAAGTCTTGGTTTCTGAATTTTCTGAGCCAAAAACTACTCTCCCAACCCCAATACACACATTTCCTATAACAATGCAAAAGGTGAAGAGATGGTAAACAGACAATATTCGGCAGAGGAAAGATTCACTGAACAAAACAAAAGAAAAATTAACAGTTAAACCACCAGGAGCTCTGGATCTGGAAACTGGAGAGGGAGTGGACACGGAAATGGCTTTGAACTCAAAGCTGGTCCCGTAGAATGGAATGAGGTCCTTGACCCAGTCCTGTATGTACAGTGTGCAGGTTCTCCATAACCACATGCAGCCCTGATCTGGCCACTAGGCAAATGATGACCCCACCTCCCTCACACCAGGAGGGATGCCTGGCACCCAACCTTGCACAGCCTGACTCAGCAAGACGGAAGGTGACAGTTAATAAATGAGAAACTGCTCCGAAATGCAAAGCCCTGAAGGCGAAGGCCAGACACTTCCCTAAGGCAGAGGAAGGTCCAGCTCAAGGTGTCTCGGCTTCCTCCTTCTCCAGGGCCACCTTGTGGAAATGAGTCCAAAAGGGCCTGGTGTTGGGACCATCACAAATTGGGGACCCTCCTGCCTAAATACAGAACTGCCTAGACAAGGACAATGGGGATATTTGGGACCACCCCTCACTGCTCCCCAAGCAAAGAGTTAACCTGTAAGCACCTGGAGCAGGTTCCCAACAGGAAGTCCAGTGTCTGGTCAGCCCATTTGGATTTTAACAAAACCATCTTTCACTGGAAGATCTCATGGGTCCCAACCACAGTTACCCCGAAAAAATACAGTGACTGAATTTCTTCTGTAACGACTGTACTACTGCCACAAGAACTGAAACTAAGAGTACAGGCAGGACACGGTCTGATCCACATAATAAATCATATATTCCCATTAAACCTTCAATCGCTGTAACTTATTAAATTCTCTACGTTAGTTTTATGTGACAATAAAAAAACCCCTCTGGAAATGGGTCAAAAAGGTCTAAAATAAGTACTAATTTTTAAAACTGGGATATATAAATGTAATAAAAATATGAAAATTCAGCTAAATTACATTACAGCCCTAATCTACTGGTGTTTTTTGTAAATTGGCTCTTGTGGAATCTAGATACTAACGTGAGAGTTTCACGGTCTTATCAAAACATTACAGCACTTCAACTTTTAGGGTAAAATTTGAAAAGTTTTCTGGTGGGTCTTCATATTAATTTATTTTTACTTTCTGACACTTCCTGACACTCCTAATTAACTTCTTTAAGATTTGGACTAAGTCGATTCTGAGGAAAAAAACTTTCTCTATTCAAAGACCTTTAAAGAGTGAAAGTTTGACACTGAACTGACACTGGTGCCCAAAATAATTTAAATAATGAAAAGATCAGAACACACTTCAAAGGTTATATTTGTATTCTTCTCCAAGATACAAGGTTTCCTCTACTTGTCTATTTCTTGAGGTTCCTGCCGTAGGCAGCGCATGAAATAGCTCCCAGGGATTTAAGCCTTTGTGTGACTCCCTCCTCTTGAGTGTGGGCTGGACCCAGTGACTTACTTCTGATAAACAGTATAGGGCAAAAGTGATGGGATGTCACTTCCAAAATTAGGTTACAAAAGACTGACTTCCATCTTGTTCACATTCTCTCCTACCCTCTCAACTGCTCACTCTGATGAAGCCGGCTACAATGTTGTAATGAAGGGGCCCACGTGGCAAGGAACCCAGGGCGGCCTCTAGCCAACAGCTCATGAAGAACCAAGGCCCTCCAGCCAACAGCCCGGAAACAACTAAATCTTCCCAACAACCATGTGGGTGAGCTTGGAAGCAGATCCTTCCACATTTGGGCTGAATGGATCACAGCCCCGGCCAACACTGTGACTGCAGCCTGTGAGAGAGAGCCTGTGAGAGAGCCAGATCCAGAGAACTCAGCTATGCCACACCCAGATTCCTGACCCAAACAAATGGTGAGAAAATAAAGCCACTAAGTTTGGGGGGAATACTTGTTATACAGCAATAGACAACTAACACAGTTCCCTGAGAATGAGACTGAGATTTGTTTTGTTTTGTTTTGGTTTTCTTTTCAGAAAACTAGTGCCCAAGAAACACTGACAGGTGAGAATCACCTGGAACCATGCACTTAGGGGCCAACGCCAAGATGCTTAAGAAAAAAAGAAATGGTGACATCAACTCCTAGGCAAACCTAATTTAAGCCCATAATGTGACATTGTGACAAAATTATTATAACTGGATTAATAACTTCTCAGGCTCAAATCAACTTTAAACAAAGAGATAAATGGTCATAAATACATGCTGTTTAAAGTATCTTTTTTTCTATTCCCAGTATTACCAACAGTCCCTATTTTATTCTGTTCTCCTCCAGCTTTCAATTAAAACACTACAATGTGCATCTCCAATTCGGTCTCCAGAGAAAGGGACTGGGGCTCTTTAAAAAATAACTGACTGCATGCTTGGGACAGCAAACCTAGAGGTGAGCCTGAAGATCCTTGTTATCACAGGAAAATAAGGACGCTTTCAAAGATGTCTGGAAGCCGTGAAAAAAGATCTGGTTTGAAGGGGCTCCTATTGACCAACTTGTAATTATTTAGCAGCAAAAAAAAGTCATAAGTATAGTCAATTAGAGCAAGTCCAGACCATCCAAGACCACTCTTTCTGATGATCAAACATCAAGCACTCTTTAAAAAGAGCTTGTTGATGTGAATCGATTAACGCCTGCTCCGTTCCAAAGAGACAAACGCAGGCCCCTTACAGGATGAATATATAACCACCCACCATGAGTCACAGGGGGACCAAGGGAAATGGGTTTGCCATCTCAGGGTTGGTTTCGGAACCACTGCGGAAAAGGGGAGTCAAGCAAAGTTGGGGCGAGCTGAGAGGAAACAGGCCTTCCAGGGTCCCGGGAAGCTAGAGCTGGGAATGCGGGTGACAAGCCTCATGATGCTGAGAAAGTTTGAGGTTCGGAAACCTCTTCTTAAGAGCAGCATCTGGAAGCCAGCTTGAAGGCCTCCTGGCGTGTTGATGGGAGACCCCCTACGCAGGCAGAAAAAACACAGGTATGGAGCTGTTTCCTCACCCCCAACTCCCAGCAACTGTTCATCGTGTTAGGAGACTGAGGGGCCACAAACATGTTGCATCTGCCCGTGAGCCAAGGAGCATCTCCTCTTCTGTAAAATTTCTACATCCTCAGCTTAATGAGAAAGAAAGTGAATGAATGGTCTCTTCTCTCCCCCAGCCAATCCATACCCCACCAAGACACTCCAGGCACAAGGTGCTCACGTCTTTGATTTTAACAGACACTGCCAAATTAGCACTCAAAAAAGCTGTTTCAATATTCACTACTCCACAATGAACAAAGCTACCTGATTGCTCAGATCCTTGTCAAAACCTGATAGTCTTAAACTTTTTAATTTTTGCCAAACTGATGAGGGGAAAGAAGCATTAGCTCGTTGATTTAATTCACAGTGATAAGAGCCTAAAAGAGAGGGAGAAAACAATCAAAAACAATGTCCTGCAAATAACTAATGCAGCAGACTGTTTTGGAGATGGGCAAGGAGTAAGTAAGAGTAAGGCCATTTACTGGCTGCCTGTTTTGTGCCAGGAACCGAGCTTGACAATTTACAGGCGTTATCTCCGGCTCTTGCAGCATGGAGGCATTGGTGTGCCCATTCTACAGATGCAGACATAAAGGCTCACAAGAGTGAAGTAATTTATCAAGGTCATATCACAAGACAGGAGCTGGGATTTATAGTGTTACACAACCATCACTACCTTCCAGTTTTCAAACCTTCCCGTCACCCCAAAATGTTCTCTTGTACCCCCGTGCTGTAAATCTCTGCTCCCCTGCCCAGCCCTAGGCAATCATTGGTCTGCTTTCTGTCTCCATAGATTTGCCTTTTGTGAATATTTCATATAATATGTGGTCTTTTGCATCTGGCTTCTTTGGCTTAGCATAATATTTTTGAGGCTCATCCACATTGTAGCATCTACCAACAGTTCACTCCTTTTTGCAGCTAGTGGTGTTCCCCCAGAAGGATTCGCCAGTTGATGGACATTCGGATTGTTTCCAGTTTTTGCTTATTACAAACAATGCTGCTATGGACATTCACGTATGTGTCTTTGTGTGGACATATGTTTTCATTTCTGTTGGGTACATTCCTAGAAGTGGAATTGCTGGATCCTGTGGCACATGTATGTTTAACTTTTTAAAGAAACTGCCCAACTGCTCACCAAAGTAGCATCACCATTTTTCATTCCCTCCAGCATCAAATAAAAACCGTAAGCCGAATATTCGAGAAATAGGAAGGACTTTATATCATGTGTGTGTGTCAGATAGACTTCAGCAGCTTGACTCCAGTGCGAAAAAAGTGAAGTCTGTAACAGTGTGGAGTCCCTTCAATTTACTACTTCTGTACCGGTCTGCTAGCAGATCTGGTGGGGCTTCTGAGCAGCCTTTGCCTGTGTAAATACTTAGGATGGGCCAGGTGAAATAATGCTGACATTTCAGCTCAGAACAGCTAAATGATCACCATTTCTCAATGGCTCCACATCCTTTCCCCACTCTGCCCTTATGACACATTAATTCCCATTTTTCACGGTTGACTTCCAGTAGGTCCCTTGGGATCTGTGCCTAGAATCCTCACTGGGTCCCTCTGTATCTTCTTTACAACCTGCAACTCTTACCAAAAGATGATAAATAAATGACCTCACCAGGTTCATTGCTCCCTCTTCCAGGCAAACAAGAGTGTCTGGCAAGACCACATCAAATGCTGAATCCCATGACCCCAACTGGTCACCAGGACACAACACTAGTGGTCCCCGCTATCCCTTTGGCTGCATCAGATTATTATTAATCCATAGAAAACCCATGGCTTTCTTCATCTCCAAACCAACTTGAATCCATTTTGTAAGATTTCATGAGACACTGTAACCGCCTTCTAACAGCTACATGGTGTTGCCTCCTAGCCCCAATTCTGTAATGTGCTTGCAAATGCTATTACACTTGTTGGACATGGTTTGTTTTCAATAATCTCATAGCCTTTTTATTTATTGGAATGCCACAGCCCTCTATATGTTTACTTATTCTTTGCTTGTTTATCAAGTGCACAAAGCATCTTTTCTCCCTCTGCCCCAGAGTGCCATGCACTGGATTTCTAGGTTAGGTGAGAGATGGAAATGCAGCCCGAGACTGAGCCCTGAGGCAAGGAAGATTATACAAGGGAGGGTGGGAGGAAGGAAGACCAGATCTACCCAGATACTTTCCTGTTACAACGCGCAACCATTTGGTTTTTATCAGTTCTCATTTTGAAGGCAAAACATGCTTAAAACGAAACATTCCCTATCTACACTCCTGAATGGCCAAATGTATTAGTGTCACCTGTTTCATTCTAAATGTCTCTCTAAAAGTCGTTGCAGGACCCAAAAGAACAGGAGAAAAAAAGAACAGGAAAGAAAAAGAACAGCAGAAAAAGAAAAGGAGGAAAAAACAACAGGAGAAAAACTAACTTAAAAAAGAAGAGGAGAAAAACTAAAACTCATCACCAAAATCCAGCCATCTAATTTTCAATTCATAGCTAAGCTTAACATCAATGCCCTCTTAGCCTGTGTACATACACCAATGCCAAGGCAAATAAGAGACCAAGCTCCCCATTAGGATAAAGCAGTCTACTACTCATTCTGCATACATCATCTTAGTTAGTCTCCACAAAATCCAGTGAGGCAGCTATAATTATCCTCACTTCACAGATGAGAAGCTGGGGATTCGAGAAGTTAAATGACTTGCCCACACTGGCAGAGCTAGAAAGAGGCAGAGGCAGGATTTAAACTGAGGACTTCAGACTCCAAAGCTCATACTCTTTTCTCTAAACCAGGCTGCTTCCTGAGTTAAACTCCCTCGTCCCCCATCACAGTTGCCACAAGAATCTGCCATCTCTTCATCATTACCAATAAATATTTATCAAGGACCCACCGCCTACATGGCATTGCTCTTGTTTCCACAGCAACACGCTGTCAGAGAGTCATGGGAGTATCCCATGCTCAAAAGAAAGATGCCGTAATGTCCTGTGATCATAGCTCTGAAAGGTGACAGTTACACTACTACAGCGGATGCCTTCTCAGCTGGCAGCCTGGAGCCTGCAGGAGTTGTGCTGGGGATAAGCAAGAAGAAATTAAGTGGAGGAGAAAGGTAGTGGGTTGTAACCCCAGAGGATGGGCTGCTTTCACTATGAATGTGTTTGTGATCGTTGCTGAAACAGAATCCAAGCCAGGTTTGCACATTAATTGTTCTTTTATTAGGAAACAAATCAAGCAATACAGGACAGAAAGTAAAATTCGACTGTACTGTTAACAGTTCCCCAGAGGTATCTGGCAATGATTATCGAGTTAAATGACTACGTCACTAACAACTGCAATCTTGAGTCAGTCCCCTCTAAGATCCGTTTTTGCTCTCAATATATGGAAGCTGAAACTCACTAGTAAATGGACTAACTATCCCCTTATCCATTTGTTTAACCGTTTCCCTCTTCCCCCATCCCAAATCATGTTTTGCCACACTCTTAACAGGCAGATTTTAAATGCTTGTTTACCATGATTCCTTACAAAAATCGTCCTGGCTCATGAAACCCATCTTAAAGTAAAGAAGAAAGAAATTGCTTTTTGATGACAAGCTTTCACCACTGACTTCTGGACACCGTGACCAACGTGTTACAGCAAAACATATACCCCAACTGTGTTCTGGATGTAAGCTTACAAATTGAAATTGCTTTCAAGACTGGGAATTTTCAAATTAAAAGAATATGGGGAACACATTACTGAGTTTTCAAATGTATTGTTCACCCAAACTTGCCAAAAGTTTTAAATGAGATTCTTTAAAGGAAATCAAGCTACTGCCCTGTTTATATTCTATTTGGGTTCCCACAATTTCTGCATTTAGAAATAAACTAAGAAGATAGATCCGTTTGTAAAAGTTGACATTTGCAGCATTCCTGCATCCACAAATGCAGATGTTCACAAGGAAATCTGGAAAAAAATAATCTAATTTAAATAGTCTCGTTACCATTAAACAGAAAGGAGAGGGTAGATATATACACAAAATCCCCATTTTTACGAATGAGTGAGGTTTAGAATGCACCAAATCTCCAACACAACCGAATCCTACTCGTATAAGGAGCCCCTGCAACAAACGCAGCCACTTGCTAAGTAGATGCTATAAATTCGCCGAAGCCAGTCGGCTCAGGTAGAACCAAAAAGAAACAGACGGCGCCTGAACAGCAGATTCCTTCCCAAACTGTACTCCAGGATTGCTTTTCTTTCTCGCGTGTTCCGAAGAGCAAGCAAAGAAAAGGTGCTTGCTCCTCACACTTCTCTAAATGTTTTAACAAAAGGCTGCTGAATAAACACATTACTCATTTTAAAAATTGAAAAGAAGTTCTATTCCTGAGATGAAAGCAACTAGATTTGCATTTTAACAGTTGTGGGCGAGCGCCACCTGGCGGGAGCATCCGGAAGCGGCGTGCTTTCAGCCTTGGACAGCTTCCCAAGCCTGTATGGTTTTACCGCACGTTACCAAAGAACGGTTTGAGATCCGGGGTGGAATATTTTTGATATTGTTTTTGCTGCGGGAACTTGAGTACTATTAACGTGTGGCAGGCTGGCCAGGCCTTGGAGGAAAGTAAAATCTGAGTTACCAATCATGCCCGGGTCCCCAGGACTGCCCCAGGCATCCTCCTGCCCTCCCCCTCCCCAGCACACCTAATATAGACCCAAAACGAGGAAAACAAGAATCATGCACCATCTTTAGAATGATGTTGTGGCCTTTTCTCTTCTCTCACTTGGTAATCCAACCTTTCAGCTTCACACACCTCAAAAAGAAGTGTCGTAGTCACCTAACTTCCCAGCCACGGAAACAGGGTGTCCCTTCGCGGAAGTCCCACATTCAGTTCCCATTTCGGTATGGAGCAAGGAAGACGCCGCTGCTCTTCCAATGGAATGTCACTCCGGCGGTTCTCAACCTCAGAAGCAGCCCCGCTTAAAGAGGTTACACTCGCCCGCGGCTTCTTCCTTTCTTTCTCCAGGATAATATATGGGCCCCGCTGTTACTCAGCAATCCAAAATGAGTCTTTTCCCAAGTCCCACTCGCTTCCCTCAGCCTGCCCCTGTGATGCCAGCAACCTCCGCTCGGGGTGGTCACCCCAAAGCCAGTTGGTGCTAAGAAACTTCCAGGTGATTTTGAACTTGGCTGTACACCTGCACCACCTCCTCCCTTCTCTCCTTCCCCCCACCGCCTCCTCTGTGGGCGCGCAGGGCTGGAGCCGCCTGCGCTGGGGTTTGGTGACGTGTAAGACCCCGGGTCGTGGTGGTCTCCTGTGCACGCCAGCTTCCCATTAGGCGCACCCAGGGCAAAGCCCCACCCTGGGAACTACCTCTGCTCACCTCCTTCCCATCGTCAAACCTAAATATGACTCCCCAAACTTTTCAGGAGCAGACACGCTCACAGGTCAAAGCCGCTCCGCTTGTGGGGCCTTCACAGGGGCGCCCACTTACTCCGGATGAAAAGCATGGGGTAGGGTGGAGGTACTGCTGTCTCGGTCGTTAACGCAAACACCCCCACGGGTGCCTTCTTAAGGACAAGCGGCCTCCTTAACGGCAAGCTTAGGGACGCAGCGTGTTGAGGGCAAGTCTGGAGCTTCCTGTGTCCCCCGGGAGAAAAGAAAAGCCACCGCCCTGGCAGCCTCGGCCGGTTGGCGACCAGTCCTCCCCGCGAAAAGCGCGCGCTGCCCAAAAAGCTGCTGGGGAGGGAGCGCTCCCCACCCCGCGGGCGTCGATGCCGCTTTCCGACTCGCCGCCCCAAACACTCAAGCGACAGATTCCGACAAGTGGGAGGCAGCAAGTGGAAATATTCGCAACAACCGCGCAAAGTTACTCCAGCCCGGGGGCCGGGCGGGAAAGTAAAGCGGCGAAGTTCGCCACACGCGGGCTGCCGAGGGACGCCGGGACCGGGCGCGGTGGCCCGGGCGCGCCTGGACTCGGCTGCCGGCGTCTGGAGGCAGGGACCTGGGCTCCGGCCCCGGGCCCCGCGCCCCCGCGAGCCCGCACAACTTCCTCCTCCTGGCGCCCCGCGGCGGGTGCCCGGGCGCCCCGGGGAGGGAGCGGGGAGCCCGGCGGGCGCACTCACCTGCGGCGCTCTGTGCCCCGGCGCCGGGCAGCGGCGGCAGCTGCAGCCGGAGGAGCAGGCTGAGGGCGAGCGCGGCGAGGCTCGCCATCCGGGCGGCGGCGGGCGGCTCAGCCCCTTCCCGCGGGGGCCGGGGCCGGGACTGG